>NC_091063.1:165493003-166798810 GCF_000393655.2 Nicotiana sylvestris
ACGGAAATAGATGATTAAGTAAATAAACAAATACCTATTAACAATGGATGAGATCCAAATACCCGTTATTTGATGGTCCTGGAGGGTCCGTAGGAAAATATGGGACTTGAGAGTATGCCTGGAATCTAATTCCGAGGTCCCAAGCCCGAGAAATGAATTTTTGAAAGAAATTATTTTCTAAAATTATTTATAAGGTTTTGAAATGAAATTTTATTAGAAGATGATGGTATCGGGCCCGTTACAGGTCTTATATATGATTTAAGATATTTCTGTAAAATTTGGTGAAAAACGGATGTCATTTAATGTGATTCGGACCTAAATTGCTAAAGTTGATATTTGAGAAGTTTGAGAAAATTCTATGATTTTGAGGTTTAATTCATTGTTATTGAGGTTATTTTGGTGATTTTATTACACAAATAAGTTCATAGGATGGTTTTGAGGTTGTGTATATATTCGGGTAGGATCCCCGAAGGCTCGGGTGAGTTTTGGATAGGCCACGAGATGTATTTTTGAACTTAAAAAATTGTAGAAATTGCAGCTGAGCATAGCAGGCCTGCAGGCTTCGCATTTGCGAAGACTGGCTCGCAAGTGCGATATCGCAAATGCGAGTGGCTTTACGCAATTGCGAAGTAAGCCCAGACCATATCCTTCTCGCAAATGCGAGGACGATCATCGTAAATGTGATGCCCCTGCTGTCGCAAATGCGACCTTTATTTTGCAAATGCGAAACTTTCCAGCCTAACCAGTGATCGCAAATGCGACCAATGTGTTGCAAATGCAGAAGTCACAAATGCGAAGGTCCAGCATTTCTGAAGGGTTCGCAATTCCCATAACTGAGACCTGCAACTTTTATACTTAGCCGATTTTACAACCCATTTTTCATATTCCCTCAAACATTAACACACTTAGGCTATTTTTCAAGGATTCCTTCTTCTCCAAATTAATTGTAAGTTATTTTTAACTAGTCTTCTTCAATCATTAACATCTTTTAACATGATTTCGACATCAAATCAATGATTTTCATGGGGGAAATTGGGTGTTTTGGGTAGAACCTAGGGTTTTCAAAAATTGGGGATTTGGACCTCGATTTGAGGTCCGATTTCAAAACAAATCATATATTAGGGTTCATAGGGGAACGGGTAATTGGGTTATGATTCGAACCTCGGTTTTTGACCATGTGGGCCCGAGGCGATTTTTGACCTTTTAGGTAAAACTTTAGAAAACTCATTCTTATGCATTCAAATTGATTCATTTAGCGTTTAATGATGTAATTAAGTAACTTGTGACTAGATACGAGCGAATTGGTGGTGGAATCAAGGGGTAAAGATATAATTGAATCGTGAATTCTGTTCGTGGCATCGAGGTAAGTGTTTGGTCTAACCTTAGCTTGAGAGATTAGGAGTTGTGTCCTATTTGCTATTTGCTTCTTGTTGTGTACGACGTATCGGCATGGTGACGAGTATCTATATGTTGGTGTCAAGCATGACCGTGAGTCTTCTATTGTGATTTTCATGACTTCGTTGTATTATTCATTCCTTGGTGAAGATTTCTATTTGTTGTGTAAAGTTGTGGAAAAGAATTGTGACCTATGAACATTGAGGGGCGTTGGCTCCAGTTGTATAACGAATTGTGAAAGTATAAGTGATAATTAAAACTCTAGAGCATTGGCTCGAGTTGTGAAGTGAATGGTGAAGTAAAAGTGAGAAAGAGAAGAGATCATTATGTTGCTCTCTTGCCGGTCTATTGTTGAGTTGTGGTTTCCTCGCATTGTGTTCTTAAATGATATTAGGTGTCAGAATGAGGTTGGTTATAGCTGAGGTAGTTAGGTGTGGTGACGAGTTTGGTTATAGCTGAGTTGGTTAGATGTTGTACAAGTTTGGTTATAGCTGAGGTAGTTAGGTGTTGTAACAAGTTTGGTTATAGATGTGGTAGTTAGATGTTGGAACAAGTTTTAATATAGCTGAGGTAGTTAGGTGTTGTAACAAGTTGGGTTATAACTATGGTAGTTAGATGTTGGAACAAGTTTGGTTATAGCTGTAGTAGTTAGATGTTGGAATAAGTTTGGTTATAGTTGAGGTAGTTAGGTGTTGTAACATGTTTGGTTATAGCTATTTCTCCATTGCCGGGATGTAATAACTAATGCCGTCGAATCCTTTGCCGGGATAGTGTAGACCTTATTGATCCCTTGTCGGGACACTCGTTATAATTGAAACAATATTATATATGGATCGGGTTGCACGCCGCAACAATATTATAATTGGGAGCGGGTAGTACGCCTACCACAAGATATAAAGAAATGGGAGCGGGTGGTACGCCTACCACAAGATATACTGAAATGGGAGCGGGTGGTATGCCTACCACGAGATATAAAGAAATGGGAGCGGGTGGCACGCCTGCCACAAGATACAGGATATGGGATCAAGTTGCACGCCTGCAACAAGATGTGAAAAGAAAGTGAAATCTGCCTTTGTTTTCCTTATTTTTGTTAGTGGTTGGATTTTGATTTCTTTATAGTTCTCTTGATATTCTGTTTTTACCTGTTATTCCCTGAACCATGTTTCCCCCTCCCATCTTTACTTGTTTATTCCTACTCTACTTTCCGCTGTATATTATATAACTGCACATGTTTATTTGGTGGTCTGGTCCTAGCCTCGTCACTACTTCGCCGCGGTTAGGCTAGGCACTTACCATCACATGGGGTCGGTTGTGTTGATACTACACTCTGCACTCTTTTGTGAAGACCCATGTGTTGTGGACTTCAGACCGCAATGAGATTGTTGATTCTTGATCATTAGGCGACCCAAGGTAGTCCTGCAGTTGTTCACAGGCCTTGACATCCCCTTCTATCTACTTTCCTGTTACTTATACGTATTTCTGGAGACAGTGTTATATTTAATTCATTCAGACCTCTATGTGTAGTATTCTTAGGCTGTCTGTGAAACTGTGACACCAGTTCTGGGTAGATGAGACTCAAATAGTTGTATTAGATATTCATGTTCAGATAACTTATTGTTTTTCTTCTGCTTGTTATATTCCGCTGTTTAAATGATATCCCTTCGCAATTGTTAATGAATATAAAATGGGTTAAAGAGGTAAACTGTTCACATAATTGGCTTGCCTAGCTCACATTAGTAGGCGCTATCACGACTCCCGAGGGTGGAAATCCGGGTCGTGACAGGTTGGTATCAGACCTCTAGGTTACATGGGTCTCACAGTTCACAGACAAGCTTAGTAGAGTCTGAGGGATCGGTACGGAGATGTCTGTATTTATCCTTTAGAGGCTATAGAGTTGGGAAAAACGTCACATTCATTCTTTCCCGTTGTGCAATTTTGTTCTCTTAGTGCTAAATTGAAACCCCTACCCTTGTCCTTTCATGAATGGCGAGGTCATGTACTGCTTATTCAGCCAAACAACAACACAGACCGGTGATAGATCAGCTACGTCTTCGGAGGCTTTGTGGAGGTTGGATATGTTTCACCAAGCTCTTCACTACTACTTTCAGCGGTGCATCTTCTGAGGATCCCCAACATTATCTAGACAGATGTCATGAGGTTCTCAGGAAACATGGGGATCGTGGAGACCAATGGAGTCGATTTTGCTACTTTTCACTTGTCTGGATCCGCCAAGACCTGTTGGAGAGATTATTGATTGGCTATACTAGTTAGGTCATCAGTTTTGACTTGAGGACAGTCCATGCAGCTATTTCTGGAGAATTTTCTCCCCATCAAGAGAGATGTCTATCGGAGGAAGTTTGAGCGTCTCTAGTAGGGTTCTATGACTGTTACTCAGTACGAGATCAGATTCATCAACTTGTCTCATCATGCTCTTACTATAATTCCCACTATGAGAGAGAGTGGGGAGGTTCATTGAGGGACTCGACCAGCTCGCTCAGTTAGCTAGAGGTGGAGGTAGAGGTAATAAAGGTGGAGGTAGAGATGCTAGAGGTGGAGGTAAATGTATTAGAGGTGGAGGTGAAGGTACTGTTCTGGTTTGTGGTAGAGAAGCTTCGGTTTTATTTTACGACGTATCTGGTCATGCCTAGGTGATTCTATTGTTGTGGATTGCGTCCATTATTTATGTATAGTGGTTATCGGAGGTCTTGAGACTCGTGTAGATTTGCTTCTTCTGGACATGGATGATTTTGGTATCATATTAGGGATGGACTGGTTATCACCTTACCATGCTATCTTGGACTGTCATGCCAAGATTGTGACCTTAGCTTTGCTGGGTTTGCCTCATTTAGAGAGGAGAGAGACTCCTGGTCATTCTACCCGTAGTGTTATCTCTTTTGTGAAGGCTCGACGTATGGTCGAGAAGGGGTGTTTGGCCTATTTGGCATATGTTCGTGATTGTAGTGCTGAGGTTCCTTCTATTGATTCTGTGCCCGTTGTTCGTAATTTTCCTGAGGTATTCCCTTTAGATTTGCCGGGTATACCACCAGACAGGGATATTGATTTTTGCATTTATTTGGCTCCGGGCACTCAACCCATTTCTATTCCACCGTATCGTATGGCCCTGCCAGAGTTGAAAGAGTTGAAGGAGCAGATGCAAGACTTGCTTGATAAGGGTTTTATTAGACCTAGTGTTTTGCCTTGGGGTTTGCCGGTGTTATTTGTTAAGAAGAAGGATGGGTCGATAAGGATGTGTATTGATTACCGGCAGTTGAACAAGGTTACAATCAAGAATAAGTATCCATTGCTGAGGATTGATGATTTGTTTGATCAGCTTTAGGGTGCGAAGGTATCTTCAAAGATTGACTTGAGATCTGTTTACCATCAGTTGAGGATTAGGGCATCCGATGTCCCTAAGATAGTTTTCCGCACTAGGTACGGGAATTATGAGCTCTTGGATTTGATGAATCGAGTGTTTAGGCCTTACTTGGATTCGTTCGTGATAGTCTTCATTGATGACATATAGATTTATTCCCACAGCCGGGAGAAGCACGAGCAGCATCTCAAAATAGTTTTTCAGACCTGGAGGGATAGTCAATTATATGCTAAGTTCTCGAAGTGTGAGTTTTGGTTGAGTTCAATTGCATTTCTGGGTCATGTTGTATCAACAGAGGGTATTCAGGTTGATCCGAAGAAGATTGACGTAGTTAAGAACTGGCCTAGACTAGCATCAGCTATAGAGATTCGGAGTTTCTTGGGATTGGTAGGCTACTATCGTCGGTTCGTGGGGGAGTTTTCATCTAGCGCAGCCCCGATGACCAGGTTGACCCAGAAGGGTGCCCAGTTCAGGTGGTCGGATGAGTGTGAGGCGAGCTTTCAGAAGCTCAAGACAGCTCTGACTACGGCACCAGTGTTGGTTTTGCCAACAAGTTCAGGGCCTTATACAGTTTATTGTGATGCATCTCATATTAGGCTTGGTGCAGTGTTGATGCAGGATGGCAAGGTCATTGCTTATGCTTCGCGGCAGTTGAACATTCATGAGAAGAACTATCCGGTTCATGATTTGGAGTTGGAAGCTATTGTTCACGCATTGAAGATTTTGAGGCATTATCTGTATGGCGTGGCATGTGAGGTGTTCACGGATCACAAGAGTCTTCAGTATTTGTTCAAGCAAAAAGAGTTGATTTTGAGGCAGAGGAGGTGGTTGGAGTTGTTGAAGGATTATTATATCACTATCTTATATCACCCGGGAAGGGCCGATGCCTTGAGTAGGAAGTCAACCAGTATGGGCAGTCTTGCTTATATTCTGGTCGGTGAGAGACCGCTTGCTTTGGATGTTCAGGTTTTGGCCAATCAGTTCTGAGGTTGGATGTCTCTGAGCCCAGCCATGTTCTAGCTTGCACAGTCGCTTGTTCATTGTTATTGGAGCGTATCCGTAATCGACAGTATGATGATCTCCATTTGTGTGTCCTTAGAGGCGCGGGGCAACGTGGAGGTGCCAAGCAGGTTACCTTAGATGTTGATGGTGTTTTGAGATTGCAGGGTCGAGCGTGTGTGCCTAATTTAGATGGGCTTCGGGAGTTGATTTTAGAGGAGGCCCATAGTTTCCGGTAATCTATTCATCCGGGCGCTGCAATGATGTATCTGGATCTGCGACAGCATTATTGGTAGCATAGGATGAAGAAGGATATTGTTGCATATGTGGCTCAATGTTTGAATTGTCAGCAGGTTAAGTATGAGCATCAGAGGCCTGGTGGTTCATTTCAGAGGATTGAGCTTCCCGAGTGAAAGTGGGAGCGGATTACTATGGATTTCGTTGTTGGACTCCCGCAGACTCGGAAGAAGTTCGATGCAGTATGGGTCATTGTTTATAGGTTGACCAAGTTAGCACATTTCATTCCTGTGGCAGTCTCCTAATCATCCGAGAGGTTGGCAGAGATCTATATCTGGGAGATTGTTCGTCTTCATGGTGTGCCCGTGTCTATCATTTCGGACCGAGGTACGTAGTTTACCTCGCATTTCTGGAGAGCAATTCAACGAGAGTTGGGCACACAGGTTGAGTTGAGTACAACATTTCATCCTCAGACAGATGGGAAATCCGAGCGAACTATCCAAATTTTGGAAGATATGCTCCAAGCTTGTGTCATTAACTTTGGAGGCTTGTGGGATCAGTTTTTGCCTTTACTGGAGTTTGCCTACAACAACAGCTACCAGTCGAGTATCTAGATGGCTCCTTATAAGACTTTATATGGTAGGCGGTTTCGGTCTCCGGTTGGATAGTTTGAGCCGGTAGAGGCTCGGTTGTTGGGTACGGATCTGGTTCAGGATGCCTTGGACAAGGTCAGGATCATTCAGGATAGGCTTCGTACAGCTCAGTCCAGGCAAAAGCGTTATGCCGACCACAAGGTTCGAGATTTGGCTTTCATGGTCGGTGAGCGGGTATTACTTCGAGTGTCGCCTATGAAGGGCGTGATGAGGATTTGGGAAGAAGGGAAAGCTCAGCCCTAGGTTCATTGGCCCGTTTGAGATTCTTGATCAAGTGGGAGAGGTGGCTTATAGACTTGCATTGTCGCCGAGCTTATCAGTCGTGCATCCAGTGTTTCATGTGTCCATGCTTCAGAAATATCACGGCGATCCATCCCACGTGTTAGATTTTAGCACTGTCTAGTTGGACAGAAATTTGTCTTATGAGGAGGAGCCGGTAGCTATTCTAGACCGGTAGGTTTGTCAGTTGAGATCGAAGAGTTTTCCTTCTGTTCGTGTTCAGTGGAGAGGTCAGCCTCCTAAGACATCGACCTGGGAGTCCGAGTTCGATATGCGGAGCCATTATCTATGATTTTGAGGTTTAATTCATTGTTATTGAGGTTATTTTGGTGATTTTATTACACGAATAAGTTCGTAGGATGGTTTTGAGGTTGTGTGTATATTTGGGTGCGAGCCCCGAGGGCTCGGGTGAGTTTTGGATAGGCCACGGGATGCATTTTTGAACATAGAAAATTGCAGAAATTGCAGCTACGATATTGCAAATGCGAGTGGTTTTTCGCAATTGCAAAGTAGGCCCAGGCCAGCCCCTTCTCGCAAATGTGAGGATGATCATCGCAAATGCGATGCCCCTGCTGTCGCAAATGCGACCTTTATTTCGCAAATGCGAAACTTCCCAGCCTGACTAGTGATCACAAATGCGACCAATGTGTCGCAAATGCGAAGGTCCAGCATTTCTGAAGGGTTCGCAATTGCGAATCCCAGTTCGCAATTGCCATAACTGAGATCAACAACTTTTATACTTAGCCGATTTTAAAACCCATTTTTCATATTCCCTCAAACATAAACACACTTAGGCGATTTTTCAAGGATTCCTTCTTCTCTAAATCAATTGTAAGTCATTTTTAACTAGTCTTCTTCAATCATTAACATCTTTTAACATGATTTCAACATCAAATCAATGATTTTCTTGGGGGAAATTGGGTGTTTTGGATAGAACCTAGGTTTTTCAAAAATTGGGGATTTGAACCTCGATTTGAGGTCCGATTTCAAAACAAATCATATATTTGGGTTCGTGGGGGAATGGGTAATCAGGTTTTGGTTTGAACCTCGGGTTTTGACCATGTGGGCCCGTGAGCAATTTTTGACTTTTTGGGTAAAACTTTAGAAAACTGATTTTCATGCATTCAAATTGATTCATTTAGCGTTTATTGATGTAATTAAGTAACTTGTGACTAGATACGAGCGAATTGGTGGTGGAATCATGGGGTAAAGCTATAATTGAATCGCTAATTGTGTTCGTGGCATCGAGGTAAGTGTTTGGTCTAACCTTAGCTTGAGGGATTAGGAGTTGTGTCCTATTTGCTAGTTGCTTCTTATTGAGTATGACGTATAGGCATGGTGACGAGTATCTATACATTGGTGTCAAGCGTGATCGTGAGTCTTATATTGTGATTTTCATGACTTCGTTGTATTATTCATGCCTTGGTGAAGATTTCTATTCGTCGTGTAAAGTTGTGGAAAAGATTTGTGACCTATGAACATTGAGGAGCGTTGGCTCCAGTTGTATAACGAATTGTGAAAGTATAAGTGATAATTGAAACTCTAGAGCATTGGCTCGAGTTGTGAAGTGAATGGTGAAGTAAAAGTGAGAAAGAGAAGAGATCATTATGTTGCCCCCTTGCTGGGCTATTGTTGAGTTGTGGTTCCCTTGAATTGTGTTCTTAAATGATATTACGAATGCTTAGGTTGAGAATTCTTTGTGTTGGGTGGGGATTATGGGTATAGCTGAGGTAGTTAGGTGTCAGAATGAGGTTGGTTATAGCTGAGCTAGTTAGGTGTGGTGACGAGTTTGGTTATAGCTGAGGTGGTTAGATGTTGTACAAGGTTGGTTATAGCTGAGGTAGTTAGGTGTTGTAACAAGTTTGGTTATAGCTGTGGTAGTTAGATGTTGGAACAAATTTGGTTATAGCTGAGGTAGTTAGATGTTGGAACAAGTTTGGTCATAGCTGTGGTAGTTAGATGTTGGAAAAAGTTTGGTTATAGCTGAGGTAGTTAGGTGTTGTAACAAGTTTGGCTATAGATGTTTCTCCATTGCCGGGATGTAATTACTTATGCCGTCGAATCCCTTGTCGGGATAGTGTAGACCTTATTGATCCCTTGTCGGGACACTCGTTATAATTGCAACAATATTATATATGGATCGGGTTGCACGCGCGCAACAATATTATATATGGATCGGGTTGCACAACGCAAAAATATTATATATGGATCGGGTTGCATGCCGCAACAATATTATAATTGGGAGCGGGTGGTATGCCTACCACAAGATATAAAGAAATAGGAGCGAGTGGTATGCCTACCACAAGATATACTAAAATGGGAGCGGGTGATACACCTACCACAAGATATACTGAAATGGGAGCGGGCGGTATGCCTACCATGAGATATAAGGAAATGGGAGTGGGTGACACGCCTGCCACGAGACACAAGATATGGGATCGGGTTGCACGCCTGAAACAAGATGTGAAAAGAAAGTGAAATCTGCCTTTATTTTCCTTATTCTTGTTAGTGGTTGGATTTTGATTTCTTTATAGTTCTCTTGATATTCTGTTTTTACCTGTTATTCCCCGAAGCATGTTTCCTCCTCCCATCTTTACTTATTTATTTCTGCTCTACTTTTCATTGCATATTATATAATTGCACAGGTTTATTTGGTGGTCTGATCCTAGCCTCGTCACTACTTCGCCGAGGTTAGGCTAGGCACTTACCAGCACATGGGGTAGGTTGTGCTGATACTATACTCTGCACTCGTTTGTGCAGTCCCCAGTGTTGTGGACTTCGGACCGTAGTGAGATTGCTGATTCTTGATCATCAGGCGACCCGAGGTAGTCCTGCAGCCGTCCGCAGGCCTTGGCATCTCCTTCTATCTACTTTCCTGTTTCTTACACTTATTTCCAGAGACAATGTTATATTTAATTCTTTCAGACCTCTATGTGTAGTATTCTTAGACCGTCTGTGAAACTGTGACACCAGTTCTGGGTAGTTGAGACTCAAACAGTTATATTAGATATTCATGTTCAGATAGCTTATTGTTTTTCTTCCGCTTATGTTATATTCCGTTGTTTAAATGTTATCCCTTCGCAATTCTTAATGAATATAAAATGGGTTAAAAAGGTAAACTGTTCACATAATTGGCTTGCCTAGCTCACATTAGTAGGCGTCATCACGACTCCCGAGAGTGAAAAATCCGGGTCGTGAAAATATCGGAAATTAAACAACTTGATAATGGATTTAATTCTCGCAACAAGTCTACTACTTGCGACTCAAGCATTTGAGTAGCAAGAAAGAAATTCTTCATCATATCTATAGATGGAAGCATGTCACAGTTTTCGCAACCTTCTGGTAGCCCTGCTTCTATGCTTGGAAAATAGAGGTCAATTACTTGAATTTTTAGTCCTGTTTCTGTAGCGCGGGTAATGACTGTATTGAATCTGTTGGCATTTGAGGGTGTTAAAAGAATTGTGATAATAGCACCTCGTTGTGCTAATAATCGAGCTATGTCTATCATAGGTATCATATGGCCTTGTGCCATGAGAGGAAATAACACAAAATGTGGTTGCTCATGAGTAAGAACTGCCATTTGTGTTGAATTTAGTAGAGAGATTGGAGAATATGAACTGTTATTACCTTATTTTATATGGAAATGCTCGCTACAAGCCTTGGGGAAAACGGAAAATTTTGTGGCGGGACATTTTTTGGCAAATTATCTTAATTTCTTTTGCTAATTAACTTGGAGGCCACGTCTCCTTATGAGCTTCTGTTCAGAGACATGCATCTAAAGCAATTAAAAGTTGTTCTGTGGAAAAAAAAAATAAAGAATGTGAGGGAGTTTATTTAGTGTGGAATAATCTCTTCAATACTTTATTAATTGAGAGTAAGATTCGGCGATGGAGTCAGAATTTTTCACTAAGGAGATTCAAAGTTTAAATAAACAAACACACATCGAGGGTATATATCATCTTGAAGGGGAGCTTTAGAGCAAAGGTAAAATTGTCTTCGTGTGACCTAACATGTTCATTATGTGGAGGCAACCTCTAATGCTTGCTTGTGGCCCTTTCCCAAACCCTGGCGATCGCAGAATCCCTTATGCATCGAGCTGTCCTTTTTTTAATTATTATCTTGACCTCCTATATGTTGCGGAAGCCAAATGTATATAGTGTGAATGAGTCACAACTACTATACCAAAAAATATGGCAGCCACCAAATAATAAATAAGACAATAAAACAACAATAAAAAGAACACCAGAATTTACGAAGTTCGACCAATTTTGCCTACTTCCTCGGACACAACTAATATTTTATTCCACTTCAAAAATACAAGTGAAATAATACTAAAGAGAGAAGATACAAATGCCTTAAGAAGATAAGAAGGCAAATGAGAGGTGTGTTTAAATCTTAAACATTAGGACTCCTTTTATAGGGTGAAATTCCCCCCAAATTTTATGTCCAACTGATGTGGGATGTTTTGATATATTCAACAAATCTCCACCTTGGCAAAATTTCACATCTTCAATTTTTTCTCAATAACAAATTTTTGTTGTGTCTTCATCTTCAATCTTCAGTGTTCAACAATGTTGATCAAATCCAAACAATGTTGAAACTTGACCGCAGTCACCACTTTTGTTAGCATATCAGCAGGATTCTCCGTAGTATGAATTTTCTTCACCGTGACTCCACCTTCTTCTATGATTTCTCGTACGAAATGGTACCGAACATCAATGTGCTTCGTCCTTGCATGATAAACTTTGTTCTTCGCTAATTGAATAGCACTTTGACTATCACAAAAAATTGTGATACTTTTGTCTCCAATACCAAGCTCTTTTAGCAATCCCTGAAGCCAAATTGCCTGCTTCACAGCCTCTGTAATAGCCATGTACTCTGCCTCTATTGTAGACAAAGCAACTGTTGACTGCAAAGTAGACTTCTAACTAACTGGTGCCTTTGCAAAAGAAACACATAACCAGTAGTTGATTTTCGTTTGTCCAGATCACCCGCAAAATCTGAGTCACAATATCCAACTATAGACTGATTGCCTTCCTACTCAAAAACTAACCCAACATTTACAGTATTATGATTATACCGTAGAATCCACTTCACAGCTTGCCAATGCTCCCTTCCTGAATTATGCATATATCTGCTAATAACTCCAACAACTTGTGAAATTTCAGGTCTCGTACAGACCATTGCATACATCAAGCTACCAACAACATTTGCGTATGGTACCTTTGACATATACTCTTGTTCAGCTTCATCTTTTGGCGGCGTAAAAGTACTTAGCTTAAAATGGGGAGCAAGTGGAGTACTAACTAGCTTAGTCTTCTCATCTATGCTAAAACGTTGTAGTACTCTTTTTAAATATTCTTTCTGAGATAAATAAAGTTTCTTTGAATGTCTATATCTTATTATCTCCATGCCAAGAATTTTCTTTGGCTCACCCAGATCCTTCATCTCGAACTCCTTCTTCAGTTGAATCTTCAACTTATCAATTTCTTCCGAATTCTTGGAAGTTATCAACATATCATCAACTTATAGGAGAAGATATATAAAGGAACCATCTTTAAGCTTGCACAAATACACACAATGATCGTACTTGCTTCTCTTGTACCCTTGCCGCAACATAAACTTGTCAAATCGTTCGTACCATTGTCTATAAGATAGTTTTAATCCGTACAACAGTTTTTCAAGTTTGTACACCATATTTTCTTTTCCAGCAACTTTGAATCGTTCTGGCTGAGTCATGTAGATTTCCTCCTCCAAGTTTACATCCATCTGAACTAGTTCCAAATCCAATTGTGCTACCAAAACCAACATAATTCTAATGGAGGAATGTTTTACAACTGGAGAAAATGCTTCATTATAATCAATTCCCTCCTTTTGAGCATATCCTTTGGCCACCAATCTTGCTTTGTAACGAATACCTTCTTGGTTAGGAAAACCTTCTTTCTTTGCAAATACCCATTTGCACCCAATTGCTTTCTTTCCCTTCGGGAGAGTGGCCAATCTCCATGTATGATTCTGATGAAGGGATTGTATTTCATCATTCATGGCAATCCTCCACTTATCATCTTCTGAGCTTTAGACTACATCTTTATAAGTGGTAGAAACGTCACCCGCTACAATTGAGGTGGCACAAGCAACCGTCTCTATAAGACGAACATGTTTTGTTATTGTCTTTTTTGGCCTGCTGGTTGCTATTGATTCAAGTTGTTGTTGAGGTTCCTGAGTTTGAATCTCCCTCTCTACTTGCTCTTCTTCCAGGGGATAATCTTCATTTGTTTCTTCCTCTGCTTCTTGTGTAGGAAAAATGAATTTTTCCTCAAACTCCACCTGCTTAGAAGCACCCTCATTTTGTTTGGTATATTCTGTTACCTTAATTACCATAGCAGATTCATGAAAGGTAACATCCTTGCTGAATATTACTTTCTTTGTCATAGGATACCATAAGCGGTATCCTTTGACTCCAGAAGTAATCCCCATAAAAATAGCATTCTTTGCCTTTGGATCCAATTTTGACTTTTTTCACATGATAATATGCAGTTGAGCCAAACACGTGCAAAGAGTCATAATCTACAACAGGCTTTCAATACCATTTTTCAAATGGTGTCTTGTCGTCAATAGCAGCAGATGGTAGACGATTAATGAGGTGACATGCATATGTAATTGCCTCAGCCCAAAATTCTTTGCCCAAGCCAGCATTGGACAACATACACCGTACCTTCTCCAGCAAGGTCCTGTTCATAAGTTCTGCCACTCCATTTTGTTGTGGTGTATGTCTGACAGTGAAGTGTTGGACGATGCCATCATTTTCATAGACCTTATTGAAATGATCATTTTGTATTCACCTCCATTGTCTATGCGAATACACTTGATCCCCCTGCCTGTTTGATTCTCCACCATCGTCTTCCATTTGAGAAAAATTCCCAACACATCATCTTTACTCTTCATTGTATACACCCACACTCTTCGGAAAAAATTATCAACAAAGGTTACAAATAGTGCTTCCCACCCAATGAAGGTGGTTTGGAAGGACCCCAAACATCAGAGTGTAAATAATCCAAAATGCCTTTAGTATTATAGATCGATGTACCAAATTTAACCATTGTCTGTTTCCATTTGACACAATGTCGCAAAACTCCAAGTTGCAAACCTTTACTACCTTTAACAATCTTTAATCTGATAGAGTTTTCAAGGATTTTACTCCAACATGTCCCAAGCGCATGTGCAATAACCTGGTTGCTTCTGCCTCTTTTTCGTCACTGGATGTCACTGTCGTTGTCCCAATAACTATACTACCGCAATAACGGTACATGTTAATATTTTTCTGATTGGCTTTCATTACTACTAGTGTACCGGAACATACTCTCATCACACCATTTTTTGCAATTATTTTGAACCCTTTTGATTCTAGGGCTCCCATAGAGATGAGATTCTTCTTCAAATCCGGTACATATCGAACATCTATTAATGTTCTGATCATTCCATCATGGTTCCTTAATCGTATTGAACTAATTCCATATGAGGTAAAAGGTTGTTGTCTGCTGTGTGGATGACTCCATATTCTCCTTCTTGAAAATCCACGAACCAGTCCCTGTTGGGACACATATGATCGCTACAGGACGAGTCCATCAACCATATGTCTGATGATGTTGGTGACTCTGTTGTAACTAGTGAGAAGTCTGAATCATCACAATCAGCTACTTTTGAATCCATAATGGCCTTTCCATTGTTGTGTTTGGCCTTATTTTTCAACTTCGGACAGTCTTTCTTCCAGTGCCCCTTTTCTCGACAAAAGGCACATTCATCTTTGCTGGGTCTAGATCTTGACTTGGATCTTCCCTTCCTTGTCCTCGTTTGATTTTAAGGACGACCCCTCACAATCAGTACTTTTCCTTCTGCTCCCTTCTGTTTTTCTCCCTTTCTTTGTTCATAGCTCTACAAAGCCGAACAAACTTCTCTAAGAGAAATTTCGTCATTTCAATGGAGTAGAGTAGTTTCAAGGTGCTCGCAATCATCAGGAAGTGACCCCAACAACATCAAGGTCAAGTCACCATCATCAAAAGTTGCATCCATATTTTGCAAATCTGTGACCAACTTATTGAAACTGGTGATATATTCATTCATCGTAGTACCAGGAACATAGGTGAAGCGAAACAGTCTCTTCTTCATGTACAATTTATTTTGACTGTTTTTTTTCAAAAATTTATCCTCCAGTACTTTCCATAATTTACTTGCAGAAGTTTTCTTTGTGTATGGATATTTCTGCTCTCTAGCAAGGTAGGATCGAATGGTACCGCAAGCAACACGGTTGATAATTATCCAATCTTCTTCTCCAATAACATCTGGTCTTTTTTCTTCAACGGCAAGATCTAGCCCTTGTTGAAAAAGGACATCTAGAACCTCACCTTGCCACATCCCAAAATGTCCTGACCTGTCAAAAATTTCTACCGCAAATTTCACATTTGACACAATTCTTGTCATAAGAGAAAATGCCAATGATGACGTATTGTTGACACTTGATGTAGATTCTTATTGTTTATTGTCTCCCATCTTTGACACAAATATTATTTAATAGCTGACGACACAAATCAAGATTATTTCCTTTCTGGTGTGGAAGATCAGACTAAGCTGCAACTACAGAGCATACTTAGACAGAACCTTGACTCAGTTACCAAGATAAATCTTTTCTGATGTGAAAGTTCAGACTATGCTGCAACCACAGAGCATACTTAGACATCACCTTGGCTCTGATACCAATTGTTGCGGAAGCCAAATGTATATAGTGTGAATGAGTCACAACTACTATACCAAAAAATATGGCAGCCACCAAATAATAAATAAGACAATAAAACAACAATAAAAGAAACACCAGAATTTATGAGGTTCAGCCAATTTTGCATACTTCCTCGAACACAACTAATATTTTACTCCACTCCAAAAATACAAGTGAAATAATACTAAAGAGAGAAGATACAAATGCCTTAAGAAGACAAGAAGCCAAATAAGAGGTGTATTTAAATCTTAAATATTAGACCTTCTTTTATAGGGTGAAATTCCCACCCAATTTTCTCCCCAACAGGTGTGGGATGTTTTGACATATTCAACACTATATACATTGTAATTTTTTTTGAAGGAGGTTTGAGTGAACCCTTACGTCCTACTATCTCCATATATATATATATATATATTAACTTTGTATATAAAATGTAATTTTTCAGCGAAAGGGCTCAAGTAAACCCCTTGAACTTTCAAAATTTCTTATTTTTGGTAATGGAGTATATATTGTTTCTACTCATCTTGCACTCTGTTTTTATGACAAATAAGTATTTTTCACGTTAAAATCTTCGTTTTTATTTCAAATATTTTTTGTGAATTGAAGAGGGAGCATCCGATATGGTGGTAATTTCAGTTTCAAAGACAAATAAGGTGATGTCAGAGCAGACATGTCCACTGTTTGTTTGTGGTTGCTGGCAAGTAGCAAAGAGGACAAACTGAAACGTCTCATAACCAGTACATGGATATATGGCTATTTTTTAATTTAATTTTTTCTCTTTTGTTATAACCACAAATTTTAATTTCTTGTAAAATCCTAGTTCACATAGATGCGTGGCCCATTTGTATGCCGTGTTCAGACGAAAATAAACAACATACCTAATGTAGTCCCATTAGCAGGGTATAGGGAGGGTAGAGTGTACACAAACTCTATCTCTATTTGTTTTTATACCTGTTTTTTGGGTCACGTTTTAACTTCTGGTTGCTTTGCAAAAAACATTGCAAGCGTACCTACCCCCTTTTACGTGTAACTTCAGCATACGGGGCTGAAGTAGCAAAGACAATCACGCAAAACTTCAGCATTCTAGTAGACGGGCCTGAAGTAGCAAAAATTACTGAACGAAGTGTGCTGAAGTTTTTGTTTGTAATTGCTGAACTTAAGCATAGTAGCTGAAGTTTTGTTCTCTATTTGCTGAAGTGTTTTTTTTTTTTGTAATTACTGAACTTAAGCATAATAGCTAAAGTTTTGTTCTCTATTAGCTGGAGTTTTTGTTTGTAGTTGCTGAACTTAAGCATAGTAGCTGAAGTTTTGTTCTCTATTTGCTGAAGTTTTTGTTTGTAATTGCTGAACTTAAGCATTCTAGTAGCTGAAGTTTTGTTCTCTGTTTGCTGAACTTCAGCATGTTTTCGCTGAAGTTTTGGTCTATATTTGCTGAACTTCAACATGTTTTCATGTAATTGATTTTTTGTACGGATAATAAGTCTATCATAAGTAGAATTAATAACTTAAAAAACTAGATAATGATTTAGCACAACATGTTAAAATGCATTGATAATGTACAAAACTGAATCCAAAAAAAAAAAATAGAGTGTGAATTAAAGAAAATGGACTTATATTTACATACATGTACATACTTACTTTAGAAAGTTATTTATAATTTATATTTAAATAATCTGATAAACATACTTATGGAAACATCATCCCCCATGAACTGAAGTTTCATAGCAGCACCAACAACATCAGAAGAACGAATAAAAGAAGAAGGAGGAGAAGGAGGAGGAGAAAGGGGCTGAAGTTTTTTAAAAAATGGGTACAAGTTAAAGCTTTTAAAAAAAATGTGTATAGGTTAAATGGGGGCGACCAAAGAAGATAGAGAGACTGTTTCCGGCAGATCCTCGTCTCGGGAAAGAATAAAGGGAAGGGGCAATAACAATCAAACCAATCTGACAGCCGAAGCGAAAATACAAAACTAACACAAGTAATAGCAGAAGTCTAGGGATACGAAAGACACTAAGTGGTGTTTCAAAACTATTATTACAAACCAGGACAACACTTGGCTACCTAATCCTTTACCTTTATTCTCAACCTCCACATTTTCCTATTCCTGATCATGTCCTCAATAAGCTGGAGCAACGCCATATCTTGCCTAATCACTTCTTCCCAATACTCTTTTGACCTGCCTCTATCTTTTCGTTGGCCCTCCAATGCCAACCTCTCACACCTCCCCACCTCTGCCGGTGGGCCTACTACAAACTAAACAATCCCGGAAGTTAGACCATAACTTTCACAATTAGAGATATATAGTTTCTTTTCTTATATCTTTTTGTTTATCTTGCTCATGCCTCTGGGTTTTCCCCTCTTTTGGGGGAGGGTAATGTGGGGTGAGGATGGGGCTTGGTTTTTTTCCCGACACACCCAAAAAGTAAAAGATTTTTTTTTTTTTAAAAAAAAAAAAAAGAGAGAGAGAGAACGAAGAAGAGCTAGACAATGCATGCATGATGAAATAGAATTTGATGGTTTTAATCATCAATTAAAAAGAACAAAAGAAACCCCACATGCACAGAAGAAAGTATCTTGTGGAAATATTAAGGCCCTACAACTTTAATCTTTATGGAAGGCCCTTGGACATCCATCACAAAGCACACCATCTGCGCATATGGTGCACAAGTCATCGCTGTCTTTGACAGAAGACTTACGACCTCTCAACCTTGATATAGCAAATTCATGTAGAGACACCCAATTGGAAGTATATATGTATCCATAGGGTTGTTTGAATATAAAATTGTTTCCATTTCTGCATAACTTTGTAACGAACATCGTCTCTTAACCAAACGTCTTATAACCTACCAGGCAAAGGCTAAGCCATGATTTGAAGCTAATGAATTCAGGACTCTATTTATTCTAAGTAGAGATTCTCAATTTATAAATGTCGAAGAAACATATGAAGGTGATTTATTCTTTTTAGTAGTTTTTTTCTTTTCCTTCAAGAAACAAAGTCCTAATAGTTAATAGAATCCTAACAATTCCTCCCTTGGCATGAATTTACTGGCAAAATAAGATGATTGTTGCTTGCCATGTATAAAAATAATAAGTATAGGTATCTTGGTGTTTAATGAAAAAAGTTGAAGAATGGGTTAAAAGGAGCACATGCGTTAAAATAAGCATGTGTTTAAACTAGCACGGGAGCCCATATGTTACAAGTAGACATGAGTTAAAACTGGCATTAGTTAAAAGTGGTCCAAACATGGGTTAAAAAGGAGTTTTAATTTTTATAAAGATGTAGTAGCAGTGGTTTTGAATATTTGTGATTGTAAATTTATCTCCACTTCCTTGCGACAAGGGCCTATTGGTAACATCCTCTGTACATTTACGGTAGGGGTAAGGTCTGCATATACATTACCCTCCCTAGACTCCACTTGTGGGATTATACTGGATATTTTATCGTTGCTGTAAATGTATCTCCACATGTAGCATCACGTCTAAACGTTTTTGGATAAATCTTCTTAGTGTCCTTATATTCAACCTCGTTTGGTTCTGATACCATTGTTGGGAACAAAATAATATGGTGTATGCAGAAACTAACACTACAAAGTTTGGTGGACGATGAATTAGACAACAAATAAAGAAAATATACTAAAGAAGCACACTATATTAATATGGTTTGGTCAATTGGCCTACATAAATCTACTAATAGTATTAATAAAAAAAAATTGAGAGAATAAATTATTCTCTATACAAGACTCCTTTAATACTACATTATGTATATTATTGTTGTTATTGTAAAAAACAGAGATCCTCAATTTATAGATGCTGAAGAATTTTTTTCCAAAAAAAGAATAAAGCATATGAAGGAGATTTATTTCTTTAAGGCGTCTTTTTTCCTTCCTTTTCCACAATTAATCATCCAAATTGGCGTCCGACAGAGTGCTATACTAGTAGAACTATCGTAGGGCCTCAGAAATAAATCTAAACCTGTCGAGAAAGATGTAATTGCACGTTTTTTGAACTTAAGAGTCTGTACTTAGTGATAGACGTGGATATTGGACAAAATATGATTTTACTTGAATCAACTTTAATTTAATTGAAACAAACCTAAATCAAGATTGGATTTTCTCTAATGGGTGCTTGGAACTAACCGAACAATAACAATAACAACATACCTAGTAAAATCTCACTGGAGGGGTCTGGGGGGAGGATGTACGCAGACCTTATCTATGATGACTCAAAAGGTTATCACTTGTTTGAAAAATAAATTCCGTGTTTCGAGGTCTTAAAAACCTCTTTCTGTCTCACCTCAATTTGCGTGTGCAGTCTGGGCGCGTAACCGGAAAGCCATTATGTGGAAATCTATGAAAAATGATGAGTTGTGACTTTAAAATGAATTAAAGTTGACTTCGGTCAATATTTTGGGTAAGCGGATCTGGACCCGTGGCCCCAAAGGGTCCGTAGGAAAATGTGGGACTTGGGCATATACCCGGAATCGAATTCCGAGGTCCCAAGCCCGAGAAATGAATTTTTGAAAGAAACTATTTTGTTGAATTAATTATGAAGTAAAGAAGAGAATTTATGTTTGAAACCATCGGTGATGGGCCCGAATTTTGGTTCTGGAGTCCGGTACAGGTCTTATATATAATTTGAGTCGAATCTGTGAAATTTGGTAAGAAACGGACTTGAAATGATATGAATTGGACCTTATTTGAGAAAATTGAAAATTTTGTTGTTCTTAAGAAAATTCATGATTTTGATGCTAAATTCATAGTTGTTGATGTTATTTTGGTGATTTGAATGAACGAGCAAGTCCATATGATATTTTTAGATTGGTATGCATGTTTGGTTTGGAGCCCCGAGGGCCTGGGTGAGTTTTGGATAGGTCACGGGGTGAATTTTGGACTTGGAAAATTGCAGGTTCCAGTAATTCTACTGAAGGCATGCAAAGCCTGGCTCGCAAATGCGAAGGCTATGTCACAAATACGAAAATAACCCAGGCCAGCCTACCTTGCAATTGCGAGGAATTTATCGCAAATGCGATGTTTCCCCCATTTGATCAGCCGTCGCAAATGTAACATATGGTTCGCAAAAGCGACTTCGCAAATGTGAAGGTCGCCTCGCAAATGCGATCTTAGCAGAAGTCTGGGTTCATAATCGCAATTGCGATATCTCCGACCTGCAATTTTATAACATAGCATAAAATCTTATTTTTCACACCCTTTCAAAACCAAAACACTCTTGGGCAATTTTTCAAAGGCAACTTCTTCTTCTCCAAATCAATTGTAAGAGATTTCTAACTAGTTTTCTTCAATCCTTAACATCTTTTCACATGATTTCAACTCAAAATCAATAATTTTCATGGGGGGAATTGGGTGTTTTGGGTAGAACCTAGGTTTTTCAAATTTTGGGGATTTAGACCTCGATTTGAGGTCCGATTTCAAAACAAACAACATATTTCGGTTCGTGGGGAATGGATAATTGGGTTTTGGTTCGAACCACGGGTTTTGACCATGTCGGCCCGGGGGCGATTTTTGACTTTTGGGGTAAAACGTTGGAAAATTTATTTTCATGCATTAGAATTGATTCATTTAACATTTATTGATGTAATTAAGCAACTTGTGGCTAGATACGAGCGAATTGGTGGTGGAATCAAGGGGTAAAGCTATAGTTGAGACTTGAATTGTGTTCATGGCATCGAGGTAACTGTTTGGTCTAACCCTAGCTTGAGGGATTAGGAGTTGTGTCCTATTTGCTATGTGTTACTTGTTGAGTACGACGTATAGGCATGGTGACGAGTATCTATACGTTGGTGTCAAGCATGACCGTGAGTCGTAAAGTGAAATTATTGTGTTCTTAATAAATATAAATACTATGAATACCTAAGTTGTTGATTCTCTATGTTGAGTAAGGATTATGATTATTCTTGTGGAAACTACTTATGAATGAGTATTGGTGTTAGTTGAGGAAGTTAGATGTTGGAACAAGTTTGGTTATAGCTGATTTTCTCTTGCCGGGACGTATTTACTTATACTGTCGATTCCCTTGCCGCGATAGTATTGTTTCTTTATTGATCCCTTACCGAGACTCTGTTTGTGATTGTGTTGAACCGTATATGTGGATCGGGTTGCACGCGACAACAATATTATATATGGATCGGGTTGCACTCCGCAACACTACTATATTTGGATCGGGTTGCACTCCGCAACACTTATAATTGGATCGGGTTGCACGCCGCAACAATGATATAATTGGATCGGGTTGCACGCCGCAACAGTGAGGAATCATATGAATCGGGTTGCACGCCGCAACAGTGAGGAATCATATGGATCGGGTTGCACGTCGCAATAATGTTTTTATGATTTGGATCGGGTTGTGCGCCGCAATAGTAGATAATAAAAATGTTTATTGGTTGGTTACGATTTCCTTCTCCTTTTGCTGCGAATTCTAAATTGTCTTTATGCTTTTCTCTAGAATTATGATTGATAAATGATATTCCCCTGCAGCATGTCCCCCTACCATCCTTACTTGTTTATTTCAGTTTTATCTTTCCGATGTATATTATATAACTGCGCATGTTTATTTGGAAGTCTGGTCCTAGCCTCGTCACTACTTCGTCGGGGTTAGGCCAGACACTTACCAGCATATAGGATTGGTTGTGCTGATACTACACTCTGCACTATGTGCAGATCCCAGAGCAGCAGCAGCTTTTTGACCTTAGCTCGGGTAGCTGCCTTCAGTCCATTCGGAGATCCAAGGTAGTCCTGCAAACGTCCGCAGGCCCTGGCGTCTCCCTCTATCCCTTTATCTTGTTTCCTTTACTTATTTCAGAAACAGTGTATCATTTATCTTTCAGACTTTGTATGTAGTATTCTTAGATCGTCTGTGAAACTATGCTCCAGTTCTAGGTAGTTTGTTTAAACAGTTGTATTGGATACATATTCAGATAGTTTACTGTTTTTCTTCCGCGTATTATAAATTCCGTTGTCTACACATTATTGCTTCATAATTGTTAAAGGATATAAAATGGGTAAAAAGAAAATTTGTTCAAACAGTCGGCTTGCCTAGCTCACATTAGTAGGCGCCATCACGACTCCCGAGGGCAAGAATTCTGGGTCGTGACAAGTTGGCATCAGAGCTCTAAGTTACATGGGTTTCATAGTTCACATACAAGCTTAGTAGAGCCTTAGGGATCGGTATGGAGACGTCTGTATTTATCCCCTAGAGGTTACAGAGTTAGGAAAAGTTTTACGTCTATTCTTCTCTGTCGTGCGGTTTTGTTTCTCAATGCTAATTGAATTTCTACTCTATTTTTTCGCAGATGGCGAGAACACATGCTTTCTCATCCACCGATCAGCATCCTGAGCCCCCAGCAGCATCTCCCACAAGGGGTAGAGGCCGAGGCCGTGCTAGAGGCCGAGGTAGGGGCAGAGCTCAGCCCGGATCAGCAGCACCAGCGGCGGAGCCTCAGTTTGACTTTGATGACGAGGTTCCGGCCTAGACAGTTCCGGTGGACCCAGCTCAGGTCCTAGAGGGTTTTATTGCTACCCTAGTGCTCCAGGATGCTTTGGTCCATTTAGTGGGCCTTCTGGAGAGCATCACCCGGGTAGGTTTGCTTCTTGTAGCACTAGTCGTCTCTCAGGCTGGAGGAGGAGCCCAGACTCTTGCTACTCGCACTCCGGAGCAGATGGCTCCCCAGTTTCAGACTCCACCCGCACAGCCAGTTGGAACAGTTCAGCCGGGTGTGGTAGCTCATACTAGTGATGGAGTAGCTATGTCTGCCGATGCTTTGTGGAGGTTGGATAGGTTCACCAAGATCTTCATTACTACTTTCAGCGGTGCATCTTTTGAGGATCCCCAAGATTATCTAGATAGTTGTCATGAGGTTCTCAAGAACATGGAGATAATGGAGACTAATAGGGTCGATTTTGCTACTTTTTGCTTGTTTGGATCTGCCAAGACCTGGTGGAGAGATTGTTGCTTGGCTAGACCAGTCGGATCGCCAGCCTTGACTTGGGAGCAGTTTACTCAGCTATTTCTGGAGAAGTTTCTCCCAATCACTCAGAGAGAGGCCTATCGGAGGCAATTTGAGCATCTCCAGCAAGGCTCTATGACCGTTACTCAGTATGAGACCAGATTCATCGACTTGGCCCGTCATGCTCTCATCATACTTCCCACTGAGAGAGAGAGAGTGAGAGGGTGAGGAGGTTCATTGAGGGACTTATTCAACCGATTCGACTTTATATGGCTAAGAAGACGGGGAGTGAGAATTCCTTTCAGGAGGCGGCCAATGTGGTAGGAGAGTAGAGATGGTTCTGTCGCAGGAAGGTGGTCAGGGGTCTGACAAGAGGCCTCGTCATTCAGGAAGATTCAGTGGAGCCTCATCTAGAGGCAGGGATTCGTATGAAAAAGGCCATCCTCCTAGGCCTTTTTAGTCAGCACTACAGGTTTCTCATGTGCTTTAGGTGGTCGCGGTTCTCAAATGCAGTATTCTGATCAGCAATCCTACAGTGCACCACCAGCTCCTATTAGTGCACCGTCGCTCCAGAGTTTTTGGGGTTTCATTCAGGTCGCCAGGGTCAGTCTCAGTTTCCTCAGTCACATCATTCAGGTGGATGCTTTGAGTGCGGTAAGTATGGTCATATTCGAAAGGCTTGTCCGAGATTGGTGGGTATTCAGTCACAACAGCAGGGTTCCCATGCTATGGTTCAGGCGCCAGGTGTTCCACAGCCCGCCCAGCCAGCTAGAGGTGGGGGTAGAGGTGCTAGAGGTGGAGGTAGAGGTATTAGAGGTGGAGCTCAGGCCACTAGAGGTGGAGCTCAGGCCACTAGAGGTGGAGGCTAGCCAGCAACAAGCCGCCCCAGAGATATAGTTCAGGGTGGTGGGGCCCAACCCCGATGTTATGCTCTTCCAGCTAGGCCCGAGGCTGAGGCTTTTGATGCAGTTATCACAGGTACTATTCTAGTTTGTAGCAGAGATGCTTCAATTTTATTTGATTAAAGATCTACATACTCCTATGTGTCGTTTTATTTTTCACCGTATCTAGTCACGCCTAGTGATTCTTTTAGTGTTCCTGTATATGTATCTACACCGTTGGGTGATTTTATTATGGTAGATCGAGTCCATCGTTCGTATGTAGTTGTGATTGGGGGTTTTGAAAGTCGTGTAGATTTGCTTCTTCTGGACATGGTTGATTTTGATGTCATATTGGAGATGGACCGATTATCACCTTACCACGCTATCTTGGACTGTCATGCCAAGACTGTGACCTTAGCCTTGCCGGGTTTACCTCATTTAGAGTGGAGAAGGACTCCTGGTCATTCTACATGTAGTGTTATCTCTTATATAAAGGATCGACGTATGGTCGAGAAGCGGTGTTTAGCCTATTTGGCATATTTTCAGGATTCTAGTGTCGAGGTTTCTTCTATTGATTTTGTGCCCGTTGTTCGTGAGTTTCCTGAGTAATTTCCTTCAGACCTGCCGGGTATGCCACCCGACAAGGATATTGACTTCTGCATTCATTTGGCTCTGGGCACCCAGCCCATTTCTATTCCGTCGTATCGTATGGCCCCACTTGAGTTGAAAGAGTTGAAGGAGCAGTTGCAAGACTTGCTTGAAAAAGGTTTCATTAGACCTAGTGTTTCGCCTAGGGGTGCACTGGTGTTGTTTGTTAAGAATAAGGACGGATCGATGAGAATGTGTATTGATTACCGGTAGTTGAACAAGGTTACAATCAAGAATAAGTATCCATTGCCGAGAATTGATGATTTTTTTGATCAGCTTCAGAGTGCCAAGGTATTTTCGAAGATTGACTTGAGATCTTGCTACCATCAGTTGGGGATTAGGGCATCCGATGTCCCTAAGATAGCTTTCCGCACTCGGTACAGGCATTATAAGTTCTTGGTGATGTCATTCGGGTTGACAAATGCCCCAACAGCTTTTATGGATTTGATGAACCGAGTGTTCAGGCCTTACTTGGATTCGTTCGTGATAGTCTTCACTAATGATATTTTGATCTATTCCCACAGCCGGGAGGAGCACGAGCAGCATCTTAGATTGGTTCTTCAAACCTTGAGGGACGGTCAGTTGTATGCCAAGTTTTCGAAGTGAGAGTTCTGGTTGAGTTAAGTTGCATTCCTGGGTCATGTTGTATTAGCAGAGGGTAATCAGTTTGATCTGAAGGAGATAGAGGCAGTCAAGAACTGGCCTAGACCAGTATCAGCTACAGAGATCCAGAGTTTCTTGGGATTGACAGGCTATTATCATCGGTTTGTGGAGGGGTTTTCATCTATTGTGGCCCCGATGACCAGGTTGACCCAGAAGGGTGCCTAGTTCAGGTGGTCAGACGAGTGTGAGGCAAGCTTTCAGAGGCTCAAGACAGCTCTAACTATGGCACCGGTGTTGGTTTTGCCCACAGGTTCAGGGCCTTATACGGTTTATTGTGATTCATCTGGGCGCCGCGAAGATGTATCAGGATCTGCGGCAGCATTACTGGTGGAGAAGAATGAAGAAGGATATCATTGCATATATGGCTCGGTGTTTGAATTCTCAGCAGGTTAAGTACGAGCATCAGAGGCCCGGTGGTTTATTTCAGAGGATTGAGCTTCCCGAGTGGAAGTGGGAGTGGATCACTATGGATTTCGTTGTTGGACTCCCATAGACTCGGAAGAAGTTTGATGTAGTGTGTGTTATTGTTGATAGGCTGACCAAGTCAGTGCATTTCATTCCTGTGGCAGCCTCTTATTCTTTCGAGAGGTTAGCCAAGATCTATATCCGAGAGATTGTTCATCTTCATGGTGTGCCCGTGTCTATCATTTCTGACCAAGGTACGCAGTTTACCTCTTGTTTCTGGAGGGCAGTTCAGCGAGAGTTGGGCACACAGGTTGAGTTGAGCACAACGTTTCATCCTTAGACGGATGGGCAGTCTGAGCGGACCATTCAGAATTTGGAGGATATGCTCCGAGCTTGTGTCATTGACTTTGGAGGTTCATGGGATCAATTATTTCCTTTAGCAGAGTTTGCCTACAACAACAGCTACCAGTCGAGTATTCAGATGGCTCTGTATGAGGCTTTGTATAGTAGGCGGAGTCGATCGCCAGTTGGATGGTTTGAGCCGGGGGAGGCTCAGGTTTTGGGTATGAATCTGGTTCAGGATGCCTTGGACAAGGTCAGGATTATTCAGGATAGGCTTCGTACAGCTCAGTCTAGGCAAAAGAGTTATGCCGATCACAAAGTTCGCGATTTGGCATTCATGGTCGGTGAGCGGGTATTGCTTCGAGTGTACCTATGAAGGGCGTGATGAGATTTGGGAAGAAGGGCAAGTTTAGACCTAGGTTCATTGGCCCGTTTGAGATTATTGATCGAGTGGGAGAGGTGGCTTAAAGACTTGCGTTGCCGCTGAGCTTATAAGCCGTGCGTCAAGTGTTTCATGTGTGCATGCTTCGGAAGTATCACGGCAATCCATCCCACGTGTTATATTTCAGCACTGTCCAGTTGGACATGGACTTGTCCTACGAGGAGGAGCCAGTAGCTATTCTAGACCGACAGGTTCGTTAGTTAAGGTCGAAGAGTTTCCCTTCTGTTCTTGTTCAGTGGAGAGGTCAGCCTGCTAAGGCATTGACCTGGGAGTCCGAGTCCGATATGCGGAGCCGTTATCCCCATCTTTTCCCCAACTCAGGTACTTCCTTCTTATGTCCGTTCGAGGACGAACAGTTGTTTTAGAGGTGGAGAATGTGATCACCCAAAAGTTCATCACTTATTTTAAAAACAAATTCCGTGTTCCGAGGCCTTAAAAACCTCTTTCTATCTCACCTCAATTTGCGTGCGCAGTTCGGATGCGTAGCCGGAAAGCCATTATGTGAAAATCGGTAAACAATAATGAGTTTTGACTTTAAAATAAATTTAAGTTGACTTCGGTCAACATTCTAGGTAAGCGGACCCGGACCCGTGATTTGACGGTCCCAGAGGGTCCGTAGGAAAATATGGGACTTGGGTGTATGCCCGGAATTGAATTCTGAGGTCCCAAGCTCGAGAAATGAATTTTTGAAAGAAATTATTTTACTGAATTAATTATGAAGTAAAGAAGAGAATCTATGTTTGAAACTATTGGTGTCGGACCCGTATTTTGGTTCCGGATCCCTGTACAGGTCTTATATATGATTTGAGTCGAACCTGTGAAATTTGGTAAGAAACGGACTTGAAATGATATGAATCGGACCTTATTTGAGAAAATAGGAAAATTTTATGTTCTTAAGAAATTTCATGATTTTGATGCTAAATTCATAGTTGTTGATGTTATTTTGGTGATTTGAATGAACGAGCAAGTCTGTATGATGTTTTTAGGTTGGTATGCATGTTTGGTTTGGAGCCCCGAGGGCTCGAGTGAGTTTTAGATAGGCCACGAGGTGGATTTTGGACTTGGGAAATTGCAGGTTCCAGCTGCTCTATTGCAGGCTTGCAGGCTTCGCACAAATGCGAAGGCTATGTCACAAATGCGAAAATAGCCCGGCCAGCCTACCTCACAATTGCGAGGAATTTATTGCAAATGCGATGTTCCCCCCATTTGTTCAATCGTCATAAATGCGACATATGGTTCGCAAAAGTGACTTCGCAAATACGGCATATGGTTCGAAAAAGCGACTTCTCAAATGCGAAATTTGCCTCGCAAATGCGAGCTTAGCAGAAGTCTGGGTTCGCAATTGCGAACCCTGGTCGCAATTGCGACATCTGCGACCCGCAATTTTATAACTTAGCCGAAAATCTTTCATTTTTCACACTCTTTTAAAACCAAAACACTCTTGGGCGATTTTTCAAAGGCAACTTCTTCTCCAAATCAATTGTAAGTGATTTCTAACTAGTTTTCTTCAATCCTTAACATCTTTTCACATGATTTCAACTCCAAATCAATTATTTTCATGGGGGGAATTGAGTGTTTTGGGTAGAACCTAGGTTTTTCAAATTTTGGGGATTTGGACCTCGATTTGAGGTCCGATTTCAAAACAAATTATATATTTGGGTTCGTGGGGAATGGGTAATCAGGTTTTGGTTCGAACCTTGGGTTTTGACCATGTGGGCCCGAGGGCGATTTTTGACTTTTGGGGTAAAACTTTGAAAAACTTATTTTCATGCATTAGAATTGATTCGTTGAGCATTTATTGATGCAATTAAGTAACTTGTGCCTAGATACGAGCGAATTGGTGGTGGAATCAAGGGGTAAAACGATAGTTGAGACTTGAATTGTGTTTGTGGCATCGAGGTAAGTGTCTGGTCTAACCCTAGCTTGAGGTATTAAGAGTTGTGTCCTATTTGCTACGTGTTACTTGTTGAGTACGATGTATAGGGATGGTGAGGAGTATCTATACGTTGGTGTCAAGCATGACCATGAGTCTTAATGTGAAATTATTGTGTTCTTAATAAATACTATGAATGCCTAAGTCGTTGATTCTCTGTGGTGAGCAAGTATTATGATTATTATCGTGGAAATTACTTATGAATGAGTAATGGTGTTAGTTGAGGAAGTTAGATGTTAGAACAAGTTTGGTTATAGCTGATTTTCCCTTGTCGGGACGTATTTACTTATATTGTCGATTCCCTTGTCGGGATAGTGTTGTTTCTTTATTGATCCCTTACGGGGACTCTATTTGTGATTGTGTTGAACCGTATTTGTGGATCAGGTTGCACGTCGCAACAATGTTATATATGGATCGGGTTGCATGCCACAATACTATTATGTTTGGATCGGGTTGCATGTCGTAACACTAATATAATTGGATCGGGTTGCACGTCGCAACAGTATTTTTATGATTTGGATCGGGTTGCGCACCACAACAGTAGATAATAAAAGTGTTTATTAGTTGGTTACGATTTCCTTCTCTTTTTTCGGTGAATTCTAAATTGTCTTTATGCTTTTCTCTAGAATTACAATTGATAAATAATATTCCCCTACAGCATGTCTCCCTCCCATACGTACTTGTTTATTTTAGTTTTATCTTTCCACTGTATATTATATAATGGACAAGTTTATTTGGTAGTCTGGTCCTAGCCTCGTCACTACTTCGTCGGGGTTAGGCCAGGCACTTACCAGCACATGGGGTCGGTTATGCTGATACTACCCTCTGCACTGTTTGCAGATCTTGGAGCAGCAGCTGCTTTTGGACCTTAGCTTGGGTGACTGCCTTCAGTCCATTCGGAGATCTAAGGTAGTCCTACAGACGTCCGCAAGCCCTGGCGTCTCCTTCTATACCTTCATCCTATTTTCTTTACTTATTTCAGAAACAGTGTATCATTTATCTTTCAGACTTTCTATGTAGTATTCTTAGAGCATCTATGAAACTGTGACTCCAGTTCTGGGTAGTTTGTTTAAGCATTTGTATTGGATACATATTCAGATGTTTTACTATTTTTCTTCCGCGTATTATAAATTCTGTTGTCTACACGTTATTGCTTCATAATTGTTAAAGGATATAAAATGGGTAAAAAAGAAAATTTGTTCAAATGGCCGGCTTACCTAGCTCACATTATTAGGCTCCATCACGACTCCCAAGGGCGGGAATTCCTGGTCGTGACATTACCCCTATCCCGGAAGGGCAGAGAGGCTATTTCCGGGAGACCCTCGGCTCAACTGAAGAGATAATAATTTCAGAAAATAAATGAAAGAAGAGATCTATAATAACAAAAGAGGCAAGAGAAGTAATAATAATATCTTAAAATACACCAAATAAGTGAAAGGGAGTGCAATAATACAATCATATGCAAAACAACAAAATAGTGTGAACACAACATAGACCACTATCAGACATAGGTAAAACTCTATTAGTATGCTTGTACATCCATCTCAACATCCTCATCTCGGCTACTTTCATCTTTTGGATATGTGAATTCTTAACTGGCCAACACTCAGCCCCATATAACATAGCCGGCCTAACCACCGCTCTGTAGAACTTACCTTTGAGTTCGGTGGTACCCTCTTGTCACACAGGACTCCAGATGTTAACTGCCATTTCATCCACCCCCACCCCAATACAGTGCGTGACATCCCTGCCAATCTTCCCATCTCCCTGGATAATAGCCCCTAGGTACTTGAAGTTTTCTCTCTTGGGATGACTTGTGAGTCGAGCCTCACCACCCCATCTACTTCCCCGTCACGCCACTGAACTTACACTCCAGATATTCCGTCTTGGTCCTACTCAACTTGAAACCTTTGGACTCCAGAGCCTGCCTCCATACCTCCAGTCTCTTATTAACACTGCTACGCGACTCATCAATCAGAACTATATCATCAGCGAACAACATACACCATGGCACCTCCCCTTGAATATGGTGTGTCAAGGCATCCATCGTTAGAGCAAATAAGAATGGACTAAGCGCAGATCCTTGGTGCAACCCCATAATCACCGGAAAAATCTCGGAGTCACCTCCCGCAATCCTTACCCGAGTCTTTGCTCCATCATACATATCCTTTATCGATTCAATGTATGCTACTGGTACCCCTTTCACTTCCAGGCATCGCCAAAGAACTCCCCTAGGGACCCTGTCATATGCCTTTTATAGGTCAATAAACACAATGTGCAAATCCCTCTTCCTCTCCTTGTGTTGTTCCCCCAACCTCCTTATAAGGTGGATAGCTTCCGTAGTAGAACATCCCGGCATGAACCTGAACTAATTCTTAGAAATAGATACTGCCCTCCTGACCCTCTCCCAAACTTTCATGGTGCCCCTATAATTGTTACAATTCTAGATATCACCTTTGTTCTTAAACAACAGAAATCATCAAACTACATCTCCACTCATCTGGCATCCTCTTCGTCTTGAAAATAACATTAAATAGCCCATTCAGCCATTTTGAGCCCGCTCTACCCACATACCTCCAAAATTCTACTGGAATCTCGTCTGGTCCTGTTGCTTTGCCCTAACTAATCTTACCCACAACTCCCACTACCTCCTCAACCTTGATATGCCTACAGTACCCAAAGTCTCGGTGACTCTCGGAGTGTCCGAACTCCACTAGCACGATGCTACCGCTCCCTTCTTTATTCAGAAGTTTATGAAAGTATGTCTGCCATCTATGCTTAATCTAGGAGTCTCCCGTCAATACTCTAACTAACCGAATTGCTCTTAAAAAGGTGGCTTTTATACATATTTGAAACATATATCTATGTTTCTTATATATTACAAATACATATGTTATATAACAAGTATAATTGGCAAAAGAGTTTTACAATTTTAATGTATAGTACCATAAGCTTTGTCAATTAACACCCAATTTTTATCAAACTAAGATTGAATACAAAAAGAAGTGCACTACGTGTTGATGTCAATTTCTGAATTTATTAAAGCCGAATGGGTTAAATTGGGACCTTTTTCAGGGGTTTGCAGTCGTACCCTATATTTGTGTCACTTTTTAACTTGTATCCTATTTTTAAAAATTATTGATTTGGTATAGCCAGTTGACAAAAAATCCATAATAATATGATAATTACAACCCTTATAAATCTCTTAATCTGCAACTTCATTCATAAAATGCATGTTGAAGTTGTTTTACATTGAAGCATTAGCATGCTACTTTGGAGATGACCTCATTCGCATTAGCATACTATAAAACAACCCCTAATGAATGTAGTAGCATGCTAACGTTTGGATATGACGTTGTTTTATAGTATCAGGGGTTATTCATTAGCACGCGAGATGGTGTAAAACTTCAGCCAATTACAGTAGCAGCAGAAGTTGTTTTACATTGAAGCTAAAACTTCATGCTAATGCATGCTGAAGTTATTTATCCTGCAGTCTACAGTTTTGTCATGAGTTTTATTCGAGACTTCAGTCTAAACATGCATGCTGATTTATTTAGTTCATTTGCTAAAACTTCAGGTTAAATATGCGGAAGTTATTTAGTTCATTTGCGAAAACTTCAGACTAAACATGCTTAAGTTTTTGTCTTGCAGTATGTAATTTTCTAATGAGTTTTTTGTCAATTCATGCTGAAGTTATTTAGTTCATTTACTAAAACTTCAGACTAAACATGCTTAAGTTTTTTAGTTCATTTGCTAAAACTTCAGTCTAAACATGCTGAAGTTATTCAGTTCATTTGCGAAAACTTCAGACTAAACATGCTTAAGTTTTTGTCTTGCAGTATATCATTTTCTAATGATTTTTTGCTAATGCATGCTGAAGTTATTTAGTTCATTTGCTAAAACTTCAGACTAAACATGCTTAAGTTATTTAGTTCATTTGCTAAAACTTCAGTTTAAACATACTGAAGTTATTTGGTTCATTTGGGAAAACTTCAGACTAAATATGCTTAAGTTTTTATCTTGTTGTATGTAATTTTCTAATGAGTTTTGCTAATGCATGTTGAAGTTATTTAGTTCATTTGCTAAAATTTCAGACTAAACATGCTTAAGTTATTTAATTCATTTTCTAAAACTTCAGTTTAAACATGCTGAAGTTATTTAGTTCATATGCGAAAACTTGAGACTAAACATGCTTAAGTTTTTGTCTTGCAGTATGTAATTTTCTAATGAGTTTTTGCTAATGCATTATGAAGTATTTAGTTCATTTGCTAAAACTTTAGACTAAACATGCTTAAGTTATTTAGTTCATTTGCTAAAAATTCAGTCTAAACATGCTTAACTTATTTACTTCATTTGCTAAAACTTTATACTAAACATGCTTAAGTTATTTAGTTCATTTGCTAAAACTTCATGCCAAAACATGCTGAAGCTTTGTCTTGCAGTCTACAGTTTTGTTATTAGTCCTGAAGGGCAAAATTGTCTTTGTAAAATACGTTTAACAAAAAAATGAGTAAGGACGCAAACGAAAAAAAATTGTAATGACCCGACCGGTCATTTCGTGAGTTATAGCCCCGGTTCCCCCATTTTTGCTTCCTTTTGTCTTCCTCAACTATATTTTATTGTATCGTGTTGGTTGGTTTGGGTCCAGAGTGGTTTCGGTGTGGAATGAGACACTTAGTCTCCTATTTAGAAGTTTAGATTTGAAAAATCAACCAGAAGTTGACTTATGAGTAAACGATATCAGATTTAGATTTTTATGGTCTGGTTAGCCCCGTTAGGTGATTTTGGACTTGGGAGCGTATCTAGAATGTGATTTGGAGGTCCGTGGTAGAATTAGGTTTGAATTGGCGAAAGTTGAATTTTTGGCGATTTTGATCGATAGTGGAAATTTTGATATCGAGGTTGGAATGAAATTTCAAAAGTTGGGGTAGATTTGTAGTATCATTTGTGACGTGTGTGCAAAATTTCAGGTCATTCAGATGAGGTTTGGTAGGTTTCGACATCGTTTGTGAAATTTGGAAGTTTAGAAGTTCTTAGGCTTGAATCCGAGGGGAATTTGGTGTTTTGATGTTGTTTAGAGTGTTCCAAAGGTTCGACTAAGTTTGTATATTGATATGTGACTTGTTGGTATTATTGGTTGAGGTCCGGAGGTCCTCGAGTGTGTTTCGGATGGGTGACGAATTATTTTTGGTGTTTGAGAGTTGATGAAAACTGTTGGTGTGATTCTGCTGGTGTTTACACACCTGCGGAAGGGAAGTCGCAGGTGCGAGGTCCGCAAAAACGGAAAGAGGCTTGCAGATGCGGGTAGGAGTGGGTTGCGCTGGAAGTGCAGGTGCGAAAATTGGAGCGCACCTGCGAGACCGCAGGTGCGATATGTTGGCGCAGATGTGGATTTTGAGGAGTAAGTGGAACCTGCACCTGCGATAGTTTTTCCGCAGGTGCGGCGTCGCAGAAGCGGGTATTTAGATCGCAAATGTGGTTTTGCTAGGCAGAACCTATAGATTGAACCCTTCACAAATTTTGCCCATTTTCACCATTTTTGAAGACGGGTTTAGAGCTTTTGGGGTGATTTTGAAGAGGGATTCAAGGAATTATCAGTAAGGTAAGTTGTTTGAGCCCTAATACTTGTATATGTGGGGATTTTTCATTGTTTAATCATATAATTAGTGAAGATTAGGGGTGGAAATGAGGGGTTAGGGCTTGGGAGTTGCAGAGTTTGATTTGAGGATTTGAAGGACCATTTGATGTCGAATTTTGATGAATTTGGTATGGGTAGACTCGTGAGTGAATAAGCTTTCTAGTTTTCTGACTTTTGTCGGATTCCGAGACATGGCCTCGAATTGAGTGGATTTTGGGATTTGTGTCTAATTTCATAGTTTTTCTTGTGGAATTCATTCCGTTAGCACATATTGATGGTATTGTTCTAGTTGTGAATATATTTGGGGCGATTAGAGGCCGAGTCGAGGGGCAAGAGTATCGTAGAGTAGAGATTTGACCGGTTTGAGGTAAGTAACGATTGTAAATCTAGTCCTGAGGGTATGAAACCCCGGATTTCATATCGTTTTACTATTTTGAATTGACGCACATGCTAGGTGACGGGCGTGTGGGCGTGCACCTTTGGGAATTGTGGCTTGATCCGTCCCGTAGCGACTATAAGTTGCATATTTGGTTGAAACTATATGATACTTATGTGTTTTAGAAAGAGTTTCTATAAATTGGGCTGACTGCCATGTTTAGGCCTTGCGTCAGAGCTATTTGGACCCTTAGGGGCCTTTTTCTTACTATCCTCTCACTGTTTTCTATTGAAAATCTATACTCAGTCATGTTATACTTATTGATTTCATAACTTAGTCATTATTACTCTGTTTTGATATGTATAAATTTTGTTTTAGGTAGAGTACCCTATTTTACTGAGAGCCCGCGTGGCTTGAGAGGTTTATGACTAAGTGAGGCCGAGGGCCTGATTTGTGAGGTATTTATGGGACCGGATTGCACGCCGCAACAGGTTTTACTGATTCATGATTGAATGAGACCGAGGGCCTGATTGATTTATGTCACGAGTTGGCTTGTTGTAGCACTTGGACCGAAGGAGCCCCTCCGGAGTCTGCACACCCCCAGTGAGTGCAAGTACCTACTGAGTGCGAGTGCCGAGTGCTGAGTGGTTGGGAGGCATGAGTGATGGTGAGGTATGCCCGAAGTGCTGTATACGAGAAACTGTGACGTTTGTCCGAGGAGCTATATATGAGTGATGTTTTGCACGAGGGGTTGTTCAAGATTTCATCATTTTTGCTCAACTTTGCATTGAGCCTTGTTTGAAGACTATTGAAAAATATATTTAAATAATATTTAACAGAACTAGGTTTAAAGATGATTTGATTCAACCCTGATTTTAAAAGTCTGTTGTATCTTACTGAGATATCATGATATGAACTTTAAATGCTTTATTGCTCGTCACAACTTCTCAGCCTTTATTGACTTTGGTTACTTACTGAGTTGGCGTACTCACGTTACTCCCTGGACTTTGTGTGCAGATCCAGGTGTATCAGTACCCGATAGCGGCTGTTGACTATTCCAGCTGTAGATCTTCTCGGAGTTAGCAAAGTAGCTGCTGGCGATCACAGCCCTGCTCTTCTCCCTCCTATCTTCCTATAGTTGTTTGTAGTTACATTTCCAGACTTTGTTGGTCTCAGTATTTTTGGACAGATTGTAGTAGATGCTCATGACTAGTGACACCCCGATGTCGGGCTTTTCTTTCCGTACTTTCGTTATTTAGAATTTCTTTATGGAGTTTTATTATTGAACAACTTGAAGTTATCTTTAAATTGAAATATCGTGTTGTTTTTGGTAAAGAGTCGGCTTGCCTAGTACCACGATTGGCGCGATCACGACATGGTAGTTTGAGTCGTGACAAAAACGAGTATACGTTAAAGGGGACGACCAAATAGGGCGCCCCATGCAATTTTTACCTTTTTTCATGACTGAATTTATCATGACTGAACTTTGTTAGGTGGCCATTTTTAAGTATGTTATTTAAAATATATTCAAAGTTTACACTGTATTTAAAGATTAACCAATTTCGCTCAAACTTTAGGACACAACATCATAGGGTTTAAACCTCAAAGTTCAAACTTTAGGACATTGTGTCGTACAATTTGAAAATTGTGTCCAGAAGTTCGAATCTTATGTCCTGAATTTTAAATTAGTAGCTTTCAGATTCAGAATACTTAAACCTGAAGTTTGGGTGAATTGGTTAATTTTTAAATATATTATAAATTGTGGATATATTTTAAAAAACGGACTTAAAAGTGACTAATTGATGCACTTCTGGTTAAACTGGGGCCTGATTCTAAAGATATATATTAAGCCCATTGCCGTGAATCTTAATAATAGCGTACGCACTTCTTCAAATAGATTATTGCTTCTACACGATCTATGTAATCCTCAAAATGTATAAATAACTAAGTGATAATAACTTAAGTATTGTAGATATTGATCCAAAGTTCTAATCTCAATGAAAACTTCAAAAGTTGCATGGATTATCTAACTCATCCATTTTATTTTCATTGAAAGGGGTGACCCAAAATGGCTCCACTGCAACGTGGCTACCCTATGGATTAGTTCAACCTTATTTTGTAAATTAATGGAAATAATGATATTACGTTAGCTCGAATTGATGATACAAAGTCATTCCTCGAGATTTGAATAGTTGTCCACTACAGTCCTCCGTCTCCCAGATAATTTTATTCATCCAAGTAAAAATAGTACTTTCTTCGTGTAACTTATAATACTTTTTAAAATAAATAAATTTTCTTTGACTGCGATTCTTTCATATGCTTTTTAAATATAAATTATTGTAATTTATAGTACTTTTTATTTTTATACAAATTTTGTATTTGAATTTATAGTTAAAATTAAGAAGTTTGATTCCCGAAATCTAAATTTTGACATATAAATTGGGACAAAGGGATTACGACTTACGAGTTTAACTTATGCACTACCCTCAAATGATACTTAGAAAAATCTTTTCATAAAAAAGTGAAATTGATAATTTTGAAGTAATGCAAATTACCTGCTATAACAAGTAAATATGATACGTGTAAATTTTATTACATTGTGTACATCAATATAGTTCAAAATAAAACATAAGTATAAAATCTGGTTTTAAAAAAACAAATTCCATAACTACGTAAGAAATCAAGCAGCAAGAAATAAGATGCAAGCCTTTAGTTCAATAGGTTTTAAGTAGAAGACCACTATCCATTGAACAAAGAGTCATAATTAATCTTTACAAAATGAAGGAGATGTCTCTCCGGAAACGTTACGTCCCTTTCCCTAATAATCACAAATTAGTCCCAAAACTTTGCACCATTATCATTATCAAGAGCTTTCTCATTACGTTCTGCTTAGTGGCCTCCATTTATCTAATCTCCAATGCTCATCTCTTCAAAAAATATGCTTATGATACTGCTGCGGTTACAAATAAACAAGAAAATATCAGCAAAGAAGAAGAAGAAACAAACATATCCCACATTCTCTTTGGCATTGGAGGGTCGACTAAATCATGGAACAATCGCTCGAGTTACTCTGAGCTCTGGTGGAGACCAAATGTAACGCGAGGGTTCGTGTGGCTCGATGAAATTCCCCAAGAAAACGAGCCATGGCCGGAGACATTCCCACCATATAGGGTTTCCGAAGACACTTCCACATTCAAATATACATGTTGGTTTGGTGACAGGTCAGCTGTGAGGATTGCGAGAATTTTAAAAGAGAGTTTTGAACTAGGTTTAAACAATGTGAGGTGGTTCGTAATGGGAGATGACGATACTGTGTTTTTTACTGAGAATTTGGTGACAGTTTTGACTAAATATGATCACAACCAAATGTATTACATTGGTGGGATTTCCGAAAGCGTGGAGATAAACGTATTAGGTTCATACAGTCAGGCATTCGGTGGCGGCGGCATTGCTATTAGTTATCCTCTGGCGGCGGAGCTCGTGAAGATATTAGATGGTTGCATTAATCGCTACCATTACCTGTACGCTTCTGATCAAAAGATTGGTAGTTGTGTGACTGAGATTGGCGTTTCTCTCACGAAAGAACCCGGTTTCCATCAGGTATATTTAATTTTACTTAAAGTAGTATTCCACCATTTTAAAAAGACTAACATTATTTTCTTATCGGAAAAAGGTCATAAATGCCCTTAACCTATCAGAAATGGCTCAAAAATGCCCTTTATCCATCTTTTGGCTCAAAAATACCACTAACGTTTTCTTTGGTATTAAAAGTGCCCCTTAAACTAACAGACAATAACAGTTGACTATGTGGGGCTTTTGCAAATCCACGTGGCACTCTTTGATTGGTCAATATTAAAAATATAATTAGACCCAACCCACATATTCTAATAGGATTCTTCAACTCTTTCTTTTCTCTTCCAGTTCCTTACTTAAATTTTTCTTTTCTTCCTTTCAAGTTTATTATCACAATTTTATTTTTTGTTGTGTAAAAAAACTAGATCTTCTGGTGTAAGTATTAATTGACATGGTTGTATGCTTTCTTTACCTAAAAATTGGTTCCATTTATTGGCTAAAATTCTACTATACTTTAAGTAACATTTATAAAATTGCTATTTTAAAGTTAATTACCTGTATTTTAGCAACTGAAAAGCTACAATTTTTGGTGTTAAAATACATATCTTGACACTTACTTTAATGACAAAAGCTAAAGTTGTTTAATATTGAACAATCAAAGAGTGCCACGTGGATTTGCAAAAGCCCCATACAGTCAACTGTTGTTGTCTGTTAGTTCAAGGGGCACTTTTAATACTAAAGAAAACGTTAGTGGCATTTTTGGGCCAAAAGGTGGATGAGGGGCATTTTTGAGCCATTTTTGATAGGTTAAGGGCATTTATGACCCTTTTCCGTTTTCTTATTAGTCTGTTTGAAAAAGATTGACACTTTTCAATATTTCCTTAATAAGAAGAATTTATAGCCAAATAAATGCTATGTCAGATTTCAGACCACAAAGTTCAAAAGTTTTACCGTCGTACAAATGCTATGATTTATTTAAGAATATATATCTCAAAAGTCTTCCCTTCTTTAGTAAAGTTTGTGTCAAGACTAAGATAACAACAACAACAACAACAACCCAGTATAATCCCACAAGTAGGGTCTGGGGAGGGTAATGTGTACGCAGACCTTACCCCTACCCCGAAGGGTAGAGAGGTTGTTTCCAGGAGACCCTCGGCTCAAAAAGCAACAGAAGCCGATATATTAGTACCATAAAAATGCATAATAAAATAAGAGCAATACAATACAATACAATAGATATGAAGTACCGAATATGAAATACGAAAAAGATGGCTGGTATAGTAAAAACTAGCAGGTAAAGCCCTGCATCACTAGACGACCAATGACATTCTTATTCTAACTCCTAACTGGCTAGTCTCACTCTATTGTGATGTAGAAATATTCACAACTCTCCCCTAACCTACAACCTTAATACTCGACCTCCATAATTCCATGTCAAGGGCCATGTCCTCAGTAATCCTAAGTCTCGCCATGTCCTGTCTGATCACCTCACCCCAATACTTCTTAGGTCGTCCTCTACCTCTCCGCGTGCCCACTACCGCCAGTTGCTCACACCTCCTCACCGGTGCATCAGTGCTCCTCCTCTGAATGTGTCCGAACCATCTGAGTCTTGCTTCCCGCATCTTGTCCTCCATGGGGGCCACGCCCACCTTCTTTCGAATATCTTCATTCCTAATCTTATCCCTTCTTGTACGCCCGCACATCCACCTCAACATCCTCATCTCTGCTACTTTCATCTTCTGGATGTGCGAGTTCTTTACCGGCCAACATTCAGTTCCATATAACATGGCAGGCCTAACCACTGCTCTATAAAACTTACCTTTTAGTAACAGTGGCACTTTCCTGTCATACAAGACTCCCGACGCTAACCTCCACTTCATCCACCCCACCCCTATACGGTGTGTGACATCCTCGTCAATCTCCCCGATCCCCTGAATAACCAATCCAAGGTACTTGAAACTACCCCTCTTGGGAATGACTTGAGAGTCAATCCTCACTTCAACTCCCGCTTTCGTCGGCTCAACCCCAAATTTGCACTCGAGGTATTCTGTCTTCGTCCTGCTCAACTTGAAACCTTTAGACTCAAGAGCATGTCTCCAAATCTCTAGCCTCTCGTTGACGCCGCCTCGTGTTTCGTCAATTAGAATAATGTCATCAGCAAATAGCATGTACTATGGCACCTCCCCTTGAATATGATGAGTCAGTGCATCCATCACCAGGGAAAATAGGAATGGGCTGAGCGTAGACCCTTGGTGCAACCCCGTACTAACTGGAAAATATTCAGAGTCGCCTCCTACTGTCCTAACCCGAGTCTTAGCTCCATCATACATGTCTTTAATCACCCTAATATATTCCATCGGGACCCCTTTATCCTCTAAGCATCTCCATAAGACCTCCCTAGGAACCCTATCGTATGTTTTCTCCAAATCAATAAACACCATGTGAAGATCCTTCTTCCTATCCCTGTACTGTTCCACCATCCTCCTAATAAGGTGGATAGCTTCTATGGTAGATCGCTCCGGCATGAACCCGAACTGGTTGTCTGAAATAGACACTGTCCTTCGCACTCTCATTTCTACCACTCTCTCCTAAACTTTCATGGTATGACTTAGTAATTTGATGCCCCTATAGTTGTTACAGCTCTGGACATCACCTTTGTTCTTATACAACGGGACCATTGTACTTCACCTCCACTCTTCAGGTATCCTATTAGTCTTGAATATAACACTAAACAATGCAGTAAGCCATTCCAAGCCTACTCTACCCACACACCTCCGCAGTTCAACCGAGATTTCGTCTGGCCCGGTAGCTCTGCTCCTTCTCATCTTACACATTGCCTCCATGACTTCATCGATCTCAATGTCCCTACAATTACTTAATTCATGGTGACTGTCGGCATTCCTCGATTCCCCAGGTCTAATATCTTGATCTTCTTCTTCACTTAGCAGTTTATGAAAGTAGGTCTGTCACCTCCTCTTAATCTGGTCATCTCCCATCAAAACTTTGCCGTCGTCATCTTTTATGCACCTCACCTGATCTAGATCTCGAGTTATCCTCTCTCTCACCTTAGCGAGTCGGAATAACTTCTTCTCCCCGCCTTTGTTCCTTAGTTCCTCATACAGACGAGCAAAAGCTGTCGTCTTAGCCTCTGTCACTGCCCTCTTTGCCTCCTTCCTAGATACCTTATACCTTTGACTGCTCTCTCTCTTCTCCTTCTCGTTAGTGCTCCCTACAAACCGCAGGTAAGCCGCGTTCTTCGCTTCCACTTTACCTTGGACAAATGCATTCCACCACCAATCTCCTTTGTGACCACCATTGTGGCCCGTAGATATCCCTAACACCTCTCTCGCCGTCTCTCTTATACAGTCCGCCGTCGTCGACCACATTGTGTTTGCGTCCCCACCACTTCTCCAAGCTCCCATTGCCGATAACCTTCCTTCCAACTCCTTAGCTTTATCCTTAGTTAAAGCGCCCCACCTAATCCTGGGGCGTCCTTGTACTGACCTCTTCTTCCTCCTTATCCTAATACAAATGTCCATCACCAAAAGCCTATGCTGCGTTGAGAGGGTCTCACCTGGGATAACCTTGCAGTCCTCGCACAACCTTCTGTCGCATCTCCTGAGGAGGAGATAGTCAATCTGAGTCTTCGCCACCGAACTTTGGTAAGTAACCAAATGTTCATCCCGCTTCGTAAAACTCGAGTTTGCAATGACTAGATCGAAAGCCTTGGCAAAGTCCAACAGCGCAATGCCCCCTCCGTTCCGCTCTCCGAAACCAAATCCGCCATGCACCTCAGTGTACCCACCTGCAGATAACCCAATATGACCATTGAAATCTCCTCCTATGAATAACCTCTCAGAAGGCGGTATACTACGAACAATCTCATCCAACCCTTCCCAAAAGCGCCTCTTAATATCCTCATCCAAGCCTGCTTGTGGTGCGTACGCGCTAACGACATTTAAAGTACCCTCACCTACCACCAACTTAATAGTCATTAGTTTATCATTCACTCGCCTGACCTCTACCACAGACTCTCTAAGATGGCTATCTACCAGGATACCCACTCCATTCTTACCCCTCAGGATACCAGAGTACCACAACTTATACCCATCCACGTTTTTCGCCCTTGATCCGACCCACCTAGTCTCCTGGACACACGCTATATTAATCTTCCTCTTCTGCAGGATTTTCGCCAACTCTATGGATTTACTCGTTAGTGAACCTATGTTCCATGACCCGATTCTCAACCTATAGGCTCCCTTGCCCCCTCTACCTCCCCTGCTACCCGACCCACCCCCTAACCCCAGCCCCCCGCTATATTAAACTAAGATAAATCTTTTTGAAATGGAGGGTGTAGTAACATTATAAGGGCAATTTTACCAATTATATACTATATGTGTCGTCTCATCTCATTATAGAGCTTTTATCACATTTATATGATATCTTTATTATTTGGAGAGTCAAATAATTTATTTTTATTACTCTATAATTTAACGAATACTTTAAGTATTTTTAATCCTAAAGTAATTTGATATAGTAGTTTTACACATATATAGTTATCAAATAATTCATTTATCCCATTTTATGTGATATACTTTTTTTATTTGTCCAAAAAAATAATATATTTTTATATTTAAAGATATTAATGCACTTTAAACTTCTTATTTTACCATTTTATATGTGTTTGTTTTAAGATGGATATACAAGGTAGCCCACGAGGGCTTTTGGCAGCACATCCCGTGGCGCCACTTGTCTCACTGCACCATTTGGATGTATACTTGATACATCCTTTGATTCCTTCAATGAGCCAATTTGAGTCAGTGAAGAAGGTAATTGAGGCTTACAACAAGGATCCAAGTCGGACGATGCAACAAAGTTTGTGCTATGACCTAAAGAGAAACTGGTCATTGTCAGTGTCTTGGGGATTCTCAATTCAATTATATCCATGGCTAATGAATGCAAGAGAACTGGAGATGCCAATGCAAACGTTCAAGACATGGAAAGGGTCTAAAGAACCATTCACATTCAGTACACAGCCAAGCAATGTAGAAGCGTGCAAAAGGCCTATAGAGTTCTACTTGGATCAAGTTGTTGACCTCCGCAATGGTGAAATTTTGACCAGTTATAGTACCATAATTGGTGAAACAAATGAACAATGCGAGAACCAACATTATAGACCAGCATTAGCACTTCATATGGTTAATGTCACAACTACTATTCTACCTCCCCAAGTTTGGAGACAGGTAAACTTCTACCATTTGTAACTTTTATGTGAATCATATTTGACTAGGGTACAAAGTTAAAAAAAAAGTAAAGAATTTTAAAACTCATGATCTTAGACATGTTATGTTAACATTAAATTGAGTCCGCATAAAATAATATAGAGGACATATTAATTATTTATTTTGATAAAAATCTTTCTTATTAATTTTACTGTCATAAGATTGATGACTATACATGTACAAAACTCTTCACCTAAAATATATAGACCAATTTTGGTTTATGAAATATCTAATTATGGTGAACCCATTGTATCAAAAACCAGGCACCACGACGACAATGTTGCGATGTAATCAATGATGAAGATGGTATTAGAAGCAACTTACATATCAGAATTAGGGGTTGCAATAGGGGGGAATCGGTAACACCGCCCTTCTATGACAAATATGGAGAGTTTGCCTATTTTCAGAGATTTGTTCGATGAATGAAGGAGAAAATTTTCAATGGCCGTCATCTGGGAGAGAAAATTGAAAATTTTCAGTGGTTATTTTGAATTTTGATATCTTCTCTATCTTCATTTGTTGATGGATATGTATGACACTTCTCCATAATATCATTCTATGATACCGATGAATCTATGTAGAGGCGCATGGATATTTAAGTGCACCATGCTTCCTTTTCTAGACCGTGTATAATGATTAGCAATATTATATCTCTTAAAAATATACTTAAATATATATATGTGTACGCATATATCCAAGTCCAAAGAGTTATATGATGCAATAATTATTCGATGCATTTTTATACGTTTTCAATTCCCATCTCACATTTGTCTTGTGTCGCTTCTTGCATTTTAGTTGAGTCATTTTTCTTTATTTCTTTCTTCAAATGGCTTTTCCTTTCTTTTCTAGAATTGCTCCTATCCATCCCCGTGTATCTTGTCCCTTCTTTCATTTTAATTAAGTACCTTTTTATTTTTATTTCTTTCTTTCTTTGGTTTATTTTTTCAAAATTATCAAGTCTGCCACATTAATTAAAATCCTTTCTCTTTTCGTCACTGCAAAAATCTATAAAGTTAAATCAAATGTCTATATCGAATAATTATTTTTTCAAAAAAAATTAATTATAATTTTAAATTTATAATTTCAAAAATGTAATGGGTTCAAGTATGAACCTTACCCAAAAGTTGAATCCGTTAAATTTAAAATTTAAATTCGCCTCTTTGATCTTCATGATAGTGCAATCATGTTCTTAAATTTCTAAATTCGCCCTTTCTTGCGGTCTAACTAAAATCAGTTCAATCTAAAACTATTGAAAATCCCAACGGTCGTTTGATTGCATACTCCACATATGTAAATCTCACGTTGTGATATTTGCTTTCATGTTCATGTATACTTGCCACGTGTGCCACTAATTCTGAAGCGGGTCAAAGGTCTGCTATGGTTCTAGTCCAGACTCATCTATTTTTGTATTTGGACCTTTAATTTTTTCGGACCCTAGATAGATAGGAATATTTATCTAGTTATACTATAATAGAAACTTATTTATCGATTTTCTTTAGGTTCCTTAAAAATTACATTCTCTATTTATATTTACTACTTATATACAAAAACTTAAAAAAGAGCATCCCTTAAATTTAACATGTAACTCGTATAGTCGCCCTCCCACGTTTCCCCCTCCCCCCTCCCTTTCTCACTCTCATGTTATCAATTATAGAAAACCCCTACTGTCACACCTCCTTTTTCCGCACCCGAGAGGGTGCAAGGGAGTTTTTTCTAATTAAAGGACAATCGAAACGGGATTGGTTTGTTTATTTCAGAGTCGCCACTTGGGAGATTTAGGGTGTCCCAAGTCACCAATTTTATCCCGAATCGAGGAAAAGAATGACTCCCTATTACAGTCTGCGTACCAGAAATTCGGATAAGGAATTCTGTTAACCCGGGAGAAGGTGTTAGGCATTCCCGAGTTCCGTGGTTCTAGCACGGTCGCTCAACTGTTATATTCGGCTTAATTATCTGATTTTATACAAATATGAACTTATGCGCAAATTTTAACTTTTTACCGCTTTTATTATATTTTTTAAAGGAATGTGAACATCGTTTAAAACATGTCTTTGGATTGCGTCACATGAAATGCACCCGCGATCCAGAACATATTTTTTATTCAATGTTTTAGGATTTGGATTTGGGTCGCATGAAATGCACACCTGAGTTTAAGAAGGTAAGATTATTAAAATACGCGCCTAAAGCGATTAGCGTATTATTATTTCTGGGTAAAGCCGTGAAATTTTGCTAAACGGCCGATCCCGAGTTCTAAGTAATTGAAGCATACATTTTGTGAGGGCCCCGCAATCTGTGCATTTTATTTGGCGAGGCTCGTCTCATTTTATTAAAAGGATAATCTTAGCATGACTATAATTTTTCTACTTTGTTCGTCTCTAAAAAAGAAATCCTAATTTATTAATCGAACAATGGAAGCCAGTAGGATGCACGGCTAATAAAGAGTATCTCAAGCTTGACGAATTACAATTAAACATGAACTTACATTTAGAACTAACCCGTATGGTAGACAACAGAATAATGACTAACAAAATTATGATAGAACTTATTAAATCAATCCGACTACCAATTCGGCAAGCTAGTCACGAACATGAAAACTTTTGTACAACTTTCGTCTAGCATGCCAATTTGAGATAGCAATAACTTAAGCACAAAACTAAAACTCGACAGATTTAAACAAGATCTTCAACATAACATGTATTCAAGCTCGGACACGATAGTAACCGATAGCAACCCAAACAAAGATTAGAAAAACGAACCTCTAATGATAAACACTGTTGGGGGTTTTACAACTCATTCGTTAAACCGAAATGGAGCCATAGTCGGCGAAATGAAGCAACGAGACCAACGAACTGGAACCTCACATCGACACTCGAACGGACTCTAAACGGGAAACCATGGAAGCAGTCATCACAGCTCAAACGGAATAGCTCGCGCTAGAAACTCGAACACGAACGGACTGAGCATGAACCATGGCTGCTACTGGTTTTTCCCGATGTGTTACTGGACGTTCGTTACTTTTGAGGGCCAGGTTCGACGGGGAGGCGGGTTATGGCGTGAGGTTTGAGCTGGAGGTTTGGTGGTCGATAAGGCTGGAACGGGTGAAGTAGGAGGCGGAAGCAGGTGGTTTGGACAGTAGGGCCGAGGACTGGACGATGCAGCAGCGATGGTTCTTTTTTTTTTGGTGGAGCTGGAGCTCGCGGGCTGGGAGGTTAGGGTGGTTGACGGGCCTGTTTGGTGGTGGTTCCGGCGTCGGGGGGGGGGGGGTGACGTTTGGTGGTCGTTTGGTGGTCGTTTTGGGCAGTGAGGGAGTTGGTCGCGACTGGTTTTTGGGTAGGGTTGTTGCTGGTGGTTTGCTGGAGGTGGAAGGATGTGGTGTTTGGGTGGTGGCGTTTGGACGTGGAGGTGACGGGTTGTTTGGTTGTCGACTGGAAAATGACGACGAGGGGGGGCTGGTTGCTCGGTGGTGAAGAACGTGAGGCAGTAGGGGCTCGTAGGGTTTTGGTTCTTCTTCTTTGGAAGAAGAAGATGAACAGTGGGTTTTTCCCTCCCAAAAAATCTGTCCGTCCCTTTCCTGTGTTTGCCCGTGCATTTGTAGCACTTGCCAAGGAAAATGAGCCCCACGCGTGGTGGGGTTCAAGACTTGTGTCCCCCACGCGTGGCGGGGTTCCCCGTGTGTCGTGTTCCGTCCGTGTTCCCCACGCTTGTCCCCTCATGTGTGGTGGACTCAGATTATTATGGGCTAGGCCCGAAAATTGGGCCTAAAAATGGGTAATTTGAACCCGAATATTATTCTTTTGCCCGGACCCGGAATAAGAACACGACGTTGCTTAACTAATCCTATGTAAGCAAAATAACTACCAAAAATAAGACTAATATTTAAAACAAAACTATATCTTTTTTAATATTTTTCAAGATTAAAATAGCTACAAAATATTAATAAAACTATTTTTTGTAATTTTCGTTTTTATATAAAGATAAAATATAAAGTAATATTTTTTGTATTTTCTCAAAATTAAAATGACTACAAAACATTAATAGAACTATATTTTTTGGTAATTTTCGAAATTATATAAAGTACAAAAATAAAGTGCAATTTTTGTATTTTTTTAAGTTTATGAGAAATACATAAACTAAAATTTATATATATATTTTTTTTGTGATATTTTCCTTTTGCGACGAAATAAAGTAAAAATAGTCAAAATAGTTATATTAGACCTAAATTAAATATTTAAGCTAAAAATGTGAAAATTCTCGGGGAGGGTCAAAAATCAGGTGTCTACAGCTGCCCCTCTTTGACTGGAAACACGAAGAGTTTTCCGACAAAGAACGACTAGACATGTTTTTGACCCGACCATTATTTGGAGGGACTACACTAAGGAAAGGAAAGGGATGTGACCGAGCCCTGGTATCTGAGCTGCCTACATATCCTTGGTTATACAGGAATCAGGCCACGTGTAGTTCGGGAATGAGAGATGGTAGGCGGTACCGAGGTGAAGAGCCGATCGAGGTGCCGTTTCGTTGACGTTCCGGTCCGCGGTCCTGTCATTACATCAAAAATGAAAACTGAAAAAAGACTAACTAAGCCTATCAACTACTAGTTACAAGGATTCCTATCTTTAAGTCTTCTAAAACTTGGTCTTGAGTCTTGAATGGTGCTTCATACAGACTTTGGATTTGAACCTTGATACTTGCTAGTTGTAGGTGTCAGTTCTTGAGCAGACCACATTTGTTCTCCACTTTCGTATTTTTCTCTCTTTTTTTTTCTTCTTTTCTTTGTCCTTGTTCTCCAGGTGGACGCCTGATTTCTTCTTTTCTTTGTCCTTGTTCTCCAGGTGGACGCCTGATTTCTTCTTTTCTTTGTCCTTGTTCTCCAGGTGGACGCCTGATTTCTTCTTTTCTTTGTCCTTGTTCTCCAGGTGGACGCCTGATTTCTTCTTTTCTTTGTCCTTGTTCTCCAGGTGGACGCCTGATTTCTTCTTTTCTTTGTCCTTGTTCTCCAGGTGGACGCCTGATTTCTTCTTTTCTTTGTCCTTGTTCTCCAGGTGGACGCCTGATTTCTTCTTTTCTTTGTCCTTGTTCTCCAGGTGGACGCCTGATTTCTTCTTTTCTTTGTCCTTGTTCTCCAGGTGGACGCCTGATTTCTTCTTTTCTTTGTCCTTGTTCTCCAGGTGGACGCCTGATTTCTTCTTTTCTTTGTCCTTGTTCTCCAGGTGGACGCCTGATTTCTTCTTTTCTTTGTCCTTGTTCTCCAGGTGGACGCCTGATTTCTTCTTTTCTTTGTCCTTGTTCTCCAGGTGGACGCCTGATTTCTTCTTTTCTTTGTCCTTGTTCTCCAGGTGGACGCCTGATTTCTTCTTTTCTTTGTCCTTGTTCTCCAGGTGGACGCCTGATTTCTTCTTTTCTTTGTCCTTGTTCTCCAGGTGGACGCCTGATTTCTTCTTTTCTTTGTCCTTGTTCTCCAGGTGGACGCCTGATTTCTTCTTTTCTTTGTCCTTGTTCTCCAGGTGGACGCCTGATTTCTTCTTTTCTTTGTCCTTGTTCTCCAGGTGGACGCCTGATTTCTTCTTTTCTTTGTCCTTGTTCTCCAGGTGGACGCCTGATTTCTTCTTTTCTTTGTCCTTGTTCTCCAGGTGGATCCCTGACAACCAAAACAAACAAAACAAAGGAAATTTCCTAACCCAGTTTGCACTGAAAAAGCCAAGCTAAGAAGTGCGTCTCCTATTGGTACGACATGGAATGTATTCTCTTGTTATACAGGTGGGCGCCTGAATGCAAAAATATGATATGTATGCCCGCATTATACTGGTGGGCGACCTAGAATATGAAATGTATTCCCGCATTTTACTGGTGGGCGACCTAGAACAGAAAGTATTCCTCTTGTTATACAGGTGGGCGCCTGAATGCAAAAATATGATATGTATGCCCGCATTATACTGGTGGGCGACCTAGAACAGAAAGTATTCCCGCATTTTACTGGTGGGCGACCTAGAACAGAAAGTATTCCCTCATTTTACTGGTGGGCGACCTGGAACATGAATGTATTCCCGCATTTTACTGGTGGGCGACCTAGAACAGAAAGTATTCCCGCATTTACTGGTGGGCGACCTAGAACAGAAAGTATTCCCGCATTTTACTGGTGGGCGACCTAGAACAGAAATGTATTCCCGCATTTTACTGGTGGGCGACCTAGAACAGAAAGTATTCCCGCATTTTACTGGTGGGCGACCTAGAACATAATGTATTCCCGCATTTTACTGGTGGGCGACCTAGAACAGAAAGTATTCCCGCATTTTACTGGTGGGCGACCTAGAACAGAAAGTATTCCCGCATTTTACTGGTGGGCGACCTAGAACAGAAAGTATTCCCGCATTTTACTGGTGGGCGACCTAGAACAGAAAGTATTCCCGCATTTTATTACTGGTGGGCGACCTAGAACAGAAAGTATTCCCGCATTTTACTGGTGGGCGACCTAGAACAGAAAGTATTCCCGCATTTTACTGGTGGGCGACCTAGAACAGAAATGTATTCCCGCATTTTACTGGTGGGCGACCTAGAACAGAAAGTATTCCCGCATTTTACTGGTGGGCGACCTAGAACATGAATGTATTCCCGCATTTTACTGGTGGGCGACCTAGAACAGAAAGTATTCCCGCATTTTACTGGTGGGCGACCTAGAACAGAAAGTATTCCCGCATTATACTGGTGGGCGACCTAGAACAGAAAGTATTCCCGCATTTTACTGGTGGGCGACCTAGAACAGAAAGTATTCCCGCATTTTACTGGTGGGCGACCTAGAACAGAAATTATTCCCGCATTTTACTGGTGGGTGACCTAGAACATAAAGTATTCCCGCATTTTACTGGTGGGCGACGTAGAATTCCCGCATTTTACTGGTGGGCGACCTAGAATTCCCGCATTTTACTGGTGGGCGACCTAGAACAGAAAGTATTCCCGCATTTTACTTGTGGGCGACCTAGAATTCCCGCATTTTACTGGTGGGCGACCTAGAACAGAAAGTATTCCCGCATTATACTGGTGGGCAACCTAGAACAGAAAGTATTCCCGCATTTTACTGGTGGGCGACCTAGAACAGAAATGTAAAGACTGAAAAGTATGCCTCTGTTATATGGGCGGGCTCCCAACTTCAAAAAACTTAGGAGGAAATGCCTCTCCTACGGGTAAAATAAACTTAGGAGGAAATGCGTCTCCTATGGACAAAACTAAACTTAGGAGGAAATGCGTCTCCTATGGGTAAAACTAAACTTTAGGAGGAAATGCGTCTCCTATGGTAAAACTAAACTTAGGAGGAAATGCATCTCCTATGGGTAAACCTGAACCTAGGAGAAAATGCATCTCCTATTAATGAAATCTTTAACTTAGGAAGTGCGTCTCCTATGCGCGAAATCTTAATTCAAGAAGTGCGTCTCCTCTGGGTAAAATAAACTTAGGAAATGCGTCTCCTCTGGGTAAAATAAACTTAGGAAGTGCGTCTCCTATGGGTAAAACTTGACCTAGGAAGTGCGTCTCCTATTGGTAAAGGCGTGGAATGTATTCCCTTGTTAAACAGGTGGGCGCCTGTCTATGAAATGGACAGACAAAAATTATTCCTCTCGTTATTCAGGTGGGCGCCTGTCTTCAACAACAACTTTGAAAAAATAAAATCCTATTTGAGGGCGGATGAACCCAACGTATCCTATTTGAGGGCAGATGAACCCAACATATCCTATTTGAGGGCGGATGAACCCAACATATCCTATTTGAGGGCGGACGAACCCGACGTATCCTATTCGAGGGCAAATGAACCCGACATATCCTATTCGAGGGCGGATGAACCCGACATATCCTATTCGAGGGCGGATGAACCCGACATATCCTATTCGAGGGCGGATGAAAACAGCATATCCTATTCGAGGGAGGATGAACCCGACATATCCTATTCGAGGGCGGATGAACCCGTCATATCCTGTATGAGGGAGGATGAACCCAACATATCCTATTTGAGGGCGGATGAACCCAACATATTCTATTTGAGGGCAGAAGAACCCGACATATCCTATTTGAGGGCGGACGAACCCCACATATCCTATTTGAGATCGGACGAACCCCACATATCCTATTTGAGGGCGGACGAACCCGACATATCCTATTGGAGGGAGGATGAACCCGACATATCCTATTCGAGGGCGGATGAACCCGACATATCCTATTCGAGGGCGGATGAACCCGACATATCCTATTCGAGGGCGGATGAACCCGACATATCCTATTCGAGGGCGGATGAACCCGACATATCCTATTCGAGGGCGGATGAACCCGACATATCCTATTCGAGGGCGGATGAACCCGACATATCCTATTCGAGGGCGGATGAACCCGACATATCCTATTCGAGGGCGGATGAACCCGACATATCCTATTCGAGGGCGGATGAACCCGACATATCCTATTCGAGGGCGGATGAACCCGACATATCCTATTCGAGGGCGGATGAACCCGACATATCCTATTCGAGGGCGGATGAACCCGACATATCCTATTCGAGGGCGGATGAACCCGACATATCCTATTCGAGGGCGGATGAACCCGACATATCCTATTCGAGGGCGGATGAACCCGACATATCCTATTCGAGGGCGGATGAACCCAACATATCCTATTTGAGGGCGGATGAACCCGACATATCCTATTTGAGGGCGGATGAACCCGACATATCCTATTTGAGGGCGGATGAACCCGACATATCCTATTTGAGGGCGGATGAACCCGACATATCCTATTCGAGGGCGGATGAACCCGACATATCCTATTCGAGGGCGGATGAACCCGACATATCCTATTCGAGGGCGGATGAACCCGACATATCCTATTCGAGGGCGGATGAACCCGACATATCCTATTCGAGGGCGGATGAACCCGACATATCCTATTCGAGGGCGGATGAACCCGACATATCCTATTTGAGGGCGGATGAACGCGACATATCCTATTCGAGGGCGGATGAACCTGACATATCCTATTCGAGGGCGGATGAACCCGACATATCCTATTCGAGGGAGGATGAACCCAACATATCCTATTCGAGGGCGGATGAACCCGACATATCCTATTCGAGGGCGGATGAACCCGACATATCCTATTCGAGGGCGGATGAACCCAACATATCCTATTTGAGGGCGGATGAACCCGACATATCCTATTTGAGGGCGGATGAACCCGACATATCCTATAAGACTTGAAAATGTCTTACCTTGAAAACTTGGTGGGGATTATTTTGCGGGGGATGAATTTTCACTTTTTCCTTACCCACTCTGGGTTGCCCAAAACTCTGTCGAGGATGCTTCTACATCTCGATGATCCGCTGAGGATAACTGTGCTGAGTAAATATGTTATCTTACTCTTTCCAGAACTACTTTCTTTTGAGTAGGATATTTCATTCCTCTGCAAACTAATTCCCCCCCCTTTTTTTCCTTTTTTTTATTATATATATATATATATTTTTTTTAGCTTCTTCCTTCGAAGACCAACTCCCTTAAGACTCGTTTTGCCCTTCCCTGAAAGGAACCGCTGAGGACACCGATTTTCACCAAACTTGTGTTGGACTCCTCGAAACTGCTAGGGATAACACTGTTGGGGAATTATTTACTTACCTGGGGGTAAAATGTTATCAGCTGGGGATAACGCTGTCGAGGATAACACTGCTGGGGGATTCTGATTCCTTCAGAACTAGTGCTTCACTCTTCGGAAGGCTGTTGGGAATGATGTTGGCCTCTTGCTTTTTCTGAGCTCAAGTTTCATCCCTTTGCTGGGGAACAACTTCCTCCATTAAAACTTATTATGTTGGGGGCAACACTGGTTCAAAAACCACTTCCCTTGAGACTGGCATTATCTTTATTCTTCCCCGAATGGGTACCTGACTTCCAGAAAATTTTCTAAATGGAAGGAAAATTTTCTGCCCCAGTTTGATAATATCCCTTGTGCATGCATTTCTGGCATCAATGCCATTTCCTTTACCTGTTTCAAATCAAACAAAATTTGCTAGTTTAAAACATGATGGTTGGTTCTGATACTCCTACTGGGAGGGCTTTTCCTTTTCTCCTTCCTTGCTCTGCGCTCCACAACTTGTTAGGGGATGATATTATTTGTTGGGGATAATCCCTTCCTGCTGGGGATATCCCTCTTTATTTGTGGTATAGCTCGGAAACTGGCATTTCCCCGACTTTTAGTCTTGTATGAATTTCCCATAAATCATGCTCACTGCTTTTCTTGCTTTGTTCACGGGCCTTGGCCTTGAGGTTTATAACCTTTGATTTCTGCAAGGGTATCCCTCAGGACACTCGTCAATCCTTTGGTTAATTCCCTTTTGCTGGGGATATCTTTATTGATACTGGCCTCGCGCTTGTTCCTTGCTGACTATACCACTTGGATGTATTAGTCAGATCTCATCTTGTATAATTGGAAAGCTGATGGCATGTTTTGAAGTCATTTCTCATTTGTTTTGACCAAACAGACTCTATTGGGGAAATTTTTTATGAAAGGAAAAAGATAACAGGGAACAAAATAAAAAACAAAGGAAAAAGAATGACTCTTTGACAAAAGAAACTATAGATAAAAACCTATCAAACGCAGACACCGACTCTAATGGTCATGACATGCATATGTGGCCTATCCTCCGCTGTCAATCATCTTTCAAGATCTTCAATTGACAATTCCCCATCTGATTCTCAATCTTATTCGACTTGTAGCACCCAAAGGGTTTTTACTATCAAGCCTCTCTTTTTGGTTTTTCTCTCAACTTTCATCGCCTTATGGTGCCCGTGAAGGTTTTCACCAATAAGACTCTCTCGTTTTATATCTCTCTCCAGCTGGGGGATTTGGAGTGTTGGCGACTCTTTCTGTTGGAGATTAGAGTTCTTTCTGCTGTGGAACAGAATGTTATGTTCGCCGGTAAGACTCTTCATTTGTCTGACTTGGCATCATTTGAAGACTGATCAGAAGGTCTTTCTTTGGACCGTAATGTGGGTTTTGGATAGGCTAGAAAGAAAAGGGTATAAAAGGCTCAAAAAATACATTAATTTTGGGTTATTAGTTACAACCTTCGGAATTAGATTTATTTACAACAAACGCAACCTTTGCCCCAGTTTCTTGCTTGAGGATATCTTAATTGATTTTTTTTCATTTTTCAAAACTATGACCGAGCCGTGAAGCGCCTACGTATCCTCTTTGAGGAATCAGGTCAAACATAGTTCTCAATTCCTCTTTTTTCTTGTGACTTTCTTTTCACTCATTTCTTATCTTTCTTTTCTTTTTTCCTTTGCTTTTTTCTTGCTTTTTTTTCTTGCTTTTTTTTTGTTTTGCTATTCTCCCCCCCCTTTTTTTTATCTCCCATGTTCGCATCTTCTAGTCGTTGCTACTGATTCCGAACGAGGGGTATGAAAGAAAAATAAATAAGGCTCAAAAGGGGTAACGAAGGATAAAGTGTTTGGGTAGCAGAACAAAATGCCTTCGTCATTCCAGTCTTCAAGACATGCCAGGTGCAAACAACATAATTAATCAATAGATTTATAGTCTCTTCCGAGGGTGCTGGACTTGACAATTATGTTAAACATTTGCTTTTTCCTTTGTCATTTCTAAAGCACCATTGGGCGACACTCTCATTATCATGAATGACCCTCATGCCAATTTGGCGAATCTTGCTTTTGACGGTTTTCTTTGTGCTTAACTTGCCCCAGTTCCACATGACTCGAGCTCTGAATAATCTCAAACCGTCCTTATTTTCTTTAAATGGTCTGATCGCCTTTCCGGGGTTTTATGATTAACTTTAAAGACTAGGCCCAAACTGTGTGCGCATGTCATGTCACTAGAATCGGCGTTGAATAAAATGACAAAAGGACTAAACAAAGAGATGACTGGAAATAATAAAAGACCGGATTTGCTTTAGACTACCGCTAGAATGGTTTGAATAACAAAACCAACAAAACAAACCAGAATAAAATCCTAAAACAAACTGGATAAAATTTAAACAAACTGCTATGACAAAATGAAAAGATAAGAAGGTTTGACACAGGACAAAATCCAAATTACAACCTTAATAATCCGGACAACAGAAGTGATAACAAAATAAGCCACCAAATGCTTCTTTCTTGTTAACCAAGGAACGGAGCGTCCTCCCACTTTAGCGAAACTGGCATCTTAGCCACTGAGCTTTGCATTAGTATTGCCAGACCATTGCCAACTTCAATATCATTACCCTTAGTCAACAAGTTCCCAATAGGACTCGAATGCTTCTGTCATCACGCCTGATCCCCGCAAATCGTTCTTTTGGATCTTGTATTTCCGGCTTACCACAAACCAACCACCTTCTTTCTTTGTGATTTAAAACAAAACAGGTTAGAATGGACTCAGTCGGTCCTCATTATTGACAACATCTTTTTTTTCATTTTTTTTTCAAATTTCTTTTCATTTTTTTTTTTCATTTTTTTTTCTTTTTTTCTTTTTCGATTTTTTTCATTTTTCCTTTTTCGATTTTTTTTTCATTTTTTTTGTTGTGGTCGAATCTTATGGAGATTGCCTACGTATCATGACCCCGCATGAATCAGACCTAGCGTAGTTCGGACCAATAAAAGATAAACAACAATGAACATTTTTTTTCAATTTTCATATTAAAACAAACTGGGTTTCAAGGGTTTAAAGATGACCCACAAACTTGAAAATCAAACAACCCGCATATTCTAATCAAAAGATTTACAAACTCAAAAACAAACGGCCAACTTCATTTCCCCGTTTGTCAAATGCAACCAAACGACTATTTTTGCAAATGTTGCCCCTTCCAAATCTCACATGAATTTTGAGGCCGGGGAGGATTATTTTGACACTTTACAATTTTGTCCATTCTTTTACGAAAATAACCTTTCGACAATTGAAAGATACTCTAAGGCGATTTCGGCAAGAACGGTTTAAGACGCGGCCGAAGCTGACTCGACTTATTTTTGACTGAAAATTCAAACGGTATTCACCTAACCGTTGACTCTTTGTTTTTTTTTTTCAAATTACGATAAAAACATGTCACACCTCCTTTTTGCGCGCCCGCCCCGAAGGGTTAAATGCGCGAGGGAGTTTTTCCAATTTAAGTGACAATATTCGAAATGGGATTATTTATTTAATTCAGAGTCGCCACTTGGGAAAGGTTTGGCTTTTGGTGTCCCAAGTCACCGGTTTATCTTGAATCCCAAATCGAGGAAATTTTAGACTTTTCCAAATGAAGTCTGCGAACCAGAAATTCTAAGTAAGGAATTCTGTTGACCCGAGGGAAGGTGTTAGGCACCCTCGAATCCCGTGGTTCTAGCACGGTCGCTTAAATTGTTATAATGGCTAAATATCTGATTTAAATACATGTTGTGACTTATGTGCTTTTATTGAGTTTAAACCGCTTTTATTATTATCATTTATTTTTATAGAATTGCAACGTCGTGAAAATGCATCTCGAACCACGTCACAATCAATGCACCCGTAGTTGTTAACACATTTTGACTCCGTTGAGACTTGGATTTGGGTCACATCAATGTGCACCCGATTTTAAGAATATAATTTACTTAAAGTCGCGCCTAAAGAATCTAAATGCGTTATTATCTTTGGGGAAGGCAGTGGAATTCACTAAATAGTCCGTCCCAAACTCTAAATATTTATCATGGTCAATTATTGAGGACCCCGCAATTTGTATTTTTATTTGGCGAGGCTCGTCTCATTATTTTAGAAGGGTATCCTACAGTGACTACATTTCTATTATTTTTGTTTCCAGAGATAGAAGAGCGAAAAATGTATGCTAATTGAAATATATGCTTTGGCCTAAATCAGACTCCTATAAATTTCTGATTAATTACTTATAAAGTAAAAAAAAAACATCATGCCTTACGAAAATGCTTTGGTCGAACAAAAAGAGTACATATGAGATTGATGAAATGCAATACTTAATCCGAACAATACATACGAAAAGATTTCTTGTTGAACTTAACTAAACTTATGTGGACTAATCTTAACTAAAAAAAACTAAATGAAACAGGAACAATATTGTATAAGGTCAAAGTATACATGCCCATATTAACAAACAACTACCGAGCTAAAATACAACAGGATAAACTCAGTCGAATATCAGTACATACTTTCGAACTGTTGAATTATAAACTAATCAATTTCACAGGCTTGTTAATGTACTATGAATATTACAACAGATACTTGAACTTCTTCAACCTTTTTCATTTCATGCTTTCAAACTGTTTCAATTACATCAATATGGGACTTGAAATGTGTACCTGAAAATGCTGAAAATGCAAAGGAGAAGAAGAAGAAGATGGGGGAATCAGCAGCAGCAAGAAGCAGAATTAACAGTAGCAGCAGGACAGAAATGCAGCAGCAATAGTGAGCAAAATAGCAGCAGCAATCAGAACAGCACAACAGAAAGGATTCTGTTGCGAGGTGGAACTAGAGTTGAAGAAGAAACAGCCAACTGAAACAGCACACAGTGTGATGGCAACAATACTCCAGACAATCCAGTTCCAGAATATACCAGATGCAACAAAACACTAACAATAATCTCGATTGAAATTTAGAAGAAGGAACACTGCCTAACGTATTGACAATAGATGAACTTCAGACAAACAAAACCAAGTTTCTGATTTCTTAATCTGTTTTATCTCTTTTTTGCTCTCTTTCTATTTCTGCCAACTCTTTCTTTTTCTTTTCTATCCTCACAATGTATGTATTTCTCTTCTATAAATTTTCTTGGGTCTTCTAACCTCTAGTCCTCTCTTAGGTATGTCTCCCTCTCAGATCAGATCCCTCTATGTCTGTATCTCTTTGTATGTATTTCAAACTCTCTCTTTCAAAACTCCTCACAGTGTGTTTTTCCCTCTCTGTATTTTTTTCAGATCCCTTTTTATCTCTGTATGTCCTCCCTTTTATAAGCCTTCATATTACCCCTTTTACAGCCTGATAGATTATCACCAATACCCCTCCCATGTGCCTTCCATTTTCAATTTCAACTTTAGCTAATTAAGTATTAAACCCCATCAACATTCCCTGGTAGATTTAACTTTTAAAAGGTTTAATACTTCTTTAAACTAAAGCAAAGTATGGGCAGTAGAATGTATCTGACAGCATATGCTGTCAAACCATTTTTTAAAATCAAAAGCCTTTTTATGCAGGGAAACAGGCTGTGCACAAGGCACATGAGGTGCACCAATGCACATGCTGTGCACGAGTGCTCATGCCCTCCAATTCCGCATTTAAACCAAACATCCTCAACAGCTATAAGTAAACAAAACTGGTTCTTAATTGATTCAACAAATGCTTAGCAGAAGTAAGTCGATTTGTTATTGTTCGGACAGTTGAAACTAATTGACGACACATGTCGACTCGACTATATTAGCATTAACATACTCAATCGTAGCCAAAAATCAAACATTTAAACAGTATCGATACATGGTTCGAATTATACTGACTAAGCAGAAATGCACTCGAGGAGTCAACTAGTCAGTACAAATTTGGAACACAACCAATACACATGTCTTATCAGAATAGGAGGGGTTCAAACAAACACAGTGGTTCAGGCAAAGTGGACAAACAGAAGTTGGTAAAATTAAAACAAATATGAACAGACTTTTAAAAACAAATCACACGGACTAAAACAAAAATAAAGAAAAGAAAATAAGACTCACCTCAAATCTTTGAAAAATCAAAACCTTGACTCGAATTTGGAGAGACCTTTCTTAAGGCTGAATGGACTTTAATCGAAGTGTTTCTCAGATGAGAAACACTTTTATTAAAGTCCATTAGACCTTAATCTCTTCGGTTGAACCGGTATGAACCAGTGACGAAGAACTACAAAAATTTCCAAAACTCATATCCAGGATTCATGCTTCCCTGGTCAGATTCGGACCAAACCAAGTATGGTTTGGTCACGAGGGGGGTCTGGGAGTGTCTGGTGTGAAGCTGGGGTTAAACTGTGTAGATCGAGTTTTGACTCGAATCTTCAAATGAAGATTCGAGAAGGTGAGGAGGGATTCGAACTACATGGTTAACAGATCCATGTTCAGGATGGCAAGGGGTTCTAGGGTGTTAAGGGGAAGGTCACCGGCGTCCATGCCGCCGGCTTTCATGGCGAAAGTATACAGGGGCGGCTAGGGTTTAGGGGCCTGGTCTGTGGAGACGAAGGCTGGGGTATTGGATAGGGGGCAGGGTAAGGTTATGAACTTATATAGTTAGTGGGTGGACGGATCTCGACCGTTAGATCAATTTAGATCTACGGTCTGGATCTGATGGTTAAGTGGAACGGTGTCGTTTCAAGTGTTGAGGGTTTGGGTTCGGTCCGGGTGTAAACGGGTCGGGTTCCTCAGTGGGTTGTGGGGAAGTGATCTTGGCCGTTGATCAATCTGAGATCAACGGCCCAGATCACACTGGACTAAAACGTCGTCGTTTGGACGTCCTGGGTATCAGGTGGTGTTGGACCGGGCAGGCCTGGGTTTTGGGCTGTTTGTTTGGGCCAATTTTAACAAATTGGCCCAAGTCCGGAAGGGAAGGGACCTTTTCTTATTTTTTTTCTTTTTCTTTTATTATAAAAATACAAAAATAAGTAAAATCAAATTAAAAATAAACACCTAGTACAATTATTTGCACACACATTAAAATAATTCAAAACAGGTAAAATTAAACAAAACAAAATCACGGACAAAGATGCTTGTTTATGCTTTTCTATTTAAACCGTGTTACGGTTCAGATTATGCATGACACGTACACACATTTTTTTGAATTTTGTTTTAATAAAGTAAATAAATAAAAACGGGCCAAAGTCACAAATAAATCAACAAAGTGCCGCACAGAAATCCAAAAATTGTACAGCAGGACCAATTTTATTCTTTTGGAGCGACTGTCGCGCAAAAACAAAAATCACGTGCTCACAGCTGCCCCTCTTTGTTCGGAAACACGAAGAGTTTTCGTGCAAAGATAAAGTGAGCGTATATGAGCGATTTTTGCCTATGGACCACTCCGTATGAAGCATGTTTTTTTTTGTTTGAAATATCTGACCGAATCTTGCTTCAAAGATTTCCTACATATCCTGGGCTAAACAGGAATCAAGTCAATGTAGTTCGAGAAGTTTTGGTAGCTGGGACTACCATGGGACTGCAATGCTTGCTGCTACTGCTGCTGCTGTTGTCACTGCTACGTCACTGACCGCCTTATTACAACCAAACGAAAATTGGAAACTGAACTAACTACTTATATGCATGTCAACTGCTAGTTACAAGATTCCTATCTATGATTCTTTTACGACTTGATCTTGGGTCTTAGCTGATTCTGCTTGTAGACTCCGATCTGAATCTTGATGCTTGCGAGTTGCGGCGACTTGTTTAACCTCTGGGATACTGAGTGAGACGCAATTGGCAGGGTTTAGGACCTTAGTCAAATGTTGGAGTCAATCCTCCTTGCATTTACTCCGATATCTCGGGACATCTTCTCTTTTTTCTTTTTTCTTCTTTGATTCCGAACTGGGATTCATCTCGTGGGTCATTTCGATCCATGTGGCTCGAGGTCAGACCTGCGGGAGAAAACAAACGAACGAAATTTTCTGCCCCAGTTTCACTAGGAAAATTTCGTTAATTATTCACCAGGAAGTTCATAAAATTGATGAAAGAGGATATGCATGCTCAGTTCAGGGTTGGAGCCCTAATACCGACTAGCTGGGGAAATGTTCAGTTTAGGGTTTAAAACCCTAACGCCAAACAAAGGAAAAATTCAGTTTAGGGTTTAAAACCCTAATGCTGACAAAAAGGAAAATTCAGTTTAGGGTTTAAAACCCTAATGCTGATTGCATGAAAAAGCTCAGTTTAGGGTTTAAAACCCTAATGCTGGCTGAAAGGAAAAAGTTCAGTTTAGGGTTTAAGACCCTAATGCTGACTAAAGGGAAAATTCAGTTTAGGGTTTAAAACCCTAATGCTGATTAAAAGGAAAATTCAGTTTAGGGTTTAAAACCCTAATGCTGATTGCATGGAAAAACTCAGTTTAGGGTTTAAAACCCTAATGCTGGCTGAAAGGAAAAAGTTCAGTTTAGGGTTTAAAACCCTAATGCTGACTAAAAGGAAAATTCAGTTTAGGGTTTAAAACCCTAATGCTGATTGCATGGAAAAGCTCAGTTTAGGGTTTAAAACCCTAATGCTGGCTGAAAGGAAAAAGTTCAGTTTAGGGTTTAAAACCCTAATGCTGACTAAAAGGAAAATTCAGTTTAGGGTTTAAAACCCTAATGCTGATTGCATGGAAAAAGCTCAGTTTAGGGTTTTAAAACCCTAATGCTGGCTGAAAGGAAAAGTTCAGTTTAGGGTTTAAAACCCTAATGCTGACTAAAAGGAAAATTCAGTTTAGGGTTTAAAACCCTAATGCTGATTGCATGGAAAAGCTCAGTTTAGGGTTTAAAACCCTAATGCTGGGTGAAAGGAAAAAGTTCAGTTTAGGGTTTAAAACCCTAATGCTGACTAAAAGGAAAATTCAGTTTAGGGTTTAAAACCCTAATGCTGATTGCATGGAAAAAGCTCAGTTTAGGGTTTAAAACCCTAATGCTGGCTAAAAGGAAAATTCAGTTTAGGGTTTAAAACCCTAATGCTGATTGCATGGAAAAGCTCAGTTTAGGGTTTAAAACCCTAATGCTGGCCAAATGGAAAAAGTTCAGTTTAGGGTTTAAAACCCTAATGCTGACTAAAAAGGAAAATTCAGTTTAGGGTTTAAAACCCTAATGCTGATTGCATGGGAAAAGCTCAGTTTAGGGTTTAAAACCCTAATGCTGGCTAAAAGGAAAATTCAGTTTAGGGTTTAAAACCCTAATGCTGATTGCATGGAAAAGCTCAGTTTAGGGTTTAAAACCCTAATGCTGGCCAAATGGAAAAAGTTCAGTTTAGGGTTTAAAACCCTAATGCTGACTAAAAAGGAAAATTCAGTTTAGGGTTTAAAACCCTAATGCTGATTGCATGGAAAAGCTCAGTTTAGGGTTTAAAACCCTAATGCTGGCTGAAAGGAAAAAGTTCAGTTTAGGGTTTAAAACCCTAATGCTGACTAAAAGGAAAATTCAGTTTAGGGTTTAAAACCCTAATACTGATTGCATGGAAAAGCTCAGTTTAGGGTTTAAAACCCTAATGCTGGCTGAAAGGAAAAAGTTCAGTTTAGGGTTTAAAACCCTAATGCTGACTAAAAAGGAAAATTCAGTTTAGGGTTTAAAACCCTAATGCTGATTGCATGGAAAAGCTCAGTTTAGGGTTTAAAACCCTAATGCTGGCCAAATGGAAAAAGTTCAGTTTAGGGTTTAAAACCCTAATGCTGACTAAAAGGAAAATTCAGTTTAGGGTTTAAAACCCTAATGCTGATCGGCTGGGGATAAAGTTCGAGAATACTACACGATCTATTTTTTTGAGTTTTCTTGTTTTAATAGAAGATAAAAGGGAGTTTTGCGGGAACTTACCTTTTGAGTGAATTCCTTATTGCCAAAATGTTTCTTGTACCCGTGTACCTTCTTCTTTGGGCGACACCTGCTTCTTGCACGGTTGTCTTGGATTATACCTGTTTCAACTTTTCAGACAAAGAACAATTGTTAGTTCGGAAATGACGGTCAGTTCGGTGACCTTGATCGTTCCCAATTGCTTTGTTGCGTCTCTATTTCTATTGCGAAGTCCCGCCATTGATTTGATTCGAATGGCGAAACTTTTAGACTGCTCAGGCTTGTATTTCCGGATTCTGCGATGATTTGCCTCGTAAGGCCCTTTTTTTCTTTTGTCCCGTTTTGATTGAAGGTTCTCAACGGGGATTTTATTGTAGGTGTTCTGTGGGAATTTGTACAAAAGGAAGCTCTGTGGGGGGAATATTTACAAAGGGACTTGCTGGGGACGTGCTGGGGATTTGTTCCAAAACGGGCTTTCTATGGTTCGTTGGAGTAAGCTTGTTGGGGAATATTTACAAAAGGACTCGCTGGGGATGTGCTGATGAAATTCCAACGGGGATTTTTTTTTTCTCTTTTTTTGGGGGGGGACCCTGCGGGAGATTGTTCAAAAGGGGAGACTCTGTGGGGATTTGTACAGAGGGAGACTCTGTGGGGGTTTGTCCGAAGGCGGACTTGCTGGGGAAGATTTCAAGATTTCTCTCTTTCCTCTTTACTCTGAAACGCCATCAAACGTCATGATTCATCATGCTTGGGCCATCATACCAACGAGATGAGGCGCTTTCCTTCATGAGACGGGATTCCGTGCAAACAAACCATGCCACCTGTCCTTTCCGGTGTGTCCTGAACTCGGGGTTAAAATGCAAAAGGGATTCGAAAAGAAACAAAGAAAGGGGAAAACAAATCAGAAAAGGAATACCCCTTTTCGGGACGAGAAAGACTTATCTGAGGAAGATAACGCTGGCTTTAAATGACATGACATGCTCTTTGGACTGGATGTCTGACCTTCTAAGAGCTTGCGTTTTCCTGAACCAGAGCGGATCTGTGATTCCAAACCGGTGGCACTCTGCCGAAACTTTCTTGGGGTGGCGTCATTCCTTTTCGGCCAACAGCGCCCTTTGCGGGTTTTCGCTGGCTGACCTCTCTCATTTCTCTTCCTGTCATCGCTTGATAGCACTCTTTGCGAGTTTTTACTAAACAAGCTCTCTCATTTTGGTTTCTCTACTCCCGTCGCCTCGTGGTGCCCGAAGGTTTTCACCGCCGAGACTCTCTCATTTTATCTCTCTCAATTCAGAGTGTGCTGGTCTCCATTTGTGACGCTTATTGGTTCCCCACCATATTCGGTAATTGATTTGAAGGCTTGTGCTTGGTAAAGAGAGGTAGATGATACTAACTTCTAAACTGCTCGACGTGCCCCGGTTTCAATTTCAGTGTGAATGGGATTTTATTGTTGGTGTGACTGAACCTCAGGGAGAGGCTGCCTACGTATCCTTTCGGAATCAAGTCAAACGTAGTTCAGGCCTCAATCAAATTTTGTTTTGTTTTGTTTTTTTTGTTTTGTAAGCGGCTCAAAAGTTGGTAGAGAGAATTGGGTAGTGTTTGGGGAGTAGTGGGGAATAAAACCTTCGCCATTTTCAAACGTGTCAGGACCACTGGAGTATGATTTAGACGTAGTACCTCTTGACTGCATCTGCATTTACTGCTGTGTCGGGGTCATTTCCTTCGATATCACCTAAATACAATGCTCCTCTTGGCAATATTTTCCTTACGATGTATGGGCCTTTCCAATTTGGGGCAAACTTTCCTTTTGCTTCTTCATGATGCGGCAGAATACGCCTCAGTACCAGCTGACCTACTTCGAAATTCCGGGGTCGGACTTTCTTGTTGTAAGCACGGGCCATCCTTCGTTGGTATAACTGTCCGTGACAAACTGCGGCCATTCGCTTTTCATCAATCAACGTCAATTGCTCTAGCCGAGTCTTGACCCACTCGCTGTCCTCGATTTCTGCTTCGACAATGATTCGAAGCGAAGGAATTTCTACCTCTGCCGGTATTACAGCCTCGGTCCCATAAACCAAAAGATAAGGAGTTGCTCCCACCGATGTGCGTACCGTAGTGCGGTACCCCAATAATGCAAAGGGCAACTGCTCATGCCACTGTCGGGAACTTTGGATCGTTTTCCTCAAAATCTTCTTGATGTTTTTGTTCGCCGCTTCCACGACACCATTGGCCTTTGGCCGATAAGGCGTGGAATTCCTATGCGTTATCTTGAATTGCTCGCATACATCTCCCATCAAGTGACTGTTCAAGTTTGTTGCATTATCTGTAATGATAGTCGCAGGAATACCGAAGCGACATATAAGATTTGAGTGTACAAAATCCACCACAGCTTTCTTAGTGACCGACTTGAGAGTGACAGCTTCTACCCATTTTGTGAAGTAATCGATGGCTACCAGTATAAACCTGTGTCCATTCGAAGCCTTTGGTTCAATCGGTCCAATGACGTCCATGCCCCAAGCGACAAATGGCCAAGGGGCGGACATGGGATGCAGTTCCGTGGGAGGTGCATGAATCAAATCACCGTGCACCTGACACTGATGACACTTCCGGACAAAGCTAAAGCAATCCTTTTCCATGGTCATCCAATAATAACCTGCTCGGAGGATTTTCTTCGCTAAGACATACCCGTTCATGTGAGGTCCGCACACACCTGCGTGTACTTCGTGCATGATCTTTCTCGATTCCTCGATATCGACACATCTTAGGAGATTGAGGTCCGGGGTCCTCTTATATAACAATTCACCGCTTAGAAAGAAACCACTTGCATGTCGCCTAATGGTCCTCTTCTGATCTCCAGTAGCATGCTCTGGGTATTCTTGCGTCTTCAGGAACCTCTTGATGTCATGGTACCAAGGCTGCGTATTTTATCCCGCCTCGATTACACTGCAGTAACCGTGTCTTTCCTTGATTTGGATTTCCAAAGGATCGAAGTGGGCGTTTCCCGGGTAGGGTAGCATTGAAGCCAAAGTAGCAAGTGCATCTGCCAATTCATTGTGACACCTCGGAATGTACCTGAATTCTATTGATGTAAAGCGCTTGCTGAGGTCCTCCACATGTTGTCGGTATGGGATAAGTTTGACATCCCGAGTTTCCCATTCGCCTTGAGCTTGCCGGATGATCAGGTCAGAGTCTCCCATAATCAGTAAGTCTTCGACATCCTGATCGATTGCCATATGCATGCCCATAATGCAGGCTTCATACTCAGCTGTATTATTTGTGCAAAAGAAACGAAGTCTAGTTGTGGCGGGGTAATGCTGACCGGAAGGCAAGATCAAAATTGCCCCAATCCCTACACCCTTGGCATTCACGGCTCCGTCAAAGAACATCTTCCAAACATGAGCTTCCTCCGAGATCACTCCTACGGTGTTTACCTCTTCATCTGGAAAGTAGGTATCTAACAGCTGGTACTACTCATCGACCGGATTTTCGGCCAAATGATCTGCTAACGCCTGGGCTTTCATGGCCGTGCGAGTGACATAAATTATGTCGAATTCCGTGAGCAAGATTTGCCATTTAGCCAGTCTCCCAGTAGGCATTGGTTTCTGAAATATATACTTCAAAGGATCTAACCTGCTTATGAGGAATGTAGTGTGGGTTTGGAGATAATGTCTCAGCTTTTGAGCAACCCATGTGAGAGCGCAGCATGTCCTTTCCAGTAGAGTGTATTTTGCCTCGTAGCCGGTGAATTTCTTGCTCAAGTAGTAAATTGCTTGCTCCTTCTTTCCGGTTACGTCATGTTGCCCGAGGACGCAGCCGAAAGAATTCTCCAAGACTGTCAGATACAAGAAAAGTGGCCTTCCTGGTTCCGGAGGGACCAAGACCGGGGGATTCGAAAGGTATTCTTTGACTTTATCAAAGGCTTCTTGACACTCAACTGTCCATTTGATCGCCGCATCTTTCCTTAAAAGCTTGAATATGGGCTCACACGTGCTTGTCAGCTGGGCAATGAACCGACTGATGTAATTCAACCTGCCCAACAGACTCATCACGTCCTTCTTTGTTCTTGGGGGAGGGAGATCTCTGATGGATTTTATCTTAGTTGGATCTAGCTCGATTCCTCTCCTGCTTACGATGAAGCCCAAAAGTTTGCCCGACGGAACTCCGAAAGCGCATTTGGCTAGGTTTAGCTTCAAGTCATACTTTCTTAGCCTCTCGAAGAATTTCCTCAAGTCTTGGATGTGATTATCCTGCGTCCTGGACTTGACTATCACATCGTCCACGTACACCTCTATTTCCTGATGCATCATGTCATAGAAAATGGCAGTCATGGCCCTCATGTAAGTAGCCCCCGCATTCTTCAGACCAAATGGCATGACCCGGTAACAGTAGGTGCCCCAAGGCATGGTGAAGGCAGTTTTCTCGGCGTCTTCTTCATCCATCAATACCTGGTGATACCCAGCATAACAATCTACGAAAGACTGTATCTCGTGTTTGGCACAATTGTCAACGAGGATGTGGATGTTGGGCAGCGGGAAGTTATCTTTGGGACTTGCTCTGTTCAGATCTCGGTAATCTACACATACCCGAGTTTTCCCGTCCTTTTTTGGTACTGGAACCACATTCGCCAACCATGTTGTATATTGGACTACCCGGATCACTCCTGTTTTTAGTTGCTTGGTGATCTCCTCCTTAATCTTGTCACTGACCTCAGTTTTGAACTTTCGTTGCTTTTGTTGAACTGGAGGATAATCAGGATGAATCGGCAATTTATGAACCACTAGATCAACACCTAGTCCTGGCATGTCATCATATGACCAAGCAAACACGTCTTTGAATTCAAGAAGAAGTTGAATTATCGCCTCTCGCGTTTTCTCGTCCGTGTGAATGCTTATCTTGGTCTCCCGGACTTCTCCCGGGGTTCCTAAGTTTACTGATTCAGTGTCATTCAGATTTGGCTTAGGTTTATTCTCGAAATATTCCAACTCTCAGTTTATCTCCCTAAAAGCCTCTTCCGCATCATATTCTGGTTCTGGGTTCATTAATTCGCAGTTAAATAACTCATTGTGATCTGGGCGTGAAGTCCTCAAGCATGTCATATTTAAAGCCGCATTATTAGGACTGAAAAGGAAGATAAAAGAAAAAATGATAAAAATCAGAACAAAAGAAAGAATAGGAAAGCAATGATGATTTTTTTTATATTTTCTTTGGAAAGTTGGAAGACAACAATGTTCACAACTAAGAATTCAAAGCAACAATAAAAAGAAGAAAACGTTCAAGTTATGTCCCGGAGGTAGCTTGTGACACAGGAAAGGTGGCAGGGCAGGTCTACCCGGACTTCCGTCTAGTCGGGAATGGCGTAGCCTCCTAGTTTTGTAGTTGGGCGCTCGGCCCCATGTACAGCATCTCGGCAGTGCTCGTTCCTTCACCTGGCTGAACCATGTGGATCTCGTAGAGCATCTCTCTCATTGCCCCGCATATCTCCTCGATTTCCTCAGCTGTGAAGACCTCATCATCTTCTTCAACATACCTTGGCCTGATGAAAGTCGCATATAAATCCGGCAGTGGTTGAGGTAACTTCCAACCCTCATTTCTCCTTTTCTTTGCCCATTCTTCGTCTGCTGGAGTAGGTTTGAAACCTAGTCCAAAAGGTTTCTTGATGACTGGCAAAGTAATGGGTTCTGTTATTCCCTGAAGGGTTCGTCCAAGTCCCTTCCCTGGCCTAAATCCGTGCCGGATCATCTCTTTGGCCACCATAACCGAGGCGTTAGACAAGAAAGGCTGGGGGCAGGGTATTCCCTCTTTGTGCTGCTCAGCCAGTACAATCTCGAAAGCTTGATAGACCGTATGTTCGCTTCCTTCTCTCGATTCAAGGTACGGGATGGATGGATCCCGATAAATGGCATGCTCATCTTCCCCGTGGACCACGATCTCTCGGTCTTCGTACTCGAACTTCACCATCTGGTGAAGAGTGGAAGGAACGGCTCCTGCCGCATGGATCCAAGGTCTGCCAAGGAGAAAATTGTAGGATGTGTCCATGTCGATCACCTGGAAGGTTACTCGAAATTCGACTGGTCCTATGACCAACATCAGGTCTATTTATCCCATGGTATCTCTTTTGATACCGTCGAAAGCTCTTACGCAGACATTGTTGGGTCGGATTCTTCCGGTCCCAATTTCCATCCTTTGTAGCGTGGAGAGCGGGCAAATGTCAACGCCTGAGCCTCCATCCAACATTACCCGCTTGACATAGTAGTCCTCGCATTTAACTGTTAAATGCAAGGCCTTGTTGTGTGCTGCTCCTTCCGGGGGTAAATCGTTTTTGCTGAAAGAGATTTGGTTGACAGCGAAGAATCTTTCTGTCATCCGCTCTAGTTGTTCCACCGAGGTTTCAACTGGTACATATGCTTCATTCAGGGTTTTCAATAGGATCTTTTGATGCTCAGTCGACCTCATCAATAATGACAGCATGGATACTTGCTCAGGGTACTTGCGCAGCTGATCTATCACTTCGTAATCCGGCATCTTCATTTGTTGGAAGAACACTTCCGCTTCTTCAACACTCACAGGCTTCTTTGGAGGGAAGCGCCTTTGTGTGGCGTTGTTCAGTTCTTGGGTATTTGAGTACCCTCCAATGAAAGTATTTCCTGGAAGTTCTCCCATGACCTCTTTACCTTTGTACATTACCAAAGTCTTTTGATAATTCCACGGTACTGTGGACGGGTTGGTCATTGGCTTTTGTGGCACGCGTCCGATAACCACTGGCTTATTCAGCCGAGGTGGTTGAATCGTCCCCCGGACCACATAGGCCCCTTTCGGCACGTACATAGGTTTTGTCTTTTTGATCCCGAAGTTCTACGTCTTCTCGGCTTGACCTCGTGGTATGTAAAGAACTCCACCCTTTGCTGGTACCACTTTCTTCTCCACCTTCTTTTCAGGCTTGCTCTTTACAGCCTTGGCCTCCTCCCCCTTTTCTGATTTCTGGTTTATTTCTGGCCTCTTCCCCGTGTCGACAATGGCAATTATGGCTTTCAAAGCAGGGTCGAACTCTTTGTCTTCACAAATCATGCCGATCAGCGGCCCATTATTGTGAGCGGGCAATGGATTGTTAGTCACATTTGGGATCTCTTCGTCCCTTAGCACTATTTTCCCCTGCTCTATCAAATTTTCGACCACTCTTTTCAATGACCAGCAGTCGTTTGTATCATGTCCCTCGGCTCCTGAATGATAGGCACATCTGACTCCGGCTTTGTAAGAAGGAGATGTCGGGTTTTGCCTCGTTTGGGGAATTGGTTGCAAGAAACCCAACTGGACTAGCTTAGGGAACAATGTAGAGTATTGTTCACCGATGGGCGTGAAAGTCCGCCGTCGAGGTGGCTCCTGGGGGCGGTAGTTATTCTGCGGGGGTTGTGGGTTATAGTGGTTGCGGTAAGGAGGCTGATTTCTGGGAGGTGGAGCTGGGCCTCGGTTGGCTTGTTGTGGTGGATGGTTATAAGGTTGGGCATTCATGACCATATAAGGCTGATGAGCATATGCCAAATTTGAGTGGGGGTAATAGTGTTGTGGGGCTCTTTCCGGAAAATGGGGCCTGGGATGACGATACTCCCTTGCTTCAGAGGCTGCCATAGTCGTTTCTTCCTTCTTCTTCCCCCTCGTCGTTCCTCCAGACCCGCTTTGGACGGCCTGGGAAGTTGCCCTTATGGCTGCTTGACTCAGAATCCTACCCGTTTTCAACCCATTTTCCACCATCTCTCCAATCTTGATCGCTTCCGCGAATGGCTTACCCATGGCCGACATCATGTTTTGGAAATAGTCAGACTCTTGAGCCTGGAGAAAGGTAGTGACCATTTCCACTTCATCCATGGGAGGCTTTACTCTCGACGCCTGTTCACGCCACTTAATAGCATATTCTCTAAAGCTTTCCGAAGGTTTCTTCTTCAAATTCGACAGAGAGTTTCGGTCTGGTGCAATGTCGATGTTATACTGGAATTGTTTTACAAAATCTCTGGCGAGATCATCCCATATATGCCATCGGGACATTTCCTGATCCATATACCATTCCGAAGCTATCCCTACTAGACTTTCCCCAAAATATGCCATTAGCAGTTCTTCTTTTCCGCCGGCTCCCCGCAATTGGTTGCAGTATTTCCTAAGATGCGCAATGGGGTCACCGTGCCCATCGTATTTCTCGAACTTAGGGGTCTTGAAACCCGTTGGCAGGTGCACGTGAGGGAACATGCACAGGTCGGCGTAAGAGACGCTCTTTTGTCCGCTCAATCCTTGCATAATCTTCAAACTTTGTTCAAGGCTTCTCATTCTCTTGGCAATCTCATTTTGTTCTGCAATTCTGGGGTTCTGAACCTGCCCGGGTGCAAGCTCGCACTGAGGTGGTAGAGGATTAGTGTTGGTAGCGAACCTGGTTGGTTCCATTGAGAACGATGGTGCTTGGAATGTAAAAGAGGATGAGTCAAAGCTTGGCTTATATGTGGTAGGTTGTGCCGTAACCGGGCAAGGCGATGCAGCAAAGATGTTCATGCTTGCATCAGTGGCCGACATTCGGGGATGAGGCTCAGAAGGTGATCCAGCAGAGAAGGCTGAGGTGGCTGGGTACCCGAATGGGGTAGCAGGATAATTTATGGGGACATTAGAAGTCCCGCTTGACCTGGAGAATAATTCAGGGAATCCGGGGACGACACTTGGCGGCTCTTTCCCATTGTTCCAGTCGTCCAGCATTTCCAACATGCGGAGCCGTAGGATTCTATTTTCCTCCGCAGTTGCGGATTCAGGTGTGAGGACGGCTGAGATTGAGCTCTCCTCCGAAACAGGGATCGTTTGCAATGGAATTTCTGAAGATATTTCCACACTTCCTTTTGACCTGGTGAAGTAAGTGTGAGTACTGCTTCTGGCCCTAACAACAGGTAGTTGAACACTTCTCCTTGACCTCGTGAAATATAAGTGTGAGGCCAGACTTTCACCAAACCAACCGTCTTTTCAAAACCCTAAAGAAATGCTCAATGACAAATGCACGGTTAATTTGTAGCAAATAACAGATAGTTAATCTCACGTTGGGCATGATGCACCTATACAGTTAAGTGGATTACTATATGTTTGCTACGAGAGCATGCGTCATTCCGGCGTTTTTTGTTAGTTTTTTTTTTCTCTTTTGTTTTTCTTTTATTTATTTTATTTATTTTGCAGTAAAAGAAATGCGACCGGATCCGATGAGGATTGCCTACGTATCACGATGCCTACGTGAATCAGATCATTACGTAGTTCGAAAAACACAAATGAGCGTGAAAGAAACAAACTCTTTATTATTGAAGCAGTCTATTACAAACTACATTCTGCAAAAGAAAAAAGCAAACTTTGAAAATAAACCTAGACTCAAAAAATAGACTAAAAATCACCCTGATGGAAAAACAAGCAGAAGATGCTAAGATACAGGCTTTACTTATGAGTGCATTATGGTTTTGAAAATTGGTGTCCGCGGGGCATCGTTCGGCCTTGCCGCGGTCCTAGGTGTGAGATCCCTCTCAAGTTGCTCCAGCTCATGCATAGTCTGCTTGACATAACCCATTACTGCCGAGAGGACGGTAACGCTGGACATGTTCTCACATCGTAGACATCGTCTGGTGATGGCATGGGCAATGGCCTTGATCCTATCTCTGGTTTGCTTCTTTTCTATGAGTAGGCGTTTTATCTGATCGCTACATATCTCGAATACTTGAGTATCCTGTATATGCTGATGCTTCAATCGCCGTACTTCCAACTTCATCTGGGCCATTGAGTCGTACCAGTATCTGCTCTCAATTTGGAAATCCTTGGCCTGATTAACTGCTTTGATCTCAAGTGCAGCCATCTCTCTCTTTATCTTAGCAACAGTCTTCTCGTGGTCGCCTTCCAATTGATTCAGGTATCTGCGATGCTTATCTGCTCTTGTATCCCACTGTGCCCTGAGCTCTGCTATGATGTTTTCAGATTTCTCCAAACCATCTCGCCATTCCCTGATTTCACCTTTTAACCTTTTTATCAGCTGCTCGTCTGATCGACGCCTTGGTTGTCTATCCGCATCCACCCTTATTTGTTTGATTTGGGCTCTGAGCATCTCATTTTCTTGAATTAACCTATTCCGCTCTCCCAGATTGGTAGCAACTTGCACGTTGTGTTCATATTTCAAGTTTTCCACTTGTTGCTTTAACCTGCTGATTTCGGCGCAATAGCCTCTTTCTTTTGCTAACCAATCCCACTGCTTTTGTGATGATTCGGTAAAATTCCGGATGTGGGGTCTCTTAGCTGGCCTTTCATGCTCAAGTTCCCTTCTGTACCATGCAAGGTAACCTGGCGCCGTTTCTCCTTTGGCTCGATCCCGCACGCAAGTATCTGATTTCAAATATTGACCCTCATTCCAGATTTGGCGAATCTTTGCTTCTGGGAACTGTCCGTTAGGACTTATCTCAACTGCTTGAGTGCTTAGATCTTCCTCATGAGGTACTGTCTGGCATCTTCCGAACTGTCTTAAAACTCGGCAGGGTGCGTAAGGTTGAATGCTCTTAAGCCCCATCAGCAAGAAATGAGTTTTAGCCGCTGACATATATAAGACCTCATCAACGGGCAACCATCCCAACTTCCATTGTATTTGGCTGGCAGTAAGAGCTTGAAAGAACGAGGTCCAAGCCAGGACTCCTTCGGGCAAACTGATCTCTTTGGCTCTCGCGTAAGATTCTTCTATGCGGGTCTTTTCCGGGGAACCATGGCTCAAAATCTCGGAATGATGGCAAAGGTGCTCGGTCATCCATATCTGCAGGAGCAAGTTACAACCTTCGAAGAAATTTCCCCCAGCTTTACAAGCTGTGAGAGCTCGAAAGATGTCGGATACCACCATAGGCGCGAGAGTACTGTCACTTTGCGTGAGTAAAGTGCTGACGACCCCAGATATCTTCAAATCAATGTTTCCATCTTTCCTTGGAAATACCAGAAGGCCCAGGAACATCATCATGAATGCTACCCGTCTGTGCTTGTCCCACTTCTGACGAACTCCCTTGCTGCACAGTTTGTTGATTGGATTATTGAATCCCCCTCATGACCGTACCTATCATATATGAAGCATGGAGTACAAAATCCGGCCGCTAGATCCGGGTTGTGGACTGTTCTAGGTATTTTCAATGAGTCTAGGAACCGATGTACCGTGACAACTCTCGGGGCGACCAAGTATTTTTCCCTCAACGGAAGTTCAGTATTCCCGATGTATCCGGCCATTTCTTCCAAAGTCGGGGTGAGCTCAAAATCAGAGAAATGGAAAACATTGTGCGCCGGGTCCCAATAGGTAACCAAAGCTCTTATGATATCTCCCCGAGGCTGGATTTCCAACAGACCCACAAGACCTTTCAGATATTTCTTAACCTCATTTTGTCCTTCAACACCTAGATCATTCCACCATAGCCGTAACTTGACAGGGATTTTGGTCATTATTGAAAAATGTTCATTTTGCATCGTGCTCATCCTGCACATTTATTAAGGTGATTTTAACAAAATGACTTGACTCAAAAATATTTTACAAAGGGGATCAAGTTTTGAACACGGCCTTTAAACACTTCGGGGACGAAGATTTTAAGGCTGTGTGGGTCAACTGGACAAAAATGCTAAACAAGACCCAAAGGTGGCTGTTTATGCAAAGTCAGCCTTCCGACGTCCCTTTCGGGAACATTTGGCTATTTATGACAAACCGCATCACCTGACTTATTTATGACTTTTTTTATAGTTTTTCAAATTAGAAAACTCAAATATTGCCAACACGGCCTTTCAACGCCTCGGTGACGAAGATTTTAAGGCTGTGTGGGTCAACTGGATCAAACCTTGAAAAATGACTCAAAGGTGGCCGTTTATGCAAAGTCGGCCTTCCGGTGTCCCTTTCGGGAACATTCGGCTATTTATGACAAAACAACATCACCTGACTTATTTATGACTCTTTTAAAATTTGACACGTTTTTTTCTTTTCTTTTTATTTATTTATTGATTTTGGCTATTTTAGCAAAAATGGGGTTTGAACCCGACGAGGGTTGCCTACGTATCTCACATCCGGTAAGAATCAAACCGGCGTAGTTCGGCATATCGTGAATAGAGAAAATCAAATAAACCTAGAAATCAAGAATAAGTATTTTTATTATTTTTTTAAAAAAAAGACTAAAGAAAAATATAATTTTTTTTGGCAATATTTGGACTATTAGTCTGAATTTAAAAAAAGGCTACTACAAAGAAACAACACATTTTTGAATTAGGAATTTTCCATTTTTTTTTTTTTTTTTAAATAAATACCTTTCTTTTTTTTTTTTGATTTTGGACATGAAATAAATTTATATTTTTTTTTAATTATTCAAACTAAGAAGACCAATTTTGTTTTTATTCTCTTTTTTTTAGAAAAAATTCCGGCGAGGTTTTGACAATACTTGGACATTGGCTTTATTTTTCCAAAATAAGTAATTATCTCCCTGCACTGCTATTTTTCCCCTTTTTAGAAACCGGTCAGCATGCGGAACCGAAGCAAATAAATGCACAACACAGATAGGAATGCAGCATGATGGTCTTTTTCATTTCAGGTTGCCTGTTCTAGACGGACCCAACCCCTGTGTTGAGTCCCCTAAGTCAAATGCAACATGATGCAAATAAGCGTTCCTACTAGGGATCCGACATGAAGTCAAGTTATTCTAGGTTCGTAACCTGGGTATTTGTTCTAGACTGTGTACCCGAGCGGACAACTCGAGTCGAGGAGGGGGCTACGTACCGGGGACCCGCGAGATCGTCCGGCTTTGTAACTTGTCCGACCTCTTTCTTATTTAAGGTATTGACACTAACAGAATAGGGAGTCTCGACCAGCGAGCTTCTCCCCGGAGGTAAGAAAAGAAGGGTTTCGGCACAGTTTATATACAGTTCAGATAATATCAAAGCGGTAAAAACAACATTTAGCACGTTATGCACAACATGTAATAAAGATCAGATAATAAAGCCAAATATAACAACTATTCTAAGCTCGAATTCTTGAACCCTGAACCAGTGGTTCTGGGTTACACTCCCCAGCAGAGTCGCCAGAGCTGTCACACCTCCTTTTTGCGCGCCCGCCCCGAAGGGTTAAATGCGCGAGGGAGTTTTTCCAATTTAAGTGACAATATTCGAAATGGGATTATTTATTTAATTCAGAGTCGCCACTTGGGAAAGGTTTGGCTTTTGGTGTCCCAAGTCACTGGTTTATCTTGAATCCCAAATCGAGGAAATTTTAGACTTTTCCAAATGAAGTCTGCGAACCAGAAATTCTAAGTAAGGAATTCTGTTGACCCGAGGGAAGGTGTTAGGCACCCTCGAATCCCGTGGTTCTAGCACGGTCGCTTAAATTGTTATAATGGCTAAATATCTGATTTAAATACATGTTGTGACTTATGTGCTTTTATTGAGTTTAAACCACTTTTATTATTATCATTTATTTTTATAGAATTGCAACGTCGTGAAAATGCATCTCGAACCACGTCACAATCAATGCACCCGTAGTTGTTAACACATTTTGACTCCGTTGAGACTTGGATTTGGGTCACATCAATGTGCACCCGATTTTAAGAATATAATTTACTTAAAGTCGCGCCTAAAGAATCTAAACGCGTTATTATCTTTGGGGAAGGCAGTGGAATTCACTAAACAGTCCGTCCCAAACTCTAAATATTTATCATGGTCAATTATTGAGGACCCCGCAATTTGTATTTTTATTTGGCGAGGCTCGTCTCATTATTTTAGAAGGGTATCCTACAGTGACTACATTTCTATTATTTTTGTTTCCAGAGATAGAAGAGCGAAAAATGTATGCTAATTGAAATATATGCTTTGGCCTAAATCAGACTCCTATCAATTTCTGATTAATTCTTATAAAGTAAAAAAAAAACATCATGCCTTACGAAAATGCTTTGGTCGAACAAAAAGATTACATATGAGATTGATGAAATGCAATACTTAATCCGAACAATACATACAAAAAGATTTCTTGTTGAACTTAACTAAACTTATGTGGACTAATCTTAACTAAAAAAAAACTAAATGAAACAGGAACAATATTGTATAAGGTCGAAGTATACATGCCCATATTAACAAACAACTACCGAGCTAAAATACAACAGGATAAACTCAGTCGAATATCAGTACATACTTTCGAACTGTTGAATTATAAACTAATCAATTTCACAGGCCTGTTAATGTACTATGAATATTACAACAGATACTTGAACTTCTTCAACCTTTTTCATTTCATGCTTTCAAACTGTTTCAATTACATCAATATAGGACTTGAAATGTGTACCTGAAAATGCTGAAAATGCAAAGGAGAAGAAGAAGAAGATGGGGAATCAGCAGCAGCAAGAAGCAGAATTAACAGTAGCAGCAGGACAAAAATGCAGCAGCAATAGTGAGCAAAATAGCAGCAGCAATCAGAACAGCACAACAGAAAGGATTCTGTTGCGAGGTGGAACTAGAGTTGAAGAAGAAACAGCCAAATGAAACAGCACACAGTGTGATGGCAACAATGTGCCTTCCATTTTCAATTTCAACTTTAGTTAATTAAGTATTAAACCCCATCAACATTCCCTGGCAGATTTAACTTTTAAAAGGTTTAATACTTCTTTAAACTAAAGCAAAGTATGAGCAGTAGAATGTATCTGACAGCATATGCTGTCAAACCATTTTTTAAAATCAAAAGCCTTTTTATGGAGGGAAACAGGCTGTGCACAAGGCACATGAGGTGCACCAATGCACATGCTGTGCACGAGTGCTCATGCCCTCCAATTCCGCATTTAAACCAAACATCCTCAACAGCTATAAGTAAACAAAACTGGTTCTTAATTGATTCAACAAATGCTTAGCAGAAGTAAGTCGATTTGTTATTGTTCGGACAGTTGAAACTAATTGACGACACATGTCGACTCGACTATATTAGCATTAACATACACAATCGTAGCCAAAAATCAAACATTTAAACAGTATCGATACATGGTTCGAATTATACTGACTAAGCAGAAATGCACTCGAGGAGTCAACTAGTCAGTACAAATTTGGAATACAACCAATACACATGTCTTATCAGAATAGGAGGGGTTCAAACAAACACAGTGGTTCAGGCAAAGTGGACAAACAGAAGTTGGTAAAATTAAAACAAATATGAACAGACTTTTAAAAACAAATCACACGGACTAAAACAAAAATAAAGAAAAGAAAACAAGACTCACCTCAAATCTTTGAAAAATCAAAACCTTGACTCGGATTTGGAGAGACCTTCCTTAAGGCTGAATGGACTTTAATCGAAGTGTTTCTCAGATGAGAAACACTTTGATTAAAGTCCATTAGACCTTAATCTCTTCGGTTGAACCGGTATGAACCAGTGACGAAGAACTACAAAAATTTCCAAAACTCAGATCCGGGATTCATGCTTCCCTGGTCAGATTCGGACCAAACCAAGTATGGTTTGGTCACGAGGGGGTCTGGGGAGTGTCTGGTGTGAAGCTGGGGTTAAACTGTGTAGATCGAGTTTTGACTCGAATCTTCAAATGAAGATTCGAGAAGGTGAGGAGGGATTCGAACTACATGGTTAACAGATCCATGTTCAGGATGGCAAGGGGGTTCTAGGGTGTTAAGGGGAAGGTCACCGGCGTTCCATGCCGCCGGCTTTCATGGCGAAAGTATACAGGGGCGGCTAGGGTTTAGGGGCCTGGTCTGTGGAGACGAAGGCTGGGGTATTGGATAGGGGGGGGCAGGGTAAGGTTATGAACTTATATACCCCTCCCATGTGCCTTCCATTTTCAATTTCAACTTTAGCTAATTAAGTATTAAACCCCATCAACATTCCCTGGCAGATTTAACTTTTAAAAGGTTTAATACTTCTTTAAACTAAAGCAAAGTATGAGCAGTAGAATGTATCTGACAGCATATGCTGTCAAACCATTTTTTAAAATCAAAAGCCTTTTTATGGAGGGAAACAGGCTGTGCACAAGGCACATGAGGTGCACCAATGCACATGTTGTGCACGAGTGCTCATGCCCTCCAATTCCGCATTTAAACCAAACATCCTCAACAGCTATAAGTAAACAAAACTGGTTCATAATTGATTCAACAAATGCTTAGCAGAAGTAAGTCGATTTGTTATTGTTCGGACAGTTGAAACTAATTGACGACACATGTCGACTCGACTATATTAGCATTAACATACTCAATCGTAGCCAAAAATCAAACATTTAAACAGTATCGATACATGGTTCGAATTATACTGACTAAGCAGAAATGCACTCGAGGAGTCAACTAGTCAGTACAAATTTGGAATACAACCAATACACATGTCTTATCAGAATAGGAGGGGTTCAAACAAACACAGTGGTTCAGGCAAAGTGGACAAACAGAAGTTGGTAAAATTAAAACAAATATGAACAGACTTTTAAAAACAAATCACACGGACTAAAACAAAAATAAAGAAAAGAAAACAAGACTCACCTCAAATCTTTGAAAAATCAAAACCTTGACTCGGATTTGGAGAGACCTTCCTTAAGGCTGAATGGACTTTAATCGAAGTGTTTCTCAGATGAGAAACACTTTGATTAAAGTCCATTAGACCTTAATCTCTTCGGTTGAACCGGTATGAACCAGTGACGAAGAACTACAAAAATTTCCAAAACTCAGATCCGGGATTCATGCTTCCCTGGTCAGATTCGGACCAAACCAAGTATGGTTTGGTCACGAGGGGGTCTGGGGAGTGTCTGGTGTGAAGCTGGGGTTAAACTGTGTAGATCGAGTTTTGACTCGAATCTTCAAATGAAGATTCGAGAAGGTGAGGAGGGATTCGAACTACATGGTTAACAGATCCATGTTCAGGATGGCAAGGGGGTTCTAGGGTGTTAAGGGGAAGATCACCGGCGTCCATGCCGCCGGCTTTCATGGCGAAAGTATACAGGGGCGGCTAGGGTTTAGGGGCCTGGTCTGTGGAGACGAAGGCTGGGGTATTGGATAGGGGGGCAGGGTAAGGTTATGAACTTATATAGTTAGTGGGTGGACGGATCTCGACCGTTAGATCAATTTAGATCTACGGTCTGGATCTGATGGTTAAGTGGAACGGTGTCGTTTCAAGTGTTGAGGGTTTGGGTTCGGTCCGGGTGTAAACGGGTCGGGTTCCTCAGTGGGTTGTGGGGAAGTGATCTTGGCCGTTGATCAATCTGAGATCAACGGCCCAGATCACACTGGACTAAAACGTCGTCGTTTGGACGTCCTGGGTATCAGGTGGTGTTGGACCGGGCAGGCCTGGGTTTTGGGCTGTTTGTTTGGGCCAATTTTAACAAATTGGCCCAAGTCCGGAAGGGAAGGGACCTTTTCTTATTTTTTTCTTTTTCTTTTATTATAAAAATACAAAAATAAGTAAAATCAAATTAAAAATAAACACCTAGTACAATTATTTGCACACACATTAAAATAATTCAAAACAGGTAAAATTAAACAAAACAAAATCACGGACAAAGATGCTTGTTTATGCTTTTCTATTTAAACCGTGTTACGGTTCAGATTATGCATGACACGTACACACATTTTTTTGAATTTTGTTTTAATAAAGTAAATAAATAAAAACGGGCCAAAGTCACAAATAAATCAACAAAGTGCCGCACAGAAATCCAAAAATTGTACAGCAGGACCAATTTTATTCTTTTGGAGCGACTGTCGCGCAAAAACAAAAATCACGTGCTCACAAAACGTAGTGTTGCAAACACGACCCTTCAGCGCCTCGGGGATGAAGATTTTTTAAGGCTGTGTGGGTCAACTGGACCAAAAATCCTAAACATGACCCAAAGGTGGCTGTTTATGCAAAGTCAGCCTTCCGGCGTCCCTTTCGGGAACATTCGGCTATGTCTTGATAAAACAGCGTCACCCGACTTCTTTATGACTCTGTTTATCATTTTTCAAAAATGGAAAACTCAATATTGCAAACACGGCCTTTCAACGCTTCGGGGACGAAGATTTTTTAGGCTGGGGGGGTCAACTGGACCAAATCTTAAACAGGACCCAAAAGTGGCCGTTTACGCAAAGTCAGCCTTCCGGCATCCCTTTCGGGAACATTCGGCTGTTTTGACAAAACAGCATCACCCGACTTACTTATGACAAAAATTAAAATTTTGACATGTTTTTATTTATTTGTTTTTGGCTATTTTAGCAAAAGGTGGGGTTGGACCCGATGAGGGTTGCCTACGTATCTCACATCTGGTGAGAATCAAACCCGCGTAGTTCGGGCAGGTCACGAATAAAGTAAATAAACTAACATTTTTTTAATTGGAATTTGTGAAAGAACTGTTTCAAAAGAAGAAAGGAAGTATTATTTTTTTTTTGGATTTTTGATAGATTTTCTTTTTGAAAGAAAGACTTGCAAGAATTCCTTTTCTTTTGATTTGAACTTTGAGAATTTCAAAAGTAAAAGGAAGATATTTTTGTCTGAATTTCCCTTATTCTAAAGAAGAAAGAAAATATTTTTTTTTTGGAATTTTACCTTTAATAAAAGAAATACTTTCTAAAAAAATATTATTTTGTTTTGACTTTTGAATTTTCTTTACAATTTTTAAAGAAGAAGGAAAATATTTTCGGATTTTTTTATTTTTTTATTATATATATACGTTTTTTTTAATAATTAAAAAGACTTTCTAAAGAAGTCAATAATGGAAAATATTTTTGGATTTTTGTTTTGAAAACTGGGAGTCTAAAAAACTTTTCTAGACTTTGCAAGACAAATATTTTTGCAATAAATAAAGATATATATACATTTTTGGAAATAAAGAAAAACTTTTGGATTATATATATATATATATATATATATATATATTTGCAACAAATAATAAAACCGCTTTCAAAACAAACTATTTTTTAAAAAACAAACTATTTTATTTATTTTTTCTATTTTTTTTTTTGAACAACCAATAAAGAACAACAATTTTTTTTTCTTCTATTTTTCCTTTGCTTTTAATAAAACAAAATAATAAGACATTTTTTTTCTCGTTTTCTCAAAATTTCGGCAGAGTTTCGACAGTATTTGGATATTGGATTTTTTCAAAAATAAACAATCAATTCCCTAACCGCTATTTTTTTTTTTTCAATTTCACAATATTCATAATATTCAAACACCGGTCAGTGAGACAAAATAAATGCACGGAAAACAAATAGGATGCATCAGGATGGTCTTTTCATATCAGGTTGCTAGTCCTAGACGGACCCAACCCCTGTGTTGAGTCCCCTAAGTCAAATGCACATGATGCAAATAAGCGTTCCTACTAGGGATCCGGCATGAGGCTTTGTTATACTAAGTTTTAAAGCCTAGGTGTTTGTTCTAGACCTGGTTTACCCGAGCGGACAACTCGAGCCGAGGATGGGAGCTGTGTACCGGTAACCAAAGGGACATCCGGTTTTGCAACTCCTCCGAATCCTCGTTCTATTTTGGTATATGACACTAATAGAAAGAAGTTACGACCAGCGTGCACTCCTCAAGAGAGAGAAGAGAGGGGTTTCGGCACAGTTTATATATACAGTCCAAATAGTATCAAAGCGGTAAAAGCAGCATTTAGCACAATAGGCTCAAACATGTAAAAATCAGATAAAACCAAATATAACAATTTATCTACGCTCGAATTTCTAACCCTGAACCAATGGTTCTGGGTAATCCTCAGCAGAGTCGCTAGAGCTGTCACACCTCCTTTTTCCGCACCCGAGAGGGTGCAAGGGAGTTTTTTCCAATTAAAGGACAATCGAAACGGGATTGGTTTGTTTATTTCAGAGTCGCCACTTGGGAGATTTAGGGTGTCCCAAGTCACCAATTTTAATCCCGAATCGAGGAAAAGAATGACTCCATATTATAGTCTGCGTACCAGAAATCCGGATAAGGAATTCTGTTAACCCGGGAGAAGGTGTTAGGCATTCCTGAGTTCCGTGGTTCTAGCACGGTCGCTCAACTGTTATATTCGGCTTGATTATCTGAATTTATACATGTCACACCTCCTTTTTGCGCGCCCCGCCCCGAAGGGTAAGATGCGCGGGTGGAGTTTTTCCAATTTAAGTGACAATATTCGAAATGGGATTATTTATTTAATTCAGAGTCGCCACTTGGGAAAGGTTTGGCTTTTGGTGTCCCAAGTCACCGGTTTATCTTGAATCCCAAATCGAGGAAATTTTTGACTTTTCCAAATGAAGTCTGCGAACCAGAAATTCTAAGTAAGGAATTCTGTTGACCCGAGGGAAGGTGTTAGGCATCCTCGAATCCCGTGGTTCTAGCACGGTCGCTTAAATTGTTATAATGGCTAAATATCTGATTTAAATACATGTTATGACTTACGTGTTTTTATTAAGTTTAAACCGCTTTTATTATTATCATTTATTTTATAGAATTGCAACGTCGTGAAAATGCGTCTCGAACCACGTCGCAATCAATGCGCCCGTAGTTGTTAACACATTTTGACTCCGTTGAGACTTGGATTTGGGTCACATCAATGTGCACCCGGTCTTAAGAATATAATTTACTTAAAGTCGCGCCTAAAGAATCTAAACGAGTTATTATCTTTGGGGACGGCAGTGGAATTCACTAAACAGTCCGTCCCAAATTCTAAGTATTTATCATGATCAATTATTGAGGGCCCCGCAATTTGCATTTTTATTCGGCGAGGCTCATCTCATTATTTTTAGAAAGGGTACCCTACAGTGGCTGCATTTCTACTATGTTTATCTTTAAAGAGGAGGGTGATGCCGAACTTTGCTTGTTTGAACAAATACAGACTGAATCCTTATTATGTTTGCCGAACTTAAACTTGTTTGATTACCTGATTGATTGTTTATGAGGTGAGGGTTACCTCATGCTTTGTCTTCATCGAGTGAATACGCTTATTAATTGGCTAAGTGAGATTGCAAACAAACTGACAACATATATTGAGTTATGTTTAACGACCTCCCAGTTCTACTTTAACACTCTAAACTATTTGAAATTGATAAACGAAATCGGCTGTTTATTAGGAAAATTACTACTAATTGAACTCAAAATGACTATTAGTTTCTCTCAACAATCATCACATTATTTTGAAACAAAGAATCTGTACCGAAACCCGATATCGAAACTGCATTGGAACAAATAGACTGACAAGCGAACTGGCATTCATAGCTAGACCTTTACTATGACTGCATGAGAGTTTGTTTGGGATACATCTATCCTAGACCTAATACCATAGATTTGTCAATTCAGTGGTCTAGGCAAAAATACATACAAGTGCTTGCCATGACTCTATGTTACACAGTCGTAACTAAACCAAACAGCATTATACTGAACTGAATGTATACTAAATCAAACATGCTGTCTATATCATATTGTCATTACTATTGAACAGTGCTATCTAACAGTCCATCTCAAACAGAATGTATGCTAGTTTTATACAAAGTATTTGCAGTTTGCAGTAAAATACATTCCCAACTAACATTCAACCTATTTTTAACACCAATGTTATAACATGAACAGCTGTTCGTTTTCATTATTTCTGCTTCAACTTCAACCTTTCAACAATACAAGGTTTCAGAGGTTGTGTACCTGGAAATATTTGACAATTGAAGCAAAGAGGCAGTCAGCAGAGTACAATGACAACAAAAATGCAGCAGCAGTAACAGCACTAACAGTAGCAGCAGGGCAGTATAGCAACAGCACCAGGAAACAGAAGAGTAGCAACCACAACTCACAAAACAAATGGAGTGAGATCAACCCCAACTAAACCAAACTTTCGAGTAGAACAAACAACAAACAAGCAGACTCAGTTGTGAGAAAATCAGTGTTTGCACAGAAACAGGTCCAGATTCAGTGAAGTCAGGAACAACAGGAGAGGAAGCAACTTCTGGTTTTTTCTGTATGAGTTATCAGACAAAAATTCTTTTCCAGTTTTCTATTTCCAAAAAAAATTGAACTCTCAGGTGTTCCCTCTTATTATCTCTTTGTATGTCTTTCCAGCTCTCTCTTTCAAACTCTTCACTGTGCGTGTATATTTTCTTTTTTCAGCCCTCAAAGTTCAATATATGTCTATCTCCTAATTCTGTATCTCTCCTTGTCTATCAGATCTCTCTATGTCTGTCTGTCCCCATGTCTCTAAACTCTAATCCTCTTTTATAAGCCTAAACCTCAGCCCTTTATCAGCCTGTTGGATTAATCAAATACCCTTCCCATGTGCTGCCCCTTTTCAGTTCCACTTAGCTACTTAAGTATTAGAAAGTCCCCATCATATTCTCTTGGCATGCTTACCTTTTGTGATGTTTATTATTTCTGAAACTAAAGTAGGGTATGGGCAACAGAATATATCTGACAGCATATGCTGTCAAACCAATTTAAAAATTGAAAGCCCTTTTATGCAGGAGAAAACAGGCTGTGCACAAGGCACATGAGGTGCACCAATGCACATGCTGTGCCAAGTGCACATGCCCTCCATTTCAGAACTTTAAACAAAACAATCCTTTTTACATTACTGATCAATTCAAACAAGCTATAAGTAAACAAAAACTGGTTCTTAATTGACCCAACACATGCTTAGCAGAAGTAAGTTGATTTGTTATTGTTCGGACAGTTGAAACTAATTGACGACACATGTCGACTCGACTATATTAGCATTAACACATACAATCGTAACCAAAAATCAGACATTTAACAGTATCACATAAGGGGTTCATTTTGCAATGTCAAACAGAAAGGCCCTAAGAACTAAATGAATGACCAGTTACGGATTCAATTGAACATACATTTATACACACGCATTATGAAGAAAGAAACTGACTGAATACAGAGGTCCGGCCAAGGTGGACAATAGCAGTTCAAAAACACAAAACAAAAAGTTTGGCCATGCGGACAGGCCTTTAACAACACACAAACATACGAACTGAGATAAAGAAAAGAAAATTAACTCACCTTAAAGCTTTTTAAGGAACAAATTAGAAAAATCCACTGGTGTTTGAATGGACCTTCTTTAAGGTTGAATGGACTTTTAAACGATGAGAAACACTTCGATTAAGGTCCATTAGACCCTAATCTCTTCGGTTTGAAAGGATATGGACCAGTGACGAAGAATCAAAAAGTTCCAAAACTCAGATCTGGGATTCATGCTTCCCTGATCAGATTCGGACCAAACCAAGTATGGTTTGGTCACGAGGGGGTCTGGGGAGTGTCTGGTATGATTTCAAGGCAGATCGGTGTAGATTAGGTTCCGACTCGAATCTTCAAATTAAGATTCGAGAAGGTGGGATAGGATTCGAGGTGTGTGGTTGGTAGATTTGGGTTCAGGACGTCAAGGGGGGTTCTATGGTGTTAGGGGCGAGGTCACCGGCGTCCGTGCCGCCGGTTTTCTGGTGAAGGTGTGCAGGGGCGGCTAGGGTTTGAGGGGAAGGGATTGTGGAGACGAAGGCTGGGGTTCGGATAGGGGGGCAGGGTAGGATTAAAGGGTTTATATATGGAATATGTGGGTTGATCTCAGCCGTTGGATCAACTGAAATCAATGGCTTGGATCTAAGGGCTTAGGGGAAACAATGTCGTTTCAACTAATGGGGGTTTGGGTTGGTCCGGGTGGAACGGGTCGGGTTTTGTTCGTGGGTTGTGGGGAATTGATCTTGGCCGTTGATCACTCTGAGATCAACGGCCCAGATCAGGCACGACTCAAACGACGTCGTTTGGACGTCCTGGGCATCAGGTGGCCTGGACCGGGCAGGCCTGGGTCTTGGGCTGTTTGTTTGGGCCAATTTTGTTAAAATTGGCCCAAGTCCGGAAGGGAAGGGGTCCTTTCTTTATTTTTTTATTATTTTTTTATTTATTTCCTTTTTCTTATTTATTTTAAAACAAAACTAAGCCAAAAAATCAAATTAAAATTAAATACACACTCAATACAATTATTTGCACACACACTAAAATATTTCAAAACAGGTAAAGTCAAACCAAATAAAATCACGGACGAAAATGCCTATTCATGATTTTCTATTTAACGACCGGATTACGGTTTGAATTATGCAGGACACATATATTTTTTGAATTTTATTTTAATAAAGTAAATAAATAAAAATGGGCCAAAGTCATAAATAAATCAACAAAGTGCCGCACAGAAATCCGAAATTGTACAGCAGGGCCAATTATATTTGTTTTTATTTCTTTTTGGAGCGATTGTCGTGTGAAACACAAAAATCACGTGCTCACAGCTGCCCCTCTTTGTTCGGAAACACGAAGGGTTTTCGTGCAAAGATAAAGTGAGCGTGTATGAGCGATTTTTGCCTATAGACCACTCCGTATGAAGCATTTTTGAAAGATCTGACCGAATCTTGCTTCAAAGATTTCCTACATATCCTGGGCTAAACAGGAATCAGGTCAATGTAGTTCGGGAAGTTTTGGTAGCTGGGACTACCATGGGATTGCAATGCTTGCTGCTACTGCTGTTGCTGTTGTCACTGCTGCGTCACTGACCGCCTTATTACAACCAAACGAAAATTGGAAACTGAACTAACTACTTATATGCATGTCAACTGCTAGTTACAAGATTCCTATCTATGATTCTTTTACGACTTGATCTTGGGTCTTAGCTGATTCTGCTTGTAGACTTCGATCTGAATCTTGATGCTTGCGAGTTGTGGTGACTTGTTTAATCTCCGGGATACTGAGTGAGACGCGATTGGTAGGGTTCAAGGCCTTAGTCAAATGATGGAGTCGATCTGCTCTCCATTCACTCTGATATCTCGGGATGTCTCCTTTTGTCTTTTTCTTCTTTGATTCTGAGTTGAGACTCATCCCGTGGGTCATTTCGATCCGTGTGGCTCGAGGTCAGACCTGCAGAAAAAAAAAAAACAAACGAACGAAATTTTCTGCCCCAGTTTCACTAGGAAAATTTCGTTAATTATTCACCAGGAAGTTCATAAAATTGATGAAAGAGGATATGCATGCTCAGTTCAGGGCTGGAGCCCTAACACCGGCTAGCTGGGGAGAGGTTCGGTTTGGGGTTTTAAAACCCTAACGCCGAACAAAGGAAAATTCAGTTTAGGGTTTAAAACCCTAATACTGATTGCATGGGAAAGCTCAGTTTAGAGTTTAAAACTCTAATGCTGGCTGAAAGGAAAAAAGTTCGGTTTAGGGTTTAAAACCCTAATGCTGACTAAAAGGAAAATTCAGTTTAGGGTTTAAAACCCTAGTGCTGATTGCATGGGAAAAATTCAGTTTAGGGTTTAAAACCCTAATGCTGATTGCATGGAAAAGCTCAGTTTAGAGTTTAAAACTCTAATGCTGGCTGAAAGGAAAAAATTCAGTTTAGGGTTTAAAACCCTAATGCTGATTGCATGGAAAAGCTCAGTTTAGAGTTTAAAACTCTAATGCTGGCTGAAAGGAAAAAGTTCAGTTTAGGGTTTTAAAACCCTAATGCTGACTAAAAGGAAAATTCAGTTTAGGGTTTAAAACCCTAATGCTGATTGCATGGAAAAGCTCAGTTTAGAGATTAAAACTCTAATGCTGGCTGAAAGGAAAAAGTTCAGTTTAGGGTTTAAAACCCTAATGCTGACTAAAAGGAAAATTCAGTTTAGGGTTTGAAACCCTAATGCTGATTGCATGGGAAAGCTCAGCTTAGAGTTTAAAACTCTAATGCTGGATGAAAGGGGAAAGTTCAGTTTAGGGTTTAAAACCCTAATGCTGACTAAAAGGAAAATTCAGTTTAGGGTTTAAAACCCTAACGCTGATTGCATGGAAAATTCAGTTTAGAGTTTAAAACTCTAATGCTGGCTGAAAAGGAAAAAGTTCAGTTTAGGGTTTAAAACCCTAATACTGACTAAAAGGAAAATTCAGTTTAGGGTTTAAAACCCTAATGCTGATTGCATGGAAAAGCTCAGTTTAGAGTTTAAAACTCTAATGCTGGCTGAAAGGGAAAGTTCAGTTTAGGGTTTAAACCCTAATGCTGACTAAAAGGAAAATTCAGTTTAGGGTTTAAAACCCTAACGCTGATTGCATGGGAAAGCTCAGTTTAGAGTTTAAAACTCTAATGCTGGCTGAAAGGAAAAAGTTCAGTTTAGGGTTTAAAACCCTACTGCTGACTAAAAGGAAAATTCAGTTTAGGGTTTAAAACCCTAATGCCGATTGCATGGAAAATTCAGTTTAGAGTTTAAAACTCTAATGCTGGCTGAAAAGGAAAAAGTTCAGTTTAGGGTTTAAAACCCTAATACTGACTAAAAGGAAAATTCAGTTTAGGGTTTAAAACCCTAACGCTGATTGCATGGGAAAGCTCAGTTTAGAGTTTAAAACTCTAATGCTGGCTGAAAGGAAAAAGTTCAGTTTAGGGTTTAAAACCCTAATGCTGACTAAAAGGAAAATTAAGTTTAGGGTTTAAAACCCTAATGCTGATTGCATGAAAAATTCAGTTTAGAGTTTAAAACTCTAATGCTGGCTGAAAAGAAAAAATGTTCAGTTTAGGGTTTAAAACCCTAATACTGACTAAAAGGAAAATTCAGTTTAGGGTTTAAAACCCTAACGCTGATTGCATGGGAAAGCTCAGTTTAGAGTTTAAAACTCTAATGCTGGCTGAAAGGAAAAAGTTCAGTTTAGGGTTTAAAACCCTAATGCTGACTAAAAGGAAAATTCAGTTTAGGGTTTAAAACCCTAATGCTGATTGCATGGAAAAGCTCAGTTTAGAGTTTAAAACTCTAATGCTGGCTGAAAAGGAAAAAAGTTCAGTTTAGGGTTTAAAACCCTAATGCTGACTAAAAGGAAAATTCAGTTTAGGGTTTAAAACCCTAATGCTGATTGCATGGAAAAGCTCAGTTTAGAGTTTAAAACTCTAATGCTGGCTGAAAGGAAAAAGTTCAGTTTAGGGTTTAAAACCCTAATGCTGACTAAAAGGAAAATTCAGTTTAGGGTTTAAAACCCTAATGCTGATTGCATGGGAAAGCTCAGTTTAGAGTTTAAAACTCTAATGCTGGCTGAAAGGAAAAAGTTCAGTTTAGGGTTTAAAACCCTAATGCTGATTAGCTGGGGATAAAGCTCGAGAATACTACACGATCTATTTTTGAATTTTCTTGTTTTAATAGAAGATGAAAGGGAGTTTTGCGGGAACTTACCTTTTGAGCGAATTCCTTATTGCCAGAATGTTTCTTGTACCCGTGTATCTTCTTCTTTGGGCGACACCTGCTTCTTGCATGGTTGTCTTGGATTAAAACCTGTCTCAACTTCTCAGACAAAGAACAATTGTTAGTTAGGAAATGACGGTCGGTTTGGTGACCTTGATCGTTCCCAATTTCTTTGTTGCGTCTCTATTTATGTTGCGAAGTCCCGCCATTGATTTTATTCGAACGGCGAAACCTTTAGACTGCTCAGGCTTTGTATTTCCGGATTCTGCGATGACTTGCTTCGTAAGGCTCCCCTTTTTTTTGTGTCCCGTTTTGCTTGGAGGTTCACAACGGGGATTTTATTGGAGGTATTTTGTGGGAATTTGTACAAAAGGGAAGCTCTGTGGGGAATATTTACAAAGTGGATTCTTTGTGTGGATTTTTGTACAATGGGGCATGCTGGGGATTTATTTCAAAGCGGGATTTCTAGGATTTGTTGGGGTAAGCTTGTTGGGGAATATTTACAAAAGGACTCGCTGGGATGTGCTGGGGAGATTCCATTATTTTTTTTATTTTTTTTTTATTTATTTATTGGGGAGACTCTGTGGGAGATTGTACAATAGAGACTCTGTGGGGATTTGTACAGGGGGAGACTCTTGTGAGGATTTGTCCGAAGGTGGACTTGCTGGGGAAGATTTCAAGATTTCTCTCTTTTTCCTTCACTCCGGAACACCATCAAACGTCATGATTCATCATGCTTGGGTAATCATATCAACGAGATGAGGTGCTTTCCTTCATGAGACTGGATTCCGCGCAAACAAACCTGCCACCTGTCCTTTCCGGTGTGCCCTGAACTCGGGGTTAAAATGCGAAAGGGATTCGAAAAGAAACAAAGAACAGAGAAAACAAATCAGAAAAGGAGTAACCTTTTCGGGATGAGAAAGGCTTATCTGAGGAAGATAACGCTGGCTTTCAATGACATGACATGCTTTTTGGACTGGACGTCTGACCTTCTAAGGGCTTGCGTTTTCCTGAACCAGAACGGATCTGTGATTCCAAACTGGAGGCACTCTGCCGAAACTTTCTTGGGATGGCGTCATTCTTTTTCGGCCAACAGCGCCCTTTGTGGGTTTTCACTGGCTGACCTCTCTCATTTCTCTTCCTGTCATCGCTTGATAGCACTCTTTACGAGTTTTTACTAAACAAGCTCTCTCATTTTGGTTTCTCTTCTCCCGTCGCCTCGTGGTGCCCGAAGGTTTTCACCGCCGAGACTCTCTCATTTTATCTCTCTCAATTCAGAGTGTGATGGTCTTCTTTTGTAACGCTTATTGATTCCCCACCATATTTGGTAATTGATTTGAAGGCTTGTGCTTGGTAAAGAAAAGGTAGATGATACTAACTTCTGAACTGCTCGACGTGCCCCGGTTTTCAATTTCAGGGTGAATGGGATTTTATTGTTGGTATGACTGAACCTCAGGGAGAGGCTGCCTACGTATCCTTTCGGAATCAAGTCAAACGTAGTTCAGGCCTCAATCAAATTTTGTTTTGTTTTCTTTTTTTTTTCTTTTTTTTTTGTTTTTTTTTTTGTTTTGTAAGCGGCTCAAAAGTTGGTGGAGAGGATTGGGTAGTGTTTGAGGAGTAGTGGGGAACAAACGCCTTCGCCATTTTCAACGTGTCAGGACCACTGGAGTATGCTTTAGACGTAATACCTCTTGACTGCATCTGCATTTACTGCTGTGTCGGGGTCATTTCCTTCGATACCACCCAAATACAATGCTCCTCGCGGCAGTATCTTCCTTACAATGTATGGGCCTTTCCAATTTGGAGCGAACTTTCCTTTTGCTTCTTCATGATGCGGCAGAATACGCCTTAGTACCAGCTGACCTACTTCGAAATTCCGGGGTCGGACTTTCTTGTTGTAAGCACGGGCCATCCTTCGTTGATATAACTGTCCGTGACAAACTGCAGCCATCCGCTTTTCGTCAATCAACGTCAATTGCTCTAACCGAGTCTTAACCCACTCGCTGTCCTCGATTTCTGCTTCGACAATGATTCGAAGTGAAGGAATCTCTACCTCTGCCGGTATTACGGCCTCGGTCCCATAAACCAAAAGATAAGGAGTCGCTCCCACCGATGTGCGTACCGTAGTGCGGTACCCCAATAATGCAAAAGGTAACTGCTCATGCCACTGTCGGGAACTTTGTATTGTTTTCCTCAAAATCTTCTTGATGTTTTTATTTGCAGCTTCCACAGCACCATTGGCTTTTGGCCGATAAGGAGTGGAATTCCTGTGTGTTATCTTGAATTGCTCGCACACATCTCCCATCAAGTGACTGTTCAAGTTTGCTGCATTATCCGTAATGATGGTCGCAGGAATACCGAAGCGACAGATAAGATTTGAGTGTACAAAATCTACCACAGCTTTCTTAGTGACCGACTTGAGAGTGACGGCTTCTACCCATTTTGTGAAGTAATCGATGGCAACCAGTATAAACCTGTGTCCATTCGAAGCCTTTGGTTCAATTGGTCCAATGACGTCCATGCCCCAAGCGACAAATGGCCACGGTGCGGACATGGGATGCAGTTCCGTGGGAGGTGCATGAATCAAATCACCGTGCACCTGACACTGATGACACTTCCGAACGAAACTAAAGCAATCCTTTTCCATGGTCATCCAGTAATAACCTGCTCGAAGGATTTTCTTCGCCAAGACATACCCGTTCATGTGAGGTCCACACACACCTGCGTGTACTTCGTGCATGATCTTTCTTGCCTCCTCGATATCGACGCATCGTAAGAGATTGAGGTCCGGGGTCCTCTTATATAACAATTCACCGCTTAGAAAGAAACCACTTGCATGTCGCCTAATGGTCCTCTTTTGATCTCCAGTAGCGTGCTCGGGGTATTCTTGCGTCTTCAGGAACCTCTTGATGTCATGGTACCAAGGCTGCGTATTTGATCCCGCCTCGATTACACTGCAGTAACCGTGTCTTTCCTTGATTTGGATTTCCAAAGGATCGACGTGGGCGTTGCCCGGGTAGGGTAGCATAGAAGCCAGAGTAGCAAGTGCATCTGCCAGTTCATTGTGACACCTCGGAATATACCTGAACTCTATTGAGGTAAAGCGCTTGCTGAGGTCCTCCACATGTTGTCGGTATGGGATAAGTTTGACATCCCGAGTTTCCCATTCACCTTGGACTTGCCGGATGATCAGGTCAGAATCTCCCATAATCAGTAAGTCTTCGACATCCTGATCGATTGCCATATGCATGCCCATAATGCAGGCTTCATACTCAGCTGTATTATTTGTGCAGAAGAAACGAAGTCTAGCTGTGGCGGGATAATGCTGACCGGAAGGCGAGATCAAAATTGCCCCAATCCCTATACCCTTGGCGTTCACGGCTCCGTCAAAGAACATCTTCCAAACATGAGCTTCCTCTGAGATCACTTCTACGGTGTTTACCTCTTCATCTGGAAAGTAGGTATCCAATGGCTGGTATTCCTCATCGACCGGGTTTTCGGCCAAATGATCTGCTAACGCCTGGGCTTTCATTGCCGTGCGAGTGACATAAACTATGTCGAATTCCGTAAGCAAGATTTGCCATTTAGCCAGTCTCCCAGTAGGCATTGGTTTCTGAAATATATACTTCAAGGGATCCAACCTGCTTATGAGGAATGTAGTGTGGGCTTGGAGATAATGTCTCAGCTTTTGAGCAACCCATGTGAGAGCGCAACATGTCCTTTCCAACAGTGTGTATTTGGCCTCGTAACCGGTGAATTTCTTGCTCAGGTAGTAGATTGCTTGCTCCTTCTTTCCGGTTACGTCGTGTTGCCCGAGGACACAGCCGAAAGAGTTCTCTAAGACTGTCAGATACAAGAAAAGTGGCCTTCCCGGTTCTGGAGGGACCAAGACTGGGGGATTCGAAAGGTATTCTTTGACTTTATCAAAGGCTTCTTGACACTCAGGTGTCCATTTGATCGCCGCATCTTTCCTTAACAGCTTGAATATGGGTTCACACGTGCTTGTCAGCTGGGCAATAAACCGACTGATGTAGTTCAACCTGCCCAACAGACTCATCACGTCTTTCTTTGTTCTTGGAGGAGGCAAATCTCTGATGGATTTTATCTTAGTTGGATCTAGCTCGATACCTCTCCTGCTTACGATGAAACCCAAAAGTTTGCCCGACGGAACTCCGAAAGCGCATTTGGCTGGATTTAGCTTCAAGTCATACTTCCTTAGCCTCTCGAAGAATTTCCTCAAGTCTTGGATGTGATTATCCTGCGTCCTGGATTTGACTATCACATCGTCCACGTACACCTCTATTTCCTGGTGCATCATGTCATGGAAAATGGCGGTCATGGCCCTCATGTAAGTAGCCCCAGCATTCTTTAGACCAAATGGCATGACCCGATAACAGTAGGTGCCCCAAGGCGTGGTGAAAGCAGTTTTCTCGGCGTCTTCCTCATCCATCAGCACCTGATGATACCCGGCATAACAATCTACAAAAGACTGTATTTCGTGCTTGGCGCAATTATCAACAAGGATGTGGATATTGGGCAGCGGGAAATTATCCTTAGGACTTGCTCTGTTCAAATCTCGGTAATCTACACATACTCGAGTTTTCCCGTCCTTTTTTGGTACTGGAACCACATTCGCCAACCATGTTGTATATTGGACTACCCGGATCACTCCCGTTTTCAGCTGCTTGGTGATCTCCTCTTTAATCTTGTCACTGACCTCAGTTTTGAACTTTCGTTGCTTTTGTTGAACTGGAGGACAATCAGGATGAATCGGCAATTTGTGAACCACTAGATCAACACCTAGTCCCGGCATGTCATCATATGACCAAGCGAACACGTCTTTGAATTCAAGAAGAAGTTGAATTATCGCCTCTCGCGTTTTCTTGTCCGTGTGAATGCTTATCTTGGTCTCCCGGACTTCTTCCGGGGTTCCTAAGTTTACCGGTTCAGTGTCGTTCAGATTTGGCTTAGGTTTATTCTCAAAATATTCCAACTCTCGGTTTATCTCTCTAAAAGCCTCTTCCGCATCATATTCTGGTTCTGGGTTCATTAATTCGCAATTAAATAGCTCATTGTGGTTCGGGCGTGAAGTCCGCAAGCATGTCATATTCAAAGCCGCATTATTAGGACTGAAAAGGAAGATAAAAGGAAAACTAATAAAAAATCAAAGCAAAAGAAAGAATAGGAAAGCAATGATGATTTTTTTTTGTATATTTTCTTTGGAAAGTTGGAAGACAACAATGTTTACAACTAGGAATTCAAAAACAACAATTGAAAAGAAGAAAACGTTCAAGTTATGCCCCGGAGATAACTTGTGATACAGGAAAGGTGGCAGGACAGGTCTACCCGGACTTTCCGTCTAGTCGGGAATGGCGTGGCCTCCCAGTTTTGAAGTTGGGCGTTCGGTCCTATGTACAGCATCTCAGCAGTGCTTGTGCCTTCACCTGGTTGAACCATGTGGACCTCATAAAGCATTTCTCTCATCGCCCCACATATTTCCTCGATTTCCTCAGCTGTGAAGACTTCATCATCTTCTTCTTCAACGTACCTTGGCCTGACAAAAGTCGCATATAAATCTGGCAGTGGTTGAGGCAACTTCCAGCCCTCATTTCTCCTTTTCTTTGCCCATTTTTCGTCTGCTGGAGTAGGTTTGAAACCTAGTCCAAAAGGTTTCTTGATGACTGGTAAAGTAATGGGTTCTGTTATTCCCTGAAGGGTTCGTCCAAGTCCCTTCCCTGGCCTAAATCCGTGCCGGATCATCTCTTTGGCCACCATGACCGAAGCGTTAGACAAGAAAGGCTGGGGGCAAGGTACTCCCTCTTCGTGCTGCTCTGCCAGTACCACCTCGAAAGCTTGATAGACCGTATGTTCGCTCCCTTCTCTCGGTTCAAGATACGGGATGGATGGGTCCCGGTAAATGGCATGTTCGTCTTCCCCATGGACCACGATTTCTTGGTCTTCGTACTCGAATTTCACCATCTGGTGAAGAGTGGAAGGCACGGCTCCTGCCGCATGGATCCAAGGTCTGCCAAGGAGGAAATTGTAGGATGTGTCCATGTCGATCACCTGGAAGGTTACTCGAAATTCGACTGGTCCTATGACCAACAACAGGTCTATTTCTCCCATGGTATCTCTCTTGATGCCGTCGAAAGCTCTCACGCAGACGTTGTTGGGTCGGATTCTTCCTGCCCCAATTTCCATTCTTTGTAGCGTGGAGAGCGGGCAAATGTCAACACCTGATCCCCCATCCAGCATTACCCGCTTGACATAGTAGTCCTCGCATTTCACTGTTAAGTGCAAGGCCTTGTTGTGTGCTGCTCCTTCCGGGGGTAAATCGTTCTTGTTGAAAGAGATTTGGTTGACGGCGAAGAATCTTTCTGTCATCCGCTCTAGTTGCTCCACCGAGGTTTCGACCGGTACATATGCTTCATTCAGGGTTTTCAGCAGGATCTTTTGATGCTCGGTTGACCTCATTAATAATGACAGCATGGATACTTGCTCAGGGTGCTTGCGCAGCTGATCTATCACTTCGTAATCCGGCATCTTCATTTGTTGGAAGAACACTTCCGCTTCTTCAACACTCACGGGCTTCTTTGGAGGGAAGCGCCTTTGCGTGGCGTTGTTCAGCTCTTGGGTATTTGAGTACCCTCTAACGAAAGTATTTTCTGGAAGTTCTTCCATGACCTCCTTACCTTTGTACATTACCAAAGTCTTTTGATAATTTCACGGCACTGTGGACGGGTTGGCATTGGCTTTTGTGGCACGCATCCGATAACCACTGGCTCATTCAGCCGAAGTGGTTGAATCGTCCCCCGGACCACATAGGCCCCTTTTGGCACGTACATAGGTTTTGTCTTTTTGATCCCGAAGTTCTGCGTCATCTTGGCTTGACCTCGCGGTATGTAAAGAATTCCACCCTTTGCTGGTACCGCTTTCTTCTCCGCCTTCTTTTCAGGCTTGCTTTCTGCAGCCTTGGCCTCCTCCTCCCTTTCTGATTTCTGGTCTATTTCCGGCCTCCTCCCTGTGTCGACAATGGCAATTATGGCCTTCAAGGCAGGGTCGAACTCTTTGTCTTCACAAATCATGCCGATCAATGGCCCATTATTGTGAGCGGGCAATGGATTGTTAGTCACATTTGGGATCTCTTCGTCCCTTAGCACTATTTTCCCCTGCTCTATCAAATTTTCGACCACTCTTTTCAATGACCAGCAGTCGTTTGTATCATGTCCTTCGGCCCCTGAATGATAGGCGCATCTGACTCCGGCTTTATAAGAAGGAGATGTCGGGTTTTGCCTCGTTTGGGGAATTGGTTGCAAGAAACCCAACTGGACTAGCTTAGGGAACAATGTAGAGTATTGTTCACCGATGGGCGTGAAAGTCCGCCGTCGAGGTGGCTCCTGGGGGCGGTAGTTATTCTGCGGGGGTTGTGGGTTATAGTGGTTGCGGTAAGGAGGCTGATTTCTGGGAGGTGGAGCTGGGCCTCGGTTGGCTTGTTGTGGTGGATGGTTATAAGGTTGGGCATTCATGACCATATAAGGTTGATGAGCATATGCCACATTTGAGTGGGGGTAGTAGTGTTGTGGGGCCCTTTCCGGAAAATGGGGCCTGGGATGACGATACTCCCTTGCTTCAGAGGCTGCCATAGCCGTTTCTTCCTTCTTCTTCCCCCTTGTCGTCCCTCCAGACCCGCTTTGGACGGCCTGGGAGGTTGCCCTTATGGCTGCTTGACTCAATATCCGACCCGTTTTCAGCCCATTCTCTACCATCTCTCCTATCTTGATCGCTTCCGCGAATGGCTTACCCATGGCCGACATCATGTTTTGGAAATAGTCAGACTCTTGAGCCTGGAGAAAGGTAGTGACCATTTCCACTTCATCCATGGGAGGCTTCACTCTCGACGCCTGTTCTCGCCACTTAATAGCATACTCTCTAAAGCTTTCCGAAGGCTTCTTCTTCAAATTCGACAGAGAGTTTCGGTCTGGCGCAATGTCGATGTTATACTGGAATTGCTTTACAAAATCTCGGGCGAGATCATCCCATATATGCCATCGGGACATTTCCTGATCCATATGCCATTCTGAAGCTATCCCTACTAAGCTTTCCCCAAAATATGCCATGAGCAGTTCTTCTTTTCCGCCGGCTCCCCGCAATTGGTTGCAGTATTTCTTAAGATGTGCAATGGGGTCACCGTGCCCATCGTATTTCTCGAATTTGGGGGTCTTGAAACCCATTGGCAGGTGCACGTGAGGAAACATGCACAGGTCGGCGTAAGAGACGCTCTTTTGCCCTCTCAATCCTTGCATATTCTTCAGACTTTGTTCAAGGCTTCTCATCCTTTTGGCAATCTCATTTTGTTCTGCAAATTTGGAGTTCTGATCCTGCCCGGGTGCAAGCTCGCACTGAGGCGGTAGAGGATTAGTGTTGGTAAGGAACCTGGTTGGTTCCATTGAGAACGATGGTGCTTGGAATGTAAAAGAGGATGAGTCAAAACTTGGCTTGTATGTGGCAGGCTGTGCCGTAGCTGGGCAAGGCGATGCAGTAAAGATGTTCATGCTTGCATCAGTGGCCGACATTCGGGGATGAGGCTCAGAAGGTGATCCTGCGGAGAAGGCGGAGGTGGTTGGGTACCCAAATGGGGTAGCAGGGTAATTTATGGGGACATTATAAGTCCCACTTGACCTGGAGAATAATTCAGGGAATCCGGTGACGACACTTGGCGGCTCTTTCCCATTGTTCCAGTCATCCAGCATTTCCAACATGCGGAGCCGTAGGATTCTATTTTCCTCCGCAGTTATGGATTCAGGTGTGAGGACGGCTGAGATTGAGCTCTCCTCAGAAACAGGGATCGTTTGCAAGGGAATTTCTGAAGACATTTCCACACTTCCTTTCGACCTGGTGAAGTAAGTGTGAGTACTGCTTCTGGCCCTAACAACAGGTGGTTGAACACTTCTTCTTGACCTCGTGAAATATGAGTGCGAGGCCAGACTTTCACCAAACCAACCGTCTTTCAAAAACCCTGGAAAAATGCTCAATGACAAGCGCACGGTTAATTTGCAGCAAATAATAGATAGTTAATCTCACGTTGGGCATGATGCACCTATACAGTTAAGTGGATTACTATATGTCTGCTACGAGAGCATGCGTCATTCCGGCATTTTTCCTCTTATTAGTTTTTCCCCTTCTTTTCTTTTCTTTTTTTTTCTCTTTTGTTTTCTTTTATGTTTTTTTTTTTTTGCAGTAAAAGAAATGCGATCGGATCCGATGAGGATTGCCTACGTATCACGATGCCTACGTGAATCAGATCATTACGTAGTTCGAAAAACACGAATGAGCGTAAAAGAAACAACCTCTTTATTGTTGAAACGTTCTATTACAAGCTACATTTGCAAAAGAAAGAGCAAACTTTGAAAATAAACCTAGACTCAAAATAGACTGAAAATCACCCTGATGGAAAAACAGGCAGAAGATGCTAAGATACAGATTTGACCTATGAATGCATTATGGTTTTAAAAATTGGTTTCCGCGGGGCATCGTTCGGCCTCGCCGCGGTCCTAGGCGTGAGATCCCTCTCAAGTTGCTCTAGCTCGTGCATAGTCTGCTTGACATAAACCATTACTGCCGAGAGGAAGGTAACACTGGACATGTTCTCACATCTTAGACATCGTCTGGTGATGGCGTGGACAATGGCTTTGATCCTATCTCTGGTTTGCTTCTTCTCTACAAGCAGGTGCTTTATCTGATCGCTGCATATCTTGAAGACTTGAACATCTTGTACGTGTTGATGCTTCAATCGTCGTACTTCCAACTTCATCTGGGCTATTGAGTCGTACCAGTATCTGCTCTCAATTTGGAAATCCTTGGCCTGACTAGCTGCTTTGATCTCAAGTGCTGCCATCTCTTTCTTTATTTTAGCAACAGTCTTCTCGTGGTCGCCTTCCAATTGATTCAGGTATCTGCGATGCTTATCTGCTCTTGTATCCCACTGTGCCTTGAACTCTGCTATGATGTTTTCAGATTTCTCCAAGCCATCTCGCCATTCCCTGATTTCACCTTTTAGCCCTTTTATCAGCTGCTCGTCCGATCGACGCCTTGGTTGTCTATCTGCATCCAACCTTATCTGTTTGATCTGGCTCTGAGCATTTCATTTTCTTGAGTTAACCTGTTCCGCTCTCCCAGATCGGTAGCAATTTGCACGCTGTGCTCGTATTTCATGCCTTCTACTTGTTGCTTTAATCTGCTGATTTCGGCACAATAACCTCTTTCCTTTGCTAACCAATCCCAATGCCTTTACGATGACTCGGTGAAATCCTGGATGTGGGGTCTCTTAGCTGGCCTTTCATGCTCGAGTTCCCTTCTATACCATGCAGGGTAACCTGGCGCCGTTTCCCCCTTGGCTCGATCCCGCACGCAAGTATCTGATTTCAAATATTGACCCTCATTCCAGATTTGGCGAATCTTCGCTTCTGGGAACTGTCCGTTAGGACTTATCTCAACTGTTTGAGCGCTGAGATCTTCTTCATGAGGTACTGTCTGGCACCTTCCGAACTGTCTCAAAACTCGTCCGGGTGCGTAAGGTTGAATGCTCTTAAGCCCCATCAGTAAGAGATGAGTTTTAGCCGCCGACATATATAAGACCTCATCAACAGGCAACCATCCCAACGTCCATTGTATTTGGCTGGCAGTAAGAGCTTGCAAGAACGAGGTCCATGCCAGGACTCCTTTGGGCCAAATGATCTCTCCGGTTCTCGTGTAAGATTCTTCTATGCGGGTCTTTTCCGGGGAACCATGGCTCAACATCCCGGAATGATGGCAGAGGTGCTCGGTCATCCATATCTGTAGGAGCAAGTTACAACCTTCGAAGAAATTTCCCCCAGCTTTACAAGCTGTGAGAGCTCGAAAGATGTCAGATACCACCATTGGCGCGAGAGTACTGCCACTTTGCATGAGTAAAGTGCTGACGACCCCAGATATCTTCAAATCAATGTTTCCATCTTTTCTCGGAAATACCAGAAGACCCAGGAACATTATCATGAACGCCACCCGTCTGTGCTCGTCCCACTTCTGACGAACTCCTTTGCTGCACAGTTTGTTGATTGGATTATTGAATCCCCCCTCGTGACCGTATCTATCATATATGAAGCATGGAGTACAGAATCCGGCTGCTAGATCCGGGTTGTGGACTGTTCTAGGTATTTTCAATGAATCCAGGAACCGATGTACCGTGACGACTCTTGGGGCGACCAAGTATTTTTCCCTCAACGGAAGTTCAGTATTCCCGATGTATCCGGCCATTTCTTCCAAAGTTGGGGTGAGCTCAAAATCAGAGAAATGGAAAACATTGTGCGCCGGGTCCCAATAGGTAACCAAAGCTCTTATGATATCTCCCCGAGGCTGGATTTCCAACAGACCCACAAGACCTTTCAAATATTTCTTAACCTCATTTTGTCCTTCAACACCTAGATCATTCCACCATAGCCGTAACTTGACAGGGATTTTGGTCATTATTGAAAAATGTTCATTTTGCATCGTGCTCATCCTGCACATTTATTAAGGTGATTTTAACAAAATTGACTGACTCAAAAATATATATATATTTTTTTTAGAGAGTATCAAGCTTTGACCACGGCCTTTAAACACTTCAGAGACAAAGATTTTAAGGCTGTGCGGGTCTAAAAACGCTAAACAAGACCCAAAGGTGGCTGTTTATGCAAAGTCAGCCTTCCGGCGTCCCTTTCGGGAACATTCGGCTATTTATGATAAAACAATGTCACCTGACTTATTTACGACTCTATTAAAAATTTGACATATCTTTTATTTATTTATTTACTGATTTTTGGCTATTTAGAAAAATGGGGTTGAACCCGACGAGGGTTGCCTACGTATCTCACATCCGGTGAGAATCAAACCGGCGTAGTTCGGGCGTATCATGAATAGAGAAAATCAAATAAACCTAGAAATCAAGAATAAGTATTTTTATTATTTTTTTTTGGAGAAAGACAAATACTAAAAAATATATTTTTTTTTTGTTTTTTTTTTTTTTGCAATATTTGAACTATTAGTCCGAATTTATAAAAAGGGTACTACAAAAGAAACAACACATTTTTTCATTTTTTTTTTATATTTTTTTTTTAAAATAAATACTCCTTTTTTCTTAAAAAAAACAATTTTTATATGTTTTTTTTTTAAATAAATCAAACTAAAAGACAACTTTTGGTTTTATTCTTTTTTTTTTTTTAAAAAAAAATAATTCCGACGAGGTTTTGACACTACTTGGACATTGGTTTTATTTTCCAAAAATAAGTAATTATCTCCCCTACGCTACTATTTTCCCTTTTTTTAGGAACCGGTCGACATGCGGAACCGAAGCAAATAAATGCACAACACAAATAGGATGCACCAGGGTGGTCTTTTTCGTTTCAGGCTGCCTGTCCTAGACGGACCCAACCCCTGTGTTGAGTCCCCTAAGTCAAATGCAACATGATGCAGATAAGCGTTCCTACTAGGGATCCGGCATGAAGTCAAGTTATTCTAGGTTCGTAACCTGGGTATTTGTTCTAGACTGTGTACCCGAGCGGACAACTCGAGTCGAGGAGGGGGCTACGTACCGGGGACCCGCGAGATCGTCCGGCTTTGTAACTTGTCCGACCTCTTTCTTATTTCAGGTATTGACACTAACAGAATAGGGAGTCTCGACCAGCGAGCTTCTCCCCGGAGGTAAGAAGAGAAGGGTTTCGGCACAGTTTATATACAGTTCAGATAATATCAAAGCGGTAAAAGACAACATTTAGCACGTTATGCAAAAACATGTAATAAAGATCAGATAATAAAGCCAAATATAACAAATATTCTAAGCTCGAATTCTTGAACCCTGAACCAGTGGTTCTGGGTTTAGTCCCCAGCAGAGTCGCCAGAGCTGTCACACCTCCTTTTTGCGCGCCCCGCCCCGAGGGGTAAGATGCGCGGGTGGAGTTTTTCCAATTTAAGTGACAATATTCGAAATGGGATTATTTATTTAATTCAGAGTCGCCACTTGGGAAAGGTTTGGCTTTTGGTGTCCCAAGTCACCGGTTTATCTTGAATCCCAAATCGAGGAAATTTTTGACTTTTCCAAATGAAGTCTGCGAACCAGAAATTCTAAGTAAGGAATTCTGTTGACCCGAGGGAAGGTGTTAGGCATCCTCGAATCCCGTGGTTCTAGCACGGTCGCTTAAATTGTTATAATGGCTAAATATCTGATTTAAATACATGTTATGACTTACGTGTTTTTATTAAGTTTAAACCGCTTTTATTATTATCATTTATTTTATAGAATTGCAACGTCGTGAAAATGCGTCTCGAACCACGTCGCAATCAATGCGCCCGTAGTTGTTAACACATTTTGACTCCGTTGAGACTTGGATTTGGGTCACATCAATGTGCACCCGGTCTTAAGAATATAATTTACTTAAAGTCGCGCCTAAAGAATCTAAACGAGTTATTATCTTTGGGGACGGCAGTGGAATTCACTAAACAGTCCGTCCCAAATTCTAAGTATTTATCATGATCAATTATTGAGGGCCCCGCAATTTGCATTTTTATTCGGCGAGGCTCATCTCATTATTTTTAGAAAGGGTACCCTACAGTGGCTGCATTTCTACTACGTTTATCTTTAAAGAGGAGGGTGATGCCGAACTTTGCTTGTTTGAACAAATACAGACTGAATCCTTATTATGTTTGCCGAACTTAAACTTGTTTGATTACCTGATTGATTGTTTATGAGGTGAGGGTTACCTCATGCTTTGTCTTCATCGAGTGAATACGCTTATTAATTGGCTAAGTGAGATTGCAAACAAACTGACAACATATATTGAGTTATGTTTAACGACCTCCCAGTTCTACTTTAACACTCTAAACTATTTGAAATTGATAAACGAAATCGGCTGTTTATTAGGAAAATTACTACTAATTGAACTCAAAATGACTATTAGTTTCTCTCAACAATCATCACATTATTTTGAAACAAAGAATCTGTACCGAAACCCGATATCGAAACTGCATTGGAACAAATAGACTGACAAGCGAACTGGCATTCATAGCTAGACCTTTACTATGACTGCATGAGAGTTTGTTTGGGATACATCTATCCCAGACCTAATACCACAGATTCATCAATTCAGTGGTCTAGGCAAAAATACATACAAGTGCTTGCCATGACTCTATGTTACACAGTCGTAACTAAACCAAACAGCATTATACTGAACTGAATGTATACTAAATCAAACATGTTGTCTATATCATATTGTCATTACTATTGAACAGTGCTATCTAACAGTCCATCTCAAACAGAATGTATGCTAGTTTTATACAAAGTATTTGCAGTTTGCAGTAAAATACATTCCCAACTAACATTCAACCTATTTTTAACACCAATGTTATAACATGAACAACTGTTCGTTTTCTTTATTTCTGCTTCAACTTCAAACTTTCAACAATACAAGGTTTCAGAGGTTGTGTACCTGGAAATATTTGACAATTGAAGCAAAGAGGCAGTCAGCAGAGTACAATGACAACGAAAATGCAGCAGCAGTAACAGCACTAACAGTAGCAGCAGGGCAGTATAGCAACAGCACCAGGAAACAGAAGAGTAGCAACCACAACTCACAAAACAAATGGAGTGAGATCAACCCCAACTAAACCAAACTTTCGAGTAGAACAAACAACAAACAAGCAGACTCAGTTGTGAGAAAATCAGTGTTTGCACAGAAACAGGTCCAGATTCAGTGAAGTCAGGAACAACAGGAGAGGAAGCAACTTCTGGTTTTTTCTGTATGAGTTATCAGACAAAAATTCTTTTCCAGTTTTCTATTTCCAAAAAAAAATTGAACTCTCAGGTGTTCCCTCTTATTATCTCTTTGTATGTCTTTCCAGCTCTCTCTTTCAAACTCTTCATTGTGCGTGTATATTTTCTTTTTTCAGCCCTCAAAGTTCAATATATGTCTATCTCCTAATTCTGTATCTCTCCTTGTCTATCAGATCTCTCTATGTCTGTCTGTCCCCATGTCTCTAAACTCTAATCCTCTTTTATAAGCCTAAACCTCAGCCCTTTATCAGCCTGTTGGATTAATCAAATACCCTTCCCATGTGCTGCCCTTTTTCAGTTCCACTTAGCTACTTAAGTATTAGAAAGTCCCCATCATATTCTCTTGGCATGCTTACCTTTTGTGATGTTTATTATTTCTGAAACTAAAGTAGGGTATGGGCAACAGAATATATCTGACAGCATATGCTGTCAAACCAATTTAAAAATTGAAAGCCCTTTTATGCAGGAGAAAACAGGCTGTGCACAAGGCACATGAGGTGCACCAATGCACATGCTGTGCCAAGTGCACATGCCCTCCATTTCAGAACTTTAAACAAAACAATCCTTTTTACATTACTGATCAATTCAAACAAGCTATAAGTAAACAAAAACTGGTTCTTAATTGACTCAACACATGCTTAGCAGAAGTAAGTTGATTTGTTATTGTTCGGACAGTTGAAACTAATTGACGACACATGTCGACTCGACTATATTAGCATTAACACATACAATCGTAACCAAAAATCAGACATTTAACAGTATCACATAAGGGGTTCATTTTGCAATGTCAAACAGAAAGGCCCTAAGAACTAAATGAATGACCAGTTACGGATTCAATCGAACATACATTTATACACACGCATTATGGAGAAAGAAACTGACTGAATACAGAGGTCCGGCCAAGGTGGACAATAGCAGTTCAAAAACACAAAACAAAAAGTTTGGCCATGCGGACAGGCCTTTAACAACACACAAACATACGAACTGAAATAAAGAAAAGAAAATTAACTCACCTTAAAGCTTTTTAAGGAACAAATCAGAAAAATCCACTGGTGTTTGAACGGACCTTCTTTAAGGTTGAATGGACTTTTAAACGAAGTGTTTCTCAGATGAGAAACACTTCGATTAAGGTCCATTAGACCCTAATCTCTTCGGTTTGAAAGGATATGGACCAGTGACGAAGAATCAAAAAGTTCCAAAACTCAGATCTGGGATTCATGCTTCCCTGATCAGATTCGGACCAAACCAAGTATGGTTTGGTCACGAGGGGGTCTGGGGAGTGTCTGGTATGATTTCAAGGCAGATCGGTGTAGATTAGGTTCCGACTCGAATCTTCAAATGAAGATTCGAGAAGGTGGGATAGGATTCGAGGTGTGTGGTTGGTAGATTTGGGTTCAGGACGTCAAGGGGGTTCTATGGTGTTAGGGGCGAGGTCACCGGCGTCCGTGCCGCCGGTTTTCTGGTGAAGGTGTGCAGGGGCGGCTAGGGTTTGAGGGGAAGGGATTGTGGAGACGAAGGCTGGGGTTCGGATAGGGGGGCAGGGTAGGATTAAAGGGTTTATATATGGAATATGTGGGTTGATCTCAGCCGTTGGATCAACTGAAATCAATGGCTTGGATCTAAGGGCTTAGGGGAAACGGTGTCGTTTCAACTAATGGGGGTTTGGGTTGGTCCGGGTGGAACGGGTCGGGTTTTGTTCGTGGGTTGTGGGGAATTGATCTTGGCCGTTGATCACTCTGAGATCAACGGCCCAGATCAGGCACGACTCAAACGACGTTGTTTGGATGTCCTGGGCATCAGGTGGCCTGGACCGGGCAGGCCTGGGTCTTGGGCTGTTTGTTTGGGCCAATTTTGTTAAAATTGGCCCAAGTCCGGAAGGGAAGGGGTTTTTTCTTTATTTTTTTATTATTTTTTTTATTTATTTCCTTTTTCTTATTTATTTTAAAACAAAACTAAGCCAAAAAATCAAATTAAAATTAAATACACACTCAATACAATTATTTGCACACACACTAAAATATTTCAAAACAGGTAAAGTCAAACCAAATAAAATCACGGACGAAAATGCCTATTCATGATTTTCTATTTAACGACCGGATTACGGTTTGAATTATGCAGGACACATATATTTTTTGAATTTTATTTTAATAAAGTAAATAAATAAAAATGGGCCAAAGTCACAAATAAATCAACAATGTGCCGCACAGAAATCCAAAAATTGTACAGCAGGGCCAATTATATATTATTTTTTTTTATTATTTCTTTTTGGAGTGATTGTCGTGCGAAAACAAAAATCACGTGCTCACAATACAAATATGAACTTATGTGCAAATTTTAACTTTTTACCGCTTTTATTATATTTTTTAAAGGAATGTGAACATCGTTTAAAACATGTCTTTGGATTGCGTCACATGAAATGCACCCGCGATCCAGAACATATTTTTTATTCAATGTTTTAGGATTTGGATTTGGGTCGCATGAAATGCACACCTGAGTTTAAGAAGGTAAGATTATTAAAATACGCGCCTAAAGCGATTAGCGTATTATTATTTCTGGGTAAAGACGTGGAATTTTGCTAAACGGCCGATCCCGAGTTCTAAGTAATTGAAGCATACATTTTGTGAGGGCCCCGCAATCTGTGCATTTTATTTGGCGAGGCTCGTCTCATTTTATTAAAAGGATAATCTTAGCATGACTATAATTTTTCTACTTTGTTCGTCTCTAAAAAAAGAAATCCTAATTTATTAATCGAACAATGGAAGCCAGTAGGATGCACGACTAATAAAGAGTATCTCAAGCTTGACGAATTACAATTAAACATGAACTTACATTTAGAACTAACCCGTATGGTGGACAACAGAATAATGACTAACAAAATTATGATAGAACTTATTAAATCAATCCGACTACCAATTCGGCAAGCTAGTCACGAACATGAAAACTTTTGTACAACTTTCGTCTAGCATGCCAATTTGAGATAGCAATAACTTAAGCACAAAACTAAAACTCGACAGATTTAAACAAGATCTTCAACATAACATGTATTCAAGCTCGGACACGATAGTAACCGATAGCAACCCAAACAAAGATTAGAAAAACGAACCTCTAATGATAAACACTGCTGGGGGTTTTACAACTCATTCGTTAAACCGAAATGGAGCCATAGTCGGCGAAATGAAGCAACGAGACCAACGAACTGGAACCTCACATCGGCACTCGAACGGACTCTAAACGGGAAACCATGGAAGCAGTCATCACAACTCAAACGGAATAGCTCGCGCTAGAAACTCGAACATGAACGGACTGAGCATGAACCATGGCTGCTACTGGTTTTTCCCGATGTGTTACTGGACGTTCGTTACTTTTGAGGGCCAGGTTCGACGGGGAGGAGGGTTATGGCGTGAGGTTTGAGCTGGAGGTTTGGTGGTCGATAAGGCTGGAACGGGTGAAGCAGGAGGCGGAAGCAGGTGGTTTGGACAGTAGGGTCGAGGACTGGACGATGCAGCAGCGATGGTTCTTTTTTTTTGGTGGAGCTGGAGCTCGCGGGCTGGGGGGGTTAGGGTTGTTGACGGGCCTGTTTGGTGGTGGTTCCGGCGTCGGGGGGGGGGGGGTGACGTTTGGTGGTCGTTTTGGGCAGTGAGGGAGTTGGTCGCGACTGGTTTTTGGGTAGGGTTGTTGCTGGTGGTTTGCTGGAGGTGGAAGGATGTGGTGTTTGGGTGGTGGCGTTTGGACGTGGAGGTGACGGGTTGTTTGGTTGTCGACTGGAAAATGACGACGAGGGGGGGCTGGTTGCTCGGTGGTGAAGAACGTGAGGCAGTAGGGGCTCGTAGGGTTTTGGTTCTTCTTCTTTGGAAGAAGAAGATGAACAGTGGGTTTTTCCCTCCCAAAAAATCTGTCCGTCCCTTTCCTGTGTTTGCCCGTGCATTTGTAGCACTTGCCAAGGAAAATGAGCCCCACGCGTGGTGGGGTTCAAGACTTGTGTCCCCCACGTGTGGTGGGGTTCCCCGTGTGTCGTGTTCCATCCGTGTTCCCCACGCTTGTCCCCTCATGTGTGGTGGACTCGGATTATTATGGGCTAGGCCCGAAAATTAGGCCTAAAAACGGGTAATTTGAACCCGAATATTATTCTTTTGTCCGGACCCGGAATAAGAACACGACGTTGCTTAACTAATCCTATGTAAGCAAAATAACTACCAAAAATAAGACTAATATTAAAAACAAAACTATATCTTTTTTAATATTTTTCAAGATTAAAATAGCTACAAAATATTAATAAAACTATTTTTTGTAATTTTCATTTTTATATAAAGATAAAATATAAAGTAATATTTTTTGTATTTTCTCAAAATTAAAATGACTACAAAACATTAATAGAACTATATTTTTTGGTAATTTTCGAAATTATATAAAGTACAAAAATAAAGTGCAATTTTTGTATTTTTTCAAGTTTATGAGAAATACATAAACTAAAATTTATATATATATTTTTTTGTGATTTTTTCCTTTTGCGACGAAATAAAGTAAAAATAGTCAAAATAGCTATACTAGACCTAAATTAAATATTTAAGCTAAAAATGTAAAAATTCCCGGGGAGGGTCAAAAATCACGTGTCTACACCTACAATCACGTTTTCATCACATTTTAAAAAAGATTTCAAAATATTTCTTTCTCTTTCATATAAATCAACCCAAACCTCTCCCACTTTATACAATATATCAATATTATCTCTAAAATTGCAGCATGAAAGGTGCTTCATTAACAGCCATTAAAAGGTTCGAAGCTTTGAATTCAATATTCAAGTTTTAAGAATTTATGAGTTGTTTGGATTTAGTGTTTTTGTAAATGACTAAAAATATACCTTAGAGTTTATATTTTAATTTTGAGGAAGATTGGTTAAGTTCAAAGTTATTTTTAGTTAAAGTTATCAGATTGAAACTCGAAGAAGAAGTTGTTTTAGAATTGTATCACGATTGTATACTAGTTGTATCACAATTGTACCAATATTCGGATTTTACGAATTTGTGATTTGTTTGGATTGAGTTTTATTCCAAACGATTGAGAATATATTTTGGAGTTTGTATATCAATTTTGAGGAAATTTGGTTAAGTTTAGAGTTGGTAGTAGTAGTAGTAGTTAAGAATTGAATTAGGATTGTATGATAATTGTATCACAATTGCATTAAAATTCTTTGAGGACTATATCAGAATTGTATTATAGTTGTATTTGATGCATTAATACATAAAAATAATACCTGATAGAATATTAATACAAGTTTAATACAATATTTGTATCAAAATTGTATCAAATTTCTATTGGTTTGTATGTTTTTTGTATATGATTTGTTCTTCCTCCTCAATTTTTAATCAGAAATTAAAAATTATGGTTATTGGTGGTTTTGTGTTGGTTTTTATGGAGTTTGTTGTTTGTTTTAGGTGGAGTTTTATAGTGAAACTTGAAAAGGAAGAAGTTCATAATTATATCACATTTATATCAGAATTGTATCGAAATTATTTTCAAATTGTATAATAAATGTATGATAATTGTATATGAATTGTATAAGGTTTTTTTTAGAAAATATCACCGTACAAAAAATAAGCATTTCTTTGTTTCCATTTCAATAGCGATTACGACTTCATATTTGCTTCAAAACTGCATTCGTCCATTTGTGTTTTCTCTCGTGGATTCTTTTACCAATAGCAAAAATCTTATATTAGATTTTTGAAAAATTGGAAGAAGAATTTGCTTTCAGATCTGGTAGAAGAGGCGGGAGAGAGGAGATGCGAGAAAAAAAGAAAATAAAAATATAATTGAATTCCTTAATTGGAGCCATTAATAATGGGTTAGAAGTCTTTTAATAGAGAATGTATACAATTTGTAAAAAAAAAAACTAGATGCTTTTTAAAAACTACAAAACATAGAGAAAATAAATAAATAAGTTCCTATTATAGTATATATAAGAAAAATTCCCCCTAGGATATAAAGAGTAGCAAACCCGGGAGCTCCACAAATTAATGCACAACTCTAATAGGTTTTTTTTTCACTTTTAGCATGCGCCAGAAACTATTTACATTCGGTAGCCGAAAAAATATATAAACTTGTGTATATAACATACATAATGTATATATACACAAAACATATATAATTTGTTGGTTAATATTTTGAGAGCGGCTATACAATGTCCTTTTCCCACTTTAAAATACCAACAACGCCATGGGCTTGAAATCACACTATTTTGGATTAGTTTCAGTCAATTTTCAGATATTCAGTTAATCTAATCTAATTTAACTTCAAATATTAGTTAAATTGACCCTGGAGAAGTAAAACGTGTTACATAAATTGGGATTATTTTACAGAGAAAATATTATTTAAATAGATTTTTTTTGAGTGATACAATTGGTTAGCTATCAGGGAGTTTAACTTCCTCACTCAAATAACCATTCAAACTTTCTATTGCCAAATACATTCATCGAACCGGTCATTAATGTGATGACCCGAAAGGTCATATTATGTTTTAGAACTCAATTCTGCGCTTTTAAGTCCTAAAAATCTCATTTTTATCCTTCTCGATTTGCGTGTGCAGTCCAGGCGTATTTCCAAAAAGCTCTTATATTAAAAGTTGATAAAAATAAGAAATTTTGCCTAAAAACTTTATTTGAGTTGACTTTGGTCAATATTTTTGGTAAACAGATCCTAATGCATATTTTGACGGTCTCTGTAGGTCCGTATCGCGATTTGGGACTTGGGCATATGCCCATAATCGTAATCGGAAGTCCCTAGCCCGAGATATCGGTCTTTGTAGAAATTTAAAAGTTAAAGACTTGATGAAATGGAAATGTTTGACCAAGATTTGACTTTTTGGATATCGGGTCCGTATTTTGGTTCCGTAATGCGGTATAAGTCCTATACCATATTTATGGCTTGTCTATAAAATTTGGTAAGAAACGGAGTTGGTTTAACGTGATTCGGACGTCCGGTTGAGAAATTAGAAGTTTCAAAGTTTTATTGAAAGTTTCATTTGATTTGGTGCTAAATTCGTAGTTCTAGTTGTTATTATGGAGATTTGATCGCAGGAGCAAGTTTGTATGATGTTATAAGACTTGTGTGCATGCTTGGTTTGGAGCCTTGAGGGCTCGGGTGAGTTTCAGATAGGCTACGCAGTGAAAATAAGACTTAGAACATTGCTAGTGTTTCAGTTGATGGTGTAGGCCTCTGATCTCGAAAATGCGAGGTCAGGTATCGCATTTACGACCTCTGCAGGTTCCGCATTTGCGAGCTTTCTCTCGTATTTTCGAGGAATAGCTGGACCATACAGTCTTCGCAATTGCGAAGCATTCTTCGCATTTGTGAAGTAAAGTTGGGAAGGGCAGCGATCGCAAATGCGATCCTACAGTCGTAATTACGAAGGTCCATGTTCGCATTTGCGAAGGCAGCAGAAGTGTGAAGGACTTTACCTTTGCGATGGTCCTTTCGCATTTGCGGGTTCGCAAATACGACATCTGCAGCTGTGTAAAAGTGACTTAGGCGGGATTTTTCTCCCATTCTTCAAATTTTCAAAACCTAAAACACCAGAGGCGATTTTCAAAGAACATTTCTTTCCCAAATCATAGGTAAGTGATTCTAATCTAGTTTCTTTCAATCTTTCACTATATTTTTTCAAGATTTCAATCTAAAATCTAAGGTTTTCATGGTGGAATTGGGGATTTAAAGGTAGAAATTAGGGATTTCAAAATTTGGGGATTTATACCTCAAATTGAGGTCGGATTCCAAAATCAATTATATAACCGGGCTCGGGGTGAATGGGTAATCAGGTTTGGTCCGAATTTCAGGTTTGGACCAAGCGGTCCCGGGTGTTGAATTTTGTTGACATTTTCAAAAATGGCCTAAATTGAATTCTTTGCAATCGTGGGTAGTTCCTAAGGCTTTATTTGAATCGTTTGATTGGTAATTTGCTAGATTCTATTGGTTCGGAGGCTCATTTGAGAGGAAAACCCATGGTTGAGCTTTGCGTTTGGCCGTTGTAGCGAGATAAGTGTCATGTCATCTTTTGTGAGTGATAATGCATGAAGGGTGATGTCGTTCCATGTTGTGAGTGTTAATGCATGAAGGGTGATGCCATGCCATGTCATGAGAGAGTTAATGCACAAAGGGTGATTCCGTGTCGTTTATATTGTTTTATATGGTGAGGTTGAGAGCAAAAGCACGAAGGTTGATGCCGTGCATTTTCCTTTACCGTGTTTACTTGTTTCTATCTGTCTAGTTTATATTGATTGAGCAAGATCCTATTACTGCTGTAATCCCTATCTTGTGATCCCCTCAGCATGTCCCCCTCCTAATATTTCTTGTCTTGTTTCTTTCATTGATGTTATCGGTATATATATTGTTATATTGCATAGGTTTATTTACAGATGTCTTGTCCTAGCCTCATCATTATTTCGCCAAGGTTAGACTCGACACTTACCAGTACATGGGGTGGTTTTACTAATACTGCACTTTGCACTTTCTATGTAGATTTCGGTACTGGTCTGAGCTGATTCTGAGGGTAGCTACTGGCTTCACTTGATCGGAGACCCAAAGGTAGACCTGTTGGCGTCCGCAGGCCCTGATGTCCCCTTCTATACATTCTCTTTACTGTTTCTTCTGTTTCGAAAACAATTGTAATTCTTTCAGACATTTACTTGTAGTAAATCCTAGAATGTTCGTGAATTATGACTCCAGATCCGGGTTGTTGTGTATAAACATTAAGATTGTTATGGATTTCCGCACTCTTTTAGCTTGTTATGTTTTAATTATTATTATTCACTGAAAAGGTTTACGAATTGGCTTAATGATCCTCTAATGTTGACTTGCCTAGCAAGTGGAATGTTAGGCGCTATCACGGTCTGATGGTGGAAATTTCAGATTGTGACAAGTTGGTATCAGAGCACTAGGTTGCCTAGGTCTCACAATTCAGGAGCAGATTTAGTAGATTCTGGAGGATCGGTATGGAGACATCTGCAATTATCTTCCAAAGGCTATGAAATTTAGGAACAAATATCACTTATATTATTCTCCGTCGTGCAATTCCGTTCTCTCATTACTAATCTAACTCTCCTGCTCTTGTTATCTTATAGATGGCGAGAACACCTACCGTATCTTCAATTGAGCAACAGCTAAAGCCCCCAGTGGCAACTCCTACGAGGGAAGAAGACGAGACCGAGGCCGTGCTAGAGGCCGAGGCAAGGTCAAGGCTCAGCCTAGAGCTAGAGCAGCACCACCACGACAGAGCCTTAGGTAGAGCTTGATGAGGAGGCTCCAACCCAGACCGTTATAGCTGGACCAGCTCAAGTCCTAGAGGGGTTCATCGTCACCCTAGTATTTCAGGATGTTTTGGTTGGTTTAGTGGGCCTCATGGAGAGTGTGGCATATGCCGAAACATTTCCTGTAGTATTAGTCGTCTTTCAGGCTGGGGGAGGAGCATAGACTTCCGCTACTCACACTCTGGAGCAGATGGCTCCCTAGTTTTAGACTCCAGCAGCTCAGCACGTTGGGATAGTTTAGCCAGGTGTTGCGGCATAGACCGATGATGGATTAGCTATGCCCTCTGAGGCTTTATGGCGATTGGATAGGTTTACCAAGCTTTTCCAAGTTCACTTCAGTGGTGCATATTTAGAGGACCCCCAGGACAATCTGGACAGCTGTCATGAGGTGTTACAGAACATGAGCATAGTGGAGACCCATGGGGTTGATTTTGCTGCATTCCAGTTTTCGGGTTCCGCCAAGAAATGTTAGAGGGAATATATGTTGACCAGACCAGCTGGGTCGCCTGCTCTCACTTGGGACCAGTTCTCTCAGTTATTTCTTGAGAAGTTCCTTCCTATCACATTGAGAGAGGATTATCATAGGCAGTTTGAGCATCTTTAGCAGGGCTCTATATCTGTCACTTAGTCCGAGACCCGATTTGTGGATTTGGCTCGTCATGCTATTCTTCTGCTTCCTACTGAGAGAAAGAGAGAGGGTGAGGAATTTTATTGAAGGATTTGCTCAGCCTATCAGATTGCAGATGGCTAAGGAGACTAGGAGTGAGATTTCTTTTCAGACGACTGCCAATGTTGCCAGGCGAGTTGAGATAGTACTAGCTCAGGGGAGTGGTCAGGGATTTGACAAAAGACCTCGTCATTCTGGTGGATTCAGTGGTGCCTCGTCTGGAGGCAGGGGTACTTTTGGTAGAGGCCATCTGCCTAGGCCATTTCATTCAGCACTCTAGGCCTCTCACGGTGCTTCAAGTGGCTATGGCCCTCATATGCATTATTCCGATCAACTAGCATACAATGACCACCAGCTCCTATTAGTGCACCTCCGCTCCAGAGTTTTCGAGGTGGTTACTCAGGCCGATAGGGTCAGTTTCAGGGTCAGTAGTCGCAATAGTTGAGGTCTTGTTATGCTTGTGATGATCCGAGGCACATTGCTAGGTTTTTCCCTCAAACATCGAGCAGTTCTCAGCATCAGGGTTCTCGTGTATTGGTTCTAACACTAGGTGCTTTACCACCCGCTCAGCTAGCTAGAGGTAGGGGTCAGAAGCTAGAGGTGGAGGTCATGCTGCTAGAAGTGGAGGCCAGCCAGCCAGGGTCGGTCCTTGAGATGTAGTTTATAGTGGTGGGGCCCAACACCGATGCTATGCTTTTCCAGCTAGGCTTGAGGCTGAATCATCTGATGCAGGTATCACATGTGCGGTTTTAGTTTGTAGTAGAGATGCCTCAGTACTATTTGATTCGGGTTCTACTTATTTTTACGTGTCATCCTATTTTGCTTCATATTTGGTTGTGCCCTGTGATTCATTGAGTGACCCTGTGTATGCTTCCACCCCTGTAGGAGATGCTATTATTGTAGATCGCGTTTATCGTTCGTGTGTGGTTACCATTGGGAGTGTTGAGAATTTTTTAGATCTCCTACTTGTCGATATGGTCGATTTTTATGTCATTTTGGGGATAGATTGACTGTCACCTTATCACGCTATATTGGATGCTCACACCAAGGCAGTGACTTTAGCCTTGCCGGGGTTGCCTCTATTGGAGTGTAGAGGGACTCCAGGCCATTCTACCAACAAAGTTATCTTGTATGTGAAGGCTCGACATATGGTTGAGAAGGGATGTTTGGCTTACTTGGCTCATGTCCGCAATTCTAGTGCGGAGGTTCCTTCCATGGATTCAGTACCAGTCATTCGTGAGTTTCCAAAGGTGTTTCTTGCAAACCTTCTAGGGATGCCACCTGACAGAGATATCGATTTTTGTATTGATTTGGCTCCTGGCACTTAACCCATTTCTATTCCACCATACCATATGGCCCCGCCAGAGTTGAAAGAATTGAAGGAGTAGTTGCAAGATTTGCTTGATAAGGGCTTTATTAGACCTAGTGTCTCACCCTTGGGTGCGCCCGTGTTATTTGTGAAGAAGAATGATGGAGAGACGAGGATGTACATAGATTATCGGCAGTTGAACAAAGTCACCATCAAGAACAAATATCCATTGCCAAGGTTTGATGACTTATTTGATCAGCTTCAGGGTGCCAAGGTGTTTTCAAAGATCGATTTGAGGTCTAGCTACCATCAGTTGAGGATCAGGGCATCCGATATCCCTAAGACATCTTTTCGGGCTCGGTATGGGCATTATAAATTTCTAGTGATGTCATTTGGGCTGACAAATGCCCCAACAACATTTATGGATTTGATGACCGGGTGTTCAAGACTTATTTAGCTTCCTTTGTGATTGTGTTTATTGATGATATCTTGATCTACTCCTGCAGTCGAGAGGAGCATGAGCAGCATCTTCGAATCATTCTTCAAACTCTGAAAGGCAGTCAGTTATGCTATGTTTTCAAAATGCAAGTTTTGGTTGAGCTCAATTGCTTTCTTGGGGTACGTTGTGTCAGCTCAGGGTATTCAGGAGGATCCTATGAAGATTGAGACAGTCAAGAACTGGCCTAGACCTACTTCAGCTACAAATATCCAGAGTTTCGCGGGATTGGTGGGCTATTACCGTGGGTTTGTGGAGGGGTTCTCATCTATAGCAGCCCAGTTGACCAAGTTGATCCAGGAGGGTGCCCCGTTGAGATGGTCAAATGAGTGTGAGGCAAGCTTTCAGAAGCTCAAGACTGCTTTGACTACGACACCGGTGTTGGTGTTGCCCACAGGTTCAGGGCCTTATACAGTATATTATGACGCATCTCGTATTGGACTTGGTGAGGTGTTGATGCAGGGTGGCAAGGTAATTGCATATGCTTCACGACAACTGAAGGTTCACGAGAAGAATTACCCTGACCATGACTTAGAGCTGGCAGCCATTGTTCATGCGCTGAAAATTTGGAGGTACTATCTTATGGCGTGTCGTGTAAAGTATTCATGGATCATCGGAGTTTGCAGTATTTATTCAAGAAATGGGAGATCAATTTGAGGCATATGAGGTGGTTAGAGCTATTTAAAGACTATGATATCACCATCTTACATCATCTCGAGAAGGCCAACATGGTGGCCGATGCTTTGAGCAAAAAGTCAGTGAGTATGGGCAGCCTTGCGTACATTCCAGTCGGTAAGAGACCGCTTCCATTAGATGTTCAGGCCTTGGCTAATCAGCTCGTGAGGTTGGATGTTTCTAATAGTTGTGTTCTAGCTTGTATGGTCGCTCGGTCTTCATTGTTTGAGCGCATCAGGGAGCGGCAGTATGATGAACCTCATTTGCTTGTCCTTAGAGAAATAGTGTGTCACGATGATGCTTTTGTGTGCCTAATGTGGATGGACTTCTTGAGTTGATTCTAGAGGAGGCCTACAATTCCTGGTATTCTATCCATCCAGGCGCCACCAAGATGTATCAGGACTTGCAGCAACATTATTGGTGGAGGAGAATGAAAACGACATATTGGCATATGTGGCTCAGTGTCGAAATTGTCAGCAAGTAAAGTATGAACATTAGAGACCAGTAATTTGCTTCAGAAGATATAGATTCCTAAGTGGAAGTAGGAGTGCATCACTATGAATTTCATTGTTGGACTCCCACGGACTCAGAGAAAGTTCGATACAATTTGGATCATTGTGGATAGACTGACCAAATCAGCACATTTCATTCCTTTGGCAGTTATCTATTCTTGAGAGAGGTTGGTAAAGATTTATATCCGCGAGATCGTTCGTCTTCACGGTGTGCCTGTGTCTATCATCTCTAATCGAGGTATGCAGTTCGCCTCGTATTTCTAGAGGGCAGTACAATTTGAGTTGGGTACGAAGGTTGAGCTGAGCATAACATTTCATCCTCAGATGGATGGACTGTCCGAGCGCACTATTCAGATATTAGAGGATATGTTTCGCGCTTGTGTTATAGACCTTGGAGATCCGTGGGATCAATTCTTACCACTAGCAGAGTTTTCCTACTACAACAGTTATTAGTTGAGCATTCAGATGGCCCCCTATGAGGCATTATATGATAGACGGTGTCGATAGCTAGTTGGATGGTTTGTGCCGGATGAGGCTCAGTTATTGGGTACAGATTTGGTATAGTATACCTTGGATAAGGTTAAGATCATTTATGCCTTGGTCGGAGAGAGAGTGTTGCTCCATGTGTCACCCATGAAGGGTGTAATGAAGTTTGGAAAGAAGGGCAAGTTGAGCCCTAGATACATCAGACCTTTTGAGATTTTTGAGCAAATGGGAGAGGTGGCTCACATACTTGCGTTACCACCTAGTTTATCAGCGGTCCATCCAGTGTTCCACGTGTCCATGCTTCGGAAGTATCACGGCGATCCATCCAACGTGTTAGATTTCAGCACTATCCAGTTGGACAAGAATTTGACCTATGAAGAGGAACCAGTGGCTATTCTAGCACCGCAGGTTCATCAGTTGACATCGAAGATTTATCCTTCCGTTCGAGGGCAGTGGAGGGACCAGCCAATTGAGGCAGCTACCTGGGAGTCCGAGTCAGACATGCGGAGTAGATATCCCCACTTTTTCACCAGCCCATGTTCTTTTCTATGTCCGTTCGAGGACGAACGGTTGTTTTAGAGGTGGAGAATATAATGACCCGAAAGGTCATCTTGTGTTTTAGAACTCAATTATTTGCTTTTAAGACCTAAAAATCTCATTTTTACCCTCCTCAATTTAGGTGCATAGATCAACTATGTTTCCGGAAAGCTCTTATGTTAAAAGTTGATAAAAATAAGAAAATTTAACTAAAAACTTCATTTGAGTTGACTTCGGTCAACATTCTGGTAAATAGACCCGGATTCATGTTTTGAAGGTCTCGGTGGGTCCATATCGCGATTTGGGACTTGCGCATATGCCCAGAATCGTAATCAGAAGTCCCTAACCCGAGATATCGGACTTTGTCGAAATTTGAAAGTTAAAGGCATAATGAAATGGAAATGTTTGACCAAGATTTGACTTTTTGGATATCGGGTCTGCATTTTGGTTTCGGAACTCAGTATAGGTCCAATATCATATTTATGACTTGTCTGTGAAATTTGGTGAGAAACGAAGTTGGTTTGACGTGATTTGGACGTACGGTTGAGAAATTAGAAGTTTCAAAGTTTTCTTGAAAGTTTCATTCGATTTGGTGCTAAATTCGTAGTTCTAGGTATTTTTTTTTTTGCAATTTGATCATGCGAGCAAGTTTGTATGATGTTTCAATACTTGTGTGCAGGTTTGTTTTGAAGCCCCGAGGGCTCGTGTGAGTTTCAGATAGGCTACAGAGTGAAAATAGGACTTAGAACATTGTTGGTGTTTCAGTTGATGGTGTAGGCCTCTGATCTCGCAAATGCGAGATCATGTATAGCTGGGCCATACAGTCTTCACAATTGCGAAGAAAGCGAAGTAAAGTTGGTAAGGGCAGCGATCGCAAATGCGATCCTACAGTCGCAATTACGAAGGTCGATGTTCACATTTGCGAACAAATCTTCGCATTTGCGAAAGCAACAGAGTTGTGAAGGACTTCGCATTTGCGAAGCCCAGGTCGCAAATGCGACATCTGTAGCTGTGTAAAAGTGACTTAGACGAGATTTTTCTCTCATTCTTCAAATTTTTAAAACCTAAAACATAAGAGACAATTTTCCAAAGAACTTTTCTTCCCTAAATCATAGGTAAGTGATTCTAAACTAGTATCTTACAATATTTCACTGCATTTTTTCAAGATTTCAACCTACAATCTAAGGTTTTCATGGTGGAATTGAGGATTTTTAGGTAGAAATTAAGGATTTCGAAATTTGGGGATTTAGATCCCAAATTGAGGTCGGATTCCAAAACCAATTACATAACCGGGCTCGGGGGTGAATGGATAATCGGGGTTTTGGTCCGAATTTCGGGTTTGGACCAAGCGGTCTCGGGTGTTGACTTTTGTTGACTTTTTAAAAAATGGCCTAAATTGAATTCTTTACAATCGTGGGTAGTTCCTAAGGCTTTATTTGCACCATTTTGTTTGTAATTTGTTAGATTCTACTGGTTCAGAGGCTCGTTTGCGAGGAAAAGCCGTTGTTAAGCTTTGAGTTTGGCCATTGGAGAGGTAAGTATCGTAGTTAACCTTGGCTTGAGGGATTAGGTATTATTTGCCTATTTTCTACGTGTTTGAATGTTAGGTACAATGTATAGGTAATGTGACGAGAATCTATGCATTGTTGTCTAGTTATAACATGCGAGTGGATCTTACTCTTGTAATTGTTGCTTTCTTTGATCATATTATCCATGCTTAGACTAGCTACTCATTATGTTGAATATTCTTATCATGTCAATGGACCTTGGTATTGATTAAGTATTGACTCAAAGCTGAGGTTGGTATTGTGGAACCAAATATTGAAGTAAGACTTGTTATTGTCATTTCTATCTCCCTGGTATTATTGTTCATTATTTTGATGAGGGAGAGTGTTAATGCACGAAGGCTGATGTCGTGCTATGTTTTGTTAGTGATAATGCATGAAGGGTGATGCCGTGTCATATTGTGAGCGTTAATGCATGAAGGGTGATGTCGTGCCATGTTACGAGAGAGTTAATGCATGAAGGGTGATGCCGTGCTGTTTCTATTGTTTCATATGGTGAGGTTGAGAGTAAAATCACGAAGGGTGATGCCGTGCATTTTCCTTTACCATGTTTACTTGTTTCTATCTGTCTAGGGTGTATTGATTAAGCAAGATCTTATTACTACTATGATCTCTATCTTGGGATCCCCTCAGCATGTCCCCCTCCCAATATTTCTTGTCTTGTTTCTTTCATTGCTGTTATCGGTATATATATTGTTATATTGCACAAGTTTATTTGCAGGTGTCTTGTCCTACACTCGTCACTAGTTCCCCGAGGTTAGACTCGATACTTACCAGTATATGAGGTCGGTTGTACTGATATTGCACTTTGCACTTTCTATGTAGATTTCGGTACTGGTCCGAGCTGATTCTGAGGTTAGCTGTTGGCTTCGCTTGATCAAAGACCCAAGGCAGACCTGTTGGCGTCCGCAGGCCCTGACGTCCCTTTCTATACATTCTCTTTACTGTTTCTTCTGTTTCGAAAATAGTTGTATTTCTTTCAGACATTTACTTGTAGTCAATCCTAGAATGTTCATGAATTGTGACTCTAGATCCAGGTAGTTGTGTATAAACATTAAGATTGTAATAGATTTCCTCACTCTTTTAACTTGTTATGGTTTAATTGTTTTTAATCACTAAAAGGTTTACGAATTGGCTTAATGATCCTCTAATGTTTAATTGCCTAGCAAGTGGAATGTTAAGTTCCATCATGGTCCGACGGTGAAAATTTCGGGTCGTGATAGTTAAAAGTTGGCAAACTCTCAGTACTTGTCATGAGGGCAGTATTATTGATTCCCATTGATTGTAACCTCTGATTCTGATATGTAGGCCGCTTCCAATATCATCTTCTCCATTGATTACCTCACAACATTACCGTCGTGGTGCCTATTTTTCATAAAAGTAATACCAAAAATGGTCTATGCATTTAAAGGGGGGAGTTTGTACATACTTATCAATCTTATGTTCGTAAAACTTATACTTTGGGAATTGATTGAGTTAGGAGGTTCAAAGAACCCAGTTCAGAGTCATAGACAGCAATATCAAAGTGTTGTTATGGCCGAAACTATACTCACATACAAAGGGGAAAAGGGAAAGGGAGTTCACATAAGAAAAGCACAACAGGGTTGCAGAAACATAGTAAAGAAGAACATAACAGACTAGGAAGTAAACACATAATGAAGCATTATTCAACTAAGAATAACGTACCCGTTGCAAAGTAAGAACAAGCAGAACAATAGAGCAATCACGACAAGTAAACACAGCAGGAACAGACTTAAGTTCAGCAGAACACTTGAGAGTTTTAGAGAGAGAGCTCAAATTTTTTTCAGAAAGCACAAAGTAGAAGAAGAGAGTAGAATTGTTTTTTGTGAAAGAACTCAGTATTCGAATGTGTAAAAGCCTGTGTTTTTGTGTAGAAAAGTCTATGAAAGCATCTGTAAAAACCCTTTTCTTTAGTGCAAAAGAGCAGTCCCTTTTATAGTGCAGAAGGTGAGTAAAAAAAGGTAAGAGAATAGTTTTAAAATCAATCACAAGCTGTTTCCCTTTGGTTAAGGGATTTGATTCAAACGGGCAAAATAAATAAGGAAAGGATTTGTTTTAAACAATCTTTTCTGAGGCAGTATAACAGGGGCAAATACACAGAAACCTATTTAAGGAAACAATTTAGTAGTACACGGTTTAGGTCAAACAAGGAAAGACAATCAATCAACCAGCCCGTAAAATCAGGATTCGAATCTTACTGTGAATAAATCCAACCAGAAAAAGGTGAGAAGGGTTTAATTTAAAGAAAATCAACAACACATAATCAAACCTTTTAAAAAAAGGAACTCAGAATCAATCACAAGCTGGCCAAAGGCCTTTTGAAAGAAGAGAATTTGTCATATAAAAAGCATACAGACATGTGAGACAAGAGAGAGTTGTTGTAAAACTAGCAAGAAATCAGAGTACCCAAGAAGGTTAGGTTCACAGACTCAGAATGAGTCTGAAAGAGAGTCAGGGTTCTGAATGGAACCCTAGTCCAAACACAAAGTCAAGCTTGCTAAAACCCCCCAAATACTAGGGTTTCTGACTCGAATCAGATGCATAGATGAGAAAACAACAAGTTTGAAACACAGGGAATACATTTAGGTAAAGCTTGTCACTCAAACAAGTTCAGAAAAGAAAAAGCGATATGGGTTTAGGAAAATAGTAGATGAAACAGTCTTAGGGTTCAAACAAAGTCCAGTAAAGGTAAGCAAGGAGCAAAAGCTCAGTAAAAAATACAGTAGAGGAACATACGAGATAGACATGTAAAGCATGCTTATAGAACCCAGTAGAGGGAAGAACAGAACACAAAAATAGAAGAACATGCATCGTATGGCAAACATAAGAACACAAGAGAAAAACTCATAAGAACGTGGTACAAACAGATTCACACAAAGAAAAGAAGAAGAGTCAGAAGTTATTTTGAGATTTTTTCGAAAACCCTAAATTGAAAGCGAACTAATTTTGAAAAGAAAATTGGGAAAAAGCTTTAAAACGTTGAATATAGCACAGATTCATCACAGATCTAAGTAAATAAAAGAGGAAGGAACCTCGAATAGCTTTAGGGTTTCTCTGAAACCCTAGAAATGAGAAGGCTTGGAAGAGGTCTGGTCTTGAGTCAGAGATGGCCATGGCTGGGCTTCTAAAGCTCGAATACGTCGGAGCAAGGCCGGAGAGGCCATAGAACCACAGATCTGAGAGGATCTGAACGAACGCCGTTGAGGTCAAACCTCGAAATCTCGAACACCCATGGCTTAGGAGTGAAGAAAGGTGAGCACAGGTCGTCCATGGCCTGAAAAGCCATGAACTCCGGCGAGATAATGGTCGGAGAAGATGAGAGAGGCGATTAGGGTTTCGAGTGCTTGAGAGCATTTTGAGAGAGAAGAGGTTTCAGAGGAGGCTGTCTAAGAGAAATGAGGGTTAGGGTTGGGAGGTTGGTAGAATTAAAAAGGAAAGGGTCGTTTGTGGCCGTTGATCAAAATGATCAACGACCTGGATTAAAAGGATTTCCGGGCAGGTTGGATTAAACGGGTCAAGTGGCTGGGTTTGAATGAATTGGGCTGGTCCAATTGAGTTCGAAATTGGGCTGATTTCAGGCTGAAATTGAAATGGAATTTGGGTTATAATTGAAATGAATTGAGGCTACAATTGAAATAGCCAATTTTTCCTTTTATTATTTTATAAAAATAGTAAAAATGTTTTAAAAGCAAATTAAAGGCACTGAGTAAACTAATAATATATAAATATTAATTCGAAAATATTGAGATCAATTTTGTAATTATAAAATGCTATTAAATCTTAAAGAGGCTAGTATTGCAATTATATGCAATTTGGCTTTAAAAATACCAAACGAATTTGTAAAAAATGTGCAAAAATCATGCTGGATATATTTTTGTGTAAATATGAGAATAAAATAAATTATTCTCTAAAATGGAAAGCTTTGGGAGTAATTATTGGATTTTATGGTGTACAAATAGGCCATAAATTGGTTTAAAAACCATTAAAATGCCAAAACCTTTTGGTGTGCTTATATATGCACATATATGTTATTTTGGAAGTGTTTTGGGTATACAAATACATAGGAAAAAATTGGATATCAACAGCTGCCCCTCTTTACCCGAGGAGGATGAAAGAGTTGTCGGGTAAAGACAAGATGACCAATTTTGACCGGATCGGCGATTGAAAAGCGTTTTGACCGAGATCTGGATTTGGAGCCGCCTACATATCCCCGGTTTTATCGGAATCAGGCCATATGTAGTTCAGGAACCATTGACGGAGTGTGTCGAATGGGGATTCGAAAAGAACGGACGCGATGATTAGATTTAAAGTCGGACAGACTGCGGAGAACCGGAGCAGGATCGCTCCTGCTGAGATGGCCGTTTGCTAGTCGGCGTACCTGCAAGTGAGCAATGTAGCGTGTATTGTGCATAATTTAAACATGATGCAAGTTCCCATTGGACCATGAATGCTGTCTTTGGACGGTTAGGATGACGTCCTCGGGACTATGATGTCCTGGGCCGTGAAGAGCATAAAAAAAAAATCGCAGGCTATGAAATGGTGTTCTCGGGCTATGCAGATGGTGCCTCCGAACTATGACGCCTTTGAATAAGTTGGCGATCTTTCAGCCCATGAAAATGTGGTAATATTTCAGCCAAATGATTACAAAGGGTGGCGATCTTTCAGCCAGAGCGAAAATTTAAATGCAGATGGTGATATTGTAGCTATTCAAAATAAAGTGGCGATATTTCAGCCATGCAGGATGGAGACAGATCTTAGTCTCGAAAGGCAGATAAGTAGCCTTATGCATGATGGAGGTAGAGTTTAACCTCGGAAGGCAGATAGGTAGCCTTATGCAAAATGTAGATGGAGACAGTGCTTAGTCTCGAAAGGCAGATAAGTAGCCTTATGCAGGATGGAGGTAGAGTTTAACCTCGGAAGGCAGATAGGTAGCCTTATGCAAAAATGCAGATGGAGACAATGCTTAGTCTCGAAAGGCAGATAAGTAGCCTTATGCAATGCAAAGATATGCGGATGGAGGTAGAGCTTAACCTCGAAAGGCAGAAAGGTAGCCTTATGCAAAATGCAGGAAATGCGGATGGAGACAGAGCTTAGTCTCGAAAGGTAGATAAGTAGCCTTATGCAATGCAAAGATATGCGGATGGAGGTAGAGCTTAACCTCGAAAGGCAGAAAGGTAGTCTTATGCAAAATGCAGGAAATGCGGATGGAGGCAGAGCTTAGTCTCGAAAGGCAGAGAGGTAGCCTTATGCAATGCAAGAAATGCGGATGGAGACAGAGCTTAGTCTCGAAAGGCAGAGAGGTAGCCTTATGCAATGCAGGAAATGCGGATGGAGACAGAGCTTAGTCTCTAAAGGCAGATAAGTAGCCTTATGCAATGCAGGAAATGCGGATGGAGACAAAGCTTAGTCTCGGAAGGTAGAAAAGTAGCCTTATGCAAAATGCAGGTGGAGGTAGAGCTTAACCTTGGAAGGCAGAAAAGTAGCCTTATGCAAAATGCAGATGGAGGTAGAGCTTAACCTCGGAAGGCAGAAAAGTAGCCTTATGCAAAATGTAGATGGAGGTAGAGCTTAACCTCGGAAGGCAGAAAAGTAGCCTTATGCAAAATGCAGATAGAGGTAGAGCTTAACCTCGAAAGGCAGAAAAGTAGCCTTATACAGTGCAAGAATGTAAAAGGATGATCAGTAGTAAGATCTCTTAGCTGATAGCCGATTACGACAATATGACTGTTGGGGAGATTGGGTACGGATAGCAATTGCAGGCAAGTGATGATTCTGAGAAATTGCATTATTGGGAAAGTATGCGTACATAAATACACCTGACGATATTGCAAGTCGAGTGCCTGCATCCAAAGAAAATCGTGAGTTATGTGAGGGGAAAGGTTAGTTCGTCTTCCTTGAGCTCTTGACATTGTGTGTCATTAGGGTAGCGTCGCTAAACAACAGCAATTCGGATAATAGTTATGCATGATTTAGCAAATATAACGTATATAATTGAAAATAGTTTTCTTTAGATGAACCAACGGCTGCGACGTGGTGCATGACATTGCAACCTCTTTTCTCCAGAATTTTGAGGGTCCTCCTCAAAATTCTGCCCCAGTTTGTTGAGCGGACGTTTCTAACGGCTATGCTAAATGACTAAAAAACATCTTTGGAATTTTGAGGGTTCTCCTCAAAATTCTGTTCCAGTTTGTTGGGCTGGCACTTCTAGCGATGCATGAACTAAAATTAACTTCGGAATTTTGAGGGCCCTCCTCAAAATTCTGCCCCGGCTCCAACAATGAGGGAAATGGAATTTTTATTAAATTATGATTGAACCCATAGGGCTGCCTACGTATCCCCTCTTAAACGGGAATCAAGTCAGGCGAAGTTCAAATTACATCATTAAGGGAATCATAAGTGGTTACACATAATATCATTTCACTGCATCTGAATTGATTGGCTTCGGCCAGACTTCTTCATCCATCTCTGCAAGAATAATGGCTCCTCCAGTTAGAACCCGGTGAACCATGTAAGGACCCTGCCAATTAGGAGAGAACTTCCTCTTGGCTTCATATTGATGTGGGAAGATTTTCTTCAACACCAGTTGCCCTGGTGTAAACTTCCTTGGCTTAACCCTTTTGTTGAAGGCTCTGGACATTCTGTTATGTTACAACTGACCGTGGCAAATTGCATTCATCCTTTTCCTATCTATAAAGGCTAACTGCTCGTAGCGTCCTTTTACCCATTCTGCATCATCCAATTCTACTTCTTGTATGATCCTTAAGGAGGGGATTTCTACCTCGGCGGGGATGACCGCCTCTGTACCATAAACCAACATGTAGGGAGTTGCTCCGGTCGATGTGCGGACTGTAGTGCGGTATCCCAATAAGGCGAATGATAACTTCTCATGCCATTGTTTGTGCCTTTCGACCATCTTCCTTAGTATCTTCTTGATATTTTTGTTGGCTGTTTCCACAGCTCTATTCATCTGAGGCCTGTAGGCTGTGGAGTTCTTGTGTTTGATCTTGAAAGTTTCACACATTGCTTTCATCAAGTCGCTGTTGAGATTGGAACCATTATCGGTGATGACTGATTCTGGAACCCCGAACTGACAAACAATGCGGTCGCGGATGAAACCCGCCACAACCTTCTTAGTGACCGCGGTGTATGATGCTGCTTCGACCCATTTGGTAAAATAATCGATTGCCACTAGGATGAACCTGTGCCTATTTGATGCGGCAGGCTTGATAGGTCCGATAACATCCATTCCCCAAGCGGCAAATGGCCATGGTAAGCTTGTCGCAGTAAGCTCGTTTGGAGGCGCCTTTATCATATCTGCATGTATCTGACAGTGATAGCATTTGCGAACATACTGGATACAGTCTATTTCCATAGTCATCCAGAAATACCCTGCTCGGAGTATCTTTTTTGCTAAGACAAAACCATTCATGTGCGGCCCGCAGGTCCCTGCATGCACCTCGTCCAATAGCCTGGATGCTTATTTTACTTCGACACACCTTAGTAGACCCAAATCGGGAGTCCTCCTATACAGGATTCCTCCACTGTGAAAGAAGTTGCTGGATAGCCTACGAAGTGTACGCTTCTGATTAGCGTTAGCAAGTCCTGGATATTCCCCTATTGTAAAGTACTCCTTGATGTCATGGAACCATGGTTTTCCATCTGCTTCTTCCTCAACGTGGGCACAATACACTGGCTGATCATGAATCTTTACTGGGATGGGATCAATGAAATTTGTATCTGGATGCTGGATCATGGACGATAAAGTAGCTAATGCATCAGCAAACTCGTTCTGGACTCTGGGAACGTGTTGAAATTTTGTCTTTGTGAACCTTTTCCTCAACCCCTGTATATGATGCAAGTAGGGAAGTATCTTAGAGTTCTTGGTTGCCCACTCTCCTCGAACCTGATGTATGAGCAAGTCTGAATCCCCGATCACTAGCAACTCCTGAACGTTTATGTCAATAGCCATTTTGAGCCCCAAGATGTAGGCTTCATATTCGGCCATATTATCGGTGCAAGGGAACCTGAGCTTGGTGGATACCGGGTAGTGCTGGCCGGTTTTTGATACTAAGACTGCTCCAATGCCAACTCCTTTGAAATTTGCAGCTCCGTCGAAAAACAACCTCCAACCATCATAGGATTATGCAATATCTTCTCCTATGAAAGATACCTCTTCATCGGGAAAATATGTTTTTAGGGGCTCGTATTCTCCGTCTACGGGATTCTAGGTGAGATGGTCCGCCAAAGCTTGCCCTTTGATTGCTTTCTGGGTCACATAAACAATGTCGAATTCACTTAGCAGGAACTGTCACTTGGCGAGCTTGCTAGTGGGCATGGGCTTCTGGAAGATATACTTCAGAGGGTCCATTCTGGATATGAGATAAGTAGTGTAAGCACAGAAGTAATGCCTCAACTTCTGCGCGACCCAAGTCAGAGCACAAAAAGTGCGTTCTAAAAGAGAATACCGGGCCTCGTACGGTGTGAACTTCTTACTGAGATAGTAAATGGCTTGCTCCTTTCTCCCTGTTTCATCATGTTGTCCTAAAACACAACCGAATGCTCTATCCATACCGCAAGGTAAAGCAATAGGGGTCTTCCTGGCTCGGGCAGAACCAAGACCGACGACATTGATAGGTATTCCTTGATTCTGTCAAAAGCTTTCTGACAATCATCAGTCCATTTGGTAGCAGCGTCATTCTTCAACATTTGGAAGATAGGTTCACAAATGACCGTGGATTGAGCAATGAATCGGCTGATATAGTTGAGTCTTCCCAGGAAACTCATCACGTCCTTCTTATTCTTTGGCGGAGGAAATTCTTGGATAGCGTTGACCTTTGATGGATCCAATTCTATTCCTCGACGACTCACGATGAAAGCCAATAATTTTCCAGCAGGAACGCCAAATGCACACTTGGCAGGATTCAGTTTCAGATTGTACCTCCTTTGTCTGTTGAAGAACTTTCTTAGATCTGCCATGTGATCCATAACTTTCTTGGATTTGATGATGACGTCATCCACATATACCTCGATCTCCTTGTGTATCATGTCATGAAAGATGGTAGTCATGGCTCTCATGTAGGTGGCGCCAGTGTTCTTCAAACCGAATGGCATCATTTTGTAACAGTACATTCCCTACGGCGTGATGAAAGTCGTTTTCTCTGAATCTTCCTCATCCATCCATATTTGATGATACCCAGCGAAACAATCAACAAAAGATTGCAACTCATGCTTGGCGCAGTTGTCAATAAGAATGTGTATATTAGGCAAGGGGAAGTCGTCTTTGGGGCTGGCCCGATTAAGATCCCGGTAGTCAACACAAACTCTAACTTTCCCATCATTTTTTGGCACTGGCACGATGTTGGCTAACCATGTCGGATACTCTACTACCCTGAGAACCTTGGCTTTGATTTGCTTGGTAACCTCTTCTTTGATTTTCAAACTCATGTCAGGTTTGAATTTCCTGAGCTTCTGCTTTACCGGCGGGCATGTTGGATCTGTTGGTAGTTTGTTAGCTACAATGGATGTGCTGAGACTAGTCATATCATCATATGACCAGGCGAATATGTCTTCATATTCCTTTAGGAACTCCTTGTACTCTTTCTTTTCTGATGGTGACAGGTGAACACTGATGCACGTTTCTTTGACATTCTCTGTATCTCCCAGATTAATGACCTCAGTTTCATCCAAGTTAGACTTAGGCCTATTTTCAAAATTCTCAACTCCTCTAACGACCTCATCTGGTATATCATTCTCTTCTGAGTCCGTATCCGTTTGTTGTGTTGTCTTGTTGCAAGTCACAATCGTTGGTTCATCATCAAGTCAAGTAATAGTAATGCTGTGTAAAATAAAGTGAATGATAGGAAAATAATAAGAGCGAGATATATAATAAACTGAAATGCTTCTATTAGATTCATAATTGTTTTGAGTATCAGAGCTCTTTTCCGAATTAAAGACAATGCGGAAATAAAATCAACTAGTAAAAAGTAAAATGTGATGCATGGTGCTTTTGTTTAGCCTTGCTACCCCGAAGCTTTCCGAGCCCTGGTGGTTCTGATTGACCAATTGCTGAGGCGCTCTCCTCGATTTACAACTTGTATAGAAGGCCTTGTGAAGTAAAATGATGATGCGAGAGTGCACGAACTAACCTTTGGGGAGGGGAATAAAAAATAAAGAAAATCAAAAAGGTAACAAGTTAGTGCAGGTTATGAGAAGAAAATGTCGCAATAATTAAACACATTGTGCAAGAATATAAATCGCGTCCTCATTTGGGTGCCTCATTGTGCCTGAGGTAGGCCTAGCGACAAATTAACTTGGAGAACTTATAATGCGAAATGACTCATTTTATTGATAAGAAATAAGACGAATCCAAAGCGAAGCTAAATAACGGAAAATAAAATGTCACTAGTGGTCATCGACCTTATTACATCATTAGAAGCAAAATAAAAGACTCCTAAATACTTGGTCCCAGATGGACCTTCCCCAGATTCAGTATCCCCCTTGAACAGATTCACAGGCTCGCGCAGTCCTAGCAGCAGATAAGCTTGGGCCAAATGTCCGCCTGTATTACCTTCAGCGTTTTGACAATCTTCAATCCTCTTGAGGAACTTTCTTTCTAGCTCCACTAGACCTCACTCCAGACACCCTAGTCGTTTGTTGGCGCTGACAGCCATATCCTTCCATTCCTCGATCAACTTCTGGTGGGCTTCTTGTATTTCCTGTTGCTCACTTTCACACCCTCGAATCCTCTTGTGCAGTTGATTGTACTTAACCCGTGCTTCAACTTTCTCGTCAATGATTCTGTGTCCGTGAATGAACCCGGGCTGAACCATACCATTGTGATTATCTTCCAACCAACCCGAATAGTACGGCACGCAACCAGCATGATACCTGTCTGTCTCAATAGTTCTTTCCCCAAAACGAGCTTGCAATGCCACATGTGTTAAGCTTGGCATTTGTGAGGGCTATCATCGTTATGGAAATCGGCCCTAAAGTGACTCATTTTGTCGGCCCTTGGTATGATTTGCTTTCTTTCAGCCTGCCTCATGGCTCGGAGGGGAACGTAGGGATAAGTTCCTCTTGGACCAATGGGTATGAGAAATGGTGCGTCTCGGGATCGAACAATGAATTCTTCCGTAGGGAACCATTCGACCATCCACTGTACCTGGTTTTCTTTTAGATTCTCAAATAGCTCCACCCATCCTCCAGCGTCCTCTAGGTGAGCGAACATGTTAGGTATATAATTCATACGCCTTGGCTGGTGGAAGGCAATGTGATCATCCCAGTCTCTGCATAAGATCTCTTGTCGGTATTCTCCTATCTGAAAGTGCTTTATGAGCCAGAGCTGAAGTAATAAATTGCATCCCTCAAAATGACTGGCCTTTCGCTGACAGTTGTCCAGAGCCCGGTATATCTCAGCAACAATCATGGGCACTATGCTGAAAGGTTGTCCGCCGATTTCTTCCATCAGAGTCTTGGTTACCATGGCCAATCTGGTGTGGATCCTAGCCTTCTTCATAGGGAACACTATCATGCCCAGGAAACAAAACATGAATACGATGACCCTTATGTGAATATTCCCCAGTGAGGTGAGGGGAAATTCATCTGAGTAGGTGCGGTATGACTTGCTATGGCCGTACCTCTCGTACAAATAGTCGAATGGGATGTAGAAGTCTTTCAAACAGGTTAAGTCTGGGTTCTTCTTCAGTCCCATCATCTTAAGAAAACCCCTACCCTTGTGATTCTCTGGCATAAGCAAACCCAGAGTCTCCCAAGGAATACCAGCTAAGCCTCCTATTTCTTCGAGCAAAGGAGTCATTTCAAGGTTCCTGAAGCGGAATACAGACCTGTCACTATCCCAGAACAGAGTTTCAGCCTCTATGATTTTGTTGTCAGGCTGGATTTTTAGAAGAGAAAGCAGATTCCCTAAGTATTTGTGGACGAGTATCTGATCACTGGAGTGAAGATCTTCCCACCAATTCAGCAGCCTTGGATGAATGTTGGTGACCATGCCAAATCTGGGGACTTCGTGCCTCATTTTCTGCAAAACAGAGTATTAGACCCTTACCTTGCCAGACTCGACTATTTAATCCAATAACTAGCATAAAAAGCATTTAGTTCTCCAAATAAATGCACAGAACATGTAGGTGTCCGTTTGGGTTTCAGGGAAACTCGATGGACTTTGGACAAGGCTATCTTAATAAGTCATTATGTGGACAACATCACTACCTCGGCTAGGTTTGACCATGATGCATGCATAGTTAGACAGAGTAAGGTTTCTATTGGGGTATTAGACAGGTACCCTTGAGCAGACAACTCAAGAAGGAAAGGCACAGAACCGTCGACTGCACCGCTGATCGAGTGGTTTTACCGCAAATACGCCTTTGCAGAATTTAAAGGGTGATAATATTGGAAGAGCGCAACCATTCATTATAAGCGTTGCTATGGTGTTTGTTTGGCGCGGGTGGAATATGATGTTGAAGATGCAGTTTACAAGAATGAAACAAATTGTCATGTATTTTCACATTCATAAGATAAATGATTACAATAATTGCAGTAATTACAACAACATTGAAATAAAGTAGTAAAGGAAAGCAGCTAAAGGAAAGAAAAGACATGAAGAGCCAAGTCAGTTTCGTAGTGAAAGAATAAAAGATAGTAAATAAAGCAATTAATGAGATAATAAAGTCACAAACAACATGCAATGGAAAATCCTAAAGAAACTCCCCAGCAGAGTCGCTATGTTGTCGACACCCCCTTTTTCTCTAACCGCGAGGTCAGAAATCGGGTATACAACATTGGGAGGACAACTCTATCCCCTTTAGAGAATTGGGTTTAGAAGTTGAAGAGTCGACACCTAATGATTATAGTTCATTAGGACACTTTAAGAAGGGTTTGAGATGAAGAGACCAGAGATTAGGGTAAGCTCTAGAAATTATCCCGAGGGGAAGGTGTTAGGCACCCCTCAAGATCCACTAGTGTGGTTCCCGGCCATGTTACAATTGTGACTTTACTAGTAAACAATCAAGGCTCAAATAAGGATTCACACATAACATTGCGACCAAGTTGAAAATTTTCGGAGGTAAGTAGAGAGGGCAGAAATTCATGAAAAAGAGATTTGAATAGTTTTACAAGAAGAGATGAAAGCAAATAAATGGAGGGGAGTCCTAAGTTTATAGTTAATATGGATCACTTCAATGCAATACCCAGCGATCACTCCTCAAAAGAGGGGTCGCACGTGATATTAGCGCATCGGTCATCATATCCATATTCTACCCTTCCCACCCCGTTAAGGTATTTAAACGCGATCAGTCTTATTTACTTATTGCATGCTAGTACCCGTCCCAACCTATCAGGCCCGGGGTATCAGGACTTCTAATCCTAAAGGGGAAGGAAAGGGATATAGGCATATATGGAGTTCAAAGGTTAAAATTCTAATTGCGACATACAAAACAAGTAACAAATATAAGGATGAACAAAACAAATAGGTAAGGCTCAAGTAAACCCCTTAATCAAACAAACACTTAGTTTAGCATGTCTTGGCACATACTGATTTGGTCTTTAAATTAAACTTAAACAGTGAACAGACTGGTTCAACCTATATGTTTAGATAGAAAGTCTGCATTAGGAAACTTGGATAAAATTGTCAGAAATTAAGGTATTTCAAGCGAGTGATTTAAAAGGTACTGGTTTCAGGAAAAAGTAGTCTAATGCAGAGGAGTTTTGAAAAGAAAGTATATAATGCAGTAAAAATAAAACACATAAATGGTTGTGAAAGAGTTTCAGAGATAGAAATATCTAAGGAAATGGTAAGTTGCAACTGTTTTAAAAGACAATTTCAGGGTCTGAGTAAAACGATTAGGTAGAACGTTTAGAAAAAAACTGTTTCAGAAAAAGATGCCGATTTGAGGGACTTAAAAGCATACTGAGTCAAGAGAGCTTTTGTTAAAGAATTAAGACTTCTGAAATCATTGCTGTATTAAGACATTAAGGACCAGTTAATAGATCATTATTACTTTAAGCGAATCAGACGAGTTTGATGCAAATCCTATAGGCATGATATCTATTTTGACTTTTAAAACCTGTTATTGAACTTGTAAAAGATGATTGTGTTAATTAACCCTACAGTTTGCCTAATGCATATGTATTCCTTATAAGAATGATCTCTATATGCATTGATTACATGAACGTTAAGTCCTATATGCATGATTTCTATGTGATTTGTAGCACAATGAAGCGTTGACCCTATAGGCATGGTCTCTAAGTGATGTGGAATCAGAAACATTGAACAATCCTATATGCAGGATTTCTAAAAAAAAATTAAAATCCTAAAGCATGGTTTCTACCCTTACTAATGCAAGAATGTAAAACCCCTCCCACACCCTTTTACTATATTTCCCAAATTCTTTATACAAATTATTACCGATCAAAAGAAAGAAAATAAATACATTAAAAACTAACAGCTAGATCCGAGCAGCCTAATTCAATCTTAATGTCCAATAACATATGATTAACCAATTCCGGATTTCCAAAGCCTTCTCTTTATCCAAAGTGTTTCAAAGTTCAAAGGAATATCAAGGATTCCCGGCATTGCTTACACTCAGGATACCATTTAGAATTAGAATAGTGCAGTGCGGAATAGCCAGTCCTCAGGCATCCAAGTTCAGTGGGAGCTCAAGGGTCCCAAAGCATGGCTTGCAAGAGAGGGGTAGAACTTAGAGCTAGGAGTAAGTGCAAAGTGAAAAGGAATTGGGGAGTCATAACAAATGGTGGTCATACCCAGCCACAGGTGCAGACTGGCATACCCCTGACCATTTGTTTGGTCAAACAAGTTAGGAGCAGACCCTTGAAGGTCAAACCTAGGTCTGAATGGTGATTAGGACACCACCAGACTCAGGTCCAGGCTCAAGCACATAAAGGGGAGAAGGGAGGGGGAATTGATTGAGTTAGGAGGTTCAAAGAACCCAGTTCAGAGTCATTGACAGCAATATCAAAGTGTTGTTATGTCCGGAACTATACTCACATACAAAGGGGAAAAGGGAAAGGGAGTTCACATAAGAAAAGCACAATAGGGTTGCAGAAACATAGTAAAGAAGAACATAACAGACTAGAAAGTAAACACATAATGAAGAAGCATTATTCAACTAAGAATAATGTACCAGTTGCAAAGTAAGAACAAGCAGAACAATAGAGCAATCACGGAAAGTAAACACAGCAGGAGCAGACTTAAGTTTAGCAGAACACTTGAGAGTTTGAGAGAGAGAGAGCTCAAAATTGTTTCAGAAAGCACAAAGTAGAAGAAGAGAGTAGAATTTTTTTTGTGAAAGAACTCAGTATTCGAATGTGTAAAAGACTGTGTTTTTGTGTAGAAAATTCTGGGAAAGCATCTGTAAAAACCATTTCTTTAGTGCAAAAGAGCAGCCCCTTATAGTGCAGAAGGTGAGTAAGAAAAAAGGTAAGAGAATAGTTTTGAAATCAATCACAAGTTGTTTCCCTTTAGTTAAGGGATTTGATTCAAACGGGCAAAATAAATAAGGAAAGGATTTGTTTTAAACAATATTTTCTGAGGCAGTATAACAGGGGCAAATACACAGAAACCTATTTAAGGAAACAGTTTAGTAGTACACGGTTTAGGTCAAACAAGGAAAGACAATCAATCAACCAGCCCGTAAAATCAGGATTCTAATCTTACTGTGAATGAATCCAACCAGAAAAAGGTGAGAAGGGTTTAATTTAAAGAAAATCAACAACACATAATCAAACCTTTTAAAAAAAGGAACTCGGAATCAATCACAAGCTGGACAAAGGCTTTTTGTAAGAAGAGAATTTGTCATATAAAAAGCATACAGACATGTGAGACAAGAGAGAGTTGTTGTAAAACTAGTAAGAAATCAGAGTACCCAAGAAGGTTAGGTTCACAGACTCAGAATGAGTTTGAAAGAGAGTCAGGGTTCTGAATGGAACCCTAGTCCAAACACAAAGTCAAGCTTGCCAAAACCCCCAAATACTAGGGTTTCTGACTCGAATCAGATGCATAGATGAGAAAACAACAAATAGAACAGGCTCAGTAGTCTCTTTCAGAGACTTATGAGAAACAAACAGAGAGAACAACAAGTTTGAAACACAGGGAATACATTTAGGCAAAACTTGTCACTCAAACAAGTTCAGAAAAGAAAAAGCGATACGGGTTTAGGAAAATAGTAGATGAAACATGCTTAGGGTTCAAACAAAGTCCAGTAAAGGTAAGCAAGGAGCAAAAGCTCAGTAAAAAATACAGTAGAGGAACATACGAGATAGACATGTAAAGCATGCTTATAGAACCCAGTAGAGGGAAGAACATAACACAAAAATAGAAGAACATGCATCGTATGGCAAACATAAGAACACAAGAGAAAAACTCATAAGAACGTAGTACAGACAGATTCACACAAAGAAAAGAAGAAGAAGAAGAAGAGTCAGAAGTTATTTTGAGATTTTTTCGAAAACCCTAAATTGAAAGCGAACTAATTTTGAAAAGAAAATTGGGGAAAAGCTTTAAAACGTTGAATATAGCACGGATTCATCATAGATCTAAGTAAATAAAAGAGGAAGAAACCTCGAATAGCTTTAGGGTTTCTCTGAAACCCTAGAAATGAGAAGGCTTGGAAGAGGTCTGGTCTTGAGTCAGAGATGGCCATGGCTAGGCTTCTAAAGTTCGAATATGTCGGAGCAAGGCCGGAGAGGCCATAGAACCACAGATTTGAGAAAATCTGAACGAACGTCGTTGAGGTCAAACCTCGAAATCTCGAACATCCATGGCTTAGGAGTGAAGGAAGGTGAGCACAGGTCGTCCATGGCCTGAAAAGCCATGGACTCCGGCGAGATAATGGTCAGAGAAGACGAGGGAGGCGATTAGGGTTTCGAGTGCTTGAGAGCGTTTTGAGAGAGAAGAGGTTTCAGAGGCGGCTGTCTAAGAGAAATGAGGGATAGGGTTGGGTGTTGGTAGAATTAAAAAGGAAAGGGTCGTTTGTGGCCGTTAATCAAAATGATCAACGACCTCGATTAAACGGATTTTCGGGCGGGTTGGATTAAACAGGTCAACGGGCTGGGTTTAAATGAATTGGGCTGGTCCAATTGAGTTAGAAATTAGGCTGATTTCAGGATGAAATTGAAATGGAATTTGGGTTATAATTGAAATGAATTGAGGCTACAATTGAAATAGCAAATTTTTTCTTTTATTATTTTAGAAAAATAGTAAAAATGTTTTAAAAGTAAATTAAAGGCACTGAGTCAACTAATAATATATTAATATTAATTCGAAAATATTGGGATCAATTTTGTAATTATAAAATGCTATTAAATCTTAAAGAGGCTACTATTGCAATTATATGCAATTTGGTTTTAAAAATACCAAACGAATTTGTAAAAAAATATGCAAAAATCATGCTGGATATATTTTGGTGTAAATATGAGAATAAAATAAATTATTATCCAAAATGGCAAGCTTTGGGAGTAATTATTGGATTTTATGGTGTAACAATAGGCCATAAATTGGTTTAAAAATCATTAAAATGCCAAAACCTTTTGGTGTGCTTATATATGCACATATATGTTATTTTGGAAGTGTTTTGGGTATAAAAATACAAAGGGAAAAATTGTATATCAACAGAGTCGCCACTTGGGATAATTTATGGTGTCCCAAGTCATCGGTTCAAATCCCGAATCGAGGAAAAGATTGACTCTGTTTTACAGTCAGCGAACACAGAAATTCGAGTAAGGAATTTTTTTAATCCGAGAGAAGGTGTTAGGCATTCCCGAATTCTGTGGTTTTAGCACGGTCGCACACTGCTATTATTGGCCTAATTATCTGATTCTAATATATGTTTTAGCCTATGGTACAATTTTAACTTTAGAACCGCTTTTGATTGATTATTTTTTTTAAGAAAGATTCAATGTCATCTAAAATACGTCTTGAACCACGTCACATAAATGCACCCACGGTCCCGACGTATTTTATCTAACATTGCTAAAATATGGATTTGGGTCACATAAATGCACACCCAAGTTTAAGAAAATTAATTTAAATTACGCGCCTAAAGCGCTACGATGTTCATTTTTATTTTCCTAATAGCTAATAAATATTTTCCACACACAAGTCCACAACTACAATTTGAAAGCTATAAATTCATTAGTAAATCAATGCATGTTCCGGCCATATGATGTATTTGTGCATATGATGTATTGTTAGCGCTTTGCTTTTCAATTTGTTATGCGATTTGTCAAAGATAGAAGATGCAAGAGACACAAAGCACACCTATTTATATGTGTCAACCACAATATATAGTGATGGGCCCAATGTGACGTAATATCCAAAACTTTAAAAACTTGACTATTAAAATATTCTAGACATTCCAACACTAATGCAACATTCTAACTTAAGCAAATAGAGAGGAAAGGGCAAATGTCTGCATTCGTATAACGAGATCATCCACCTTATAATGAAAAATTTAAAACAGAGAGCCAATTCAAATAAATTTCATTGTGCACGCTAGTAACAAACATACTGGTAAATATCTAATGAAGAAATGAAAGAACGAACCTTCTATTGCTGAAATTCAGGAGCAGATTCAATGAAAATAAAAGCTCTAGAACAACAAATCCTTAAGCGAGCTATAGATTAGAAACCCGGACCGGAATCAGCAACCGGAACAGATTCAACTCGACTGGATTTGGGTGGTGATTTCTAGCTGATTTTCACACTGATTTGGTGTAATTTCAGGGAGTTTTGGAGCTGGGTTTACGGATAGGTTCGAACTCTGTTTCACCGGATTCAATGGAAGGTCGGCGGAGCTACACGTTTTCGGTCAGATCCAGTTCTGTCTTATGTGCGTGTCCAACTATTTCTGGGTAGCAGAGAGTGGTGGAACAAGGAGCAGCGGCTACCTTAGTCTAAAAAGAAGTTGTTGGTTCTTTTTGCTTCAAATGAGAAGGAGCTTCATTGAAGAAGACGACATAGGGGGGGGGTCTAGGATACAGGGGTTTGTGGAGCCTTTTTTAGCCTTTTTCTAGGCGTTGTTTTTTTTTTGTTTTTTCTCTCTTACTCTCCCTTTTTCATTTTAGGAGTTAGGGATTATTTAATAGGGGTAGGAATTAGGTTAGGTCAAATGAGAAATGGGGTATGGGCTCAATATTTTGGACTTGAAGGGATTTAGGTCATGAATTTGGGTTAATTAACTTTGGGGTAGGAAGACTAAATCAAAATCTTTTTTTTTTCATTTTTCTTTTCCTTTGATTTTAAAAATGAATTAAAAATAACTTTATAAAGATACTAGTATATTTAAGATAATAAAAATGTTTAGAGAAGACATATAATTACCATATTAATGAAATTTAAATACCACTCAACATATAGTAAAATGTAAAATATTTTTTTTAACTTTTCTTCTTATCTTTTTTGGAAAATAAAATGCCAAGACTATATTTGTATTTTTTTAAAAAAAAAAAAATAAAACTAACTAGACAAAATATCAACTAGCTAGAATAAGGGAAAATATTTTTGTAATTTCTTTTTTAGATAAAACAAAGTAAAGAGAGCGATACTAAACCTAAACTGAATATTTACGCTAAAATATGAAAAATCTTGGGGATGATAAAAAATCACATGTCTATAGCTGCCCCTCTTTGACTGGAAATACGAAGTATTTTCAAATAAATAATGACTAGACATATTTTTTGATCCGACCCTTATTTAAAGAGACCAAAAGCTAAAGAAAGTAGAATGTGACCGAGCCCTGGTATCTGAGCTGCCTACATATCCTTGGCTATAAAGAAATTAGGTCACGTGTAGTTCAGAGGTAAGTGAGATGATGGAGTATGCCGAGGTGAAGAGCCGGTCGAGGTGCCGTTCCGCCGAGGTTCCGGTCCGCAGTCCTGTTATTACATCAAAAAAATCAATAAATGGAAAAGACTAGCTAAGCCTGTCAACTACGAGTTACAAGATTCCTATCTATAAGTTTTCTGAAGCTTGATCTTGAGTCTTGAATGGTACTTCATACTAACTTTGGATTTGAACCTTGACACTTGCTAGTTGTAGGTGCTAGTTCGTTCTTCTTCAGCTTTTCAGACCAAAACGGGATATGCAGAGCTTGTGACCTCAGCCCTGTCTTGAGCAGCTCACATCTTTCATTAACTTCTGCATTTGGATTCACTTCTTGTCTTTCTTTTTGTTTTTTTCTTTTTATTCTGGATTGTGACTAACTTCTGTTCATCACCTTGGACTGCAGACTCGCATTCTTGACGCGAGCTTCTTTTGTTGCTGACCTGAATTGCATTCTGAATTGAATTCCCCCTTTTTTCAGGTGGGCGCCTGATTGCTGAACTTGAACCGACTTCTCTTGTTACTTGACACTGTTTTTCCTTGCACCTTGAACCATTTTCCCTTAAAACTTGAACTGTCTTCCTTCGAAACTGCTTTCCCTTTAAACTTGAGTTGTCTTCCTTCGAAATTGCTTTCACTTGAAACTTGAGTTGTTTTCCTTCGAAACTGCTTTCCCTTGAAACTTGAGTTGTCTTACCTTGTTCTCCAGGTGGGCGCCTGATTACAACAGAATAAACAAAAAAAAAAGAAATTTTCCTGCCCCAGTTTGAGATTGGGAACATCTGTGACTGTTAACAAAACTATAAATCACCTGCGTTGCTGATGAAGGATGCAATGATGAGAGTAAAATTAATGACTCGACTAGGATGTGCGTTTTCTAAACGTGATTGAGCTTGCGGAAAACTATAAACTAAGCTTGACTAAAGTAAAAACTGACCCTATTCTCTAGGCGGGGCCCCCTGATTTCAAGAAAATTAAACATTGATAACTTAAGAAAACTAAATATTGACCCCTTTTTTTCTATTCCAGACTTCCTTTTTTTAAATTATTATCCTAGGAGAAAATTCATCGGACTAGGTTTTCTATCTTAGGAGAAAGATTCATCAGACTAAGATTTTGATCCTAGGAGAAAAGTTCATTAGACTAGGTCTTTTTTCGGTATCTTAGGAGTAAGATTCATCAGACTAAGATTTTGATCCTAGGAGAAAATTCATCAGACTAGGTCCTCTATCTTAGGAGAAAAATTTATCAGACTAAGATTGTGATCCTAGGAGAAAGTTCATTAGACTAGGTCCTCTATCTTAGGAGAAAAATTCGTCAGACTAAGATTTCGATCCTAGGAGAAAGTTTATCGGACTAGGTTCCCTTTTTTGTTATCTTAGGAGAAAGATTCATCAGACTAAGATTTATATCCTAGGAGAAAATTCATCAGACTATGATTATGATCCTAGGAGAAAGTTCATCAGATTAGGTCCTCTATCTTAGGAGAAAAATTCGTTAGACTAAGATTTCGATCCTAGGAGAAAGATCATCAGACTAGGTCTTCTATCTTAGGACAAAAATTCATCAGACTAAGATTTTTTTTATCTTAGAAGAAAGATTCATCAGATTAAGATGTTTATCCTAGGAGAAAGTTCATCAGACTAGGTTTTCTATCTTAGGAGAAAGGTTCATCAGACTAAGATATTTATTATAGGAAAAAATTCATCAGACTAGGACTTTTTATCCTAGGAGGAAAAATGTAAAGATCAATGGCAAGATTTTATGTACAATATCAAGACAAACAAAGGCCAAGATTTGAGAAACTTCCCTTTGTAGTCTTTTCTCTTCTTTTCTTTTCCTTCTTTTTTTTTGTTTTTTTCTCTTTTCTTTTTCTTCTTTTATTTTCTTTTTTTTTTGAACCACTTTCCTTGCACTGCTTTGTTCCTGTTTCACACAAAGAAAAATTGGTCAGTTTTGAAAATGGTGGTCGGTTTGTGGCCTTGAGTCTTGGGCAGCTTGGCTTCTGCTCAATCAGCTTGAGTCGGTCTCAAAAGACTTTTGTTCTGCACCAACTCTGATTGTTTCACACCAGTACCATTTGTATTTGCAGCTCAAACATCCTTATCCCAATTGGAGATCTTTGCTTAGGTGACCTTTTTCGATATCTTGAATGACTTCCTGGTTTTGAGAAATTTGTCTGTCAGAGAGAATCACCAGTCATCTTTGCTTGCGCCAAGTAGGCTGACAAGAGTCTTTAGGGGGGGCCTTTCCATGAATCCTCAAGGCATGTTGATTGTAACAACTGAGTGTGTTGGCAAACTTTACTTTGTGCAACTGAAAAGCTGGTAGCAGATTTTGAAATCTTTTCTTGCTTGTTTTGAGAAGGACTAACTCAAAGTGAAGGACACAATGATGCAAAGAAATAAGTATTAACAAGAAATGCCCCTGTCGGAAGGACAGAAGGAAGAGTTCTTTTTTATTTTGTTTTCTTTTTCAATAACTAGCCTTAATGATCATGACATGCATTTTGGACTTAATGGCCGATCTACTAAACTAATCCAATCTTCTCTTTTACCATTCTTATGACCTTCGAAGTCGGGCTTGTTTATGCCAATTTTTCGCATCGGCTTCACGACTCACTTTCAACAAGTAGTGCCCAAGGGTTTTCACCAACAAGTCTCTCTCATTTATTCATCTCTACTTACCGTCGCCTTACAGTGCAGGGTTTTCACTAGTAAGACTCTCTTATTTTCTTTTTTCTTTTTCTTTTACTTTCTTGTGCGAGCAACTTGACAGTGTTCTATGTCGCGTGACAGCCGTTACTCATTGCATGCTTCTCTTGGCATTCTTGAAGGCATATTGGGAGGTCTTTATTTGGACGATTTTGGATAGGGTTGGATAGAAAGGTCGGCATGAAGCTCAAAAAAGACTAAAGATGGTGGGGTTGTATACTTACAACTTTTGGAATCGACACTTTTAAAAATGAAATAAAATCTTTGCCCCAGTTTCAGCTTTTGGGGATTTTGTTTTTGAATTTTTTTCTTTTAAATTCTTATTTGGTTGGACCGAACCGTGAGGCTGTCTACGTATCCCTTTTTTAAGGAATCAGGTCGAACGTAGTTCAAACATCTGACCTAACTAATTTTTTTCATTTTTCTTTCTGTTGTTTTTTTTGTTTCAAAACAGGTTACCCCAACTTCTATTTCTTGGGGCATGGATCTTTGGCAGTTCTTTTCTTCTTCATTTTTTTTCACTTGAAAATTGTCCGAGTTTGTACTCTTGGGACATGAACTTTTCCCTTTTTTCATTTATTTTCTTTTTTTTTACTCTTAACTCTAAACTTGATTCCATAAGAGGGTAATCAAAGAAAATAACACAAGCTCAAAAGGGGTAGAGAATGATATAAAGTGTTTGGGCAGCAGAAAGAGGGCCTCCTAGTCTCGAGAAAGCCAAACATAGTATCTTTCGCGATCACAGCATTGACGAACATGTCTATCTTCTTGGTGTGCCGTGGTCACAAGACATTTTTTCATCCCTTAGTGAAAAACTTTCCAACAAACTTCAATTGATTAAACATCCTCAAGCCCGATCTTCACAATGATTTGAAGGTGAATTCTACTCGACCTTAGTTCCAAAGTATTCTAACTCTTTATTCATCCTCAAATGTATTTTTTTAGTTATCCAATTTCAGATTAAATCAGTTCCTAAGATCTGGCCAAAATTTCTGCATGCATGTCATGTCATTAGAACTAGCGACAAAAGAACTAGGAACAGAATGACACAAAAGGACAAACTGTATTTTATTGGGTAAAGGATGAAAGAGTTTTATAACTAAACAACCAACCCAAAATACGAGTTACAACCCTAAAATAACCCGAATAATGAAAATAGCAACAGAACAGACAGACAAGACTCACACAAACAGAATGGAGGGATAGAAGAGTTTGACTCAATAAAACAAATAAAATCTGGATCACAACCCTGAAATAACCCATATAATAGAAAAAATATCAAAACAAGCTACCAAGATTTCTTCCTAGTAAGGAGACTGCTAAGCTTGACATCTAGCCACAGACTTGCACATTAGCATTACTACAGTATTCGACCATTTTTTATTGCTATAGATTCAACACTCAAATTCTGACTATCATCCCAAATAGCCTATGTTCTATTGCTCAAATCTGGTAAAGCCAACCATACATTTGCCTCCATTTTTTATTTTTCACCGCCAACTTGCTCACTTGACTTTTCGTGACTTTGGATCAACAACAGTGGTGCTTGTTCCATTGGTTGAGAAGATGCTTTTATTTTTTAGGGTTCTTGGATTATTTTTGTGACTCGCCATTGCAAACCAACAAACCGACCACCTTTGACTAGCTTTTATTTCAAAATAGAAAGCATGTTAGAATAAACACTCTCTTTCTTTTTTTCCTTTTTCTCTTTACTGTTTTTTCTTTTCTTTTCTCTCTTTTTTCCATGTTTTTTAAACCATCCGATAGAACCTGATATAGGTTGCCTACGTATCATGTGGGAACATGAATCAGATCTTGCGTAGTTCGGGAAGATTGAGAATAAAGTAAATAAACTAACTTTTTTTTGATTTTGAAATTTGTTTTTTTTAAAGAAATATTTACAAAGAAGAAAAAAAATATTTTTGGATTTCAAATTTATTTTTTAGGATTTTTTAAAAGAAAGACTTCTAAAGAAGAGGAAAAAAAATTCTTGAATTTTAACTTCTTTTTCTTTTTTTCCTGAAAATTTCGAAAGAAAAACTTCTAAAGAAGAAAGGCAATATTTTTGGACTTTTATTTTGAATTTATGAAAGAAATACTACAAAAGAAAAGAGATTTTTTTTTGAATTTGCAAACAAATATTTTTGGATTTTGAGAGAGATTAGAAGAAAATATTTTTATATATTTTTTTTTAAAATGGGGTCTAAAAGAAAGACTTTCTAAAGAAAGAAGTAAATGAACATACTTTTTGGATTTTTTTAGAAAAATATGGTGTCTCAAAAAAAAGACTTTTCTAGAGAGGAAGTAAAGGAAAATATTTTAGATTTTTTTGAAAATTATGGGCCGGAACCGATGAGGTTTGCCTACGTATCTCACATCCGGTGAGAATCAGACCCGCGTAGTTCGCCCAGTTTTGACGGAACAGGAAAACATGACTCTTGAAAATTTTGGCTCATTTTGGAATGATTTTTTTTTCAGAATTTTGGCAGATTTTCAGAATTTTCTAAATATCTACCTCTCACTTTTTGTTTCTTTGTTCTTCTTTCTCATTTTTTTTATTTTTTATTTTTTTCATTTTCTTTCCCTATTCTAGAAGCCAGTCAACATGCAAGCCGAAATAGACAGATACGCAAGTAGCACATAAGATGCATCAAGATGGTCTTTTGACTTTTGGGTACATCTGCCCTAGACGGACCCAACCCATGTGTTGAGTCCCCATAGTCAAATGCACATGATGCAAACAAGCGTTCCTACTAGAGATCCGGCATGAGACTGAGTTATTCTAGGTTTAAAACCTGGGTGTATTGTTCTAGACCTGGCTTACCCGAGCGGCCAACTCGAGCCGGGGGAGGGGGAGGGACAACGTACTGGTAACCAAAAGATTATCCAGCTGTGCAACTTGTCCGAACCTCGTTCTATTTGGGATATGACACTAACAGAAAGAAGTCACGCCAGCGTGCACTCCTCAGAAGAGAGAAGAGAGGGGTTTCGTAGCAGTTTATATACAGTTCAAATAATATCAAAGCGGTTAAAAGCAACATTTAGCACATTAGGCGCAAACATGTAATAAAATCAGATAATAAATATAGCCAAATATAACAATTATTCTAAGCACGAATTCTTGAACCCTGAACCAGTGATTCTGGGTTCTGATCCCTAGCAGAGTCGCTAGAACTGTCACACCTTCTTTTTCCTACCCAGAAGGTAGTACAAGGGAGTTTTTCCAATTAAAGTGATAATCGAAACGAGATTTATTTATTTAAAGATTCAGAGTCGCCACTTGGGATAATTTATGGTGTCCCAAGTCACCGGTTCAAATCCTAAATCGAGGAAAAGATTGACTCTGTTTTACAGTCCGCGAAGACATAAATCTGGGCAAGGAATTCTGTTAACCCGGGAGAAGGTGTTAGGCATTCCCGAGTTCCGTGGTTTTAGCACGATCGCTCATTGCTATTATTGGCCTAATTATCTAATTCTAATATATGTTTTAGCGTATGGTACAATTTTAACTTTAGAACCGCTTTTGATTGATTTTTTTTAAGAAAGATTCAACGTCATCTAAAACACGTCTTGAACCATGTAACCTAAATGCACCCGCGGTCCCCGACATATTTTATCTAACATTGCTGAGATTTGAATTTGGGTCACATAAATGCACACCCAAGTTTAAGAAAATTAATTTAAATTACGCGCCTAAAGCACTACGATGTTCGTTTTTATTTTCCTAATAGCTAAATATTTTCCACACACAAGTCCACAACTACAATTTGAAAGCTATAAATTCATTAGTAAATCAATGTATGTTCCGGCCATATGATGTATTTGTGCATATGATGTATTATTAGCACTTTGCTTTTCAATTTGCTATGAGATTTGTCAAAGACTAGAAGATGCAAGAGACACAAAGCACACCTATTTAAATGTGTCAACCACAATATACAGTGATGGGCCCACTGTGAAGTAATATCCAAAACTTTAAAAAATTGACTATTATAATATTCTAGACATTCCAACACTAACACAACATTCTAACTTAAGCAAATAGAGAGGAAAAGGCGGATGTCTGCATTCGTATAACACGATTATCCATTTTATAATGAAAAATTTAAAACAGAGAATCAATACAAATAAATTTCATTGTGCACGCTAGTAACAGACATACAGGTAAATATCTAGTGAAGAAATGAAAGAACGAACCTTCTATTGCTAAAATTATGGAGCGGATTCAATGAAAATAAAAGCTCTAGAACAGCAAATCCTTAAGCGAGCTACAGACTAGAAACCTGGACCGGAATCGGCAACCTCAACAGATTCAACTCGATTGGATTTGGGTGGTGATTTTGAGCTGATTTTCACACTGATTTGGTGTAGTCTCAGAGGTTTTGGAGTTGGGTTTACCGAAAGGTTCGAACTTTGTTTTGCCGGATTCATTGGAAGGTCGGTGGAGCTACACGTTTTTTGGTCAGATCCGGTTCTGTCTTATGTGCGTGTCCGACTATTTCTGGGCAGCAGAGAGTGGTGGAACAAGGAGCAGTGTCTACCATAGTCTAAGAAGAAGCTGTTGGTTCTTTTTACTTCAAATGAGAAGGAGCTTCATTGAAGAAGACGACATGGGGGGGGGGGTGTTGGATACAGGGGTCTGCAGCGCCTTTTTTAGCCTTTTTCCAGGCGTTGTTTTTTGTCTGTTATTCTCCCTTTTTCATTTTAGGAGTTAGGGGTTATTTTATAGGGGTATGATTTAGGTTAGGTCAAATGGTGAATGGGTTATGGACTCAATATTTTTGGCTCGAAGGGATTTAGGTCATGAATTTGGGCTAATTAACTTTGGGGTAGGAAGACTAAATCAAAATCTTTTTTTCATTTTTCTTTTACTTTGATTTTAAAAATGAATTAAAAATAACTTTATAAAGATACTAGTATATTTAAGATAATAAAAATGTTTAGAGAAGACATATAATTACCATATTAATAAAATTTAAATACCACTCAATATATACTAAAATGTAAAATATTTTTTTTAACTTTTCTTCTTATCTTTTTTGGAAAATAAAATGCCAAGACTATTTTTGTATTTTTTTTCTAAGATAAAACTAACTAGACAAAATATCAACCAGATAGAATAAGGGAAAATATTTTTGTAGTTTCGTTTTTAGATAAAATAAAGTAAAGAGAGCGATACTAAACCTAAGCTGAATATTTACGCTAAAATATGAAAAATCTTGGGGAGGATAAAAAATCACATGTCTAAAGTCATCATGGTGGATCTAGAATGTCAACAAAAGTGTTGAGTTGTGGATTCTATTGGCCTACTCTCTATAAGGACGCTAGTGATCTAGTCAAGCGTTGTGATGAATGTCAAAGGGCCGGTGGGATTTCTAAGAAGAATGAGATGCCCCTCACCACCATCTTGGAAATTGACATCTTTGATGTGTGGGGCTTTGATTTCATGGGACCGTTCATGAGATCTTGGGAGAACACTTACATTTTGGTAGCTATGGACTATGTGTCAAAATTGGTTGAAGCCTTGGGTTTGCCCAACAATGAAGCGAGGAGTGTGGTGGCATTTTTGAAGAAGAACGTCTTTCCAAGATTTGGTACACCAAGGGCTATCATAAGTGATGGGGGTTCACATTTTTGCAACAAGGCTTTTGATACCTTACTCACCAAGTATGGTGTCACTCACAAAGTCTCGACCCCCTATCACCCTCAAGCAAGCGGTCAAGTGGAAGTCTCCAATCAGGAGATCAAGAGTTTTTTATCAAAGACAGTGAGTGCCAACCAGACGGATTGGTCAAGAAATCTTGATGATGCTTTATGGGCTTAAAGAACGACTTACAAAACACCGATTGGGATGTCTGCATATCGATTGGTATTTGGGAAGGCTTGTCATCTTTCGGTGGAACTTTACCATAAGGCTATTTGGGCATTGAAGAAGCTTAATCTTTAATGGGATGTCGCCGCCAACTTAAGGGTGACACAATTGAATGACCTTGATGGATTCCGGTACTATGCATATACAAGTTCTTCCTTATAAAAGGAGAAGATAAAGTACCTCCATGACACGTACATCCAGAACAAGGAGTTCAAAGAAGATGATCTTGTATTATTGTTCAATTCTTGGTTACGGATGTTTCCGGGAAAGTTAAAGTCAAAATGGAGTAGCCCGATCGAAGTTATTGGTGTGACACCATTCGATGCCTTGGACTTGAAAAATAAGAATGATGAAGCGTTTAGACTCAATGGGCACCGGGTGAAGCACTGTCTTGGAAAAGTTGATGATGGCCACATTGTGACAGTTCATCATTTCAAATGATTGGTAATTTGCGTTGTGTCACGATGTTAAATCAGGCGCTTCTTAGGAGGCAGCCTATATGTATTTTTCTTTATCTTTTTCTTCTTCATTATATAAGCTTTGTTTTATGCTAACTAGTTTTGAAGTGTATGTAGGAATGGGTGTGCATTGTAGGGATTGTGTCATAGAAATTGGCTAAGTGTTGAAAAAGTGCGGACCACACATTAATAGTGCGGACTACACGATTCTGATTGCAACAACAGAATTTACTATATAACCTCACAATTCTTTGTGCGATCGCACAAATGGAGGAAAAATATTGCAAGCTCTCTGGAGTTGGTATGTCAAAATTCACAGCCAATTTGCGGTCGTGCACAAAATTGTGTGGTCCGCACAAATTTCGTGGCCGCACTCACTTTTGTGCGGACCATGGGGCTTCAGCAAAGTCAGGTAAAGAGTGTGGACCGCACTGAAAATTGTGCGGCCGTACTCAACTTAAGTTTGGGGTGACTTGGTCATCCTATAAATAGAACCGCAGTGCACTATTCACAACTTTACACACTCTGAGTTCTCGAGACCTAAGCAAGCACAGTGCACGTCAAATTGTTTCACACTTCCCACTCATTTCATCAGTCTAGATTCTTCATTGCATTCTTCATCACTGGTATGTTCAATTCATGTTTAGATTTTTCAAATTTTCTTAATATTTTTTAGTATTCTCGTTATTTTTAGGCCTAAAGTGTCAAATGTTAGTTATGTGTGCTTAAAATCATGTGGGTAATTGTCATATGTGTTCATTGGGGGCTGGATAGAGCTTAATAATGTTTAATTGCAAATACTATGTCCAAATTATATCAAAATTGCAAAACCTAAACTCAGTGCCGATTGATTTCAAATAGTGCAGCCGCATACAAACATGTGCGGTCCGCAGATCTTACGATTAGGGCAAATATGTTGCATGAAAAGTGCAGACCGCACTCAAAATTGTGCGGTCCGCAGAAAATTGTACAGTCCATGGAATAGTGTGTGCGACTGCACTGTTAAAAGATCAGAGAACTAGTAGTCTGAACCTGGGGTTGTGCAGTCCGCACATCAGGATGTGAGACCGCACTTCAAAATTTTGAGGGTCCACACATGGCAATCTGTGACCGCACTCACTTTTGTGTGGTCTGCACTATCTCTTCTATATATTGCTTTCAAATAACTGTAATGCAACTGTTAACGCTCTTTTGGAACTGTAACTGACTTATGTGCCTTGTATTGCAGACAATGGTTTGTTCACGAGGTAGAGGTGATACTTCTAAAGGGAGGGGTGAACCTTCCCGAGGCCGAGGCCGAGGCAGGGGCAACCTCCCACTCTAAGTACAAAGATCCATAAACAAGAAAGCAACTGCCAACAGAGTCCCTAAACCCTTAGAATGTATTGAGTATCTCCCATCTAAGGAAGATTTAGAGGGATGCTCTGTGCAAGCACAACCCGATGTCCAATCTCAAGCCAAACAAGTTCTGGGTAGACTACAGTTGAGAGATGAATCATCCTCCTCTGCCGGTTATTCTGATGGTTCTAAAGGGGGTAGCCAAGATTCTAAGCCCTCTTTCTCACATGCCCCGATAGCAGCAATCCTCGTTGATGATACTCCTGATGATGGTAGAGGGGGTGACACTAGAGTGGGTGGCCTAGAGAGGTCAAAGAAGAAGGAAATATGGGAGGATCGATTTTTGAGCTTGACAACCTTTACTTGATTTAGAGAATGGTGGCCCTTGAGACCGCTCACGCTTGAGCAACAATTATTAGTGAAGGACTTGGATAAATAAAATTCCAATGTCCTTCGGCTGTTCAGGGAGCGCAAGGGGTGGATGTGGTTTAGCTAGAGTGTCATGGATGCCAAAAATCACTTGGTACATGAATTATATGCCAAAGTGGCACACATCAAGAAGGGTACCAAAGTGACCAAAGTGCAAAATTTGAAGGTCTGATTTGACCAATACACATCAAATACTTATATGGGATTTGAGGAGGTAGAGGCAATACAATATATGGAGAAGCTTGCTATGAGTGATGCAGCTCGCCCTTGGGTAGCAGAGATCTTAGAAGCTTCAAGACCACCACTACTGTGGATCACAACAGGAGTTCCGATTGCACGGAACACCCTCAATTTTGAAGCAAAAGGGTGGCAAACCTTTGTGCGTAGTCAGATAGACCCGATCAGAAATTAGAACAATCTTTTACTTCCCCGAGCAGTTCTGGTAGCATCTATCATTGTCGGATACCCAATTAATGTGAGTTTCATCATGTCGGCCAACATGTTAGTGGTAGTCCAAAAGGGTGAAAGCTCTTATCCATATCCAAACACCCTCACTGAATACTTTAAGGATGCCAAGGTGGAGCCAAGGAGATTTGATACACAAGTGCGGGCCAAAAAGCCCTTCTCATGGTACTCTTTGTAAGGACCGGAGAACTCAAAGTTCAGGGGTAAAGCAACTACCACCGGTGGCCAGTCTGATAAGCCAACGGTGGTGGTTACAGATTCTGCTGCTGAGCCCTCTACAACTGCCATGCCATCCACAGCAACCGGTCTTTCCACCGAGATAGCTGACATGTCACCCCCTCCATCTTCTAGACCATCTACACCAGTACTAGTACATGTCTCATCCATATATCCACCCACTGCGTTGCGAGTCTCCCAGATATTAGGAGTTTCAACAACTAGATGCAGAAAGCTACTTCAAAGTTGTCTGACATATCCAGTGTTGTTGCAGCACAGTCTTCTATCCCATCTGCGTCACAGGTACCTTCGTTAGTGGAGGAAACATTGTCAAAGATCTTGGAAAATTAGAATACCATTATGGATACGTTGGTGGCGTATGGGACAATCATTGAGGAGTTGGGCAAACAGGTAAAGAAGATGCGAAAATCTTAGGCTTCAAAAATTCAGTGGATTGATTGAGAAAAGAAGTGGCCAAATAGCATCTATCGGTGATATACCACTTGATTTGCTGATGGAGTTAGCACCAGTAGCTCCAGCAGCACCATCAGTACCGGACCATCAGAGGCAGCAGTTGGTGAGTCTGAGAAGCCAGACCTTGCTACCCACACTGCTGAGGAGATGCTGCTGATGTTCTTAAACCCTATTATTCCCCGATCGGAGGATGATGAGATCCAGTTGGTGGAGCCCAAGGATGCTGATGATCCCATTCACACAGATACCACATAGGGAGTTCTTTTAACTCTCTACCCTCCCTTATTCTGATTTTTGTTAAGCATTAAGGACAATGCTTATTCATATTCAGGGAGGTGGTCTATTATGGTTGATTTGTTATGACATTGGCATGTAATAACTTTAATACTTTTTTTCTTTTATCTTTATTCTATCTTTCATTATGTATATTTTCCTCCCTCTTTTTTGATGTATATATTCAATTCCCCTCGGTTTGTATATTCGTTTGTCTTACTTTCAGTAGTTTATTTCATAACTTCTTTAGTTTGTTTTCCTTAGTAGCATAACTTTTTATTTTCTTTAATATCTTCTTTTTTATGTTTAAGCGAGTAATAAGACTTTGGTTTTCTTAATGCCACTATTCTTTCCAAAGGTGAATTTTGTGTGAACCCGGTGGCTCTTCCCAACGATGGATAGCGTAACAATCTTCTTAAGGGATTGAGTCCGTTTTTGATGTTTAGGTAAAAATAGTAGTATTAATGAAAAAAAGGGTCAAGCATGCTTCACTTGGTACCAACACATTTAACTACAGCCTTATGGTTAAAAGCAAGTTGTTGGCAAGAAATAGCTCTAATTAGTAACCTTTAGACTCTTGTGTTGACTTGAGCAATCATCAAGTGGTTTAGTTGAACTATTAGTGAGTGTCAATCTTGAATATGGCTATTGTGGGTCCTCGACTCTATCCTCTTTAACAATCCAATTGTATGAGAAGTGATATTTTTGTTGCAAGTCCAAGTACCAGTGCGAATGGTCTAGAAGTTGCCCCGAATGTGTTTCTAGGCGAAATTCTAGGTTTTGCTAGGCTTGAGAAGTAATTGTAGGCTCTCCTTGGCCCACTTAAATTTTTTCATGTCCCACCAATGTTGCTATTTCTAGTCAACCCATTTGAGCCTAAGACCTTTCTCATTTGATGGCCACTTTACAATCCCTTACCCATTTTGTAGTGACCTTCTCTTGGCACCCTAGCTTTCCTTATCACTCTTGAGAAGTAATTGGCTAAAACGTAAGTTTGGGAGAAAGACGAGGAATTTGAAAGTGGTAAGAATGAACAAAAAGAGAATAAATGAAGAAAAGGAAAGGAAAAAAAAAAGAATGAACAAAAGAAAATTAATAAAGTGAAGAGTTGATGGGATTCAAAGAAAAGCAATGATGCAAAGCATGGAGAAAACAAAGAAGGAGAAAATGACCATCATGATCAAGAAAGAGTGATGTTAAGCCTATCTAGTTCTCCTGAGGAAAAAGATAATGACTCAAAGATGCGACAAAGAATGAGCCAAAAAGAGAAAAATGGAGTGCTTAAGAAAAGATGAACCCATTTCTATTCCAACATTCCCTACCTTTGTCCAAAAGCCTTCATTACATTCTGCAGAAGCCTTACATGATTTCAAGCTGAGTGGACTTACATTAGTGGTGATTTACATCAGGGGCAAACATATGATACCTAGAGTCGTACTTGTAGCATTTTTTCAGAGAGATGAGCAAACCTTTCACAAATCCTTTAATTGGATGCTACATTCTTAAGTGAGATATGCTAAGGTAGTGTAGAGGAGGAGGAGTTTGGGATAACCTACATGTAAGAGCGAGCTTCCTTGATGAATAAAATCAACTCTTGATTCTCTAGTGTCACATTTGAACTATTGTACTTGAAAAGTCAAATCATTACTTTATTGATAAATAATAAGTGTTGTGGGTAATTGTTGGTCCAAATTAATGTATGTTTGATTCACCTTAGGCTAGCTGAAATAGATCTTCTCTTGTGGAGGTAAGAATTACCTTATTTTCTTGAGGGCAAGCAAAAGCTTAAATTTAGAGGAGTTGATAAGTAGGGATTTTGACAATTTATTTGCACCCTTTTACTTTCGTTTTAGCCTAAAAATGCTTAAAGATATTCCCGAGAACTGATAAAATGTGCTTACTTGCAGGATTATTGGAAAATGAACCAAAGAGATAAAATTCAACTCAAGAAAGAGTAATTTTTGACAAGGACTAAAACATATCAAAAATGAGCAAAGTTCGGACCGCACAATATTGTGTGCGGCCGCAAACCATGAAGAACCTCTGATAGGGTCCAATTACAAAGTTCGGACCCCATAAGTATTTTTGCGGCCACAGAAGATGAGGTTCAGAGAGATGAGGTCTTGGTCCCTGAAGAAGCACGGACTGCACTATTATTGTGTGGCGGCAGAATCTAAAGTGAGGCCACACTCAGAAATGTGCGATCCGCGAAATACGAAGAAGTGCGACCACAACCCAGAATTGTTTGGCCGCAGAAGTCCATCCTGTCAAGCCAACACCAAAGTGCAGACCTCACATAGAATTGTGCGGCGGCAGAACCTCCGCAAGAATAATTTTGTCTGATAATTTTAGCTATGTTTAAATAATCTTTTTTTGTCAAAATTAGGTTAAGTATTGAACATAAGAAAATAGATAACCATTTTTCCTTTACTGCTATGGGTAACTTTGCATTAGTGTATCATTTTAACATTATATTTTCTTCCCTTTATCATTTATTATGAGTTTAATCTTAGTTTCTTCGTCAGTTTATTCAATTTTTATATGAGTAGCTAAATTTCTAGCTAGGGTTGTGACCTAACTCTAGTGTGGGTACCTAATGAGTGTTTGATTCAGGGTTTGTTTGTGATTGGGTGAGTAATATTTAGCCTATTTCTTGCTTGAATTTAAGAATTAATGGTTGCCAAATTTGATTCATGCCTTAATGACTTAGTCTCTAGGACACTTGGCTGACAAGTAATTGGGGTGAACTCAAGAAATTGATAGCCCCAATTAAAGGGTTGAATCTAGAGATAGTAAGGCCATTTATCACTTGTTTTGTGAATTACACATTTGGACTTGCAAAACCACTCTAACTACCGAGAGGTATCGAGTGAGTAATTGCGTGTGATTGGTATATTATATCCCAACCAATCAAACTTGTCCTAAATCTTACAACCCGTTAGGTGATCACCTAGATGGAAGTCATGACCCTAGATCCTTTATAATCTTGAAAAACAACACCAAAAATATCGTTCTCTAGCTTATCATTTGCAAACATTAGCATAAAAATTAGAAGTAGAAAGAAACAACCAAATATGTGGTAGTGCATTTTGGGCACGTCATACACTTAGTTTAAATATATACCTAATCCAAAATAAGTTCTATGTGAAATCGACCCCGACTCAGATTGGGTAATTATAATTGCACCGACCGCTTCACAATCCTAATCTGTGGTGTGAATTTGGGCGGCATCATGCACCTCTACCGGTGAAATTGGCGGTTCAAATCTGTTTGCTTTCTCAGCAAAGCAAACAGATTTTGGTTTCTTTAGTTTAATGAGCTCTTCTTAAATTAATCATTTGAGATCAAGCATGTTTTTGGGGTGCAAATCTGTAACAGTTTTGATTAGCCAATCTTTAGAGTTCAAATCTTAACCGTTTTCTTTCTCTCAACTTAATGTGTTTTGGACAGAAACTTCTGAAGGATTACTTGCTATTGTAAAGCATTTTTTTTTTATCTATAACGAATAGTTAAATATATGTATATATTGGCTCGTTCACATTAATCTTACTAGTTTAATCAATTAACTTAAGTTTTGATGGTTGACCGTAATAACGGAATTTAAAATGATGCTTTAATAACCTTCCTTTTTGAATATTCAAAACCCTTACTTACAATCATTACGTTAGAACCATAAAATGGAGTTTAAGAAAGCTTTTTAATGTCTTAATTCACCTTAGAACTAATTAGGTGGCGACTCCCTTTCGCTTTAATGAAATTCGAAATTATCAATATGTTGTACCTTATTTTAATCAGTTTAAATTGCGGTATAGCCTTAATTATATTATTGAATTATCAAATATGAATATGAATATGATAACTGAAACATGTAGTCTTGTCGTGTATTTTTGTTTATTAAGACAAATATGACAACGTACCCATATTTATAATTTGGGTTTCAGCAAGAAAAACTTTACGTGCTTTGACATATAAGGCGTAAACGTACAAATATTTTGTTTCATATGAAACTTGAATATTCATGTTATAAATATGCATATGTTTGAATATCAAAAAAGTTGGAATTTGAGCTAGAAAAAAATATATTGATGTAATTATTTGTTTTCGAAGTGTTTCTTTGATAGAAAAGGAAAAATGGAGAAATTCTTTTACCCCCTTTTGCATTGATTTAGACGAGTTTTATTATTAGAAATTATTTCAATATCGCAAGTCAAATTGGTATATTATTTAACGTCTATAGGACTGTAATGATATTTATTATCAGATAAATTACATATTAGTTTAATATTAGTAACATGCTTATATTTCTTTTATCTATGACTATAAAATGTACATGAATTTATTTATTTGTATATTAGTATTATAAAATAACAAAACTCCAATCCATATAAAATTTTGCTTATAAATATTTCTTTATTTAAAGTATGTAGAAAGCCCTAGTACTTAGGAGTTTAAAATTAGTTAAAATTTTATCATAGATAATTTGAACTATTAAACATAACTATTTATTATATTTACGTGATTTTTAAAATCTTTAATACACGCGTAAAATCGCGCATACCTTAAGACTTATAGAAGGAGAAAATGGGAAACTCACAAAAACAATACTTCCAAGGAATTTAAGAAAATGATTTTATGTTTGCTTGATCTAATTTTCAGTTAAACCATTAGTATACAATAACCTCTAGCCAGCTAATTTAGATTCTTACTGTATGTGACTCATTAAAAGAGGAAAGAGCTTCATATCAGATTTTTTTTTTAAAAATTTTATTTCCACTATATTTGAGGTATCGAAGTAGTTTAACTCGCCACGTGATATCTCACGATGCCGTGGTGTAAGGGACACGAATAGTAACATTCCAGGACAAGGAAGGCTTAGAGATTATTAAAATTAGTGCAAACCACGGCATTTGTTGTTTTTCTACTATAATTTCATAGTTTTCTAACGTAAAAAGTTACTCGTAGCTAAAACGTTTTTGGAAAATATTATATTTTCCACTTTGTTGGATTCCAAAAATAGTCCAGTTAATCGCATGTTGGAAACTTTGCTTTGCCTAAGACCAATTATGATAAATGTATATTTTTAACCCTTCCAAAAATAATAGCCGATAATATATATATATAAATCTCCATCCCACACAACACACCGTTTCTATCATGCCATGTCACGACCGAAGGAGTCGTGATGACACCTAGTCTCTAAACTAGGTAAGCCTAACATTAACTGAGATAACATTTATATTTGCTAACTTTAAATTTAAATAACTCTTAACAAATTACAACTCCCAAAACCCGTGGTACAAGGCATAAACTTTTTTAAGAGTAGTTATACAAAATAAATACATCACTGTCCCGGAACAAAGGAACAAATGAAAATAAGTACAAATGAAGGTGACTCTGACACCTGCGAACGCAGCAGCAGGTTACCTTAAGTCTCCACTGCAACAACCCGTACAGCTACTACCGATCAAATACCTGGATCTGTACATAAAAATGTACAGAAGTATAGAATGAGCACACCACAGCGGTGCCCAGTAAGTATCAAGACTAACCTCGGTGGGGTAGAGACAAGGAACAATCCAGACACCTACTGGTCAAATAAATTGAACAGGATATGATAATAAACTATCAACCTAAAGATGACAAAGTAATATCAACAGCAGGGAAAGAACAAGCTACAATCAGTAGAAACAATAAAGGGAAACACGGATGGAAATGAAAGATAACAAATAAACTAATACCAACATAGCCGGAACACAGACAAGCAAAAATGTACTCAAACAAGGAAGGCGATGTCAACTAAATAAATCATATCATTTCTGATACACAATTCCAGCCATCTCAAACTCGACGTCTCATATCATAACCTCAATTACCAAACCTTTAGCATACCCGGCACCTTGTGCCCACATATTTCTATCTCTCTTTGCACAACAACGTTCTCATGTTACTCAGTATATATGGTCCATAACCAGAGCAATTAAGATGTTCAATGAGTCTCATTTACATAACATAAAGTAGAGTACACCATCTAAGCTAATTAGGAACTCAGCAAGAAAAGATGAAATTATTTTTTAGAAATCATTTGAATAAAGAAAGTACCATTTTCAATTAAAATACAACATCGAATGAATTATTACCTTTAACATGAGATTTAATAAATTAACTTAGTAGAAATTCCTTTTTAAGTAAAATGAAACCTCAGAGGATTTAAGGGAATTTAATTGAGTAACTATTTGATTTAAAAATGAAACAATTATTTAAATTTGAAGTATTGAAATATATATATAAATATGGCGAGGTATTGAAAACACTATGGGGTTCCATCACAAAGGATCACAGCAGTAAAGGATATCTGAACAGTTAAAACACTTGAATTAATTACTACAAATAAACACAACAAACAGAAAGTACACGGCATCACCCTTCGTGCTTTATCACTCTTCTTCACCATATGCATAAATAGAAATGTGCACGGCATCACCCTTCCTGCTTTAACTCTCTCATAATCATGGCACGACATCACCCTTCATGCTTTTACTCTCAATAATGTGGCACGGCATCACCCTTCGTGCTTTTACTCTATATAATGTGGAACGACATCACCCTTCATGCTCTTACACTCACAATATCGGCACGGCATCACCCTTTATGCATTAACACTCACTCACAATATCATTCACGACATTACCTTCGTGCTTTACACTCTTCCTCACAATATCATGCACGGCATCATCCTTCGTGCTTTACACTCTTCCTCACCCAAACAATAGAAACAATAACATCTCGGCAAAGGAATCAACAATAGAAACAATAACATCCCGGCAAGGGAATCAACAATAGAAACAATAACATCCCGGCAAGGGAATCAACAATAGAAACAGCAACCTCCCGGCAAGGGAATTAACAATAACCAATCTTGTTTCAATAGTTAGCTTTCCAATATAGATCTCAACTTGTGTCAATACTCAACGATGGTCAATTACCAAGAGAATTTCATAAGTCTTGTTCAACATGAATAATCATCAATTTAAACATGAATAGTACATAATAAGTATCACGGAAAAACCAAGAAGCACAATAACTTTATCAAAACAACAAGACATAATAAGCACGTGATAACTACACCGGTAACCACAAGAATTAGACATGTAACATATTTGCATGAAGTCATAGAGGAACTCACAATCAAGAAGTATCAAAACAATAAGGAAGGTAATCCTTTCAATAAACGTAATTAAGGGTCAAGTAACACGTAATAATTAGAGGAAAGCTAACAACATCATATGGAGCATATAGAGGTAATTTAAGCAATTAAGAAACTCAATCATAACGGAATACTTTTCACATAATGAACATAAGGACTTAAGAACCCTAGAGGCAAATTTCCCACAAATAAGTCCGAGCACACACTCGTCACCTCGCGTGCACGGACTACAATTAGCATAGAAGACCCAAATCCTAAGGGGAAGTTCTCACACAAGATTAGGCAAGATACTTACCTTAAAGACGATAAACCGGTACTCTAAAATGCACTTCTCGGGTGAAGACGGCTCAAATCTAACCAAATTAACTTTAAAGCACAAATAAAACACATAAGAAACTATTCCGGAACATAAAGTCTCAATCTTTAACAAAATCCAAAAATCGGTCCAAAAGTCGACCCCCGGGCCCACACCTCAGAACCAGACAAATTTCATAAAAATCGAATACCCTTTCCTATACGAGTTCAACCATATAAAATTTATCAAATTCCGATACTATTTGGTCTCTCAAATCGTGATTTTTCATTTTAGAAATTTCCTTCAAACACCAACATTTCTCCTAACCCAAAACCCAAATTAAATGACGAAAAAGAAGATAAAATCATGGAATATGTTAGATTCAAGGTGGAGAACACTTACCCAATCGAATTGCTTGAAAAACCCACAAGGAAGCCTCAATTTGGAATTATATTATGTCCGCCCAGATATTGTGCATCAGGAACGCGGAAGGACAATTGTGTTCGCGAAGAAGGGAAACTGAAGCTGCCAAGAAAAGCCATCGCGAACGTGAGCTAAGGGACATGAACGCGGAGAATAAAGAACAGAGGCTTACGCGAACGCGAAGAAGAAATAGCACCAGCCTCCCAGCTCCTAATTCTACTATGCGAATGCGAGGGAGTGGGTGCGAATGCGAAGAAGGATAAGGCAGAGCTTCACAAACGCGAGGTGTGTTACGAGAACTCGAAGAAGGAAAATGAGGCGACTAGCAGAGACACTTCGTGAACACGGAAGGGGCTTCGCGAATGAGAAGGAAGATATCAAATACCAGAAACAGCAGTTCAAAAACAAGAGAAAATGACCCGTAGCCTACCCAGAACACACCCGAGGCCCCCGGGACCCTGTTCAAAACACAAACAAGTCATATAACCTAACACGGATTTTCTCGAGGTCTCAAATCACATCAAACAATGCCAAAACAATGAATTACACCATAAATCGAACTTAGGAATTTTCAAACCTTCCAACTTCCAAAACTCGTGCCAAAACCTATCAAATCAACTCGGAATGATGCAAAATTTTGCAGACAAGTCCAAAATGACATAAGGAGCTATTCCATCTTGCGGAACCGCATTCCGACCCCGATATCATAAAAGTTAGCTATGAGTCAAACTTCTCCATTTTACAAACTTCGAATTTTCCAACTTTTGCCGAAACGCTTCAAATTATCCTACGGACCTCCAAATTTGAATCCAGACGCTCGCCTAATTCCAAAATCACCATACGAAGCTGTTGAGATCACCAAAACCTATTCCGGGGCCGTTTACTCAAAAGTCCAATTGCGGTCAAATTCTCACCGCTTAAGCTTCCAAAACTAGATTCCTTCTCCCATTTCGAATCTGAATCATCTGATAGCTGAATTCAACCATGTACAAAAGTCGATACACATAATATGAAGCTGCTCGCGACCCCAAACTGCTGAACCGAACAAAATTGCTCAAAACGACCAGTCGGGTCGTTACATGCCATCATATGAAAAGCACGAGAATCTCATAATCAACTCTGAGTTGCTAGCAGAATACATACCCGATCATTCAGAAACCTTCTATTTGATCTCACCCAAGAGAAAATCCCAATACGCAACATGTTCCTCACGCGATTAGGAAGTATCCATCTCAAACCATGGTAGAAATCATCGAGAACCCTTTGGAATCCATTTGCACATAACCAAGCTATCAGAACCGAATTCCTCTAACTCAACCAAGACACACAGGTCACCAAAACCCAAGAGCATTACCACAAATCACCTATAAAGACTTGCCACCTCATAAGTACCTAAAGAACCGATCATACCCAATATTGTGTTGATCCAACCTATTATCAAGTTATCCTACTTCTCCGAGTTACTTTCGAATTGCCTTCAAGTCGATACTTCTCCTCGCGCATAATACCACAATCCTAAACAAAAAATCACTACACGAGACCCTAACATAAAGCCACACCTCCTTAAGGCCCATAAACCGTTGTATCCCTTCTTAAGCACCCCAAAGCACCACAACCGATACACCCACTCTGAAGAGACCTTATGTGAACCTAAAATTGTTTCCTTCACCTCCTTGATATTTAAGTGTATAATCTATAATGATATATAAATAATGCGAGTCCCGATACCATCCAATGAAAATCTCAGGTTCTAACCATATACAAATCCGGAAAAACTCTCAATTGCTACATATAAATCTTGAACTTACTAGAACTTTCTTGGGAGTTGTCCACTCTGCTCAAATCTTAATTGCACCGACTAAATGGGCCGAACAACATGTGCCCCATTAGCACAACAACACCCGAAGAAGTAATCCACACCTTTAAGCAACTGAGCAATTTCCTACTCCACGCGCACTACTTTTTCATAAATAACAACTCAATTACCTCATGATTCCCATATACCCATAAGGTTTAACATAACCCGTATCCCGAATTTTACTCGAGTCATACTCGATCTCAATCTCTGCAAGTCATATATGATTCACGCGTATGCCTTAAACCGAAACCAGTACAACACATAACCACACAATCAAATCATCGATAGCAGACTCCCCCACATGGCTCAAAGTCATATGACAAAACATCTGATAACTTACAATAGCCATACCCCATTACTACCATAATACCGTGGCGAGATTCAACTAAATCCTTCATAAGCTCATATAACACAAACCATCTAATACTTCAAATTTATCTGCAAATCTCGCATTCATCCCTGTAAAAGTCAAGCCAACTTCCCCAAGCGATCCATACTGAAATCGCAACACATATAATCCACTAGTGACAGAGAACTCTCCACAAAAACAACATAGAAAATCACACAACCTCAGGACGCCCCACAGGGGATAACCCACCTGCTTAGCTTTAAACTGATATTTCCTTATACCCTTTCACAGCCACAACTACTATGCAATCACTTAATCTTCCTGAGTTTGAACTCATCCATAAGACATAAGAATCGAATTCGTTCCACCGTTAAGCAACATGAAAGATCCTCCAATAAACTCATAACTCGACATTATATGTCATATCAAGGCAGAAATCAAGCACCCAATAGTCCTTTTTAAATCACAAGCAAACTCTCCTCGTCACATTCAATCTATCTGAACACATCTCGCAGCCACATCATACTCATCATATAGCCATCCAATCACTCATAGAGTCACAAATTTCACTTATAGGGACGCTACCAAACATATAAGTCTAAAAGCATGTGCTCACACAACCGAAATCCCCATGCTCAAGCTACCGTCAAAAACCCGACCTTAAATCCTCTAGACTAGCACATGATCAGCACAGATAAATCACATCTCGCACCTCATCCATGGAATCACAAGCCTAGATGCACCACTAATATCGAGTGCTCACACGCGCACATGAATGCATGGAAGGGATTCAAAGAGTTACGCTTCAAGCTGAATCAATATCGCATGATAAGAAAAGAAAGATGGGAAATATATCCTAAATGCCCTGTAGCCTCTCGAAGATAGGTATGAACGTCATCATACCAATCCGTAAGACTCTACTAGACACTTTCTCATGACTTGTAAAACCTATGAACCTAGAGCTCTAATACTAAATTGTCACGACCCAAAATCCAACTAGTCATGATGGCACCTAACCCAACCCACTAGGTAAGCCAGTTAACAACTATCCAATTCCAATTAAGTTAATAAGATAATTAAATAAAGGAAAATATCTAAATCTGATACATTCCCCAAGGACTAGTAGTACAAATTATGAGCGTCTAAGATTTGGAACTTACAAAGATGGTATGAAATAAGGTACATCATCTGTTTGAAATATATATGAACAGATCTTTCATAAGTCTAGAGCTACAATGAACAAGAGGCAGCGATAATTGGAATGCAGGTACATCTTCAAATCCAACTCCCGTTGAACACAACAACATCAACATCCAACATCTGTACACAAGGTGTAGAAGTGTAGCATGAGTACAACCGACCCCATGTACTCAATAAATAACAAATCTAACCTTAACAAAGTAGTGACGAGTTCAGATAAGGGTCAAAGTCCAACACAAATAGCCAACAAAAATTCATGATAACATAACGAAAGTAATGAAAGAAGTAACTCAAGGATAAAATGCTCAGCTCTTTCACAATTTTAGAAAATAGATCCGCCTTTCAAGTATATTAGTGAAAACCCAAATCTTTTAATAAAATCGCCAAAAATATGAGTAAGTTTGAAACTATAATTTTTCCCAAAAATCTTTCCACAGGTAAATATTTCATTTTCTAATGGAATGAGGAAAATACATCTCTATGCATGTATGTCAATATGCATGAGAAGTCATGAATAATGTGATACTGTACAGCATGAGGAAAAATACATCTCTATGCATGTATGTCATGTGTGCATGTCAATGCATTGTATCTCAGAGATGAACTCATATACTCACACTCCCAGAGTACTCAATCTCAATGTCTCACACTTTTTGTAACGACTTGACCAGTCGTTTTGTGCATTTGCACTTCGCTCGGTAGTTTGGGGTACGAGTAGCTCCGTATGATGTATTAGGACTTGTGTGCAAAATTTGGGTTCATTCTGGGTTGATTTGATATGTTTCGGCGTGAGTTTTTGGAAGTCGAAAGTTCGAAAGTTCATTAAGTTTGATTTGAGGTACATTTTGTTTTTTCGATATTGTTATGTGTGTTTTGAGGCCTCGAGTAGGTACGTATTGTGATATATAACTTTTTGGTATGTTTAGATAGGGTCCCGAGGGGCTAAGGTGAGTTTCGGATAGGTTTGGGTTGTGTTTTGCTCGTTTTTCTTATGTTTCGACGTCGTTTTTTCAAGCATAAATGGTACCACATTGAACAAATAAGCTTTGATTTCTGTTTTTATTGAAGCATTAGATTTGTATCGTAATTATGGAGCCATAGCAAAAAGAATCGTCAAATTTGGACATCGCATGAGGATTTTATGGTCATTTTACTAAGAATTGTGTTGCCAGATTTTTCAGATTAATTACAAAATTACCACTGCTGCGTATTTAAAAATCTGCACTATTTTCAATTATTGAAACCAATATATCTCCTTCAATATAAGGTCAAATGGAGTGATTCAAGAGCCTAAGTTGACTAGAATTTCACAAGAAATCCATCGGAGGTATCAAAAGTGAGTTTCGAGATCTTTTATCACAAGAAACGAGGCAGAACAATGTTAAAATGAGGGTTTTATGCATTTAACATATTTTGAATTTGGGAGCTCGGAATTGGGCAATTTTCAAGGTACTTTTCAGCATATTAATTGGGTTAAGTGTTCTCTACTCGGTTTTGGTTATATTTCATGAATCTATCTTCGATTTTAGCTTTTGGTTGATAAATTTTAAAGAAGAAATTGGGGGTTTTGCCCTAAAGTTTCATAATATGAATTTTTAAGTTTTGAACACCGATTCAGAATCGGATTTGAGTGAAAGTAGTATGGTTGAACTCGTAATTGAATGGGGTTGACTGATTTTGTGAGTTTTGTTGGGTTTCGAGGTGCAGGCCCAAGTTGGGCTTTTTGGCTGATTTTGGGCTTTTAATTAAAGATTCGACCTTTTTCGATTGGGATTGGCTCCTTTAGCATTGTTTGATGTATTTAAGTTGATTTTGATTAGTATCTAGCCATTCAGAGGTGGGAACGCGTGTGATGGGATTCTTAGAGCATCGCTTGGCTTGCTCGGTGTCGGAATTGGCTTGTTTAAGATAAGTAACTCTTCTAAGCTTAGTACTGAGGGTATGAAACCCCGAACTACGTGTTATGTGATTGGTATTGAGGTGATGCACATGCTAAGTGACGAGCATGTGGACGTGCACCCTATGAAATGGGAGTCTGTTGTTCCCATGGCCTTGTATAGAGGCCCTATTTTGTTAGTATTTGTGTTTTCATCATGTGATAAAGTAATTGAGCTGTCAATCATGCTAAATATCATGTTTAGGCTTTATGCTGATATTATTTGTACCCATAGTGTTTATTTTTTACTGTCATCTCATTGTTTTCCATTGATATTTTGTACTCGATCATATTCATGCATTCATATCATATCTCAGTCTCAGTTGTTGTTGTTAATGCATCATATCATTGTTGTCGGGCTATTTTCATGATATTTTGAGCCCGTGAGCGAGACTGGAGAGAGTGATGACTAAGTGAGGCCGACGGCCTGATTGTGGGGATATAAATATATATGGATCGGGCTGCACGCCACAACAATATATATATATATATATATGGATCATGTTGCACGCTGCAGTGATATTGGGTCGGCTGAACGCTGTAATGATATAGCGCTTGAGCAGTAGGAGCCCCTCCGGAGCCTGTACACCCCCAGTGAGCGTAGTCGACTATATATATATATATGGATCGGGCTGCATGCCGCAACAGTTATTATACAGCGCTGAATGATTTAGTGTGCTGAGTATTGAGCTTAGTTAAGAGAGGATGCAAGGTAATGAGATTGAGTACTCTGAGAGTGTGAGTACATGTTTCATCTCTAAAATACATGGCAGTCACATGCATACATGACATACAGGCATAGAGATGCATTCTTCCTCATATAGTATCACGTCATTCATGACTCATTATATACATTGATATGTAGGTATGGGAAGGCACTTTATACTTGTTATTTGGAAAGAAGATGAAACATTTTATTTATTATGAAAAGTATATTTGGAAAAATACAGTTTTTAAACTTACTCGTACTTTTGGCATTTTCGGAAAGAGATCTGGGATTTTCTTTCACTGAGATATTTGAAAAGCATGACCATTTTTTGGAACTGTGAACGAGCTGAGTATCTTACTTTTGAGATATCTCTTTTATACTTGCATTTATGAATTGTTGTGGAAATATTGGCTTTGGACCTGATCCTGTGTTAGCTCGTCATTGCTTTCAACCTGAGGTTAGATTTGTTACTTTTTGAGTACATGGGGTCAGTTGTACTCATACTGCACTTCTTACACATTGCGTGCAGATCCCGAATGCCGATTTTTCTATGTTCGATTTGTTGGATTAGAAGCATACCCGCGTTCTTGCTGTAGCTGCCTCTTGTTCACGATAGCCTTAGACTATAAAAATCTGTTTATGTACTTTTCAAACTAACTGTGTAATTGTTCCATTGTTGCTTTGTAAATCCTTTTATAGAAGCTCATAATTTGTATTAGCAGCCCTTGAGAAATGTATAAGCTTTAGATAACTCTCTTGTTTAAGTATTTTATTAAGTTAAATGAAATTGGATAATTGTTAATTGGCTTACCTAGCAGGTTGGGTTAGGTTCCATCACGATTGGTGGATTTTGGGTTGTGACAAGTTGGTATCAGAGCTCTGTGTTTATAGGTTCTACAAGTTATGAACAAGTGTCTAGTAGAGTCTTGCGGATCAGTATGATGACGTCCATATCTATCTTCGAGAGGCTACATGACATTTAGGATATACTTCCCATCCATCTTTCCTTATCGTGCGCCATTCATCAGCTTAAAGCGTGACTCTTTGAATTCCTTCCACGCATTCGTATGCGCATGTGAGCGCTCGGTATAAACTGTATATTGATTGCTTGTGATTTTATCGAAGAGGTGCGAGATGTAATTTTGGTATGCTGATGATGGGCCAGTTTGGAGGAATTGAGACCGGGTTTTGACTGTGGTTTGAGCACGGAGGTGTTGATTATGTGAGCACGTTCTTTTGGAGGTATATGTTCGGCAGTGTCCCTATTCGTAGAATTTATGTCTAGATGGCTACATGATGAGTATGATGTCACTGCGAGATGCGTTCGTATGGTTGAATGTGACGAGAAGGGTTTGCTTGGAGTGTATAAAGAACTATTTGGTGCTTGATTTCTATCTTGATTTAATGTATAGTCCCGAGTTATGGGTGTGTTGAAGGGTATTTTCATGTTGATTAGTTGAGGAGTGAAGTAGATTTCATGTCGCTATATGAGTTCAGACTCAGGAAGATTAAGTAATTGCATAATGTTTATGACCATGGAAGGGTATAGAGAGAGGTCGTTTTGAGGCAAAGCAGGTGGGCTATCTCCTGTGGGGTATCCTAAGGTTTGTGTGATCCCTTTGATTGTTTGTTGGGAGTTCTCTTTTACCAGTGAAATATGTGTTGCAATTTGAGTTTAGATCACTTATGAGAGTGAGCTTGATTGTTACAGGGATGAATACGAGATTTGCAAATGATTTGAGGTATTATATGGTTTGTGTTGCATGAACTTATGAAGGATTTAGTTGAATCTCACTGTGATATTATGGCTGTAATAAAGTATGGGCATTGGGAGTTATGGTGTGTTTTGATATATGGCTTTGATCCAAGTGGGGGAGTCCGCTATTGATAAGTTGATTTCACGGTTATGTGTTGTATTGGTTTCGGTTTGAAGTATACTTGTGAATGAGTTATGTTCTGCAGAGAGTGAGATCGAGGATGACTTGAGTAAAGGAAATTCTGGGTAAACTTTATGAGTATATGAGAACCACGGAACGATTTGAGTTGTTATTGGTGAAAGATGTAATATATATGAAGCAGGAATATATTTGGTTGCATTAAGGTGGAGTTAATTCCTTGTGTGTTGGAGTGCTAATGAGGCACCAATCGTTCGGTCCGTTTGGTCAGTCTAATTGAGATTTGACCAGAGTGGAAGACTCCCAAGAATGGTTCAAATGAATTCAAGATTTGAGCGTGGCAATTGGGAATCTTCAGGATGTGTATTTGGGTAGAAACTGAGATTCATATTGGAGGATGTCAGGACTTGTGGCGTTTCTATATCATTATGGATTTTATATATCAGTATCAGGATGGCGGAGGTAATGGATTTAGATTCGCAGAAGGTCTCTTCAGAGTGGGTATCTCGGTTATGGTACTTTTGGGGTGATTAACAGAGCATTCAATGGCTTATGAGCTTAGGGCGGTGTGGTTTATACTAGGGTCTCGTGTGGTGAGTCTTGGTTTAGGATTGTGGTATTATGGCAATGAGAAGTATCAATTTAAAGGTAATTCAGAAGGAACTAGGATAAATAGGATAGCTTGGTAGTAGGTTGGATTGTCATGGTAATGGATGCGATTGGCTCTTTTGGTCCTTATGAGGTAGTGAGTTTCTACAGGTGTTTTGTGGCAGTACTCTTGGGTTTTGGTGGCTTGCGTGGCTTGGTTGAGTTAGAGAGATTCCGTTCTGATGGTTTGGTTATGTGCAAATGGGCTTGGGAGAGTTCTCTATGGTTTCTACGACGGTTTGAGATGTATATTTTCTACTGGCGTGAGGAGCATGTGATGTATACTGATTTTCTCCAGATGAAATCAAATGAAAAGTTCTTGGCTAATTGAGTGAGTAGTTGCTTGTGACTTGGAGTGGATTTCGAAGTTGTCATATCTTTTATATGATGGCATAGTATGTGTGCTGTATTGTGTAGGATTGAGATTTGCATGTGTAAGATCACGGTTTAGTGTTGAAGGGGAGGTCATGAGTCCTTAGGCAACATGGACAATTTCAGAAGACTAGGTAAATAACATTACTATTTGGTATGACTTTGATGAGAGTATACATTTTAGAAGTGGGGATTGTTGATACCCAATTTTTCTCTCATATATTTTAAAATATGCATGCATACTTTCAAAATATTATGCATACATGCACAAATGTTTCTACGATTTTTCTATAATTTTAAAGGCCTTAAATCAACATATTTCTGCATTTTTATTATATAAATATCCAACAATCATCCGTTATATTACTTTATGATGATTTAATCATCTAAATTCTTCATTTAGGCTTATATAAGTGTTCATTGCATATTTTGCAATAATAGCCTATACATATGCATAATTATATTATCCACATAGAAATAACTTTTCTTATTTTTATAATATTAAGTAAATATTTTAAATCACCTTAATGCATGGAAATCATTTTTATCATTTAATTAGCTATTTTTAAAATTACTTTATTCAGTAAAATGGGTATTTAACAAATAACCCCTAATTTATACCCAAAATCGGACCCCCCTCCCAAATCCAATTTAATTAAAACCAGGCCCAAATCACCTCAGCCCAAACCTAAAGACATCTACCCGGCCCCAAACTTCTCTAATCTTGGCTATTGATCTCTGAGATCAATGACCCCCATTCACCCTTTCCTTTTTAACTCAAAAGACCCCCTAACCCTAATGATTTTTCACACCTAACTACCCTTGAATCCCTCTTCTTCTCTGGTTCTCTCTGAGACTAACCCTAACCCTAGCGCCACCACCTAAATTCCCCCTCAAACCTTTTTATTCTCACCCGCTCCATGGGATTCCCTAGTGATTTGAGGCTCCTACCGGCCTCTTACCTCTTCTGGTTGTTCGATTTTGTTGTTTCATGAAGGGATCTCGAAGAGATCCAACCTAGATTTAGTTCGAAACCGTTTAAGAGTCTGCCTACAGTCATCTCCGTTTGTGAGTGCTATTATCTTGTGTTTATGGTTCAAATATTTGGTTCAAAACCAGATTTTCTTTACCCCACCCCTTTTTCTCAAAACCCTAACCTTTTTAAACGCGAATCTGTCCAGATCTTTGTAGACCTTGAGTGATTCTAAGTTTATCAATAGTTTTCTTTTTAAAATCTCTTATTTTCTTTATTGTTAATCGATTTTAGTATCTTGTTATATTAGGATTTTTGCTTCCTTATTATGTGCTGGTCAAATCTCTGTAGATCTAAAAGGGTTTCGAGTTTCTATGCAATTTTTCCTTCTATTTTCCCTATTGTTGATCGATCCTAAAGTTTCCTGTAACTAGGGTTCCACTTCATCTTGTTTCTGCAAAACTTTTCTAAAAGTTTCTAAGTATTTGAAGTTGGTTATCTTTACTCTTATGTTCTAGTCCTTTGTTTGTTCATTTGTCTCACCATCCGCTTTGATTTTTCTTGTTATTGTTTATCTCTGTCAATCAAAATAGATTGACTAATTTTATTTAGGGTTCGAATCATATTTTCCTATTAAAATTAGTACTTCCCCATGATTTTTCCTATTTTCCTCATTTATAAATTTAAACTGGTACTACTTGCCTTATTTAGATTAATTAGTCTAATCTATAGCCTTTAGATTTATTGCTTACCTTATTTAACTTCAATCATGCCTGCTGACTGATTTCGTATGAGATTCTCCATGATTTAAGTGATATTAATTGATTAGTTTAGCCCTAACTGGTTGGTTAATTGATTTGCATATTTATTTATGTTCCGTTAATTTTCGTTGCCTTATTTGTTTACTCTGCTCAAAGATATATAAGCCTCACTCTTTTTCTTTAAACACACACGCAGACATAGAAAAGTACAAAAAGTTCTTGCTCTCTTCTTCTATCACAATTTTCTACTCTTTGTTGTTACATTGTCTAATCGGCTGGAAGCCAAGGCAAGACCTTTGGATTTCGTTTGCTTCACTCTTCTATTCTAAACTCTTAACTGGTATGCCTCCACTTTACAATCATTCAAACCTCTGTATGATTTAACTTGTGTACTTCCTATTCCCAGCATGTTTACTTTCATGTTATTATATCAGTATGTTCTTTGTTATTAGCCTACCTATTTTTATCTAGACTTATGTGCTTCATGCTAATACTCTTAAATCATTATGCCTACTTACATACTATTAGACCAAGAGTGTTTCTATTTCCACCATGCCAGCATTCCTGCTTCTATAAACTACACCTATGTGTTTTCCTGCTCTCAACATTTCTACATGTCTGCCTTTATGCCATTTGACCTATGTCTACTTGCCATGTTCTAAGCATTCGTCCTTAACAAACTTAATTAAGTCATGGTCTCTATGCTCTCAACTCTGCTTGCTTTCTGTATGATTGTCTGATCCTAGCATGATGTCCTATGATTAATACATACCTATATGTTATCCTAGTAATAGCTAACGGATCAAGACTATGAGAAACCTTGTTAAACTAATTGATCATATCTGTTGTTGGTTGATGGAGTTCAGGGCTAAGATCCTTCTGTTAAATCTGGGGCATATGGGCCTTTGTTTTTTGGCTATGTTTCTGCTGTGACCTTTTGTTTCAGAATGCTTCTAACTATTTTAATACTCCTGAAATGTTTTCACTCCTGAACTGTTTTACTTCTGAGCTATTTTGTTAAAATTATTTCTAAACTTTCAAGCACTACCTTCCACTCCTACTCTTAGAATATTTAGGATCTTGCCCCTCTAGTGTGAGCACTACTTAGGAGTCCATGAGACTCCTCCGAACTATGACACACTGGGGCTGACCCTTCCACACTACACAAAGACCATTTCTCTTTAAAGAGAGTCTGGGTGTGAGCATTGGCCAGGGTCCCTGAGGCCTTTGGGAACTTTGACGCACTAAAATGCCCTCTTAGACACTATGGGTTGTTGGGATACTGCATATTTGGTTGAAGGCCTGGTTTTCCAAGTTTACTGTTTGGGTCTGTTCAGGCTCCCTATAGTGCTAGTAGTTTCACTTCTGCAATTCATTATGTTTGGTTTGTAATAATAATTTCTTTGTAAAAAGATATTGGGGATATTAGTAAAATCGGGAAGGGTTCTTATATATATTTTGTTGGGAAAGGGTAGATACCATGCCTATAAGGTTTAAAATCAGTCCTGCATTCTAGATACCATGTCTATAAGGTTTTAAAAACCAACTTGTGTATTTAGATACCATGTCTATAAGGTTTTAAAAACCAACTTCTGCATTTAGATACTATGTCTATAAGTTTTCTATACTTACACAACATGTCTATAAGGTTTTAAAAACCAACTTCCGCATTTAGATACCATGTCTATAAGTTTTCTCCACATAGATACCATGTCTATAAGGTTTTAAAAACTAACTTTTGCATTTAGATACCGTAAGTTTAAAATTAGTTTCTACACTTAGACAGCATGCATATAGGACCTAATAAACCAAACTGCCTGCTTAAAACTATTTACTGTAGTTCTGATTAACTATTAGATATCATGTTCATAGGACATCTCTGATCTACGCCTAGGCAAGCCTGTAGGAAGATTAAAATCTAAAGATTAAAAATCTATGCTCGTGAATTGCCCAGATTTAGTTATGTCCTAAAATTAGTATGCAACTGATTAAGTACCTTCTGCCTCGCTTTAATAAAACACAACATATGTTCTACTTTGTGCTCACCTAGATATCCTGCTCTAGGACTTTTAAAGTATCTGAAATACTGTTGTTTAAGACGTGCAATTTCCTGCTTATTTGTGGAGGTAAATGTGAGCCTTTAACTGTTCCCTTTATCTGACAGTCCTATGTGTTTTGCTTGTCGCTTAGATTTTTCTCCTTTAAGCACTATAGGAAGGTCTAAATCCACCTTATTTAGAAGTCCTAAAAACCTCCAGGATCATAAGTAAGGGACGGGTTATGCACGCATAGAGTACGTTTAATTAGAATTGCTTATATAACCACTAAGGGAGGGTATTTGGGTAGTAAAGGATATGATGACCTGTGCGTTAATACTATGTGTAGCACCCCAACTTGGGGACGATTACCAAGTATTGCACAGAAGTGATCCTATAGGATAAAAAACCTAGGACCCCCTTTACTCCTTGTTTTAAATGAAAGATCCATTTGTCTAATTTGCTTTATCATTTTATAAGACTAATTCACCTAATTCGAATTTGGCTGGGACCCACCGTTGTGGATCTTGAGTGGTGCCTAGCACTTTCCCTTCAAGGTTATTTCGAGCCCTTACCCAATTTCTGGTAATGCAAACCGGTTTTATGAGTTATTTGCTTTAGGTTCCCTAACGTACCTTAAATCCGTTAGGTGCCGACTTTTCAAATCCCATACCAAATTCCCAAAAGGAAATGAGTTGTTTCCGATGAATGTCGAAACCCGGACTCCGCGAGGAAAAAGGGGGCGCGACAGCATGGCGACTCTTACGGGGATTTTTAGGCTCTTATCATAATGAACTTGTCTTTGTGAATTAGTCTTAAGCATGCTTTATTCTACTAATACATGTTCACCCTTTCTCCTTCCCTCCTTACTTGTATTTAATTGCTTATTTCTCATGCATTTATGATTTCCTTTATTTTCTAAAACTTACTTGTCTCCTTGTTTTCTTTCTTAACTGTCTTTCAATTATTTAAATACCGCATTTATCATTTTTTTAACTTTCAAATATGTGACAACATGCTATTATTGCTGCATAAATCATGCTCAACATCATATTCCACTTGTGCGTAATCAATCCTATAGCAACGCTTTATGAGTGTTTGCGCTCTTCCTATATATCACCCTTTAAATTCGGAAAGGCGTATTTACGGTAAAACAAGTCGATCAGTGGTGTAGTCGACGGTTCCGTGCCTTTCCCCCTCAAGTTGTCCGCTTGAGGGTACCAGTCTAGAACTCTATAGAAACCTTATTCTGATTAATTGCACATGCATCATGGTCAAATTTAGCCGGGTTAATATGTTATCCACATAATAATCCTTTAAGACAAGCCTCGTCCAAAGTCCGCCGGGTTTTTCATAATCCTAACGGATGCAACCACAATTGTGTGCATTAATTTTGGAGAAATAAGCGCCAATATGCTAATCATTGTTGTACAAATAGACGAACCTGGAAGGGGAAAGGGCCTAACCATATTTTGTTTTGCAGAAATGAGGCATGAAGTCCCCAGGTTCGGCATGGTCAGTAACATACCATCACTTTTGCTAGATTGGTGGAGGGATGTTTCGTCAAGTGACCAAAATCATGTGAAAAGGGTCTTAGGAAATTTGTCTTCTTTGTTGGACTTGTAGCTAAACAAAATGTGGATCGAGGCTGCCACCATGTTCTGGGACAAAGAAAGGGCTATGTTCCACTTTGGAAACATAGAAATGATATCTCTCTTGGAAGAAATAGGGGGATTCGCTGGGTTGCCTTGGGGTAGCCTTGGTCTATTGTTACCTGAATATCGCACCATTAGGGTATTTCTTAAGATGATGGGGTTAAAGAAGAATGATGACTTGGAGTGACTGAAAAACTCCTACATACCCTTCCACTTCCACTATGAACGATACGGTCACAACAGATCTTACCATATTTTCGATGATGAATTCTCTATCACCTCCTTGGGTTGGATTCACTGCAGGGTCTTTGTGTTCATCGTGTGTTTCTTGGGTATGCTAGTGTTCCCGATCCAAGGGGACAAAATCCATACCAGGCTGGCCACGGTGGCCAAAACTTTGATGGACGGGATCGAGGGGCAGACATATACCATTTTCTTTATGATCATTGCAGATATGTACCGGGCCTTGGAGCATTGTTAGAAGCGATTCAGATACTTCGAGGGTTGCAATTTGATGTTGCAAGTTTGGCTGTTAGAACATCTCCAAAAGGGTCAATACCGTCAGGAATTTCTGCGAAGGTCGTGGAATAATCATATAGCCTTCCACCATCCCAAGAGAATGACCTATATCCCAGACAGGTTTGCTCAACTGGAGGATGTTGTAGGATGGGTGGAGTTTTTCAACAATTTGACCGAGGACCAGGTTCAGTGGATATTCGAGTGGTTCCCTACCGACGAGTTCATCATCAGATCTAGGGATATTCCACACTTGGTATTGATTGGATTAAGAGGCATATACCCTTATGCTCTCCTCAGGGTTATGAGATAGGCAGGCAGGAAGCAGGTCATACCGCGAGTTGCTAAAATGAGTCACTACAGGGTGAATTTTCAAGATGACGATGTCCCATACAAATGCGAAGCTCAGCACATGTGGCATTTGAAAATTATCGAGGAAAAGGATACCATCGAGCTAGATCGATATCATGTTGGTCATGTGTACTTTTACCAGTCATGGTTAGAGGATAACATAACATGAATATTCAAGCCAAGGGTTGGTCCAAGAAATAGGGTCATAGATGAAGTTGCCAAAGCACAGGTGAAATATAACAAACTGTGCAAAAGAATTCGCGAGTCTGAAGCTGAGCATATGGACCAACATAAGGCCGATACGGAAATGATCAATGAGTGGAAAGAGATGGCTGTTAAATCTAGCGAAAGGCTGGAATATCTGGAGTGCAGTCTGATGGAATTGGAAGGAAGAATGAAGAAGAAAGTCACCGATTTCCAGAACGCTGAGGGAAGCAAAAGAGGACATTTGGCAAGGGCATTCTTACTGCTGAACCTGCGCGAACTAGGGGGACCTGACCGACAAGAGCATCCAGTTTGGAGAAGGTCCTTCTGGGACCAAATTGATTAGGTTTACTTGCTTTTCAAATGTAATAAGACCAAGTACCATTAGTGACTTATCTTGTTTAGTGTCGTTTTGGGTCGTCTATCTTTACGTTAATGAAATGAGGCAATTATTGGCACTGCATTTCTTCAAATCTATTTGTCGCTAGGCCTACCTCGGGTACAACGAGGCTCCTAAATTAGGATGCGAATTTACATTCTAGAAATATATGTTTAAATACTGCAAACTTTTCAGAACCCTTACTAACTTGTTTACCTTTTGTTTTTCTTTATTTTTATTATTATTACCATCCCCTAGGATTGATTTGCACATACTGGCATCATCAGTATATCACACCAGATCTAGAGGCCCTCCACCTCCTCCTCCTCCAAGTAATATGAAAAGCTAAGATGGACTACTTGAGTGGTGTTCGAAAGGAAAACGCTGAGAATACAGAAACTTCAGACGGTCGGAATACTTCAGCACCAAATGACTTGGTTTTGCGTTTGGAACAAAAGATACTGGAGCTACATGGAGAACTTGAGCAGTTCTGCAACTTAGCAAACCTCTCTCTCACCCTGAACGTTCCCGACATCAACCAACAAAATACCAAAAACCCAGCACCTCCCCAAAATACACCAAACCAGCATCCACAAAATCCTCCTGCACCACATCAATATGCAACTCCACCTCAAAATCTCAATCCTTTACCAATATAAACTTACCACAACACCATCATCAACCAATCCAGTACCCATAAACATCTACCTACCACAACCCTCAGAACAATCCACAACCTATTCCCGATCCTCAAAACTCAACCAACGACCACCACTACACCCAAATCCCTGGTGCTCACCAAAACAACCCTATATACGTAGAAACTGTACCTCACTCTACTCAACCAATCTCCTATACACTAGAAGAGAAGGACCTACTCATCAAGAACATGGCTGAGGAACTCAAGAAATTGACAAGTCTTGTTCAGGGTGTCGAGGAGGTAAATGGATATAAGATCTGAATTATGAGGATTTGTGCATACAACAAGATGTGGAACTGCCAGAGGGTTACAAACCTCCCAAATTCAAAATGTTTGACGGAACAGGTGATCCTAAGGTTCATTTGAGAACTTACTGTGACAAGCTCGTGGGGGTTGGAAAAGATAAAAGGATCCGAATAAAGCTCTTCATGAGAAGTCTTACCGGAGATGCCCTGTCCTGGTACATAAGCCAGAACCCTTAAAGGTAGGCCAATTGGGTGAGCATGGCATCATAATTTCTGGATTGGTTCAGGTTCAATACGGAGAATACACCGGATGTCTTCTACATCCAGAACTTAAAGAAGAAGCCAACTGAGACTTTCCGTGAATATGCTAGTCGGTGGAGGTCGGAAGCAGCCAAGGTCAGACCATCACTAGAAGAAGAACAAATGAACAAGTTCTTTGTCAGGGCATATGACCCACATTATTATGAAAGGTTGATAGTCATTGAGAATCACAAGTTATCCGATATCATCAAACTCAGGAAAAGGATTGAAGAGGGTATCAAAAGCGGGATGGTGATAAATTTTAAGGCACTGCAGGCCACAAACAAAGCATTACAATAAGGTGGAATATCAAAAAAGAAAGAAGTGGGGGCAGTAATGGTAGCTGAAGGCCCAAAATCTCCGTTCACATACTAATCACCTCCACACACATACCAAACACCTCCACCAACATACCAACCCTCATCTCCCAGATATTCTCAACCTGCCACCGCCTACCATACTTATAACACACAACCAATCTACTATCATTCACCTCCAACTTGTCCAAATTACTAGAAACCCCAACCTAATTTTGACCGCAAGCCACCCAGACAATACAACGCTATTGCTAAACCCATTGACCAACTGTTCGAAAGATTGAAGGCCACTGGTTATGTCACCTCTATTCATGCCGTGGCAATGGAGAACTCATCTCAATGGATCAACCCGAATAAGACCTGTGCATGCCATTCTGGTATGAAGGGGCACACCATTGACTAGTGCCGCCAAACATTGAAAGATAAAATCCAGACATTGATTGATAACAAGGTCATACAAGCGAAAGAAGTTACGCCCAACATTCGAAACAATCCTCTCCCGGATCATCGGGGTGATGGGGTCCATGTGATAGAGATGGATGAAGAATGGGATCCTGAGGGGTCAATCGGGCTTATTCAGGAAGGCAATGACTTCAAACCTGCAATCACACTCACTCCTATTGTGGTACAGATAAAGCCGTCAGTCAAAGTTGAGGTAACCACATCGGTTCCATTTAAGGTAGAGGTAGTTCCACCCGCAGCCACAACTATTCCATTTGAGGTAGAAGTGGACACATCTTTCGAAGTGACAGTAGCAACCACACCTCCTTTCAGATCCAACACCATACCTTGGGGCTACGCTGCCGAAGATAGGCAAAAAGGAAAAGCAAAAATGGAAAAATTTGATGTCGCACAGGGAATGACCAGAACTGGAAGGATCTATACACCCAAACATTTGGGATGATCAAGCAAGGAGGATTTACCAAGAACTTGTCATTGAAACAGAGCCGGATGATCTTTGGAGGAAAATACAGGTGGGGGAATACTCCGTCGTTGATCATTTGAGCAAGACCCCCGCCCAGATCTCCATCCTGTCACTATTACAAAATTCGGAGGCGCACAAGAATACATTGATAAAAGTGTTAAATGAAGCTTGTGTGCCCAACAATATCACTTGCGGAGAAATGACCAACATTGTAGGGTAAGTGTTGGAGAGTCATAAGATCACCTTCCACGAGGATGAATTACCACCTAAAGGATTAAGTCATAACCGAGCATTGCATATCACATTACAATTTGAAGAAAAATTCATTGCCAGGGTCTTAATAGATGGGGATTCAAGCCTCAACATTTGCCCGTTGACTACTCTGAAAAGATTGGGCAATGATTTCCACGAGATACGAGCGGGAAGTATGAACGTAAATGCCTTTGATGGGTCTCAAAGGGCCACAATTGGGGAGATTAACCTTTGCCTGCAGATGGGGCCAACTTGGTTCAATGTTGAATTCCAAGTGCTTGACATATCAGCTACATACAATCTTCTATTGGGCTGACCTTGGATACATGTCGCTGGGGCTGTGACTTCCATACTACACCAGGTCGTGAAGTTCGAATGGAACCATCAGGAGGTGATCATATTTACACCAGTCCCGGTAATCGAGAATAGAAGAAGGCAAGTAGGGGAAACTTATAACCACATCGAACATGTCGATGCAGTTGAGAAAGATAAATGGTGGAGTAACAAAATAGAAAGCATACTAGCATGGTCTGGATACGAACCTGGAGAAGGGCTTGGGAAGAAACTCCAGGGCATTACCATGCCGATACAGTTGAAATGTCATGGCACAAATTTCGGGTTGGGATACCCATACACCTGGCAGGAGTACAATGACTGGTCGCTGCCATGGCGTGGTCCTTATTACCCTCTCGAGCAACCAATGCCACATCTGGGTCATACTTTTCACCAGGTTGATACAATATGGGGAGCTGCATAGGAAGAAGCTTTAGATGGGCTGAGGAATTTGTTTTTAGAGGACGAGGATATGGATTGCAGTACGATAATTGAGGAGGAGAAGGAAGAAGGCCTCACCATTCAGACTTTGGAGAAGGGAGTTGTTCTTAGGAATTGGAACACCAAACTATCCCGAGCCCACCGAGTCCCAGGGTAGCTTGGCATTTGGCCTAATTTATTTTTATAGCCATGCTAGGCATTTCAGATGTTTTCAGTAATTTTGTTTAAAAGACACATTTTGTTTCAAAATAATTGCTCTAGTCATCGAGCCGTAATTGTTTTGGATATTTTTAAAATTTAATTAATGCATTGCTATTTATCATTCATTATTTTCTTTCACATTTTTCTTCTATAGCGTTATTATTACTTTTCCTGATGAACCGATGACTGTGACATGTGATGAGACAACGTAACTTAAAGATTGTGACTCAAAAGAAGAAGATGAAATACCTATAGAAGTTGTCAGAGAAGTTTAAAATTTTGAGAACAAACCTAATTCCAACTTGGACAAAACTGAAACAATCAATTTGGGAGACCCCGAAACCGTCAATGAGACTCGCATAAACATTCACCTACCACCGTCAGAGAAAGAAGAATACATTTATTTCGTGAAGGAATATGAGGATATCTTTGCATGGTCATATGATGACATGACCGTCCTGAGCACATCCATAGTGGCTCACCAGTTACCTACCAATCCAATGTGTCCACCAGTAAAGCAGAAACTCAGAAAGTTTAAACCAGATATGAGCCTGAAAATTATGGAGGAAGTCACTTAGAAGATCAAAGCCAAAGTCCTCAGGGTAGTTGAGTGCCTAACCTGGTTAGCCAACATTGTACTTGTTCCGAAGAAAGATGGGAAATTTAGAGTATGTGTTGACTATCGAGATTTAAACAGAGCAAGTCCCAAGGACGACTTTCCACTGCCAAACATACATATCTTGATCAACAATTGCGCCAAGCATGAACTCCAATCCTTTGTAGATTGCTTCGCGGGTTATCACCATATCTGGATGGATGAAGAAGATGCAAAGAAAACAGCTTTTATCACGCCATGTGGGGTGTACTGCTACAAGATGATACCATTTGGTCTAAAGAATGCTGGGGCTACTTAAATGAGAGCCATGTCGACCATCTTCCATGACATGATACATAAGGAAATAGATGTGTATGTTGATGACGTTATCATCAAATCCAAGAGGGCCACAAATCACATAATAGATTTAAGAACGTTCTTTAATAGGCTAAGAAGGTACAATCTCAAATTGCACCCTACAAAATGTGCATTCAGGGTTCCTGCAGGAAATTTGTTGGGATTCATTGTTAAGGTTATTTAAGAGTTACCACCACTAAAGAGCAAGAAGGACGTGATGAGCTTTCTATGACGTCTCAACTATATCAGTCATTTCATAGCACAGTCCATATTTATATGTGAACCCATCTTCAGAATGTTGAGGAAAATTGCTGAAACGAGTTGGACTGAAGATTGTCAAAAGGCTTTTCACAAAATCAAGGAATACCTGTCCACACCACCAGTCCTAATCCCACCAGAACCTGGGAGACCTTTGCTACTCTATCTGTCCATATTAGATGGAGCCTTCGGATGTATTGTGGGACAACATGATGAGAAAGGAAGAAAGGAGCAAGCCATAAACTACTTGAGCAAGAAGTTCATGCCTTATGAAGCACGATACTCTCTGTTGGAACGCACCTGTTGTGCTTTAACCTGGACGGCTCAAAAACTGAGGCATTACTTCTATGCCTATACCACATACCTCATATCCAAGATGGATCCTCTAAAGTACATATTTTAGAAGCCCATGCCAACGGGGAAGTTAGCCAAGTGGAAGATACTGTTAAGCAAGTTCGATATCGTCTATGTAACTCAGAAGGCGGTCAAAGGACAAGCATTGGCAGACCATCTTGCTGAAAATTTTGTGGGAGGACAATACGAACCCTTGAAAATGTATTTTCTTGATGAAGAAGTATCATTCGTAGGAGAGGACATTGCTGAAGCTTACAGCAGTTGGAGAATGTTCTTTGATGGAGCTGCAAACTTCAAAGGAGTGGGCATTGGAGCAGTTTTGGTATCAGAAACAGGTCAACACTACCCTGTGTCCACGAAGCTTAGGTTTCCATGCACTAACAACATGGCAGAATATGAGGCTTGCATCACGGGGCTCAATCAGGCCATCGATATGAATATACAAGAAGTGCTGGTAATCGGTGATTCGGATCTTCTGGTACATCAGGTTCAAGGAGAATGGGCTATGAAGAACACCAAGATACTGTCGTACTTGTATCATGTGTAGGAATTAATGAAGAGATTCACAAAGATAGAATTCAAACATGTGCATAGAATTCAAAATGAGTTCGCATATGCACTAGCCACTTTATCATCAATGATACAACATCTAGACAAGAATTTCATCGATCCCATCACGGTGAAAATCCATAACCAGCCAGCTTATTATGCTCATGCTGAATAAAAAACGGATGGAAAACCTTGGTTCCACGACATCAAAGAATATTTGGGAGAGGAGAATATCTAGAGCAGGAAAACCATACTCAGAAACGCACTCTACGGAGGCTATCCAAACACTTCTTCTAAAATGGAGGGACCTTGTATAGAAGAACTCCCTATCAGGGGTTGTTAAGGTGTGTTGATGCAAATGAGGCTTTTAGACTGCTCGAGGAGGTACATGCCGGAACTTGTGGACCACATATGAATGGCTTTGTCTTAGCCAATAAAATATTGAGGGGTGGATACTTTTGGATGACTATGGAAACGGATTGCATCTGGTACGTACAGAAATGCCACCAGTGCCAGGTACATGCAGACATGATAAGGGTACCACCAAACGAGCTCAATGCAATAAGTGCACCCTGTCCTTTTGCTGCCTAGGGAATGGATGTCATTGGTCTGATCAAACCCACTACTTCAAACAGGCACCGGTTTAATTTAGTGGCCATCAACTATTTCATAAAAAAGGGTAGAGGACGTATCTTACAAAGCTTTAACCAAGATAGTTGTCGCGTACTTTGTCAATGATCGTATTGTTTGTTGATTCGGAGTTTCTGAGTCCATTATCACTGATAATGCCGCCAACCTCAACAGTGACCTGATGAAAGCCAATTGTGAAACCTTCAAAATCAAGCACAAAACCTCTACATCATACAGGCCTCAGATGAATGGATCTGTGGAAGCTGCTAACAAGAACATCAAGAAGATACTAAGGAAAATAGTAGAAAATCACAAACAATGGCACGAGAAACTACCCTTTTCCCTATTGGGGTACCTCACTATGGTCCGCACATCAACTGGAGAAACTCCCTACTTACTGGTTTATGGTACCGAAGCTGTCATTCCAGCCGAGGTGGAGATTCCTTCTTTAAGAATCATACATGAAGCTGAACTCAGCGATGCAGAATGGATAAGGAGCCGTTATGAGCAATTGGCACTTATAGACAGAAAGATAATGAACGCAGTATGTCACGGTCAGATTTATCATAATAAAATGTCCAAAGCTTTTAATAAAAAGGTTAAACCAAGGCAATTCACACAAAGACAGTTGGTGTTAAAGAAGATCTTCCCGCATCAAGATGAAGCCAAAGGGAAATTATCTCCCAACTGGCAAGGTCCTTACATGGTTCACCGGGTGCTAACAGGAGGAGCACTCATACTTGCAGAAATGGACGGAGAAGTTTGGCCGAAACCAATCCATTCAGACGCTGTCAAAAGATACTATGTTTAGATTGTTTACATTCCTCCATATGTTGTAATTGAACTGCGCTTGACCTGATTCCCGTTTAAGAGGGGATATGTAAGCAGCTCTGTGGATTTGGTCATATATGAATAAAATTTTCATGTCCCCCAGCACTAGAAACTAGGGCAGAATTTTGAGGAGGAACCTCAAAATTCCGGAGCAAGTCTAGCCAACGCCATCATATACCAGACAGTCAGAAATTGGTTAAGAAACTGGGGCAAAAATTTTGAGAAGGATTCTCTCTGGAGAAGGTCTAGCAAGTTTCGTCACCCGCAAAATGGTCGAATGATCATTTACTAAACTGGGGCTGAATTTTGAAAAGGACCCTCAAAATTCTAATACAAGAAAGCTCCAATATCTCTAAAATGTGTTACAGTCATTAGTTCATTTCAAATTGCTCAATATTTCACTATGTTTTCTAAAATAGTTCTGGTTTCATCAATAAGTGCATATTTTCGAAAATTCTAATTCCGTGATAGTCAGGTGTTACCCAAGGTAACTCAAACAAGGCCTCTAGAAAGGAGTGAAGCAAAGCCAGCAGACGAAGGCATGAACCAACCTCCCCTTACAAAACATACAATTTTTCTTTGGATGCAGGCATGGCGAACATAATAGAAGTATTCGTAAACATACACATATCAAAGTCCTAACAATCAGGTCACCAGACGCAAATATATCTCCAGCTAAGAAATATTCTACTCTTATTTGCTACTTGTTCATTGCATAAGGATAAGCATTGCTTTCTCATTGCACAAGACTAAGCTTGTCTCAAATCTTATATGAGGCTAAGTCGTGCCTCCATATGTGCATAAGGATAAGCATTACCTTCTCTTCGCATGAGACTAAGCTCTGTCTCAAATCTCGCATAAGGCTAAGCATTGCCTTCTCTTTGCACGAGACTAAGCATTGTCTCAAATCTTGCATGAGGCTAAGCCCTGCCTCCATATTTACATAAGGCTAAGCATTGCCTTCTCTTTGCATTAGACTAAGCTCTGTCTCAAATCTCGCATAAGGCTAAGCATTGACTTCTCTTTGCATGAGACTACGCCTTGTCTAAAATCTTGTATGAGGCTAAACCCTGCCTCCACATTTGCATAAGGCTAAGAATTGCCTTCTCTTTGCATGAGACTAAGCCTTGTCTCAAATCTTGCATGAGTCTAAGCCCTGCCTCCACATATGCATAAGGCTAAGCACTGCCTTCTCTTTGCATGAGACTAAGTCTTGTCTCATATCTTGCATGAGGCTAAGCCTTGCCTCCACATTTGCATAAGACTAAGCGCTGCCTTCTCCTTGCATGAGGCTAAGCCCTGCCTCCATATTTGCATAAGGCTAAGCACTACCTTCTCATTGCATGAGACTAAGCTCTGTCTCCAATCTTGCATGAGGCTAAGACCTACCTCCATATTTGCATAAGGCTATGCACTACCTTCTCGTGAGATTAAGCTTGGTCACCCTCTGCATATTCGTTGCTCAATTTCTAAACTTTACATTACCCTTCACAAACGAACCTTTTCCATTGGTTTCATTTACCGTTGGATCCAGAACTACATATGACCTAATTCCTATAAAACCAGAGATATGTAGGCAAGTCAGAGACCAGGGTTCGACCTCTATTTTTTCAAAACACCGGTCATCATTTCTTTACCCGAAAACTCTTTCATCATTCCCGGGTAAAGAGGGGCAGCTATTGATACCCAATTTTTCCCTCATATATTTTAAAATATGCATGCATACTTTCAAAATATTGGGCATACATGCAAAAATGTTTTTACGATATTTTTGTAATTTTAAAGGCCTTAAATCAACTCTTTTCTGCATTTTTTATTATATAAATATCCAAAAATCATCCCTCATATTACTTATGATGATTTAATCATCTAAATTCATCATTTAGGATCATGTAAGTGTTCAAATATTTTAATTGCATTTTTTACAATTACATTTGCATTTTTTAGACTTTAATTGCATATTTTGCAATAATAGCCTATACATATGCATAACTACATTATCCATATAGAAAATAACTTTTTATATTTTTATAATATTAAGTTATTATTTTAAATCATTTTCATGCATGAAAATTATTTTTATCATTTAATTATTTATTTTTAAAATTATTTTATTCAGTCAAATGGGTATTTAACAAATAGCCCCTAATTTATACCCAAAATTGGACCCCCCCAATCCAATTTAATTAAACCGAGGCCCAAAATCACCCCAGCCCAAACCTAAAGATCTCTACCCGCCCCAAACCCCTTTAATCTTGGTCGTTGATCTCTGAGATTAACGGCCCCCATTCACCCTTTCCTTTTTTAACTCAAACGACCCCCATTCACCCTTTCCTTTTTTAACTCAAACGACCCCCTAACACTAATAATATTTCACACCCAACCGCCCTTGAATCACCCTTCTTCTCCGGTTCTCTCTGAGACCAACCCTAACCCTAGCACCGCCACCTGAATTCTCCCCTAAACCTTTCGATTCTCACCCGCTCCATGGGGTTCCCTGGTGATCTGAGGCTCCTACCAACCTCTTACCTCTTCTAGTTGTTCGATTTGTTGTTTTATGAAAGGATCTCGAAGAGATCCAACCCAAATTTTTTTCGAAACCGTTTAAGAGTCTGCCTACGGCCATCTCCGTTTGGAAGTGCTATTATCTTGTGTTTATGGTTCGAATCTTTGGTTCAAAACCAGATTTTCTTTACCCCACCCCTTTTTCTCAAAATCCTAACCTTTTTCAACGTTAATCTGTCCAGATCTTTGTAGACCTTGAGTGATTCTGAGTTTATCAGTAGTTTTCTTTTTAAAATCTCTTGTTTTCTTTATTGTTAATCGATTTTAGTATCTTATTGTATAGGGTTTTTGCTTCCTTATTATGTGTTGGTCAGATCTCTGTAGATCTGAAAAGGTTTTGAGTTTCTATGGCATTTTTCCTTCTATTTTCACTATTGTTGATCGATCCTAAAGTTTCCCAAAACTAGGGTTCCACTTCTTCTTGTTTCTGCAAAACTTTTCTAAAAGTTTCTAAGTGTTTGAAGTTGGTTATTTTTACTCTTATGTTCTAGTCCTTTGTTTGTTCATTTGTCTCACTGTCCGATTCAATTTTTTCCGTTATTGTTTATCTCTGTCAATCAAAATAGATTGACTAATTTTACTTAGGATTCGAATCATATTTTCCTGTTAAAATTAGTACTTCCCCATGATTTTACCTATTTTCCTCATTTATAACTTTTGATTGGTATTACTTACCTTATTTAGATTAATTAGTCTAATCTATGATCTTTAGACTTATTGCTTACCTTATTTAACTTCAACCATTCCTGATGACTGATTTAGTATGAGATTCTCCATGATTTAAGTGATATTAATTGATTAGTTTAGCCCTAACTAACTGGTTAAGTGATTTACATACTTTATTTATGTGCAGTTAATTTTCCTTGCTTTATTTGTTTACTCTGCTCAAAGGTATATAAGCCTCACTCTTTTTCTTTAAAAACACACACAGACATAGAAAAGTACAAAACGTTCTTGCTCTCTTCCTCTATCAAAATCTTCTACTATTTGTTGTTACATTATCTAGCCGGCTGGAAGCCAATGCTAGACCTTTGGACCCTGTTTGCTTCACTCTTCTATTCTAAACTCTTAATTGGTATGCCTCCACTTTACTATCATTCAAACCTTTGTATAATTTAACTTGTGTACTTCCTGTTCTCAGCATGTTTACTTTCATGTTATTAAATTGGTATGTTCTTTTTTATCAGCCTGCCTATTTTTAACTAGACTTATGTGCTTCATGCTAATACTCTTAAATTAGCATGCCTGCTTACATACGATTACACCAAGAGTGTTTCTATTTCCAGCATGTCGGCATGCATGCTTCTAATAACTAGACCTATGTGTTTTCCTACTCTCAACATATCTACATGTCTGCCTTTATGCCAGTAGACCTATGTCTACTTTCCTTGTTCTAAGCATTCGCCCTTAACAAACTTAATTAAGTCATGGTCTCTATACTCTCAACTCTGCTTGCTTTCTGTGTGATTGTCTGATCCTAGTGTGTTGTCATATGATTAATACATGCCTGTATGTTAACCTAGTAATAGCTAAGGGATCAAGACCATGAGAAACCTTGTTAAACTAATTGATCCTATCTATTGTTGATTGATGGAGTTCAGGGCTACGCTCCTTCTGTTAAATCTGGGCCATGTGGGCCTTTGCTTTTATGACTATGTTTCTGCTTAGACCTTTTGTTTCAATATTCTTCTAACTATTTTAATACTCCTGAAATGTTTTTACTCCTGAACTGTTTTACTTCTGAGTTGTTTTGTTAAAACTATTTCTAAACTTCCAAGCACTACCTTCCACTCCTACTCTTAGAATATCTAGGATCTTGCCCCTCTAGTGTGAGCATTTCTTAAGAGTCCATGGGACTCCTTCGAACTCTGACATAATGGGGCTGGCCTTTTCACACTACACAAAGACCGTTTCTCTTTAAATAGAGTCTGGATGTGAGCATTTCCCGGGGTCCCTGAGGTCTTTGGGAACTTTGACGCACCAGAATGCTCTCTTGGACACTATGAGTTGTTGGGATACTGCATACTTTGTTGAAGGCCTGGTTTTCCAGGTTTACTATTTGGGTATGTTCAGACTCCCTATAGTGCTTGTAGTTTCACTTTTATAATTCATTATGTTTGGTTTGTAATAATAATTGGGGATATTAGTAAACCCGAGAGGGGTTCTTATATATATTTTGTTGGGAAAGGGTAGATACCATGCCTATAGGGTTTAAAATCAGTCTTGCTTTTAGATACAATGTCTATAAGGCTTTAAAAACCAACTTCTACATTTAGTTACCATGTTTATAAGGTTTTAAAAAACCAACTTCTGCATTTAGTTACCGTGTCTATAAGGTTTCTACACTTAGACAACATGTCTATAAGGTTATAAAAATCCAACTTCTGCATTTAGATACAGCATGTCTATAAGGTTTTAAAAAACCAACTTCTACATTTAGATACTATGTCTATAAGTTTTCTACACTTAGATACCATGTCTTAATTTCTACACTTTGACAGCATTCTATAGGACCTAATAAATCAAACTGCCTGCTTAAAACTGTTTACTGTGGTTCTAATTAACAATTAGATATCATGTTCATAGGACATCTCTGATCCACGCCTAGGCAAGCCTATACGGAGATTAAAATCTAGAGATTATAAAATTATGCTCGTGAATTGCGCAAATTTAGTTAAGTCCTAAAATCAGTATGCAACTGATTAAGTACCTTCTGCCTCACTTTAATAAAACACAACATATGTTCTACTTTGTGCTGACTTAGATATCCAGCTATAGGACTTTTAAAGTATCTAAAATATTGTTGTTTGAGACGTGCAATTGCCTGCTTATTTGTGGAGGTAGATGTGAGCCTTTAACTATTCCTTTTATCTGATAGTCCTATGTGTTTTGCTTGTCGCTTAGATTTTTCTCCTTTAAGCATTATAGGAATGTCTAGATCCGCCTTAATTAGAAGTCCTAAAAACCTCCAGAATCATATGTAAGGGACGGGTAATGCACGCATAGAGTATGTTTAATTAGAATCGCTTATATAACCACTAAAGGAGGGTAATTGGGTAGTAAAGGATATGATGACCTGTGCGTTAATACTATGTGTAGAACCCCAACTTGGGGACGATTACCAAGTATTGCATAGAAGTAATCCTATAGGCTAAAAAACCTAGGACCCCCTTTACTCCTTGTTTTAAATGAAAGATCCATTTGTCTAATTTTCTTTATCTGTTTATAAGAATAATTCACCTAATTCGAGTTTGGCTGGGACTCACCATTGTAGACCTCGAGGGGTGCCTAACATCTTCCCCTCAAGATTATTTTGAGCCTTTACCCAATCTCTGGCAATGCAAACCGGTTTTATGAGTTATTTGCTTTAGGTGCCCTAATGCACCTTAAATCCGTTAGGTGGCAACTCTTCAAATCCCATACCCAATTCCCAAAAGTAAATGAGTTGTTCTCGATAAATGTTGAAACCTAGACTCTGCAAGGAAAAATGGGGCGTGACAGGGATGTGTTTTTATTTATGGATACTTCATTGATATTGCGTTACTCTCCTAGTTGATCGACCGCGGGTGCTCAAATTTTTCTTTGTGGAACAGAAAAATTATAGAGGTATTCCTTGCGGGATGATCATAAATGAGAGATGTGTTAGACATTCAGGCGGTGGAGTTGGGATCAAATATGGTGATTCGTATGTTCTATGGATTTGGAGACTAGAAGCTCTCAGGAGTAGATTGTTGCATGGTTGTGGACTGCGAAGTGTGGCCGAAGCTAGCTAGGTGATAGTATATGTTATGATTCAGTCAATGTGGACTTTCGGAGGATTATTTATCTAGTTTTAGGTGACCAGAGTTGATTTAGAGGTCCATTGGTAGGCCCAATTAGGATGTGTATTCTTCACCGAGTCGGATTGGTTGGCTCCATATTGCTATTGCTGAGGGATGTACCATTTGGTTGTTGTAGAGCTTATTCCTGTTCTAAAATGATCTATGAGTTACTCTTCTATGCCACGAGGAGTTGTGATTCGTTGGTTATATGCACATATAGTGCGGTTCTATTTGAGCTTTATAGCGGAATTTGAGCGAGATGAGTATTTGGGTATTGCATGATTGATTGCACGTTGGCTATGTTCTTTCCTGATTGTGGTATTGCGTTATTTGCTCTCTGTGGTTATAGTAATGCACTTTGGGTGCTTGATGTCGAATTTTGCGTGGTTATTGATTTTGAGCATGGTGGCTCGAGGTACATAATATAGACCAGCATTTGGATGGGTCACGCATTGTAGCGAAGTTATGTTGAGACATGATCCTTTGTGTTAGATTCGTGTGTTTTGGTTATACGATGTGTGATAGGTTCTTAGCATTGTTTTGTAGCGGTACTTGTTGAGCTTGAGAGATAGCTCCTTTGTCTGAGTCATTTTCCATGATTGAGTACATTTGGAATGTTGCTTATTGGTGCACGGATTGCACGAGTTGCGGCTTTAGACTGTATTAATGTTTCATGTCACTAGAGTGATTATGTTAGATGGAATGAGGTCATTGTACCGAGAATGGGTGCTATCGGATAAGACTGCGATATATTTGGAAGGATATTGATGTTGATCGGCTTAGATATTTGCTATAGTTCCTATCAAAAGAGAAGGAGTTCCACAACTTGTTGGTCTGATGAATGGTCATGAGTTTATGCGTGTTTCTTTCATCTTTGGCAGTATATGAAGGTGTTAGAATGAGGCTCTGTTTGATAAGAGGTTTATTACCGGTATTGGGTTGTTTTGAGCAGCTACTGTGATTAGAAGTTATCGCTATGAGTGTTTTGGGTTATATGTTATAATATGTGATTTCATCTTAAGTTATGTCTATGGCTTGATACAGCTTGTTCAGACTTATATAGTGTGTAGATGCGAGATTCTGATCTCATAGAAAATATTGGATGTGGAAATTGGATTCAAAGGCTTATGGGCTAGGTTGGATTAAGAAATTTTGGTAATGTTGTGTTATCAGATATATATAGGATAGGATGACGTGGGGTCACCCCCGGGTATGTACATAGTGAAGTTACACGACAATTTGATGGCTTTTGAAACAACTCTAGGCACATTTGAGGATGAACATATGTTTAAGTGGGACCCGACCGATCGTATTGAGTATTTGCACTTTGCTCGGTAGTTTGGGGGTACGAGTAGCTCCGTATGATGTCTCCTTTTTACCAACCGAGGGGGTATATAAGGGAGTTTTTGCAATTTAAGTGACATAAATCGAATGAGATTATTTATTTAATTTCAGAGTCACCACTTGGGATATTTATTATGGTGTCCCAAGTCACCGATTTATTTTAAATCCCAAATCGAGGAAAATTGACTTTATTTAAAAGTCTGCGAAACCAGAAAAAATAGGTAAGAAATTCTGTTAACCCGGGAGAAGGTGTTAGGCATTCCAGTGTTTCGTGGTTCAAGCACGGTCGCTTAACTATTAATAATTGGCCAAATTATCTGATTTATTAAATGTTTTAAAACTATTGTGCATTGTTAATTTTATAACCACTTTTAATTATTTTAATCGCTTTTTAGGACTTATGGAATTATTTCTTGAAGAAGTTACGATTGTCGTACACTTGTCGTTTTGGAACACGTTGTAAATCACGCTACATTAAATGCACCCGCGATTTGCAACATGTTTGTTCATTATTGTTCGAAGTTGTTATGATCGGGTCACATAAAATGCACACCCGATTTGGGATTAGGCATCACGACCATACCATGCGAACCGTACCCATAGCCGTTATAAGTTATTATTAATCGCTCCTAAAGCAAGCTACGATATTCATGAATTGTTCGTTTCTTAAATTTGGGATTAATGCAAGGTCTTTGCATACGGATAGATGTAGTAGTATAAGGCTGAAGACTTAACGTTCTAAATATTCAACATTTACTCTTGTATACGGATGTGAGGAAACTATGCCATTTGAAGTGGGGAAACCTATATTCGTGTAACATTGATTCACAAAGAAGTTACAAGATTGCTTGATGTTTTGTAAGGAACAAACCACCTTCTTCTCGTATATTAATGTAAAGCAAAGAACAAACACAAACTATTTTAAAACTACAGACACGCTTATCTGAATCCACAATTGCAACCAAATACACTAGCTAAATGGGCTTTCCTGCATCATTGTAACAAAGCCCATTGGAGTTACGAAGGTCGAGTCCAAATTCCATGGACTCTGAAAGAACACTGTAATAGCTACGCTATGTCTAGCAATTGTTAAAAGAAAATTTTACAAAATAATTAAGTACAACCTTAATATCAAACCCAATTAATCATGGCTTAGAACATAAAATCAGTGGCCATTTTAATTTTTACAACAATCAAATGCTCTCAAAAGCAACTTAATGATAAAGCTAACTACTAAACTATTAGTATTGACTATAAACCTAAAACAACGGCCATGTATGCTTCAACACCAGACATAGCTTAGCCATCATTCAGGCAAAACATGTTCTAATTTGAAGCTCATACTTAAACCAATTATTATATGAGAATGTCTATGATTACAATTAAGAAATAACTTGTGGGTCAAGCCATTAAAACTACAACTCAAACCATCTTATGGCCAGATCCACAGTTATTGAACCTCAAATCCAGCATTAGACTTTAATTTATCATAAACCATGAAAAAAAGACTCGAACTTCAGGAATTAATACTCAAACTAGGCAACATATGATTATGTACAATACACATGTTGAATTCTAGTGGAAATAGGTGAAATGCAAATCATTCTAATCGTACATAACTGCTAAAGCACATTCCAGCTATAACCAAACTTCATGTAATTGCTATGTCAAAACCAAACATTCAAATTATGTTAAAAAAAGAACCAACAAACAACCGGCTTAACAAACTACAACAGACAGTTCACATTTCAATACAATTCAAATTAGAATACAAGTGATAAATGTGTACCTAAGCTTGAAAATGAAACTGAACATTTGCCAAATAAAGATCAAAGAAATCAACTACTAAGTGATCTCACAATAGGTCAACAACAGAAGATAGGATGACCGCTTGAATCCCAGAATGATCAACAGAAAAAACATCAGCAACTAGAACGACAACAAAACCCCATAATTTTGACTAAAACCAACTTTAAATGGCAGGGATCATGAACTAGGAAACCATGGAGCTATTTCTGTTTTCAGATTCACTTGGAAAACTCAGAAAAAGGAAGAAAAATCAGTGTGAAAATCAAATTCTTTTCCAGAATTCCTTGGTATTTCAAAAATGCCTTTTTAAAATTGCCTAATCTTGATGATAGTCTGTTTTGAGTGAGTGATGGCCTATTCTTTATACAGAATGCATAAAGATAGCATAAAAAGGAATATTCTACCCTAAAATTCTGAAATGTCAGATAGTACAGCATCTTTGACATTTGTATGTCCTTTTTTCAGCCCAAATCCAGTATTGTCATGCTAAGGATGGAGACAGCTGTGCAAAATCTAGTACCTTCTGATATTTTATCTAGGGTTTGCCCATTATTACCTTCAAATTAACCCCTTTTAGTTCTGTTTAATACAAATAGCCACCTCAATGTCCTAGGCTCTAATTTTTACTGCCCAGAATATGTAACAACTCGACTGGTCATTTTGAGATTTTGTGCTTTGATCGCCAGTTCTCAGGAATGACTTGCCCCGTATGGTGTATTATGACTTATGTAAATCATTGGTTTGGGTTTTTAGGGAAATCGGAACGAATTTGGAAGAACAATTCTCAGTTTGTAGCTTGAAATTTGAAAGGTTTGACCAAGATTTGACTTGTTTGTATATGATCTCGGATCAGAAATTTTAGGTTTTGGTTAGCTCCGTTAGGTGATTTGGGACTTAGGAGCATGATCGGAATGCATTTTGGAAGTCCGTGGAAGGTTTTGGCTTGAATTGGCGAAATTGAGATTTCGGCGTTTTCCAGTTGATAGGAGAGATTTTGATATAGAGGTCAGAATGGAATTCTGAGAGCTACAGTATCTTCGTTGTGTCATTTGGGATGTGTGTGTAAAATTTTAGGTCATTCGGACGTGGTTTGGTTGGATTTTTGATCAAAATCGTATTTCAGAAGATTTTTGAAACTTAGGCTTGAATCCGATGTGAATTGGTATATTCGATGTTGTTTGAGGTGTTTTGATGATTGGGACAAGTTTGACTAAGGTATTGGGTTATGTGTGTGGTGTGTGCTTTTGGTTGAGGTCCCGAGGAGCCTCGGGGTGATTTCGGATGGTTAACGAGAAGATTTAAAACTTGGGAGATTGCAGAAAATTTGCCGCTTCTGGTGTTTTTGCACCTGCGGTTTGGGGTCTGTAGGTGTGGCACCACAGATGTGAGGGAGAAGCCACAAAAGCGGTTTTGGAGGGGATTGTCAGGAAACCATAAATGCGATATTGGGGGCCACATCTGCAGAACCGCAAATGCGTAAGAAGGATCACAGATGTGACAGTGGCCGACTTTAGTGATTTCCGCAGAAGTGGAGTGTTAACCACAAATGCAGTATCACAGAAGCGGATTTTGGACCACAGATGCGGACATGCCTGTGCAGAGCATATAAGTTAGACCATTTCGGGAAATTGGGTTATTTCACCATTTTTGACTTTGGCTTGAGAGCTTTTGGACGATTTGAAAAAGGGATTTCAAGGGAACCTCATTAAGGTAAGGATTTTGGACCTAAAACACATTTCTATGGTAGTATTTCATGGATTAAGGCTGCAATTAAATGAATTAAAGGGCTAAAAATGGAGGATTAGGGCATGAGTTAAGAGGCCTTAAATTGAGGATTTAAAGGGTCATTTGAACTCTGATTTTGGCATTATTGATATGCATAGACTCATGGGAAGATGAGAAATCAATTGATTTAAAAAATTCTGAGTTTCAAGAAGTGGGACCGGGGCTCGGTTTTGGCCAATTTCAGGATTTTTGGTATTTTTCGATTGTTTTTCCTTGGGCTTTGCTCCCTTAGCCTAGTGTGACTTATTCGTTCTGATTTATTTATAGATTCGACGTGCGTGGTAGCCGATTCGAGAGTAAAGGTGTCGCGAGTTAGAGATTTAACCGGTTCGAGGTGAGTAATGATTGTAAACGATGCTCTCAGGGTTTGAATCCCCAAATTGCTTATCGTAGTGCTATATTGAGGTGAGGCACACACTTGATGACGAGCGTGGGGTCGTGCACTATTGGGGATTGTGACTTGGTCTGTCCCGATTGATGATTTTTCCGCGTATTTGATTGAAAACTATTTGTTATCATCATTTTTTCGGTTGAATGCCATATTTGGGCCTAGTGCCCGCTAAGTGAACCCTTCGGGGATTTTTGTTGATATTTCCTCACTGTTTTGACTTTATACTTGAACTTAATTGTGTTATTTTCCACTGTTTTCAAAACTCAGCCAAGTTTATTTTGCTTTAACACTTGAAATGATATTTCAAATAATATTTTGGGCTGAGCATCATGTTTTACTATTTCCCGAGCGACTTATGTGATTTTAATTGAGTAAGACCGAGTGTCTGTATGGTGAAGATACTTTTGGATCGGGCTGCACGCTGCAGAAGTGAGATACTGATTTGATTATGAAGCCGAGGGCCTGAGATATGTACGCCACGAGGTGGCTTGTTGATTGATATGAGGTCGAGGCCTAGATTTGATGCCACGCGATGGCTTGATATTGCGCTTGGGTCATAAAAGGCCCCTCCCAGAGTCTGTACACCCCTAGTGAGTGTGGGTACCCATTGTGATGTGAGATTGATCCCGAGGGGCTGGTACTGTTCTGAGATATTGCCCGAGGGGCGAACTTCTATTTTTTTACTTTATCTTAATTATTTGTCAATTTACCTGTTTACTGGTTGAAAGAGGGTTTAACTTGACTTTTCATTGTCTTACTACTTTTAAATGGTTTTACTGCTTCATTATAGAATGTCTTGTTCCTTACGTGTTTTCTTACTTGCAGTCTTTATTTACATTTTTTACTCACTGAGTTGGAGTACTCACTTTACTCTTTGCGCCCCTGTGTGCAGATTCAGGCGTTATTGGTTCCGTTCTTAAGTGCTGATTCCTCTAGTTCCAGGCAGCTTTCGGATATTACGAGGTAGTAGTTGGCATCCGCAACCCCGTGTCTCTACTCTCTTATCATTTTTATTTCCTTTCGAACATTTGTATTAGTATTGGATTTAGCAGACTTGTGTATGGTCTATAGATGCTCGTGACTTGTGACACCCCGATTATGGCTGTGTCGGGTTGGATTCCATTTTTGTTATCTATGTTTCCACTACTTATTATCATTAAATCATGTTTTAGACTGCCTTTATATTGTTTGACTGCTTTAACAAGTGAATTGAGTTTAATTGGCTGATCTTGTCTTCACGAGAGGCGCCATCATGACCAGGTTCGGGGTTAGGGTCGTGACAAGTTGGTATCAGAGCCTAGGTTACATAGGTCTCATGAGTTATGAGCAGGTTTAGTTGAGTCTCGCGGATAGGTACGGAGACTTCTGTATTTATCCTTGAGAGTCTGCAGAACCTTTAGGAAAACATCACATTCTTGAATTCTTATCGTTTTTCCTTGATTCAGCTTGAAATGTAACTTTTTGAATTCCTTCCACGCATTCGTATACGTGCATGAGCGCTCAGTATCAGATGTGCATCGATGGCTTGTGAATCCCTGATCGAGGGGTGATATGTGATCTTTGTGAGTTGATGTTGGGCCAGTCTGGAGAACTTGAGGCCGGTTCTTTGCCTATGGCTTGAGCACCGAGGGGTGATTGTGTGAGCAAGTGTTTTTGAACTTATATGTTTGGTATTGTCCCTGTTAATAGAAGTGACGGTTGGATACTATGTGATGAGTATGTTGGTGTTGTGAGATGTATCCATACAAATTGGAAGTGACGAGAAGGGTCTGCTGGAGGATAGAAGAACTATTAGGTGCTTGGATTCCATCATGATTCGAGGTATAGCCCCGAGTTATGGGTGTGTGAAGAATCTTTTTCATGTTTCCTAGTTGAAAGTGAAGTAAATTTCATGTTGCGGTATGCGTTAAGACTCAAGAAAACTAAGTGACTGCGTACAGTTTATGACGGTGGAAGGTATACAGAAATGTTAATTGGGGGCAAAGAAGGTGGGTTATATCCTGCAAAGTATTCTGGGGTTGTGTGATCCTTATGTGACTGTTAGAAGATCTCATGTACAAGTGAAATATAAGTGTTGAAATTTGAATTTTGGGTCGCTTAAGAGAGTGGGCTTAACTGTTGCGAGAGTGAATGCGAAATTTGTAGAAGAGTTAAAATTCTTGATAATCTGTGTTTTTACAAGCTTATAAAGGATTTGAGTTTAACCTTACTATGGTATTATGACATCAATAGAGTATATGCGTTATTGAGTGTATTTTGATCTATGGCTTTGAGCCAAGTGGGAGAGTCTGCGGTTGAGTAGGTGATTGCACGACTAGGTGCTATGTCAGTTCTAGTTTGAGGCGTTCGGGTGAATCAGTTATGGCCCGCGGAGATTGAGATAGAGGATGACTCGAGTAAAGGAAACTTCTTAACAAAGGATATAGAATGCTTCATAGGTGTGTAAGAATCACGGAATGTCTCGAGTTGTTGGTAAAAGATGCTCGGTGGATAGAGTAGGAAGTTGCTTGGTTGTATTAGAATGAGGTTACATTCTGCGATGTCAAAGTTCTTGTGAGGCACGGGTTGTCGGTTCATTTGATCAGGCTAATTGCGATTTGAGTAGAGTGGATGACTCTCGGGAATGGTTCTAATGGGTTCAAGACTTTCAGGTAATAATTGGAGATTTTCAAGTGTATAATTGGGCTAGAAACTGAGGTTTGCATTAGAGGGTGCCAAGACTTGTGTCATTTCAATATCAATTATGGGATTCTATATATCATTGTTTGGAAGGTAATGGCTCGGAATTCGTAGGAGGTCTCTTCAGGGTAAGTATTTTGAACTTGGTGCTTTTGGGGATATCTAAGAAAGTATTCAGCGGCTTATGAGCCTTAGATGGTGTGGCTTTATGCTTGGGTCTTGTGTGATGAGTCTGGGTTGAGGAATCGTGATGGTACAGTAAGAAGGAGTATCAAGTTGAAGGTAAATCAGAAGGAAACTCGGATAGATGGTATAGCTTGGTAGTGGGTCGGATCGAGATGGTAAGGATATGATTAACTCTTTGGATTCTTATGGGGTAATGAGTCTCTGCAGGTGTTTCGAGGCAATTCTTTTGGGTTTTAGAGTCATTCGTAGCTCGGTTGAGTTAGAAGGGTTCAGTCCTGATGAGTTAGGGTTGTGCAAATGGAATTCAAGGAGTTATTGATGGTTCCTACCTTGGTTGGAGAAGCATAATTTACTATTGGCATGTAGAGCATGGGATGTATAGTGGTTCTTTTCTAGATGGGATCAATGGGAAGTTCTTGGCTAGTGGAATGCATAGTTGCTTGCGGTTCGGAATGGATATGAAATTCTCATAGTTATCCTAGAATGGTATGAGATATGCGGTATATTGTAAATGATTGAGAATTACGTGTGTGAGGTTGCGGTTCGATTCTGAAAGGAAGGTCATAAAATTCTTCGGCAGCATGGGCAGTTACAGATGATTAGAGGAATAATATTTAGATGATTAAGGAAATGGTATTTCTAATTGGAGTGATTTAACGAGGGTATATGTTTAAGAAAAGGCAATAAGATTAAGTTGATGGTACTTTGGTGATATTGCAGCACTTTCTTATTAGATCGATGGATGATATTCGAGTTTGCTTGATGGAACAAGGGAATTTTACAGTATCTTTCGTGGAATGATTTGGTATTTGAGTTGTGGTATGCATTCAGACGGCGGAATTGGGATAAGGTTTGTTGATTCATGTGCCATATGGATTTGGAGACGGCAAGTTCTCATATTCAGGCTATGTGGTGGTTGTGAGTCGTGTGTATCGGCACTGTTTAGTGATTATCGGGATTTGGAGACCCAAGCTGATCTTTTGTTGCTTGGTATGTTAGATTTTGGATGTGATATTGGGTTCAGATTGTTTGTCTCTATATGGTGTCATTCTAGACTATTTCACTAAGGCGACGCTGTTGGCTATGCCGAAAATGTCACGGATTAAGTGGCATGGTTCAACGGATTATGTCCTAGTGGAGTGGTTTTATATTTCGAAGACCCATCAGACGACTGGGAGAGATTGTTTTTCTTAGTTAGGTTTTCGTGATAGATGTTAGTGCAGAGGCTTCTACCATTGATTCAGTTCCGGTGGTGAGGGACTTTTCGAAAGTGTTTCTTGTGGCCGGGTATGCCGCCGGGCAAGGTTGTTGATTTCTGTATTGATTTGATGTCTGGTAGTGTGTATCATATGGCACCGACAGAGTTATAGGGATAGAAGGAGCAGCTTTAGGACTTACTTGATAAGGAGTTCGTTGGCAGGCCAATGTAGATGTGTGTTCTAACTTGAGTCGGCTTGGTTGGCACCAAATTGTATTGCTGAATGATGTGTTGATTCGATTGTTATTGAGCTTATCAGTAATCTGGGGAGGTCTATAAGTTACCTTTCTATGTTGCGAGGTGTATAATTTGTAAGTTATGGGCACATATGGTGCGGTTCTATTGGGGTTTCATAATGGAAGTCGAGCGGGAAGAGTGACTGGGTATTGCTCGGTGAATGGCGTATCAGTTATGTCCTTTTGGGTTAGTGTCGTCTATGTTATTTGCTTCATTGTGGGTATGATGATTGCTTTGGTTCCAGACATCTAATTGTGCGCGGTTGTCGATTTTGAGCATAGTGACTTAAGGTGGTTCATGTGGAGCAGTGTTGGCTAGGGTCACATATCGCAGCGAAGTTATGTGGAGGTATGACCTTGTGGGTTAGATTCGTGTGTTCTGTTCCTATGATGCGATTTCAGCATGTTTGAAGGATAGTATCGAGCTTCGGTTCAGAAATTTGATGTGGTATTTGCCAAGGAAGAAGTGGCTTCATAAATGGTTGATCTGGGAAATGGTTATGGCTTACCGCGTGTCTTAGTGATCAATGGCAGTATATGAAAGTGTTGGGATGAGACTTTAGTTGATAAGAGTTTTTCTATCGGTATGCGGATGTTGTGTGCAGCTGATGTGGTTAGAAGTTATCACTACAAGTGTTGTTATGTGGTATATCATGTGATTGCACCAGAGATAGCATATATGGTTTGTTACAGCTTGTTCGGACTTATTCACAGTATAAATGTGAGATTCTGATCGTGTTGATAATTTTAGAAGTGGAAATGTGGTTCTATGGTTTATGGACTAGGATGGATTGTGAACTTTCAGTCATATTATGTTATCAGACCTATGTGAGATAGGGTGACATGGGATCCCCCCCCCTCCGGGTATATGCATGGTAAGGTTATTCAGCAATTGGTTGGCTTTTAGAACAACTCTAGGCACGTTCGAGAATGAACATATGTTTAAGTGGAGGAAGATGTAATGACCCGACTGGTCGTTTTGAGATTTTGCACTTCGATCTCCAGTTCTCGGGCATGACTTGCCCCGTGTGGTGTATTATGACTTATGTAAGTCGTTGGTTTGGGTTTTCAGGGAAATCATAACGAATTTGGAAGAACAATTCTCAGTTTGTAGCTTGAAATTTGAAAGGTTTGACCAAGATTTAACTTGTTTGTATATAGGATCAGAAATTTTATGATTTGGTTAGATCCGTTGGGTGATTTGGGACTTAGAGCATGATCGGAATGCATTTTGAAAGTCCGTGGAAGGTTTAGACTTGAATTGGAGAAATTGAGATTTCGGCGTTTTCCGGTTTATAGGCGAGATTTTGATATAGAGGTCAGAATGGAATTCTGAGAGTTGTAATAGCTTCGTTGTGTCATTTGGGATGTGTGTGTAAAATTTCAGGTCATTGGGACGTGGTTTGGTTGGTTTTTTTATCAAAAGCGTATTTCAGAAGATTTTTGAAACTTAGGCTTGAATCCGATGTGATTTGGTACATTCGATGTTGTTTGAGGTGTTTTGATGATTGGGACAAGTTTGAATAAGGTATTGGTTTATGTGTGTGCTTTTGGTTGAGGTCCCGAGGAGCCTCGGGGTGATTTCGGATGGTTAACGAGAAGATTTAAAACTTGGGAGATTGCAGAAAATTTGCTGCTTCTGGTGTTTTTGCACCTGCGGTTTAGGGCCCGCAGGTGCGGCGTCGCAGATGCGAGGGAGAAGCCACAGAAGCGGTTTTGGAGGGGATTGTCAGGAAACCGCAAAGCGGTTGTGGGGGCCGCAAATGCGGAAGAAGGATCGCAGATGCGGCAGTGGCCGGCTTTTGTGATTACTGCAGAAGTAGAGTGTTAACCGCAAATGCGGTACCGCAAAAGCAGATTTTGACCGCATATGCAGGTATGCCTGGGCAGAGCATATAAGTTAGACCATTTCGCGAAATTGGGTTATTTCACCATTTTTGACTTCGGCTTGAGAGCTTTTGGACGATTTGGAAGAGGGATTTCAAGGGAACCTCGTTAAGGTAAGGATTTTGGACCTAAAACACATTTCTATGGTAGTATTTCATGGATTAAGGATGAAATTAAATGAATTAAAGGGCTAAAAATGAAGGATTAGGGCTTTAGTTAAGAGGCCTTAAATTGAGAATTTGAAGGGTCATTTGAACTCCGATTTTGGTATTTTGGATATGCATAGACTCGTGGGAAGATGAGGAATCTATTGATGTAAAATTTCAGAGTTTCGAGAAGTGGGCCAGGGACTCGGGTTTTGGCCAATTTCGGGATTTTTGGTATTTTCGGTTGTTTTTGCTTGGGCTTTGTTCCCTTAGCATATTGTGACGTATTCGTTCTGATTTTGGATAGATTCGACGTGTGTAGAGGCCGATTCGAGGGGCAAAGGCATCGCGAGTTAGAGATTTAACCAGTTCGAGGTGAGTAATGACTGTAAATGATTCTCTAAGGGTTTGAAACCCCGGATTGCACATCGTAGTGCTATATTGAGGTGAGGCAGACGCTTGATGACGAGCGTGGGGCCATGCACTATTGGGGATTGTGACTTGGTCCATCCCGATTGATGATTTTACTGTGTATTTGATTGAAAACTATTTGCTATCATCATTATTTGAGCTGAATGCCATATTTGGGCCTAGTGCCAGCTAAGTGAACCCTTCGGGGATTTTTGTTGATATTTCCTCATTGTTTTGACTTTATACTTGAACTCAGTCATGTTATTTTCCACTGTTTTCAAAACTTAGCCAAGTTTATTTTGCTTTAACACTTGAAATGATATTTAAAATAATATTTTGGCTGAGCATCATGTTTTACTGTTGTCCAAGTAGCTTATGTGATTTTGACCGAGTAAGGCCGAGTGCCTGTATGTTGAGGATACTTTTGGATTGGGCTGCACGCCGCAGCAGTGAGATACTAATTTGATTATGAGGCCGAGAGCCTGAGATATGTATTCCACGAGGTGGCTTGTTGATTGATATGAGGCCGAGGGACTAGATTTGATGCCACGAGATGGCTTGATATTGTGCTTGGGCCGTAAAGGGCCCTTCCCGGAGTTTGTGCACCCCCAGTGAGTGCGGGTATCTATTGTGATGTGAGATTGAGCCCGAGGGGCTAGTACTGTTCTGAGATATTGCCCGAGGGGCGAACTTCTATTTGTTTACTTTATCTTAATTATCTGTCAATTTACCTGTTTACTGGTTGAAAGAGGGTTTAACTTGACTTTTCACTATCTTACTGCTTTTAAATGGTTTTACTACTTCATTATAGAATGCCTTGTGCCTTACGTGTTTTCTTACTTTTAGTCTTTATTTACATTTGTTACTCACTGAGTTGGAGTACTAACTTTACTCCCTGTACCCCTGTGTGCAGATTCAGGCGTTGTTGGTTCTGCTCCTAGGTGATGATTCCTCCAGTTCCAGGCGGCTTACGGAGATTACGAGGTAGCTGTTGGCGTCCGCAGCCCCGTGTCTCTACTCTCTTATCATTTTTATCTCCTTTCGAACATTTGTATTAGTATTGGATTTAGCAGACTTGTGTATGGTCTATAGATGCTCGTTACTTGTGACACTCCAGCTAGGGCTATGTCGGATAGGATTCCGATTTTGTTATCTATGTTTCCGCTATTTATTATCATTAAATTATGTTTTAGACTGCCTTTATATTGTTTGACTACTTTAACAAGTGATTTGAGTTTAATTGGCTGGCCTTGTCTTCACGAGAGGCGCCATCACGATCGGGTTCGGGGTTAGGGGCGTGACAGAATGCCCCATTTTCAAATCTCATCTGCCCTTTTGCCTTCAGTAATTACAAAACAACTAACAAAAGAACACATAAGTTCAGCAACAGTCTCAAATTAACCATTTCCAACCCCAAACGCCCCCTTAACTAATACCCGTCAACTGTCCCATACAGAAAAATAACAAAACAACTTATTAAATAAATCTTGCTAAAATGTTAAACTGGTTTAGTTAACTTAAACAAAATAATTAACAAGTTAATCCTAAATCCACTGACTTAGTTGACTCGATTAAACAATCCAAAACAAAATTAAAACCTAACTGATAATTCAAAACCAAAAGAAAAAAGAGATAAAGTAATGAGAGAAAGAAGAATATACTGATTTTGGACGGGAATGAGTGGAGAAGAAACGATGACAGCGACGAATCTTTGGCTAGTCAGCGGGGACTCTACCAGAATCTGGCACACTTCGAAATTGGCCAAAAATGATACTAATCGATTTTTCTTAGAATAAATTTTGTCATGAATCAAGCTTTGAAAACCATTGAAATCAGAAAGAGGAACGAATTAGGTTTTTTTTTTTATTTCTTTTGGAAACTCAAATTTGAAATTAAAGCAAATGGGTGGGAATTTTGGGGAAATTGATAGTGAGATAGTGATGAAAGGAGTAAGGAGATGGCCTGGTGAGATTTTTGGTTGATATGGAGTTGGTCAGCCGCCGGTAGGCGATTTCCGATCGACGGACCACGGTGGTGGACGGCGGGGTAAGAGAGAGATGGGGGAGACGAGCTGGGGTGTTGGAGTTGAGTTCTGAGGGTAGGGGGTCTTGTTAGGACTGTTAAATAGTCTAAGGGAGTAGGATTGTGAGTCGTTGGATCAAAACGATCCAACGGTTGGGATGGGAAGAGGTCAAAACGTGGTAATTTTTGGGTAAGTGGGAATTGGACCGGGTAGGCTTGGTTTTTTGGGCTGGGTTTGAGACGGATTTGGGTTACTTAATTGGGTCAGTTTTACATTAAACCCCCTTCTTTTCAATTCCTTTTCTTATTTCCTTTTTCTTTGTTTTTTTCTTTTTCTTTAATTAAAAATCCTAAATCAAATTCCTAAATTAATCTAAATTGTAAAGTTAAGCTAATTATCCAATTATAATAATTATAACAATTAGTTGATCCTAAATTAAAAGAGAAAAATTACTAATCTAAAATTAAAAGCTAAAATGTAAAAATGAGCCAATTTTTGTGATTTTCATTTTAATAAAGCAATTAATCCTAATAATATGAAAACAAAATCTAAATGCAATGCATGTTGTTTTTAACATTTTTGAGGCATTTTCATGGTTTTTTTTATAAAAAATTAAACGTGCACAAAAATGCAAACAATTAAGAAAATCCTACAAAAAATCCTATAAAATGGCAAATAATTAAGAAAAAATCTATTTCTTTGATTCTATAGGAGTATTTTGAATAGGGCAAAAATCACATGCTCACAGCTGCCTCTCTTTGCTCGAAAATACGAAGGGTTTTCGGGCAAAGATAGAATGAGCAATTACGAGCTATTTTTTTGCCCGTTTGAAACTCCATGGGAAGCATTTTTTTGGAAAAAGTCTGATAGAACCTTGCTTCGGAGGTTGCCAACATATCGTTGGCTATAAAAGAATCAGGTCAGTGTAGTTTTGGAAGTTTTGGTAGCTGGGACTACCGAGAAACTGTGATTTCACTATTGTTGCTGTTGTTTCTGCTTGTTGAACTCCTTATTACACCAAAATAAAGATAAAAGGCTAAACTAGCTAAACCTATCAACTATGAGTTACAAGATTCCTATCTATAAACCTTCTGAAGCTTGATTTTGAGTCTTGGCTAGTTCTTACTGCGGACTCTGATCTAAATCTTGATGCTCGTTAGCTGCAACCGCTGGTTCATTTTTCTTCAACTTTTCGGATCAAGGTGGGACATGCAAAGCTTGTGACTTTGATCATATCTTGAGCAGTCCGTATCTTTTTTCCGCTTCTACACTTAGAGTTCACTTTTTTCCATTTCTTTTTTTTCCTTTATTCTAGATCGAGACTTCTTCTTTTGGTCGTCTCGACACATGTGCCTCAAGGTAAAAACCTGTTCAGGCACCAAAACAAACAAACGAACGAAATTTTTCTACCCTAGTTTTCACTAGAAAATTTTCGGGAGTTATTGTAACAAAAATCTAAACTTCTTTATTGAAAGCAATAAAATCAGAATTGTGTATCCTTGAAAAAAAGATATTAGGGAGTGGAGCCCTATATCTAAAATGAAATCAAATGGGCATCGGAGGCCCTAAGTTGGAAAGATTACCAGGTTATGCTGGCATCAACTAGGGAGTGGGACCCTATACTGGAAAAGACTACTAGGTTATGCTGGCATAGGCTAGGGAGTGGGACCCTATATTAGAAAGGATTATCAGGTTATGCTGGCAAGGTTAGGGAATAGGATCCTATGTTGGGAAAAAATTACCATGTTATGCTGGAAAAGTCATCGGGTTATGCCGGAAAAGTCATCGGGTTATGCGGGGGAAGTCATCGGGTTATGCCATAAAGGTCTTCGGGTTATGCCGGGGAAGGTCATCGGGTTATGCCGGAAAGGTCCTCGGATTATGTCGGGGAAGGTCATTGGGTTATGCCGTAAAGGTCCTTGGGTTATGACGGGGAAGGTCATCGGGCTATGCCGGAGGTTATGCCGGAAAGGTCCTCGGGTTATGCCGGGGAAGGTCATCGGGTAATGCTAGAAAGATCCTCGGGTTATGCCGGGGAAGGTCATCGGGTTATGCCGGAAAGGTCCTCGGGTTATGCCGGGGAAGGTCATCGGGTTACGCCGAAAAGGTCCTCGGGTTATGCCGGGGATCAACTAAGGAGTGAGACCCTATACTGGAAAAGTCTACCAGGTTATGCTGGCAGCGAGTAGGGAATAGGACCCTATGTTGGAAAATGTAGCTAGAGATTGGAGGCCCTATGCTACAATATTTTTTTTTTCACATTAAAAAAGTGAGTAAAAATGCAGGAAAGAATTTGGAGGAGACTTCCCTTTTGGATTGCTTATTGCCACAAAGCTGTTTCTAGCCCTTGCGTAGTTTTTTTTTGGTTGCACCTGCTTCTTGCAAGGTTGCTTTGGATTACACCCGTTTCCTGTTTTCAAACAAAGAACAATTGTTAGTTTGAAACGGTGGCTGGTTTTGTGGCCTTGATTGTTTCAATCACTTGATCTCGGCCTGGCTTCTTTGATGAAGATCACAACTGCGACTGCTTGTTCCCTGAGGACCGATTTCATTTCTGACCCTAGAGAACCTCTAGCTTTTCTAGACTTTGCCATGACTGTTGGTCACGTGGAACTCAACCTTTTCGAGTTTATTTTGCCTTTGTAGACCTTTCACTTCTAACTCTTTTTTTAAAAATTTTAACTTCGGAGCATTAGGGAACTTTTTGGCTCCTCAATCTTGCTGCAACGGCTAGTCGCGTGGGACTTAAACATTTCCAATTTTGTTTCGCCTTCGTAGGCCTTTCATTTCTGTCTTCTTTCTTCCAACTCAATTTCAGAGCATTTGGGGTACCTTGGCTTTTTCAAATTTTTGCCGAGGCGATTTTCCATGTGGGACTCAACCTTTTCAACTTCGTTTTCTTTTATAGGCACTTCTATTTGATTTTCTCCTTCCAACAGTTTTGATTTCGAAGCATCTGCCGCCATGGCCGGTCGAGGTTGACTTGATGCCCCTGACGAGGCTGGGTGCCTTATTGAACATTAGCTCGTGTCAAATGAGAACCCTGTAAATCAGTCTTGCCATCCCTTCTTTGTCTCAGTTTTGGAATAGAGTTAGACCGAAAGGTATTCAAAGGAAAAACAAACAATGGAATGGATAAATGAATTTAGACAAGAGGTATCCCTTTCGGGGAAAGGAAAGAAGGACTTATCTGGAGTACATGCGGACTTTAATGAACATGACTTGCCTTTTGGACTAGATGCCTGATCCGTGCAAACCGTCCGACTCTCAGAAATTCATCACGACCTTTACCTCGAAACTGAGAAACCTTACCTAGGACTACATCAATGTCAGTGACTGAAGATCCTGTTTTTCGATCAGTGGTGCCCTTTGTGGGTTTTCACGAGCTGACCTTTCTCATTTATTTTCTCGCCATCGCCTTGTAGTGCTCTTTGCGAGTTTTCACTAACAAGACTCTCTCATTTTAGTTTCTCTATTTACCGTCGTCTTAAGGTGCCCGTGGGGGGTTTTCACCAATAAGACTCTCTCATTTTATTTTTCTCATTTTTATGTGTCAGATCCAAGTAACTGTATCCTCCCATTTTGAACCTCTTTGTTGATTGATCAGAAGGGCTTGAACGGGGTTTTGAGGTAAAAGCTTTTGGATTGAACTACAACCTTGGAACCTTTGAGGCGAAACCATCGCCGAACCATTATAACTTCTGCCTCAGTTTCACCTTTTGGTGGAATTTGGATTTTTATTTTGGTGTGACTGAACCCCAGAGAGAGGTTGTCTACCTATCATTTCGGAATCAAGTCGAATGTAGTTCAGGAAACTTTATTTTTTGATTTTCTTTTGTTTTTTCTGTTTTCTTTTTCTTTTTTCCTTTCCTTTCCCCTTTTTTCATTTTTCATTTCATTTTCTTTGTTTTTTCTTCCCCCCTTTTTTGTATCTTTTTTTTTCGCTTTTCATTTTTTTTTTCATTTTTCTTTCATTTTTTCAATTTTTTTTCAATAACACTTTCATGTTCCAAAGAGGGTAATCAAAGAAGAGTAACCGACTCAAATGTTTTACAAAAGGGTTAATAGTGTTCGGGTAGAGAGAATGAAAGCCTTCATCATCCCAACCGGAGAATATTAATACTATATGGAGGATCAAACATAGTACCTTTTGACTGCATATGCATTGACGGGTGTTTCAGGACATTTCCTTCGATGTTTTCTAGGTAGAATACTCTCTTTGGCAGTACCGTTATTACCATGTATGGATCTTTCCAATCTGGAGCCAATTTTCCTTTAGCTGCTCCAACTCTTTATTTTATTTCCTTAAACTTATCTTCATTGTGATGTAATTCTTGATTCATTATTTCGAGATCCGACAGCGTTTTAAGATCTGGGCATGAAGTCCACAATCATGTCAAGTTATTGAAATCTGCATTAACAAAACTGAAAAGAGAATAAGAAAAATGACAAGATTAAGAAAAGAGACATTCTTGGACAATGAAATATTAATTTCATTTGATTTTTTTTGGATTTTTGAATTTTAAAGATAGAAGGGTTTACATCGTAAAGTAAGACAATAAATTAAAACATCCGGATCACACCCTGAGATAATCCGAACACAGAAAGGATAGAAAGACTGGCTACCGATAATCCCTTCTGATGGGGAACTTTCAGGCTTGACGGTCATTTTTCGGCTTTTCTTCTATCTCGGCAATGGCTGCAATGGCCTTCAATGCCAGATCAAATTCGTCATCTTCATAAATCATTCCGACTATTGTCCCGATGTTGTGGGCAGGCAACAGATTTTTCATCACATCAAGAGCTTCTTTATCCTGAAAAACAATTCTTTCAGCTTCAATCAAGTCTTCAGCTGCACTTTTAAGTGTCCAACAGTTCTCCGTTCTGTGTCCTACTCCAAAGTGGTATTCACATCTAGCATCAGCTCGGTGCAGAGGGGACTCGGAGTTTGGTCGGTTCGGGGCCACTGGCTGCAATAGATCTAGCCTGATTAGCTTTTGGAACAAGCTTGAATACGATACACCAATAGGGTTGAACTGATTTTTTCTGAAAGGCTCTCTTGGGCGGGGATTGTACTGGGGAATATTTGGTTGGGATTTATATGGAGCTTGGTAAGGATGGGCATTTATGGGAGGTGGAACTCGATTTTGTGTATGATGTTGCGACCGCGTGTAAGGTTGCACATTCATCACCTCATAAGGAGGTGGTGCCACGGTATAAGCAGCATCTTGAAGGGGATAATAATGTTGAGGGACCTTAGGAAGCATATATGATTGGTTGAATGACCTGTGGGCCCCCCTCGAGCTGGAAGCCATCATGGCTCCTTCTCTCTCATTTCCATAACCCTTTGAACCAATTTGAACATCTGGTGATGTGGCTTTAAAAGCAGCATGACTCAAGATTCAACCCATTTTAGCTCACTTTCTACCATCTCCCCAATTTTGATAGCCTCAACAAATGGCTTTTCCATAGCGGACATCATGTTCTGGAAGTAGTATGCCTCTTGGGCCTGTAGAAAGATAGTGACCATTTCAATTTCGTCCATTGGAGGCTTTAACCTAGCAGCTTGCTCACACCATTTGACAGCATATTCGCGGAAGCTTTCCGCTATTTTCTTTTTCAAATTGGAAAAAGAGTTTCTATCAGGAGCGATGTCCACATTATACTGGAACTCGCAGACAAAATCTTTGGCCATATCGTCCCACACATGACAATGGGTAATTTCTTGATCCGTATACCACTCAGAAGCGACTCCGATGAGGCTTTCCCCAAAATAGGCCATTAGCAGCTCCTCTTTTCCACTAGTGCCTCTCAACTAGTTACAATATCATTTCAGGTGAGCGACCGAAAATTTGTGCCCATCGTACTTTTCAAATTTTAGCATCTTGAGGCCAACTGGCAAGTGGACATGGGGAAACATACAGAGGTCAGAGTATGAGACACTCTTTTGGCCACTCAGACCTTGCATGTTTTTCAGGCTTTATTCCAGGCTATTCATCTTTCGAGCCATTTCCTTTTGCTCAGGATTTTTAACAACCTTTTCTTGCTCTATCGAGAGATCATATTGCGGAGGTTGAGTGAAAGAGTATGGGGTCACATATGCTATTTTTGATTGAAGTTGTAGACTCTGAAAGGTGAACATTGGAGGCTCAACATATCGCCGTGGTAAAATTGGTTGTGCTCTGGTGCAGACTGGTGCTGTAGAGAATAATATTGGAGGTGCCCAGGAAACTGGCGCCTGGGGGCGAACCACAGAAGGCATGCCAGGATCATTGAACAACATTAGAGGGTGCTCGTATAGGATAAGCGGGTTGGGCACAGGGGCATTGGTAACCTCACCTGACCTGGGGATCAACTCAGGGAACCCACGGATTGCACTTGGCGGTTCTCTACCATTAGACCAGGTGTCCCACATTTCCAATATGCGGAGATGCAATTGTCTTCAGCAGTTGCTGATTCTAGTTGTGGAATAGCCGATGCTGGGCTATCCTCAGGATCGCTGATTTGTAGATGGCTTTCATAAGCCATAGTAACCTTTCCTTTGTAGCTCGTGAAGTATGGATGGGCTAGACTACCAACAAAACCAACCACCTGAATAGAACCTGGCTAATTTGCACACGCAACAACCTTGTTAGTTTTGAGACGCTTAACAAATAGGAAATCGCGTATTGGGATGCAATTCACCTAAACAGTTAAACGTTTATGCTATGTGTTTGAACGAGTTGCATGTTTCATCCCGGCCTTAATTAACCTTTTTTTTCAATCTACACATCTTCTCTTCATTTTTGCTTCTCTCTAATCAATCTTGATTTTTTCATCTCGTTTTACCGCTCTTTTATTTTTGGGACACTCTTTTCTTTCTTTCTTTTTCACTCTTTTATTTAATTTTATGGCTATGATCGAATCCGATGGGGATTGCCTACGTATCATGACGCCGCATGAATCAGATCTTGCGTAGTTCGGAAAGATTGAGAATGGAGTAAATAAGCTAACTTTTTTTGTTTACTTTTATAAAACTCAAACCGAGAAAGCTTTAAGAAAAAGAAAAATATATATTTTTTAATTTTTCTGTTTTGTTGTTTTTGTGTTTATGGAATTTTTGAAAGAAATGCTTTAAAAGAAGAAAGGAAATAATTTTGTTTTTGGATTTTTGATTTTGATTTTATTTTTATTTTTTAAAAGAAGGACTTCTAAAAATTCTTTTTCTTTTGATTTGAACTTTGAGAATTTCAAAAGTAAAAGGAAAATATTTTTGTTTGAATTTTCATTTGTTTTATCTTTTTTTAAAGAAAAAAGAAAAATATTTTTTTTTTGATTTTGGATGTTGCCTCTTAATTTTCGAAAGAGAGACTTTTAAAAAAAATATTTTGGATTTCTGAGTTTTTTGTTTTTAAATTTACGAAAGTATTTCTAAAGAATAACGAAAATATTTTTGGACTTCAATTTCTTTTTAAAAATTTTTTTTGAAAGAAAGACTTTTAAACAAGGAATTTTTTTTTATCCTTTGTTTTTTTAAATTTTTGGGAAAAAACTTCTTAAAAAGTTTTAAAATATTTTTTTTTTGAATTTTGATTTGACTTGTGGATTTTCGAGAGAAGATCTTTTAAGAAAACATTTCTGATTTCTGAGTTTCTCTTTTTTTTTTTCTTTTTTAATTTACAAAAGTACTTTTAAAGAAAAGCGAAAATATTTTTGGACTTTTATTTCTCAATTTTTTATGGACATTTATAAAAGAAAGACGTCTAAAGAAGAAAAGAATATTTTTGGATTTTTGTTTTTGAATTTTTTTTGGGGGAAAATACTTCAAAATGAAGGAAGCCCGTATTTTGGATTTTGATTTTTTTTATTTCTTTTTTCCGTGTGAAAGACTTCAGAAAGAAAGAAAATTACTTTTTTTTGAATTTTTAAAAAACTTCCTCTTTTTTATTTCTTTTTTTGAATTTTCTAAGGAAAGATTTCTAAAGAAAGAACTAAAGGAAAATATTTTTGGATTTTTGAAAATTGGGGTCGGAACCGATGAGGTTTGCCTACGTATCTCACATCCAGTGAGAATCAGACTCGCGTAGTTCTGTCAGTTTTGACGGAACAAGGGAAACATGGCACTTGAAAATCTTGGCTTATTTTGAAATGACTTTCTTTTTCTTCCTTTTTTTTCGGAATTTCGGCAGAGTTTCAGGATTTTCCAAATACCTACCTCTCACTCTCTTTCTTTTTTTTTTCTGATTTTCTTTCCCTATTCTTGAAGCCGGTCAATATGAAAGCCGAAACAAAATAGATGCGCAAGTAGCACATAAGATAATTCAGAATGATCTTTTTAATTTGGGTACACCTATCCTAGACGGACCCAACCCCTATGTTGAATCCCTAAAGTCAGATGCACATGATGTAAACAAACGTACCTACTAGGGATCCGGCATGAGGTTATGTTATTCAAGGTTTTAAAACCTAGGTGTATTGTTCTAGACCTGGCTTACCCGAGCGGACATCTCGAGCCGGGGGGGGGGGGGGCAGCGTACCAGGAATATAGAAGCTTCACCCGCTTTGCAACTTGTTCGAACTTCGTTCTAAAATTAGGATATGACTCTAACAGAAAAAAAGTCACACGAAGTGCACACTTCCCAGATGATTTAAAAGACTTAGGGAGAAGAAGGGGTTTGTAACAGTTTATATACAGTTCACACAATATCAAAGCGCTAAAAAGTGGCATTTAGCACATTAGGCTTGAACACGTAAAAATCAGATAATAAATAAAACCAACTATAACAGTTATTCTATGCTCGAATTCTTGAACAGCAGAGTCGCCAGAGCTGTCACACCTCCTTTTTACCACCCGAGGGGGTATAAAAAGGAGTTTTTTCAATTTAAGTGACATAAATCGAAATGGAATTATTTATTTAATTTCAGAGTTGCCATTTGGGATGTTTATTAGGATTTCCCAAGTCACCAGTTTATTTTAAATCCCAAATCGAGGAAAATTGACTTCATTTAAAAGTCTGTGAAACCAGAAAAACTAGGTAAGGAATTCTGTTAACCCGAGAGAATGTGTTAGGCATTCTCGGGTTTCATGGTTCTAGCACGGTCGCTTAACTATTAGTAATTGGCCAAATTATCTGATTTGTTACACGTTTTAAAACTATTGTGTATTTTTAATTTTATAACCGCTTTTAATTTTTTTAATCTCTTTTTAGGACTTATGGAATTATTTCTTGAACAAGTTACTATTGTCGTACACTTGCCGTTTTGGAACATGTTGCAAATCACGCTACATGAAATGCACCCACGATTTGCGATATGTTTCTTTTATTATTGTTCGAAGTTATTATTATCCGGTCACATGAAATGCACATCCGGTTTGGGATTAGGCATCACGACCATACCACGGTAACCGTACCCATAGCCATGATGAGTTATTATTAATCGCGCCTAAAGCAAGCTACGATGTTCATGAATTGTTTATTTCCTAAATTTGGGATTAATGCAAGGTCTTTGCATATGGGTAGATGTAGTAGTATAAGGCTGAAAACTTAACTTTCTAAATATTCAACATTTGCTCTTGTATACAGATGTGAGGAAACTATGCCATTTGAAGTGGGGAAACCTGTATTCGTGTAACTTTGATTCACAGGGAAGTTACAAGATTGCTTGATGTTTGTGAGGAACAAACCACCTTCTTCTCGTATATTAATGTAAAGAAAAGAACAAACACAAACTATTTTAAAACTACAGACACGCTTATATGAGTCCAGAATTGCAACCAAATAGACCAGCTAAATGGGCTTTCCTGCATCACTGTAACAAAGCTCATTGGAGTTACTTAAGGTCGAGTCCAAATTCTATGGACTCTGAAAGAACACTCTAATAACTATGCTATGTCTAGCAATTGTTAAAAGAAAATTCTTACAAAATAATTAAATACAACCTTAATATCAAACCCAATTAATCATGGCTTAGAAAAAAAAATATCAGTGGCCATTTTAATTTTGACAACAATCAAATGCTCTCAAAAGCAACTTATTGATGAAGGTTACTACTAAACTATTAGCATTGACAATAAACCTAAAACAACGGCCATGTATGCTTCAACACTAGACATAGCTTAGCCATCATTCAGGCAAAACCTGTACAATTTTGAAGCTCATACTTAAACCATTTATTATATGAGAATATCTATGATTAGAAGTAATAAATAACATGTTGGTCAAGCCATTAAAACTGCAACTCAAACCAAATTGTGGCCAGATCCACAGTTATTGACCCTCAAATCCAACATTAGACTTTAATTTATCAGAAGCCATGAAAAAAAAGACTCGAACTTCAAGAATTAATATTCAAACTAGGAAACATATGATTATGTACAATACACATGTTAAATTCTAGTGGAAATAGGTGAAATGCAAAACATTCTAATCGTACATCACTGCTAAAGCACATTCCCGCTATAACCAAACTTCATGTAATTGCTATGTCAAAACCAAACATTCAAGTTATGTTCAAAAAAGAACCAACAAATAGCAGGCTTAACAAACTACAACAGATAGTTCACATTTCAATACAAATCAAAATAGAATACAAGTGATAAATGTGTACCTAAGCTCGAAAATGAAACTGAGCCTTTGCCAAATAAAGATCAAAGAAATCAGCTACTAAATTTGCTCACAACAGGTCAGCAGCAGAAGATAGGATGACAGCTTGAATCCCAGAATGATCAACAGAAACAACAGCAACAATTAGAACAGCAACAAAACCCCAGAATTTTGACTAAAACCAACTTTAAATGGCAGGGATCATGAACTAGAAAACCATGGAGCTATTTCTGTTTTCAGATTCACTAGGAAAACTCAGAAAAAGGAAGAAAAATCAGTATGAAAATCAAACTTTTTTCCAGAATTCCTTAGTGTTTCAAAAATGCCTTTTTAAAATTGCCTAATTCTGATGATTGTCTGTTTTGAGTGAGTGAGGGCCTATTCTTTATATAGAATGCACAAAGATAGCATAAAAAGCAATATTTTATCTAAGGATGGGGACAACTGTGCAAAATCTAGAACCGACTGATATTTTATCTAGGCTTTGGCCATTCTTACCTTCATATTATCCCCTTTTAGTTCTGTTTAATACAAATAGTCACTTCAATGACCTAAGCTCTGATTTGTAATGCCTAGAATACCATATTTTCAAATCCCATCGGCCTTTTAGCTTTCATTAATTACAAACAGTTAACAGAAGAACACATAAGTTCAACAACAGTCTCAAACTAACCATTTCCAACCCCAAACTCCCCCTTAACTAATACCCCTCAACTGTCCCATACAGAAAACTAACAAAACAGCTTATTATATAAACCTAACTAAAATGTTAAAATTGGTCAATTAACTTAAAGAAAATAATTAACAAGTTAATATGTTCACTTGTGTTGCAAGTGAATTCAGTGTTCCGAGGCGTAAAAACCTCCTTTTTACCCTACCCTGATTTACGTGCGTGGTCCGGACCTATATTCGGAAATCCTTCTATGTGAAAATATGAGAAATAGAAATTTTAGAGTTAAAAATTTGATTATGGTTGGCTTTGGTCAACATTTTGAGCAAACAGACCCGAATCCGCGTTCCAACAACCCTGGGAGGTCCGCAGTAAGATATGGGACTTGGGCGTATGCCCGACAATGAATTCCGAAGTCCCAAGCCTTAGAAATCAATTTTTGAAAGAAATTGTTTTACTGAATTATCTAAGAAATGAAAAAAATAATTAATGTTTGAAATCATTATTATCGGGTCCGTATTTTGGTTCCGGAGCCCGATACAAACTTGTTATATTATTTGAAATAGAACTATGAAATTTGGTGAAATCGGAGTTTATTTGACGTGAGTTGGACTTCCAGTTGAAGAGTTATGAACTTTGATAGTTCTTGATAAAAATATTGAGTTTTGAGGTTTAATTCATGATTTTTACATATTATTTTGATGATGTAATCACACGAGTAGGTCCATATGATGTTTTTGAGTTAGTATGCACACTTGGTTTGGAGTTTCGAGGGCTCGGGTGAGTTTCGGGTAGGTTCTGGGATGTCTTAGGCCTAAAACATAGTTGTTCCAGTGTGGTCAGCACAAAATGAAGTGCTACTGCGGAGGGGCCTGTGCGGCTGCACTAGATTCTGTGCGGTCCGCGGTGAAGAACATTTCACTGGTCCGACTTCGAAAGCCTATATCTTTCGATCTTCAAGGAATTTTGAGATAATGTAAAAACGAAAGTTGTAGCCCTTCGTGTCTAGTTTTCAAAAAGATAAAGATATCACAATTTGGAAATCTGTAGAGAAAGTTATGACTAAAATAATAAAGCATGTCACTACAGTCCACAGGAAGGACTGTGCGGCCGCAATCGATTTTGTGCGGTCCGCACAGGGGTCTGAGAGGGGTATATTTAGATGAGATTTTCAGTTATTTTTCATTTTTTAAAACCCCAAAAACATAAGAGGCAATCTTTTAAACGACATTTCTTCTCCAAAACATTGGTAAGCGATTTCTAACTCATTTTATTCACTCCTTAACATCTTTTAACATGATTTCAACTCAAAATCATTGATTTTCATGGGGGGAAATAGGGTGTTTTGGGTAGAACGTAGTTTTTTTAAAAAATTGGAGATTTGGACCTCAATTTGAGGTTCGATTTCAAAACGAATTATATATTTGAGTTCGTGGGGGAATGGGTAATCGAGTTTTGGCTTGAACCTCGGGCTTTCACCATGTGGGCCCGGGGGTGATTTTTGATTTTTTGGATAAAACTTTAGAAAACTCATTTTCATGCATTCAAATTGATTCATATAGCATTTATTGATATAATTATGTAACTTGTGGCTATGTACGAGTGAGTTGGTGGTGGAATCAAGAGGTAAAGCGATAGTTGAGGCTTGAATTGCGTTCGTGACATCGAGGTAAGTGTTTGGTCTAACCTTAGCTTGAGCGATTAGGAGTTGAGTCTTTTTTGCTATGTGGTAATTGTTGAGTACGACGTATAGTCATGGTGACGAGTATCTATACGTTGGTGTCTAGCATGATTGTGAGTCTTTAAATTGTGAATATCTTGATTTCGTTGTGTCTTTCATGCCTAGGTGATGATTTCTATTTGTTGTGAAAAGTTTGTGGAAGGAATCGTGACCTTTGAACATCGAGGAGCATTGGCTCAAATGATATTACGAATTGTGAAAGTATATAAGTTGATTGAACCCTTTGGAGCATCGGCTCAAGTGTTAAATTGAGTTGTGAAGTAAAAGTGAATAAGAGAAAGAATTCATTAAATTGTTCCCTTGCCGGGATATAGTTGTTTACTTAGTTATCTCCCTTGCCAGGATATTGACATTATTGATGTTCCTCCCTTGTCGGGACTTATTTATTAAATTGTTGTTCTCTTGCCAGGATTCCCATTATAATCTTGTTTATTCCCTTGCCCCCATTGTTTGTAATTGTTGTTTGGGTGAGGAAGAGCGTTAAAGCATGAAGGGTGATACCGTACATTGTTTGTTATTGTGAGGAAAGAGTGTAAAGTACGAAGAGTGATTTCGTGTCGCACGATGTACCATTCCGTGCCGATTTTATTGATTACATGGTGTGAAAAGAGAGTAAAAGCACAAAGGGTGATACCGTGCACATTTTTATTATATGATTGCTTTGGTGAGGATGAGAGTAAAAGAACGAAGGGTGATGCCGTATATTTGTTGATTTCTGATTCTTTGTTGATATCCAAGTTATGTTGATTCTTTCTTTACTTGATGTCTTTCTATTCGGAACTATTATCTCCCCCACAGCATGCTCCCCCTCCCATATTGATTGGTTATTTTTGTATTTCTTTTTCGCTGTATATATTTGAACTACATAGGTTTATTTGGTAGTCTGGTCCTAACCTCGTCACTACTTCACCGAGGTTAGGCTAGACACTTACTAGCACATGGGGTTGGTTGTGCTGATATTACACTCTGCACTATGTGCAGATCCCGAAGCAGCTTTTGGACCGTAGTGTGGAGGCTATCTTCAGTCAATGCGGAGATCCAAGGTAGACCTGCAGGCGTGCGTAGGCCCTGGCGTCTCCTTTATTCGTATTCCTTGTTTAATTTTCCTTTTATTCAGAAATAGTGTATTGTCATTTTCTTCAGAGTTTGTATGTGACACCAAGTTTTAGATACTTTAGGTTTTAAGAGTTGTAATAGATGCAGATTTCAGATATGTAGTTGTTATCTTCCGCTTAATTATTTAAAGTTTCATTGTTTTCATGTTATCGTTTTATATTTGTTTTAAAGAAATAATTGAGTAATGAAATAAGTAGTTAAATGATTGGCTTGCCTAGATCACATTACTAGGCGCCAACACGACTCCTGAGGGTGGAAAATTCGGGTCATGACAAGTTGGTATTAGAACTCTAGGTTCCATGGGTCTCACAATTCACAGACAAGATTATTAGAGTCTGAGGGATCGGTACGGAGACATCTGTATTTATCCCCCAGAGGCTACAGAGTTAGGAACAACTTCACATTTATTCTCTTCTGTCGTGCGGTTGGGTTTCTCAATGCTAATTGAACTTGTACCTTGTTCTTTCGCAGATGGCGAGAACACACACTTCCTAATCCACTGACTATCATCCCGAGCCCCTAGCAACAGCTCCCATGAGGGGCAGAGGGCGAAGACGAAGCCGTGCTAGAGGCTGAGGTAGGGGCAGAGTGCAACCCCGAGCAGTAGCACCAGCGATGGAGCCTTAGGTTGACTTTGATGATGAGGTTCCAACCCCAGCAGTTCTAGTGGGCCCCGCTTAGGTCCCAGAGGGGTTTATTTCTACCACAGTTCTTCAGGATGCTTTGGTCCGTTTAGTGGGCCTCATGGAGAGTGTCACCCGAGCAAGCTTGCTTCCTGTAGTACCAGCCGTCTCTCAGGCTGGAAGAGGAGCCCAGACTCCTGCTACTCGCACTCCGAAGCAGGTAGCTCCCCATATTCAAACTCCAGTGGTTCATCCAGTTGGAGCAGTTTAGCCGGGTATGGTAGCTCAGACCAGCGATGGAGCAGCTATGTCTGTCGATGCTTTGTGGAGATTTGATAGGTTCACCAAGCTCTTCACTACTACCTTCAGCGGTGCATCTACTGAGGATCCCTAGGATTGTCAAGACATTTGTCATGAGGTTCTTAGGAATATGGGGATATTTGAGACCAATGGGGTCGATTTTGATACTTTTCGCTTGTTTGGATCCGCCAAGACTTGGTGGAGGGATTTCTGTTTGGCTAGACCATCCGGATGGCCAGCTTTGACATGGGAGCAGTTTACTCAGCTATTTCTGGAGAAGTTTCTCCCCATCACTCAGAGAGAGGCCTATCGGAGGCAGTTTGAGAGTCTCCAACAGGATTCCATGATTGTTACCCAGTATGAGACCAGATTCATCAATTTGGCTCGCCATGCTCTCATCATACTTCCCACGGAGAGTGAGAGGGTGAGAGGTTCATTGATGGACGTATTTAGCCAATTCGTCTTCAGATGGATAGAGAGGCTGGGGGTGAGAATTCTTTCAAGGAGGCGGCCAATGTGGCCTGGAGAGTTGAGATGGTTCTATCATAGGGAGGTAGTCATGGGTCGGACAAGAGGCCCCGTAATTCAGGCCGATTCAGTGGTACCTCGTATGGAGGTAGGGATTCATATGGTAGAGGCCTTCCTTCTAGGCCTTTTCAGTCAGGTACCTGTGGTCTTCAGATGTAGTATTCTGATCATCAGTCCTACAGTGCACCACTAACTCCTATCAGTGCACCATCGCTTTAGAGTTTTTGGGGTGGTCATTCAGGTCGTCAGGGCCAGCAGTCTCAGTAGCCGAGGGCTTGCTACACTTGTGGTGATATGGGTCACATTGCTAGGTTTTGCCCTCGAGCACCGAGTAGCTCTCAGCATTAGGGTTCTCGTGCCATGGTAAAGGCACCAGGTGTTCCACAGCCCGCCCAACAAACTAGAGGTGGGAGTAGAGACGCTAGAGGTGGAGCTCAGACCGCTAGAGGAGGAGGCCAGCCAACAGAAGGCCATCCCAGAGATATAGTTCAGGGTGGTGGGGCCCAGCCCCGGTGTTATGCTTTTCCAGCCAGGCCCGAGGCTGAGGCTTCAAATGCAGTTATTACAGGTACGGTTTTGGTTTGTGATAGAGATGCTTTAGTGTTATTTGTCCAGGGTCTACATATTCATATCTGTCATCTTATTTTTCACCGTATCTGTTCATGCCTAGTGATTCTTTGAGTGCTCCTATTTATGTGTCTACACCTGTGGGTGATTCTATTATGGTAGATCGAGTCCATCATTCGTGTATAGTTGTGATTAGAGGTCTTGATACTTGTGTAGATTTGCTTCTTCTAGCCATGGTTGATTTTGATATTATATTGGGAATGGACTGGTTATCACCTTACCACGCTATCTTGGACTGTCATTCCAAGACTATGACCTTAGCCTTGCCGGGTTTACCTCGTTTAGAGTGGAGAGAGACTCTTGGTCATTCTACCCACAATGTTATCTCATATGTGAAGGCTCGACGTATGGTCTAGAAGGGGTGTTTGGCCTATTTGGCATATGTTCGTGATTCTAGTGCTGAGGTCCCTTCTATTGATTCTATGCCCGTTGTTCATGAGTTTCTTGAGGTATTCCCTTTAGACCTGCCAGGTATGCCACCCAACAGGGATATTGATTTTTGCATTGATTTGGCTCCGGGCACGCATCCCATTTCTATCCTGCAGTATCGTATGGCCCCACCTGAGTTGAAAGAGTTGAAAGAACAGTTGCAAGACTTGCTTGAGAAGGGTTTCATTAGGGTGAGTATTTCACCTTGGGGTGCGCCGGTGTTGTTTGTTAAGAAGAAGGACGGATAGATGAGAATGTGTATTAATTACCGACAGTTGAACAAGGTTACAATCAAGAATAAGTATCCATTGCCGAGGATTAATGATTTGTTTGATCAACTTCAGGGTGCCAAGATATTTTCAAAGGTTTATTTGAGATCTGGCTACCATCAGTTGAGGATTAGGGCATCCAATGTCCCTAAGACAACTTTCCGCACTCAGTACAGGCATTATGAGTTCTGGGTTATGTCATTCGGGTTGACAAATGTCCCAGCGGCTTTTATGGATTTGATGAATCGAGTGTTCATGCCTTATTTGGATTCGTTCGTGATAGTCTTCATTGATGATATTTTGATATACTCCCGCAGCCGGGAAGATCACGAGCAGCATCTTAGAGTGGTTCTTCAAACTTTGAGGGATAGTCAGTTGTATGCTATATTTTCGAAGTGTGAGCTCTGGTTGAGTTCAGTTGCATTTCTAGGTCATATTGTATCAGCAGAGGGTATTCAGGTTGATCCAAAGAAGATTGAGGCGGTCAAGAACTAGACTAGACCAGCATCAGCTACAGAGATTCGGAGTTTCTTGGGATTGGCAGGCTACTATCATCGGTTCGTGGAGGGGTTCTCATCAATCGCAGCCCTGATGACTAGGTTGACCCAGAAGGGTGCCCAGTTCAGATGGTCGGATGAGTGTGAGGTGAGCTTTCAGAAGCTCAAGACAGCTCTGACTACGGCACCAGTGTTGGTTTTGCCCACAGGTTCAGGTCCTTATACAGTTTATTGCGATGCATCTCGTATTGGGCTTGGTGTAGTATTGATGCAGGGTGGCAAGGTCATTGCCTACACTTCGTGACAGTTGAAGATTCATGAGAAGAACTATCTGGTTCATGATTTGGAGTTGGCACCATTGTTCACGCATTGAATATTTGGAGTCATTATCTGTATGGCATGGCATGTGAGATGTTCAAGGATCAGAAGAGTTTTTTGTATTTGTTCAACCAAAAGGAGTTGAATTTGAGGCAGAGAAGGTGGTTGGAGTTATTGAAAGATTATGATATCACTATCTTATATCATTCGGAGAAGGCCAATGTAGTGGTGATGCTTTGAGTAGGAAGTCAGCCAGTATGGCTAGTCTTGCTTATATTTTGGTCGGTGAGAGACCGCTTGCTTTGGATGTTCAGACTTTGGCCAATCAGTTCCTGAGGTTGGATTTTTTTGAGCCCAGCCGTGTGTTAGCTTGCACAGTCACTCGTTCTTCATTATTGGAGCGTATGCGAGATCGACATTATGATGATCCCCACTTGTGTGACCTCAGAGATACAGTGTAGCGCGGAGGTGCCAAGCAGGTTACCTTAGATGATGATGGAGTTTTGAGATTGCAGGGTCGAGTTTGTGTTCCTAATGTAGATGGGCTTTGAGAGTTGATTTTGGAGGAGGCCCATAGCTCCCGGTACTCTATTCATCCCGGCGTCGTAAAGATGTATCAGGATTTGCAGCAGTATTATTGGTGGCGGAGGTTGAAGAAGGATATCGTTGCATATATGGCTCAGTGTTTGAATTGTCACCAGGTTAAGTACAAGCATCAAAGGCCTGGTGGTCCATTCCAGAAGATTGAGATTCTTGAGTGGAAGTGGGAGCGAATCACTATGGACTTTGTTGTTAGACTCTCACGGACTCAGAGGAAGTTCGATGCAGTGTGGGTTATTATTGATAGGCTGAACAAGTCAGTGCATTTCTTTCCTGCGGCAGTCTCCTACTCTTCCGAGAGGTTTGCTGAGATCTAAATTCGGGAGATTGTTCATCTTCATGGTGTGCCCGTCTGGAGAGCATTTCAGCGAGAGTTGGCATGCGGGTTGAGTTGAGCACAACGTTTCATCCTCAAACGGACGGGCAGTCCGAGCGAACTATTCAAATTTTGGAGGATATACTTCGAACTTGTGTCATTGACTTTGGAGGCTCGTGGGATCAATTTTTGCCTTTAGCAGAGTTTGCCTACAAAAATAGCTACTAGTCGAGTATCCAGATGGCTCTTTATGAGGCTTTATATGGTAGGCAGTGTCGATCTCTGGTTGGATGGTTTGAGCCGGGAGAGGCTAGGTTGTTGGGTACGGATCTGGTTCAGGAGGCTTTGGACAAGGTTAGGATTATTCAGGATAGACTTCGTATAGCTCAGTCCAGGCAAAAGAGTTATGCCGACCGCAAGGTTCGTGATTTGGCATTCAAGATCGGTGAGCATGTATTGCTTCGAGTGTCGCCTATGAAGGGTGTGATGCGATTCGGGAAGAAGGGCAAGCTTAACCCAAGGTTCATTGGCCCGTTTGAGATTCTTGATCGAGTGGGAGAGGTGGCTTATAGACTTGCAATGCCACCGAGCTTATTAGCCGTGCATCCAGTGTTTTATGTGTCCACACTTCGGAAATATCACGGCGATCCATCCCACGTGTTAGATTTCAGCACTGTCCAGTTGGACAAGGACTTGTCTTATGAGGAGGATCCGGTAGCTATTCTAGATCGGCAGGTTCGTCAGTTGAGATCGAAGAGTTTTCCTTCTATTAGTGTTCAGTGGAGAGGTCAGCCTCCTGAGGAATCGATCTGGGTTCTGATATTCGGAGCCATTATCCCCTTCTTTTTCCCGACTCAGGTACTTCCTTTTTATGTCTGTTTGAGGACGAACGGTTGTTTTAGAGGTGGAGAATGTGATGACCCAAAAGTCCGATATTCAGAGCCATTATCCCCTTCTTGTGTTGCCAGTGAATTCAGTGTTCCGAGGCCTAAAAACCTCCTTTTTACCCTACCCTAATTTACGTGCATGGTCCGGACCTATATCCAGAAAGCCTTCTATGTGAAAATATGAGAAATAGAAATTTTAGAGTTAAAAATTTGATTATGGTTGACTTTGGTCAACATTTTGAGCAAACGGACTCGGATCCGTGTTCCGACGATCCCGAAAGGTCCGCAGTAAGATATGGGACATGGGCGTATACCCGGAAATAAATTCCGAGGTCCCAAACCTTAGAAATCAATTTTTGAAATAAATTGTTTTACTAAATTATCTAAGAAATGAAGAAATGAATTAATGTTTGAAACCATTGTTATTGGGCACATATTTTGGTTCCGGAGCCCGGTACAAACTTGCTATAGTATTTGAAAGATAACTGTGAATTTTGGTGGAAAACAGAGTTTATTTTATGTGAGTTGAACTTCCGTATGAAGAGTTATGAACTTTGAGAGTTCTTGATGAAATGTCGAGTTTTGAGGTTTAATTCATGATTTTTTACATGTTATTTTGATGGTGTGATCACACGAGTAGGTCCATATGATGTTTTTGAGTTAGTACGCACACTTGGTTTGGGGTTCCGAGGGCTACGGTGAGTTTCGGGTAGGTTCTGGGATGTCTTAGGCCTAAAACATAGCTGTTGCAGGCTCAGGGAAGTGGGAGGCCTCTGAACAAACCAGTGCGGTCCGCACAAAATGGAGTGCTGCTGCGGAGGGGCTTGTGCGGCCGCACTAGATTCTGTGTGGTCCGCGGTGAAGAACATTTCACTGGTCCAACTTTAGAAGCCTATATCTTTTGATCTACAAGGAATTCTGAGATGATTCAAAAATAAAAGTTGTAGCCCTTCGTGTCTAGTTTACAGAAAGGTAAAGAAATTACAATTTGGACATATGTAAAGAAAGTTATGGCTATAATATTAAAGCATGTCACCGCAGTCCACATGAAGGGCTGTGCGGCCGCAGTCGATTTTGTGCTGTCCGCACAGGGAGTCTAAGAGGGGTATATTAAGACGGGATTTTCAGTTATTTTTCATTTTTTAAAACCCTAAAGGCGATTTTTCAAACGACCTTTCTTCTCCAAAACGTTGGTAAGTGATTTCTAACTCATTTTCTTCACTCATTAACATCTTTTAACATGATTTCAACTCAAAATCAATGATTTTCATAGAGGAAATTGGGTGTTTTGGGTAGAACCTAGTTTTTTAAAAAAAATTGGGAGTTTGGACCTCGATTTGAGGTCCGATTTCAAAACGAATTATATATTTGAGTTCGTGGGGGAATGGGTAATCGGGTTTTGGTTCGAACCTTGGGCTTTGACCATGTGGGTCGGGGGCATTTTTTGCCTTTTTGGGTAAAATTTTAGAAAACTCATTTTTATGCATTCAAATTGATTCATTTAGCGTTTATTATTATAATTAAGTAACTTGTGGCTAGATACGAGCGAGTTGGTGGTGGAATCAAGAGGTAAAGTGATAGTTGAGGCTTGAATTGCGTTCGTGACATAGAGGTAAGTGTTTGGTCTAACCTTAGCTTGAGGGATTAGGAGTTGAGTCTTATTTGCTATGTGGTAATTGTTGAGTACGACGTATAGGCATGGTGACGAGTATCTATATGTTGGTGTCTAACATGACCGTGAGTCTTTAAATTGTGAATATCTTGATTTCGTTGTATCTTTCATGCCTTGGTGATGATTTCTATTTGTTGTGAAAAGTTTGTGGAAGGAATCGTGACCTTTGAACATCGAGTAGCATTGGCTCAAGTGATATTACGAATTGTGAAAGTATATGAGTTGATTGAACCCTTTGGAGCATTGGCTCAAGTGGTAAAGCGAGTTGTGAAGTAAAAGTGAATAAGAAAAAGAAGTCATTACATTGTTCCCTTGCCGGGATATAGTTGTTTATTTGGTTATCTCCCTTGCCGGGATGTTGAGATTATTGATGTTTCTCCCTTGCCGGGACTTATTTGTTAAATTGTTGTTCCCTTGCCGGGATTCCCATTATAATCTTGTTTATTCCCTTGCCCCCCATTGTTTGTGATTGTTGTTTGGGTAAGGAAGAGTGTTAAGGCACGAAGGGTGATGCCGTGCATTGTTTTTTATTTTGAGGAAAGAGTGTAAGCACGAAGGGTGATGTCGTGCCGCACAATGTACCATTCCATACTGATTTTATTGATTACATGGTGAGGAAAGAGAGTAAAAGCACGAAGGGTGACGCCGTGCACATTTTTATTATATGATTGTTTTGGTGAGGATGAAAGTAAAAGCACGAAGGGTGATGCCATGCACACTTTTATTATATAACTGCTTTGGTGAGGGCGAGAGTAAAAGCACGAAGGGTGATGTCGTGCATTCGTTGAGTTCTGATTCTTTGTTGATATCCGAGTTATGTTGATTCTTTCCTTACTTGATGCCTTTCTATTCGGAACTGTTATCTCCCACACAGCATGCTCCCCCTCCCATATTGACTGGTTATTTCTGTATTTCTTTTCCGCTTTATATATTTGAACTGCACGGGTTTATTTGGTAGTCTGATCCTAGCTTCGTCAGTACTTCGCCGAGGTTAGGCTAGACACTTACTAGAACATGGGGTCGGTTGTGCTAATACTACACTCTGCACTATGTGCAGATCCCGGAGCAGCTTTTGGACCGTAGTGTGAAGGCTATCTTCAATCCACGTGGAGATCCAAGGTAGACCTGCAGGCGTCCGCAGGCACTGGCGTCTCCTTTATTCCTATTCCCTGTTTTATTTTCCTTTTATTCAAAAACAGTGTATTGTCATTTTCTTCAGACTTTGTATATAGTAAATCTTAGACCATCTGTGACACTATGACACCAGGTTTTGGGTGCTTTAGGTTTTAAGAGTTGTAATATATGCAGATTTCAGATATTTAGTTGTTATCTTTTGCTTAATTATTTAAAGTTACGTTGTTTTCATGTTATTGTCTTATATTTATTTTAAATAAATAATTGAGTAATGAAATAAGTAGTTAAATGATTGGCTTGCCTAGCTCACATTAGTAGGCACCATCACCACTCCCGAGGGTAGGAAATCAGGGTCGTGACATAATCCTAAATCCACTGACTTAATCGACTCGATTGAACAATCCAAAACAAAATTAAAACCTAACTGATAATTCAAAACCAAAAGAAAGAAGAGACAAAGTAATGGGAGAAAGAAGAATACACTGATTTTGACCGGGAATGAGTGGAGAAGAAACGATGACAACGACGAATCTTTGGCCAGTCAATGGGGACTCTACCGGAATCTGGCGCGCTTCGAAATGGACCAAAAATCATACTAATCGATTGTTCTTACTGAGAACAATCGATTGGCATAAATTTCGGCACGAATCGAGCCTTGAAAACCATTGAAATCAGAAAGAGGAACAGATTAAGATTTTTTTTTATTTCTTTTGGAATCTCAGATTTGAAATTAAAGCAAATGGATAGGGATTTTAGGGAAATTGATAGTGGGATAGTGATGAGGGGAGTGAGGAGATGGTTCGGTGAGATTTTGGGTTGATTTGGAGTTAGTCCGCCGCTGGTAGGCGATTTCCTGTCGGCGGACCACGGTGGTGGACGGCGGGGTAAGAGAGAGATGGGGGAGATGAGCTGGGGTGTTGGGGTTGAGTTCTGAGGGTAGGGGGTCTTGTTAGGACAGTTAAATAGTGAAAGGGAGTAGGGTTGTGAGCCGTTTGATGGTTGGGATGGGAAAAGGTCAAAAGGGGGTCGTTTTTGGGTAAGTGGGAATTGGACCGGGTTGGCTTGGTTTTTTGGGCTAGGTTTGAGACGGATTTGGTTAATTAATTGGGCCAGTTTTAAATTAAACCCCCTTCTTTTCAATTCCTTTTCTTATTTCCTTTTTCTTTGTTATTTGTTTTTCTTTTTCTTTAATTAAAAATCCTAAATCAAATTCCTAAATTAATCTAAATTATAAAATTAAGTTAATTATCCAATTATAATATTTATAACAATTAGTTGATCCTAAATTAAAAGAGAAAAATTACTAATCTAAAATTAAAAGATAAAATGTAAAAATGAGCCAATTTTTGTGATTTTTATTTTAATAAATCAATTAATTAACTAATTAATCCTAAAAATATGAAAATAAAATCTAAATACAATGCATGGTGTTTTTGACATTTTTGGGGCATTTTCATGATTTTTTTATAAAAAATTAAACTTGCACAAAAATGCAAACAATTAACAAAATCGTACAAAAAATCCTATAAAATGGCAAATAATTGAGAAAAAATCTATTTCTTTGATTCTATAGGAGTATTTTGAACAGGGTAAAAATCACATGCTCATATGATGTATTAGGACTTGTGTGCAAAATTTAGGTTAATTCTCAGTTGATTTGATATGTTTCGACATGAGTTTTTGTAAGTTCGAAAGTTTGATAGTTTATTAAGTTTGATTTGAGGTGCATTTCGCCGTTTTGATATTGTTATGTGTGTTTTGAGCTCTCGAGTAGGCCTGCATTATGATATGGAACTTTTTGGTATGTTTAGACGAGGTCCCGAGGGGCTTAGGTGAGTTTCGGATAGGCTTGGGTTGTGTTGCACTCGTTTTTCTTATGTTTCGACATCATTTTTTCAAGCATAAATGGTACCACGTTGAAGCATTAGATTCATATCATAATTACAGAGCCATAGCAAAAAAAATCGTCAAATGTGGACATCATATGAGGATTTTATGGTCGTTTTACTAAGAATGGGGTTGCCAGATTTTTCAGATTAATTACGAAATTGTCACTGTTACGTATTTAAAAATTTGCACTATTTCCAAATATTGAAACCAATATATCTCCTTTAATATAAAGTCAAATGGAGTGATTCAAGAGCCTAACTTGACTAGAATTTCACAAGGAATCTATTGGAAGTATCAAAGTGAGTTTTTGAGATCATTTGACACAAGAAACAAGGCAGAACAGTGTTAAAACGAGGGTTTTATGCATTTAACATATTTTGACTTGGGGAGCTCGGAATTAGGCAATTTTTCGAGGCGCTTTTCAGCATATGAATTGGGATAAGTGTTGTATACTCTGTTTTTGTTATATTTCATAAATCTATCTTCGATTTTAGCTTTTGGTTGATGAATTTTGAAGAAGAAATTGGAGGTTTTGGCCTAAAGTTTCATAATATGAATTTTTGCATTTTGAACACCGATTCGGAGTCGGATTTGAGGAAAACTAGTATGGTTGAACTCATAATTAAATTGGTTGACGGATTTTGTGAGTTTTGTAGGATTTCAAGGTGCGGGCCCGGGTTAGGCTTTTTGCCCGATTTTGGGCTTTTGATTAAAGATTCGACCTTTTTCGATCGGGATTGGTTCATTTAGCATTTTTTGATGTATTTGAGTTATTTTTGATTAGTTTCGAGCCATTCGGAGGTTGGAACACGCGTGATGGGATTCTTGGAGCAGCACTTGGCTTGCTCGGTGTCGGAATTGGCTTGTTTAAGATAAGTTACTCTTCTAAGCTTAGTGCTGAGGGTACGAAACCCTAAAATACGTGTTATGTGATTTGTATTGAGGTGACGCACATGCTAGGTCAGGGGCATGTAGGCGTGCACCCTATGAAATGGTACTTTGTTGTTCCCATGGCCCTGTATAGTCGCTCTATTTTGTTGATATTTATGTTTTCATCATGTGATAAAGTAATTGAGTTGTCAATCACGCTAAATATCATGTTTAGGCTTTATGCTGATATTGTTTGTACCCACAATGGTTATCTCTTACTGTCATCTTACTGATTCCCATTGATATTTTGTAATCAGTCATATTCATGCATTCATATTGTATCTTTGTCTCAGCTGTTGTTGTTGATGCATCATATCATTGTTGTCGGGATAGTTTCATGACATTTTTGAGCCCGTGAGCGAGACTGGAGAGAGTGATGACTAAGTGAGTTCGAGGGCTTGATTGTAGGGATATAAATATATATATATATATATATATATATATATATATATATATATATATATATATATATATATATGGATTGGGATACACGCCGCAAGCATATATATATATATGGATCGGGTTGCACGCCGCAGCGATATATGGGTCAGGCTGCATGCTGCAGCGATATTGCGCTTGGGTTGTAGGAGCCCCTCCGAAGTCTGTACACCCCTAGTGAGCGCAGTCGACTATATATATATGGATCGGGCTGCATGCCACAATAGTTATTATACAACGCTGAGTGAATTAATGTGCTAAGTAATGAGCTTAGTAAGAGAGGATGCAAGGTAATGAGATTGAGTACTTTGAGAGTGTGAGTACATGTTTCATCTCTAAGATACATGGCATTCACATGTATACATGACATACAGGCATAGAGATGCATTCTTCCTCATGCTATATAGTATCACGTCATTCATGACTCATTATATAAATTGTTATGTGGGTATGGAGAGGCACTTTATACTTATTATTTGGAAATAAAATGAAACATTTTATTTATTGTGGAAAGGATATTTGGAAAATTACAGTTTTCAAACTTACTCGTACTTTTGGCATTTTCGGTAAGAGATCTAGGATTTTCTTTCATTGAGATGTTTGAAAATTATGACCATTTTCTGGAACTGTGAATGAGCTGATTATTTTACTTTTGAGATATCTCTTTTATACTTGCATTTATATTGTTATGAACTGTTGTGGAAATATAGGCTTTGGACCCGATCTTGCGTTAGCTCGTCACTGCTTTCAACCTGAGATTATGTTTGTTACTTTTTGAGTACATGAGGTCAGTTGTACTCATACTGAACTTCCTACACAGTGCGTGTAGATCCCGGATGCCGATGTTGCTATGTTCAATTTGCTGGATTTGAAGGCATACTCATGATCCTTCTGTAGCTGCCTCTTGTTCATGGTAGCCTTAGACTATAAAATTCTATTTATGTACTTTTCAAATAGACTGTGTACTTGTTACATTGTTGCTTTGTAAACTCCATTCGTAGAAGCTCATGATTTGTACTACCAATCCTTGGAAAATGTATAAGGTTTAGATAACTCTCTTGTTTAATTGTTTTATTAAGTTAAATGAAACTGGATAATTGTTAATTGGCTTACCTAGCGGGTTGGGTTAGGTGCCATCACGACTGGTAGATTTTGGGTCGTGACACTTTCCACTCGCTTTGCTCAATACTCAGAACATTCAGTCACTTAGCACTATACAATACCTGCTGCAGCGTGCAACCCGATCCACATATAGCCATAAGGCCTATTGTGGCGTGCAACCCGATCCATACACACATATATAGCCATAAGGCTTGTTGCGGCATGCAACCCCATCCACATATATATAGGTATAAAACTCGTTGAGGCGTGCAACCCGATCCACATATATATAGACATAAGGCCCATTGCGGCGTGCAATCCGATCCATACATATATTTAGCCATAAGGCCCGTTGCAGCGTGCAACCCTATTCACATATACATATGCTCACTGGGGGTGTGTACAGACTCCAAAGGGGCTCCTTCAGCCCAACCTCTATAACAAGACAATCATGGCATAAATTAGTAAAACATGCTACAGCGTGCAGCCCGCCCCAATCATAAACCAATAAAACATGCTGCGACATGTAGCTGATCCAATAATATCAATCACACTCAGGCCCTCTTCCTCACTCAGTCATTAATCTCTCCAGTCTCTCGGGCTCATAATGCCATGAAACTAGCCTAAAATGATAATATGATGTGTCAATAAATAGCAACACATACTGAGATATGATATGAAATGAATGAGTATGAAATTGCAATTTAAACAAATAATTCAACAGCAATATGACCTCAGTAGGTCCCAACAAAATAAGCATGTATCCTAGACATGGTTTCTAATATGGATCACATCTCAATAGCTCAAGTACTTAGAGATTTCATGGTCACAGTACCACATGAACAACAGAGTCACAATTCACATGATGCACGCCCACACGCCTATAACCTAGCATGTGTGTCACCTCAACACCTAACACATAATACGTAATTTGGGGTTTTATACCCTCAGCACCAAGTATAGAAGTGTTACTTACCTCGAACAAGTCAAATCCAATACCCAGAAATCCAAGCGATGCTCCAAAAAATGCCATCCCGCGCGTATCTACCTCTGAACGACACAAAGCTAGACAAAAGAAACTCAAATACATCAAATAATGCCAAAGGAAACAAACCCAATCGATAAAAGTCGAATCTTTAATTAAAATCTTAAAATCGACCAAAAAGTCAAACCCAGGCTCGTGCCTCGGAACCCAAAAAACTCATAAAATTCGACAACCCATTCAATTCCTAGTCCAACCATACTAGTTTCACTCAAATCCGACTCCGTATCGATGTTTAACACTCAAAAAAAATTATTTTATGAAATTTTATACAAAACCCCAAATTTCACTTTGAAATCATCAATCAAATGCCAAAAACAAAGATGGATTCATGAAATACCCCAATCCATATGGTGAAAATCGCCTCCAAATATTATCCAAATTCGTGCTCTGTCGCGCCCCCTTTTTCCTCGCGGAATCGGGTTTATGACATTTTGGTATAGGACAACTCATTCCTTTTGGGAAAGGGGGTTTGCATTTTTGAAGAGTCGCCACCTAACGATTTTTAAGGTGCGTTAGGTCACCTATATGGTTCATTCCTAACTATGTTTTGGTAACCAGAGCCAGGGTAAGGGCTTGAAATTATCCTAAGGGGAAGGTGTTAGGCACCCCTTAGGATCCATTAGTGTGGTTCCCGGCAAAACAGTTTTTGTGAATTTGTACAATTAGCAAATAAACAAGTATGGCTCAAATAGTAGGGAATTTAAGTTTAAGAACACAGATATTTGAAAAGCAATTAATGAAAAGCAAGCGTTTAAAGGAATTACAATCTAAGCACATTTGTGAATGTAGGGGCGGTGTCCTAGGTTTGTTTATAATATGGATCACATCAATGCAATACCATGTATGACACTCCTCAAGGAGGGACTACACATGGTATTAACGCACCGGTCATCATATTCATATCTACCCTTTCCCTCCCCATGGAGGTGATTAAAGTGAGGGTCGGTCTCGACCCCTATTGCATGCTGTTACTCGTCCTTTTCTATCAGTCCCGGAGGAATTTAGGACTCCTATCCTATAAAGGGAAGGGGTTCTGGGTAGACCCTTCGGTTTAAAGGCAAAACACTAGGTGACAAATAAGAACACATATGACTGCATTTAGGGGGGAAAACACAGAAAACAGATAGAAGGCTTAGATATACCTCCACAAGTAATGCACATAGACAGCATGACTCACGCACAATTAAGGTCCACATTCAGATCCTATGCATGGTATCTTGGTGACAATAGCAGAACCAAATTTATTACATGACTCAAAAAAGAAGTCTGAATCAGGCTTGCCTACTGATTTTAACAGTTGATAATTAAGCAGCATAGATAAACATGTTTCCAGTTTTGACAAATTTAGCACCTAAGGCTTGCCTAGGTGTAAAACAGTGTTCCAGTTATCAAGGTTACTTAGAGAAGACTATTGAAAACATTGTGTCCTAAATGTTCAGAATTCTGGAATTATTACCAGCCGGGTTAATCTATTTTTTTTATAATTAAACTAGAGATGCTTAAGCGGATGTGAATGCAATTTTAAAGGCATGATATCTAATGCACAATTATGCATAGTGATGTATATGCAGGACCTGAGCAGGATTTTAAATGCATAAGTATTACATACTTTCAGAATATGCAAAAGATATGGAAATGACCTATTTATTAGCGTTGTTTTTATCCTAAGGCGGGATCTCTAAGTGTACATGGTAGCGCATGACATAATGGTAAAGTTCTAATTATTAGTAGGTTTTAACATATGATTTTATAAGTATGCACATGCTGAAACAATAAACATGAGACCTAAGAGCATGATTTCTAATGCATGTATGAATCTTAAGCATGGTTTCTATTGCGCAATTAGGAATATAAACCTAATAACATGTTTTCTACCCTTAACAGCTATAGCATGCATATTTACCCCACCCCTTTTCACTAGCCACCCCAATACTTGTTCACAACAGGTTATTACAGACCAACACTGAAATGAATTACATAAGTAGAAATGAAAAATAAGAAGTTACACTATAGAGAGCCTGATTAGGACTTCTTCCCCGAGTTATGTAATAGATCACCTCAAGTGCCAAGATTGTTTCATAGCCCTTCTCATATCAGGGTGTGTTAGAGTTCCCTAAGGATCTCAAGGGATCCCAGGCAGTACTCACACCAAGATTTCATAGCCAAGATAAAGTAAGTGCAGTGTGGAAAGACCAGCTTTTATGTGTCCAAGATCAGAGGGAGCTCAAGGGTCCCAAGGCAAGGCTCACACAAAAGGGGCAGAACCTAGTGGCCTAAGAGTATATGTGAGAGTGCTTGACATAGATTTTAAAAGAGTTGAGTTGAAAATAGTTTTGAAACAACATGTTTGAAATAAGTTTGCAAACAATAAAAGAGTTTCTTAGGGAAAAACGATTTTGAAAGGAGAAGGGAATAGGAGCAACAACAACTTGAAACAAGCCAGCACACACAGATCAAGTTCAAAGAATAGTATTATTTCAACATTCACAAGTAGGGAAGTAAGGGGTTGGGTACACAGAGAGCTCAAATCAGGAACACATAGACATGGATGAGAAGATAAGCATATAGACCAGCAAGTACAAAGAACAAGTAGGAACTAATTGGCCTCCAGAACACAAACTACTACTTCAAAGTGTTAACAAGGGAATCATGCTTGAAATTAGAATAGTAATAGGCAATAAGACATAGAGACATGGTATGGGAGTAGTCATGATGAGGGCAGGAGTCTATTACACACAATTAGTCATGCCACTTAGTGTTAGCCAAGCACATTTAGGAGTCTATAATACTAACATGGCCTACTAGTTGAGGGGAATAAACAAGAACTCAAGTAGACATGCTGATTACACACTTGAACAAGAGAGGGCAAAACTTAAGCATGCTGAATAAAGTAGTAAACAAGAAGGGCAATTAAATACATAAGCCATTAAATTAGTGCAGAAGGAGATATGGATTAACAGACATGGAGCACATAGAGTTGAGTTTCAAAATTGAACTAGGAACATACCAGTCAAGAAAGAAAATAGCAGAAAGTAAAGCAAGTAGAGTTCCACAGTCTAGCCGGCTGAAACCAGTCAAGAAAGAAAAGAGCAGAAAGTAAAGCAAGTAGAGTTCCACAGTCTAGCCTTGGCTTTCAGCCGGCTAGACAAGCAGTTAGCACAAGTAGCAGAGAGAGAAGAGATAGTTTTTATGTGTGTGTGTGTGTGTGTGTGTGTTTTTGAACTAATTGTTCGTATTTTAAGACTGTAGAAGAGAGTCCTTTATATAGTAGTTTGAAAATTGGTTAAAATAGGCAAGAATCAATTCATTAATCATTATAGAACTCAGTATAAAAAATTGGTTCGAATCTCCCTTTGATTAAGGGAGTCAATGTAAATGGTAAAGAGTAGGTGACAAGTAAGTAAAGAAATCATACACTGCTGGAGTATAAAAAATAAGGAAAGATTTCAAAATATTACCAGTATAGAACAGGTAATTAAGCCCAGGTTCAGAAAGTTTTCAAACTGAGGAAACAATCAGCAAGAATTAAGTAGCAATGCAGACAAGGCAAAAGAGAGTTAATTAAGGCAAGCAACTAATCAAATCAAGTAGAAAGGTAGAAGTCGGGGGTTCCAAAGGAAAATGTTCAAATCACACCAAGTAATAAGGAATTCAGAATCAATCAAAGAGAAAGTCATGCAAAAGAGTCAGCATGTTTAACATATAAATAGAGTAAGACATGGGTAGTAAAGAATTGGCACACAACTCCAACAAAACATGAAGATCAAACGATACTGAATCAGTGAGAAAGATGTAAGTCTTGATGCGAACAGTCAAGATGAGCACAAACACATGGAATTGGTGTAAGTCTAGGCTGAGAAACTCATTAGAAGCATATCAAGGCAAGGCAGTCACAAGAAATCAAAAGAAATATGAGGAACAGTAAGTCATGCTAATACACAGAAAACAAACGAAGAACCCTAAAAATTAGGGTTTTTGACATAGGCTAGCTAGGGTCAAGGAAGGATTCAACAAAATCAGTCAAAACACATAGACGCAGGGAATTAAGCACTTAAGACTAGAAAGCGTTTCGAAGAAAAAGATTTTCAGAAACCCTAATTTAGGAAGATGACAAGCCACTCAAAAATCAAGAGATTTTCCATAAAAACAAGTAAAAAATAAGTTTGATCCTTCTCAGATCTGTACATATCTAAGAAGTTTAAGAGACGAAATTAGGATTTTCAATAGAATAACTCGAATAGAGGAGAAAACTTAAACAAACATTTTAAACATACAAAAGTCAGAAGAAAGAAGCATTTTGAAAAGGTATTTAGGAACCCTAGTTTGAAGATGAAGAGTTACTTTAGAAAAATTGGAAAAACCTTTGAGGAAAACAGTAAAAGCTCATAATATACATAGATCTAAGACGGATCTAAAGGAAAATCGAAAAATCTTAAGAGTTAGGGATTCAGAGAACCCAAAGAAGATGAGAAAACCTTAAAGTGTTACCGGTTTTAGTCGGAAAAAGTTATAGATCTTACTCGAACGGCCTAAGGTGGCCAAAAAAATGGCATGAATGACCATGGGTAGCTGTTGAACTATTCCAGGTTCACCTGAGGACCTTAGGGTAGTGTCAAACCGGCGTGGGTTGAAGCAGGGGGCAGAGGATGATGAGAGGCCATGGTTTCCAGCGAGGGAGGTGGCTAGAGAAGGTGGACCTGGTCCATCAGAGATAATGGGAAAGGAGAAGGTTCTAGAGAGAACCAGAGATAGAGAGAGAGAGATAGGGAGACCAGTTGAGAGAGAATGACAGGGGGATAAATGAGAGACGGGGGAGGGGGTAGTCATTAGGGTTTAATATGGTGTGAGGGATCTGGACCGTTTATTGAAATTGATCAACGACCTAGATTGGACCAGGTATTGGGTCGGGTATGGTTTGGGTTCAGGCTTGGTTCTGGTGGCATTTAATTGGGTTGGGGGTCCGGTTGAATTTAGGCTAGAATTTAAATAGGGAGTGGCTAATTGTTAAATACCCAATTAAAATTAGATAAATAATTAATAAAATAGCTAATAATTAGATAAAAATGAAATTAAAGCTAAATAGGTGAAATTAAGGTAATTAACTAATATTAAAATTATAAAATGACTGATTATTGAATTAAAATAGCATAAAGTGTACAATTAGGCTATAATTGCCAAATTATTGCAATTATAGCCAAACAATGCCAAAGTGGCTAATTTGTAAAATAATTAAATCCTAATAGGATTAAAAATGATATATTGAGCTAAGAAATACATTGAAATTACTTGTAATGTAATTTATGAATAATTATTGGATATAACGTACTGAATAAATTAGAAAATAAATTGATAATAATATGGAAATTATGGAAAAATACGAATTATTATAAAAAGTTATTTTGAAGGTATATATGCAAATTTAAAAATAGGTTAAGGAATATTGGGTATCAACAGCTTCCCCTCTTTACCTGGGAAGGATGAAAGAGTTTTCGGGTAAAGAAATGATGGCCAATTTTGACCGAGCGAAATAGTTCTAGAGATTAGGCCGCACCCTAGCTTCTGAGCTGCCTACATATCCTTGGTTTCACAGGAATCAGGCCGTATGTAGTTCAGGATCCATAGACGGAGTATACCGATGAAGCGATTTCAAGAACGGATGCAACATCTAGGGCTGGGTGAGTGGACGGTTTACGGGAATGGTTAGGTTTGATATGCTGAGGGAACTGGAGCGGGATCGCTCCTGCTGGGATAGCCGTTACTCACCGGATTATCTGCAAATAAGCAATACAAGCGTATATTGTGCATAAATTTAAATATGATGCAAATTCCCGACGGACCAAGAATGTTGTATTCGGACGATGAGGATGATGTCCTTAGACCATGATGTCCTGGGCCATGCAAAGTATAATAAGGGATTCACATGCCATGAAATGATGTTCTCGGGCTATGAGGATGGTGCCTCTTGTCACGACCCTAACCCCGAACCCAGTCGTGATGACGCCTCTCGTGAAGATAAGGCCAGCCAATTAAACTCAATTCACTTGTTAGCAGTCAAACAATATATAAGCAGTCTAAAATATGATTTATTGATAATATGTAGTGGAAACATAGATAACAAAAGCGGAATCCAACCCGACACAACCTAATCGGGGTGTCACAAATCACGAGCATCTATAGACAATACACAAGTCTGCTAAATCCAATACTAATACAAATGTTTGATAGATACAAAAATGAAATGATAATAGAGACACGGGGTTGCGGACACCAACAGTTACCTCGTAGTCTCTGAATACCGCCTGAAATTGGAGGAATCAGCACTCAGGAGCGGAACCAGCGATGCCTGAATCTGCACACAGGGGTGCAGGGAGTAAAGTGAGTACTCCAACTCAGTGAGTAACAAATGTAAATAACGACTAAAGGTAAGAAATCAGACAAGGCACAAAGCATTCTATAATGAAGTAGTAAAACATCATTTGGAAGTAGTAAATCAGTGAAAAACCAAGTAAAATCTCTTTTCAACATTTAAAACAGGTAATTGATAGGTAAATGATGTAAAGTAAACAAATAGAAGTTCGTCCCTCGGGCTCAGTATCTATAAATCCACCCCTCGGGCAATATCTCAGAACAATACCAACCCCTCGGGCTCAATCTCATAACAATACCAGCTCTTTGGGCTCAATCTCATAGCACAATGGGTATCTGCGCTCACTGGGGGTGTACAGATTCCGAGAGGGGCCCCTTACGGCCCAAGCGCAATAACAAGCTATCTCGTGGCATCAAATTTAGGGCCTCGGCCTCATATCAATCAAGCCACCTCGTGGCGTATATATGTATCTTAGGCCCTTGGCCTCATATCAGTATCATTGTATCCTCACAACTAGGCCCTCGGCCTTACTCTGTCCAAAAATCATCACAAGCCCCTCGGGCATTAGTAAAATAGTATTTCTCAGTCCAAAACATCATTTAAAATATCATTTAAGTCTTAAAACTGAGTAAAAATGGCTGAGTAGTAAAACAGTGGAAAATAACATGACTGAGTTCAAGTAATAAATTAAAGTAGTGAGGAAAATGGTAATAAAAATCCCCGAAGGGTTCAAACAGTAGGCACGAAGCCCAAATATGGCAATCAGCCCAAAACATGATGATAGCAAATAGGTTTCAGTCAAATACACGATAAAATCATCAGTTGGGACGGACCAAGTCACAATCCCCAATAGTGCACGACCCCATGCTCGTCATCAAGCGTGTGTCTCACCTCAATATCGCACTACGATGTGCAATCCGGGGTTTCAAACCCTCAAAGCATCATTTACAATCATTACTCACCTCGAACCGGCTAACTCTCTAACTCGCGATGCCTTTGCCCCTTGAATCGGCCTCCACACGCGTCGAATCTATCCAAAATAAGAACGAATACGTCACAATATGCTAAGGGAACAAAGCCCAAGCGAAAACAATGGAAAAATACCAAAATCCTGAAATTAGCAAAACTCGAGCCCCGGGCCCACTTCTCGAAACTCAGAAATTTTCACATCACTAGATTCCTCGTCTTCCCACGAGTTCATATATATCAAAAGTTCTCAAATACGATGCTAAATGGTCCTCCAAATCCCCAATCCAAGGTCCAAAATCCCAAGCCCTAGTTCTTCCATTTTTAGCTTAAGTTCCATGATTTTCTAGGTAGATTTCACAATAGAATCGAGTTTTAGGTCCGAAATTCTTACCTCCAATCATTTCCCCTTGAATCCCTCTTCAATCTCCTTCAAAAGCTCTCAAAAATGGCCAACTACGGAGGAAAATAAGCTCAAAATTGCGGACAAGATGACTTAAAAACATTCTGCCCAGGCCTTATTTTCTTCATCGCGATCGCGATGCACAATAGTCTCAGCTCCCAAAATAACTCTATGCAATCAAGTCCAAAACCCTACGATCGCAATGCCTGAGCCACTGACTGTCACGACCCAAACCGAAGGGCCGCGACAGGCACCCGGTGCTTTACTCAACCGAGTACCAACGTAACATATCTTTCTTATCATGTTATCATGAGTAAATGAGCCAAAAAACCCGTCATGAGATAACAAGAATAAAACATAAGGGAATACTAAACATATGAAGACCCAACATGATATACAAACTAATATATGTGACATACGGGCCTATAAGGCCGACATAACCATTAGTAAACTCGAAACATAGGCCGACAAGGCCATACAATTATCCATACACCTGACATCTATCTACAAGCCTCTAAGAGTACATAAAATCATAAAGATCGGGACAGGGCCCCGCCATACCAATCATTACATATCCAAAGCATACTGACCAACTAGGCAACTCTGGAGCAAGTGGAGTGCACCAACACCTTCGCTGAGCTGATAGCCTACTATGAGGACTGTCAACCTATCAATCGGGACCTGCGGGCATGACACCCAGCATCCCCAGGCAAAAGGGATGTCAGTACGAATAAAATACCGAGTATGTAAGGTAGGAAAGCATAAAAAAGAACAGTAATGTAAAGAGAGATAGAGGAGATACAACCTGTAACATATGAGTGCCTCTGGGGGCTACTGACATGAAATGCATAATACATATATTTACATGAACTTTTTAAAAACATTCACCTCTGTGGGCATCATCATCATCATATCATACCCGGCCTCAAAGAGGACTCGGTAAAAACGTACCCGGCCATCATAAGGCTCGGTAGAATCGTACCCGGCCAAGTGGAGCTCGGTAAACCCAACTGATCAATGGTTGCACAGTAGGTGCCATACCCGGCCGACTATAGCGCGGCTCGGTAGAGTAAAATAGATACATATATATAATGCATGCTCGACTCATGGAATCACGTTCTAACCCTTTCGGAGTGATGTAAGGTCATTGCACCTTCGATTAACATTATGGACATCCCTACCATCAATATGAACCTTAGTGGGATTTAAGGATCATACACACTTGTTTAGAATAACTTTATAAGGAAAGAACAACATGGACAACCTTAGTTTCTAGGAGTAGATCCGTTATGAATTAGCGTACCGTTTATGTTCATGTCACTTTAGATCATGCCAAAAGAAAGAAGTAAGTGCCTTAACATACCTAAAACCCATTGAGTCCCTAATCCCTTCCAAGCAACTCTTCAAACAAGTCAACTCAATCTATCAGAGTATAAGGAGATTCAAAATCAGTGCTGAGCAAAGGCTAAGTCTATAACTTAAGCTAGTAGCTCATTTACGTAAATTTGGGCAGCATCTCCCTTGTAACAAGGGCCTCCTACAATACCATATACCAACAACAATTACCAGATCAACCCATCAATACATAATTATCAATATCAAGACACCATATAACAACAACGAGTCACAACTAAATTACGACAAGCGGCAAGCTCCGATTGGAATCCGTATACCCCTTATCAATCCTTATAGACTTCTTAATTCAACATAAAAGTATCATTAACATGATAATGAAGTCACTATTCAATGATTCCAGCCTTATACCATATATTTATAACAACAAAAATAATCCACAACTTCAAATATCCTCAATTAGCAACTTTATTCACTAGTTCATGTTTAGCCCATCCATTTAACTTAATCAACATTAAGATAACCTTAGGCACAAGCAAGATCACAATATACATACCTTATACAGTAACTTCAAGTCAAAATCCAAGTTATATTCAGTTTACGACAACCCTTAATAGCAATACAACACCATAGAAGTGACTTAAGCTAATCCAAGTATTATCTTGTAGTTTAATGATCCTAACAACTTAACCAACATACGAGCAAGATTAAACACAATTATTAGGCTATTATATTCACCTTAGACAGCAGCAGCAACTTGGAATTTCATCCAAATACAGCCCACAACAATCCTCAATGAAAACACAACCTCAAAGAGGTGTTGTTCTTCACTAGAACTAAGTTTTGATGTTGAAATATGGTGTAATCACTTTGGAATCACTTCAAACCCTTGTGGTATATGTTTAGGATAGTTAGTAGAAGTTTGGAGACGAATTTTAGTTGAAAAATGAGCAAAAATAGGTGTCCAAAGCATTTATAAATTGAAGTAGGTCAACCACCGCCTAAGTGGGTCCCATTGGGAGCTGCTTGCGTGGTCTCGAAAAAACACGAATATCTCTCAACTCCTATGTCGTATTGACAAACGGTTTAATGCGTTAGAAACTAGACTCGTAGACCTTCAATTTGGTAGGTAGAACACCCCATTATTCCAAGTATATTTGGAGAAATTCTCAGATACATTTGACCTAAATTTCAGCAAATTTATGAATGTAACTTGTGATGACCTTTGCCAACTCTTGTTCCACAACTTGCTTGCCTTCAAAATGTAGAAAATGAATATCATACGACTAAAATAACTCATAGAATAACCTCCTTATCATGTTAATAACCCTAGTCTCACCCCAAAGTACATGTTATAACATTCGAAACTTGTCAACTTTCGACGAAACTTATTTTCTTCAATTGGTTTAGCTTCTAAGATTTCCAACCCTCTTGGTACTCGTTATTCATGATCTTATATATTTGTAACCTCCAAGGTAACATGATTAACTTACTTTATTTGCTTCCAAATACAAACTCATTTCCGAGCTTACATCAATGACTTACGACGTACTCTCACGTATGAAAACTTGGGGTGTAACATCATTTCCCCCTTTGGAACATTCGTCCTCGAATGTTGACTGATGCACTTATCAGTTTCATAAACTATGGCTCTTACGAATACTTTAATGCTCATCTTTCCATCTAAGCAACTGTTTTGTGAATAAATCCAAACGCTTGGGCATTCCCCCCTTTTAGGCCTCTTTGTCACACCATGACATGTGGTTGGAATTCTTCCAACATCGTAACATTTGATACCTTATGTCATGCAGTATGTACGACTGTGTCCTTGTATGAGCACCTAGCGACTCGTATTCTCTTTTTCCTCCATCTTTTAGCCAATCTCTAAGCCTCACTATGAACATATACAGAATTATGACAAGCTGTCCCTCTAGGCATCTATAAGTGTACTGATGTCTTTCGCTTGGTACTTTATCGAACTTAAGACTATTTCTATCTCTTCTTTCATAGCCTTGTATATCTATCCTTATGGATTTACTACATCTAGGTAGGTTATACTATACCATAAAACTTACTTCGGTTTATTATTACCGAGGTTTGCTACCCAACTCCAGGTTACTCTCTCGCTGCTTATCCTATATGTATAAATCTAAGTCCTTTAGTGCTTCCTCATTATTATTCATCTAAGAATAACAAACAAATCTCATCTCGAACTTTGGAACTTGTACCCATCTATTGTTTATTCACCTTAATGTTGATCTATAATCTATCACTGATAACTTGCAACCTCTTACGTAATACACTGTCACTAGGGCTCACATCTTATCGGGGAACATATGAAGTGATTTTCCTGATCCACCTAGGGATAATACTATACTTCAATAACCGTATTTCATTGCATCCCAACGCGATTCATCTTATGGGGGTATTCTAATCCCGTGCAATTAATGAAATCCCTTTCTCGTTAAATCATTACTCAATCAAAGGCCTAAGTATCATCCTCTTATCTATCACAATTAGACCCTTATTCTACTGCCAGTGCAACATTCCATCTCTTCTAAATACGCCTAGTCTCAGACTCCTCTGTGTTTATTCAGGCTGTACCGAGCTTTTTATTACATATGAAAATCATCAGCTCCCTTGTTTTGATGGGTTTAATCCCGAGGACATACATATTCTCGTCACCTTCTAACTCACCTTTTCATATCCTTACTCCTATCTACCTAAAACCTTGTTGCTCTACAATACTTTACCTTAGGACCTACACTGATCTATTTATACTACTCGCAACCTTCCTTTAACTTGCTAGCACCATAAATTTCCTTTCGTGCCTTCTCAGTTGTCCTTAAATGTAAGCAATTACTTTTGCTGGTCGTTCTATCACTTGTTGCATGAATACTTGGCTTGTCTTTTTGCCCACGAATACTATAATTTCCTGTACCTCATATGATCTCAAACATCACCTTTGATGGCTTTTTTTTACCATTCATTAGCCATGATAGGTGCCACTTTCTTATGGAGTGTATACAATATTGTAGTGAGACTGTTGTTACAGGATAATTTACTCTTTAGCTCACTATGCTTAGGTGGAAACCTTTTTCCTTATTTCCTCATCTAGTCTTTCATTGTAGTACTTAGGGAGACCTTCTAGCTCTTGTAAAGTTGCGAGCTTGATATATCGTACACCCGAAGGTAATTTTCGTTATTCTTACTCGCCCATAATAATCCTTAATTACATAAATTTATGCCTTTGTGCTCGTAGGTTACTTCTAAGCTCAAATTTTTATTGTCTCCTTAGTGGCACTCTCTCTTATTTTTATAAACCTTAAAAATAGTACCTTTAACTGCCTCAACTCCTATCTGAAATTTTTTTCAAATGATTGCGATCTCGTATCTGCGAGACTGAATTCACTATGGTGCGGTTCACTACATTTATCTTGCATGATCTATTGATTTATCCGTGACCTCTTGTCTAGTCATAACTGGGCTCTTTCTGAATCAACTACTAATTACTCGTTGGTCCATATATATATATATATATATATATTCTGCATAATCCCTCTTGGGATATATCCTTTGTCTTCACTTATCTCTCACCACTAGCTCCTGATGTATCAAGTGTCCATTCACACTTATTTATCAATAACATCCTGGCTGGAAACTTTTACTGCCTCTCCCCGGTGTCGTGCTTGTATAATGTTCTGGAGTCGCAACATATCTGCAGGAACTGAATAAATGCAACATCATCCGTTTCTCCTTTTTACCACATTCTTCCTTTACCATTCCATAGTTAACTGAACCGCTTATCTCCGACTTAATATCATATCACACCATATTCCCCCCTTCAGGGGAGTACTAAAATTTAGTACTACGACGATCTACCTATAGTTGTTTTACCTATTCATCTTTGGCGTATTTTCACATTATCAATGAACCCTAATCACCTTATGGTAACCTTCTGTACCAGGGATAACTAAATTTCTTACGCACGAAGGTGACACCTACGGTAACTGGCACACTTAGTCCCTTAAGATTAACTCTTCTCAGAGTGCTTGCTTTAGGTAAGCGACTTCCTAAATAACCTTTAAAGGTTATTCGTCTGTTGTCTATTCTATTATTGTTGGAGCATGATCTTTGAAATTCTCACAATGTCGACCATTATCAAATCCTCCGGTCCCTAATTCATGTTCGGTTTTATCTTGTTCACCAACCCATACTGATTTTTATTACTCTGGGTCTAATCTTTCCTCCTGGTAATCACGTTGAAGTCACCGTCTCATTTCTCGAAATAAGAATATGACTTTATGGCTTATACTCTTTTATTGCCTTAAGGCTTGTCACCTCTTGTATTTTCCTTCACTTGACTATAGACTCTATCATCGTGTCATATTTTGATTTACTGTTATCACCCATATATCACATCTTACTCATGATGCTTCATTTATTTTCTTCTTATTCTCCGGATAATATTTTTTTTGTCTATCACTTTATTCTGAAAACTTCAACAAAAAGTTCTTTCCCTATAAGCTCCCCTAGCTTCATCTCACTGGCTCTTGGGAATGCCTAACATTCTTTTTTTTACTCGGGGCTAGAGTCATACTAAGGTAAATATTTGTCCCTTCTAGGATCCCACTGCCTATCTTCTGAAATTTCTGAATATTCTAGTATTCGTATCTGATTGTACTACTCTAGAGTTCACCATCTGGGTGTCTTAGAAGGAGATCTATTACCACATTTGCACCATCTTTCGGAAACGTTAGTTAATGATAACAACCTATCCACAATTTTTGGGTTACTCTAACTCCAACTGGATCCTGATATCCCATCTTTCTCTTAAATAATATCTGTTAGCTCCCATAGAACATAACTGAGATGGGTGTGGCCAATTGTACTTACCTCTGTCATTGATGAAGGTACCAAAATGCTTATATTTCTCTGCCTGATTTGAAAATATTGATAATCTTCATTATCTGGGTGCCTCGTACCCCTCTTCACCTTACTTCTTTTACTTGTTAAAACTTGTATCTAGCTTCTGAATTCCTCATAGATTTTCACCATATTCGTGAATAGATATCCGTGCCTTAAGGCTCCTTATTAAGAAGCATACACATCTTAGTACACACATGATCTGTTGAAGACCTCATATTTACTCATCATAAGCATGATGTGAAATCGAGTTCCTCTGACTCAACTCTTCCACATCCACATGCAATCTCTTACCAACTGTCTTTGTGGATGTAGGTATCGTTGTATTACGACTAAAGTCGAATTTAGGAGTTTGAATTCTTACAACTGAGCTCTACTACACGATCTAGATTAAGAAGAAAGAGTGACAGACCTAAATGCCCTGTAGCATCCTGCTTATAAGTGTGGTGCACAACACACCTATAAACAAAATTCTACTAGACACGGCTTGTAGACTCCCTAGGACAGAACTACTCTGATACCACTTCTGTCACAACCCAAACCGAAGGGCCGCGACGGGCACCCAATGTTTTACTCAACCGAGTACCAACGTAACATATCTTTCTTATCATGTTATCATGAGTAAATGAGCCAGAAAACCCGTCATGAGATAATAAGAATAAAACATAAGGGAATACTCAACATATGAAGACCCAACATGATATACAAACTAATATATGTGACATACGGGCCTATAAGGCCGACATGACCATTAGTAAACTCAAAACATAGGCCGACAAGGCCATACAATTATCCATACACCTGACATCTATCTACGAGCCTCTAAGAGTATATAAAATCATAAAGATCGGGACAGGGCCCCGCCATACCAATCAATACATATCCAAGGCATACTGACCAACTAGGCAACTCCGGAGCAAGTGGAGTGCACCAACACCTTCGCTGAGTTGATAGCCTACTAGGAGGACTATCAACCTATCAATCAGGACCTGCGGGCATGACACGCAGCATCCCCAGGCAAAAGGGATGTCAGTACGAATAAAGTACTGAGTATGTAAGGTAGGAAAGCATAAACAAGAACAGTAATATAAAGAGATATAGAGAAGATACAACTTGTAACATATGAGTGCCTCTGGGGGCTACTGACATGAAATGCATAATACATATATTTACATGAACTTTTTAAAAACATTCACCTCTGTGGGCATCATCATCATCATATCATACCCGGCCTCAAAGAGGACTCGGTAAAAACGTACCCGGCCATCATAAGGCTCGGTAGAATCGTACCCGGCCAAGTGGAGCTCGGTAAACCCAACTGATCAATGGTTGCACAGTAGGTGCCATACCCGGCCGACTATAGCGCGGCTCGGTAGAGTAAAATAGATACATATATATAATGCATGATCGATTCATGGAATCACGTTCTAACCCTTTCGGAGTGATGTAAGGTCATTGCACCTTCGATTAACATTATGGACATCCCTACCATCAATATGAACCTTAGTGGGATTTAAGGATCATAGACACTTGTTTAGAATAACTTTATAAGGAAAGAACAACATGGACAACCTTAGTTTCTAGGAGTAGATCCGTTATGAATTAGCGTACCGTTTATGTTCATGTCACTTTAGATCATGCCAAAAAAAAGAAGTAAGTGCCTTAACATACCTTAAACCCGTTGAGTCCCTAATACCTTCCAAGCAACTCTTCAAACAAGTCAACTCAATCTAACATAGTATAAGGAGATTCAAAATCAGTGCTGAGCAAAGGCTAAGTCTATAACTTAAGCTAATAGCTCATTTACGTAAATTTGGGCAGCATCTACCTTGTAACAAGGGCCTCCTCCAATACCATTTACCAACAACAATTACCAGATCAATCCATCAATACATAATTCAATATCAAGACACCATATAACAACAACGAGTCACAACTACATTACGACGAGCGGCAAGCTCCGATTGGAATCCGTATACCCCTTATCAATCCTTATAGACTTCTTACTTCAACATAAAAGTATCATTAACATGATAATGAAGTCATTAATCAATGATTCCAGCCTTATACCATATATTTATAACAACGAAAATAATCCACAACTTCAACTATCCTCAATTAGCAACTTTATTCACTAGTTCATGTCTAGCCCATCCATTTAACTTAATCAACATCAAGATAACCTTAGGCACAAGAAAGATCACAATATACATACCTTATACAGTAACTTCAAGTCAAAATCCAAGTTATATTCAGTTTACAACAACCCTTAATAGCAATACAACACCATAGAAGTGACTTAAGCTAATCCAAGTATTATCTTGTAGTTTATCATCCTAACAACTTAACCAACATACAAGCAAGATTAAGCACAATTAGTAGGCTGTTATACTCACCTTAGACAGCAGCAAAAACTTGGAATTTCATCCAAATACAGCCCACAACAATCCTCAATGACAACACAACCTCAAAGAGGTGTTGTTCTTCACTAGAACTAAGTTTTGATGTTGAAATATGGTGTAATCACTTTGGAATCACTTCAAACCCTTGTGATATATGTTTAGGAGGGTTAGGAGAAGTTTGGAGACGAACTTTAGTTGAAAAATGAGCAAAAATAGGCGTCCAAATCGTTTATAAATTGAAGTAGGTCAACCACCGCCTAAGTGGGTCCCATTGGGAGCTGCTTGCGCGGTCTCGCGAAAATACGAATATCTCTCTACTCCGATGTCGTATTGACAAACGGTTTAATGCGTTAGAAACTAGACTCGTAGATATTTAATTTGGTAGGTAGAACACCCCATGATTCCAAGTATATTTGGAGAAATTCTCAGATACATTTGACCTAAATTTCAGCAAATTTATGAATGTAACTTGTGATGACCTTTGCCAACTCTTGTTCCACAACTTGCTTGCCTTCAAAATGTAGAAAATGAATATCATACGACTAAAATAACTCATAGAATAACCTCCTTATCATGTTAATAACCCTAGTCTCACCCCAAAGTACATGTTATAACATTCGAAACTTGTCGACTTTCGACGAAACTTATTTTCTTCAATTGGTTTAGCTTCTAAGATTTCCAACCCTCTTGGTACTCGTTATTCATGGTCTTAAATATTTGTAACCTCCATGGTAACATGATTAACTTACTTTATTTGCTTCCAAATACAATCTCATTTCCGAGCTTACATCAATGACTTACGGCTTACTCTCACGTATGAAAACTTGGGGTGTAACACTGACCCTACGTGATTGCGGACCACCTCACGTGTTCGCGATGCACACTCTCCCCAAACAATTCGATCACAAGCCAAGCTCTACGAATGCGAAGAGAAACTGGGCCACTTTCTCAATTCCTTCTATGCGATCGCAGGACTTCCCTCGCGATCGCGAAGAGCAATACCCCGCAACAGCTGAACCTGAACTTCTGCAATTTTTCCAACTTAGAAATGGTCCGATTAACCACCCGAAACTCACCTGATGCCCCCGGGACCTCAACCAAAGGCACCAACACATCCTAAAACCTTATTCAAACTTACCCCAATCATCAAAACACTTCAAACAACATCAAATTACTCAAAACACATCGAATTCACACTTAAGTTTCTAAAATCTTCTGAAATACGCTTTTGATAAAAACAACCAACCAAACCACGTCTGAATGACTTGAAATTTTGCATGCACATCCGAAATGGCACAATGGAGCTACTGCAACTCTCGAAATTCCATTCCAATCTTTATATCAAAATCTCACCTATCAACCAGAAATCGCCAAAATATCAACTTCGCCAGTTCAAGCCTAATTCCACTCCAGACCTCCAAAACCAATTCCGGTCACACTCCTAAGCCATAAATCACCTCTCAAATCTAACCGAATCATCGGAACTCACATCAGAGCCTTCTAACACATATGTCAACACCCGGTTTACTTTTCTATCTTAAACCTTCTTAAAAGAGACTAAGTATCTCATTTCTTACCAAATCTTCTCTGAACTCAAACTGATCAACCCGATCACATAAAATACGGATAACGAAGCATAAAGAAGCATAAATAGGGGAAATGAAGCGGTAACTCATGAGACGATTGACCGGGTCATCACATCCTCCCCAAGGCATGACGAGCGATATCTCCCTCTCTCGGGTCATAAGAATACAGAGTTGATAAGTAAGACCATCAATAAATCTCCTGATCCTCTCTCGATCTGTCTGAACCATCCAGATGGCATGACGAGCCAACTCAGAAAACCTCGACTCATACTGTGAAACAGTCATATCCCCCTGTCGCAGCCACTCAAACTGTCTACACAGCTCCTCTCTGCGGGACTGCGGCACATACTTCTCCAGGAAGAGAATGGAGAACTGCTGCCAAGTAAGGGGAGCTGCACCAACAGGCCTACGCCTCTCATACGCCTCCCACCAAGTGAAGGCAGCCCCAAAAACTGAAAGGTAGTAAATTCCACACCACTAGACTCAAGAATCCTTACTGTACGAAGCATCCGCTGGAACTTATCCAAGAAACCCTAGGCATCCTCGCCCTCTGCTCCGCTGAATGTTAGAGGCTGGAGTCTACCAAACCTCTCAAGTCGACACTACTCATTATCCAGCATAACTGGTATAACAAACTCCTGAGCTGGCGCATCCGGCTGGGCTGGAAGTGCCCCCGGCATCTGAAGTCCCTCCACTACCTGCTCAGGTGTGCGAGCGGCGAGCATCTGATTGCCTCCCCTGGCCTGTGAAGTAGCTACGGCTGTAGTGGCTGAAACTGCCTAAGCCAGGCCAGCGCAAACAGATAAGATCTGTGCCAAGGCCTCCTAAAGACCCGGAATCACGATAGGCACAGCTGGTGCCTGAACTAGTGCTGTTGGAGCATCCATAGCTAGAGCTTGATCCTAAGCTGGGGCAGCTGGTGGGTTGACATGTGCTGCCCTCATTGCCCTGCCTCTGCCACGACCGCGTCCTCGGCACCTGGCGGTATCGGCTGGTGGAACTGGGGGTCATCCACCCCGTTCGGTAGCGCGTGTCCTTACCATCTATGAGAGAATAAAATAATGGAACTTTAGTACTCGGATCAACAAGTTCGCATGATAAGAATTTCAAGAATATGATGTTTTTCTTAAGGGTTTTGCAGCCTCTCGAGGATAAATACAGACGTCTCTGTACCGCTCCGCAAGACTCTACTAAACCTGCTCATGACTCGTGAGACCTATGTAACCTAGGCTCTGATACCAACTTGTCACGACCCTAACCCCGAACCCGATCGTGATGGCGCCTCTCGTGAAAACAAGGCAAGCCAATTAAACTCAATTCACTTGTTAAAGTAGCCAAATAATATAAAAGCAGTCTAAAACACGATTTAATGATAATATGTAGCGGAAACATAGATAACAAAATCGGAATCCAACTCGATACAACCCTAATCGAGGTGTCACAGGTCACGAGCATCTATGGATTGTACACAAGTATTCTAAATCCAATACTAATACAAATGTTTGATAGATATAGAAATGAAATGATAATAGAGACACAGGGCTACAAACGCCAACAGTTACCTCATAGTCTCTGAATACCGCCTGAAATTGGAGGAATCAGCACTCAGGAGTGGAACCAGCGATGCCTGAATCTGCACACAGGGGTGCAGGGAGTAAAGTGAGTACTCCAACTCAGTGAGTAACAAATGTAAGTAACGACTAAAGGTAAGAAATCACACAAGGCACAAAGCATTCTATAATGAAGTAGTAAAACTTCATTTGGAAGCAGTAAATCAGTGAAAAACCAAGTAAAAATCTCTTTTCACCAGGCAAAACAGGTAATTGACAAGTAAATGATGTAAAGTAAACAAATAGAAGTTCGCCTCTCGGGCTCAGTATCCACAAATATGCCCCTCGGGCTTAATCTAAAAAGAGTACCAGCCCCTCGGGCTCAATCTCACATCACAATGGGTACCCGTACTCACTGGGGGTGTACAGACTCCGTGAGGGGCCCCTTACAGCCCAAGCGCAATAACAAGTCATCTCGTGGCATCAAATCTAGGCCCTCGGCCTTATATCAATCAAGCCACCTCATGGCGTATATATGTATTTCAGGCCCTCGGCCTCATATCAGTATCAGTGTATCCTCACAACTAGGCCATTGGCCTTACTTAGTCCGAAAATCATCACAAGCCCCTCGGGCATTAGTAAAACAGTATTTCTCAGCCCAAAACATCATTTAAAATATCATTTAAGTCTCAAAACTGAGGCAAAATGGCTGAGTAGTAAAACAGTGGAAAATGACATGACTGAGTTCAAGTAATAAATCAAAACAGTGAGGAAAATGGTAATAAAAATCCCCGAAGGGTTCAAATAGTTGGCACGAAGCCCAAATATGGCAATCCGCCCAAATCATGATGACAGCAAATAAGTTTCAGTCAAATACGCGGTAAAATTATCAGTCGGGATAGACCAAGTCACAATCCCCAATAGTGCACGACCCCACGCTCGTCATCAAGCATGTATCTCACCTCAATATAGCACTACGATGTGCAATCCGGGATTTCAAACCCTAAGAGCATCATTTACAATCATTACTCACCTCGAACCGGCTAACTCTCTAGCTCGCAACAACTTTTTCCCTCGAATCGGCCTCCACGCGCGTCGAATCTATCCAAAATCAGAACAAATACGTCACAATATGCTAAGGGAACAATGCCCAAGTGAAAACAATAAAGAAATACCAAAATCCCGAAATTAGCAAAACCCGAGCCCCGGGCCCACTTCTTGAAACTCAGAAATTTTCACATCACTAGATTCCTCATCTTCCCATGAGTTCATACATATCAAAAGTTCTCTAATCCGATGCCAAATGGTCCTCCAAATCCCCAATCCAAGGTCCAAAATCCCAAGCCCTAGTTATTCTATTTTTAGCTTAAGTTCCATGATTTTCTAGGTGGATTTCACAATAGAATCGAGTTTTAGGTCCGAAATTCTTACCTCCAATCGCTTCCCCTTGAACCCCTCTTCAATCTCCTTCAAAAGCTCTCAAAAATGGCCAACTATGGAGGAAAATAAGCTCAAAATCGCGAGCAAGACGACTTAAAAACATTCTCCCCAGGCCTTATTTTCTTCTTCGCGATCGCGAAGCACAAAAATCTCCGCGCCCAAAATAACCCTATGCGATTGTGTCCAAGACCCTGCGATCGCAATACCAGAGCCACTGACCCTACGCGATCGCGGACCACCTCACGCGTTCGCGATGCACACTCTCCCCAAACAATGCGATCGCAAGCCAAGCTCTGCGAACGCGAAGAGCAACTGGGCCACTTCCTCAATTCCTTCTATGCGATCGCAGGACTCCCCTGCGATCACGAAGAGCAAAACCCTGCAATAGCTGAACCTGAACTTCTGCAATTTTTCCAACCTAGAAACGGTCCGATTGACCACCCGAAACTCACCCGAGGCCCCCAGACCTCAACCAAAGGCACCAACACATCCTAAAACCTTATTAAAACTTACTTCAATCATCAAAATACCTCAAACAACATCAAATTACTCAAAACACATCGGATTCAAGCTTAGTTTCTAAAATCTTCCGAAATACACTTTTGATCAAAAACCCAACCAAATCACATCTGAATGACCTGAAATTTGCACACACATCCCAAATGACACAACGAAGCTACTGCAACTCTCAGAATTTCATTCTGACCCTTATATCAAAATCTTACCTATCAACCGAAAATTGCCAAAATATCAACTTCGCCAATTCAAGCCTAATTCCACTCCGGACCTCCAAAACCAATTACGATCACACTCCTAAGCCATAAATCACCTCTTGAATCTAATCGAATCATCGAAACTCATATTCGAGCCCTCTAACACATAAGTCAATACCCGGTTGACTTTTCCAACTTAAACCTTCTTAAAAAAGACTAAGTGTCTCATTTCTTACCAAATCCTCTCGAACTCAAACTGATCAATCTGATCACATAAAACATGGATAATGAAGCATAAAAAAGCAAAAATGTGGGAAACATAGCAATAACTCATGAACGACTGGTCGGGTCGTCACACCTCCGAACCATAACGCCCTTGAATAATAATATGCAAAAGATTGAAAGAGATCTTCAGGCCATGACATGGTGTTCTCGGTCTATGAAGATGGTGCCTTTGAACGATGACGCCTTTGGATGAGTTGGCGATATTTCAGCCCATGAAAGATGTAGTAGTATGATGCTGACAAGACAAAGCTTAGTCTAAGAGCTAAGTCTTGCGAATTGAAGGGCAGAGCTTAGCCCGTAAGAGAAGTGAGATAAATGGTTCTTGGGATAGTGCTTAGTTTCGAAGAAAATTAGAGGCAGAGCTTAGCCTCGAAAGGCAGAATGATAGCCTTATGCAAAGATGCGAATGTAGATGGAGGTAGAGCTTAACCTCGGAAGGCAGAATGGTAGCCTTATGCAAGAATACGAATGCAGATGGAGGTAGAGCTTAAATTCGGAAGGTAGAATGATAGCCTTATGCAAAGATGCGGATGCAGATGGACGTAGAGCTTAACCTCGGAAGGAAGAATGGTAGCCTTATGCAAAGATGCGAATGCAGATGGAGACAACATTTAGTCTCGGAAGGCAGAATGGTAGCCTTATGCAAGAATGCATATGGAGATAGTGTTTAGTCTTAGAAGGTAGAATGGTAGCCTTATGCAAATTGGAAGGCAGAAGGGTAGCCTTATGCAAATTGGAAGGCAGAGTGGTAGCCTTATGCAAATTGGAAGGAAGAATGGTAGCCTTATGCAATGCAGATGCAGATGGAGACATCATTTAGTCTCGGAAGGTAGAATGGTAGCCTTATGCAAGAAATAAGATATCAAATGACAGTAGAGTTTTCTTAGCTGATAGCAGATTGTGGCGTTGTGATTACTTGGAACATTGTGACATACGGGACATCACTAATATGTGATGATAGCAAATGTTGGCAAATGCAACGGTTCAGAGAGTCGTATTCTTGAACATTGTTTGTTCCATGGGCGTACAATATGTTTAATGATTTTGCAATCCTAGTGCCTGCATCCAAAAAAAATCGTGAGTTTTGCAAGATGGAAGGTTAGTTCGTATCCCCGCTGGCTTTGCTTGAATTGTTCGTCTTTGATTTGGTGATACCGTCTGTATCATTGGGGTAGCGCTGCTAAACAAAGCAGTTTCAATAATAAACATGCATGATTTTGTAAAAGTATGACATAAATGTATAATTAAAAATACCTTTTAGATGAACCGACGACTGTGACGTGGTTCAGGACATTGAAACCTCTCCTGCTAACGGAATTTTGAGGGTCCTCCTAAAAATTCTACCCAGTTTGGTGGGTTGACATTTCTGACTGTTGCTCGTGCGACGATCAACTAAAGTTATTTTGGAAATTTGAGTGTCCTCCTCAAAATTCTGCCCCAGTTTCCATGCGGGGGGAAATGAAATTTTTATTGAATTGTGACCGAACCCATAGGGCTGCCTACATATCCCCTCTTAAACTGGAATCAAGTCAAGCGTAGTTCAATTTACATCATATAAGGAATGCATAAAGATTACACATAGTAACGCTTGACTGCATCTGAATTGATCGTCTTTGGCCAGACTTCTCCATCCATTTCTTCAAGTATGAGGGCTCCTCCTGTCAAAATCCGGTGAACCATGTATTGACCCTGCTAGTTGGGAAAGAATTTCCCTTTGGCTTCAACTTGATGCGGAAAAATTTTCTTCAACACCAGCTGCCCCGGTGTGAACTGTCTTGGCATGACTCTTTTTTTGAAGGCTCTAGACATTCTATTCTAATAGAGTTGGCCATGGAAGACTGCATTCATTCTCTTTCCATATATAAGGGCTAGTTGCTCATAACAACTTTTTAACCACTCTGTGTCGTCAAACTCAGCTTCCTGTATGATCCTTAGGGAAGGAATTTCCACCTCAGCGGGAATGAAAGCCTCTGTACCGTAAACCAGCATATAGGGGGTTGCCCAGATTAATGTACAAACTATGGTACAATTCCCCAGAAGAGCAAATGATAACTTCTCGTGCCACTGTCTGTGATTCTTTAACATTTTCCTCAAAATCTTCTTGATATTCTTGTTGGCGGCTTTTATAGCTCCATTGATCTTAGGCTTGTAGGCTGTGGAATTCTTGTGTTTGATCTTGAACGTTTCTCACATAGATTTTATCAAGTCGTTGTTGAGGTTGGAGCCATTATCAGTAATGATTGACTATGGAATTCTGAATTGACAAACAATGTGGTCGCGGACAAAGTCTGCCACGACTTTCTTAGTCACTTCTTTGTAAGATGATGCTTCGACCCATTTGGTGAAATAGTCGATGGCTACTAGGATAAACATATGTCTGTTGGAAGCAACAGACTCGATTGGTCCAATAACGTTCATTCCCTAGGCGGCAAACGACCACAATGAGCTTGTTGTGTGAAGCTCGCTTGGAGGTACCTTTATCTTGTTTGCATGTATCTGACAGTGGTGTCATTTCCTGTCATACTGGATGCAGTTCGTTTCCATGGTCATCCAAAAGTAACCCGCCCGGAGTATCTTTTTGGCTAAGATAAAACCGTTCATATGTGAACTGCAGGTCCCAACATGAATTTCCTCTAATAGCCTGGATGCTTCCTTTGCGTTGACACATCTTAATAATCCTAAATCGGGATTCCTCCTATAGAGGATTCCTCCGCTGTGAAAACAATTGTTGGAAAATCTCCGAAGTGTGCGTTTCTAAGTAGGATTTGAAGTTCTAGGTACTCTCCTTTTGCCAAATATTCCTTGATATCATGAAACCAAGGCTTTCTGTCTGCTTCCTCTTCAACATGGGCACAGTAAGCTAGCTGATTATGGATTTTCACTGGAATGAGATCAATGAAATTCTTGTTGAGATGTTGTATCATAGATGATAGGGTAGCCAATGCATCGGCGAACTCATTCTGGATTCTAGGAACATGCTGGAATTCCGTGTTCGTGAACCTCTTTCTCAATTCCTGTACTTGACGCAGATACAGGAGTATCTTGGAGTTCTTGGTTGCCCATTCTCCTCGTACCTGATGTATAAGCAAGTCTGAATCTCCAATCACTAGCAGCTCTTGAACGTTCATGTCAATGGCCACTTTGAGTCCTAAGATGCAGGCTTCATACTCAGCCATATTGTTGGTGTAGGGGAACCTGAGTTTGGCAGACACCAGATAATGCTGAACGGTTTCTGATATTAGGACTGCTCCTATGTAACTCCTTTGAAGTTTGCTGCTCCATCGAAAAACATTCTCCAACCGTCATAGGATTCCGCAATTTCTTCTCCTATGAATGATACCTCTTCATCAGGAAAATATGTTTTTAGGGGTTCGTATCCTCCATCCACGGGGTTTTCAGCAAGGTGGTTTGCCAGTGCCTGCCCCTTGACCGCTTTCTGAGTTACGTAAAGAATGTCTAACTCACTCAACATGATTTGCCACTTGGCTAGCTTGCCGGTGGGCATGGGCTTCTGAAACATGTACTTCAAGGGATCTATTCTAAATATGAGATATGTATTATAGGCGTAGAAGTAATGTATCAGCTTCTGAGCTACCCAAGTCAAAGCACAACAAGTACATTCCAATAGAGAATACCGGGCCTCATATGGGGTGAACTTCTTACTGAGAGAATAAATGGCTTTTTCCTTCCTCCCTATTTCATCGTGCTGCCCCAGAATGCAACTGAAAGCTCCATCTAACACTACAAGGTAGAGTAATAAGGGTCTAACTGGCTCGGGCGGACCTAAGACCGGTGGCGTTGATAGGTACTCTTTGATTTTGTCAAAGGCCTTTTGGCAGTCATCGGTCCATTTGGTGGCGGCGTCCTACTTCAACATAAGATTGGCTCACAGATAACTGTAGATTGTGCTATGAATCGGCTGATGTAGATAAGCCTTCCCAAGAAACTTATCATATCCTGCTAGTTCTTTGGCGGTGGTAGTTCCTGAATGGCTTTGACTTTCGATGGATCCAGTTCTATTCCTCGGCGGCTCACAATAAATACAAGAAATTTCCCCGCAGGAACCCCAAATGCGCACTTTGCGGGGATTAGTTTCAGGTTGTATCTTCGCAACCTATTGAAGAACTTCCTCATATCTTCTATGTGGTCAGTGGCCTTCTGGGATTTAATAATAACATCATCCACATATACCTCTATCTCCTTGCATATCATATCATGGAATATGGTAGTCATGGCCCTCATGTAGGTGGCCCTTGCATTCTTCAGGCCGAATGGCATCATCTTGTAATAGTACACTCCCCACGACGTAATGAAAGACATTTTCTTAGCATCTTCCTCATCCATCCAGATCTGATGATAACCAGTGAAGCAATCTACGAATGACTATAACTCATGCTTGGCGCAATTGTCAATCAGGATGTGTATATTTGGCAAAGGGAAGTCTTCTTTTGGACTGTCCCGATTGAGATCCCGGTAGTCGACACAGACCCTAACCTTCCCATCTTTCTTTGGCACTGGCACAATGTTGGCTAACCATGTTGGGTATTCTACTACCCTGAGAACCTTGGTGTTGATCTACTTGGTGACTTCTTCCTTGATCTTCAAACTCATATTAGGCTTGAACTTTCTGAGCTTCTGCTTTACTGGTGGACACATTGAATTAGTTGGCAGTTTGTGAGCCACAATAGACGTACTCAGACCAGTCATGTCATCATACGACCAGGCGAATATGTCCTCACACTCCTTTAGAAATTCTGTGTATTCTTTCTTCTCTGATGGCGATAGGTGAATGTTGATTCATGTTTCCTTGATGTTTTCTGCATCTTCCAGGTTGACAATTTCGGTCTCGTCCAGGTTGGACTTAAGCCTGTTCTCAATGTTCTCAACTTCTTTAACAATCTCGTCAGGTATGTCATCTTCCTCTAAATCCATGTCTGTTTGTTGCGTTGTCTCATTGCATGTCACAGTCATTGGTTCATCAAGACAAATAATAGTAATGTTGTATAGGTAAAGTAATGAGAGAAAACGATAGCAATAAGTATTAATTCATAAGAAAAATAAAAAGTGCTTTTGATAAATTGGATAACTATTTTGAACATCGAAGATCTTATTGCGGGAATTGAAAAATGCAACAACAAAATTATTTAGTAAATAAAACAATGAATAACGCTTCTTTTTGCCTTGCTACCCCGAGGCTCGTCAGGCTTTAGTTGTCTTGATGGTCCAATTCTTGATATGTGCCCCTCTGCTCATAGCCTGTATGGAAGGGCCTTCCTCCCCCTTCTCCTCGAGAATAACACAACAGTCCACATTATTGTCCTCTAAAAACAAGTTCTTCACTACTACAAGTGCTTCTTCTTCATCTGACCAATAAAAAATGTTGGCCTGTTGGAAGGTCTGCTCCAAATGCGATATTGGCTGCTCTAGTGGGTAGTAAAGACTGCGCCATAGCGACAACCAACTATTGAATTCTTCCTAGGTGTATTCATATCCCAAACCGAAGGTAGTGCCATGTTTCTTGAGTTTTATGGGTTTAGATATTCCTTGGAGGTTCTTGTTGAGCCCTTTGCCAGGCTCGTACCCACTTCAACTCAGTATACTTTCGATTTTGCTATCCCACCATTTGTCTTTGTCGATAGCATTAACCTGCTCAATGTGGTGGTAAGTTTCTCCACCCAGCTTCCTTCTTCCCTCGATTGCCGGAATAGTTTGGCGACTGTATATAGGGTTGCTATCATCGCCGTGAATGATCAATTCCTGGTTATTACATTCGAACTTTACCGCCTGATACGGCGTTGATGCTATGGCCCCAACAGCATGAATTCACGGCCATCCCAATAGCAAGTTGTAAGACGCTGGCACATTTATTACCTGGAAATCGACCTTGAACCAGGTTGGTCCCATCTGCAGGCATAGACTAATCTCACCAATGGTGGACCTCTAAGAACCATCGAAGGCTTTCACATTGATTGCTCCATCTTTTATCTCATGCAGACCTTTACCTAAATTCTTTAGTGTTACCAGCGGACAAATGTTAAGACTGGAACCTCCATCGATCAAGATTCTGGTGATGAAATAATCTTGGCATTGCACGATGATGTTTAGTGCTTTGTTGTGCCCCAGCCATTCAGGTGGCAGCTCGTCCTCATAAATGGTGATCTTATGTCTTTCCGACACTTGTCCTACCATATTAGCCACTTCCCTGCTAGTGATGTTAATTGGCATGTACTCTTCATTTAGCATATTTAACAAAGCATTATTGTGCGTCTCAGAATTTTGCAGCAAAGAGAGAATGGATATTTGTGCTGGCATTTTGTTTAACTGGTCGATGACCGAATATTCCTTGGCCTGTATTTTCCTCCAAAGGTCGTCCAGACCTGTCTCAATGAAGGGAGGCCGATTGGAGGCATGCTTTCTTGATTCAACTAGATGTTCAGGGGTATAGACTCTACCAGTTCTTATCATACCCTGTGCTACGATAGTTTCTTCAATACTGAACTTCTCTTCCTTCTCACCTCGGCTGTATAGTCCCAGGGTACAACATTTGTATAGAAGGGTGGCATGGTTTATATCGCCACTAGGATCGGCGCTGCTATCCTCACTTCGAATGGAATATGTACCTTGGGTGGCAAGACTGCACCTCAAATGGTGCGGGTGTATTCGCCGGAGACATGAATCCAACCTCAATTTGTGCCGGTATCTTTGCGGATGGTGCTGCTTCAAACTCAGGAGGTATAGACATATTCACCTGAGCGTCCTCGGATGGTTGGATCTGGACTATGATTGGATTGATAGTAATTGTTGGTCTCTTCGGGTCATCACCTTCTGTGATCAACCCGATTGATCCTTCGGGGTCCCAGTCATCTTCTACTTTAATCAAGTGGACACCACACCCTTATGGTCTGGTAGAGGGTTTTTGCAGATGTTTGGAGCGGGTTTCTTTGCTACAATGATCTTGTTATCAGTCAAAGACTGTATCTTGTCTTTCAAGGAGCGGCATTCATCGATGGTGTGCCCTTTCATGCCGGAGTGGTATGTACAGGACTTGTTTGGGTTAACCCACTGAGAAGGATTCTCAGGGGTTGCAGCAGGGATGTGGGTGACATAACCAGCAGCTTTGAGCTTCTCATACAGCTGGTCGATGGGTTTAGCGATGGCTGTATATTGTTTTGGAGGTCTGCGATCAAAATTAGGTCGGGGTCTGGGGGAATTTTGGCGTGCAGGGGGTGATTGATAATGGGATGGTTGAGCATTATAAGTTTGGTAGACAAGAGCAGGTTGGGAGTATCTGGGTGAGGTAGGTTGATATGTAGGAGGTGGATATGATTAAAAATTGGTCGAGGAGCTTGGTACGAGGGGAAGGGTGCTTGGTAATTTGGGGTTGGCTTGTCACGCCCCGATCCTTGGGGGCAAGACTGGTACCCAGTGTCTCACCTAACCTTGCGTACCAACTTGCAACTAAGGAACTCTGAAAATATGTATCATACTTTGGCCATGGGCCACATTGCAAGATAACTGCGAATGCTGGCTAAATATCCATATATAACTGGGCCGACAAGTCCGTCATAACTATTACAGCTGGCAAACCAACCAAATATATATACAAGGCCCGCAAGCCTAACATATTGCACTAACTAATAGGATATGTCTACAAGCCTCTACTGATGGATATACTATGATCGAAATAGCTCCCCGACCTACTCATAACATATATACATATATATACAAGATGTACATAAGGCTCTAGACCCAGAACCTCCTAAAGGCATGGAGCTTACCAATCAAGCTAAACTCGGGCAACACTTATTGAAGAGGCCTATTCATTTATCTGTTTGACCAGCACGCATGAAATGCAGCGCCCCTAGAAAAGGGACATCAGTACGAAATGATGCACTGAGTATGTAAGGCAATATACTGAAAGTTGAAACTGAACTCATAATATAATTACTGCAAGTAGCTGGAAGTCAAAGATGATTTGAAGATATGCTTACCTGCTGATACTGACTCAAATCTCTCAATATAGTAAGTAAAATAGTTGTCTAACCCTATAAGGCTCGGTATACATATATATATGCTCTACTGTAGTAGACTTGCTCATTAGCGCTCAGCCATACTAGGCTCTATATCTCGACCAACTGGGCTTGCTCATATGCACTCGGCCACAGTAGGATCGTCATATAAATTACCATCTGATCAGAGGTTGCCCAATAGGGGTCTACCCGTCGATTATAGCTCGATGGTAATGAAAATACTTTTTATACTGTATATATAAACTTCTCTGCTCTCTTGACTGGAAGAAGGAAATACTCAACTTAATATGAAGCCCCGATAAGGAGAATATTATAACTTACAACACTAGAAAAATATACGCAATTTGCGAGACTAGCAAATATATGTAAACTCCGAGATATGAATTTTTCTTTATGCCTCGTACCAAACTTGTGAAATGACGAGATTATGCAAAATGAAGGAAGAACTTAGCCTTAACATACCCGAACCCCTTGAGCTATTGAGACATGAGACGCATGAACCAAATGGCAGAAGTGAACAATACAACTCTGACATCCCCATTTTCCCAAACATGGTTGTACTCCTGGAATCCTTGAGACTTGACACCTAGAAATATAGAACAGTTTGTAGCTCCACATAGACAACGAATAGTTGCACCCCCGTACCACTCAAAATTATAGTTATATGCCAACTCCGTTCCAACAGATATATTTTGCTTTGCAAATATTCCTACCCTTGTTTCCCTTAACATTGTACATTTCCTTGTTTCACAATTTGGATGGCAAGAATGGTTTATGAATCTTGCAAAACTTCCCTTCCGAGTGGCATGAATGAAATAGTTAGCATTAAGAGAAATTATGTATGCATCCTTAAGCTTACGCAAACCAATTTGAAGAGTTCAAAAAATAAGTCTTGCTAATCTCCAAACTGCAGCAAATTAGCCTCATTAGAATATCGGCCTATTGCGTTCACAGGAAAGCGAAGCTAGTAGTTTATGAGTACATGGCTAGTAGAAGCTCAGACACTTTGTTGTTTGGTAAGTTGGTTCCAACTATAGTTTTTGCAATGACATATTTCTTTATCAACATAATTTACTTTCTATCCTCCCTTTTTAATAGTTAAAGATCTTCAATTCTATATTATCAATGTGTAAATTGGAAAAGGTAGTGTAATCATATTGTCATATCCAATTACTATTGAAAGTGACGCCATTTTGACACCTTTCCAAGTATTTGTATGAGTCACTATGTTTGTTTAGTGAGCTTCCACGTTTTCCTTTTTGGGGGAGTTAAACTTTATCCAATAATCAATTAATTAATTAGGTAATATCCCGCAACTCGGTAATTAACCAATTATCCGCATAATTAAAAATTACCACAAATTACTTAAAGTATTATTCCCTTTTCACATACCTTATACACCTTACTAGCATGGTCATGTAGTACCTTGTATGACACTAGTCCATAAATATCGGGTATTTTAGCTCAGGCCGTATTTTACCCCAAAATGTCAAACTTGGACAAAAATTCATTTTCTTTGACTTGCTCCCCCTTTCACCTTCATGAATTTATTAATCACTTTTTTGAAATACCATAATCCTTATAATCTCCGAATAATCTTTTCCTTGGACTGATGTCAATTACCTTACGACAAATTCCACGTACAATACTACAGGGTGCAACATCATCGTAATGTAATACTACGGAATGTGACATCACACTTCCGGGCTCTCATTAATTTATTTATGGTGTATTTTCATGTACGAAAATATGGGGTGTAACATCATTCCCCCCTTTGGAACATTCGTCCTCGAATGTTGACTGATGCACTCATCGTTCTCTTATCCCATAACTCTTTAGAATACTTTAGTAGTCCTCTTTCCATATAGGTAAATATTCTGTGAATAAGTCCAAAGGGCAGGGCATTCCCCCCTTTGGGCCTCTTCCCCACGCCATGACTTGTGATCGAATTCCTTCCAATCTCATAACTGTTGCTGCCTTCCATCATGTAGATTCTACGATACTGACCTTGTAAGTGTGCCTATGCGACTCTCCTCTCCTTTTCCTCCAGTTTTTAGCCAATTCTGAAGTTCTTCGCTAGGTATTTTGTCGAACGTACGAATATTGCTCTATCTTATTTTATAGACCTGGTTATCCATTCGTATAACTTTACTGCATCTACATTGGTCATACTATACCATAACTCTGACCTCGACTTCTCGTTACTAAGGTCTGCTACCAATTCGCAAGTTACTTTCATTACTTATCCCATACGTATAAATCTATGTTCTCTAATGCTTCCACATTACTGTTCATCTTAAGAATGACGGCCTAATCTCCTCTCATACTTTATAACTTGTATCCATCCACTGTTGATTCACCTTAATTTTGATCCATAATCCACCCCTAATAACTTAACCTTTTATGTAATATTGCTACTAGGATTCACGTTTTATCGGGAACGTTTAAAATAATTAGATTGATCCACATGTGGTGATACCCTGCTTTCACAACCGTACATTACAGCATCCCAATGCGATTCACCTTGCGTGGGTGCTTTAATCATGTCCAATTCATAAGATCTGTTTCTTTTCTTTGTTGAAACATTACTTAATCTAAGGCCCAAACATCATCTTTTATCTATCACAATTACACCCTTATTCTATTACCAGGGTGGCATTCTAAATGCTATTAGTCTTAGACTCCTTTGAGTTCATTCAACCTATAGTGAGCTTTGTATAATTTAGGGAAACCATCTGCTCTTCTTATTTTCATGGGCTTAATTTTGAGGACTTATCTATTTTAGTTACCTTCTCACTTGCCCATCCTTATCCTTACACAACTCTATTTATATTACTTGCAACCTTTCAACTTGCTTGCATCATAGATTTTCCTTATGTCATTTTGGAACGTCAAGCGAGACATCACATCATCTCTAACTCATCTTTACTCTCTTAGTCAAGCTTTTCGATACCTAGACCATAGGCTGGAAGATATGCTAATGACGATGCTGTTATTATTCCTAGATACTGAATCCCTATGTTTCTTGCCCCTTTTCCGCAATATGGACTATTTATAACCTTATGTATTTGATATATTATATGTTGTTCACCTTTTCCCTTGCTTACCTTAAAATATTGCCTCACATTTCTCTATCTTTTTCATAACCTCCCTTCCATATAGGCATAATTTATCTCTACAACCTCAAGTTCTATTATAATACTTGCACCTTTAGTGCATACACAATCTGGTAGGAGCTTCGTACTGACTTCTTATGAGGCTAGTACTTCTTCTAACTGACTTTCTTGTGGAGCAATTATAGATTATGGTTGTTATGTTATTTCTCTTGAACATCTGATATTAATGTTATTCCTCTTGAACATCTTATATTAAGAGTGATTCTATCATGTTCTCAAGCACAACTTCTATAATTTTTCTAGGTCCAATAATCAGACTCTTGATTTACTTGGGTGATGTGATTCTTTAGCTTCATCTTCCTTCTGACCAGCCTTTATGTAGGTTTAATCTACCTTCCGATTTGTGGCTCATGGTATCAGTTATTGCCTTAGCTTTTCATGGGCGTTATGGAATATCCATGATACAATCTTTTAACAATTCAATCATTTGTCTATGCCCTAGGCTCAATTCTTCTTTTTAACTTATACCAGAGTCTTCTATGGTTGTATGATTGCCAACAAATATAATGCTCCAAAATCTTGAGTCTGTCCATAACGTACTAACTCTGGATCATTGATCGAATAATTCCTTCCATTCCATCTCAACTCTCTTAAAACTATGCAATTACTTTTAATTCTTACTTCCCGTTCATTAGCCACGGTAGGTGCCACTTTCCTTTGGAATGCTTACAATGTTGTTGCGAGATTGTTGTTACACGACCATTTCTTCTTTAGGTCGTTGTGCTTAGGTTGAAGCCTTCTTTCTTATCTCCTTATCTAGTCTTTCGTTGTAGTACTTAGGGAGAACCCTTAACTCTGGTAAAGCTATGACCTTATTGCGGAACTTTTTGATGTCCTTACTTGCCTGTAATCATCCGTAGTTGCTTACCTCCATGCCCTTGTGTTTGTATGGTTGCTTTTGAACTGATATTTTGATTGCCTTCCCAGTGGCACTTTCTTTTATCCCGTAACACTCATACGGTATCTTTACCTACCCCGACTCTTGTTTGAATATATCTCAAGTATTATAATGATATTCTTCAAGGTTGAACTCTCCATGTTGGGTTCTACTTTGTTTATCTCACACGGTCTGACGACTTGTCTTTAACCTCCTGTTTAGCCATAACTGGGATATTTCTTTACCAATTACTAACTACTCGTTGACCCATTATCATGTCAACATTCCTAGTAATCTTTCTTGGGTTATTTCCTTTGTCTTAACTTACGATCTCGCACGGGCTCCTTATTTATTAATAACAGCTCGGGCAAGGAACCTTTACTTCCTCTCCTTGACATCGTGCTTGCACAATATTCTTGAATCGTAGCGTATCTGTAAGATTTGTATAAGTGCCATCTCATTCCTCTTTCATTTATCGCATTCTTCCTTTACCATTTCATAGTCACTAGAACCACTTAATTTTGACTTAATGTCACATCACTCCATATTCCTCCCTTTAGGGGTGTACTAAGACTTGGAACTATGACGACCTGCCTATAGATGTTTTTCCTCTTCATCTTTGGCGTCCTCTCACATTATCAATGACCCTTACTCACCTTGCGGTAATCCTTGTGTACCAATGATAACAAAATCCCTCGCTCGCGATGGTGACAGTTACTGTAACTGGCATATACCGTCTCTTAAGCTTAACTTTTCTCACATTGCTTGCTTTAGGGAAGCGTCTCCCTGAATGACCATTTCCTGAAGTCATCATGGACCTTCTTCTGTTGTCCATTCTATTATTGCCAGAATGCAATCTGCAATTCTCATGATGCTGACTATCATCAAATCACTCAATTCCTTATTCATATTTAGTTTATCTTGTTCACCAGTCCATACTGATTCCTATTATTCTGGGGTTTAATTCTCCCTTCTGGTAATCACGTTAGAGTCACGAACGTATTCCCCGAAATGAGGATGTGACTGTATGGCCTATACTATTTTGTTTTCTTAAGGCCCATCACTTTTCGTCTCTTTCTTCATTTGACTATAGGTTTTGTAATACTTTACCGTTATCATTCATGTATCACACCTTATTCATAATGCTTTCTTATCTCTCTTCTCATTATTCTGCTATTATTTCTGCATATCCCTTTTCTTGTGAAAACTTCAACACGACATTCTTTCGCTTTTTAACTCTCCTTGCTTCATTCATCGGCTCTTCAAGTTGCTTAACGTTCTCGCTTTACTAGTGACGCGAGCCACACTAAGGTAATATTTATCCCTTCAAGGCTTATAGTGCATGTCTTTGTAGTACTCATATCTAGATACACTATTTTAGAGTGCACCATCTGGTGTCTCATAAAGAGATCTATTAGCATATTTGCAATATCCTTCGGAAATGTCAACTGACGCAAACAATTCGTCCATCATATCTTATCATACTACTTTTGTTACCCCCCATAGGGCATATCTGGAAGGGGTGCGACCAATTGTATATACCTCTGTTACTATTGAATATAACTCAGAAAGCTTATGTTCCTCTGCCTCAATTATAACGTTGTTAACCTTTATTAATTGGGTACCTCGTACCCTTTTTCACCTTGCTCCTTTTACTTGCTGAAACTTGTACTTATCTTCCTAATCTCTCATTGTCCTTCACCATAAAGATGGATAGGCATTCTTGCCTTAAGGCTTCTTATCAGAAAGCTTACACCTTTCAGTACACCCACGATCTACTAAAGACCTCATATTTACTTATCGCAGGCAACATACAAAAATCGAATTCCTCTGACTCAGCTCTTCCATAACTATTACTCTTTCCAACTGTCTTTCCGGATGTAGGTATCGTCTTATTACGAATAATATAGAATTTCTGAATTTGAATTCTTATAAGTGAGCCCTACCACACGATCTAGAGTAAGAAGAAAGAGTGACAATCCAAAATGCCCTGTAGCCTCCTACTTATAAGTGTGGTACACGACATACCTATAAACAAGAGTCTACTAGACACGGCTTGTAGACTCCCTAGGACAGAACTGCTCTAATACCACATTTGTCACGCCCCGATCCTGGGGGGCGAGACTGGCACCTAGTGCTTCACCTAACCTTGCGTACCAACTTGCAACTAAGGAACTCTGAAAATATGATGTCATACTTTGGCCATGGTCCACATTGCAAGATAACTACTAATGCTGGCTAAATATCCATATATAACTAGGCCGACAAGGCCGTCATAACTATTTCAGCTGACAAACCAACCAGATATACATACAAGGCCCACAAGCCTAACATATGCACTAACTGATAGGATATGTCTACAAGCGTCTACTGATGGATATACTATGATCGGAATAGCTCCTCGACCTACTCATAACATATATACATATATATACAAGATGTACATAAAGCTCTAAACCCGGAAACTCCGAAAGGCATGGAGCTTACCAATTAAGCTGAACTCGGGCAACACTTATTGAAGAGGCCTACCAGTCTGTCTGTCTGACCTGCACGCATGAAATGCAGCGCCCCCAGAAAAGGGACGTCAGTACGAAATGATGTACTGAGTATGTAAGGCAATATACTGAAAGCTGAAGCTGAACTCATAATATAATAACTGCAAGTAGCTGGAAGTCAAAGATAATCTGAAGATATGCTTACCTGCTGATACTGACTCAACTCTCTCAATATAGTAAGTAAAATAGTTGTACAGCCCTATAAGGCTCGGTATACATATATATATATATTCTGCCGTAGTGGGCTCGCTCATAAGCGCTCGACCATACTAGGCTCTGTATCTCGACCAACTGGGCTTGCTCATATGCGCTCGGACACAGTAGGATCGTCATATAACTTACCATCTGATCGGAGGTTGCCCAATATGGGTCTGCCCATCTATTATAGCTCGATGGTAATGAAAATACTTTTAATACTGTATATATAAACTTCTCTGCTCTCTTGACTGGAAGAAGGAAATACTCAACTGAATATGAAATCTCGATAAGGAGAATATTATAACTTACAACACTAGAAAAATATACGCAATTTGCGAGACTAGCAAAATATACGTAAACTCTGGGATATGAATTTTTCTTTATGCCTCGTACCAAGCTTGTGAAATGACGAATTCATACAAAATGAAGGAAGAGATTAGCCTTAACATACCCGAACCCCTTGAGAAATTGAAACATGAGCCACATGAACCAGATGGCAGAAGTGAACAATACAACTCTAACATCCCCATCTTCCCAAACATGGTTGTACTCCTCGAATCCTTGAGAATTGGCACCCAGAAATATAGAACAGTTTGTAGCTCCACATAGACAACGAACAGTTGCACCCCCATGCCACTCAAAATTATAGTTATATGCCAACTCCGTTCCAACAGATATATCTTGCTTTGCAAATACTCCTACCCTTGTTTCCCTTAACACTGTCCATTTCCTCGTTTCACAATTTTTATGGCAAGAATGGTTTATGAATCTTGCAAAACTTCCCTTCCGGGTGGCATGAATGAAATAGTTAGCATTCACAGAAATTATGTATGCATCCTTAAGCTTACACTACTAAAAATCAGGTGATTTCCGACCAAAATTTCCGACAGAAATCGGTCGGAAATTGATAATTTCCCACCAAATTCCAACCGTTTTTAATTGGACGGAAAAATAATGGTCACAAACGCAGACCGACCGCAATTGGTCGCAAATTTCCGACCGAAATCAGTCGAAAAATATTGGTCGAAAATTTCCAACCGCAATCGGTCGATAAAATCCAATGCGTTGACTGGAAGTCAAACTTTATTTTCCGACAGAAATCAGTCGAAAATTATTAAATATTTTTTTTTTAGTTTTCAAATTTCCGACCGAAATCGATCAGAAAATATTACTATTTATTTATTTTTAATTTTAGTTTTCCAACCGAATTCGGTTGAAACTTTTTAAAAAATAATAATAATATTTAATTAAATAATTATTTGTAAATTGTTAATTTATTTAAAAAAATAAATATAAATTTATAATTTCCGACCGAATTCGGTCGGAAATTACGAATTTCTGGGCAAAAAAAATTATTCGGTTGGAAAACTGGGTAAAAACTGGGCAGAAAATGGTTGTTTTTAAGCTACACTACCTGCAAATTTAAACCAATATACATCCTATAATGGCAGCTTACATTGTTGCCATTCAACAATGAAAACTCAATAAAATAACTAATAACCACCAACAACAACAATTAACCAACAACTAATAACCATAACCACAACAACAACTACTAAAGTGTTCAATAACAATATAATCATCATTCAAATAACCAACAACAAAATATTGACAAGTTCACAACTTTGTTTAGCAATACACAACATTCAATGAGTTATTTATGTAGCATCATCTTCATCTTCAGTCCTAGGACCTTCATCGCCGGCAGGTGGGGAAGGAGGAGGAGACCGGGGAATGGGGAAAGCAGCACAAGCAAGAAGATTGGTCAGTTGACCTTGAAGGAGATCAAATTGTTTGTCCCTCCTTTCTAGCTGACCTTGAAGGGTATCACAATTCTTCTTTTCTCTAGCTTGGTCTCTTCAAGCTCTGTTGTCAGCTTTGCGATCTTCTCTTCCATAGACGATATAGCCGAACTATCAATCGCCTCGCCTTGGCGGAAGTCCCTATACCTTTCAATCCAGCCCTGTAGCACCGAAACAATTTATCTGAAAGGTCGTATGCTATTCCCTTTTTAGGACCACCGAGAGTACTCAACCATATCCTCTTCTATTCTTCGTCTGAAATGGGCGGCCACTCACCTTGCTCATCTAGTGGCAAGCTCTGAGTGTACTCCTCCAAATTGATCTTGTAGCGATCCTTTATTTAGAAGATAGAAAATTACTAACTATATAATATTAGAAACATTTATAGTAGTTATGAAACTTACATGTGTAGTCTCTGCCCGGTCCTCGAACCATCTAGTTTGATCTGTCGGTGCGTTCTTCTTCCGTATGTGAGTCTCCATGAAGAACTCATCATGATTCATCTTCCTCCCCAATTGTTTTTCCTACAAATATAATAAACGTGTTAACGAAAACTATAGCTATAGTTAACGAAACCTATAGCTATACTCGCATTTTGTTGTAAAAAGCAGAGTGCAATTTAAGAGATAGGAATTTTAAGTAACTAGATCCTTGAGAGAAACATAGAATAAAAAATACAACATGAAGCTGGGATTATATGGAGTCCACTTGAGCTTCACTGAAAAAAACTTTGGTTTTTGATAGCCTAGAGCTGGTTAGTCTATATAATGTTTGGCCATACAACTCCAAGATTGTGTTCTAGTTCCAATATTCTCTAATTAGTTTGTGTTGTATGTTAACCATTACTATGTTCTTTCCCCTTCAAAAATTGTGGTCTTCATAATTTTCTTCAAGATTTTAGATTTTTGTGTTGCTGAATACAAATTCCTATCAAATGAATTTGCTCATTTAAAATAAATAACAAATTAAAATATGATTCTTCAACAAATTTGGAACCAGGGCTTCTCAAATTGAAAGAGAGATTTTTCATGAACATCAGCGCTTATAAACATGAAAAATACATTAAATAGAAATCTAATAATAGATAAAGCAACATCTTAAACCTAATTAAAACAAATTTCATGCTTTTTAGTGTACTGTCAAGAAACCAACACTTCGTAAATTAAGGTCTTTTCAAGGCTTGGAAACGAGAAAAGGAAAGAAGCTAAACTTCTGTAATAACCTGTGTTGTAATCTGAAAAAAGCATCTCAGCTTCAATAATTATGGATGAAGATGGTCTGCTTACATTATTTAATTCTGAATTACAATACTAACTATGAAATCTGACTCCTTAAATATCAAAAACACATCTAGATGTAGGAAATAAATATAACATCTCCAAGAACAATCTGTAAGTAGACAATGACGAAAAAGTTCACCTACCAGTTTGTGTTAAGCAACAATTCAAATGAGGAGTGTGTTACATAGTGCCAGCCCAAACAACAAATATTATTATAACCTAAGTTTCTTTGCTGGTAGAATTTTAACATAGACATGTTATTCCATGCATAATGCTCAACCATTTTGTTCTGATTTGGAGCAGCAGCGCATAAGGAAACAATTGGAAGACGTGTAATTTTCAAAGTAGGAACATATATGATGTTCTTTGTATATTTTTTCACTTATACGAATGCAATATTAAGAAAAAAATCGATAGGCTTGAAGCCACAGCAAAGAAGAGGAATAAGACGGTAAAGGACCTAATACATACATAGTTGAAGTGAGCTACCAATTGTTAGTTTATAAAACTTGTCCGTCTTCAAAAATTTTAAAGATAAAACTTGTATGTTATTGTACTGTATTTGTATAGCAATAGATATATTTTTCTAAGAAAGGAAGCTGAACATAACCTCATTTAGTATAAATATGGTAGTCACATAATTCTGCAGTTAATATATAATTCTGTAGTTAACAAAAACAACCTCATTTAGTATAAATATTGTATGTTATGTGTGTATTTTTGAAATGCCAACTTGCCGTGATATTCAAAATTTTGGGAGATATATAAATATAGTTCGATAAAAATAGACCGAAATATTTTAAGGAATTACGAGATGTCTTCTCGTATCCCCCATGCTCCTTGAACCCAGACAGTGCAAGGAGCCACCCTTCTCAGATGCTCGGGCCTTCTTTCCCTGTTCACTCTGCTTCTTGAATTTTTCGGTGGTCCAATACTTCTCTAGATCCACCCATATATGTGGTAGAACCCATGAAGGCTTCTTTTTAACCCTTCGAACGGTGCTGAAGGAATCAGAGTCTCCTACGGCATTTGTACTCCCAATTTTTACAAATTTCACGGTTATACTGGTCCTCCCAGGAACACTTAGTCTACAAATAAAGTAAGTAACGTTAGATGAAAATATTATTAATATAACACTTAAATAGATAAGAATTGTATTAAAACCTTAAATTGGTTGAACATTTGTTGCACGAGACTATCTGGAAAGTCACTCCAAGTCGGATAGGGTGTTAAATACAACGGGGCAATTATATCAGTGATTATCTTTGTAACATGATTATTAGAAATAAACCTGCAACATTGCAATTACATTAAATAAATAAGAGTAGGTATTATAATTCAGCAAAAATAAAGAAGTAATAAATAAATCTTACCCATTGTCTTCAGGCCTGATGATCATCCTATGGTAATGATCATAACGTACATCATCCGGATCATCATCCTCCAATGAATCTGAAGCATGCGCAGAAGAGGGGGCATCTGGATCAGTGCTACTATCTCAAAGATGAAGTCTAAAAATGCTAGGAGACAAACTCTGTGGAGAGGGAGACGGGGTCCCTGAAGATGTCCGCGATCTACATCCCTGCACAGATCTAGACCCCTGCTCCGATCCAGACCACTACTGCGATCCGGCCGTCTCAAATCTAGATGGATGCGATCTGGCTGGAGATGAAGCAAATGGAGCAAATGACGGGCGTATCACATGGCCCTGTGACTGGTGACTCGATGCACCTATGTAACTATTGGTAGGATCATTAGGAGGAAGCGGGGTATAGCCCTGTGGTGGAGAATTGTGATAATACTGCTGGACGGGTGAATGGTGGGTAGTATAATGAGTAGATGGATGTGGTGGAATAGATCTGTGCCTAGAAGATTGATGCCGACCATCGACAGTAGAGGGATGAAAGTGTGGAGTGGAAGGAAGAGAGGGTGTAGCACCATTATCATGATCAGTAGGCCTTTTATCCTTCCTAGACCTACCTCGACCCCTACCGGCCATCTGCATAAATTAAAGCAAAATGTTAGAATTGAGAATATAAATCTATATAAGTTAAGAACGCTTGAAAAAACTGACATGCTAGTCATCTTCGTCAACGTATCCTTCCTCATCTAAAAATCCATCCTCTTCACTTATTTCATTTTCATTAGGTGATTCTTCATCCTCATTTTCTATGATTGTTATTTCCTCCATATCAACTTCTTCTAATATGCGTTGAGGATGCTCCAAGTAATTTTCTAACTGATCATCTACCATTTGGTTAACACTTGAGGTATCATTTTGGTAAGCAACATCTAGTACATTCTCTACTTCCACCCTGCCAACAGGCTTTGTTTTGATTACAACCAACCAATCAGCCTTATCCCTCCGCAATGGATATGGAGCATAGTACACTTGCCTAACTCTTTCTGCAATTAATAAAGGATCATAACGATCATACTCCCTCTTTTTATTAACCTCAATTATGTTGTACTGCGAGTGTATATTTGTACCTCTTCTAGGTGTTGGGTCAAACCACTTGCATCGGAAAAGTATGATCTTCTTATATGGCCAACCCGAATATGACAATTCTAGAATCTCTTTGATCACACCACAAAAATCATTTTCCCCATCCTGGTTGCCTTCACCACCTTTGACACACACCCCACTATTATTGCTTTTTTTATACTTGGAGCATTCCTCGGTGTGAAATTTGTAACCATTCACACAAAACTTAGACATAGTTGTAACCGTAGGTGCAGGTCCCCAAGATATGTCTTGCAAAAATTTATTAACACCGTTGTTTGGATTATTGACCTACATGTAGCGTTAAATAAATCACAAGTGAGCAAGTATATTCACTAGTATGTATAATCACATGTGAGAAAGTATGTAAGATGCACTTATACACTCTTTAAACCATGCCTCAAATGTAGAATATACATCACCATGACCAAATTGACTCACGAAGTCACTGAGCAACACGTTGAAAATATTTTGTTAGTTGCATCAACCAAATTAAATAGTAGTCCATGTAAATTAATCTTAAGTCAACACTTACTTAAGAAAGGGTTGAACTTCTGGAAAATTTAGCAACACATGATTTGAAGCTGATTTGTACTCCATACTAGTTAGGCCCCTTTGTGCTCGATCTTTAGAATCTCGGCCTGGTTGATTATGGAAATTGGTGGATATAATGGATCAATATCAATTACCACATTGTGTCGATCGGGCCTATTTCTAGCACATGGAACACGACTGTCAAAGTAGTAAGAACAAAAATGGGCAATTTCCTTTGCAAGATAGGCTTCACATATGGATCCTTCAATCATATTCCTCTGTTTAACAAATCGTTTACACTTGCCGATAGTCCTTCACATTGTCATATTAGATGATAACGTTAAAGAAATTACAAGAATAAATCAAGGTTTGATCATTACCTCTCGAATGGATGCATCCACCTACATTGAACCGGGCCTCCAAGTCGCGCCTCATGTACAAGGTGAATTGGCAGGTGTTCCATCACATCGGAGAAACCACATGGAAAAATCCTCTCCAGCTTATTACTGATAACAGGAATGTTTTGATTCATTTGAAATAGGTTTTCTTCCCTTAATGTGGTAGAACATAAGTCTTTGAAGAACAAACTTATCTTTGTGATGGGTTTCCATATATTTTCAAGCAATCCACAAAATGCAATAGGGATTAAGATTTCCATGAATATATGACAATCATGACTTTTCATATGAGTTAGCTTTCCCTCAACCATATTGGCATGTTTTCCCATGTTCGATGCATAGCCCTCGGGCATCTTTAGTTTTGTAACCCACTCACAAATCTGTCATCTTTGTTCCAAAGTGAATGTGTAGCTGGCCTTGGGCTTGAACAACTTACCATTGATCCCATACTGCAAATGTAACTCAGGTCGCCAGCAATATTCTTGTAAGTCCAGTCTAGCCTTCGGGTTATCTTTTGTCTTATTCTTATCATCCATCACTGTGTTGAACAAATTGTCAAAAGAGTTCTTCTCAATATGTATGACATCAAGATTATGTCAGAGAAGATTATCCTTCCAATATAGCAACTCCTAAAATATGCTCTGTTTTGTCTAGTTATGAGTAACACCATATCCAGGAAATCTAGAAGGTGGGGCCTCGGTAACTTTAGTGAAGTTCTGAACCCTCTCCCAAATTTTCTCACCGAAATAAGTTGGTGGCGGCAAATCATGTTCAACTGTATTCTTTTTGACTGCGTTCTTCATCCTTCTGAACTCATGATCAACTGGCAAGAACTAACGATGACAATCAAACCATGACTGCTTTCGGTCGTGTTTTAAAGTGAACGCTTTACCATTTTCCATGCAGTAAGGACATGCTAACTTTCCGGCAGTTATCCACCCAGACAATATTTCATACGCAGGAAAATCATTAATGGTCCACATTAAGTTAGCACGCAAGTTGAAATTTTGCTTAGTTGATATATCATATGTCTCAACTCCATCATACCACAACTGTTTAAGCTCATCAATCAAAGGTTGCAAATATACATCAATCAAACCCTTTGGATTGCGGGGACCAGGAATAACACAATTTAGAAATATATATGGACTACTCTTAAACATTTCAGGCGGAAGATTATACGGAGTAATAAAGACCGACCAGCATGAATATGGTGTTGCAGAAACAGAAAATGGCGTGAAACCATCAGCACACAAACCCAATCGAACATTCCTCGGTTCACTAGCATAATCCGGATACGTCCTATCAAAATGCTTCCAAGCTTCCCCATCTGAAGGATGACACATAATATCGGGCGGCCTTCTATTTTCATAGTGCCATCTCATATGAGGAGTGGAACTCATCGATGCGTACAACCTCTTTAATCTAGGAATAAAAGGTAAGTAATGCATCGACTTCACAACAGCATTCTTCCCGCTGGAAAGCCGCTTAAAACGAGGTTTTTCACAAAATTTACAACTTTCTAATCTGCATCACCCTTATAATACAACATGCAACCATCTTCACAACAATCAATTCTCATAAATGAGAGTCCTAACTTAGAAACCAATCTTTTAGCCTTATAGAAATCTTCAGGTATGTTGAAATCTGGCTCAACTAGTTCACTCATAAGGCCAATGAAAGAATCCATTCCTGCTTGAGAAATATTGGTATCTGATTTGATACATAATAATCTAACCGCAATAGACAACTGAGAGTGCATACTCCCTTGTTTTAGTGGACGACTAGCAGCCTCTAAATGTTCATAAAAATATTTTGCTTCTTCATTAGGAGGTTGTTCAACACTTTCATTGGTTTCAAAATCGAAGTGCATCCCTAGAGCATCCGCAACCATTTCATGGTATCTCGGATGTTGAACATTATTCCCCACCAACCTACTACTTTGACCAACTACATTATGAAATACACCATCAGTACCATCAATCTCTCCATGACTAGTCCACACAAAATAATTATCCTTAAACCCTTTTTGATAAAGATGAGTCTTAACATCCTCTGGTCCAAAATAATGCAAACACTTGCACTTCACACAAGGACACCTAATCAACCCTTAAATCCGAAACGGTTCAAGTGACATTGCATGCGTAATAAATTCCTCAACCCCTTCTATAAATTCCTCCCTCAAAAACCGACGATTAGGATAATTCCTATTATACATCCAACTACGATAATCCATCTACATAAAGAACGAATAAATTACGTGTTATATTGATCATAATTCAAATTAATGGTGCAGACAAACAATTAAACAGAAGACAAACACTTTATTTGGTTGGAATATTACATGTCTTTCAACAAAACAATGATAGTTGACACATGAAAGCAACACAACTTGTATGAGAACGACACAATTAAGCAAATACAAACAGAACAGAGAAAGAAAAAAGTAAATATGAATTTGTTATTAACAAAAGGGTAGTAAGATATGACTTTGTTTATTTGACAAAACACAGTCCTACTAAACTACATATCCATTCAATGAAAATTCTATCCAAATTACACTAACAGACCTTATTTTATTACTTGAAAAAAGAAAATAATTTTCAGCAAAACTCCTGCAGTTTAAAGAGAAGTAAAAGCACAAACATGTACATCAATCTACAATCAATTAATATTTAAAAAAAGAACCTAAGTAATTAACCCCCAGCATAGCTAAATAACCATCAAAAGAAACACAATCGTTGCCAATAAACAGCGCATTTTTTGCAATGCTCTAATTCTATCAATCAATTAAGACCTTATTTGAAATTGATCTTCATGGACTATTTAGGTCCTCATCATAACACTCAACTGTAAATGGTCAAGCATATTTTCCAAGTTGGGTAAATCAGTTAGCTAATACTCTAGTGCAAGTTCTTAGGCATATTTCCTATGTGGGAAGCAGTGAGACGGAACATACATAAACAACAGATCAAAATTTTATTTCAAAAAATAATGAGCAAATGAGCATGTACAAATGACAATGTACTAGGCACCATTACAAAATATAGAAAGAAAGGATTGAACTTTGTAGAGACCTCAATCCTAGCTAGTTCGTGAAAGAGAAATCAGAATAACAAGAGGCTCCGTAAAAGGCCTAACTCGGGTTCCGTTTTTCTCTAGACTGAAACGGCCCAAAACAGATCCGGAAAACGCATCTCTAAAATAGTTAGAGAGGTGGAAGAAAAAGAAAACTTACCGGAGATGGAGAGGAGCCTGAGTACCTACGCTGGCCGCTTGGATTTCCGACGACTATGACGATGGATGCTTAGATGAGTGCCGACGATGATGGTGAAGCCTGTGATTAGCGGCAGAAGCAGAGAGGCGGAGAACGAAAGAAAAAGGAAATTTGTTAAGTTAGGGATTTTTGCCTGACATTCCATTACTAAAACAAACTTATTTTTTAAAATAATTGTAAAACTTAATGATTAAATTCTAAAACAATTCTCTCACTTATAAATATTATATTGTATAACAGAAATCATAATGCACAATTAATAAAATTCTAACTAACAAATTAGCATGAATCAATATCAAATTTATAATTATTTAGAATCTAACACGTAATTAAATAAACCAAAATTAATGACCCATAATTTTTAATTTATAAGCTAATTAATTATCACTGATACACTAATATTACTTAACGATACCACTAATAAACCTCCACTTACATTAATTATCAAACTAAAGATAAACAATCACAAACATTTCTCACAAATATCATTAATACACTTCCATTTAGTGTATAATTATCAATGTATCGGCTAATCAATCACTAACGTTACTTATATAAGGATACCATTAGTTCATTGATTGTTAACGTTACTTAAGGATACCATTAATGCAGTTCGACTTACAGTAATTATCAATTTAAGATGTGTGTGTGTGTATATATATATATATATATATATATATATATATACTAAGTGTATATTATATAAGCGATATTCGATATAACATTAGCTATATTAAGATGTGTGTATATATATATATACTATACATTTAGGTAGTGTGATTACGAATTTAGAATAAATCATCGGCAAATCCACTTATGTTTATTGTAATTATCAATTTATATAAGCTAATTGTCACTAATACACTTCTACGTAATAAAATTATCAATTTGCGGTCGAATCAAACCTAACATTACTTAAGGATACTACTAAAGGACTTATACTTAGTGTAATGTCAATCTATAAGCTGATTACAACTAATACACTTACTAATTACTATAAGCGACAGAAAAAAGTCTATCGGTACTGCTGCATTGGTAAACAACTATTTTTTAGTAGTGTGTATAGTATATATAGTATACTATAGCATATATATTTATATATTACTTAAGGATACTACTATATCACTAACACACTTCTACGTAATATAATTATCAATTTACGGTCGAATCAAACCTAACATTACTTAAGGATACTACTATATATATATATATATATATATCGAATATAGCTTATATATATAAGTTATAGTAAATATTATTTATTTACACACATAATATAATTAAATTTATATATAAGCATTTTTCCGACCAAATTAGGTTGAAAATATTAAACTATAATTTTTTTGGTTGGTTAATTAAATATATAAAAAAATTCAAAGTTTCCGACCGAATTCAAAGTTGGAAATATTTTAATAAATAATTATTTATGTACAATTTTGACCAAATATTTAACCACTTTCCGACCGAATTCGGTCGCAAATATTGAGTTATAATTATTTTGGTTTTTTGTCTTGCGCGGGAAACAAAAAATTCAAAAAGAAATTTGGAAATTTTTTAATTAATAATTATTTTTTACATTATATACAAGGTTGACCAAAAATTTGACTAGTTCCCGGCCGAATTCGGTCGGAAATTTGGAAATATTTTAATAAATAATTACTTTTTACATTATATACAAGTTTGACCAAATATTTGACAAATTTTCCGACCGAAATCGATCAGAAAGTTTTTTTTTGTTGTCAATCACTTTTGTTGTCTTTTGCGACCCAATACTCTTATTTCCGACCGATATCGATCGAAAATTCTTGGACGGAAATCACCTGATTTCTAGTAGTGTTACGCGAACCAATTTGAAGAGTTCAAGAAAGAAGTCTTGCTAATCTCCAAACTGCAGCACATGAGCCTCGTTAGAATATCGGCCTATTGCGTTCACGGGAAAGAGAAACTAGTAGTTTATGAGTAAATGGCTAGTAGAAGCTCAGACACTTTGTTGTTTGGTAAGTTGGTTCCAACTATAGTTTCTACAATGACATATTTCTTTATCAACATAATTTACTTTCTATCCTCCTTTTTTAAATAGTTAAAGATCTTCAATTCTCTATTATCAATGTGTAAATTGGAAATGGTAGTGTAATCATATTGTCAGATCCAATTATTATTGAAAGTGACGCCATTTTGACACCTTTCCAAGTATTTGTATGAGTCACTATGTTTGTTTAGTGAGCTGCCACGTTTTCCTTGTTGGGGGAGTTAAACTTTATCCAATAATTAATTAATTAATTAGGTAATATCCCGCTACTTGTTAATTAATCAATTATCCGCATAATTAAGAATTATCACAAATTACTTAAAGTATTACTCTCTTTTCACATACCTTATATACCTTACTAGCATGGTCATGTAGTACCTTGTATGACACTAGTCCATAAATATCGGGTATTTTAGCTCGGGCCGTATTTTACCCCCAAAATGTCAAACTTGGACAAAAATTTATTTTCTTTGACTTGCTCCCCCTTTCACCTTCATGAATTTACTAATCACTTGTTTGAAATAGCATAATCCTTATAATCTCCGAATAATCTTTTCCTTGGACTGATGTAAATTACCTTATGACAAATTCCACGTACAATACTACAGGGTGCAACATCATCGTAATGTAGTACTGCGGAATGTGACGTCTCACTTCCGGGCTCTCATTAATTTATTTATGGCGTATTTTCATGTATGAAAATATGGGGCGTAACATGGCTGGTATGGGAGTGGGGGTATTGTGTAAGCTTGGTATTTAAGGAGAGACTTGGTCCTTTGTGCAACCATCACGGCCCCTACGTCCCTTTTCTTGGACACACCACCGGACTGGAAAGCTTTATTCGTAGCTTGCAAGACTTCAAAATTTGTAATCATACTACTTTTAATACCTTCTTCAATTCTTTCACCTAATTTGATAATGTCAGAGAACTTGTGGTTCTCAATCATCATCAGCCGTTCATAGTACTGTAGGTCCTAAGCCCGGACAAAGAACTTGTTCATTTGATCCTCTTCTAAGGTGGGTCTAACCTTAGCAGCTTCGGAACTCCAGCAAGTAGCATACTCACGAAACGTCTCTATGGGCTTCTTCTTCAAATTCTGGATATAGAACATGTCTGGTGCATTCTCTGTACTAAACCTAAATTTGTCCATAAAGTCATATGCCATGTCTACCCAGCTTGACCACTTCTTGGGATCTTGGCTGATATACCAAGATAATACATCCTCTTTCAAACTCCTCATGAACAGTTTCATGCGGATCCTTTCATCCTTTCCTACTCCAACCGGCTTGTCGCAATATGTCCTAAAATGGACCCTTGGATCACCCGTACCATCAAACATTTAGAGCTTAGGAGGTTTGTATCCTCTGGCAGATCGATATCAGGATGTATGCAAAGGTCCTCATAGTTCAGCCCCTCGATTCCTTTGCTTCCATTAACGCCCTAAATCCGGCTGGTCAGTTTCTTAAGTTCCTCGTCCAAGTTCCTAATAAGCAGAGCATGGGATAGGTTGGGTGGAGTGTGACATGGTCTCCACGTAGATAGGAATGTTATGGTGGCCTGGTGTATGAGTGTGAAAATGGTCGTTTGTGGAGTTCTGAGGTTCTGAGATGAGTAGTGGAGTGTTATTTGGGGTATGGAAGGTGTTACATTGTTTATTTGATGGAGCAGCGTGATGGTGAGGTACGGGATAATTCTGTTGTTTGGGGATATTTTGAAGAGGTGTAGGGTTTTGAACATTAGGGAAGTTGATATCTGGGGTATTAAGGGAAAATGACAGGTTTGCCAGACTCCAAACCTGATCGAGCTCTTCCTAGAATTTCAACAATTTCTGTTCAAGTTGTGACACATTCTCGTTAGGAACCCGAATACCCTGGCCATCAGTTGCCTCTACCCGTTCAGTTGTGTTCTTCTTCTTTATATTATTTAGATCTTACATTTTATTCTTACCTTTGCCTTTAATGGGACTAAGAGGAGGAGTGGGTGGAGGGCCCCTGGATCTTGTGAAAAAAGATGATGATGCCAGAGTGCATGAACTAACCTTTGGGGAGGGGAATAATAACAAAATAAAACAAAAGGTAACCAAGTCAGTGAGGATTATAAAAAGTATTGCAATATTTAAACACATAGTGCGAGAATGTAAAGTGTGTCCTAATTTGGGAACCTCTTTGTGCCCGAGGTCGGCCTAGCGACAAATTGATTCGGAGAACTTAGAATGCTAAATGCCTCATTTTATTGATAAAAATAGATGAATCCCAAAACGGCATTAAATAAGCAAGAAATAAAAGTCACTAATGGTCATTGGCCTTATTATATTCATAAAGTGAAAAAGTAAATTCCTATCTACTTGGTCCCAGAAAGACCTTCCACTGACTCGGTATCCTTGGCTCCTTCGAACAGCTTCCCCAATTCGTGAAGTCCTAGCAACAGGTATGCTCTGGCTAGATGTCCGCCTTCAGTCCCTTCAGCCTTTTGACAGTCATCAACCATTTTGAGAAATTTCTCCTCTAGTTCTACTATGCCTCGCTCCAAGTATCTTAGTCTTTTGCTATCACTGATAGACATGTCTTTCCACTCGTCAATCAACTTCTTGTTGGACTCTTGTATCTCGCGGTGTTCGCACTCGCATTCACAGATCCTTTTGCGCAGCTGGTTGTACTTGACTTGCGCCTCGGCCTTTTTATCTATAATCCTGTGACCTCGAACGAACTCTGGCTGGCCCATACCATCCCGATTGTCTTCCAACCAACCAGAATATAAAGAGTTACAACCGACATGATATCTATCTGGCTCGATGGTGTCTTTCCCCATTATGATCTTGCAGTGCCACATGTGTTGGGCTTGGCACTTGTGGGGACTATCATCATTTTGGAAATCAGCTCGATGATGGCTCATCTTGTCGACCCTGGGTATGACCTTCTTCCTACCTGCTTGCCTCATAACTCGAAGGTGGATCTCTGGATTGGGCGATGAACTCCTCTGTCGGAAACCACTCGAACATCCATTGAACCTACCCTTCAGTTAGATTATCAAAGAGCTCAACCCATCCTTTGGCATTCTTAGGCTGAGCGAACATGTCAGGGATGTAATTCATTCTCTTTGGATGGTGGAAAGCGATGTGATCATCCCAAGCCCTTCGCTGAATTTCTTGTCGGTATGCGCCCTTTTGGAGATGTTCCATGAGCCAAAGCTGAAGTAGTAGATTGCAGCCTTCGAAGTGTCTTGCTCCTCGTTGACACTTCTCTAAGGCTCGGTATATGTCTGCGATGATCATGGGAATAGTGTTGAATGTCTACCCACCAATCCCCTCCATTAGGGTCTTGTTTACCATAGCCAGCCTAGTATGGATTCTCCCTTTCTTCATTGGAAACACGATCAGACCCAGGAACCAAAACATAAAGATGAATACCCTACGATGGATATGTCCCAAGGACGTGATGGAAAACTCATAATAGTAGGTACGGTATGATTTGCTGTAATCGTACCTTTCATACAGGTAGTCAAAAAGGATGTACGATTCCTTCAAGCATACTAATTCTGCATTCTTCTTCAAACCCATCATTTTTAGAAAACCCTTGCCTGCGCGGTTCTTAGGCATTAGCAAACCTGTAGTTTCCCACACTAGATCGGCCAGTCCTCCTATCTCCTCTAGCAGAGGTGTCATTTCGATGTCCCCAAAGAGAAACACGGCCCTTTCACAATCCCAAAATAAGGTAGCATTTTTCTATTATCATGTTGTTAGGCTGGATCTCCAGGAGGGATGGTAGATTGCCCAGATATTTTTTGATGAGGGTTTTGTCACTAGAATGTAAATCTTCCCACCAACTTAGCAATCTTGGGTAGATATTGGTGACCATGCCGAATATGAGGACCTCGTGCTCATATTTCTGCAAGACAAACAAGGTTAGGCCCTTACCCCCACCAGACTCGACTATTTACTATCAAGAATTAGCATGAAGCATTTAGTTCTCCAAATAAATGCACAGAACGTGATGATGTCCGTTTGCATTTATGGAAACCCAGTGGACTTTTGGACAAGGTTATCTTAAAGGATCGTTATGTGGACAACATAACTGACCCGGCTAAGTTTGACCATGATGCATGCACAAATTTAAATAGAATAAGGTTTCTATGGGGTTTTAGACTGGTACCCTTGAGCGGACAACTCAAGGGGGAGGCACGGAACTGTCGACTGCACCGCTGATCGACTAGTTTTACCACAAATATGCCTTTCCGAATTTAGGGGGTAATGATATAGGAAGGACGCAACCACTCATCAAGCGTTGCTATAGTATTTGTTTGGCATGAGTAGAGTATGATGTTGAGCATGATTATGTAACAATTAAAAGCATGTATTTGCACGTTAATGAAGCGATAAATTCAGCAGTTTTATAATTAAAGCAGTTATTTGCCACCTAACGATTTTTAAGGTGCATTAGGGCACCTATAGGGTTCATTCCTAACTACTTTTTGGTAACCAGAGACATGGTAAGGGCTTGAAATTATCCTAAGGGGATAGGCACCCCTCAGGATCTACTAGTGTGGTTCCCGGCCAAACAGTTTTTATCAATTTGTACAACTAGAAAATAAACAAGTATGACTCAAATAGTAGGGGATTTAAATTTAAGAACACAGATGTTTGAAAAACAATTAATGATAAGCAAGAGTTTAAAGGAATTACAATCTAAGCACATTTGTGAATGTAAAGGAGGGGGGTGTCCTAGGTTTGTTTATAATATGGATCACATAAATGCAATACCCGGTATGACACTCCTCAAAGAAGGGCTACACGTGGTATTAACGTATCGGTCATCATATCCATATCTACCCTTTCCCGCCCTATGGAGGTGATTAAAGCGAGGGTTGGTCTCGACCCCTATTGCATGCTATTACACGTCCCTTCCTATCAGTCCCAGAGGAATTTAAGACTCCTATCCTATAAAGGGAGGGGGGTTCTAGGCAGACCCTCAGGTTTAAAGGCAAAATACTAGGTGACAAATAAGAACACATATGACTGCATTTAGGAGGGGAAACACATAAAACAAATAGAAGGCTCAGATATACCTCCACGAGTAATGCACATAGATAGCATGACTCATGCACAATTAAGGTCCACATTCAGATCCTATGCATGGTATCTATGTGACAACAACAGAACCAGATTTATTACATGACTCAAAAAAGAAGTCCGAATCAGGCTTGCCTACTAATTTTAACAGTTGATAATTAAGCAGCATAGAGAAACATGTTTCCAGTTTTGACAAACTTAGCACCTAAGGCTTGCCTAGGTGTAAAAAAATATTCTAGTTATCATGGTTACTTAGAGAAGACTGCTGAAAACATGTTGTTCTAAATGTTAAGAACTTCAAAATTATTACCAACTGGGTTAATCTGTTTTTTTATAATTAAACTAGAGATGCCTAAGCGGATGTGAATGCAATTCCAAAGGTATGATATCTAATGCACAACAATGCAGAGTGTTGTATATACAGGAGCTGGGCAGGATTTTAAATGCATAAGTATTACATACTTTCAGAATTTGCAGAAGATATGGAAATGACCTGTTTATTAGAGTTGTTTTTATCCTAAGGCGGGATCTTTAAGTGTACATGGTAGCGCATGACATAATGGTAAAGTGCTAATTATTAGCAGATTTTAACACATGATTTTGTAAGGATGCACATACTGAAATAATAAACATAAGACCTAAGAGCATGATTTCTAATGCATGTATGAATTCTAAGCATGATTTTTATTGCACAATTAGGAATATAAACCTAATAACATGTTTTCTACCCTTAACAGCTATATCATGCATATTTACCCCACCCCTTTTCACTAGCCACCCCAATATCTGTTCACAATAGGTTATTACAGACCAACACTGAAATGAATTACATAAGTAGAAATGAAAAATAAGAAGTTACACTATAGAGAGCCTGATTAAGACTTCCTCCTCGAGTTATGTAATCGATCACCTAAAGTGCCAAGATTGTTTCATAGCCATTCTCATATTCGGGTGTGTCAGAGTTCCCTATGGACCTTAAGGGATCCCGAGCAGTGCTCACACCCAGATTTTATAGCCAAGACAGAGTAAGTGCAGTGTGGAAAGGCCAGCTTTTATGTGTCCAAGTTCAGAGGGAGCTCAAGGGTCCCAAGGCAAGGCTCACACAAAAGGGGCAGAACCTAGTGGCCTAAGAGTATATATGAGAGCGCTTGACATAGATTTTAAAAGATTTGAGTTGAAAATAGTTTTGAAACCACATGTTTGAAATAAGTTTGCAAAATAACAGAAGAGTTGCTTAGGGAAAATCGATTTTGAAAGGAGAAGGGAATAGGAGCAACAACAACTTGGAACAAGCCAGCACACACAGAACAAGTTCAAAGAATAGTATCATTTCAACATTCACAAGCAGGAAAGTAAGGGGTTGGGCACATAGAGAGCTCAAATCAGAAACAAATAGACATGGATGAGAAGAGAAACATATAGACCAGTAAGTACAAAGAACAAGTAGGAACTGATTAGCCTCCAGAACACAAACTACTACTTCAAAGTGCTAACAAGGGAATCATTCTTGAAATTAGAATAGTAATAGGCAATAAGACATAGACACAGGGTATGGGAGTAGTCATGCTGAGGGCAGGAGTCAATTACACACAATTAGTCATGCCACTTAGTGTTAGCCAAGCACATTTAGGAGTCTATGATACTGACATGGCCTACTAGTTGAGGGAAATAAACAAGAACTCTAGTAGACATGCTGATTACACACTTGAACAAGAGAGGGCAAAACTTAAGCATGCTGAATAAAGCAGTAAACAAGAAGGGCAATTAAATACATAAGCCATTAAATTAGTGCAGAAGGAGACATGGATTAACAGACATAGAGCACATAGAGTTGAGTTTCAGAATTGAACTAGGAACATACCAGTCAAGGAAGCAAAGTGCAGAAAGTAAAGCAAGTAGAGTTCCATAGTCTAGTTTTGACTTTCAACTAGCTAGACAAGCAGTTAGCACAAGTAGCATAGAGAGAAGAGAGAGTTTTTATGTGTGTGTGTGTGTGTTTTAACTAATTGTTCATGTTTTAATACTGTAGAAGAGTGTCCTTTATATAGTAGTTTGAAAATTTGTTAAAATAGGCAAGAATCAATTCTTCAGTAATTATAGAACTCAGTATAAAAAAAATTGGTTCGAATCTCCCATTTATTAAGGGAGTTCGTGTAAATGGTAAAGAGTAGGTGACAAGTAAGTAAAGAAATCATACACGGCTGGAGTATAACAAATAAGGAAAGATTTCAAAATAGTACCACTATAGAAAAGGTAATTAAGGTCAGGTTCAAAAAGTTTTCAAACTAAGGAAACAATCAGCAAGAATTAAGTAGCAATGCAGACAAGGCAAGAGAGAGCTAATTAAGGCAAACAACTAATCAAATCAAGTAGAAAGGTAGAAGTCGGGGGTTCCAAAGGAAAATGTTCAAATCACACCAAGTAATAAGGAATTTAGAATCAATTAAAGAGAAAGTCATGCAAAAGAGTCAACATGTTTAACATATAAATAGAGCAAGATGTGGGTAGTCAAGAATTGGTACACAACTCCAACAAAACATGAAGATCAAACGATACTGAATCAGTGAGAAAGATGCAAGTCTTGATGAGAACAATCAAGATGAGCACAAACACATAGAATTGGTGTAAGTATAGGCTAAGAAACTCTGTAGAAGCATATCAAGGCAAGGCAGTCACAAGAAATTACAAGAACTCAAAAAAAAAACACGAGGATCAGTAAGTCATGCTAATACACAGAAAACAAATGAAGAACCCTAAAAATTAGGGTTTTTTACATAGGCTAGCTAGGGTCAAGGAAGAACTTAGCAAAATCAGTCAAAACACATAGACGCAGGGAATTAAGCACTTAAAACCAGAAAGCGTTTCGAAGAAAAAGATTTTCAGAAACCCTAGTTTAGGAAGATGACAAGCCACTCAAAAATTAAGAGATTTTCCATAAAAACAAGTAAAAAATAAGTTCGATCCTTCTCAAATCTGTACAGATCTAAGAAGTTTAACAGACGAAATTAGGTTTTTTAATAGAATAACTCGAATAGAGGATAAAACTTAAACAAACGTTTTAAACATACAAAAATCAAAAGAAATAAGCATTTTGAAAAGGTATTTAGGAACCCTAGTTCGAAGATGAAGAGTTACTTTAGAAAAATCAGAAAAACCTTTGAGGAAAATAATAAAAGTTCATAATATACATAGATCTAAGACAGATCTAAAGGAAAATCGAAAAATCTTAAGAGTTAAGATTTCAGAGAACCCAGAGAAGATGAGAAAACCTTAAAGTGTTACCGGTTTTAGCCGGAAAAGTCATAGATCTTACTCGAATGGCTTGAGGCGGCCGAAAAAATGGCATGAAGGACCATGGGTAGGAGTTGAACCGCTCCAGGTTCACCTGAGGACCTTAGGGTAGTGTCTAACCGGCATGGGGTGAAACAAGGGCCAGGAGATGATGAGAGGCCATGGTTTCCGGCGAGGGATGTGGTCGTAGAAGGTGGACCAGGTCCATCGGAGAGGAGGGAAGAGGAGAAGGTTCTAGAGAGAACCAGAAATAGAGAGAGGGAGATAGAGAGACCAGTTGAGAGAGAATGAGAGGGGGAAAATGAGAGACCGGGGAGGGGGGTAGTCATTAGGGTTTAATATGGTATGGGGGGAACTGGACCATTGATTGGAATTGATCAACAGTCCAGATTGGACCAGGGATTACGTAGGGTATGGTTTGGGTTTGGGCTTGGTTCAGGCGGGTTATTTAATTGGGTTGGGGGTCCGGTTGGATTTAGGATAGAATTTAAATAGGGAGTGTCTAATTGTTAAATACCCAATTAAAATTAGATAAATAATTAATAAAAATAGCTAATAATTAGATAAAAAAGAAATTAAAGCTAAATAGGTAAAATTAAGGTAATTAACTAATATTAAAAATATAAAATGACTGATTATTGAATTAAATCTTTCTTTCTCTAGATGCGATGAACAGTAGCGACGCAACAGTTCACCGGCCATAACTCCATATTCCGGCAGTGGAAATTCACCAAATTGGTATCAAAAGAAGCATCTTCTCATTGCGCACAATTCCCAATTGCTTTTATCCTCAAATCCATAGCCATCTACTACAAATCTGAAGATAAATGTAGTAGGTACTGTAGCGCAAAAATTTACTGTTTTTATGCTTCAGTTCTCGTTTTCTCTTTACCAACAACAATGGGCAGTTAAGCAGCTATGAACGTGCATCTATCTCCCACACATTTAGTTGTGGGCGAACAACCTCTAGCAGCTGTAAAGAGTGACTAAACCAATGACATACAACATACGTATGCTGCTCAATTGTCCCAACAAAAGGCAGCTGCTACTTTGAATCAAAAATTATTGAAACCAATTGAAATTATTCATGTCCCAACAATCAAGTTTTCAATGGAGGAAAGGATGGAATTCGCAAAAGAAGAAGGTTTACATCAAGCTATTGTAGTGAAGCTCTCTCCAAATGCACCAGATCTAATAACATTAAGAAATGTACTGCCGAAACTGTTCGGAATCAAAGGACCATCTTTGATTGGTCAACTCGCACCTCGACAATTGCTTATCAGAGTGGATCAACATGAAGACTTCGTTAATTCACTTGCGAGGTAAGTTAACTACTTCAAATACAATGGTAAGGAGCATAAAATCCGAATATTTCCATGGTCCCTTGATTTTAAGGTAAATGAAGAAACGACGAAAGCAGTGGTCTGGATTTCATTGCCTAATCTGCCAACAGAGCTTTTTGCAATGAAGGCTTTGTTGTCAATAGCTTCAGTTGTCGGAAAGCCAATAGCCATAGACAAAGCTACCCAGACTAAGTCGCGTCCTAGTGCTGCAAGAGTTAAAGTGATTCTTGATTTAATGGACAAATTACCTGAGAAGTTGCGTTTGCAATTTGTGGATAAACAAACGGGCAAGATTGTTGAATTCTTTCAAGATTTTGTTTATGATAACTTACCATTGTATTGTAATTGTTGTAAACATCAAGGACATGATGAAAAAACATGTCGCAGATTAAATAAAAATACAACAAGGAACGTGCAAGGTCATAAAGAAACTGTTGATATTGATCGTGTAATGCCTGCTGAAGTTTTGGCTTTGGGTGAGGAGATGAGTAAGGTGGAAAAATTATAAGGGGACGCCAGGGATTATTTAATTGCTAAGTTGCAGCAAAAAACTAATGCATCAATTCATGTCGATATTCCAGTTTATCGATCTCTAGCTAGAGTTTCCAATGTAGTGAATTTGGTTAGGGAAGCAGTGCTGATGAAGGAGACTGGTCAGGTTGTTAGTGCTGGAAATGTTGATGAAGGAGCAGTATTTAATGGTGGTGTAATAGTTCCAGCTGAAGCAGCCTTATACAGGATTCTGAGGAGTTGCAAGTAGATGCGCATGCTGTTAAAGATCCCAAGGATAATCGTGTTGCACTTGGGCAATTTCTACAGGAATTAACGAAACCTGTTGCTGCAATTTCTACAAGGGTCCCTAATACTAAACTGTTGCTCTTGAAGCAGCTGTCCAAACACCTAGTATAGATGTTGTTGGTGTTAGAGGATCTGGTGTTAAAGAGGTTGGGCAATCTTGTAATGGCCAACGGCAGGAAAAGGATCAACAAGTAACACAAGCAGAAATTAAAAAAAATGAAGCTAATAAAGGAGGAGAGACAACTGATTGTGGAGCTTTGAAACCTACTGTTATTTTGATACATACTGTTGATCCAGCAATAACTGATCCCAAGTTTAAAAGTGCTGGGCAGTTGGAGGTAGTTGCTGCACAAAACTCTGATACTCAGGGTGTGCAAAATGCAAAAGCTAGAGATTGGTCTGTGGTGCATCGATCACATCCATCTCTAAACAAAGCTACAACTGATCTCGTTCAAAATAATGCAGCAGTAGCAGGGGTTGAGGTTCCTGTCATAGCTGGCAATTCTATAAGGTCTAGCTCAGAGCAACTTTATGGTAAAACTGGGCACCAAACACTGAATGCAAATGCAGGTCAGGTATTTCTTTCATCAAGCACGACTGATGCACCTAATACTCAATAGCAATTTTCATAAAATCAAAACAATTGGACAGTGGTGAGTAAATCACCTAGCAAGAAGCAAACTCGAGCTCTTCAAAATCAGATTATACCATCAACAGTCATTGGAGTCACGAACTATTTTGATGCATTGGTCAATAAGGGTGATGAGACAAAATCAGTTGGTGGAAAAACAAGAGTTACATGCAATGTAATTCAGCAAAAAAATGCAAAGGACTTAGCTGCTAGACTTGGGACTGCAACAGATAAATATCACTTTGATGAGCAAAGTCAAGTACGTGATGATCCAACAACAACAATGCACATTTCCAATACAGAACTAGAGAAAATGGTAGAGAATGCCCATGCAGCTATGATGATCAACACAACTCCAAAATATGGGCAGCCACAAGCTCGAGGCAGTAACACACAACAACAAAAGTCCAAGAACACAGGTGAACGACTCATTACTTCAAAGGACATTGTTCCTGTTGATGCGAAAAATGTAGAGGCACACAACTCCAATGCACCTACATTGCACTTCTCCAATCCACAAGTTGAACAAATCATTAAAGATGTTCAAAAAGAAATGATGATGAACAATCCCATGGTCAAACAACCTTTGGTCACCTTAAACAAATCTGTTTTTGAGGTTCCTTCGCAGTCAATGGAATCTTGTGGAGGGGTTGAAGGTGAAATTAGGCTACTTATGTTATCAATGGGGAATAACAATGACGTTACACAATGAAATTTGAGGTTGATGGCTATCAAGTCCAAACTTTGGCTAGATTAACGGGATGATGATGATGAAGAGGATTGGGGAGATGGTTTTGCTGGTTATTCATAAGAAGAAGCTGATCGTGAGGCTAATCATGATAGTGCAGGTGAGGAGATTGATTCCTTAGCGATGGTAAAATCTGAAAGAATGCCAGCAGCAAGTCCAATAAGCAATTTGAACTCCAATGCTCCTGCTTTCATTCCCAAAAATCCTTCATCTCCAGCTATTCAAAATGCAGTAGCTGGAACACCTACAACTACTGTGCAATAGCAGCAAGTTATTCCCAACACTTCAAATGTTACTCATACTGCTGCTACTCATCTACGTGATCGAGAAGTCACAACAACAAATTCTGGACAGAACCAAATTGTTACAACCATCCCAGATATTTCAGAGGAGGAAAGAAGACTCTTGGATGCAATGGTGAGTTCTAATCCCTTAAATCCTGTAAATCCTACTGCTTCTAGCACTGGAATGTTGAGTAAGAGCAGGAACAAATTGCAAAAAATAGAACAACATCAAAGCAAGACAATGGTGACAAATACACAAGGTCAATCTGCATTGGAGACAATTGTTATCGACCAAAATGTTCCACAACCTATGCACCTGGGGAGAGGCTTGTATGAAGACGGAGAGGAAGAAGCAATGTTACAACAGTGTAGAGCAGAGGCAGCAAGAAAAGGGGATATATCACCAATGCATAGTGGCAAAGGTAAGCGGACTCATACACGGAAAATTAGTTGGGACGACAAAGTTAGTGATTTTTTAAATGTTAGGCGACCTCCAATGAGAGTTGCCAAACAAAAGAAGGCCGCCCCAACTACATCTACAAAGTCCAATCGTTCAAAAAAGAAATCATGAATTTTGAATACATCTTGAAGAATTGGGATTGTGATGAAAAAGAGTTACAAATTGAAGAAATTACAAGTTCGGACAAGAAGGGACAACATTTTAATTCCTTCATCATTTTATTCTACCATTATATTAGTATTCTCATTTGTAATATCATCACAGAGTATGTTATAAACTCTGTGATGATCATTGAATATTTGGTACTTTCCAGTTCTTATTTTTTACATGCATGTTAGTAGGTGAGGCTATTTAAAGCCTCAATATGATTAGTAAGGTAAGGTTTAGCCCGATTTGAGTTGCCTTGGTCCTATGCCTTTGGAAAAATATCCACACGGCTATGAGATTATATGCCCTCGTGAGACTTTGCCGGCAGCTACACCATGAATCCTCTACATGAGGCTGCCATCATAAGGCAATGTGAGGCGCAGAGGAGTGATTATATAGCCAAGGCATATGGTAATAATATCAGTGCTACTGTCCCCCTTATTTGTACTTTTCCTAATTGTTGTATTTTTATTTTCTTTTATTAATAAAAAAGTAGCCCTAGGCGATTGCCTAGTGGATTGCCAAAAACAAAAATAACATAAAGTGTACAATTAGGCTATAATTGCAATAATTTTGCAATTATAGTCAAACAATGCCAAATTGGCTAATTTGTGAAATAATTAAATCCTAATAGGATTAATAATGATATATTGAGCTAAGAAATATTTTGAAATTACTTGTAATGTAATTTATGAAGAATTATTGAATATAAAGTACTGAATAAATTAGAAAATAAATTGATAATAATATGGAAAATTTTGGAAATATACCAATTATTATAAAAAGTGATTTTGAAGGTATATATGCAAATTTAAAATAGTTTGAGGAAAAATTGGGTATCAACATGCTCCCCAGCTCAAAATATGACCAAATGAGCAAACCTTCGATATTAAGTATTCTTGCCCAGCTGTTCTGCCTCGTATTATATGACAGACAATCCTGAAACTTGCTTTTTATGCCTCCAATGTATTTCTTGTAAGATTTTAGTCAAGTTAGGCTTTTGAATCACTCGATTTGACCTTATAATGAAGGAGATATATTAGTTTCAATACTTGAAAATAGTGCAGATTTTTAAATACGAAGTTAGTGGCAATTTCATAATTAATCTGAAAAATCTAGCAACCCAATTCTTAGAAAATGACCATAAAATCCTAATACAATGCCGAAATGCAACGATTCTTTTTGCTATAGCTCCGTAATTATGATACGAATCTAATGCTTCAATCAAAACAAAAATTGGAGCTTATTTGTTTAATGTGGTACCAGTTATGCTAGAAGAAACAACGTCGAAACATAAGAAAAACGAGCGCAACACAGCCTAAACCTATCTGAAACTCACCCGAGCCTCTCGGGACCCCGTACGAACATACCAACAAGTCCCATAACATAACACAAACCTACTCGAGGCCTCAAATCAAGCATAACAACATCGAAACGATGAAACACATCTCAAATAAAACTTAATAAACTTTCAACTTCCAAAAACTTGCGCCGAAATATATCAAATTAACTCGGAATGAACTCAAATTTTGTACACAAGTCCTAATTCATCATACGGAGCTACTCGTGCCCCCAAACTACTGAGCAATGTGCAAATGTTTAAAACAACCGTTCGGATCGTTACAATATGATTATGTTCTGGACTACTGTTTTAAATGTATGCACCAAGGTCATTCTGAAGATGCATGTTATTTATGGAGATATAAGGCTCAAATTTCAAAAGGGAACCTCTCAATAAGAATCAAACCAGCACGGCACCAGATATCACACATAAAAAGGAATAACCAATAATTAACAAGAGTAATATTAATCGTACAGTCAAGTTCACACCTTGCTAAGGAGGCCCATGTTATCAAGGAACCTCTCCTTGCTAAAGAAAATTCTATGGTTCAAGCTAAGCCTACGGCCAAAACCAGAAATGTTAACAGGCACAAAATGCAGAAGAGTCATGATAGATGCTCATGACTGGTGACATCCCGATGCCGGGCTGTATTAGCTTTAAATTCCGCAAATTGTACTGTTCACTGCTTATTTTGGGATTTTATCATATTTCAGACTTAATACTTATTATTCCAATTGCTTAAAAATCGAAATGGGAATGTGTCGGCTGACTTTGTCTTTACGAGAGGTGCCATCACGATCGGGTTCGGGTTTAGGGTCGTGACAGAAGGTATTAAATTTTCTTAAATAGAATTTATTTTCAAGTTCTTTCTCATCTCAAGTGGGTAATCTCTAAACATCCTAAATTTTATTGTTTCCTTGTTATGTGGGAGAGACCTAACTTTGGGTGGATAAAACTGAATACTGATGGTCGTAAGCTGGGGGATGATTTAATTGGTGCTGGTGCGATTGTGAGAAATCATAGAGGGTAAATGCTTATGGTCTTTGCACATGCATTGGGCATGGCACTAGCAACATGGTAGAAGCAAGAGCAGCCTTGATTGGACTTTTATGGTGTTAGTCCAATGGATATGACAGAATAATATTAGAATATGATTCTAAACTGGTTGTTGATATGTTAGACAAGAGATTCAATCCTCCTTGGCAAATCGAGAACACAATCAGGGAAGCTCAAAGTATTATTTTTCAGCGTAATATTGTCATAAGACACTGTTTTAGAGAGGCAAATTATGTGGCAGATGTACTTTCTAAATGGAGTCATGAGGTACAAGAGAAAATGGTCTTCCAGTCTATGAATTTGCCCAGAAATGCTATTGGCTATTATAGACTTGATAAGAAATAATTGCTAATCTAAGACATAAAATTATCAAGAACTAGTATGTGCCAACATGAATGCTCTTATATTTTGGCACTTGATCATGCTCTCTGTTGCAAGATATAGTAGAACTGAAATAACTACAGAAATCCAAAGTACAATGTGGAAGCTAAAACAGCCAAACATTTGCTAAAATTCCTGGACCCAGTGTCACAAGTGCAGTAGCTACTAGAATAGTACATACAAGGGTCTGAAATAAATATAAAGTTGTTTAAAGGAAAATACACGACTAAATAAAAGGGAGGGGGACTCCAGGAGATGTGGGCGCTGAGCAGTTGTACCTCAAGTCTCGGCACAGCTGATCAATCCAAGCACGCTAATAGTCGCCGCTGGGACCGACTCCAAAATCTGCACAAGAAGTGCAGAGTATAGTATGAGTACAACCGACCCCATGTACTATGTAATTGCCGAGCCTATCCTCGATGAAGTAGTGGCGAGGCTAAGGTAGATCACGTACACTACAACCTGTACGCAATATATAATAAAAGTAGAAAAGAAAATACGGAACAAAATAAGATAGTCAACTGAAAATAATAGCTACAACCTCAAGAATTTAGCCGGTGTTGTTCAGAATTACCAATTCTTAGAGTTTCAAATGAAAATACTGAAAACCAACACAGCTCGAGGAAATAGAAACATATAGATTGTTGCAGCGCGCAATCTGATCTTACCGTACAACACAAAATCTTCCCTTATTTCACCGTAGCAACATCAACACCATAATATTATATATATATATATATATATATATTGCGGTGCGCAACCCGATCCCACCATATATCAATATTAGTATCATAATTCGCCCTTATTTCACCATAACAATCCACCCTTATTTCACCTGTTATGGCGTGCAATCCGATCCTACCGTACATTATAAATTTACTCTTTTCCACTATATCAATCTACCCTTAGCCCATATGTTGTGATGTGCAACCCGATCCCACCATATCAGTACCAAACACTCAATGTGCACAGTCAAATTAACAATTCAAATCACAAAATTTTTTACGATCAATAAATACCAAACTGAACAAAAAATGAAACCATGTACATCATAAGAATCTACATAAGTAATACTTCATGGAGAGACCAACCCAGTAATTGACAACTAGAAGGTACAAGTAAGTCAATTTAAGCAAATAACAGGGAATCATGAAACTATATGTCACGACCCGGATTTTTTGCCCTCGGGAGTCGTGATGACGCCTACTAATGGGAGCTAGGCATGGGAGCTAGGCAAGCTGACTATTTGGACAATTTTACTTTCTTTTCCATTTTAAATCCTTTAACAATTACGAGCAATAACTTAAAGACAGCGGAATTTATAACAAGCAGAAGAAAAACAAATAAAATATTGAGTATATCCAATACAACTATTTAAACAAGACTACCTAGATATAGAGTCACAGCTCCATAGGTGGTCTATGAGTACTACAAACAGAGTCTGAAAGATAAATAGTACATTATTTCTAAAATAAGTAAATGAATCAGGATAAAGGGATAGAGAGAGACGCCAGGGCCTCCGGACGCTTGCAGGACTACCTTGGATTTCTGTATGGACTGAAGGCAGCCACCCAAGCTAAGTCCCAAAAGCTGTTGTTCCAGGATCTGCACACAGTGCAGAGTGTTGTATCAGCACAACCGACTTCATGTGCTCGTAAGTGCCTAGCCTAACCTCGACGAAGTAGTGACGAGGCTAGGACCAGACTACCAAATATACCTATGCAGTTTAACTATATACAGCGGAAAAGAAGAACAGTAATATACAGTCAAGTATGGGAGGGGGAAACATGCTGCGGGGAAACATCAATTAAGAATAGAAAGATAGCAGGTAAATAAGAAGAACACCATATCTCAGCTATCAACAAGAATCAGAAATCAAACAAGTGCATGACATCACCCTTCGTGCTTTTACTCTCGTCCTCACCAAAGCAATCAAGTAATGAAAATATGCACGACATCACCCTTCGTGCTTTTACTCTCGTCCTCACTATATAATCAATATAATCTGTACGGAATTGTACATCGTGCGGCACGACATCACCCTTCGTGCTTTACACTCTTCCTCACAAATCATACACGGCACCACCCTTCGTGCTTTAACACTCTCTCACCAAAATAATACACGGCATCACCCTTCGTGCTTTGACACTCTTCCTCACCCAAACAACAATCATAAACAATAGGGCAAGGAAATAAATGAAATTACAATAAGAATCCCGACAAGGGAACAATAGTTCAACAATCAAGTCTCGGCAAGGGAACAACATAAAAAACTTCAACATCCCGGTAAGGGAAATAGCATTAAAAGCAACAATACCCCGGCAAGGGATGCAATATAATGATTATCTTCTCTTTTTCACTTTTTACTTCACAACACACTTCACAACTTGAGCCAATGCTCTAAAAGCTTCAATTACCACTTATACTTTCACATTTCATTATACAACTTGAGCCAACGCTCCTCAATGTTCAAATATCACAATTTCTTCCACAAACTTTGTCCCACAATAGAAACCATCACCAAGACATGAATAACACAATGAAGTCACAATAATCACAATATAAGACTCACGAGCATGCTTGACACCAACGTATAGATACTCGTCACCATGCCTATACGTCGTACTCAACAAATACCAAATAGAAAATAGGACTCGACTATTGTCACACCTCCTTTTTGCGCGCCCTTCCCGGAGGGTAAGATGCGCGAGGGGAGTGTTTCCAATTTAAGTGACAATATTCGAAATGGGATTAATTATTTAATTCAGAGTCGCCACTTGGGAAAGGTTTGGTTTTTGGTGTCCCAAGTCACCGGTTTATCTTGAATCCCAAATCGAGGAAATTTTCGACTTTTCCAAATGAAGTCTGCGAACCAGAAATTCTAAGTAAGGAATTCTGTTGACCCGAGGGAAGGTGTTAGGCACCCTCGAATCCCGTGGTTCTAGCACGGTCGCTTAAATTGTTATAATGGCTAAATATCTGATTTAAATACATGTTGTGACTTATGTGCTTTTATTAAGTTTAAACCGCTTTTATTATTATCATTTATTTTTATAGAATTGCAACGTCGTGAAAATGCATCTCGAACCACGTCACAATCAATGCACCCGTGGTCGTCGACACATTTTGACTCCGTTGAGATTCGGATTTGGGTCACATCAATGTGCACCCGTGTTTAAGAAGGTTAAATTATTAAAGGTGCGCCTAAAGCAACTAGCGTATTGTTATTTTGGGAAGGCCGTAAAATTCGCTAAACGGCCTGTCCCGAATTCTAAGTATTTTAATATATACATTTAGAGGGCCCCGCAGCTTGTGCATTTTTGTTTGTCGAGGCTCGTCTCATTTTTATTTAAAAGGATAAACCTACAGTGACTATATTTTCCTATTAAGTTCGTCTCTAAAATAAAAGAAAATCTCTTAATTAATTACATGCTAAAAACGTAACTTATTAATTATTAGTTTACGGCTAATGCGAATGGAAAATTGCGACCGAGTTTGTACAAAGAAAAACTGCTTTCATTCTATATTCTATTATTCAATAATACTAAAACGTGAGATTGACACACCATAATATCAAAACAGATTAACTATTCTTTGATTAATTTAAAAAATTAGCTTATTTGGGCTTGATAAATGAAATCGGCTATTTATTAAGAAAAACTACTACTAATTGGATTCGAAAATGCCTATTAGTTTTCCTCAAAAGTCATCGCATTATTTCGAAACAATGAATCTATATCGAAACCCATATCGAACCTATATAGGAACAAGTAATCTAACAAGAGGGTCGGCATACATGATCACCCTATTAACGTAACACCACATGAGAATTAGTTTGGGGTACACTTATCTTGAAATCAAATGGGACCAAATATAACAGATTTGACAGTTCAGAGATCTAGACAAAAATACATACAGATGCTTGCTATGATTCTATGTTATAATGTCATAACTAAAACAAAACCTAATGGTTGTATGCATTAAACCACGTCTGATCTAACAAACAAATGCTATCTAATAGTTCATCTCAAATCAGAATGTATGTTAATTCATACAGAGTATTTGCAGTTTGAAGTTAAACAAATACAGGCCAAACTAACATTCGACCTATTTTTGAACACAAGTATTGTAAAGTAAACAGACATTCATTTCTTTATTTCTGCTTCAAACTTCAAACTTTCAACAACACATGGTTTCAGAAGTTGTGTACCTGGAAGTGTTTACAATTGAAGAAGAAGGGAAGTCAGCAGAGTAACAATGGCAGTTAATGCAGCAGCAATAACAGCAGACAACAACAGGACAAATCCCAGAACAAAGTGCAACTATAGCCGATGGAAAAATGGCAGAATGACAGCAATACTCAGTAGTATGGAATCAGAATTCAGGCAGAACAAGTCCAGAAATGAACTAATGCTACACACAACCAGTAACCTCAGTCAGGACTCAGAAGAAATCAGTGTGGAGCAGGCAAGTCCAGACCAGTGAGAATCAAGACAACAATGGAAATGCAGTTCCTATTTTTTCTGTGTTATGCCTCTCTCAATGCGTATCTGTATGTCCTCTCTATTTCTCTCTTCTTTTGAAATTTAGTGTCAATTTTCAGTCCCCCCCAAAATCTGTCTTTGTTCTCCCCTTTTCTAATCGAAATTCCTCACCCTTATAGGCCTAACATCAGCGCTTTAACAGCCTGTTAGACCAATTAGAAAACCCCTCCCATGTGTTGTTTTTCTCTTTTCAGTTTCCACTCAAACATTTAAGTATATCCCCTCCCATGATATTCCCTGACAAACATATATCTGGATGGGGCTTATTATTTTTAAATTAAAACAGGGCATGGACAGCAGGGGTGTGTTCTGACAGCACCTGTTGCCATCTTATTTTAATCCTAAAAGGCTCCTAAATGCACATGCTGTGCAGAAGTGCACATGACCACAATTCAGATTGCAAATGAACAAAACAAATCTTTTTGATTCAAATTAATCAACTATAAGTAGCTAAAGCTCAATTCCTAATTGATTCAAACAATGCTTAACAGAAGCAGGTCAATTTGTTATTGTTCAGACAGCTAAAACTAATTGACGACACATGTCGACTCGACTATACTAATCATAACATGTACAATCGAAACCATGATCAGATGTCTAACAGTATCGAACACATGACTCGAATCGTACTGACTAAGCAAAATTGTACTGGGGAATCAGTTAATCAGTCAAATTTGAGGTTCAATTGATTGCACAACACATACACATATACACATTATCAGTGAAAATAGAAGAAGGACTCAATCAAACACAGAGGTTCAGGCAAGGTGGACAGGACACAGTTGGTAAAATTCAAAACACAAATTAAACAAGACCTTTTGCCAACGGGCAGACCTTTAATCAACACATGAACTGAATAAAGAAAAAGGAAAAACAAACTCACCTTAAACCTCCGAAAAATCAGGAAGCCTTAGGTCGGATTTGCACAGACCCTTATTGGGGTTGAACGGACTTTAATCGAAGTGTTTCTCAAATGAGAAATACTTCGATTAAGGTCCATTAGACCCTAATCACTTGGCTCAAACAGACACAGACCAGGCTTGGGGTTTCTAGGGTTCATAGATGGTAGATTTGGGATTTGGGTTTCCATGGTTAGATTCGGACCAAACCAAACATGGTTTGGTCACGAGGGAGGTCCGGGGACTATCTGGTACGAAACTGGGGTCATCGGTGTAAGTTGAGGTTCTGCTCGAATCTTTAAATAAAGATTCGAGCAACTAGGATCTGATTCGAGGGAAAAGGATAACAGATCTATGCTCAGGGTAATGAGGTGGTCCTATGGTGTCAAAGAGGGGGTCACCGGCGTCCATGCCGCCGGCTTTCATGGTGAAGGTGTACAGAGGCGGCTAGGGTTTGGGGGACTGTGGTGAGGACGATGGAAGGTAGGGGTATTTGGATAGGGGTGGGGTACGAGTGGAAGCTTATATATGGAGTGGGTGAATGGATCCTAGCCGTCGGATGAGACATGATGAAGGGCCAGGATCCTTCAGCTAACGGGAAACGGTGTCGTTTCAAGTGCAAAGGGTTGGGGTCGGTCCGGGGTTGAACGGGTCGGGTTTATTCGTGGGTATGGGGAATGTGATCTTGACCGTTGATCAATCTGAGATCAACTGCCCAGATCAAGACCATAGCAAAACGATGTCGTTTGGAAGCTCTTGAAGTCGACTGGTCTTGGGCCGGGGCAAGCAGATGCTTTTGGGCTCGAGTTGGTCATCAGATTTAAAACGGGGATAGGCCCAATCTTAATTTCAGTCCAATTTTGCACTTCTTTCTCTTATATATATATTTTAAAACAAAACCTAATTAAACAAAATTGAAATTCACTAATTAAACACTTAATACAATTATTTACACAAAAATATTTAAAGCAGGTAAAATCAAACAAAACAACAATCACGGACAAAGATGCATATTTATGATTTTCCATTCAATAACCGGATTACGGTTCAAACTACGCGTGACACACATTTTTGGTATTTTGTTTTAATGGAAATAAAAATGGGCCAAAATCATAAATAATTGACAAAGTGCCATGTAAAAATCCAGAAATTATACAGCGAGACCAATTGCTATTATTTCTGTTTCTTTTTGGAGTGATTGTCATGAAAACAAAAATCACGTGCTCACAGCTGCCCCTCTTTGTTCGAAAACACGAAGAGTTTTCGTGCAAAGATAAAGTAAGCGGATATGAGCGATTTTTGCCTATGGACTACTCCGTGTGAAGCATGTTTTGAAAGATTTGACCGAATCTTGCTTCAGAGATTTCCTACATATCCTGGGCTAAACAGGAATCAGGTCAATGTAGTTTGGGGAGTTTTGGCAGCTGGGACTACCATGGGATTGCAATGTTTGTCGTTACTGCTGTTGCTGTTGTCACCGTTGCTTTACTGACCGCCTTATTACAACCAAAGAAAAGTTGGAACTGAACTAAATACTTATATGCATGTCAACTGCTAGTTACAAGATTCCTATCTATGATTCTTTTGCGACTTGATCTTGGGTCTTAGCTGATTTTGCTTGGAGACTTCGATCCGAATCTTGATGCTTGCGAGTTGTAGGTGCTTGTTCAATCTCTGGGATACTGAGTGAGACGCGACTGGCAGAGTTTGGGACCTTAATCAAATCTTGGAGCGATCCGCCTTTCATTCTCTCCGGTATCTCGGGACATCTTCTTTTTGTCTTTTTCTTCTTTGACTCTGAGTTGAGACTCATCTCGTGGGTTGTTTCGATCCGTGTGGCTCGAGGTTAGACCTGCGGGGAAGAACAAATGAACGAAATTTTCTGCCCCAGTTTCACTAGGAAAATTTCGTGAATTATTTGCCAGGAAGTTCATAAAATCGATGAAAGAAGATATGAATGCTCAGTTCAGGGTTGGAGCCCTAAGGCTGGCGGGATGGAAATAGTTCAGTTCGGGGTTGGAGCCCTAATACCGACTAGCTGGAGAGAAGTTCAGTTTAGAGTTGAAACTCTAATGCTGACCAACTGGGGAAAAGTTCAGCTTAGGGTTTAAAACCCTAAAGCTGACTAAAGGAAAAGTTCAGTTTAGGGTTTGAAACCTTAATGCTGACTAGAAAATGGAAAAGTTCAGTTTAGGGTTTTAAAACCCTAATGCTGACTAAAGGAAAGAGTCCAGTTTAGGGTTTAAAACCCTAATGCTGATTGAATGAAAAAGTTCAGTTTAAGGTTTAAAACCCTAATGCTGATTAAAGGAAAAGTTCAGTTTAGGGTTTAAAACCCTAATACTGATTGGCTGGAAAGAGTTCGGTTTAGGATTTAAAACCCTAATGCTGACTAAAGGAAAAATTCAGTTTAGGGTTTAAAACCCTAATGTTGATTGGCTGGAAAGAGTTCAGTTTAGGGTTTTAAAACCCTAATGCTGACTAAAGGAAAAATTCAGTTTAGGGTTTAAAACCCTAATGCTGATTGGCTGGAAACCCTAATGCTGACTAAAAGAAGAGTTCAGTTTAGGGTTTAAAACCCTAATGCTGACTAAAAGAAAAGTTCAGTTTAGGGTTTAAAACCCTAATGCTGACTAAAGGAAAAAGTTCAGTTTAGGATTTAAAACCCTAATGTTGACCGAATGGAAAAAGTTCAGTTTAGGGTTTAAAACCCTAATGCTGACTGAATGAAAAAGTTCAGTTTAGGGTTTAAAACCCTAATGCTGACTGAATGGAAAAAGTTCAGTTTAGGGTTTAAAACCCTAATACTGACTGAAGGAAAGAGTTCAGTTTAGGGTTTAAAACCCTAATGCTGACTGAATGAAAAAGTTCTTGACTGAATGGAAGGGTTCAGTTTAGGGTTTAAAACCCTAATGCTGACTAAATGAAAAGTTCAGTTTAGGGTTTAAAACCCTAATGCTGACTAAATGAAAAGTTCAGTTTAGGGTTTAAAACCCTAATGCTGACTGAATGAAAAAGTTCAGTTTAGGGTTTAAAACCCTAATGCTGACTGAATGAAAAAGTTCAGTTTAGGGTTTAAAACCCTAATGCTGACTGAATGGAAAATGTTTAGTTTAGGGTTTAAAACCCTAATGCTGACTGAATGGAAGGGTTCAGTTTAGGGTTTAAAACCCTAATGCTGACTAAATGAAAAGTTCAGTTTAGGGTTTAAAACCCTAATGCTGACTAAATGAAAAGTTCAGTTTAGGGTTTAAAACCCTAATGCTGACTGAATGGAAAAGTTCAGTTTAGGGTTTAAAACCCTAATGCTGACTGAAAGAAAGAGTTCAGTTTAGGGTTTAAAACTCTAATGCTGACTGAATGGAAAAGTTCAGTTTAGGGTTTAAAACACTAATGCTGACTAAAGGAAAGAGTTCAGTTTAGGGTTTAAAACCCTAATGCTGACTAAAGGAAAGAGTTCAGTTTAGGGTTTAAAACTCTAATGCTGACTAAAGGAAAGAGTTCAGTTTAGGGTTTAAAACCCTAATGCTGACTAAATGGAAAAGTTCAGTTTAGGGTTTAAAACCCTAATGCTGACTAAAGGAAAAAGTTCAGTTTAGGGTTTAAAACCCTAATGCTGACTGAATGGAAAAAGTTCAGTTTAGGGTTTAAAACCCTAATGCTGACTGAATGAAAAAGTTCAGTTTAGGGTTTAAAACCCTAATGCTGACTGAATGGAAAAAGTTCAGTTTAGGGTTTAAAACCCTAATACTGACTGAATGAAAAAGTTCAGTTTAGGGTTTAAAACCCTAATGCTGACTGAAGGGAAAGTTCAGTTTAGGGTTTAAAACCCTAATGCTGACTAAAGGAAAGAGTTCAGTTTAGGGTTTAAAACCCTAATGCTGACTAAAGGAAAAGTTCAGTTTAGGGTTTAAAACCCTAATGCTGAGTGAATGAAAAAGTTCAGTTTAGGGTTTAAAACCATAATGCTGACTGAATGGAAGGGTTCAGTTTAGGGTTTAAAACCCTAATGCTGACTAAATGAAAAGTTCAGTTTAGGGTTTAAAACCCTAATGCTGAATAAATGAAAAGTTCAGTTTAGGGTTTAAAACCCTAATGCTGACTGAATGGAAAAAGTTCAGTTTAGGGTTTAAAACCCTAATGCTGACTGAATGGAAAAAGTTTAGTTTAAGGTTTAAAACCCTAATGCTGACTGAATGAAAAAGTTCAGTTTAGGGTTTAAAACCCTAATGTTGACTGAATGGAAGGGTTCAGTTTAGGGTTTAAAACCCTAATGCTGACTAAATGAAAAGTTCAGTTTAGGGTTTAAAACCCTAATGTTGACTGAAGGAAAGAGTTCAATTTAGGGTTTAAAACCCTAATGCTGACTGACTGGGGACAAAGTTTGAGGATACTGACTGACCTCTTTTTTTTTTTGAATTTTCTTATTTGGTAGAAGATAAAGGGGAATTTCGTGGAAACTTACCTTTCGAGTGGATTCCTTCTTCTTTGGGTAACACCTGCTTCTTGCACGGTTGTTTTGGATTATACCTGTTTCAACTTTTCAGACAAAGAACAATCGTTAGTTCGGAAATGATGGTTGGTTCGGTGACCTTGATCGTTCCAGTTGCTTTGTTGCGTCTTTTTTTCTGTTGCGAAGTCCTGCCATTGATTAGATTCAAATGGCGAAACCCTTTAGACTGCTCAGGCTTGTATTTCCAGATTCTGTGATGATTTGCCTCGTAAGGCTCCTCTCTTTTTTTGTTTTTTTTTGTGTGTCCCGTTTTGCTTGGAGATTTTCAACGGGGATGTTATTGGAGGTATTCTGTGGGGATTTGTACAAAGGGAAGCTCTGTGAGGGAATATCTACAAAATGGATTCTTTGTGTGGATTTTTGCACAACATGGACATGCTGGGGGTTTGTCTCAAGGCGGACTTTCCAGGATTTGTTGGTGTAAGCTTGCTGGGGAATTTTTACAAAAGGGACTCGCTGGGGATGTGCTGGGGAAATCCTTCTTTTTTTTATTAGTATTAACAAAGGGAAGACCTTGTGAGGATCTGTACAAGATAGAAAATCTATGTGGATTTCGCTAAGGGCAGGCTCTTTGGGAAATATTTACGCAGTGGATTCTTTGTGCGGATTTGTACGAAGGGAAACCCTGTGGGGATTTGTACGAAGCGTACTTGCTGGGGAAATTTCTCTCTTTCTTCTTTACTTCGAACGCAGTCAAACATCATGATTCATCAGGTTTGGACGAACGTACCGATGAAATAAGGTGCTTTCCTTCATGAAACGAAATTCCGTGAAACCAAACCCTGCCAACTGTTCTTTCCGGTATATTTGGAACTTGGGGTTAAACATGAAAGGGATTCAAAGAAAAACAAAGAAAGGAGAAAACAAATTTCAGAAAAGGAGTGTCCCTTTCGGGACGAGAAAGACTTATCTGAGGAAGAAAATGCTGGCTTTAAATGGACATGACATGCTCTTTGGACTGGACGCCTGACCTTCAATGAACTTGCGTTTCCCTGAACCGAAACGGATCTGTGATTCCAAACCGGTGGAACTTTGCCGAGACCTCCTTGGGTGGAGTCATTCCTTCGGCCAACAGCGCCCTTTGCGGGTTTTCGCTGGCTGACCTCTCTCATTTCTCTTCCTGTCATCGCTTGATAGCACTCTTTGTGAGTTTTACTAAACAAGCTCTCTCATTTTGGTTTCTCTACTCCCGTCGCCTCGTGGTGCCCGAAGGTTTTCACCGACGAGACTCTCTCATTTTATTTCTCTCAATTTACAGTGTACCGGTCTCCATTTGTGACGTTTTTTGGCTCCCCGTTACCTTCGGTAATTGATCTGAAAGGCTTGTGCTGGGCAAAAAAAAGTAGATGATCTAACTTCTAAACCGTTTAGCGTGCCCCTGTTTCAGTTTCAGGGTAAATGAGATTTTTTTGTTGGTGTGACTGAACCTCAGGGAGAGGCTGCCTACGTATCCTTTCAGAATCAAGTCAAACGTAGTTCAGGCCTCAATCAATGTTTTTTTTTTGAAGTTGTCAGCGGCTCAAAGGCTTGTAGAGAGTCGGTAGTGGGAATAAAAACCTTCAGCATTTCAAATGTGTCAGGATCGCCGAGGCGTCACTCAGACGTAGTATCTCTTGACTGCATCTGCATTTACTGCTGTTTCGGGGTCATTTCCTTCAATGTCACCTAGGTACAATGCTCCTCTCGGCAATATTTTCCTGATGATGTATGGGCCTTTCCAATTTGGAGCAAATTTCCCTTTCGCTTCCTGGTGATATGGCAGAATACGCCTCAGTACCAGCTGACCTACTTCGAAATTCCTGGGTCGGACTTTCTTGTTGTAAGCACGGGCCATTCTTCGCTGGTACAACTGTCCGTGACAAACCGCGGCCATTCGCTTTTCATCGATCAAAGTCAATTGCTCTAACCGAGTCTTGACCCACTCGCTGTCTTCGATTTCTGCCTCGACAATGGTTCGAAGCGAAGGAATTTCTACCTCTGCTGGTATTACAATCTCGGTCCCATAAACCAAAAGATAAGGAGTTGCTCCTACTGACGTGCGTACCGTAGTACGATATCCCAACAACACAAATGGTAACTGCTCGTGCCACTGTCGGGAACTTTGGATCGTTTTCCTCAAAATCTTCTTGATGTTTTTGTTCGCCGCTTCCACAGCACCATTGGCCTTCGGCCGATAAGGAGTAGAATTCCTGTGCGTTATTTTGAATTGCTCAAGTTTGCTGCGTTATCTGTAATGATAGTCGCAGGAATACCGAAACGACAGATAAGATTTGAGTATACAAAATCCACTACAGCTTTTTTAGTGACCGACTTGAGAGTGACAGCCTCTACCCATTTTGTGAAGTAGTCGATGGCAACCAGTATAAATCTGTGTCCATTTGAAGCCTTTGGCTCGATTGGTCCAATGACGTCCATGCCCCAGGCGACAAATGGCCAAGGTGCAGACATGGGATGCAGTTCCGTGGGAGGTGCATGAATCAAATCACCGTGCACCTAACACTGATGACACTTCCGAACGAAGCTAAAGCAGTCCTTTTCCATGGTCATCCAGTAATAACCTGCTCGAAGGATTTTCTTCGCTAAGACATACCCGTTCATGTAAGGTCCGCACACACCTGCGTGTACTTCGTGCATGATCTTTCTCGCCTCCTCGACGTCGACACATCTTAGGAGGTTGAGGTCCGGGGTCCTTTTGTACAACAATTCACCGCTCAGAAAGAAACCACTTGCATGCCGCCTAATGGTTCTCTTTTGATCTCCAGTAGTATGCTCGGGGTATTCTTGCGTCTTCAAGAACCTCTTGATGTCATGGTACCAAGGCTGTGTATTCGATCCCGCCTCGATTACATTGCAGTAACCATGTCTTTCCCTGATTTGGATTTCCAAAGGATTGACGTGGGCGTTGCCCGGGTAGGGTAGCATTGAAGCCAGAGTAGCAAGGGCATCTGCCAATTCATTGTGACACCTCGGGATATACCTGAATTCTATTGATTTGAAATGCTTGCCGAGGTCTTCCACGTGCTGCCGGTAAGGGATAAGTTTGACATCCCGAGTTTCCCATTCACCTTGGGCTTGCCGGATAATCAGGTCAGAATCTCCCATAATCAGCAAGTCCTCGACATCCTGATCGATTGCCATATGCATGCCCATAATGCAGGCTTCATACTCAGCTGTATTGTTTGTGCAAAAGAAACGCAGTCTAGTTGTGGCGGGATAATGCTGACCAGAAGGCGAAATCAAAATTGCCCCAATCCCTACACCTTTGGCGTTTACAGCTCCATCAAAGAACTTCTTCCAAACAGGAGCGTCCTCCGAGACCACTTCTACGGTGTTTACTTCCTCATCTGGAAAGTAGGTACTCAATGGCTGGTATTCCTCATCGACTGGATTTTCGGCCAAATGATCCGCTAGCGCCTGGGCTTTCATTGCCGTGCGAGTGACATAGACTATGTCGAATTTAGTAAGCAAAATTTTCCATTTAGCCAATCTTCCAGTAGGCATCGGTTTCTGAAATATATACTTTAAAGGATCCAACCTGCTTATGAGGAAGGTAGTGTGAGTTTGAAGATAATGTCTCAGCTTTTGGGCAACCCACGTCAGAGTGCAACATGTTCTTTCCAGCAGAGTGTACTTGGCCTCGTAGCCGGTGAATTTCTTGCTCAAGTAGTAGATTGCTTGTTCTTTCTTTCTGGTTACGTCATGTTGCCCGAGGACGCAACCGAAAGAGTTTTCCAGGACTGTTAGATACAAGAACAGCGCTCTCCCTGGCTCTGACGGGACCAAAACTGGGGGGTTTGAAAGATATTCCTTGACTTTGTCAAAAGCTTCCTGACATTCAGCCGTCCATTTGATCGCTTCATCTTTCCTCAACAGCTTGAATATGGGCTCACACGTGCTTGTCAGCTGGGCAATAAATCGACTGATGTAGTTCAATCTGCCCAACAAACTCATCACGTCTTTCTTCGTTCTCGGGGGAGGTAGATCTCTGATAGATTTTATCTTAGTTGGATCTAGTTCGATACCTCTCCTGCTTACGATGAAGCCCAAAAGTTTGCCCGACGGAACTCCGAAAGCACATTTGGCTGGGTTCAGCTTCAAGTCATATTTTCTTAGTCTCTCGAAGAACTTCCTCAAGTCTTGGATGTGATTATCCTGCGTCCTGGACTTGACTATCACGTCGTCCACGTACACCTCTATTTCCTGATGCATCATGTCATGAAAAATGGCAGTCATGGCCCTCATGTAAGTAGCCCCAGCATTCTTCAAACCAAATGGCATGACCCGATAACAGTAGGTGCCCCAAGGCGTGGTGAAGGCAGTTTTCTCGGCGTCCTCTTCATCCATCAATACCTGATGATACCCAGCGTAACAATCTACGAAAGACTGTATCTCGTGTTTGGCGCAATTATCAACGAGGATGTGGATGTTGGGCAGTGGGAAATTATCTTTGGGACTTGCTCTATTCAAATCTCGGTAATCTACACATACCCGAGTTTTCCCGTCCTTTTTCGGTACTGGAACCACATTTGCCAACCATGTTGTATACTGGACTACCCGAATCACTCCCGTTTTCAGTTGTTTGGTGATCTCCTCTTTAATCTTGTCACTGACCTCAGTTTTGAACTTTCGTTGCTTTTGTTGAACTGGAGGACAATCAGGATGAATCGACAATTTATGAACCACTAGATCAACACCTAGTCCCGGCATGTCATCGTATGACCAAGCAAACACGTCTTTAAATTCAAAAAGAAGTTGAATTATCGCATCTCGCGTTTTCTTGTCCGTGTGAATGCTTATTTTGGTCTCCCGGATTTCTTCAGGAGTTCCTAAATTAACCGGTTCGGTGTCATTCAGATTTGGCTTAGGTTTATTCTCAAAATATTCCAACTCTCGGTTTATTTCCCTAAAAGCTTCTTCTTCATCATATTCTGGTTCTGGGTTCATTAATTCACAGTTAAATAGCTCGTTGTGATCTGGGCGTGAAGTCCGCAAGCATGTCATATTTAAAGCCGCATTATTATAACTGAAAGGAAAGATAAAAGGAAAAATAACAAAAATCAGAACAAAAGAAAAAATGGGAAAGCAATGATGATTTTTTTAATTTTCTTTGGGAAGTTGGAAGACAACAATGTTTACAACTTAGGAATTCAAAACAACAATTGAAAGGAAGAAAACGTTCAAGTTATGTGCTGGAGATAACTTGTGATACAGGAAACGTGGCAGGACAGGTCTACCCGGACTTCCGTTTAGTCGAGAATGGCGTGGCCTCCCAGTTTCGAAGTTTGGCGTTCGGCCCCATGTATAGCATCTCAGCGGTGCTTGTGCCTTCACCTGGTTGAACCATGTGAGTCTCGTAGTAGAGCATTTCTCTCATTGCCCCACATATCTCCTCGATTTCCTCAGTTGTGAAGACCTCATCGTCTTCTTCTTCGGTGTATCTTGGCCTGATGAAGGTTTCATATAAATCCGGCAATGGTCGAGGTAACTTCCAACCCTCATTTTTTCTTTTCTTTGCCCACTCTTCATCTCCTGGAGTGGGTTTGAAACCTAGTCCAAAAGGTTTCTTGGTGGTCGGCAAGGTGATAGGTTTTGTTATTCCCTGCAGGGTTCGTCCAAGCCCTTTCCCTGGCCTAAATCCGTGCCGGATCATCTCTTTGGCCACCATATCCGAGGCGTTAGACAAGAAAGGCTGGGGGCAGGGTATTCCCTCTTCATGCTGCTCTGCCAGTACAATCTCGAAAGCTTGATAGACCGTATGTTCTCTCCCTTATTTTGGTTCGCGATATGGGATGGATGGGTCCCGATAAATGACATGCTCGTCCTCTCCATGGACCACGATCTCTCGGTCTTCGTACTCAAACTTCACCATCTGGTGAAGAGTGGAAGGCACAGCTCCTGCCGCATGGATCCAAGGTCTGCCGAGGAGAAAATTGTAGGATGTATCCATGTCGAGCACCTGGAAGGTTACTTCAAACTCGACTGGTCCTATGACCAACAACAGGTCTATTTCCCCCATGGTATCTCTCTTGATGCCGTCGAAAGCCCTTACGCAGACATTATTGGGTCGGATTCTTCCGGTCCCAATTTCCATTCTTTGTAGCGTGGAGAGCGGGCAAATGTCAACACCTGATCCCCCATCCAACATTACCCGCTTGACATAGTAGTCCTCGCATTTAACTGTTAGATGCAAGGCCTTGTTGTGTGCCGCTCCTTCCGGGGGTAAATCGTTCTTGCTGAAAGAGATTTGGTTGACGGCGAAGAATCTTTCTGTCATCCGCTCCAGTTGTTCAACCGAGGTTTCAACTGGCACATATGCTTCATTTAGGGTCTTCAGTAAGATCTTTTGATGCTCGGCCGACCTCATCAACAATGATAGCATGGACACTTGCTCAGGGTACTTGCGCAGTTGATCTATCACTTCGTAATCCGGCATTTTCATTTGTTGGAAGAACACTTCCGCTTCTTCAACGCTTACAGGCTTCTTTGGTGGGAAGCGTCTCTGTGTGGCGTTGTTCATCTCTTGGGTGTTTGAATGCCTTCCAATGAAAGTATTTTCCGGGAGTTCCCCCGTGATTTCTTTACCTTTGTACGTTACCAACGTCCTCTGATAGTTCCACGGTACTGTGGACAGGTTTGTCATTGGCCTTTGTGGCACGCGTCCGATAACCACTGGCTCATTCAGCCGAGGTGGTTGAATCGTCCCCCGGACCACATAGGCCCCCTTTTGCACGTACATAGGTTTTGCCTTTTTGACCCCGAAACTCTGCGGCTTCTTTGCTCGACATCGTGGTATGTAAAGAACTCCATCCTTTACCGGTACCACTTTCTTCTCCACCTTCTTTTCAGGCTCGCTCTTTACAGCATTGGCCTCCTCCCCCTTTTCTGGTTTTTGGGCTGTCTCAGGCTTTTTCCCCATGTCGACAATGGCGATTATAGCCTTCAAAGCAGGGTCGAATTCTTTGTCTTCGCAAATCATTCCGATCAGCGGCCCGTTATTATGTGCAGGTAGTGGATTGTTAGTCACATTTGAGACCTCCTCGTCCCTTAGCACTATTTTCCCTTGCTCTATCAAATTCTCGACCACTCTTTTCAACGACCAACAGTCATTTGTATCGTGCCCCTCGGCCCCTGAATGATAGGCGCATCTGACTCCAGGTTTGTAAGAAGGTGACGTCGGGTTTTGCCTTGTTGGAGGGACTGGTTGCAGGAAGCCCAACTGGACTAGTTTCGGGAACAAAGTAGAGTATGGTTCACCGATGGGCGTGAAGGTTCGCCTTCTAGGTGGCTCCTGAGGGCGGAAATTATTCTGCGGAGGTTGTGGGTTATAGTGGTTGCGGTAAGGAGGCTGATTTTTGGGAGGTGGAGCTTGGCCTCGGTTGGCTTGTTGCGGCGGATGGGCATAAGGTTGGGCATTCATGACCATATAGGGTTGATGAGCATATGCCAGATTTGAGTGGGGATAGTAGTGTTGTGGGGTTCTTTCCGGAAAACGGGGCCTGGGATGACGATATTCCCTTGCTTCCGAGGCTGCCATGGTCGTTTCTTCCTTTTTCTTCCCTCTTGCCATTCCTCCGGACCCGCTTTGGCCGGCTTGGGAGGTCGCCCTTATGGCTGCTTGACTCAGGATCCTACCTGTTTTCAGACCATTCTCCACCATCTCTCCAATCTTAATCGCTTCCGCGAATGGCTTTCCCATAGCTGACATCATGTTTTGGAAATAATCGGACTCTTGAGCCTGGAGAAAAGTAGTGACCATTTCTACCTCATCTATGGGAGGCTTCACCCTCGATGCCTGCTCACGCCACTTAATAGCATATTCTCTGAAGCTTTCTGAAGGTTTCTTCTTCAAATTCGACAGAGAATTTCGGTCTGGTGCAATGTCGATGTTATACTTGAATTGTTTCACAAAATCTCTGGCGAGATCATCCCATATATGCCATCGGGACATTTCTTGGTCCATATACCATTCCGAGTCTATCCCTACTAGACTTTCCCCAAAATATGCCATTAGCAGTTCTTCTTTTCCGCCGGCTCCCCGCAATTGGTTGCAATATTTCTTAAGATGTGCAATGGGGTCACCGTGCCCATCGTATTTCTCAAACTTTGGGGTCTTGAAACCCACTGGCAGGTGCACGTGAGGGAACATGCATAGGTCGGCGTAAGAGACGCTCTTCTGTCCGCTCAAACCTTGCATATTCTTCAAACTTTGTTCAAGGCTTCTCATTCTTTTGGCCATCTCATTTTGTTCTGCAATTCTGGGGTTCTGATCCTGCCCGGGTGCAAGATCGCACTGAGGCGGTGGAGGATTAGTGCTGGTAGCGAACCTAGTTGGTTCCATTGAGAACGAGGGTGCTTGGAATGTAAAAGAGGATGAGTCAAAGCTTGGCTTGTACGTAGCAGGCTGTGCCGTAATCGGGCAGGGCAGTGCAGTAAAGATGTTCATGCTTGCATCGGTGGCTGACATTCGGGGATGAGGCTCAGAAGGCGATCCAGCAGAGAAGGCTGAAGTGGCTGGGTACCCGAATGGGGTAACGGGATAATTTATGGGGACATTAGAAGTCCTGCTTGACCTGGAGAATAACTCAGGGAATCCGGGGACGACACTTGGCGGTTCTTTTCCGTTATTCCAGTCGCCCAGCATTTCCAACATGCGGAGTCGTAGGATTCTATTTTCTTCCGCAGTTGCGGATTCAGGTGTGAGGACGGCTGAGATCGAGCTCTCCTCGGAAACAGGGATTGTTTGCAACGGAATTTCTGAAGACATTTCCACACTTCCTTTTGACCTGGTGAAGTAAGTGTGAGTACTGCTTCCGGTCTTAACAACAGGTAGTTGAACACTTCTCTTTGACCTCGTGAAGTATGAGTGCGAGGCCAGACTTTCACCAAACCAACCGTCTTTCCAAAAACCTGGAGAACTCAACGACACACGAGTGGTTAATTCGAAATAAATAACAGATAGGCAACCTCACGTTGAGCATGATGCACCTATACAGTTAAGTGAATTCTACATGTTTGCGACGAAAGCATGCGTCATTCCGGCATTCTTTTTAGGCTTCCCTTTTCTTATCAGTTTTTCTTCTCTTTTTGTTTTTCTTTTATGTTTTTATTTTGCTGTAAAAATGCGACCGGATCCGATGAGGATTGCCTACGTATCACGACGCCACGTGAATCAGATCATTACGTAGTTCAAAAACACAAATGAGCGTAAAAGAAACAACCTTTTTATTGTTGAAACAGTCTATTACAAACTACATTTTGCAAAAGAAAGAGCAAACTTTGAAAATAAACCTAGACTCAAAATAGACTAAAATCACCCTGATGGGGAAAAACAGGCAGAAGATGCTAAGATACAGACTGGACTTATGAGTACATTATGGTTTTGAAAATGGGTGACCGCGGGGCATCATTCGGCCTTACCGCGGTCCTAGGTGTGAGATCCCTCTCAAGCTGCTCCAGTTCATGCATGGTCTGCTTGACATAACCCATCACTGCCGAGAGGACGGTAACACTGGTCATGTTCTCACATCGTAGACATCGTCTGGTGATGGCATGGGCAATGGCCTTGATCCTATCTCTGGTTTGCTTCTTCTCTATGAGTAGGCGTCTTATCTGATTGCTACACATCTTGAATACCTGAGAATCCTATATATGCTGGTTCTTCAGTCGCCGTACTTCTAACTTCATCTGGGCTAACCAGTCGTGCCAGTATCTGCTCTCAATTTGGAAATCCTTGGCCTGATTAACTGTTTTGATCTCAAGTATGGCCATCTCTCTCTTCATTCTGACAACAGTTTTCTCGTGGTCGCCTTTCAATTGATTCAAGTGTCGGCGATGCTTATCTGTTCTTGTATCCCACTGTGCCCTGAGCTCCGCTATGATGTTTTTGGATTTCTCTAAACCCTCTTGCCATTCCCTGACTTCGCTTTTTAGCCTTTTTATCAACTGCTCATCTGATCGATGCCTTGGCTGTTTATCCGCATCCATCCTTATCTGTTTTATCTGGGCTCTGAGCACTTCGTTTTCCTGAATTAACCTGTTCTGCTCTCCCAGATCGGGAGCAACTTGCACGTTGTGCTCATATTTCAAACTTTCCACTTGTTGCTTCAACCTGTTGATTTCGGCGCAATAGCCTCTTTCTTTTGCTAACCAATCCCACTGCTTTCGCGACGATTCGGCGAAATTCAGGATGTGGGGTCTCTTAGCCGGCCTTTCATGCTCAAGTTACCTTCTATACCATGCAAGGTAACCTGGCGCCGTCTCACCTTTGGCTCGATTTTGCAGGCAAGTATCTGATTTCAAATATTGACACTCACCCCGTATTTGGCGAATTTTCGCTTCTGGAAACTGTCCGTTAGGACTTATCTCAACTGCTTGAGTGCTAAGATCTTCCTCATGAGGTACTGTCTGGCATCTTCCGAACTGTCTCAAAACTCGGCAGGGTGCGTAAGGTTGAATGCTCTTAAGCCCCATCAGTAAGAAATGAGTTTTAGCTGCCGACATATATAGGATCTCATCAACAGGCAACCATCCTAGCGTCCATTGTATTTGGCTGGCAGTAAGAGCTTGAAAGAACGAGGTCCATGCCAGGACTCCTTTGGGCAAACTGATCTCTTTGGTTCTCGTGTAAGATTCTTCTATGCAAGTCTTTTCCGGGGAACCATGGCTCAAAATCTCGGAATGATGGCAGAGGTGCTCGGTCATCCATATCTGTAGGAGCAAGTTACAACCTTCGAAGAAATTTCCCCCAGCTTTACAAGCTGTAAGAGCTCGAAAGATGTCAGATACCACCATAGGCGCGAGAGTACTGTCACTTTGCGTGAGTAAAGTGCTGACGACCCCGGATATCTTCAAATCAATGTTTCCGTCTTTCCTTGGAAATACCAGAAGGCCCAGGAACATCATCATGAAGGCTACCCGTCTGTGTTTGTCCCACTTCTGACGAATACCTTTGCTGCACAGTTTGTTGATTGGATTATTGAATCCCTCTTCATGACCGTACCTATCATATATGAAGCATGGAGTGCAAAAACCGGCAGCCAGATCCGGGTTGTGGACCGTTCTGGGTATCTTCAGTGAATCTAGGAACCGATGTACCGTGACAGCTCTTGGGGCGACCAAGTATTTTTGCCTTAACGGAAGTTCAGCATTTCCGATGTACCCAGCCATTTCTTCCAAAGTCGGGGTGAGTTCAAAATCAGAGAAATTGGAAAACATTGTGCGCCGGGTCCCAGTAGGTAACCAAAGCTCTTATGATATCTCCCCGAGGCTGGATTTCCAACAAACCCACGAGACCTTTCAGATATTTCTTGACCTCATCTTGTCCTTCAGCACCTAGATCCTTCCACCATAGCCGTAACTTGACAGAGATTTTGGTCATTATTGAAAAATGTTCATTTTGCATTGTGCTCATCCTGCACATTTATTAAGGTGTTCTTAACAAAAATAACTTGGCTCAAAATATCTTACAAGGAGGATCAAGTTTTCGAACACGGCCTTTCAGCACTTCGGGGATGAAGATTTTGAGGCTGTGTGGGTCAATTGGGTGAAAATCCTAAAAAATGACTCGAAAGTGGTTATTTATGCAAATTCAGCCTTCCGGCGTCCCTTTCGGGAACATTCGGCTATTTATGACAAAGCAACATCACCTGATTTATTCATGACAAAATTAAAATTTTGACACATTTTTATTATTATTATTATTACTATTTGTTCATTGTTTTTAGTAAAAGGTGGGGTTGAACCCGATGGGGGTTGCCTACGTATCTCACATCCGGTGAGAATCAAACCGGCGTAGTTCGGTGCATCGTGAATAGAGAAAATCAATTAAACCCAGAAAGCAAGAATATATATTTTTTTATTATTTTCTTTTGAAAAAAGATAAAGACTAAAGAAAATATTTTTTTTAAGGAACTATTTGGAACATTAGTCTGAATTTAAAAAGGAGGTACTATGAAAGAAACAACATTTTTTTTTGAATTATGAATTTTCCGTTTTTTTTACTTTTATATAAATACCCTTTTTTGATTATGAAAGTGATAAAAAAGAAAAAAATTTCATATGTTTTTTTTAATAAATCAAACTAGAAGACAAATTTTGTTTTTTATTCTTTTTTTTTAGAAAATTTCCGGCGAGGTTTTGACACTACTTGGACATGGGTTTTATTTTTCCAAAATAAGTAATTATCTCCCTATGCTGCTATTTTTCCCCCTTTTTAGAAACCGGTCAGCATGCGGAACCGAAGCAAATAAATGCGCAAAACAAATGGGATGCAGCAGGATGGTCTTTTCATTTCAGGTTGCCTGTCCTATATGGACCCAACCCCTGTGTTGAGCCCCCTAAGTCAAATGCAACATGATGCAAATAAACGTTCCTACTAGGGATCCGGCATGAAGTTTTGTTATACTAGGTTTATAACCTGGGCATTTGTTCTAGACTGTGTACCCGAGCGGACAACTCGAGTCGAGGAGGGGGCTACGTACCGGGGACCCGCGAGATCGTCCGGCTTTGTAACTTGTCCGACCTCTTTCTTATTTCAAGTATTGACACTAACAGAATAGGGAGTCTCGACCAGCGAGCTTCTCCCCGGAGGTAAGAAAAGAAGGGTTTCAGCACAGTTTATATACAGTTCAGATAATATCAAAGCGGTAAAAGACAACATTTAGCACATTATGCAAAAACATGTAATAAAGATCAGATAATAAAGCCAAATATAACAATTATTCTAAGCTCGAATTCTTGAACCCTGAACCAGCGGTTCTGGGTTAATATCCCCAACAGAGTCGCCAGAGCTGTCACACCTCCTTTTTGCGCGCCCTTCCCGGAGGGTTAAATGCGCGAGGGGAGTTTTTCCAATTTAAGTGACAATATTCGAAATGGGATTATTTATTTAATTCAGAGTCGCCACTTGGGAAAGGTTTGGTTTTTGGTGTCCCAAGTCACCGGTTTATCTTGAATCCCAAATCGAGGAAATTTTCGACTTTTCCAAATGAAGTCTGCGAACCAGAAATTCTAAGTAAGGAATTCTGTTGACCTGAGGGAAGGTGTTAGGCACCCTCGAATCCCGTGGTTCTAGCACGGTCGCTTAAATTGTTATAATGGCTAAATATCTGATTTAAATACATGTTGTGACTTATGTGCTTTTATTAAAATTAAACCGCTTTTATTATTATCATATTTTTATAGAATTGCAACGTCGTGAAAATGTATCTCGAACCACGTCTCAATCAATGCATCCGTAGTTGTTAACACATTTCGACTCCGTTGAGATTTGGATCTGGGTCACATTAATGTGCACCCGTGTTTAAGAAGGTTAAATTATTAAAGCCGCGCCTAAAGAGCCTAACGCGTTATTATCTTTGGGGAAGGAGTGAGCTTTTTCTAGACAATCCATCCCAAACTAATGGGTTTATTATGGTCAATTGTTGAGGGCCCCACGATGTGTATCTTTATTAGACGAAGCTCGTCTCATTACCTTTTAGAAGGATATCCTAAAGCGACTACATCTCTATTACATTTGTCTCTAAAAAAAAATAAAAAAAAATACCAAACTTACTTGTTTAAGCAACTACATACCGAATCTTTACTATGTTTGACGAATCCGAATTTTTGTTTGATTACCTGATTGGTTGTTTGTGAGGTAAGAACTATTTCATGCCTTGTCTTCAAAGAGTGAATAAGCTTTGTTAATTTGATAAGGGAGATTGCAAGCAAACTAATAACATATACTAAATTTACATTAAACGACCCTCAAGTTTGAATTTTAAAAATTAGCTTATTTGGGCTTGATAAATGAAATCGGCTATTTATTAAGAAAAACTACTACTAATTGGATTCGAAAATGCCTATTAGTTTTCCTCAAAAGTCATCGCATTATTTCGAAACAATGAATCTATATCGAAACCCATATCGAACCTATATAGGAACAAGTAATCTAACTAGAGGGTCGGCATACATGATCACCCTGTTAACGTAACACCACATGAGAATTAGTTTGGGGTACACTTATCTTGAAATCAAATGGGACCAAATATAACAGATTTGACAGTTCAGAGATCTAGACAAAAATACATACAGATGCTTGCTATGATTCTATGTTATAATGTCATAACTAAAACAAAACCTAATGGTTGTATGCATTAAAACACGTCTGATCTAACAAACAAATGCTATCTAATAGTTCATCTCAAATCAGAATGTATGTTAATTCATACAGAGTATTTGCAGTTTGAAGTTAAACAAATACAGGCCAAACTAACATTCGACCTATTTTTGAACACAAGTATTGTAAAGTAAACAGACATTCATTTCTTTATTTCTGCTTCAAACTTCAAACTTTCAACAACACATGGTTTCAGAAGTTGTGTACCTGGAAGTGTTTACAATTGAAGAAGAAGGGAAGTCAGCAGAGTAACAATGGCAGTTAATGCAGCAGCAGTAACAGTAGACAACAACAGGACAAATCCCAAAACAAAGTGCAACTATAGCCGATGGAAAAATGGCAGAATGACAGCAATACTCAGTAGTATGGAATCAGAATTCAGGCAGAACAAGTCCAGAAATGAACTAATGCTACACACAACCAGTAACCTCAGTCAGGACTCAGAAGAAATCAGTGTGGAGCAGGCAAGTCCAGACCAGTGAGAATCAAGACAACAATGGAAATGCAATTCCTATTTTTTCTGTGTTATGCCTCTCTCAATGCGTATCTGTATGTCCTCTCTATTTCTCTCTTCTTTTGAAATTTAGTGTCAATTTTCAGTCCCACCCAAAATCTGTCTGTGTTCTCCCCTTTTCTAATCGAAATTCCTCACTCTTATAGGCCTAACATCAGCCCTTTAACAGCCTGTTAGACCAATTAGAAAACCCCTCCCATGTGCTGTTTTTCTCTTTTCAGTTTCCACTCAAACATTTAAGTATATCCCCTCCCATGATATTTCCTGACAAACATATATCTGGATGGGGCTTATTATTTCTAAATTAAAACAGGGCATGGACAGCAGGGGTGTGTTCTGACAGCACCTGTTGCCAGCTTATTTTAATCCTAAAAGGCCCCTAAATGCACATGCTGTGCAGAAGTGCACATGACCACAATTCAGATTGCAAATGAACGAAACAAATCTTTTTGATTCAAATTAATCAACTATAAGTAGCTAAAGCTCAATTCCTAATTGATTCAAACAATGTTTAACAAAAGCAGGTCAATTTGTTATTGTTCAGACAGCTAAAACTAATTGACGACACATGTCGACTCGACTATACTAATCATAACATGTACAATCGAAACCATGATCAGATGTCTAACAGTATCGAACACATGACTCGAATCGTACTGACTAAGCAAAATTGTACTGGGGAATCAGTTAATCAGTCAAATTTGAGGTTCAATTGATTGCACAGCACATACACATATACACATTATCAGTGAAAATAGAAGAAGGACTCAATCAAACACAGAGGTTCAGGCAAGGTGGACAGGACACAGTTGGTAAAATTCAAAACACAAATTAAACAAGACATTTTGCCAACGGGCAGACCTTTAATCAACACATGAACTGAATAAAGAAAAAGGAAAAACAAACTCACCTTAAACCTCCGAAAAATCAGGAAGCCTTAGGTCGGATTTGCACAGACCCTTCTTGGGGTTGAACGGACTTTAATCGAAGTGTTTCTCAAATGAGAAACACTTCGATTAAGGTCCATTAGACCCTAATCACTTGGCTCAAACAGACACGGACCAGGCTTGGGGTTTCTAGGGTTCATAGATGGTAGATTTGGGATTTGGGTTTCCATGGTTAGATTCGGACCAAACCAAACATGGTTTGGTCACGAGGGAGGTCCGGGGACTATCTGGTACGAAACTGGGGTGCATCGGTGTAAGTTGAGGTTCTGCTCGAATCTTTAAATGAAGATTCGAGCAACTAGGATCTGATTCAAGGGAAAAGGATAACAGATCTATGCTCAGGGTAATGAGGTGGTCCTATGGTGTCAAAGAGGGGGTCACCGGCGTCCATGCCGCCGGCTTTCATGGTGAAGGTGTACAGAGGCGGCTAGGGTTTGGGGGACTGTGGTAAGGACGATGGAAGGTAGGGGTATTTGGATAGGGGGTGGGGTACGAGTGGAAGCTTATATATGGAGTGGGTGAATGGATCCTGGCCGTCGGATGAGACACGATGAAGGGCCAGGATCCTTCAGCTAACGGGAAACGGTGTCGTTTCAAGTACAAAGGGTTGGGGTCGGTCCAGGGTTGAACAGGTCGGGTTTATTCGTGGGTATGGGGAATGTGATCTTGGCCGTTGATCAATCTGAGATCAACGGCCTAGATCAAGACCATAGCAAAACGATGTCGTTTGGAAGCTCTTGAAGTCGACTGGTCTTGGGTCGGGGCAAGCAGATGCTTTTAGGCTCGAGTTGGTCATCAGATTTAAAACAGGGATAGGCCCAATCTTAATTTCAGTCCAATTTTGCACTTCTTTCTCTTATATATATATTTTAAAACAAAACCTAATTAAACAAAATTGAAATTCACTAATTAAACACTTAATACAATTATTTACACAAAAATATTAATAGCAGGTAAAATCAAACAAAACAACAATCACGTACAAAGATGCATATTTATGATTTTCCATTCAATAACCGGATTACGGTTCAAACTACACGTGACACACATTTTTAGTATTTTGTTTTAATGGAAATAAAAATGGGACAAAATCATAAATAATTGACAAAGTGCCACGTAAAAATCCAGAAATTGTACAGCGAGACCAATTGCGATTATTTCTGTTTCTTTTTGGAGTGATTGTCATGAAAACAAAAATCACGTGCTCACAACTATTAATCCCTCAAGTTAAGGTTAGACCAAACACTTACCTCGATGCCACGAACACAATTCAAGTCTCAACTATCGCTTTACCCTTTGATTCCACCAACAATTCGCTCGTATCTAGATAGAAGTTACTTAATTACATCACTAAATGCTAAATGAATCTATTCTAATGCATGAAAATAAGTTTTCCAAAATTTTACCCAAAAAGTCAAAAATCGCCCCCGGGCCTGTCGCACCCCTTTTTCTCACGAAATCGGGTTTATGACATTTGGTATAGGACAACTAGTTCCTTTTGGGAACTGGGTTTTGCATTTTGAAGAATCGCCACCTAATGATTTAAGGTGCATTAGGATACCAATAAGGTTCAATTCTAAGTTTCGTTGGAATAACCAGAGATAGGGTAAGGGCTTGAAATTATCCCAAGGAGAAGGTGTTAGGCACCCCTCAGGATCCACTAGTGTGGTTCCCAACCAGACAGTTTATTATGAGTTTAACAAATAGACAAGTATGGGCTCAAATATTAGGAGATTTAAATTTAAACATATAAAAGAAAGAACAATTAAAAGAAGAGTTTTAAAAAAAGAGTTTGCAGATAAAGGAAAAGGGGTCCTAAGTTTATACTTAATATGGATCACATCAATGCGATACCCGGTATGACACTGCTCAAAAGAGGGGATACACGTGGTATTAGCGCACCAGTCATCATATCCATATCTATCCTTCCCACCCCGTTAAGGTGGTAAAGTGCGGATTGGTCTCGATGATTATTGCATGCTATTTACTAGTCCCATTCCTATTAGTCCCGGAGGAGCTTAGGACTACTATTCCTAAAGGGGAGGGATATTAGGCTGATTTTTGGTTTCAAAGGGTAAAAATCTAAGGCGACATACAAAACACATATACTGCATGTTGGGGAAGTATATAAACAGGTAAAGGCCCATGTACACCTCCTCAAGAAAACATATAAATAGCATGACCTGCACATACTTTTTTAGGTCTGATTAAAATACTAAAGATGAGGGGAGTTTGATTATTGAGTAGATCTGTTTATTACATAACTCAGATAAGAAGTCCGATTCAGGCCTGCCTACTGGTTGTGGCAACTGACAAAAGCGGATTCAATTTATGGTTATTACTATAAGGCTTGTCTAAGTGTTTTAGATGAGGTCCTATAGACATGATATCTAATTGATTCAGAATGTGGCGAAACAGTAACAACTTAAAGCGAATTGTCTGAGATCCTATAGGCATGTTTGCTAAACCTCGTTAAATAGAGAAGGAAAATTGTTTAAAACTAGTTCAGAATCGAACTGATTTTAAATTAAACTAATTTCAGATTCTGTAGGCAATTGTATCTAATATTGCTGATTGTAATCCCTGTAGGCATGATATCTAACATTGAATGTCAATAGAAAATGAACCAGAATTTTACTTGGGAATCCCTATAGTGTCACGACCCAATTTAGGATTGTGACCGGCGCTTAGGAGCAAGTGCTCCCAAGTAAGCCTCATCGGTAATTTTACAAAAAATCGGACAGAGTTTTCCCTGTTTTTGGACCATCCCAAAAAATTTCCTGTCTCAATTCAACAACCAAACATCCCAATAGCATACCAAACAATTGATAACTTAACAATTAACTAATACAAGTCTCCACCATAACTAAATCACCAACCAACCACTAGAAATACTAATTTATCTCCAACTTTGATAAATGAGAACGATACTCGACATAAGACCATAATAACAAAAGAATACTCATGACACTAAAATAATTACTATGGAGAACTCTAAGAGTTCAATGAAAAGACCATAACAATAAATAAAATCTCTGCCCACGCGAACAAGTGCGAGGCTCACCGAGAAATATCAACATGTGCGCTCTAATTAACGAAATCCTCGCCTGCGTCAACTGCTGTCTCTGTAAAAAAAATTATCGGGTAATGAGTCGCTAGCTCAGTGAGTAATAACACTTAACCATAACCGTTTTTATTTGGGGACAAGTCAAAAACATGTTAGTATATCAAACAGAAAACAACATAAAAATGCCCTTTCAGAAACAATAAATAATCTTCAGTCTCATCATACTTTTCTTGTAGTATAATACAAATACAATTCAGTAATAAGCTCGATAACCACTGTATAATATCAATATTCATATATTGGGAGGTTTCAATGAACGAATCATGTAATCGGTATAACTGTGGACTTCTTCGCAAGAAGTCAAATATAACGGTAGTCCCTACTCGAGGGAAATCGGTAACGGTATGCTAGTTCTACCTTTCCACTAGTGAGAGCTATAACTGTACTCTATAATTGGTAAGTACAAGGTGCACTAGGTCTAACGAACCCACCGTTAGCTACGGGATTCTTCAATGTCTACTCCCATTTATACTTGTCTCTGTAATCCGTATATACTCATAGAAAATATTTTAAAACAATATAGGGCATTTTAGTTCTTATCAAAGCATATAATTTCTTTTCGATAACAGTAAATTCAAGTAATGGTAATAGATCTAGTGACAACGAAAATATTTAAAACAACGGTAATCTTCTCAAATAGCTATTTCGGTATCATATCAAGTAAAAGACTTGTCCCACATGTAACTCAAAATAATCGGTAACATATTCATATTAAAAATCATGTGTAAATCATGCAAGTTATGAAAACACAAATTGCGGTAAGATTACTACTCATAGTACTCGTGCGAAATACCAAACTCTTCACCTCGAACGATCTGTACACTTTCTTCAATCAATCTATAACCACATCAACACCGATCTCATGTTAATTGCCTCATTTGGGCTAAATCCATAAGTAGTTTAGAATATCCAATCCTCCGAGTTTTATATTTAACTCTTAATTCGCCGAATTATAGTTACCAACATATGAGTAATTACTAATCTATCAACTACAACCTATTCATATAATTTATTAATCCAATTTCATAAAGTTCTATTGATTCTTTAGGAAGAAAATTCTCAATCATCATGTAATAATTAACTAATCATTAGAATTAAAATTGAAGACACTAAACTTTGAAACAGTGTATAGCAGAACCAGAAACACATCGTGTACTCTTTTCTTAACATTGTGCACATAACCTATATTTAATTCAACTCCTTAATATGTATATTAATTACCATCATTAGACAATTATTACTCCACACCCATTATGCCCCAATTATTAGGTAATCATCATTCCCTAAATTTAAAATAAATCCCATAGAAGAGTAGAAATTTCTTTCTAGCAGCATATTTGTTTCTTCTATATCCAATTCCCAGAAGTCAATGCTATATTATTCCCTTGTCTCCAGATAATTGGTAAGATAATTACAAAGTAAATTATGTGTAAGGTTAGTGTCATGTATAGGGATAAATACCTGAATTCTAGTTTCCTCCCTCACTTTTCTTCTCCAACTATGGTCGCCGCTCACCCGATTCCGCTTCTCTTCGTTCTATTTTTTTTTTCTTTCTTTCTTAGCATTTTGTAGCTTCTATTGTTTAGCATCAGCTTGCTTCCTTTTGCCCTTTTTGTTTCTCTTTCCAATGGGCTTTAGTCCATTCTCTTATTATATATATATATATATATATATTGGATAAAGACTTATATGCCCTTATTAATATATAGGGTATTACATTCTCCCCGCCTTATGAAATTCGGTCCCCGAATTTAATTCTGGTACGTACCTGTAGACTGAAATAAATAAGGATAATTGACTCGCATAACATCTTCTATTTCCCATGTAGCTTCTTCAACAATATGATATCTCCATAAGGCGATGGTATCTAATATTGCTGATTGTAATCCCTATAGGCGTGATATATAACATTGAATGTCAATAGAAAACGAACCAGAATTTTACTTGGGAATCCATATAGGCATGATTTCTATATGTTATACTGATTTCAACCTTATAAGCATGATACTTACTTATATCCGTTTAGAACTTAAAGCATGATATCTAAGTGGCATGCAGAATTTAAATAAGTCCTATAGGCAGGTTATCTAAGTGTGAAGTTGATCATGAAGAAATTAAAATAAACCCTATAGACATGGTGTCTAAAAATGTAGAATTGGACATGCAGAAATTTAAGAAAAAAACAATCCTACAGGCATGCTTTCTACCCTTGAGCATACATGATTATCCAACCCTTTTCACTAGCCAACCCCAAGTGTTTATTACAAATTATTACAGACCAGAAGTAATGAATTATACCAGAAAATACAAAGAAAAGTTACAACCAGAGGAAGCCTGATTCTTGACTTCCTCTCTGAGTTATGGAATAAACTACCTCAAATGCCATTGATTCAAAGCCTTTCTCAGACTTGAGTGTGTCAATGTTTCCTAAGGGTCTCAAGAGGACCTCGGGCAGTGCTCACACCCAAGTTACATAACCAGAATAGAGATGAGTGTAGTATGGAAATGCCAGCCCTTATGCATCCAAGTTCAGAGGGAGCTCATGGGTCCCAAGGCAAGGCTCGCACAAGGGGGTAGAACTTAAGTTCTAAGAAGATAGTGAAAGTACAGGAACAGAGTTTCAAATCTGAAGTGATAGGGAGACAGTAATCAATAACACATAGAGTTAATAACTTCATACAAAGAGGGGTCAAGGGTTGGGAATCCATTGCAAAGAGCCTATATATTTAGGCATGGGTTAGCTTTGGGCATGCACAACAATGGGAAGTGGTGACATGCCTGTAAACTAATCAGAACATACAACATATAAGAGAAACATAGATATTATGATTCCAGTGGAATCAGGTTTGTGTCATGCACAACAATGTCCAATGTTGTCATGCCCCAAACTAACCATAACACATTGGGGTAGGGGTTTAAGATTCACAAGTCATGATACATTAATTCTGAATAGGAAAAAGGGAAATTACAGAATGCTTAATAATGGTACTAAGTCAAATACAAACAGTAGACAAACAAGGATGCAAGAAACAGTAAATAAGCATGTTGTTATTGGTGTAGAAACTTAATTAGAACATACCAGTAAGAAATGCGAATGCAGAGAAAAACAAACAAGTTTCCCACAGCCTGGTCTTGGCTTTCAGCTGGCTAGGTAAGGCAGCAATACAAGTAGTAACAGAGAAAAGAGAGAGATTTGGTGGGGTGTATGTCTGAACTCAAGTGTTTTATGCCTTGTGTTTATGTGTTTGAAAGAAAAGAAGTGCAGGCTATTTATAGCTTTCTGAAAATGAGTAAGAGAGAAGTAATAAGTTGTAAACATGGAAACAATAACAATTCAGAATCAATTATACAAGTGATTGCCTTTAATTAAGGGATCACTTGCTTAACGGGCTGTGACAGGTTCAAAATAAGGAAAGAAATTAATTTGTAAGCAGGATGACAGTTGCCGTAAAAGAAGTAGTAAAACATTAATTAAGAAATCGAGTCTAGGTACAGAAATATTCTAATTCCGAAAAGGATTCACTAAGGTAAAACAGGAAAAGAAATCAATTAACCTTAACAGGCGAGTGAAATCAGAATTTCACAAAGGAGAAGTTTGAAATCAGTCACAAGTTTGTAGATCAATCAAAGAAGGAAAACTCAGCATATAAATAGAGTGCACAAACACTATGCATGCGAGGCCAAGCCTATTGGCAAAAGGAAATAGCATGCAATAGTAGCACAAAATTCAGTAGATGGTAACATTTGAAGCATGGTAGTCCAGTAGGTCAAGTCACATTGAATTAGTAGTGAAGAAAACATAGAATATCAAAAGCATGCGAAGATCTCACAGTAGCAGGTGAGGAAAACCCCTAAAAAATTAGGGTTTCGAGCATAATCGAGTTTTAGAGAAGATAGAAACCCAGAATCAGAAAAATCACACAAAGGGATAAGAGGTTTCGAAATAAAGAACTTCAAATCTAGTCAAGTACTTAAACGAACAGTCTCAGACCCAAAGCCATAGGATTTTCAATAATAGAAGAGTTTCAAAAGAGGACAAACAAATAAATCGGACAAAACTCAAGCAAATAAGCATTTATCTAATAAACAGTCAAAAGAAATTAGGGCTTTTAACATGCAAACTTAGGTAGAAGAACAACATGAGCAAACATAGCAAAACATGTCAAAAAAATCAGAGAAACGTTTTGAAATAACTCAACAAGAAAACCTTAATCGGAAAAGATAAAGAGTTTTGAAAGCAGAGTTTCAAAAGAAACTTCAAGAAAAATGCTTAGAAATTCAAAGCAAACATAGATCTGAAGCAGATCTAAAAGAAGTCGAAAGAACCTTAGAGATTAGGGTTTCAGAAGAACCCCAAGTGATGAGAAAGGCCTTGAAAACCATCGACTTAAGCAGAAAAGTCAAAAGTCTGACTCAAATAGCCATGGCTGGACGGAGAAAGGTCAGAGACAACCGGAGAACATTCATCGAGCAAAAACCGGACAAAACCCCCTTCAAGATCTGGTCCCGAGACCACAGAAACGAACACGTAGAAGCCATGGGAGGATGATACAGGTCTCCGATGACCTTGGAAGACCATGGATTAGGGCGGATTAGGGTGGCAGCGGCTAGGGTTTGACGGTGTTGTAGAGAGGATTTGAGAGAGGAGGGGGATTCAGAGGCGGCGTATGGTGGAAAATGGTAGTGTTTAGGGGGTCGTTTGGGATTAATTAAAGTAAGGGGGTCTGGTGGCCGTTGATCATGTTGATCAACGGCCTGGATTGAACGGGTAAGTGGGGCGGTTTAAAGAATAGGGTTTGGGTCGGTCCAGATTGTAATTGGGTCGGGGTAATTGGGTTTCAAATTGGGTTCAATTAGGGTTCAAAATCAGGCTATAATTGAAAAAATGGGGCTAACATTTAAATAGCCAAATTTCTTATTTGATTTATAAAAAATAATAAAATAGTTTCTGTTAATAAATTAAAGGTACTAAAATAATTTATGGTACATAATTATCAAATTAAAAATACTGGACTTAATTTTTATAGATATACACACAATTAAATCTAAAAGAGGCTAGAATTGCAATTATATGCAATTTAGCCTTAAAAATACTAAATCAATTATAAAAAATATGAAAAATATATATTAGATATATTCTAGTATAAATATGAGAATTCAATAAATGAATCACCAAAAATAATAATTTTGGAAATATTATTGGGTTTTTTATTAGTAAAATAGGGGGATAAATTGGTTTTATAATCTTTAAAAATTACAAAAAAATAATAGCACAACTGGACATACTTATATATGCCTACACATGCTGTTTTGAAAGTATTTTGCATATAAAAAATATATAGGAAAAATTGGGTATCAACAGCTGCCCCTCTTTACCCGGGAAGGATGGAAGAGTTGTCGGGTAAAGATATGATGGCCAATTTTTACCGAGCGAAATGGTTCAAAGAGGCTTAGGCCACGCCCTGGCTTCTGGGCTGCCTACATATCCCTGGTTTTACAAGAATTAGGCCATATGTAGTTCGGGATCCATCGGCGGCGTATGCCGATGGAGCCTTTCGAGAACGAACGCAATATCTAGGACGAGGGAATGATTAAGGTTTGATATGGCTACGGGAATTGGAGCGGGATTGCTCCTACCGAGATGGCCATTACTCGCCAGTTTACCTACAAATAAGAAATACAAGCATATATTGTGCGTAAGTTTAAACATGATGCAATTTCCCGTCGGACCATGAAGGGCGTCTTTGGACGGTTATGATGACGTCGTTAGACCATGGTGCCCTGGGCCATGAAACGTATAATAAAGGATTCGCATGCCATGAAATGATTCTCTCGGGCTATGAGTATGATGCCTCCGAACCATGATGATGCCTTTGAATAATGATATGCAAAAGATTAAAAGGGGTCCTCAGGTCAAGACATGGTGTTCTCGGGCTATGAAAATGGTGCCTCCGAACGATGACGCCTTTGGATAATTTGGCAATCTTTCAGCCCATGAGATGTAGTATTTGGAGATCTTTCAGCCCATGCAAATGTAGTAGGTGACGATCTTTTAGCCATGCAAATGTAGATGATGTGGCGATCTTTCACCCATGCAAATGTAGATAAAGTGGCGATCTTTCGGCCATGCAAATGTGGATAAAGTGGCGATCTTTCAGCCATGAAAATGTAGATGAAGTGGCAATCTTTCAATCATGCAATGCAGTAGGTGGCGATCTTTCTGCCATGCAAGTGTGGATGAAGTGGCAATCTTTCAGCCATGCAAATGTAGATGAAGTGGCGATCTTTCAACCATGTAATGCAGTAGGTGGCGATCTTTCAGCCATGCAAGTGTGGATGAAGTGGCAATCTTTCAACAATGCAAATGTAGATGAAGTGGCGATCTTTCAACTATGTAATACAGTAGGTGGCGACCTTTCAGCCATGCAAATGTAGATAAGGTGGCGATCTTTCAGACATGTAATGCAGATGGAGACAACGTTTAGTCTCGGAAGGCATAATGGTAGCCTTATGCAATGCATATGGAGACATTATTTAGTCTCGGAAGGCAAAATGGTAGCCTTATGCAATGCAAAAATGCAGATGGAGACAATGTTTAGTCCTCCTCAAAATTCTGCCACAATTTCCAATTGCGTGGGGAAGTGAAAATTTTATTGAATTGTGACCGAACCCATAGGGATGCCTACATATACCCTCTTAAAAGGGAATCATGTCAGGCGTAGTTCAATTTACATCATATAAAGAAAGCATAAAGATTACACATAGTAACGTTTGATTTCATCTGAATTAATCGGCTTTGGCCAAACGTCTCCATCCATTTCTGCAAGTATGAGGGCTCCTCCTGTCAGAACCTAGTGAACCATGTATGGACTCTGCCAGTTGGGAGAGAACTTCCCTTTGGCTTCGTATTGATGTGAAAAAATTTTCTTTAACACCAGATGCCCCGGTGTTAACTGTCTTAGCTTGACTCTTTTGTTGAAGGCTCGGGACATTCTGTTCTGATAGAGTTTGCCATGGCAAACTGCGTTCATTCCCTTTCCGTCTATAAGGGCTAGTTGCTCATAACGACTTTTCACCCATCCTGCGTCATCAAGCTCGACATTTTATATGATTCTTAAGGAAGGAATTTCTACCTCGGCGGGAATGACGGCTTCCGTACCATAGACCAGCATATAGGGGGTTGCCCCGATTGATGTGTGGACTATGGTGCGATACCCTAATAGATCAAATGATAACTTCTCGTGCCACTGTTTATGCTTCTCTATCATTTTCCTCAATATCTTCTTGATATTCTTGTTGGCGGCTTCCACTGCTCCACTCATTTGAGGCCTGTAGGCTGTGGAATTCTTGTGTCTGATCTTGACGTTTCACACATAGCTTTCATCAAGTCACTATTGAGGTTGGAGCCATTATCAGCAATGATCGACTCTGGAATACCCGAATCGACAAACAATGCGGTCACGGACAAAGTCCGCCATGACTTTCTTAGTTATTGCTCTGTAAGATGCTGCTTCTACCCACTTGGTGAAATAGGCGATGGCTACTAAGATAAACCTGTGTCCATTAGAGGCGGCAGGCTCGATTGGTCCAATAACGTCCATTCCCCAGGCGGCGAATGGCCACGGTGAGCTTGTTGCATTGAGCTCATTTGGAGGTACCTTTGTCATGTTTGTATGTATCTGATAGCGGTGGCATTTCCGGACATACTGGATGTAGTCCGTTTCCACAGTTATCCAAAAGTAACCAGCCCGGAGTATCTTCTTTGCTAAGATAAAACTATTCATATGTGGACCGCAGGTCCCAACATGAATCTCCTATAGTAGTTTGGATGCTTCCTTTGCGTCGACACACCTTAGTAATCCCAAATCAGGAGTCCTCCTATACAGGATTCCTCCGCTGTGAAAGAAGTTTTGGACAATCTCCGGAGTGTGCATTTCTGAGTAGGATTTGCAAGTTCTGGGTATTCGCCTTTTGCCAAATAATCCTTGATATCATGAAACCAAGGCTTTCCATATGCTTCTTCTTCGACGTGGGCACAGTAAGCTGGCTAATCGTGGATATTTACTGGAATGGGATCAATGATGTTTTTGTTTGGATGTTGTATCATAGATGACAAGGTAGCCAATGTATCAGCGAACTCATTCTGGACTCTAGGAACATGTTATAACTCCGTTTTCGTGAACCTTTTCCTCAATTCATGTACATGATGAAGATACGGGAGTATCTTGGAGTTCTTGGTCGCCCATTCTTCTTGGACTTGATGTATGAGTAGGTCTGAATCTCCGAGCACTAACAACTCTTGAATGTTCATGTCAATGACCATCTTGAGCCCTAGGATGCAAGCTTGGTATTCATCCAAGTTGTTAGTGCATAGGAACCTAAGTTTTGCAGGCACCGGATAATACTGACCGGTTTCTGATACTAGGACTGCTCCTATGCCAACTCATTTGAAATTTGCTGCTCTATCGAGAAACAATCTCCAACCATCATAGGATTCTGCAATGTCCTCTTCTATGAACGATACCTCTTCATCAGGAAAATATATTTTTAGGGGTTCATATTCTCCATCCACGGGATTTTCAGCAAGGTAATCTGCCAATGCCTGTCCCTTGATCGCTTTCTGAGTTAAACAATATCGAACTCACGCAACAGGATTTGCCACTTGGCTAGCTTGCTAGTGGGCATGAGCTTCTGAAAGATGTACTTCAAAGGATCCATCCTTGATATGAGATATGTAGTATAATCACAGACATAATGCCTCAGTTTCTGAGCTACCCAAGTCAAAGCACAACAAGTGCGCTCTAATAGAGAATACCGGGCCTCGTACGAGGTGATCTTCTTACTGAGGTAATAGATGGCTTGCTCCTTCCTACTTGTTTCATCATGCTACCCCAGAACGCAACCGAAAGCTCCATCCAATACTGCAAGGTTGAGTAATAAGGGTCTACCTGGCTCAGGTGGGACTAAAACTGGTGGTGTTGACAGGTATTCCTTGATCCTGTCGAAAGCTTTTTAGCGGTCATCAGTCTATATGGTAGCGGCATACTTCTTCAACATCTTAAAGATTGGCTCACAGATAACTATAGACGGTGCTATGAACTAGCCGATGTAGTTAATCCTTCCAAAGAAACTCATCACATCCTTCTTGTTCTTTGCGATAGTAGTTCTTGAATGGCTTTGACTTTTGATTGATCTAGTTCTATTCCTCAGCGACTCACAATAAACCCAAGTAATTTTCCAGCAGGAACCCCAAATGCACACTTTGCGAGATTCAGTTTTAGGTTGTACCTTCGCAGTCTATTCAAGAACTTTCTCAAATCTTCCATGTGACCGGTGACTTTCTTGGACTTGATGATGACATCATCTACATATACTATAATCTCCTTGTGTATCATATCATGGAAAATGGTGACCATAGCCCTCATGTAGGTAGCCCCTGCATTCTTCAACCCAAACAACATCATCTTGTAACAATATACATTCCCCACGGCGTAATAAAAGCTGTTTCTCAGCATCTTCTTCATCCATCCAGATCTGATGATAACCAGCGAAACAATCTACAAATGGTTGCAACTCATGCTTGGCGCAATTGTTGATTAGGATGTGTATGTTTGGCAAAGGGAAGTCGTCTTTTGGACTGGCCCGATTGATATCCCGGTAGTCGACACAGACTCTGACCTTCCCATCCTTCTTTGGCACCGGTACAATATTGGCTAACCATGTCGGGTATTTTACTACCCTAAGAACCTTAGCTTTGACCTGCTTAGTAACTTCTGCCTTGATTTTCAAACTCATATCAGGCTTGAACTTTCTGAGCTTTTGCTTTACAGGTGGACAAGTTGGATCGGTTGGAAGTTTATGAGCCACAATAGATGTACTCAGACCAGTCATGTCATCATACGACCAGGCGAATATGTCCTCATATTGTCTTAGAAATTTTGTGTATTCCTTCTTTTATGACAGTGATAAGTGAATGTCGATTCGTGTTTCTTTGACGTTTTATGCATCTCCCAAGTTGATAATCTCAGTTTCGTCCAGATTGGACTTCGGTCTGTTTTTAAAATTCTCAACTTCTTTAACAATCTCTTCTGGTATGTCATCTTCCTCTAAATCTAATTCCGTTTGTTGTGATGTCTCTTTGCATGTCACAGTCATTGGTTCACCAAGATAAATAATAGTAATGTCGTATAAGTAAAGTAATGAGAGAAAAATAATAATGAGCATCGATTCATAAGAAAAAAAATGCTTTGATAAATTACATAATCGTTTTAAACATTGGAGATATTATTGCGAGAATTGAAAATATGTGAAAAATAAAATCTTTTAGTAAAGGAAACAATGTTTGTTTTAGCCTTGCTACCCCGAGGCTCGTCGGGCTCTGGTTGTCCTGATGGTCCACTTATTAAGGCGTGCCCCTCTACCTACAACCTGTATGGAAGGGCCTTCCTCCCCCTCCTCCTCGAGAACAACACAACAATCCATGTCATTATCTTCTAAGAATAAGTTTTTCACCGCTGCCAGTGCTTCTTCTTCATCTGACCATAAATAATATCAGCCAGTTGGAAGGTCTACTCCAGATATGGTATTGGTTGCTCCAGTGGATAGTAAGGACCACGCCATGGTGGCGACCAGTTGTAGAATTCTTCCCAGGTGTACTCGTATCCCAGACCAAAAGTAGTGCCATTTTTCTTGAGCTTTATGGGTTTAATGATTCCTTAAAAGTTCTTTCCGATTCCCATGCCAGGTTCATACCCACTCCAATTCAGTATACTCTCAATCTTGTTATCCCACCATTTGTATTTATCAATAGCATCTACCTGTTCAATGTGATGGTAGGTCTCTCCACCCAACTTCTTTATTCCTTCGATTGACGAAATGGTCTGGCGACTGTATATAGGGTTGCTACTGTCTTCGTGAATGATCACCTCTTGATAATTCCATTCAAATTTTACTGCCTGATCCAGTGTCGATGCTACGGCCCCAGCGGCATGGATCTATGGTTGTCCCAATAGCAGGTTGTAAGATGTTGGCATGTATATCACTTGGAAATCAACATCAAACGAAGTGGGTCCCATTTGCAAACACAGACTAATCTCCCCAATAGTGGACCTCTAGGAGCCATAGAAAGCCTTCACATTGATAGCTCCATCTTTTATCTCGTACAGTCCTTTGCCCAACTTCTTGAGTATTACCAGTGGACAAATGTTGATATTGGAACCTCTATCGATCAGAATTCTGGTGATAAAATAGTCCTCGCATTGCACGGTGATGTGCAGTGCCTTATTGTGCCCCAAACCTTCAGGTGGTTGTTCGTCCTCATGAAATATGATCTTATGACTTTCTAATACCTATCCTACCATGTTAGTCATTTCTCAGCCAGTGATGTTGCTTGGTACGTATGCTTCACTCAGCACCTTCAATAGAGCATTCTTGTGCATCTTAGAATTCTGTAGCAAAGCAAGAATGGAGATTTGCTCCGGTGTTTTGTTCAACTGGTCGATGACCGAGTACTCCTTAGCCTTTATCTTTCTTCAAAGATCGTTTGGACCTGTCTTAATAATGGGTGGCTGGTTGAATGCCTGCTTTCTTGACTCTGCTAGATGTTCCAGGGTGTAAACCCTACCAGTTCTCGTCATACCCTATGCCACAATAGTTTCCTCTAACCTAACCTTGCCTTTCCTCTTTGTCTCAGCTGTATAGTCTCATGGTATAGCCTTCGTATGGAATGACATCTGGTCGACATCGCCACTGGGATTGGCGTGGCTATCTTTACTCTGAACGGAGCATATGCCTTGGGTGGTAAGATTGCCACTCCAAACGGTGTAGGTGCATTTGCTGGAGACATGAATTCGACCTCAATTGGCGCTGGTATTTTTGTGGATGAAGTTGCTTCAAAGTCAAGTGGCACAGACATGTTTACCTCAGCGTCCCTAGAGGGCTGAATCTAGACTACGATCGGATTGAGAGTAACTATTGGCTTCTTTGGGTCATCCCCTTCTGCGATCAACCCGATTGATCCCTCGGGATCCCAATCATCCTCTATTTCAATCATGTAGATACCTATACCCTTATGGTCTAGTAGAGGATTGTTGCAGACATTTGATGTAGGTTCTTTTGCCATAATAATCTTGTTATCAATTAAAGTCTTGATCTTGTCTTTCACAGAACGACATTTGTCGATGGTGTGTCCCTTCATGCCAGAATGGTATGCACAAGATTTGTTTGGGTTAATCCACTGAGAAGGGTTCTTAGGAGTTGCAGTAGGGATGGGGGTAGCATAACCAACAACTTTGAGTCTCTCGTACAACTGGTTAATAGGTTCAGCAATGGCTGTATATTGTTTCGGGGGTCTACGTTCAAAATTTGGTCGAGGTTTAGGGAAATTTTGGAGTGCATGAGGTGATTGATAGTGGGATAGTTGATCATTGTAGGTTTGGTAGACATGTGCAGGTTGGGAATATCTTGGCAAAGTAGGCTGATATGTGGGAGGTGAAGGTGATTGATAAGGTGGCAGTGGAGCTTAGTAAGAAGGTGAGGGTGCTTGGAGTTCGGAGTAGGCTGATATGTGAGTGGAGGCATTGGGTAGGTTTGCTATTTGATGGGGGATTTGGTTCTCTGTGCAACCATTACGGCTCCTACGTCCCTTTTCTTGGACACTCCACCTGACTATAAAGCCTTATTTGTAGCTTGCAAGGTCTCGAAGTTCGTAACCATACTGCTTTTGATGCCCTCTTCAATTCTTTCCCCCAGCTTGATAATGTCAGAAATTTGTGGCTCTCGATCATCATTAGGCGTTCATAATATTGCGGGTCTTGAGCCCGGACAAAGAATTTGTTCATTTGTTCCTCCTCTAAGACAGGTCTGACCTTAACAGCTTCAGAACTCCAGCGAGTGGCATACTCGCGGAATGTTTCTGTAGGCTTCTTCTTTAGATTCTGAATATAGAACATATCTGGGACATTCTCTGTGTTGAACCTAAACCTTTCCATAAAGTCGGACGCCATGCCTACCTAGTTTGACCATTTCTTTTGATCTTGGCTAATGTACGAGGACAAAGCATCTCCTTTCAAGCTCCTCATGAAAAGCTTCATGCGGATTCTCTCGTCTTTCCCTACTCCAACCAGCTTGTCACAATACATTCTCAAATGGACCCTTGGATCCCTTGTACCATCAAACATCTCGAACTTAGGAGTTTTGTACCCCTCGGGCAGCTCGAAAACAGGCTGTATGCAAAGATCTTTGTAGTTCAACCCCTCAATTCCCTTGCTTCCTTCAACACCTTGAATCTAGCTAGTTAATTTCTTAAATTCTTCAGTCAGGTTCCTGATGAGCAAGTCCTTATCATCAGACTTGGGTGTGCTTGAGATGGGTTGGGTGGAGTGTGGCACAGTCTCCACGTAGATGGGGGTATTATGGTGGGTGTGAAAGTGGTCATTTGTGGAGTTTTGGAGTTCTGGGATAAGCAGCGGGGTGTTGTTTGAGGTATGGCAGGTGTTGCAGTGATGGTAAGGAGTGGGATGGTTCTGTTGCTTTGGGATATTCTGCAGAGGTGTGGGGTTCTGAGCGTTTGGAAAATTGATATCTGGAGTGGTGAGGGAAAATGACAAATTTTCCAAGTTCTGAACCTGATCAAGCTCTTCTTGGAATTTCAGCAGCTTTTGTTCGAGTTGGGATGCATTTTCCTTAGGAACCTGAGTGTCGTGACCATGAGTGACCTCTACCCATTCAGCTGAGTTCTCTTTTCTGACGTTATTCAAATCTTCCATCTTCCCTTTGTTCTTGTTTTTGATAGGACTAAGAGGAAGAGTTGGTGGAGGGCCCCTCGATCTCGTGGAATAGGATGATGTTGCCAGAGTGCACGAACTAACCTTTGGGGAAGGGGAATAATAAAAGAAAAAGTAAAAATAAAAAGGTAACAAGTTAGTGAGGTTTATAAAAAGCATTGTAATATTTAAACACATAGTGCGAGAATGTAAATCGTATCCTAATTTGGGGACCTCTTTGTGCCCGAGGTAGGCATAGAACCAAATTAATTTGGAGAACTCAGAATGCAAAATGCCGCATTTTATTGATAGAAAATAAGAGAAATCCCAAATCGACACTAAACAAGCAGGAAATAAAAATCACTAATGGCCATTGGCCTTATTACATTTTATAAGGCGAGAAGATAAACTCCTATCTACTTGGTCCTTGAAGGACCTTCCCCAGTTTCGGCATCCTTGGCTCCGTCGAACAGCTTTCACAACTCGTGAAGTCCCAGCAATAGGTAGGCTCTGGCTAGATGTCCGCCTTCATTTCCTTCAAGATTTTGGCAGTCTTCGACCTCTTGAGAAACTTTCTTTCCAATTCCATTATGCCTCGCTCCAAGTATCCCAGCCGCTTGTTGGCACTGATAGCCATGTCCTTTCATTCCTCAATCAGTTTCTGGTTGGCTTTTGTATCTCATGGTGCTCGCTTTCGCACTCCCGGATCCTCTTGCGCAGTTGGTTGCATTTGACATGTGCCTCGGCCCTTTCATCTATGATCTTGTGGCCTCTATCAAACTCTAGCTGGCCCAGACCATCGTGATTATCTTCCAACCAGCCCAAATAGTAGGGAGCGCAACCAGCGTGGTATCTGTCTGGTTTTATGGTATTTCTCCCTATGACGATCTTGCAGTGCCACATATGTTGAGCGTGGCACTTATAAGGACTATCATCAGCCTGGAAGTCAGGCCGAAAATGGCTCATCTTGTCGAACCTAGGTATAACCTGTTTCCTACCAGCTTGCCTCATAACCCGGAGAGGGACGTAAGGGTATGTTCCTCGCAGACCGATCAGTATCAGGAAAGGTGCATCTCTGGATTGGGCGATAAATAACTCGGTCGGAAACCACTCGAACATCCACTATACCTGGTCAGTTAGATTATCGAATAATTCTACCCATCCTTTGCCATCTTCTGGGTGAATATGTTGGGCGTGTAATTCATTCGCTTCGGATGATGGAAAGCGATATGATCATCCCAGTCTCTTTGCTGAATCTCTTGTCGGTGTTCACCCCTTTGGAGTTGCTCCATGAGCTAGAGTTGATGTAGCAAATTGCAGCCTTCAAAGTGTTTGTCTCCTCGTTGACACTTCTCCAAGGATCGGTATTTTTCTGCAATGATCATGGGCACAATGCTAAAGGGTTTCCCACCAATTCCTTCCATTAAGGTCTTAGTTACCATAGCCAGCCTGGTGTGGATTCTTGCTTTCTTCATTGGAAACACAATCAACCCCAGGAAACAAACATGAATACAAACACCCTTAGGTGAATATTCCCTAATGATGTGATGGAAAACTCGTCAGGATAGGTACGGTAGGATTTGTTGTGATCGTACCTTTAATACAAATAGTCAAAAGGAATGTAGGATTCTTTCAAACATGTCAGTCCTGGATTCTTCTTCAAACCCATCATTTTGAGGAAGCCCCTACCCTTGCTGTTGTTGTAGGCAAACTCCGCTAAAGGCAAAAATCGATCCTACGAGCCTCCAAAGTCAATGACACAAGCTCGGAGCATGTCCTCCAAAATCTGAATGGTTCGCTCGGACTGCCCGTCCGTCTGAGGATGAAACGTTGTGCTCAACTCAACCCGTGTTCCCAACTCTCATTGAACTGCTCTTTAGAAATGTGAGGTAAATTGTGTACCTCGGTCCGAAATAATAGACACGAGCACACCATGAACACGAACAATCTCCCGGATATAGATCTCAGCTAACCTCTCGGATGAATAGGAGACTACCACAGGAATGAAATGTGCTGACTTGGTCAGCCTATCAACAATAACCCACACTACGTCGAACTTCCTCTGAGACCATTGGAGTCCAACAGCGAAGTCAATAGTGATACGCTCCCACTTCCACTCAGGAATCTCAATCTTCTGGAACAAACCATCGGGCCTCTAATGCTCGTACTTAACCTGCTGAGTTCAAACATCGAGCCACATATGCATCAATGTCCTTCTTCATTCTCCACCACCAATAATACTGCCGCAAATCCTGATACATCTTCGCGGCCCCCGGATGAACAGAGTACCGAGAACTATGAGTCTCCTCTAAAATCAACTCTCGAAGCCCTTCCACATTAGGCACACAAACTCAACCCTGCAATCTCAAAACTCCATTATCTCCTAAGGTAACCTGCTTGGCACCTCCGTGCTACACCATGTCTCTAAGGACACACAAATGAGGATCATCATACTGCCGATCTCGGATATGCTCCAATAAAGAAGAGCGAGCGACTGTTCAAGCTAACATACGGCTGGGCTCAGAAACATCCAACCTCACGAACTGATTGGCCAAAGCCTGAACATCCAAAACAAGCGGTTTCTCACCGACCAGAATATAAGCAAGACTGCTCATACTGGCTGACTTCCTACTCAAAGCATCGGCCACCATATTGGCCTTTCCCGGATAATATAAGATGGTGATATCATAGTCCTTTAATAGCTCCAACCACCTTCTCTATCTCAAATTTAGCTCCTTCTGCTTGAACAAATACTGCAAACTCTTGTGATCCGTGAACACCTCACATGACAAGCCATACAGATAATGCCTCCAAATCTTCAATGCGTAAACAATGGCAGCAACCTCCAAAGCATGAACAAGATAGTTCTTCTCATGAATATTCAACTGCCGCAAATCATAGGCAATGACCTTGCCATCTGCATCAACACTGCACCAAGTCCAATACGAGATGCATCATAATAAACTGTATAAGGCCCTGAACCTGTGGGTAAAACCAACACGGGTGCCATAGTCAAAGCTGTCTTGAGCTTCTGAAAGCTCGCCTCACACTCGTTCGACCACCTGAACTGGGTACCCTTCTGGGTCAACCTGGTCATCGGGGCTGCGATAGATGAAAACCCCTCCACAAATCGATGATAGTAGCCTACCAATCCCAAGAAACTCCGGACCTCTGTAGCTGATGCTGGTCTAGGCCAGTTCTTGACTACCTCAATCTTCTTCGGATCAACTTGAATACCCTCTGCGGATACAACATGACCGAGGAATGCAACTGAACTCAACCAGAACTCACACTTCGAAAACATGGCATACAACTGACTATCCCTCAAAGTCTGAAGAACCACTTTAAGATGCTGCTCATGCTCCTCCCGGCTACGGGAATAGATCAAAATATCATCAATGAAGACTATCATGAACGAATCCAAGTAAGGCCTGAACACTCAGTTCATCAAATCCATAAAATTTGTTGGGGCATTCGTCAACTCGAATGACATCATCAAGAACTCATAATGCCCGTATCGAGTGCGGAAAGTTGTCTTAGAGACATCGGATGCCCTAATCCTCAACTGATGATAGCCAGACCTCAAGTCAATCTTCGAATATACCTTGGCACCCTGAAGCGGATCAAATAAATCATCAATCCTCAGCAATGGATACTTCTTCTTGATTGTAACCTTGTTCAACTCCCAGTAATCAATACACATTCTCACCGATCCGTCCTTCTTCTTAACAAAAAACACCGGCGCACCCCAAGGCGAGACACTAGGTCTAATGAAGCCTTTTTCAAGCAAGTCTTGCAACTGCACCTTCAACTCTTTCAACTCAGGTGGGGCCATACGATACGGTAGAATAGAAATGGGCTGAGTGCCCAAAGCCAAATCAACGTAAAAGTCAATATCCATGTCGGGTGGCATACCCGACAGGTCTAAAGTAAATACCTCAGTAAACTCACGAACAACAAGCACAAATCAATAGAAGGAACCTCAGCACTAGAATCACGAACATAGGCCAAATAGGCTAAACACCCTTTCTCGACCATACACCGAGCCTTTATATTTGAGATAACCCTAAGGGTAGACTGACCAGGAGTCCCTCTCCACTCTAAAAGAGGTAAACCCGGCAAGGCTAAGGTCACAGTCTTGGCATGACAGTCTAAGATAGCGTGGTAAGGTGATAACCAGCCCATCCCCAATATGACATCGAAATCGACCATTTCCAAAAGAAGCAAATCTACACGAGTCTCAAGACCCCCAATCACAACTATACATGAACGATGGACTCAATCTACCGCAATAGAATTACCCACCAGTGTAGACACATAAACATGAGCACTTAAAAATCACTAGGCATGACCAGATACGGTACAAAATAAGATGACACATAGGAGTATGTAAATCCCAAATCAAATAAAACTGAAGCATCTCTGCTACAAACCAGAATAGTACCTGTGGTAACTACATCAGAGGCCTCAGCCTCGGGTCTGGCTGGAAGAGCATAACATCGGGACTGGGCCCCACCACCCTGAATTACATCTATAAGATGGCCTGCTGATGGCTGGCCTCCACCTCTAGCGGCCTGAGCTCCACCTCTAATACCTCTACCTCCATCTCTAGCACCTCTAACCCCACCTCTAGCTGGCTGGGCGGGCTGTGGAACACTCGGTGCCTAAACCATGGCACGGGAACCCTGATGTTGAGAGTTGCTCGATGCTCGAGGGCAAAACCTAGCAATGTGACCCATATCACCACAAGTGTAACAAGCCCTCGGCTGCTGAGACTGCTGACCCTGACGACCTGAATGACCACCCCGAAAACTCTGGAGCGGTGGTGCACTAATAGGAGCTGATGGTGAATTGTAGGACTGTTGATCAGAAAATTCACATGGGAACCACGATCACCTGAAGCACCGTAAGAAACCTGAAGTGCTAACTGAAAAGGCCTAGGAGGATGACTTCTACCATACGAATCCCTGCCTCTAAACGAGGTACCACTGAATCAGCCTGAATGATGAGGCCTCTTGTCATACCCCTGACCACCTCCCTGCGATAGAACTATCTCAACTCTCATGGCCACATTGGCCGCCTCCTGAAAAGAAATCCCACTCCCCGTCTCCTTGTCCATCTAAAGTCGAATAGGATGGATAAGTTCCTCAATGAACCTCCTCACCCCCTCTCTCTCTCTCTCGGTGGGAAGTATGATAAGATTATGACGAGCCAAGTCGATGAATCTAGTCTCGTACTGAGTAACAGTCATAGAACCCTGCTGGAAATGCTCAAACTGCCTCCGATAGATCTCTCTCTAAGTGATAGGGCAAAACTTCTCCCGAAATAGCTGAGTAAACTGCTCCCAAGTCAAAGGTGGTGATCCGACGGGTCTAGCCAAACAATAATCTCTCCACCAAGTCTTAGCAGATCCTGTCACACCTCCTTTTTCCGCGCCCGCGGGGCGCGTAGGGAGTTTTCTCCAATTGAAGGACAGTGGAAACGGGATTTATTTAATTATTTTAGAGTCGCCACCTGGGATTTTTAAGGCGTCCCAAGTCACCGGTTTTAATCCCTGGATCGAGGAGAATATGACTCTGTTTGTTATTCTGCGAACCAGAAATCCTGAGTAAGGAATTCTGTTAATCCGGAAGAAGGTATTAGGCATTTCCGAATTCCGTGGTTCTAGCACGGTCGCTCAACTGTTTTTATTATTGGCTTAATTATCTTGGTTTTACTAAATACGTTTTTTATTGCATGATTTTACTACCGCTTTTACTTATTGTTTACAATTATATAAACGAATTACGCGTACATATATTCGTATTATATACCCTTCATAATTACGGGGGACATTGTCACGCATACATGTACACAGTATAATTGACCATATTATGCCCTTTATTATAAATTCATATGTTCGTGATTTAAAATAAAATTATGAACGTCATCACCCTTATATTTAAACAGTGAACTGCACATCCCGGGTTATATGAAATTATTTTACATCCTCGAAGAAATCCCTTTTATTAAAATGTTCAGTCGAAGTTGCGCGAACGCATAATTCGAATTGCTTTTAGCAATATAATCAGGTTACGCGAACGTATCCCTAATTACGCCAAATATTCTTAATGGTATTATGGGTTTTCCACGAATTGTTTATTATATCTACACATTTTATATGAAAATCCTGAGAAATTCACATTTAAGGGATGTCTTTAAATTCTTTTAAAAAGAATTCACAATTTATTAAATGTTGTCCGTCGATTATAATTTCCGAGTATAAATTATATTCATCCAAACTATTCAAATTCAAAGAAAAGAATAAAAATATGATTAATACTATTTTTAGCAAATACAACATATATATATGCCAAAGAATGAATTGTATATGAAACTAACAAAAAATGATTTATGAAGGGAAGAAGTATTTTTGAACAATTTTTCATTATTTTTATTTAGTGCAAATTCTATTTCTAATTGCCATTGATATAAAGTGTTGCAATTTGTGCTTGTACATCTCATCTTATTTTCATATACTTGCTTTTAATCTAATAGGCCTAATTATTTTGTTAATTCTGCTTATGGTTGAACGTAAGATATATATATAATCTAACCGATTTGATTCTCAATTTATGTGAACCATTGCTAAACACTAACATTCGCATTGTAAAATTCCTAGGCCATTTGTTATTAAGAGAGAGAACAAATCTACATAATTGACTTAATAAGATGATATTGCATACAACATTATTCGTCATATTTTGACATTTGCAAACATAGCAGAAGATACTAATGCAACTTTCGACTATTGATTATAATCATAATCACTATTACGCCATATATGGACAAAATGCAACCAACATCATCTAGCCTTAATCCACAACCAAACAATCGAAATACGCTAACCATGCATTTTCTTGATATTTCAGAATACTCTATACCTGACTAACAATGTCATAGGACTTAATTAATAGCCAACTTCATGCCATGTTCCCTATCTTAACAATTCAATCATAACTATACTTTAATGAAATTCTGGAATAGATAATACTATTACAACACTTATATGAATTTCAAAAGAGAATGATCAACTGATAATTATCATGTCAAGCATAATACTATATTAACCAACATGAAACAAAGCTGAAATTTACAATAATGAACTTAGATAAATGAAAAATAGAATTGCAATTCAAACTTCATTGATTTGTCATGAAGAGTCTCTTTCCAACATAGAATTTAAAAGATATGTACCTGGAAATGAAGGAGTAAATTTCAGCAGTTGCAGCAGTAATAAAAAATTCAGCAGAATAGCAGTATTTTCCACAGCTTCGAGCAATAATAAGACCCGAGGAACCCAGATGCACAGTAGCAGTGTTTTTTATGAAACTTCAGATTTTAACTGAACAATGGGATCAAATAAATCCGAACAGGTTCAATGAAAGACTAATATTTCAGATTTCAATTCCGTTCCTGTTTCAAATTCCTATTTCTGATTTTTTTCTCTCTTTCCTCTTCTTACAAAATAATCTGATTTCTTTTCTTTCCTTCCAAATCTGAAATTCAAAATCAGTTTCCTAAAAATCTGCCCCTCTCTTAAAAACTCTCTCTCAAACTCTTATCTTCAGTCTTAAAATCTGATCTCCTAAAAAACTCTCTGAAAAACTCTCTTCAAAGTCTGCCTTTCAAATCAGATTTTTTCTCCTAATTTCCTTCTGATTCTGATCAAAATCTGATCCTCAAATCTCTCAATATCTCCTAATTTTCCTGAAAACTGATCTTGAGTCCTAAAATATGTCCTTCAAATCAGATTTTTCTCCTCCCAAATCCCTGTCCAGCTCCTTGTATTTATACAGGCCTGCCCCTTTCTTTTTAAGTGCTGCCTGGACCCCTTTCCTCTTTAAAAATCAGAAAGTCCCATAAAAATCTTCTTTTAAATACTTTAAGTGATCTTATCCTGATTTTAAGCAGCCCCATTACCCTTTGTTTCCCATTATCACTTTTAAATAATAGCCATTAACTTCCACTTTCAGCACACTACTATTAACATATTACCCTCATTGTTTTATCTGTTTCATTCCCAGAAATGTCCCTGAAATCCTACTGGAATTACTGTCCAAGTTATCTGAATTAAACTGGTTTATCAGCTAACAACCAATCCTATGGTTAACCTCCTAACACAATTGTATTTACCCAACCTTTGTAAATTTGAGTTCAGAACTATCATCACAACAACATTACACTGAATTTATTATAACAATTCAAACTTGAACTTCAACATTGAACTAGAATCAGGCAATCACAGGAGCATTGTCAATATACTGACAATGCCCTAAAACTCAATGCTCAGAAATCAACATATACACAGCATTCATTTTGACAGACTCATTGAAATGTAAACAAGGGTGATTTAACTGACGAGTATTAACTTAAACTGATTTTCTACAACAATTGTCAACAAACAGTCTATAGAAACAGATTATTTCAATCAGTATTATCACAAACGGGAATTTATAATGTAACTAATCGACGAATTTAATCGAGTCAATTACACACATTGTGAACAAACATAACCAACAGAAACAATTCATTTATTTGATCAGACATATGGGTATGAGACAAAAATGACAGAATTGATCAAACAAAAATATGAAAAATTAACAGGTTATTAAAACAAACAAAAATACACGTAGAATACACAAAAGAAATAGAAAGATACCTCTGAACCTTCAAATTTATTCAGACTAGAACTCCACTTGGATTCGAACTTTTTGAAATCAAACAGACCTTAGTCGAAGTATTTTCAACTAAAAATACTTTGACTAAGGTCGATTAAACCTCAATCCTTCATTTGAATTGAAAAAGATTCCAAGATTGGAAATTTAGGGTTTCAGATCTTGGATTTTAAATCCGAACATTTCCGGGTAGATTCGAAGGGAACCAAAGACGACACAAGGGTGAGGGAAGCCTAGGGGTGATTTGGTGTTAGTTTAGAACATATCTGGGTGAGTTCATGTTTGGCTCGAATCTTCAAATGAAGATTCGAGAAGCCCTAAAGTGATTCGAGCCAAACAAACACCGGATCCATAACGAGGCATGCTAGGGGGTGCTATGGTGTTAACTAGGGGCTGTTTGGTTTAGATCTGAGTTTGGCTCGAATCTTCAAATGAAGATTCGAGAACCTTCAGGAAGATTCGAACCAAGCGGCTAACATATACGGATAGAGGGTGTTCAGGGGGTTCTGGGGTGTTAAGGTGGTGACCGACGGCGTTGATGCCGCCGGGTTTCAGGCGGTGGGGAATGAGGGCGGCTATGGTTAGGGTGTGATTTCGGAAGGGATGATGAACAGTAGAGAGGAGGGGGGGTGTTCAGCTAGGGGCCGGGGTAGGGGTTTGAGCCTTATATAGGGGTGGGGTGGATTGATCTCATCCGTTGGATCAATTAAGATGCACGGTTGAGATCAATCCACTTAACCAAATGTTGTCGTTTGGTTGAAATTCGGGGTCAGGCTGGATCGGGTCAAAGGGTCGGGTAAAGGGTTACGGGTAAGGGGGTGAGATCTCCGCCGTTGGATTGATTCAATCCAACGGTCCTTGATGAAGCGTGACCAAACGCTGTCGTTTTGGCTCGTGTAAATTGGACCGGACAGGTTTGTTTGGACTGGGCTTATGGGGCTCATTTTGTTTGGGCCTGGATTTAGGTCCAGGTCCGATTTTCTTTTTACAACTTATATTTTTTTATTTTCTAATTTTATTATTAATCATTAAGATCTTAATTAAAATTATAAAAACAAAAATTACCCTTTCAAAGATATTAATTACCTTTTTAACAATTATTTAACACACAGACCAAACATTAATCATACAGTAAAATATTTAAAATAGAACAAATGCATATTTTGTGATTTTATTTTGAATCAATTATTAAATGCATAATTAAATCCTAGATATGCATGAAACATATATTTTTATTTTTATTTTCATTTTGTTATGACAAAGTAAACATTTACGGATATAAGACAAATATTTAACAAACACCACGCAAATTCAAAAATTGCACAGTAAAAGAAATTTATTTTATTTTTGATTTATTTTGGAGTAGTTTTCGTGAGGAAAAAATCACGTGCTCACAGCTGCCCCTCTTTGTGCGGAAACTCGAAGAGTTTTCGTGCAAAGATAAAGTGAGCGGATACGAGCGATTTTTGCCCGTTCAAATACTCCGTGGGAAGCATTTTTTGAAAGATTTGACCGAACCTCTGCTTCAAAGGTTTCCTACATATCCTTGGCTATAAAGGAATCAGGTCAATGTAGTTCGGGAAGTTTTGGGTAGCTGGGACTACCGTGGGACTGTGATGTTACTGCTGCTTCGTGCTGTTTTTACTGCTTGCTGACCTCCTTATTACACCTTACTTCAAAGGTAATACAAAAAGCTAAACTAGACTATGGTACATGAATTATAAAATCTTATCTAGATCATGCCCTTGCGTTTCTTGTTGTCTTGATATCTTGGTGACTCTTGGGCATTTGGCTTATTCCGTATTCCTTTTCATTGTGTCCCGTATTTTCTTTATCTGTTTGGGATTCTTGTTGTTTCCTGCTGGGGACTTTGTTGGACTCCTCTTCTTTATTGACTTTAAATGTGCTCCTTTCTCATATGAGCGGGCTTTTGATTTCAACACTTCAATTGTATTCCCTTGTTCTCCATGTGGGTGCCTGACTTCTGTCTGCTTTAATTATATTCCCTTGTTCTCCAGGTGGGCGCCTGACTGCTTCTTTTCTTTGTCCTCATTCTCCAGGTGGACGCCTGATTTCTTCAATTCTTTGTCCTCATTCTCCAGGTGGACGCCTGATTTCTTCTTTAATTCTTTTCATCCAGGTGGACGCCTGACTTCTTCTTTAATTCTTTTCAACCTCATTCTCCATGTGGACGCCTGATTTCTTCTTTAATTCTTTTCATCCTCATTCTCCAGGTGGACGCCTGACTTCTTTAATTCTCATCCTCATTCTCCAGGTGGACGCCTGATTTCTTTAATTCTCATCCTCATTCTCCAGGTGGACGCCTGACTTCTTTAATTCTCATCCTCATTCTCCAGGTGGACGCCTGATTCCTTCTTTAATTCTTCATCCTCGTTCTCCAGGTGGACGCCTGACTTTTTCTTTTCTCATCCTCATTCTCCAGGTGGACGCCTGATTTCTTTAATTCTCATCCTCATTCTCCAGGTGGACGCCTGACTTCTTTAATTCTCACCCTCATTCTCCAGGTGGACGCCTGATTCCTTTTTTAATTCTTCATCCTTGTTCTCCAGGTGGACGCCTGACTTCTTCTTTTCTCATTCTAATTCTCCAGGTGGACGCCTGACTTCTTTTTAACTTCTTCATCCTCATTCTCCAGGTGGACACCTGATTTCTTCTTTTCTCCTTCATCCTCATTCTCCAGGTGGACGCCTGACTTCTTCAATTCTTTGTCCTCATTCTCCAGGTGGACGCCTGACTTCTTTTTAATTCTCATCCTCATTCTCCAGGTGGACGCCTGACTTCTTCTTTAATTCTTTTTATCGGGTTTTTCCTAACACAAATGTTGTTTTTACCCCTGTTTTAAAATTAAAGAAAACTTTGTTAGTTTTAAAACAGGAGGGTTAACTGGGCATTCTCGCCGACGGTGGGGCTTCTCTGTCTTGTTTTGTTGCCTTGAAATGGTTGAAAGACTGTTTGTCCTTGTAATTGATCCTTAACTATAGGATTCCCCTCTGTATGTTTTCCTTCAAACCCTTTTAACCGTAATCATATGTTCTCCTGACATTGCTGATCCGCTTTTGATTCCATTTTTCTTACACCCATATCTTTTTATCTCCCGCCTTTCATGGCCGTATTTTGCATCATGTAACCTTGAATCTTGGTAGTATACCTTGACATTCCTTCTTATTTGTTTGGAATAAAACTTATCTCAAAGCTTTAGAAAAGTAAGATTATTAGTGACGAAACACGCTGATTTCGACAATTATAGAATGAAAAGAAAAATCCAAATTTGGATGATCGTTGACGAAGGAATAAAGGACTTATCTGATTGGAGTCACTGGCGCCAATGATCATGGTATGCAATTTGGATTAATCAACCCAGTCTTTTAATCAATCTCCTTTCAATTGTCTCATTTTTGTTTTCCCCAAAATTTCCGTAATCCAACTTCATTTTTCATTTTACAGACCTGTTGGACTTGCAATATCTCAAAGAGTTTTCACCGATAAACCTTCCTCATTTGTTCATTTCTTACTTCCTTTTCGCATTATGGTGCCTACGAAGGTTTTCACTAATAAGACTCTCTCATTTTACTTTCTCTCAACTTCCGTCGCCTTATGGTGCCCGTGTGGGTTTTCACCTATAAGACTCTCTCATTTTTACTTTCTTTTCTTGTTTGTACCAGAGTGTTATGAACCATCTTCATTTGTTTGACTCAGTATTTTTCTAAGATTGGTCGAAAGGTCTTTTTGGTATGTGGTGGGAAATGGAAAGGTATCAAAAACTAAACAGTTTTGGTATGGGTTTAAAATTACAACTCTTGGAATCTTTTTCTTATTTCCAATACAACTCCTGCCCCAGTTTTCTTGATTAGGGTCTCTTGATGTTTCTTTTGTGCACATTATGCATATTGTGCACCCTATGACCGAGCCGCGAGGCGCCTACGTATCCTTCTTTGAGGAATCAGGTCAAACGTAGTTCACTAAATAATAGTGATTTTTTTTATTTCATATTTGATTTTCATTGATTCCAATAGAGGGTAAGAAAGAAACAAATATGGCTCGAAGGGGAAGCAAATGGTATAGTGTTTGGATAGTAGAATAAACTGCCTTTGTCATTCCAATCTTCGAAATAATGCTAAATACAAACATAAAAAAAATTATGCATAATATCTCTTTATCGCGTCAGAATTGATCGCCATGTCTATGCATTTGCCTTCAATGTCTGTTAAGCATAGTGCACCATTCGATAATACTCGGGTCACAATGAATGGTCCTTGCCAATTCGGGGCAAATTTGCCTTTTGCCTCAACCTGATGTGGAAGAATACGTTTCAGCACATGTTGACCCACTTCGAACTTCCGTGCACGCACTTTTTTGTTGTATGCTCTTGCTATTCTTCTTTGATATAATTGACCATGACATACTGCGGCCAATCGTTTTTCATCAATCAAGTTTAACTGTTCCAGACGGGTTTTGACCCATTCATCATCATCAATCTTTGCTTCGGCGATGATCCGAAGGGAAGGAATCTCAACTTCTGCAGGAATTACTGCTTCAGTGCCATATACCAACAAATAAGGAGTTGCTCCTACTGAAGTGCGAACAGTAGTGCGGTATCCCAATAATGCAAATGGTAATTTTTCATGCCATTGTCTTGAACCTTCTACCATTTTCCGAAGTATCTTCTTTATGTTTTTGTTGGCTGCCTCGACTGCTCCATTCGCCTTGGGCCGATATGGGGTAGAGTTGCGATGTGTAATCTTAAACTGTTGACATACTTCCTTCATTAAGTTACTGTTAAGATTAGCACCGTTATCTGTGATGATCACCTTTGGGATTCCGAATCGACATATGATATTTGAGTGGACAAAATCTACCACCGCTTTCTTGGTCACCGATTTGAATGTCTTGGCCTCAACCCATTTGGTAAAATAATCAATGGCTACCAGAATGAACCTGTGCCCATTGGATGCTGTCGGCTCAATTGGTCCAATCACATCCATGCCCCAGGCAACGAAGGGCCATGGTGCCGACATTGTGTGCAACTCGGATGGTGGAGAATGAATCAAATCTCCGTGTATCTAGCATTGATGACACTTGCGCACAAAACTGATACAATCTCGCTCCATGGTAAGCCAATAGTAACCAGCTCGGAGGATTTTCTTTGCCAACACATATCCAATCATGTGGGGTCCGCAAACTCCTGAATGTACTTCAGACATGACAGCTGTAGCTTGTCTGGCATCTATGCATCTTAATAATCCAAGATCTGGTGTTCTTTTATACAAAACTCCTCCGCTTAAGAAGAATCCATTTGCCAATCGCCTAATGGTCCTCTTTTGATCTCCTGTGGCTTGTGCGGGATATATCCCCATCCTGATATACTCCTTGATGTCGTGGAACCATGGTTCACCATCAAATTCTTCTTCAACCATATTGCAATAAGCGTGCTGATCGTGGACTCGAATATGTAGTGGATCCACATAAGCTTTGTCTGGATGGTGCAACATTGATGCCAAAGTAGCCAATGCATCGGCAACCTCATTATGAATCCTTGGAATATGCCGGAATTCCACTGATTGAAACCGCTGACAAAGATCATGTAGACATTGTCGGTATGGTATGAGCTTTAAGTCTCGGGTTTCCCATTCTCCTTGAATTTGATGTACCAGAAGATCCGAATCTCCCATGACTAAGATTTCTTGGATACCCATGTCTGCGGCTAGCCTTAAACCCATAATACAAGATTCATATTCAGCCATATTATTGGTGCAATAAAATCGCAGTTGAGCCGTAACAGGATAGTGATGCCCTGTTTCAGAGATGATTACAGCTCCTATTCCGATTCCTTTCATGTTAGCGGCTCCATCAAAGAAAAGTTTCCAGCCAGGTTTTTCAATTCGCTCCACCTCGTCGATATGCATTATTTCTTCATCAGGAAAATAGGTTTTCAACGGCTCGTATTCCTCATCGACCGGGTTTTCGGCTAAATGATCGGCCAGTGCTTGGGCTTTCATTGCAGTCCGAGTCACATAGATGATGTCAAACTCTGTGAGCAAAATCTGCCACTTTGCAAGTCTTCCCGTTGGCATAGGCTTTTGAAAAATATATTTCAATGGATCCAAACGCGAAATGAGGTAAGTAGTGTAGGACGACAAATAGTGTTTTAACTTCTGAGCCACCTATGTTAGGGCGCAACATGTCTTTTCCAGATGAGTATACTTAACCTCATAAGCTGTGAATTTCTTGCTAAGGTAGTAGATGGCCTGTTCTTTTCTGCCAGTGAGGTCATGTTGCCCCAATACACAACCAAATGAATTTTCCAAGACCGTCAAGTAAAGAATCAAAGGTCTTCCTGGCTCTGGCGGGACCAACACGGGTGGGTTCGACAAGTACCCTTTTATCTTATCGAACGCTTCTTGACACACATCGGTCCATTTGACCGCAGCATCCTTTTTCAACAATTTGAAAATTGGCTCACAGGTTGTTGTGAGCTGAGCAATAAACCTGCTGATGTAATTTAACCTTCCCAACAAACTCATTACTTCAGTTTTGTTCCTTGGAGGTGGCAATTCTTGGATGGCTTTGATTTTTGATGGGTCTAGCTCGATGCCTCGCCGACTGACTATGAATCCCAGCAACTTTCCAGATGGAACTCCAAATGCGCATTTGGCAGGGTTAAGCTTGAGGTTGTACCTGCGAAGTCTTAAGAAGAACTTCCTCAAATCCCCAACGTGGTCGGCCTGATGCTTTGATTTTATGATCACATCGTCCACGTATACCTCAATCTCCTTGTGTATCATATCATGAAACACTGTGGTCATTGCTCTCATATAGGTTGCTCCGGCGTTCTTTAAACCGAATGGCATTACCCGGTAGCAATAAGTTCCCCATGGTGTGATGAATGCCGTCTTTTCTGCATCTTCTTCATCCATTAGAATTTGATGATACCCGGCATAACAATCCACGAAAGATCCTATATCATGCTTGGCACAATTATCGATCAAAATATGGATATTGGGTAATGGGAAATTATCCTTCGGACTTGCTTTGTTGAGATTGCGGTAATCGACGCATACTCTAATTTTGCCGTCTTTCTTTGGTACAGGAACGATATTAGCTAACCAAACAGGATATCGAGTGACTCGAATGACCTTCGCTTCCAACTGTTTGGTAATTTCTTCCTTAATTCTCACACTCATATCAGGCTTGAATTTTCTCAGTCTCTGCTTGACAGGAGGCACCGTTGGATCGGTGGGCAATTTGTGAACCACTAAATCAGTTCTCAGGCCCGGCATGTCGTCATATGACCATGCAAAAACATCTTTGAATTCTATGAGTATTTTAATTAACTCTTCTCGAATCTTTGGTTCGAGATGGACACTTATTTTAGTTTACCGGATATTACTTGCGTCCCTTATATTGATGTCCTCAGTATCACTCAGGTTAGGTTTGATTTTTTCCTCAAAGTGAATTAACTCTTTACTAATCTCTTCAAAAACCTCATCTTCATCATATTCTGATTCATAATCACAATATATTTCTTGAATTATTACTTCGGAACCAGACTGATTTTTAAGACTGGGCTGAGGATTCCTCATGCATGCCATATCATTAGAGCCAGCGTAAAAAGAACTATACAGAAAAAAGAAGAAAGGGAAAAAGAAAACTATCAGGAATGATAATGAAAAAGGAAACTGTATTTTATTGGATGATGAAAGATAACAAGGTTTGCACACTTCAAACAAACTATAAGATAAGCATTGGGATTACAACCATGAGGTAACCCAAACAAACTAAAAGAAAATCAAAATAAACTACCAAGACTCCTTTCGAACGGGGAGAGAAATGGCTTTCCAATTATTAAGCTTTGTTTCTGGCCCAACGAATTGAACTTCTGCGTTGCTACAACCTTCCCCGCTTTCCACCATATTCACATCATTAAACAATTTCTCGAATCTTTCAATTAATTCCTCCTCAGGATTGACCCGGGATTTAGGAATTGTTGTTATCGGGCAATTTTTAGCACCGGTCTTGACAAAAGATTTTGATAGATGTGGGACTGGTTTTGGAAGATCCCATGCCTTTTGTTTCAGCTTTCTAGACTTTTTCACGTCGGTGATAGTGGGTATGAATCCCAAACCAAAGGTTCCCCAGTTCTCGGGGAGAGATACTGGTTGTATAATTCCTTGCAAAGATGAGCCCAGACCCTTACCGGGTATAAAACCATTTTTTAACATTTCATAGGCTACCATGACTGATGCAGAGGATATCTTTGGATTCGGAAGGTACTTCCCCTCTGGAATTTTCTCTACCGACACTGTGTCGGATACTTGGTATACCCATGGTCCCTGGTTATTTTCTATTCCCTCGACCGGTACAATGGCACTGCTGTGAGCATTTAACCTTTCTTCTCCATGCACAACTATTTCTTGATAATCCCATTCAAACTTGACAGCCTGATGTAGTGTTGACGGGACTGCTTTAGCAGCATGGATCCATGGTCGACCCAACAACAAATTATAAGAAACAGTTATGTCCAATACTTGAAACTCTATTGTGAATTCAACTGGCCCTATTGTTAGTTCCAACACTATGTCGCCACATGAATCTCTGTTTCCACCATCAAACCCCCGTACGCAAATACTATTTTTCTGGATCTTCTCTTCTTTGATTTTCAATTTGCTTAAAGTGAAGAGAGGGCAGATGTTTGCACTTGACCCATTGTCAACCAATACTCGGGTTACTACGGAGTTTTCACATTTCACGGTGAGGTAAGAGCTCTGTTGTGCTCAGTACCTTCCATAGGCAATTCATCATCAGAAAATGTAATTCTGTTTGCCTCAAAGATTCTGTTGGCTATTCTTCCCAAATGATTTACAGAGATTTTTTCAGGAACATGAGCTTCATTCAGGATTTTCATCAAAGCCAGACGGTGCTCCTCTGAATGGATCAGTAATGACAACAATGAAATTTGAGCGGGCATCTTCTTCAATTGATCCACAACAGAATAATCATGGAGTTTCATTTTTCTTAAAAACTCTTCCGCCTCTTCTTCCGTCACAGCTCTCTTTATTGGTGTTGGATTATTTTTAGTTTTTCTTAACTCTTCGGGCGTAAAACATCTTCCCGAACGAGTCAAGCCTTGCACCTCACACACTTCTTCCTTGACTTCTTTTCCCTTGTACATTACAGTCACTCGTTCATAGTTCCATGGGATGGCTTTGTTGTTGATCACTGGCAGCTGGGTTACAGGTGTGATAATAACCCGATCTGTACAGGCTCCTTCCACGAATATAATGGGTTTGTTGGCAACCCCTGGTACTATCACTTTCGGCCTTTCTTGTTTTGTGGCAACTTTGCTCGATGATCCCTTCTCGACTATCATAGATGGTTCATCACCATTTCTGTTCTGCTTAGGTACCGGCTTCTCCTCTGTTAACTGCTTATCTGGCTTGGCTTCATGAGACTTGATCATCATGACAGTTTGTGACGGCTTCTTTGTCTCCCCATCAGCTTGTATGATTTCTATCATATTGGCCTCTTGATGGGCTGGCATTGGATTTCTATTGATATTGGGAGCTTCGGGGGTTTGAACCTCGATTTTATTAGTATCAATCAGCTCTTGTATTGCATTTTTCAAATGCCAGCATTTCTCTGTATCATGGCCTGGTGTACCGGAGCAATACTCACAACTAATGGGGTAGTCCAGATTCTTTGGAGGAGGATTGGGTAGCTTGGATTGTATTGGTCTTAGCATATCTAGCTGTCTCAACCTGTGGAACAGACTGGTGTATGATTCTCCCAATGGAGTGTAGGTTTTCTTTTTCTGTTCCCTTTCTCCCCTGAATGCTGGCCTCGGCCTGAAACCTGGTCCGGGATAGGCTCGTGGGTAAGTACATGGTATAGTAGGAGCACGCCAATTAGCGTGAAAAGGTGGCTGGTTGTATGATTGTGCATGGTTAATGGAAAAATGAGGCTCCGAAGGGTGATAGTAGTGTTGGGATGAATCGTGGTGGTAGGCGAGGTCGTTGTTGATTATAGTAAAGCGGTGAACCTCTGGGTCCCGGCCAAATTCCTGAATCAACTACTGCTGCTTCCTCCCTCTTCTTTCTTCCGATTCCTCCTACCCCGCCTTGAATAGCTTGAGTAGTTGCCTTAATTGCTGAATAGCTCATGATTTTATTTGTCTTGAGGCCTTCTTCCACCATACCTCCCATCTTCACTACTTCGTTGAATGATTTCCCAACCGCTGAAACCAAATGGGCATAGTAAGTCGGTTCCAAGGCTTGGAGGAAGTAGTCTACCATTTCGCTCTCCTTCATAGGAGGATCCACTCTTGCTGCCTGTTCTCTCCACCGAAAACCATACTCTCTGAAACTTTCATTGTGTTTCTTCTCAAATTTTGTCAAAGATAATCGATCTGGGATGATTTCCAGATTGTATTGGAAATGGTATGCGAATGCCTGTGCCAGGTCATCCCAGGTGTACCATCTCCCATGGTCCTGGCGTGTATACCACTCCAAAGCTGATCCGCTTAAACTTTGACTGAAGTAAGCCATCAATAATTCATCCTTTCCCCCAGCTCCTCGCATCTTGCTACAGAAACCCCTTAAGTGGGCTACTGGGTCGCCGTGCCCGTTGTATAGGTCAAATTTGGGCATCTTGAAGCCAACTGGTAATTGTACATTGGGGAATAAGCACAAATCTTTGTATGCTACACTGACTTGCCCACCTAATCCTCGCATGTCTCTGAACGATTGTTCTAGACTCTTGACCTTCCTGAACATCTCTTCTTGTTCAGCATTTTTGGCTGGCTTGTCAATTTCGGTTGGGAGATCAAAACGAGGAGCAGTTGAATGGATTTCGGAGGCTTTGAGGGTGGGCTCCGGGGGGTAATATTGGTTGTCCTGGGCCTGGAATGTAGGCTCACTAGGAGATTTGTGGAATGTAGCAGGGGGAGGTGCTACGAAAACAGGAGTCATAGGTGGAGGAAAATATGGAACTGGTTTCGGAGGTGGAGACTGCGGTGTCTGAGAGGTGGTGCCTCGGTAGTGCTGGTAAATGGGGAAATTTGGGGATAATTCAGTGGTAATATTATCCTGAGTTTGGGTCATTGATGGAGCAGGGTTAGTTGGGTAAGATGGGGGTAACTGTCCTGTAGACCAGGCTTGGTACATCTCAGCCATTTGCTGCTTGAGTTTAAACATCTCTTCTTTCATTTTCCCGACATCCATCTCCTCTAGCTCAATACCTGTGTCAACATCTGGGATAGACATACTTTCGGGTATTGGTCCTTTTGATCTCGTGTGATAATGATAATATGCCAGTATACTCTTTAGAGAAACTAACTGCTTGAATTCTGGAAATGAACAAACTTGTTAGTCTTGAGAGTTTAACACATATATAATTACACGTTGAGATGCAATGCTCCTAGACAAATATCCCCTTTCTATTATGCATTTGCTCGGCTGCTTGTGTCGTCCCAGCTTTCTTGAAATTTTTATTGTTACTCACTTTTATTTTATTTATTATATTCCTTATTGTGGTGGTCGAATCTTATAAAGATTGCCTACGTATCATGCCCCCGTATGAATCAGACCTTGCGTAGTTCGGACATGAGGCAAACACTTTTATTCATTATACAAAGATGAACAGACATTACATTTGAAAATTTTGTAAGAAAATGGCTTGAAACACACACACTTAAATCAAAATAAAAGATACAATTCTTAACATCTCACAACGTGCCCCACTTTCCACTTGTGTTGTAAATTATTAGATTATTTGCTCAATGTGGGGCTTGACCTGGATGACCTCCCAGCGTACGATACATCCTTTCCAACTCCATTGCTAGATGACGGGCAAAAATGGGTGCATGCTCTGTAAACCTTTCATAATCCATTCCTTGGCAGTTTACGTAACTTTGAGAGGTGTAGACCGCCAGGTCGTGGATTTGTGCCCTGAAATCTTGGAGACGTTGGTCTCGGTCCTGCAATTGCTAATGGCGAGTGGTGGCTATATCTCTGACACGGTTTTCACGATCTAGAGCTGACTCTAATAGAGCTCGGAGTCTGGCCTGCTCTAATCTTGCATGCGCTCTTTCCCTGTCGATGTCTGCTTGTTGATGCTCTCTGTTGCATCTTCTTGCCTCTTCTAGTTGTGCACGAAGCTGGTTTTCTGATCGTATCCAATGGTCTTTTTCCTTCTTGAATTGTGCCCTGTCTTCTTCGGATTGCCTTACTTGGCGTTCCTTATTAGATCTGGCCTCTTCGTTTAATTGTTGGATTTTTTCTTTGGCTTTTCTCAACGCCCTTTCGTTTTCTGCAAGAATTGAATCATAATCTTGCATTCTTTCAAAAGATTGGCGGTGGTTTTTTGATCCTTCCAGCTCCTCTTTGGTGTTTCAGAAACTCTTTTCATTTTTTGGAATCGAGCATGAAGATTTTCATTCTCACAAGCTAGACTCTTCTTCTCGCCTTCGGCTTCTTGTGCTTGCAAATCTTTCTCCAGACTGAGGCTCCTTAGATTTTCTTTTAGGGCATGGATAGTTGCTTTGTACCCTTTTTCCTTTTCTCCCCAGATCAACCGCTCTTGGATTTTATCATTAAAGTTTTGAACATGGGGTCTTTTTGTTGGCCTTCTTAGCTCAGGTTCTGGTACATCATCCACGCGAGACCGTTTCTCAAACCACCTTGCATATCCAGGATTTATCTCACCCTTTGTAGTGTCTGGGACTTGAGTATCACTTTTCAAGTATCGACATCCATTCCACATCTGCTGAAGTAGAGCCTCAGGAATAGTGGCTTCTGGGTGTAATTCGATTACTTGCATACTCAAATCTTCATCATCAGGAACTACTTGATATCTCCCTAGTTGTCTTAGGACTCTTAGTGGCGCATACGGCTGGATGCTTCTCAATCCCAATAGTATCAGATAACTATTTGAGGTTGACATGTGTATCACTTCCCTCATCGGGAGCCATCCCAAAGTCCATTCAATTTGATTTGCCGTTAAAACCCTTAGATGAGATACCCATGCTTCTATCCCTTCTGGAGCCTGATAATTTTTTATTTTTTCCTCATAACTCTCGATGCAATTATCATTGTTTGGCCCATACTGTATGATCTTGGGCTGTTGTTGGAGATGTTCAATCACCCACATTTGCAACAAAATTTTGCATCCTTCGAAGACTTTTGCTCCTGATTTACATAAAGTCAAAGCCCGATAAATGTCTGATAGAATGATGGGGACAAGGGTGTGATTTTCTTTGGTGGTGAGGATTTGCACAACTTTCGCGGTGCGAATATCAATTGTTCGCTCTTTGTTTGGGAAGACCATGATTCCTAGAAAAGCCACCATGAAGGCAAAGCGACGGTGAATCTGCCAAGTGTCTTTGTTTTGCTTGTTAGTAAGGCCTTTCTCATGAATTTCGAACCCATCTGACTTTCCGAACCTTGAATACAAAAAGTTGAAGGAACAACATCCATTGATGACATTGCTTTTCCTGATTTGACTGCTAATGTTCAGAAGACCGAAGAATCGATGTACCGAGGGAGCCTTTGTGAATATCAGGCTTTGATTTCTTAGATTTCCGTCAAAACCAGCATATCCAGCTAACTCCTCTAATGTAGGAGTAAGCTCGAAGTCAGAGAAACGAAAGACATTGTGAGCAGGGTCCCAAAAAGTTACTAACGCTGCAATCAGATCATCACGGGGTTTAACTTTCATAATATCCGTGAGATTTCCCAAATGCTTGACGACCCATTTTTGACCATCTTCTCCTAATTCATACCACCACATTTGAAGCTGAAATAGAAACTCTTCTGTATTCGTGGATGGGGGTTTTGTGTGGTGCTCATTTTGTATCTGAAATTTAATTTTAATAAAGTCAAAACTCATTTTGAAAATATACACTAAAAAAAATTCAATTTTTTATTTATTAAATACCCTTATTTCAAGATTTAAAACTATTTTTGGGAATTTTTTAAAACAACCCATTTTATTCCTCGGTTCTCACCATGATTTCATTTAAGCTGGTCAACAAGCATGTTCGAGGCAAATGAATGCACAGGTAGCAAGTAGGATGCATCAGGATGGTCTTTTTGTTTCGGGTTCACCTGTCCTAGACAGACCCAACCCCTGTGTTGAGACTCCAAGGCCAAATGTACATGATGCAAATAGACGTTCCTACTAGGGATCCGGTTCATGGCTGAGTTATTCTAAGTAAAAAACCTGAGGTTGATTGTTCTAAACCTGGCTTACCCAAACGGATAGTTTGAGCCTAAGCGGGGGCAACGTACCGGGAGCACGAAAGTCTACCCGGCCTAGTTACTTGTCCCGACTTCGTCTTATTTGGTATGGCTTTAACAGAAAGGTGGGCCACGCGCACGTGTGCACCATAAATTCAGAAGACTCAGAAAGAAGGAGGTTTCGTGGCAATTGTATATGCACAATTCAAATAATATTAAAGCAGTAAAAATTTCATTTAGCATATTGAGCATATATCATGTAAAAATCAGATAATAAATAAAGCCAATTATAACAGTTATTTTGAGCTTGAATTCTTAAACCCTGAACCAGTGGTTCTGGGTTTCACTCAAAGTTGTCCCCAGCAGAGTCGCCAGAGCTGTCACACCTCCTTTTTCCGCGCCCGCGGGGCGCGTAGGGAGTTTTCTCCAATTGAAGGACAGTCGAAACGAGATTTATTTAATTATTTCAGAGTCGCCACCTGGGATTTTTAAGGCGTCCCAAGTCACCGGTTTTAATCCCTGGATCGAGGAGAATATGACTCTGTTTGTTATTCTGCGAACCAGAAATCCTGAGTAAGGAATTCTGTTAATCTGGAAGAAGGTATTAGGCATTTCCGAATTCCGTGGTTCTAGCACGGTCGCTCAAATGTTTTTATTATTGGCTTAATTATCTTGGTTTTACTAAATATATTTTTTATTGCATGATTTTACTACCGCTTTTACTTATTGTTTACAATTATATAAACGAATTACGCGTACGTATATTCGTATTATATACCCTTCATAATTACGGAGGATCATGTCACGCATACGTGTACACAGTATAATTGACCATATTATGTCCTTTATTATAAATTCATATATTCATGATTTAAAATAAAATTATGAACGTCATCACCCTTATATTTAAACAGTGAACTGCACATCCCGGGTTATATGAAATTATTTTACATCCTCGAAGAAATCCCTTTTATTAAAATGTTCAGTCGAAGTTGCGCGAACGCATAATTCGAATTGCTTTTAGCAATATAATCAGGTTACGCGAACGTATCCCTAATTACGCCAAATATTCTTAATGGTATTATGGGTTTTCCACGAATTGTTTATTATATCTACACATTTTATATGAAAATCCTGAGAAATTCACATTTAAGGGATGTCTTTAAATTCTTTTAAAAAGAATTCACAATTTATTAAATGTTGCCCGTCGATTATAATTTCCGAGTATAAATTATATTCATCCAAACTATTCAAATTCAAAGAAAAGAATAAAAATATGATTAATACTATTTTTAGCAAATACAACATATATATATGCCAAAGAATGAATTATATATGAAACTAACAAAAAATGATTTATGAAGGGAAGAAGTATTTTTAAACAATTTTTCATTATTTTTATTAGTGCAAATTCTATTTCTAATTGCCATTGATATAAAGTGTTGCAATTTGTGCTTGTACATCTCATCTTATTTTCATATACTTGCTTTTAATCTAATAGGCCTAATTATTTTGTTAATTCTGCTTATGGTTGAACGTAAGATATATATATAATCTAACTGATTTGATTCTCAATTTATGTGAACCATTGCTAAACACTAACATTCGCATTGTAAAATTCCTAGGCCATTTGTTATTAAGAGAGAGAACAAATCTACATAATTGACTTAATAAGATGATATTGCATACAACATTATTCGTCATATTTTGACATTTGCAAACATAGCAGAAAATACTAATGCAACTTTCGACTATTGATTATAATCATAATCATTATTACGCCATATATGGACAAAATGCAACCAACATCATCTAACCTTAATCCACAACCAAACAATCGAAATACGCTAACCATGCATTTTCTTGATATTTCAGAATACTCTATACCTGACTAACAATGTCATAAGACTTAATTAATAGCCAACTTCATGCCATGTTCCCTATCTTAACAATTCAATCATAACTATACTTTAATGAAATTCTGGAATAGATAATACTATTACAACACTTATATGAATTTCAAAAGAGAATGATCAACTGATAATTATCATGTCAAGCATAATACTATATTAACCAACATGAAACAAAGTTGAAATTTACAATAATGATCTTAGATAAATGAAAAATAGAATTGCAATTCAAACTTCATTGATTTGTCATGAAGAGTCTCTTTCCAGCATAGAATTTAAAAGATATGTACCTGGAAATGAAGGAGTAAATTTCAGCAGTTGCAGCAGTAATAAAAAATTCAGCAGAATAGTAGTATTTTCCATAGCTTCGAGCAATAATAAGACCCGAGGAACCCAGATGCACAGTAGCTGTGTTTTTTATGAAACTTCAGATTTTAACTGAACAATGGGATCAAATAAATCCGAACAGGTTCAATGAAAGACTAATATTTCAGATTTCAATTCCTTTTGTGTTTCAGATTCCTATTTCTGATTTTTTTCTCTCTTTCCTCTTCTTACAAAATAATCTGATTTCTTTTCTTTCCTTCCAAATCTGAATTTCAAAATCAGTTTCCTAAAAATCTGCCCCTCTCTTAAAAACTCTCTCTCAAACTCTTATCTTCAGTCTTAAAATCTGATCTCCTAAAAAACTCTCTGAAAAACTCTCTTCAAAGTCTGCCTTTCAAATCAGATTTTTTCTCCTAATTTCCTTCAGATTCTGATCAAAATCTGATCCTCAAATCTCTCAATATCTCCTAATTTTCTTGAAAACTGATCTTGAGTCCTAAAATCTGTCCTTCAAATCAGATTTTTCTCCTCCCAAATCCCTGTCCAGCTCCTTGTATTTATACAGGCCTGCCCCTTTCTTTTTAAGTGCTGCCTGGACCCCTTTCCTCTTTAAAAATCAGAAAGTCCCATAAAAATCTGCTTTTAAATACTTTAAGTGATATTATCCTGATTTTAAGCAGCCCTATTACCCTTTGTTTCCCATTATCACTTTTAAATAATAGCCATTAACTTCCACTTTCAGCACACTACTATTAAGATATTACCCTCATTGTTTTATCTGCTTCATTCCCGAAAATGTCCCTGAAATCCTACTGCAATTAATGTCCAAGTTATCTGAATTAAACTGGTTTATCAGCTAACAACCAATCCTATGGTTAACCTCCTAATACAATTGTATTTACCCAACCTTTGTAAATTTGAGTTCAGAACTATCATCACAACAACATTACACTGAATTTATTATAACAATTCAAACTTGAACTTCAACATTGAACTAGAATCAGGCAATCACAGGAGCATTGTCAATATACTGACAATGCCCTGAAACTCAATGCTCAGAAATCAACATATACACAGCATTCATTTTGACAGACTCATTGAAATGTAAACAAAGGTGATTTAACTGACGAGTATTAACTTAAACTGAATTTCTACAACAATTGTCAACAAACAGTCTATAGAAACAGATTATTTCAATCAGTATTATCACAAACGGGAATTTATAATGTAACTAATCGACGAATTTAATCGAGTCGATTACACACATTGTGAACAAACATAACCAACAGAAACAATTCATTTATTTGATCAGACATATGGGTATGAGACAAAAATGACAGTTTTAATCAAACAAAAATATGAAAAATTAATAGGTTATTAAAACAAACAAAAATACACGTAGAATACACAAAAGAAATAGAAAGATACCTCTGAACCTTCAAATTTATTCAGACTAGAACTCCACTTGGATTCGGACTTTTTGAAATCAAACAGACCTTAGTCGAAGTATTTTCAACTGAAAATACTTTGACTAAGGTCGATTAAACCTAAATCCTTCATTTGAATTGAAAAAGATTCCAAGATTGGAAATTTAGGGTTTCAGATCTTGGATTTTAAATCCGAACATTTCCGGGTAGATTCGAAGGGAACCAAAGATGACACAAGGGTGAGGGAAGCCTAGGGGTGATTTGGTGTTAGTTTAGAACATATCTGGGTGAGTTCATGTTTGGCTCGAATCTTCAAATGAAGATTCGAGAAGCTCTGAAGTGATTCGAGCCAAACAAACACCGGATCAATAACGAGGCATGCTAGGGGGTGCTATGGTGTTAACTAGGGGCTGTTTGGTTTAGATCTGAGTTTGGCTCGAATCTTCAAATGAAGATTCGAGAACCTTCAGGAAGATTCGAGCCAAGCGGCTAACATATACGGATAGAGGGTGTTCAGGGGTTCTGGGGTGTTAAGGTGGTGACCGGCGGCGTTGATGCCGCCGGGTTTCAGGCGGTGGGGAATAAGGGCGGCTAGGGTTATGGTGTGATTTCGGAAGGGATGATGAACAGTAGAGAGGAGGGGGTGTTCAGTTAGGGGCCGAGGTAGGGGTTTGAGCCTTATATAGGGGTGGGGTGGATTGATCTCATCCGTTGGATCAATTAAGATGCACGGTTGAGATCAATCCACTTAACCAAACGTTGTCGTTTGGTTGAAATTCGGGGTCAGGCTGGATCGGGTCAAAGGGTCGGGTAAAGGGTTACGGGTAAGGGGGTGAGATCTCCGCCGTTGGATTGATTCAATCCAACGGTCCTTGATGAAGCGTGACCAAACGCTGTCGTTTTAGCTCGTGTAAATTGGACTGGACAGGTTTGTTTGGACTGGGCTTATGGGGCTCATTTTGTTTGGGCCTGGATTTAGGTCCAGGTCCGATTTTCTTTTTACAACTTATATTTTTTTTATTTTCTAATTTTATTATTAATCATTAAGATCTTAATTAAAATTATAAAAACAAAAATTACCCTTTCAAAGATATTAATTACCTTTTTAACAATTATTTAACACACAGACCAAACATTAATCACACAGTGAAATATTTAAAATAGAACAAATGCATATTTTGTGATTTTATTTTGAATCAATTATTAAATGCATAATTAAATCCTAGTTATGCATGAAACATATATTTTTATTTTAATTTTCATTTTGTTATGACAAAGTAAACATTTATGGATATAAGACAAATATTTAACAAACACCACGCAAATTCAAAAATTGCACAGTAAAAGAAATTTATTTTATTTTTGATTTACTTTGGAGTAGTTTTCGTGAGGCAAAAATCACGTGCTCACAGATCCAAACAAGCGGAAAGTAGCAAAATCGACCCCATTGGTCTCCACTATCCCCATGTTCCTGAGAACCTCATGACAGCTGTCTAGATAATCCGAGGGATCCTCAGAAGATGCACAACTGAAAGTAGTAGTGAAGAGCTTGGTGAACCTGTCCAATCTCCACAAAGCATCGGCAGACATAGCTACTCCATCACCGGTCTGAGCTACCACACCCGGCTGAACTGCTCCAACTGGCTGAACTGTTAGAGTCTGAAAATGGGGAGCCACCTGCTCCGGAGTGCGAGTAACATGAGTCTGGGCTCCTCCTCCAGCCTGAGAGATGGTTGGTGCTACAGGGTACAAGCCTGCCCAGGTGACGCTCTCCATAAGGCCCACTAGACGGACCAGAGCATCCTGGAGTACTAGGGTTGCAATGAACCCCTTTAGGACCTGAGCTGGGCCCATCAGAACTGCCCGGACCGGAATCTCATCATCAAAGTCAACCTGAGGCTCCGCCGCTGGTGCTGCTGCTCTAGGCTGAGCTCTGCCCCAAGCTCGGCCTCTAGCATGGCCTCGGCCTCGCCCTATGCCCCTCGTGGGAGCTACTGCTGGGGGCTCGGGATGCTGGTCAGTGGATGAGGAAGCGCGTGTTCTCGCCATCTGCGAAAGAACATAGTAGAAATTCAGTTAGCATTGAGAAACAAAACCGCACGACAGGAAGGAATACATGTGAAGTTTTTCCTAACTCTGTAGCCTCTGGGGAGTAAATATAGACGTCTCTGTACCGATCCCTCAAACTCTACTAAGCTTGTCTGTGAACTGTGAGACCCATGTAATCTAGAGCACTGATACCAATTTGTCACGCCCCGGATTTCCTGCCCTCGGGAGTCGTGTTGGTGCCTACTAATGGGAGCTAGGCAAGCCGACTATTTGGACAATTTTACTTTCTTTTCCATTTTAAATCGTTTAACAATTACGAGCAATAACTTAAAGACAGCGGAATTTATAACAAGCGAAAGAAAAATAAATAAAATACTGAGTATATCCAATACAACTGTTTAAATAAGACTATCCAGAACTAGAGTCACAGCTTCACAGACGGTCTAAGATTACTACAAACAAAGTTTGAAAGATAAATTGTACACTGTTTCTGAAATAAGTAAATGAAATAGGATAAAGGGATAGAGGGATAGAGGGAGACGTCAAGGCCTGTGGACGCCTGCAGGACTACTTGGATCTCCGTATGGGCTGAAGGCAGCTACCCAAGCTAAGGTTCAAAAGCTGTTGCTCCGGGATCTACACACAGTGCAGAGTGTAGTATCAACACAACTGACCCCATGTGCTCGTAAGTGCCTAACCTAACCTTGGCGAAGTAGTCACGAGGCTAGGACCAGACTACCAAATAAACTTGTGCAGTTTAACTATATATAACGAAAAAGAAGAATAGTAATATACAGTCAAGTATGGGAGGGGGAAAAATGCTGAGGGGAAACATCAATTAAGAATAGAAAGATAGCAGGTAAATAAGAGGAACACCATATCTCAGTTATGAACAAGAATCAAAAATCAAACAAGTGCACGGCATCACCCTTTGTGCTTTTACTCTCGTCCTCACCAAAGCAATCAAGTAATGAAAATGTGCACGGCATCACCTTTCATGCTTTTACTCTCGTCCTCACCATATAATCAATATAATCAGCACGGAATTGTACATCGTGCGGCACGAAATCACCCTTCGTGTTTTACAATCTTCCTCACAAATCATACATGGCATCACTCTTCGTGCTTTAACATTCTTTCACCAAAACAATACGCGGCATCACCCTTCGTGCTTTGACACTCTTCCTCACCCAAACAACAATCACAAACAATAGGGCAAGGAAATAAATGAAATTACAATAAGAATCTCAGCAAGGGAACAATAGTTCAACAATCAAGTCCCAATAAGGGAACAACATCAAAAACATCAACCTCCCGGCAAGGGAAATAGCATTAAAAGCAACAATATCCCGGCAAGGGAGGTAATATAATGATTCTCTTCTCTTTTTCACTTTTTACTTCACAACACACTTCAAAACTTTAGCCAATGCTCTAAAAGGTTCAATTACTACTTATACTTTTACATTTCATTATACAACTTGAGCCAATGCTCCTCAATATTCAAATATCACAATTTCTTCCACAAACGTTGCCCAACAATAGAAATCATCACCAAGGCATAAATAACACAACGAAGTCATAATAATGACAATATAAGACTCACAGTCATGCTTGACACCAATGTATAGATACTCGTCACCATGCCTATACGTCATACTCAACAAATACCACATAGCAAATAGGACTCGACTCCTAATCCCTCAAACTAAGGTTAGACCAAACACTTACCTCGATGCCACGAACACAATTCAAGTCTCAACTATCGCTTTACCCCTTGATTCCACCACTAATTCGCTCTTATCTAGCCACAAGTTACTTAATTACATCACTAAATGCTAAATGAATCAATTCTAATAATTGAAAATAAGTTTTCCAAAGTTTTACCCAAAAAGTCAAAAATCGCCCCCGGGCCCACATGGTCAAAACCCGAGGTCCGAACCAAAATCCGATTACCCATTCCCCCATGAACCTAAAATATATAATTTATTTTGAAATCGGACCTCAGATCGAGGTCCAAATCCCCAAAATTTGAAAAATTTAGGTTCTAACCAAAACACCCAATTTCCCCCATGAAAACCATTGATTTTGAGTTGAAATCATGTGAAAAGATGTTAAGGATTGAAGAAAACTAGTTAGAAATCACTTACAATCGATTAGAAAGAGATGTCGCCTTTGAAAAATCGCCCTAGAGAGTTTATGTTTTGAGAAGATCTGAAAAATGGTTGAAAATGCGTCTAAGTTATGAATTTACAGGTTGTAGGTATCGCAATTGCGACCAGGGTTCACAATTGTGAACCCAGACTCTGCTAAACTCGCATTTGCAAAGCAACTTTCGCATTTGCGAAGTCGGATTTGCAAACATCCTGTCGCATTTGCGATGACAGGCCCAAATGGGGAGCATCGCATTTGCGAAGAAAAATCTCGCATTTGCGAGGAAGGGCTGGCTTGGGCTGTTTCGCATTTGCGAGCTATGTGAAGCCTGCAGGTCTACAATATAACAGCTGAAGTCTATAATTTTTCCAAGTCCAAACTCCACCCCGTGGCCTATCCAAAACTCACCCGAGCCCTCGGGGCTCCAAACCAGATATGCACACCAATCTAAAAAATATCATACGGACTTGCTCGTGCATTCAAATCACTCAAATAACATCAACAAGTATGAATTTGGCATCAAAATCATGAAATTACCTAAGAACTTCAAATTTTCAAATTTTCTCAATTAAGGTCTAATTCACGTCATTTCAAGTTTGTTTCTTACCAAATTTTATAGACTCGACTTAAATCATATATAAGACCTATACCGGGCTCCGAAACCAAATACAGACCTGATACCATCAAATTTTAAGCACATTTCATTTTCAAAAACTCATAAATATTCCAGAAAATAATTTTCTTTAAAAATTTATTTCTCGGGATTGGGACCTCAGAATTTGAATCCGGGCATACGCCCAAATCCTATATTTTTCTACGGACCCTCCGGGACCATCAAATTATGGGTCCATGTCTGTTTACCCAAAATATTGACCGAAGTCAACTTAATTCATTTTAAAGTCAAAATTCATCATTTTTCACATATTGGCTTTCCAGCTATGCGCCCGGACTGTGCATGCAAATCGAGATGAGACAGAAAGAAGTTTTTAAGGCCTCCAAACGCATAATTTATTTTTAAAACAAGTGATGACCTTTTGGGTCGTCACACTGTAAGAAGATCTAACATCATTAACATGAGAAACATTTATTAACAGGTAGCAAATAAGCATGAGAAGCATTTGGGGCATATAACATTTAAGATAGAAAAGGAGATAATTAAAGAACAATGAAAAATCATGGAAAACAAATAATTTGGCGGTGTATAATCACTCGTCACCTCGCATATACGCCGCTCACATGAAATTCACATAGCACATAGTCAGAGGGTTCCTAATTCTCTCAAGTCAAGGTTAAACTCAATACTTACCTCACTCTGCAGTCAATTCAGAGATCTACTAGTGCCTTTCCCCTAGAATCCGCCTCTAAACCACTCGTATATAGCCACAATTGACTCAATAATATCAAATATTGCTAAAAGAATCAATTACAATGCATAAATTTAGAGTTTCCAAACTTTTCCCAAAAAGGTTAAAAATCGACCCCGAGCCTGCTTGGTGAAAATTCGAGGTTCGGACCAAAATCCATTTACCCATTCATCCCCGAGCCCGGTTATATAATTTATTTTGAAATTCGATCTCAATTTGAGATCTAAAATACAATTTTACAAAAATTCCTAATTCTACCAAAATTCCCAATTTCCACCATGAAAATTCTAAATTTTAGGTTGAAAACTTATGAAATGTAATGGGTAATTGAAAGAAAGTAGGTTGGAAACACTTATCAATAAATTAGGGAAGAAAAACTATTGGAAAAATCGCCTCTAGGGTTTTCTAGTTTTGAAATTTTGAAAGAACGACAAAATCCCGTAATTGGTCTATTTTTAATCACTGGGCGTTAGGTATTCATCGCGTTCGCGTGAAACTTGATGCGTTCGAGCAAAGCCTCACTAGCTTACGCGATCACAAGTTGACCGACACGTTCGTGTAGGCTTAGCCCCCTAGCCTCCATTTTCGCGATCCCCACATCGCGTTCGCATAGAACAACAGTCAAGTTCCAGCCCAAACCGTCCAATGCTACGCTTTCGCGTTGGTATAAACACGTTCGCGAAGGTAGTCCCCTCATTGCTCCGCGTTCGCGTCCTGTTCCTCGTGTTTGCATAGAGTACCTTTTTCCCCAATCCCCACTTACCTTTCGCGATAGCGATTGGGTATACGCGACTGCATAGAAGATTACACCAGACACTAGCAGGAATGAGAAAACTAGAAATTTTCTAAGTTCAAAAGGTCCGTAGGTTATCCGAAACTCACCCGAACCCTCGGGGCTCCAAAAAAAAAGCATACCAGTCCAAAAATCACATACAAACTCGCTCGAGTGATCAAAATACTAAAATAACGCCTAGAACTACGAATCTGACACCTAATCAAAAGAAATTTTCAAGAAACTTTAAAACTTCTATTTTATCAACCGAACGTCCGAATCACGTCAAACCAATTCCGTTGCTCACCAAATTTGACAAACAAATCATAAATATAATAATGGACTTGTACCGGGCTCCGAAACCAAAATACAGAATCGGTATCAACAAAATCAAATATTATTCAATTCTTAAAATTATTAAACCTTTAAACTTTTAATTTTCGACAAAAAATAATAACTCGAGTTAGGGACCTACGAATTCGATTTCGGGTATATGTGAAGGTCCCAAATCACGATACAGACCCATTAGAACTGTCAAAATATGGATATGGATTTGTTTGCTCAAAACGTCTATCGAAGTCAACTCAAATAAATTTTTAAGGCAAAATTCTTATTTTTATTACTCCCTCTGTTTCAGTTTATGTAAACCTATTTACTTTTTGGATCATTTCAAAAAGAATGACTCCTTTCTAAATTTGAAAATAATTTAGCTTAAACTTACAATTCCACCATTAATGAGAAACTTTTATAACCACACAAATATTCTGGGTCCCTTTTTTATGTTTAGGATCACAAATTCCAAAAATCTTTATTTTTTCTTAAATTCCGTGTCTCGTCAAACATGTTCACATAAATTAGAATGGAGGGAGTAGTTTTTAATATAAAAGTCATCCGAAAAAATATCTGGACTGCGCACGCAAATTGAAGAAGGCTTAAAGAAGCTGTTGGAGACATCGAAATACAAAATTATATTACCGAGCTATCGGGTTATCATAATTTAAGATAATTAAGCAACTAAATTCATAATAAATCTTATTCTAAGGTTAGAGGCACTTTCGTCATTTTCGACACTGACATCTCTTTTCTCCCTGAGCATAGTTTTATAAAATTGCAAATTCCTTAATGTAAGTGATTTTGCTGCAAGTGATATATATGTCAAGATGGAACTACAGAAGTCTTTAGACTATCGAAATTTTACTGTTTGAATACAAAATAGGAATATTAGATAAATCAAAGGTTCTTGATTTTTTCTTCTTTTTTTTTTGGCAATCCGCTAGGCAAGCGCCTAAGGCTAGTTTTTTATTAATAAAAAAAAAAGAAAAATACAACAATTAGGAAAAGTAAAAATAAGGGGGACAATAGCACCAGCTTTGTTACCCATGTGCCTTGGCTATATAATCACTCCTCTGCGCCTCACATTGCCTTATGATGGCAACCTCATGTAGAGGATTCATGGTGTAGCTGCCGGCAAAGTCTTATGAGGGCATATAATCTCATAGCCGTGTGGATATTTTCCAAAGTCATAGGACCAAGGCAACACAAACCGGGCTAAACCTTATTCTATGAAAGGACCAAATATTCTATGATCATCACAGAGTTTATAACATACTCTGTGATGATATTACAGGTGAGGATACTAAGAAAATGGTAAAATAAAATGTAGTACCAATGTGATTTTTGTCCCTTCTTTTCCAAACTTGAAAAATCTTCAATTTGTAATTCTTTGTCGTTTTCCTCAACCTTTTGCAAAATGTATTCAAAAAACATCATTTCCTTTTTGAACGGTTAGACCTCGTAGAAGTAGTTGGGCAGCCTGCTTTTGTTTGGCAACTCTCATTGGAAGTCGCCTAACAATTCCTTCCCCACTCACCTTGTCGACCCAGCTTTTATCTCTTGTACGAATGTTGTGATTTGGTCCGATGCGCGAGGGTGATAAATCTTGTTGCTTACACAGTGCAAACATTGGATCGTCCTCTCTTGCTAAATTCAAGTCAATCCCCAAATTCACATATTGTGGAGCATTGGCACTCAGAATTGATTCCAAATACATTCTCTCATCATTTGACATAAATCGACTGGTTGTAGCAATTAGCTTCTGTCCAAATGTTGGTGCTGTGACTTGTCTATCACCTATAGGACTAGCAGCTGGAATAAGTTGTTGTTGTCCAGCATATGTCGAAGTCGATGCCAATTTGGACATTGTTGTTGCTTTTCGACCATAAGTATGTATAACAGCTGAATTGTTTGGATCAAGCTGTTGCTGCCCAGATTGATTTACGTCTAGAACTACAATCGAGTTGGCTTCAAGTACATTTGTGTCATTTCGCTGCTGCATCGCGTCGAGCCAAATTCTTTCCTTGTGTTGCTGTCCATTTTTTGGCCCCTAACTTACTGACTGTGGGCTGTTTTCAATTAGCTGTTGCTGTCCCGGATTTGGTGTTGCTTCATATCGATCACAAATAGCAGTAGGAGTGTTCACAATTTGCTGCTTCTACCTTCCAGATTTCTTGTTTGTTGCCTTTGCCTTCGAGCTAGTTGTGCTCATTTCAATCTGTAGATTGCTTGTAGTCTGCTTATGCTGTCTAGCCATGAAGCTAGTAGGAAAATGTTGTTGTTGTCCTGCATTTGGATGCAGCAGTGAATCACATTGAGTGCGTGCACGTTGTTGTTGCAGCCCAGGATAATGACCATGAGCATAAGAAGCTTCTTGACTGCATCGCTGTTGCTGCCCAGATTGCTGTTCAATGGAATCATCAAGCTCATCATCCACACCATTTTTCCAATGCTCCTCTTCTTCATACTCAGCTCGATCTGCCCAGGTTTTACTCCTTGGCATCATTCGATCAAAAGATTTCTCCTCTTGTCTAACTGTTATTTCATTGATCTTCTCCGTCAAGTATTCACTTCTGTCCTTGATGACTTCCTTATCATTAACTGTAGATAGTAGAGGTTACACAGAACCACTATGTTCACCAATCGACTCAACGCTTTGAGAAGGAATTTCTTGTGTCGATGTATTCAAAGTGACCAAAGGTTTCTTGATCATGGGATTGGCATTCAACATCATTGAAACCTGTGCATCTTTGATGATTTTCTTCACTTGAGGACAAGAGAATTGCAGCTTGGAGGGGCTGAAAATAGGTTCACGAGCATCCTTCACCACGTCGTCTAAATTGCCTGTTGAAACATTTCGTCGAAAACTCATATTTTTCATCAGATTGTTACTGGGCTTATGTCCTTTGCTACTGCTGGAGACTGGAACTATTTGCTGGGTTGAATGAAAATCTTTTAACGTTGTTGAATTAATTTCAAAATCTTCCTCTGCTGTAAATGCTCATGTCACTTCCACAGCCTTTGGATCGTCGACAAGAACCATATCTTTTGAGCCACTTACTGGAGCAGCTGAAACTTCTGGTTTCTGCTTTTGTTGTACACTTTGTGGTGTTTTTGAATGGCTGGTTCTTGGTGTTGCCTCACTTTCAAAGCCTTTTACATCTAAACCAACACCAGCAGTAGCATTTTCCTGCACAGCTGTTGGAGTTAAATTTTGCTCATGATCAACAGCTGCTACTGATGGTGTAGCATTTGGAGCTGTAGCATTTGACAAAATAGTTGTAGAACTATTAACGTCCAGCTTGGTACAGATATCCTTCAACTTCTTATTATCTCCAGCTTCCTTTTTCTTCTCCACACCTACACCCTCAATCTTTTCCCCATCTTCAACTTGCCCTAAAGCATCAGTCAAGTCACTACCAACAGCAATAGCTTCAGGTAATTCAGTAAGCTCAGTTTCAAAATCTGAACCTTTAGGAAGTCCAGCTAAAATTCTACCACCCACAGCTTTGTAAATCGTATCCAGAGCTCTACTAGCAGGAATATCACATGGAAAATTAGCTTGAGGCTTCTTAAAAGCTGGGGCATCTCCTGCATCTGCCACACGATTACTAGACAACATAGCGTTGTCTGCATTCATGGCTTTGGAAACACTACTAGATGCATTTCGTCCAACATCTGTTTTCTGCTGTTTCTGTGAGTCCACCTGCTTTGTAGGTGATTTTCTAGATGTTACCATATTCCAGCTTTCTGGAACCCTAGGATCAGAACCTACAACTGGCACCCTAGGATCAGAACCTATTCGATCAACAGAAGGAGTCGAAGGAACAGTAGATTTCCAAACACCAGCATGTGAATGCAAAACTCCAGCTGATTGCAATGTAACTCCACCAGTATTTCCAACCCTGAAATGAGCCGCTTGAACAGGAGCAGTAGTCTGCTCGTCCACCAAATTTTGAGGTTGCCTAAAATCCTCGATCACTGCCTTAATACCTACAGCCAGTGTATCATCACCAATTGCATTCACATCGCTAGTAGATGTTGCTTGTGTAAACTGTATGGCGTTACCAGCAGAACCTCGAACAACCTGCTCAAACCCAGTTGTTCCTTGATCTCCCTCTGCCATACCATCCTTTAAATTACCTTCAAAACTTTGTCCCTCAACATGCACATCAGAAGCATTCTTCACAGCTGCAAGTTTAGAACCTGCCGTTTTTTCTTCAGTAATCATACCATTTGTTCCATCCATATGCCCCTTGTCTATTTGTTTTCCTTCATCACCTTGCACAACCTGTTGCTCAACTGCATTAACATTTTTTGTCTCCCGTGCTATTTGTACTATTTTTGCATTAAGAAAATCCCTGGCATCACCTTTCAATTTGTCCAGATTGCCCAGCCCTTCAACGTCTTTCACTAGAGCAGCAGTTTCCTTATTTTTCTCGATCCTCCAACGACATTATCATTCATCATGGCCTTGATGTTTACAACAAGTACAAAATTTTGGAAAGTTATCATACACGATCTCCTAAAAATGTTCAACAGTTTTCCTTGGATTTCTATCAACAATGTGAATCTGAACACGCTTAGAATGTTTGTCCAGTAGGTTTATTAACACCTTCACCCTCGCCGTACTTGGTCGTGTTCTATCTTGTGTCGCTTTGTCCACTTCTAAAGGCTTCCCCACAGCTGGAGCTATGGACATTAAGGATTTCTTTGCAAAGAAATTTACAGGCAGATCTGGCATAGAAATCCAAACGACTGCTCTAGAGGTTTCTTCACGTGGATTAAATCCCATCGTCCATGGGAATGACCTAAAGAAGAATTCATCTCCCTTTGCCTTAACAAAACCAGTAGTTTTTTATAACACCTGAACAAAATCATCAAAGAGATCAAACCTTACCAGTATGTGTCGATATTCAAGTTGTCCAACGTTACAATACCCTTTCACGTCAAATTATTTTGGTATAAGTTGTCACAACTCATGGATATTTGGCTTCCCATATGAGAACTTAAGAATAACTGCTTGATGCAGTCCTTCCTCAATTGTAAACGCATTAACATCTTCAGTTGTGAATTCAACAGTAGGTTCACCATACTGAAACGTGAGTGGACATAACTTCACCTTTGACGAATTTGCGGCAGATTGTTGTCCTTGTAGTTGCGATGCATATGACTGTTTTGTATTGTGAATTGGATAAGTTTCTCTACTGATTTGGGTGGACTCTCCCACAGCTTGGAGCTGGGGAGAGACAGCAGCATCCATGGCTGCTCAAAACATCACATAACTGCCGCAAAGAACATCCAAAAAAGCCGAAATCTGGAAAAAAAATTGTCGGTGCTACAGTAGTCGCAAATTGAATTTAAGATCTGGAAAAATTGGCCATGAATTTGAGGATGAAACCAATTGGGATTGTGTGCAAAGAGTAGATGTATGTTTTGACACCAACTTTGTTAAGTTCCACCGTCGAACGCCAGAGTTGTGGCCTGGTGAATAGTGACGGAGTTACTATTCAAGGACTTCCTAGAGATAATTTGATTAGGAATTAATTTTAAAATCATGTTCTTGATTTTTTCGGCCGGGCTCACAGTATGTATTTTGTCTAATCAGCACAATAAATCGAAACAACTAAGAGGGTGTTTGACTAAGCTTATAAGCTGGTCAAACTGGCTTATAAGCACTTTTTGGCCTATCTACGTGTTTGGTAAAATTAAAAGTACTTATAAGTTAAGTACTTATAAGCCAAAAATAAGTCAAAAGCCATAAGTTGGTCTCCCCCAACTTATCAAATTTCAGCTTATAAGCACTTTAATTTTGACCAAAATATTTACTATTCTATCCCTCAAATACTTTTTTTTAAAACAAAACTCTTCGTATACCCAGTTCTTCAGGTGCATATTATTAAGTTCAGCACTTTTATCCAAACATATAACTGCTTATTTTTTAAATCAGTTTCAGCACTTAAAAGTGTTTTTCAGCACCTAATGCTTATCAGCTACTCTAAATCAGCTAAGCCAAATGGGCTCTAATAGTGTTTGACCAAACTTTTAAAAACTCTTAGCAGCAATTAGTGTTTTATCAAACTTTTAAAAACTGCTTCTAAGTGTATTTTTCTCAAAAATGCTTCTCAAAAAAGTGCTTCTGCGAAAAAACTACTTTTTTTGCTTCTCCAAAAGTGCTTATGCTTCTACTCAAAAGCATTTTTCTTCTTCTAAAAGCTTGGCCAAATACTTTAACTTTGGGAAAAAAGTACATTTTAAAAAAAAAAAAACTTTTAAGCTTGGAGAAGCTTGGCCAAATAGGCAATAAATCTAAAACATAAAATAATGGTTATGCTATGCATCCATCATTTTAGCTTAATGGTTCAGTATTCAATTTTTAACCATTGAACTTGTTATAATTTGGAAATAAGGGGTTCAGAGTGTAATACTTTTTAATTTTTTTAGTATTTTCTTATATGAGCCTTGAAGCAACGGTCAAGTTGTTTCTGTGTGACTTATACATCACAGGTTCAAGCCGTGGAATCAGCCAATGATGTTTGCATCAAGGTAGACTGCCTACGTCATATCTCTTAGGGTGTGACCCTTCCTAAATCCCTTGTTTTGTGCACTGGCTGCCCCTAGGATTTTCTTATATACACTAACTCTGCCACTAGCTATGCATCATATTCACATCATGAGACCCTATAAATAGACTAGAGTGTTTGTCCGTATAAATGTAAAGCATGAAATAAAGCACCAAGGAGAGTAAACACTATAGGCAAGATATGGCTATTATTTCTCTATTGGCCACAATAGGGTACTTTGAGATTTTTGTAGCAATCTTTTGCTTTTTTGTCTTGGCTTTCCAAGGCAGAGGTAGCTTTATATGGAACTGGCCATTTCTTGGGATGTTTCCAAGCCTTGTTTTCCATATACATAGAATTCATGAAAGGAGTGTAGAGGTTCTTTCAAGAACTAGGGGTACTTTCTTGCTGAAAGGTCTTTGGTTTACTAATATGGACATTCTTGGTACAGTGGATCCTGCAAATGTACAGTATATTATGAGTGCAAATTTTACAAATTTTCCAAAGGGGCGCGAACTCAGGAAGATTTTTGATGTTCTAGGTGATGGAATTTTTAGTTCTGACATGGATCTGTGGAAGAATCAAAGGAAACTTGCTAGAGCATTGATCACTCATCAGAGATTCCACAAGTGTTTGACGAAAATCAGCTTGGACAAGGTAAAAAATGGCTTGATTCCAATCCTTGAGCTCATTGCTAAAGAAGATAGAATTGTTGATTTGCAAGATGTTTTCAAGAGATTCACCTTTGATACGACGTGTAAATTACTCACAGGATTTGAATCTTGTTGCCTCTCTCTTGAATTCCCGGAAGTTCCCTTCTTGAAAGCCATGGATGATGCTAAATATGTTGTATCCATCCGATATTTATTGCCAGAAAGTATTTGGAAGTTGCAAAAATGGCTAGGAGTTGGGCCTGAAATGCAACTAAGAAAAGCTTCGGATGTTCTTGATCGTGTTATAGGTGAGTATATATTGATGAAGCGCGAAGAATTGAGTAGAGTTGAAAAATGTAAGGAAAACGAAGAGGGTTTTGATTTATTAACACCATACATAATCAACGATGGAGAAAGAACATCAGGGTTGAAGTTTGACAAGTTCTTAAGGGATACCTTTTTAAACTTCATGTTCGCCGGGCATGACACGGTTAGCTCAGGCCTTACGTGGTTCATTTGGTTGGTGTCCACACATCCTGAGGTTGAGAAGAATATAAGGGAAGAACTTAGGGCTATTATCCCACCAGAAGAAGCTGAAAAATGGAGGCTTTTTACGGCTGATGAGTTGAAAAATGTGATTTATTTACACGCTGCATTGTGTGAATCACTGAGGCTATATCCCCCTGTCGCATTTCAGCATAAGACTCCACTAGAACCTGATATTCTCCCTAGTGGCCACCATGTTCATCCTAATATGAGAGTGATGATTCCTTTATATGCAATGGGAAGGATGGAATCCATCTGGGGAAAGGATGCCTCGGAATTCAAGCCACACAGATGGATTTCAGACCGTGGAACGATTAACTATGAGCCATCTTACAAGTTCTTTTCTTTCAATGCAGGACCAAGAACATGCTTAGGAAAAGAAGCAGCTTTCACTCAAATGAAAGTAGTAGTTGCTACTATCATCCATAATTACCAAATTGAAATGGTGAAAGGTCATGTTGTTTACCCTAATGTCTCCGTTATGCTCTACATGAAACATGGCTTTAAAGTTAGAGTTAAGAGGAAGTGGGCATAGTACTTTTATATTTATCTCTATGTGGAAGGATATAGTCCAGTCTCATGAATACTCGAGCTATAATGTTACTTGTGTTTTATGTTCAAATAATGGGAATGTCACTAGCACAAAACTCAAAAGGATAAAGTAAGTGTATTTTCCAAATGTTAGTAATGTAAACTTAAATAACTTTTGGTGGAATGAAACAATAAGTCCTCAAGTCTTTTACGTTTCAGTTGTTATGTACAATTTCAAACTGAATTAGCTTGTTATATGAGATGTTAAGTAACGTATTTCATAAGCATGAGATGAATATTCATTGGGAAAATTATATTGGTATTGTTCTATCAGTACTACGAGCATTCACATTGACACACTATCATCACATTATAGGAGGGCTCGATCCATCCCCGTGAATACTCAAGTTATAATGTTACCTTTATTAATTAAAATAATGGGGTGTGTTGTATGATAAAATTGCGGAATTTGAGGTTTATGAATTTCTGTACTAGCCTCAAGTTAATATTTCCTCCGATCCATAATAAGTATTTTTTTGGCCTTTTTTGTGGTCCAAAATAAGTGATTTTTCTAGATTTTAAGAATGAATTAATTATTTTTTCCTATATTGCCCCTGGAGTAAATAATGTTGGAATATATATTAGGAGTATTTATGTGAAGAGATAATAAAGGTTAATATGGTCAATTTTATTGTTAATTAATGTTAAAAAATAAATTTCTTAATCCGTGTGAAAACAACCATGGATGGAAGAGAGTATATAATAGTCAGAATTCTTTTTAGTATATGCTGGAAGAACGAATACGTTGCATAGGCAAAAGAAAGACATATAAATAGTCAGATCCAAGAAGTTACTCTTTACGAAAAGATTGAAAAAAACAAAAAGTATCACTGCAATTAATTTCTTGGAATATTATATTATTACCCTCGATTATAGTTTGATAAAAAGCCACATGATCTGTAACTTTATTACGTTACGTTATGTGCATTATTAGCAATAAGTACCCCTACACAATATAGATGTTGAAGGCAATAAACCAAACCTAATCCCGATGCAATTATCAGTTTAATTTTTTATGCTAAAGTTAAATTATTTGTTTTGGTGTAAACTTCGGGTGTCTGTAATTATTAATTGATATGAACCTTTATGGTTTGCTTTATAACCTGATTTAATACCTAAAATTGGTTTTCTTGTAAAAGAGTTTAACTTTGCTCATTACATGATATGTCACTTATTAGGTAATTATATAAAAACCCCATAAATAAATATTAATCGATAATTTAGTAAAATGATTACTAACATACTATTACAAGTTAAAATTGCAAATAGTGTTAAGAAAATATTTACACGATCAATATATATAACGTAAATCCATTATATAATTATTACATACTCGATGTGTTTGACAATGAAAGTAGAATATAAAAATTGCACGGGCGCCCTATTTGATCGCCCTCATTTAACTTATACCCATATTTTTAAAATTATTTAACATATACCCTAATTTTTACAACTTCAGGCGTCTCCTTCTTCGTGCTACCTGTGCGCTCCTTTCTTCCTCATTTCTTTGTTAGTCTCTTAGAACATCTTGTTTTTGATAATGTAATACTTCGCTTCATCATTTGTATTTGTGCAGATGCTTACATTACAATGCTTGAGGTGAGCGATTTTTCTCTGTGCTTTTCACGTTTATTGTTTCAAAAATTTATGATTTAGATATTGTCAGCAATCTGATTATTTTATAGTAGTAATATACTATGAAAGAATAAGGTGATTATTTATCTAGTATGTTAGAAAGCTTTTTCAAAAACTTTAGCTTATATAGTGCTGAAGTTTTTACAAATGAACTAAATAACTTCAGCATCTTCTGCTGAAATTTTTGAAAAAGCTTTACGACAAAACTAATGAATCCAGGATAAAAAAACTTCAGCTTATTTAGTGCGGAAGTTTTTATAAATGAACTAAATAACTTCAGCATCTTCTGCTGAATTTTTGAAAAAGTTTTACGACAAAACTAATGAATCCAGGACAAAAAACCTTCAGCTTATTTAGTGCTGAAATTTTTGCAAATGAACTAAATAACTTCAGCATCTTCTGCTGGAGCTGTTGAAAAAGCTTTACGACAAAACTAATGAATCTAGGACAAAACTTCAGCTAAAACATGCTTAAGTTAAGCAAATAGAGAACAAAATTTCAGCTAGTAGAATGCTTAAGTTCAGCAATTACAAACAATTTCAGGTCATGCTGAAATTTGCGTGATTGTCTTTGTTACTTCAGGCCCGTATACTTTAAGTTTACGCGAAAAGTGGATATGCTTGCAATTTTTTTTTTTGCAAAGCAGATATAAATTAAAATGTGACCCAAAAAGCGAGTATAGATGCAAATCCCCCGAATCTATTGCCACCTTACTTTTTAAAGGAGTTATATAACTAAAATCAGTATAACTAATATCATTTAACTATAAAACATTTAAAAATCAACAGAGTAAATTTTTTCAATGAAAATGCCAAAATTAAACTTTAATTAATAATATCCTTCAACATTATTTAAAGTACATAAGTCACTTCTTCCTTCAACACGTAGAGCACCAATCTTCTTCACTTCCTATCTTCTTCAACAGCTAGCCTTCTGTCTTCTTATTATCCATAGCTACATGTTCTAGAAAACAAGCTAACTAATTAACAAAGAAATGTTTGTTAATTAAATTACTTGAGAAATAAACTCGAAGAGATCATCTCACCTTCAACGACTGACGTCTTTGGACATTGTGTATACGGTAGAAATCGGGGCTACCCAATTTTGTGGGCTCGAGGGTCACTTTAAGAGCGAGATCGAAATAGACTAGGAGCAAGCCCGATGAGTACGGTCAAAATCATATGCGTCCGATTTATAGACTCGAGGGTCTATCTTAAGCCCGGGCTTAGGCGAGGTCGAGTTCGAGCCCGATGGATCAGATTCGAGCTCGAAGATAGGATGCAATGCCCGGGGATCAAAGTGCAATAGGCACCGAAGTTAAGTATGCTCCACCTCGAAATTGTACCGTTATGGATTTGTAACAGAATGAGCTGGATTCCTTCCACGTCCCCAAGATCATGGCGCAAATACCGAAATAAAAGTGTACAATTCCGTAATAGGCGGTTAGATAGTTGTATTAAGAATATACCTTACTGTAAATAGAAATATACTTTATTTAGGATTCTCCTATTATATAAAGGGGACCCCAATCATTTTGTAATATCATCTAATCATTGAAAAAACAATACACTCTCTACTTTTTACCTATTGTTCATTAGAATTGTCCTGCAGCTCCACTGCTCTTACTTTACTTTTCTTGCTTAATTGTTCTTATTATTCTAAACTCACCTCGAGGTCACTAAGCTCAAGGTCACCGCTGCTGAGTTATATTGATTTGATTCACTTATCTCTTTTATTTCTACTTCATATTTTTTAATTTTTAATTGGTATTGAGCTAAATCACATATCTTTAAAACCACAAATCTAATTTAATTGTTACTAGTATTTTCGAGGTAAACACATTGTTAGATAATATTCTGCATCTATTTGGAGGATTTATAGGAAATTAAATTTACTATAATATGTCATGTTTCCACTTTGATTTGGTTGTATTTCCACACATATATCTTTGTATTTATTCCCCCCCCCCCCCCGTTCTGCAGCGGTTTTCAAGCTAGCACCCGTTTCAGCATATTATCTCGCTCGATTCCAAAAAAAAAAAAAAAGGAGACGTTGTTCCACCGATTGTAATATAGATACTTATAATTCACTTCGTTGGGTCATTCCACCGAAATCTTTTAATTTGGTATTAGAGCTCTAAAGATCATTTCACTTTAGGCAACTCCCAATGTGAGTAGTAAAGCAAAAAGGGGCTGTCCCAACTATATCTACAAAGTCCAACCATTCCAAAAAGAAAGCATGAATTTTGAAGACATTTAAAGAGGTTTGATGAAGATGACAAAGAACTACAACTTGAAGAAGTTACAAGTTTGGGCAAGAAGGGACAAGACTTTAGTTCCTACTACATTTTATTCTATCACTTTATTAGTATAGTCATTTGTAATATCATCACAGAGTATGTTATAAACTTTGTGATGATCATAGAATATTTGGTACTTTCTAGTTCTTACTTTTTGCATGTATGCTAGTAGGTGAGACTATTTTATGTCTCGATAGGATTAGTAAGGTAAGGTTTAACCCAGTTTGTGTTGCTCTTGTCCTATACTTTTGGGAAGATATCCAAATGGCTACGAGATTATATGCCAATAAAAAAAAGATCATTTCTCTTCTTTGTATGATGGCACCTTCTTCATACATAAAAATTAACAAATCTATTATTCAATATTTATGGACTATTGATAGCCCTATTGGCACATTCCATGGAGTGCTCATATAGTTCGTCTTGGATTCTCACAATTCTGTCAATTGTTTGCAATAAGCATTACAAATACACTGTAGGTTTAATATTAAGCGAATTACATTTCCTTTTCTCTGTTCTTATGGAAGAAACGTAGGTTTGTGAATAAGGAAAAATTGAAAGCTTTCAATGAAATTGTCACTTCGCAAATTATTTATTAGACGTTATTGGCACCCAGCACAGGAAAGTGAAATGGATTGGGGGGGGGGGGTATTGTTGACGTTAGTGCAGCCCGAAGGAATTTTCCGATGAGCTTCCATGATTTCCGATAGTTTTGGTGTGATCAGGTAAAGGAAGAGAAGAGAAGAGGAAAGAGAGCTGGGGAGGAGGCGGGTTGGGGGTCATGTCCAGTGGAATTATTTTAGGTTATTGGGGGTTTAGGATCGGGTAACAGGGTGAGTACGAGAGGATTCGGGTCTTTTAAGTTTTAATGGGTTAATTGAATTTGGGAGTGACACGTGGCATACCGTTTAAATGAGGGCAAACTCGAATGAAAGTATTACGATAAGGATTTAGTCGACCAAATAGTATAATGTACGACACTTTTAAAAAATATTCGATAATACATGAGCAATTTTGATCCTTTTTCGGAATAATTAAGCATGTGACATGTGTAGTCGAGACTTGCCTTTTGTTTCTTTTAGCACTATTTTCTTGATATCTTTTTAAAATATCAATATACTTTTATTAATTGTGCCTGTGAGCACGTGATTTTTGCTTCACACGACAATCGCTCCAAAAAGAAATAAAAAATATATAATTGGCCCCGCTGTACAATTTCGGATTTCTGTGCGGCACCTTGTGGATTTATTTGTGATTTTGGCCCATTCTTATTTATTTACTTTATTAAAATAAAGTTCAAAAAAATATGTGTCCTGCATAATTCAAACCGTAATCCGGTCGTTAAATAGAAAATCGTGATTAGGCATTTTCGTCCGTGATTTTATTTGGTTTGACCTTACCTGTTTTGAAATATTTTAGTATGTGTGCAAATAATTGTATTTGAGTGTGTATTTAATTTTAATTTGATTTTTTGGCTTAGTTTTGTTTTAAAATAAATAAGAAAAAGAAATAAAAAAAAAGAAAGGAAAGACCCCTTCCGGACTTGGGCCAATTTGTTAAAATTGGCCCAACAAACTCAGCCCAAACGGACAGCCCAAGCCACCAGTCCAAACAGCCCACCCCCAGGCCATGAAACGACGTAGCTTAACACCAAAACTACGTCGTTTCGATGCCAACCCATCACAACCGTTTAAACCAAGCCGATCCAACGGTCCAAGATCAATCCCCATAACCCATCAACAAACCCGACCCGTTTACACCCGGACCAAACCCAAACCCTCAACACTTGAAACGACACCGTTTCACTTAAGACCATCAGATCCAAACCGTAGATCTAGATTGATCTAACGGTTGAGATCAACCCACCCACTAACTATATAAGCCCAAATCCTTACCCTACCCCCCCTATCCAATACCCCAGCTTCGTCGTCTTCACCCAAACCCACGAACCCTAGAGCCGCCCCTGCACACCTTCACCAAAAACCCGGCGGCCTGAACGCCGATGACCTCCACTTGAACACCATGGAACCTCCTCACCACCCTGAACATAGACCTGTTAGCCGTTTGGTTCGAATCACCCCCCAGGTCCTCGAATCTTCATTTGAAGATTCGAGTCAAACTCGATCTACACGGTTTTACCCCAGCTTCACACCAGATACTCCCCAGACCCCCCTCGTGACCGAACCATACTTGGTTTGGTCCGAATCTGACCAGGGAAGCATGAATCCCAGATCTGAGTTCTGAGAACTTTGTAGTTCTTCATCGCTGGCCCATGCCAGTCCGAGCCAAAGAGATTAAGGTCTAATGGACCTTAATCGAAGTGTTTCTCATCTGAGAAACACTTCGATTAAAGTTCGTTCAGCCTTAAGAAAGGTCTGTCCAAATCCGGGTTCAAACTTTTTAACTTTTCAAGTTTAAGGTGAGTCTGCTTTCTTTCCTTTATTTGTTTTTAGTCCGTGTGATTTGTTTTAAAAGACTGTTCATATTTGTTTTAATTTTATCAACTTTTGTTTGTCCACTTTGTTTGAACCTCTGTGTTTGTCTGAATCCCTCCCCTCCTATTCTGATAAGGCATGTGTATTGGTGGTATTCCGAATTTGTACTGACTAACTGATTCCTCAAAGTACAATTCTGTTTTAATCAGTATAAGTTGAGTCATGTGTCCCATACTTCTGAATGTCTGATTTTTGGCTACGATTGTGTATGTTAATGCTAATATAGTCGAGTCGACATGAGTCGTCAATTAGTTTTCAACTGTCTGAGCATAGTAAATCGATTTGCTTCTGTTAAACATTTTTGAATCAATTAAGAACCAATTTTGTTCATTTATAGCTGTTGAATTGATCAGTAATGTAAAAAAGGGATTGTTTATGTTTAAATCCTGAATTGGAAGGCATGTGCACTCGTGCACAGCATGTGCATTGGTGCACCTCATGTGCCTTGTGCACAGCCTGTTTTTCTGCATTACGAAGCTTTTAAGTTTTAAACAATCTGACAGTATATGCTGTCAGATATATTTTACTGCCCATACTTGCTTTTTGATAATAAAGTAAAAAGTTAAAGCCTGCTAAGGGAATGTCATGGGATTAATACTTAAATAGTTGAGTGGAAACTGAAAAGTAATGGGCACATGGGAGGGGTGTCTGATTAATCTAACAGGCTGTAAAAGGTTTGAGGTTGGGGTTTATAAAGAGAGGACCATCTGATATTAGGGGACAGACAGAGATAGAGAGAGGGATAGAATTAGGAGAAGAAAAAGATAGGGGAATCAGAACTGAAAAAAAAAAAAAAAGAAAAATACACACACTGTGAGAAGTTTTGAAAGAGAGAGCTGATAGAGATACACAGAAAAAGCATACAGAGATAGAGGGAGACACTGAGAGGGAACATCTGAGAATTTCAAATTCTGAAAAATAGAAACTGGAAAAGTTTTCTCTTTGATAATCCAAATAGATTTCGAATTGAGGACTGACATTAGAATTTGAAAAGAAAGGAGATAGGGAGAGGGATATCACAAAAAATCAGGAATTGTCTTCTCCCTACTGTTTGTTCGATTCTCATTTTGTTCAAACTGTCCAAGTTAGTCCTGTTTTCCTTCAAGTGTCAGCTAAGTCTATTGTTTGGATTTGTGTTGTTGGTTTCCCCTGGGATTGGATTGCTTGATTCTCTGATTCCATTACTACTGGGAATTTGTTTCATTCTGCCTCTCCTCCATTGGCTTTATTGGCCTCTTGCACTGGGATTTCTGTTCTATTTTGGTACCTGCTGTTACTGCTGTTGTTTGGTGTCGCTGCTATTGCCCTACTGACCCCTTGCTCCTTCTGTTTGTATCCAATATCCAGGTACATACTAAGACTCGCATTTGATGTAGCAATGAAAGCATGAATCAAAAGATTTGAAGGATTTAGAAGCACCTGTTGTATTGCTTATGAATTGCCTTTTAATGTTGTTAAGATTTGTAGTTTCTTGGTCTGATTAGCCTAATAGAGACACATTAGTAAGGTTGTACTTAATTAAAGTTTATGTCAATCTGAAACTGTGACATTTTATTCGTTTAGTAGTACATAAGATGTAAATACAATCCATGAAATGTGCAGCCATTTTAATACAATTGTTAACTCAAACTCGCTATTTAAGCATGTTTCGAATATGTAAGGGCAAATGATTGTTTAGCTCTAGCTAAAGACAATACAGTTTCAAACTCTTGAGTTTCGTTTTGCGTGAAGCAGTTTACAGGATGAGTTTCAAATACCACTAGTCGCATTTCCTAAACAAGCAATTCTAATTAATCTTGTCTGAATAAGTTAAAGTTAGGGAGTTCTTGTAACAGTCGTAGCATTTCATCAATCCCATATACATTTATTTTATCAAGTTCAGAGCATGTTTGCATGAGGTACAATGTTTCTTCAGTCCGTAAATGGTTAATCGGACGATTAGCTAAAATCCGGATTTGGGCCAAACACATAGTTAAAATAGCACGTATCTTTTCTTCTATTTTTAAGAGATAAACACATCAGAAATGTAACCGTTTTAGGATGTTCCTTCTAAAATAATGAGACGAGCCTCGCCAAATGAGATGTAAATCGCGGGGCCCTCAATAAATAACCTTGATAATTATCTAGAATTCAGGATGGGCCATTTAATAAATTTCATGGCCTTCTACAAAGATAATAGCGCGTTAGACTCTGTTGGCGCGGTTTAATTAAATCACATTCTTAAATTCGGGTGCACATTGATGTGACCCAAATCCAAATCTCAATGAAGTCCAAATGTGTCGACAATCACGGGTGCATTGATTGTGACGTGGTTCGAGACGCATTTTCACGACGTTGCAATTCTGTAAAATAAATGATAATAATAAAAGCGATTGAAACTTAATAAAAGCACATAGGTCACAACATGTATTTAAATCGGATATTTAGCCATTATAACAATTTAAGCGACCGTGCTAGAACCACGGGATTCGAGGGTGCCTAACACCTTCCCTCGGGTCAACAGAATTCCTTACTTAGAATTTCTGGTTCGCAGACTTCATTTGGAAAAGTCGAAAATTTCCTCGATTTGGGATTCAAGATAAACCGGTGACTTGGGACACCAAAAACCAAACCTTTCCCAAGTGGCGACTCTGAATTAAATAAATAATCTCATTTCGAATATTGTCACTTAAATTGGAAAAACTCCACCCGCGCATTTAACCCCTCGGGGCGGGCGCGCAAAAAGGAGGTGTGACAGCTCTGGCGACTCTGCTGGGGAATGGACCCAGAACCACTGGTTCAGGGTTCAAGAATTCGAGCTTAGAATAATTGTTATATTTGGCTTTATTATCTGATCTTTATTACATGTTTTTGCATAATGTGCTAAATGCTGTCTTTTACCGCTTTGATATTATCTGAACTGTATATAAACTGTGCCGAAACCCTTCTCTTCTTACCTCCGGGGAGAAGCTCGCTGGTCGAGACTCCCTATTCTGTTAATGTCAATACCTAAAATAAGAAAGAGGACGGACAAGTTACAAAGCCGGACGATCTCGCGGGTCCCCGGTACGTAGCCCCTCCTCGACTCGAGTTGGTCCGCTCGGGTACACAGTCTAGAACAAATACCAAGGTTTAAACCTAGTATAACGAAACTTCATGCCGGATCCCTAGTAGGAACGTTTATTTGCATCATGTTGCATTTGACTTAGGGGGCTCAACACAGGGGTTGGGTCCGTCTAGGACAGGCAACCTGAATTGAAAAGACCACCCTGCTGCATCCTATTTGTTTTGTGCATTTATTTGCTTCGGTTCCGCATGCTGACCGGTTTCTAAAAAAAGAGGAAAATAGCAACGTGGGGAGATAATTACTTATTTTGGAAAAATAAAACCAATGTTCAAGTATTGTCAAAACCTCACCGGAATTGTTCTAAAGAAAAAAGAAAAAAGAATAAAAACAAAATTTGTCTTCTTAGTTTGAATTATTAAAAAAAAAGGGGTATATATAAAAAAAAAAAATTCTTTCACTTTCAAAATCAAAAAAAAAGAAATGGTATTTATTTTAAAAGCAAAAAAAAATGGAAAACTCATAATTCAAAAAAATTTTCTTTCTTTTGTAATACCCTTTTTATAAATTCAGACTGATAGTCCAAATATTGCAAAAATTATTTTTTCTTTAGTCTTTATCTTTCTTCAAAAATAATAAAAAATACTTATTTCTGATTTTTAGGTTTATTTAATTTTCTCTATTCACGGTATGCCCGAACTACGCCGGTTTGATTCTCACCGGATGTGAGATACGTAGGCAACCCTCGTCGGGTTCAACCCCATTTTTTTTTTTCTAAATAGCCAAAAATCAGTAAATAAATAAATAAAATATGTGTTAAATTTTTAATAGAGTCATAAATAAGTCAGGTGACATTGTTTTATCATAAATAGCCAAATGTTCCCGAAAGGGACGCCGGAAGGCTGACTTTGCATAAACAGCCACCTTTGGGTCTTGTTTAGCATTTTAAATAAAAAAAAAAAAAAAAAAAAAAACCCGCACAGCCTTAAAATCTTTGTCTCTGAAGTGTTTAAAGGCCGTGGGCAAAGCTTTATCCTCTCTAAAAAATATATATATATATATTTTTTTTGAGTCAGTCAATTTTGTTAAAATCACCTTAATAAATGTGCAGGATGAGCACGGTGCAAAATGAACATTTTTCAATAATGACCAAAATCCCTGTCAAGTTACGGCTATGGTGGAAAGATCTAGGTGTTGAAGGACAAAATGAGGTTAAGAAATATTTGAAAGGTCTTGTGGGTCTGTTGGAAGTCCAGCCTCGGGGAGATATCATAAGAGCTTTGGCTACCTATTGGGACCCGGCGCACAATGTTTTCCATTTCTCTGATTTTGAGCTCACCCCAACTTTGGAAGAAATGGCCGGATACATCGGGAATACTGAACTTCCGCTGAGGGAAAAATACTTGGTCGCCCCAAGAGTCGTCACAGTACATCGGTTCCTGGATTCATTGAAAATACCTAGAACAGTCCACAACCCGGATCTAGCAGCCGGATTCTGTACTCCATGCTTCATATATGATAGATACGGTCACGAGGGGGGATTCAATAATCCAATCAACAAACTGTGCAGCAAAGGAGTTCGTCAGAAGTGGGACGAGCACAGACGGGTGGCGTTCATGATAACGTTTCTGGGACTTCTGGTATTTCCCAGGAAAGATGGAAACATTGATTTGAAGATATCGGGGGTCGTCAGCACTTTACTCACGCAAAGTGACAGTACTCTCGCGCCTATGGTGGTATCCGACATCTTTCGAGCTCTCACAGCTTGTAAAGCTGGGGGAAATTTCTTCGAAGGTTGTAACTTGCTCCTGCAGATATGGATGACCGAGCACCTTTGCCATCATTCCGAGATTTTGAGCCGTGGTTCCCCGGATAAGACCCGCATAGAAGAATCTTACGCAAGAGCCAAAGAGATCAGTTTGCCCGAAGGAGTCCTGGCTTGGACCTCGTTCTTTCAAGCTCTTACTGCCAGCCAAATACAATGGAAGTTGGGATGGTTGCCCGTTGATGAGGTCTTATATATGTCAGCGACTAAAACTCATTTCTTGCTGATGGGGCTTAAGAGCATTCAACCTTACGCACCCGGCCGAGTTTTAAGACAGTTCGGAAAATGCCAGACAGTACCTCATGAGGAAGATCTAAGCACTCAAGCAATCGAGATAAGTCCTAACGGACAGTTCCCAGAAGCAAAGATTCGCCAAATCTGGAATGAGGGTCAATATTTGAAATCAGATACTTGCGTGCGGGATCAAGCCAAAGGAGAAACGGCGCCAGGTTACCTTGCATGGTACAGAAGGGAACTCGAGCATGAAAGGCCAGCTAAGAGACCCCACATCCGGAATTTTACCGAATCATCACAAAAGCAGTGGGATTGGTTAGCAAAAGAAAGAGGCTATTGCACCGAAATCAGCGGGTTAAAGCAACAAGTGGAAAAATTGAAATATGAACACAACGTGCAAGTTGCTACCGATCTGGGAGAACGGAACAGGTTGATTCAAGAAAATGAAATGCTCAGAGCCCAGATCAAACAGATAAGGTTGGATGCAGATAGACAACCAAGGCGTCGATCGGACGAGCAGCTGATAAAAGGGCTAAAAGGTGAAATCAGGGAATGGCGAGATGGTTTGGAGAAATCTGAAAACATCATAGCAGAGCTCAAAGCACAGTGGGATACAAGAACGGATAAGCATCGCAGGTACCTGAATCGATTGGAAAGCGACCATGAGAAGACTGTTGCTAAGATAAAGAGAGAGATGGCTGCACTTGAGATCAAAACAGCTAATCAGGCCAAGGATTTCCAAATTGAGAGCAGATACTGGTATGACTCAATAGCCCAGATGAAGTTGGAAGTACGACGACTGAAGCATCAGCATGTACAAGATGCTCAAGTTTTCAAGATATGCAGCGATCAGACAAAACGCCTGCTCGTAGAGAAGAAGCAAACCAGAGATAGGATCAAGGCCATTGCCCATGCCATCACCAGACGATGCCTACGATGTGAGAACATGTCCAGCGCTACCGTCCTCTCGGCAGTAATGGGTTATGTCAAGCAGACTATGCACGAGCTAGAGCAACTTGAGAGGGATCTCACGCCTAGGACCGCGGCGAGGCCGAACGACGCCCCGCGGAAACCAATTTTTAAAACCATAATGCATTCATAGGTCAAATCTGTATCTTAGCATCTTCTGCCTGTTTTTTCATCAGGGTGATTTTTAGTCTATTTTTGAGTCTAGGTTTATTTTCAAAGTTTGCTTTTTCTTTTGCAAAATGTAGTTTGTAATAGACTGCTTCAATAATAAAGAGTTTGCTTCTTTCACGCTCATTCGTGTTTTCGAACTACGTAATGATCTAATTCACGTGAGTATCGTGATACGTAGGCAATCCTCATCGGATCCGATCGCATTTTATTTTGCTACAAAAAAAAATATAAAAGAAAAATAAATGAAAATAAAATAAAAGAAAAAAAAAATAAGAGGAAAATACCGGAATGACGCGTGCTCTCGTAGCAGACATATAGTAATCCACTTAACTGTATAGGTGCATCATGCCCAACGTGAGATTAACTATCTGTTATTTGCTGCAAATTAACCGTGCGCTTGTCATTGAGCATGTTTCCAGGGTTTTTGAAAAGACGGTTGGTTTGGTGAAAGTCTGGCCTCGCACTCATACTTCACGAGGTCAAGGAGAGGTGTTCAACTACCTATTGTTAGGACCAGAAACAGTACTCACACCTACTTCACCAGGTCAAAAGGAAGTGTGGAAATGTCTTCGGAAATTCCATTGCAAACAGTCCCCGTCTCTGAGGAGAGCTCAATCTCAGCCGTCCTCACGCCTGAATCCGCAACTGCAGAAGAAAATAGAATCCTGCGGCTCCGCATGTTGGAAATGCTGGATGATTGGAACAATGGGAAAGAGCCGCCAAGTGTCGTCCCCGGATTCCCTGAATTATTCTCCAGGTCAGGTGGGACTTCTAATGTCCCCATAAATTACCCTGCTACCCCATTCGGGTACCCAGCCAACTCCGTTTTCTCCGCCGATGCAAGCATGAATATCTTTACTGCATCGCCTTGCCCAGCTACGGCACAGCCTGCCACATACAAGCCAAGCTTTGACTCATCCTCTTTTACATTCCAAGCACCATCGTTCTCAATGGAACCAACCAGGTTCGCTACCAACAATAATCCTCTACCGCCTCAGTGCGAACTCGCACCGGGACAGGATCAGAACCCCAGGATTGCAGAACAAAATGAGATTGCTAAGAGAATGAGAAGCCTTGAACAAAGTTTGAAGAATATGCAAGGTTTGAGCGGGCAAAAGAGCGTCTCTTACGCCGACCTGTGCATGTTCCCTCACGTGCACCTGCCGACGGGTTTCAAGACCCCCAAGTTCGAGAAATACGATGGGCACGGTGACCCCATTGCACATCTTAAGAAATACTGCAACCAATTGCGGGGAGCCGGCGGAAAGGAAGAACTGCTAATGGCGTATTTTGGGGAAAGCTTAGTAGGGATAGCTTCGGAATGGTATATGGATCAGGAAATGTCCCGATGGCATATATGGGATGATCTCGCCAGAGATTTTGTAAAGCAATTCCAGTATAACATCGACATTGCGCCAGACCGAAACTCTCTGTCGAATCTGAAGAAGAAGCCTTCGGAAAGCTTTAGAGAGTATGCTATTAAGTGGCGTGAACAGGCGTCGAGAGTGAAGCCTCCCATGGATGAAGTGGAAATGGTCACTACCTTTCTCCAGGCTCAAGAGTCTGACTATTTCCAAAACATGATGTCAGCCATGGGTAAGCCATTCGCGGAAGCAATCAAGATAGGAGAGATGGTAGAGAATGGGCTGAAAACGGGTCGGATATTGAGTCAAGCAGCCATAAGGGCAACCTCCCAGGCCGTCCAAAGCGGGTCTGGAGGGACGACAAGGGGGAAGAAGAAGGAAGAAACGGCTATGGCAGCCTCTGAAGCAAGGGAGTATCGTCATCCCAGGCCCCATTTTTCGGAAAGGGCCCCACAACACTACTACCCCCACTCAAATGTGGCATATGCTCATCAACCTTATATGGTCATGAATGCCCAGCCTTATAACCATTCACCACAACAAGCCAACCGAGGCCCAGTTCCACCTCCCAGAAATCAGCTTCCTTACCGCAACCACTATAACCCACAACCCCCGCAGAATAACTACCGCCCCCAGGAGCCACCTCGACGGCGGACTTTTACGCCCATCGGTGAACAATACTCCACATTGTTCCCTAAGCTAGTCCAGTTGGGTTTCTTGCAACCAATTCCCCAAACGAGGCAAAACCCGACATCTCCTTCTTACAAAGCCGGAGTCAGATGCGCCTATCATTCAGGGGCCGAAGGACATGATACAAACGACTGCTGGTCATTGAAAAGAGTGGTCGAAAACTTGATAGAGCAGGGGAAGATAGTGCTAAGGGACGAAGAGATCCCAAATGTAACTAACAATCCATTGCCCGCTCACAATAATGGGCCGCTGATCGGCATGATTTGTGAAGACAAAGAGTTCGACCCTGCCTTGAAAGCCATAATTGCCATTGTCGACACAGCGAGGAGGCCTGAAACAGACCAGAAATCAGAAAGGGGGGAGGAGGCCAAGGCTGCAGAAAGCAAGCCCGAAAAGAAGGTGGAGAAGAAAGTAGTACCAGCAAAGGGTGGAGTTCTTTACATACCACGAGGTCAAGCCAAGAAGACGCAGAACTTCGGGATCAAAAAGGCAAAACCTATGTACGTGCCAAAAGGGGCCTATGTGGTCCGGGGGACGATTCAACCACCTCGGCTGAATGAGCCAGTGGTTATCGGACGCGTGCCACAAAAGCCAATGACCAACCCGTCCACAGTGCCGTGGAATTATCAAAAGACTTTGGTAACGTATAAAGGTAAGGAGGTCAGGGAAGAACTTCCAGAAAATACTTTCGTTGGAGGGTACTCAAATACCCAAGAACTGAACAACGCCACACAAAGGCGCTTCCCTCCAAAGGAGCCTGTGAGTGTTGAAGAAGCGGAAGTGTTCTTCAAGCAGATGAAGATGCCGGATTACGAAGTGATAGACCAGCTGCGCAAGCACCCTGAGCAAGTGTCCATGCTGTCACTATTAATGAGGTCAACCGAGCATCAAAAGATCCTGCTGAAAACCCTGAATGAAGCATACGTACCGGTCGAAACCTCGGTGGAGCAACTAGAGCGGATGACAGAAAGATTCTTCGCCGTCAACCAAATCTCCTTCAGCAAGAACGATCTACCCCCGGAAGGAGCAGCACACAACAAGGCATTGCATTTAACAGTCAAATGTGAGGACTACTATGTCAAGCGGGTGATGCTGGATGGGGGATCAGGTGTTGACATCTGCCCGCTCTCCACGCTGCAAAGAATGGAAATTGAGACCGGAAGAATCCGACCCAACAACGTCTGCGTGAGAGCTTTCGATGGTATCAAGAGAGACACCATGGGAGAAATAGACCTGTTGCTGGTCATAGGACCAGTCGAATCTCGAGTCACTTTCCAAGTGATCGACATGGACACATCTTACAATTTCCTCCTTGGCAGGCCTTGGATCCATGCGGCAGGAGCCGTGCCTTCTACTCTTCACCAGATGGTGAAGTTCGAGTATGAAGACCAAGAGATCGTGGTCCATGGAGAAGATGAACATGCCATTTATCGGGACCCATCTATCCCGTATCTTGAACCAAGAGAAGGGAGTGAGCATACGGTCTATCAAGCTTTCGAGGTGGTATTGGCAGAGCAGCACGAAGAGGGAGTACCTTGCCCCCAGCCTTTCTTGTCTAACGCTTCGGTTATGGTGGCCAAAGAGATGATCCGACACGGATTTAGGCCGGGGAAGGGGCTTGGACGAAATCTTCAGGGAACGACGGAACCCATTACTTTACCAGTCATCAAGAAACCTTTTGGACTAGGTTTCAAACCTACTCCAGCAGACGAAAAATGGGCAAAGAAAAGGAGAAATGAGGGCTGGAAGTTGCCTCAACCACTGCCGGATTTACATGCGACTTTTGTCAGGCCAGGGTACACTGAAGAAGAAGAAGATGAGGTCTTCACAGTTGAGGAAATCGAGGAAATATGTGGGGCAATGAGGGAAATGCTCTACGAGGTCCACATGGTTCAACCAGGCGAAGGCACGAGCACTGCTGAGATGATATACATGGGGCCAAACGCCAAGCTCCAAAACTGGGAGATCACGCCATTCCCAACTAGACGGAAGTCCGGGTAGACCTGTCCTGCCACCTTTCCTGTATCACAAGTTATCTCCGGGACATAACTTGAACGTTTTCTTCTTTTCATTTGTTATTCCGAATTCCTAGTTGTAAACGTTGTTGTCTTCCAATTTTCAAAAGAAAATAATAAAAAAAATCATCATTGCTTTCCTATTCTTTCTTTCGTTCTGATTTTATTACTTTTCCTCTTATCTTCCTTTTCAGTCCTAATAATGCGGCTTTAAATATGACATGCTTGCGGACTTCACGCCCGGATCACAATGAGCTATTTAACTGCGAATTAATGAATCCAGAACCAGAATATGATGCGGAAGAGGCTTTTAGGGAGATAAACCGAGAGTTGGAATATTTCGAGAATAAACCTAAGCCGAATCTGAATGACACTGAACCGGTAAATTTAGGAACCCCGGAAGAAATCCGGGAGACCAAGATAAGCATTCACACGGACAAGAAAACGCGAGAGGCGATAATTCAACTTCTTCTTGAATTTAAAGACGTGTTTGCTTGGTCATATGATGACATGCCGGGACTAGGTGTCGATCTAGTGGTTCACAAATTGCCGATTCATCCTGATTGTCCTCCGGTTCAACAAAAGCAACGAAAGTTCAAAACCGAGGTCAGTGACAAAATTAAAGAGGAGATCACCAAGCAACTGAAAACAGGAGTGATCCGGGTAGTCCAATATACAACATGGTTGGCGAATGTGGTTCCAGTACCGAAAAAGGACGGGAAAACTCGAGTATGTGTAGATTACCGAGATCTGAACAGAGCAAGTCCTAAAGATAATTTCCCGCTGCCCAACATCCACATCCTCGTTGACAATTGCGCCAAGCACGAGATACAGTCTTTCGTAGATTGTTACGCTGGGTATCATCAGGTATTGATGGATGAAGAGGATGCCGAGAAAACTGCCTTCACCACGCCTTGGGGCACCTACTGTTATCGGGTCATGCCGTTTGGTTTAAAGAATGCTGGGGCTACTTATATGAGGGCCATGACCGCCATTTTCCATGACATGATGCATCAGGAAATAGAGGTGTACGTGGACGATGTAATAGTCAAGTCCAGGACACAGGATAATCACATCCAAGACTTGAGGAAATTCTTCGAGAGGCTAAGGAAGTATGACTTGAAGCTAAATCCAGCCAAATGCGCTTTCGGAGTTCCGTCGGGTAAACTTTTGGGTTTCATCGTAAGCAGGAGAGGTATCGAGCTAGATCCGACTAAGATAAAATCTATCAGAGATCTACCCCCCCCAAGAACGAAGAAAGACGTGATGAGTCTTTTGGGCAGGCTGAACTACATCAGTCGGTTTATTGCCCAGCTGACAAGCACGTGTGAGCCCATATTCAAGTTGTTAAGAAAAGATGCGGCGATTAAGTGGACAACGGAGTGTCAAGAAGCCTTTGATAAAGTCAAAGAGTACCTTTCGAATCCCCCAGTCTTGGTCCCTCCCGAACCAGGGAGGCCACTTTTCTTGTATCTGACAGTCTTGGAGAACTCCTTTGGCTGCGTCCTGGGGCAACACGATGTGACCGGGAAAAGGGAACAGGCGATCTACTACCTGAGCAAGAAATTCACCAGCTACGAGGCCAAATACACTCTGTTGGAGAAGACATGCTGCGCTCTCACATGGGTTGCTCAAAAGCTGAGGCATTATCTCCAAGCCCACACTACATTCCTCATAAGCAGGTTGGATCCCTTGAAATATATATTTCAGAAACCAATGCCTACTGGGAGACTGGCTAAATGGCAAATCTTGCTTACGGAGTTCGACATAGTTTATGTCACTCGCACGGCAATGAAAGCCCAGGCGTTAGCAGATCATTTGGCCGAAAACCCGGTCGATGAGGAATACCAGCCATTGGATACCTACTTTCCAGATGAAGAGGTAAACACCGTAGAAGTGATCTCAGAGGAAGCTCATGTTTGGAAGATGTTCTTTGACGGAGCCGTGAATGCCAAGGGTATAGGGATTGGGGCAATTTTGATCTCACCTGCCGGTCAGCATTATCCCGCCACAGCTAGACTTCGTTTCTTCTGCACAAATAATACAGCTGAATATGAAGCCTGCATTATGGGCATACATATGGCAATCGATCAGGATGTCAAAGACTTACTGATTATGGGAGATTCTGACCTGATCATCCGGCAAGTTCAAGGCGAATGGGAAACTCGGGATGTCAAACTTATCCCATACCGACAACATGTGGAGGACCTCAGCAAGCGCTTTAACTCAATAGAATTCAGGTATATTCCGAGGTTTCACAATGAACTGGCAGATGCACTTGCTACTCTGGCTTCTATGCTACCCTACCCGGGCGACGCCCACGTCGATCCTTTGGAAATCCAAATCAAGGAAAGACACGGTTACTGCAGTGTAATCGAGGCGGGATCAAATACGCAGCCTTGGTACCATGACATCAAGAGATTCTTGAAGACACAAGAATACCCCGAGCATGCAACTGGAGATCAAAAGAGGACCATTAGGCGACATGCAAGTGGTTTCTTTTTGAGCAGTGAATTGTTATATAAGAGGACTCCGGACCTCAATCTCTTAAGATGTGTCGATATCGAGGAAGCGAGAAAGATCATGCACGAAGTACACGCAGGTGTGTGTGGACCTCACATGAACGGGTATGTCTTAGCGAAGAAGATCCTTAGAGCAGGTTATTACTGGATGACCATGGAAAAGGATTGCTTTAGCTTTGTCCGGAAGTGTCATCAGTGTCAGGTGCACGGTAATTTGATTCATGCACCTCCCACAGAACTGCATCCCATGTCCGCACCTTGGCCATTTGTCGCTTGGGGCATGGACGTCATTGGACCAATTGAACCAAAGGCTTCGAATGGACACAGGTTTATACTGGTTGCCATCGATTACTTCACAAAGTGGGTAGAGGCTGTCACTCTCAAGTCGGTCACCAAGAAAGCTGTAGTGGATTTTGTACACTCAAATCTTATCTGTCGCTTCGGTATTCCTGCGACTATCATTACAGATAATGCAGCAAACTTGAACAGTCACTTGATGGGAGATGTGTGCGAGCAATTCAAGATAACACACAGGAATTCCACTCCTTATCGGCCAAAAGCCAATGGTGCTGTAGAAGCTGCAAATAAAAACATCAAGAAGATTTTGAGGAAAACAATACAAAGTTCCCGACAGTGGCATGAGCAGTTACCTTTTGCGTTATTGGGGTATCGCACTACGGTGCGCACATCGGTGGGAGCGACTCCTTATCTTTTGGTTTATGGAACCGAGGCCGTAATACCGGCAGAGGTAGAGATTCCTTCACTTCGAATCATTGTCGAAGCAGAAATCGAGGACAGCGAGTGGGTTAAGACTCGACTGGAGCAATTGACGTTGATTGATGAAAAGCGGATGGCTGCAGTTTGTCATGGACAGTTATACCAGCGAAGGATGGCCCGCGCCTACAACAAGAAAGTCCGCCCCCGGAATTTCGAAGTAGGACAATTGGTACTGAGGCGTATTCTGCCGCATCATGAAGAAGCAAAAGGAAAGTTTGCCCCAAATTGGAAAGGCCCATACATCGTAAGGAAAATATTGCCAAGAGGAGCATTGTATTTAGGTGATATCGAAGGAAATGACCCCGACACAGCAGTAAATGCAGATGCAGTCAAGAGGTACTACGTCTAAATCATACTCCGGTGGTCCTGACACATTTGAAAATGGCAAAGGTTTTATTCCCCACTACTCCCTAAACACTACCCAATCCTCTCCGAAAAAAAAAAAAAAAAAACAAAACAAAACAAAACGTTGATTGAGGCCTGAACTACGTTTGACTTGATTCCGAAAGGATACGTAGGCAGCCTCTCCCTGAGGTTCAGTCACACCAACAACAAAATCCCAGCAGCCCTGAAATTGAAAACCGGGGCATGTCAGGACACTTGAGAAGTTTAGTATCAGCTACCTCTCTTTACCAAGTACAAGCCTTCAAATCAATTACCAAAGATAGTGGGAAACCAATAAGCATCACAAATGGAAACCGGCACACCCTGAGTTGAGAGAAATAAAATGAGAGAGTCTCGGCGGTGAAAACCTTCGGGCACCACGAGGCGACGGGAGAAGAGAAACCAAAATGAGAGAGCTTGTTTAGTGAAGAACTCGCAAAGAGTGCTATCAAGCGATGACAGGAAGAGAAATGAGAGAGGTCAGCCAGTGAAAACCCGCAAAGGGCGCTGTCGGCCGAAAAGGAATGACGCCACTCCAAGAAGGTCTCGGCGAAGTTCCACCGGTTTTGGAATCACAGATCTGTTCTGGTTCAGGAAAACGCAAGTTCATGGAAGGTCGGATGTCCAGTCCAAAGAGCATGTCATGTCATTTAAAGCCAGCGTTATCTTCCTCAGATAAGTCTTTCTCGCCCCGAAAAGGGTATTCCTTTTCTGATTTGTTTTCCCCTGCTTTGTTTCTTTTCGAATCCCTTTTGCATTTTCACCCCGAGTTCAGAACACACCGGAAAGAGTAGGTGGCATGGTTTGTTTTCACGGAATCCCGTCTCATGATGGAAAGCACCTCATCTCGTTGATATGATTACCCAAGCATGACGTTTGATGGTGTTCCGGAGTAAAGGAAAAAGAGAGAAATCTTGAAATCTTCCCCAGCAAGTCCACCTTCGGACAAATCCCCACAGAGTCTCCCCCTGTACAAATCCCAACAGAGTCTTGTACAATCTCCCACAGAATCTCCCCAATACAAAAAAAAAAAAAAAAAAAATGGAATCTCCCCAGCACATCCCAGCGAGTCCTTTTGTAGACATCCCCAACAAGCTTACCCCAACAAATCCTAGAAATCCCACTTTGAAATAAATCCCCAGCATGCCCATTGTACAAAATTCCCCGCAAAGAATCCACTTTGTAAATATTCCCCACAAAGCTTCCCTTTTGTACAAATCCCCACAAAATACCTCCAATAAAATCCCCGTTGAGAACCTCCAAGCAAAACGGGACACAAAAAAAAAAAAAAGAAAAAGAGCCTTACGAGGCAAATCATCACAGAATCTGGAAATACAAGCCTGAGCGGTCTAAAGGGTTTCGGCATGTGAATCAAATCAATGACGGGATTTCACAACAGGAATAAAGACGCAACAAAGCAACCGGGAACGATCAAGGTCACCAAACCGACCGTCATTTCCGAACTAACAATTGTCCTTTGTCTGAAAAGTTGAAACAGGTGTAATCCAAGACAACCGTGCAAGGAGCAGGTGTCGCCCAAAGAAGAAGGTACATGGGTACAAGAAATATTTTGGCAATAAGGAATTCACTCGAAAGGTAAGTTTCCACGAAACTCCCTTGTATCTTCTACTAAAACAAGAAAATTCAAAAGGTTTTAAACTCTAAACTGAGCTTTTTCATGCAATCAGCATTAGGGTTTTAAACCCTAAACTGAATTTTCCTTTTAGTCAGCATTAGGGTTTTAAACCCTAGACTGAACTTTTTCCTTTCAGCCAGCATTAGAGTTTTAAACTCTAAACTGAGCTTTTTCATGCAATCAGCATTAGGGTTTTAAACCCTAAACTGAATTTTCCTTTTAGTCAGCATTAGGGTTTTAAACCCTAGACTGAACTTTTTCCTTTCAGCCAGCATTAGAGTTTTAAACTTTAAACTGAGCTTTTTCATGCAATCAGCATTAGGGTTTTAAACCCTAAACTGAATTTTCCTTTTAGTCAGCATTAGGGTTTTAAACCCTAAACTGAACTTTTTCCTTTCAGCCAGCATTAGAGTTTTAAACTCTAAACTGAGCTTTTCCATGCAATCAGCATTAGGGTTTTAAACCCTGAACTGAATTTTCCTTTAGTCAGCATTAGGGTTTTAAACCCTAAACTGAACTTTTTCCTTTCAGCCAGCATTAGAGTTTTAAACTCTAAACTGAGCTTTTCCATGCAATCAGCATTAGGGTTTTAAACCCTGAACTGAATTTTCCTTTAGTCAGCATTAGGGTTTTAAACCCTAAACTGAACTTTTTCCTTTTAGCCAGCATTAGAGTTTTAAACTCTAAACTGAGCTTTTCCATGCAATCAGCATTAGGGTTTTAAACCCTGAACTGAATTTTCCTTTAGTCAGCATTAGGGTTTTAAACCCTAAACTGAACTTTTTCCTTTCAGCCAGCATTAGAGTTTTAAACTCTAAACTGAGCTTTTCCATGCAATCAGCATTAGGGTTTTAAACCCTGAACTGAATTTTCCTTTAGTCAGCATTAGGGTTTTAAACCCTAAACTGAACTTTTTCCTTTTAGCCAGCATTAGAGTTTTAAACTCTAAACTGAGCTTTTCCATGCAATCAGCATTAGGGTTTTAAACCCTAAACTGAATTTTCCTTTAGTCAGCATTAGGGTTTTAAACCCTAAACTGAACTTTTTCCTTTTAGCCAGCATTAGAGTTTTAAACTCTAAACTGAGCTTTTTCCATGCAATCAGCATTAGGGTTTTAAACCCTAAACTGAATTTTCCTTTAGTCAGCATTAGGGTTTTAAACCCTAAACTGAACTTTTTCCTTTTAGCCAGCATTAGAGTTTTAAACTCTAAACTGAGCTTTTTCCATGCAATCAGCATTAGGGTTTTAAACCCTGAACTGAATTTTCCTTTAGTCAGCATTAGGGTTTTAAACCCTAAGCTGAACTTTTTCCTTTTAGCCAGCATTAGAGTTTTAAACTCTAAACTGAGCTTTTCCATGCAATCAGCATTAGGGTTTTAAACCCTAAACTGAATTTTCCTTTAGTCAGCATTGGGGTTTTAAACCCTAAACTGAACTTTTTCCTTTTAGCCAGCATTAGAGTTTTAAACTCTAAACTGAGCTTTTCCATGCAATCAGCATTAGGGTTTTAAACCCTAAACTGAATTTTCCTTTAGTCAGCATTAGGGTTTTAAACCCTAAACTGAACTTTTTCCTTTTAGCCAGCATTAGAGTTTTAAACTCTAAACTGAGCTTTTCCATGCAATCAGCATTAGGGTTTTAAACCCTAAACTGAATTTTCCTTTAGTCAGCATTAGGGTTTTAAACCCTAAACTGAACTTTTTCCTTTTAGCCAGCATTAGAGTTTTAAACTCTAAACTGAGCTTTTCCATGCAATCAGCATTAGGGTTTTAAACCCTAAACTGAATTTTCCTTTAGTCAGCATTAGGGTTTTAAACCCTAAACTGAACTTTTTCCTTTTAGCCAGCATTAGAGTTTTAAACTCTAAACTGAGCTTTTCCATGCAATCAGCATTAGGGTTTTAAACCCTAAACTGAATTTTCCTTTAGTCAGCATTAGGGTTTTAAACCCTAAACTGAACTTTTTCCTTTTAGCCAGCATTAGAGTTTTAAACTCTAAACTGAGCTTTTCCATGCAATCAGCATTAGGGTTTTAAACCCTAAACTGAATTTTCCTTTAGTCAGCATTAGGGTTTTAAACCCTAAACTGAACTTTTTCCTTTCAGTCAGCATTAGGGTTTTAAAACCCTAAACTGAACTTTTTCCTTTCAGCCAGCATTAGAGTTCTAAACTCTAAACTGAGCTTTTCCAGCCAATCAGCATTAGGGTTTTAAACCCTAAACTGAATTTTCCTTTTTAGTCAGCATTAGGGTTTTAAACCCTAAACTGAACTTTTTTCCTTTTAGGCAGCATTAGGGTTTTAAACCCTAAACTGAATTCTTCCTTTGTTTGGCGTAAGGGTTTTAAACCCTACACTGAACCTTTCCCCAGCTAGTCGATATTAGGGCTCCAACCCCGAACTGAGCACGCATATCCTCTTTCATCAATTTTATGAACTTCCTGGTGAATAATTAACGAAATTTTCCTAGTGAAACTGGGGCAGAAATTTTCGTTCGTTTGTTTTCTCCCGCAGGTCTGACCTCGAGCCACATGAATCGAAATGACCCCACGAGATGAATCCCAGTTCGGAATCAAAAAAAAAAAAAAAAAAAAAAAAAAGATGTTCCGAGATATCGGAATAAATGCAAGGAGGATTGACTCCAACGTTTAATTAAGGGCCTGAACCCTACCGATCGCGTCTCACTCAGTATCCCAGAGTTTAAACAAGTCGCTGCAACTCGCAAGCATCAAGATTCAGATCGGAGTCTACAAGCAGAATCAGCTAAGGCCCAAGATCAAGTCGTAAAAGAATCATAGATAGGAATCTTGTAACTAGCAGTTGATATGCATATAAGTAGTTAGCTCAGTTTCCAATTTCCATTTGGTTGTAATAAGGCGGTCAACAACGTAGCAGTGGCAACAGCAGCAGCAGTAGCAGCAAGCATTGCAGTCCCATGGTAGCCCCAGCTACCAAAACTTCTCGAACTACATTGACCTGATTCCTGTTTAGCCCAGGATATGTAGGAAATCTTTGAAGCGAGATTCGGTCAGATCTTTCAAAAAAAATGCTTCATACGGAGTGGTCTATAGGCAAAAATCGCTCATACACGCTCACTTGATCTTTGCACGAAAACCCTTCGTGTTTCCGAACAAAGAGGGGCAGCTGTGAGCACGTGATTTTTGCTTCACACGACAATCGCTCCAAAAAGAAATAAAAAATATATAATTGGCCCCGCTGTACAATTTCGGATTTCTGTGCGGCACCTTGTGGATTTATTTGTGATTTTGGCCCATTCTTATTTATTTACTTTATTAAAATAAAGTTCAAAAAAATATGTGTCCTGCATAATTCAAACCGTAATCCGGTCGTTAAATAGAAAATCGTGATTAGGCATTTTCGTCCGTGATTTTATTTGGTTTGACCTTACCTGTTTTGAAATATTTTAGTATGTGTGCAAATAATTGTATTTGAGTGTGTATTTAATTTTAATTTGATTTTTTGGCTTAGTTTTGTTTTAAAATAAATAAGAAAAAGAAATAAAAAAAAAGAAAAGGAAAGACCCCTTCCGGACTTGGGCCAATTTGTTAAAATTGGCCCAACAAACTCAGCCCAAACGGACAGCCCAAGCCACCAGTCCAAACAGCCCACCCCCAGGCCATGAAACGACGTAGCTTAACACCAAAACTACGTCGTTTCGATGCCAACCCATCACAACCGTTTAAACCAAGCCGATCCAACGGTCCAAGATCAATCCCCATAACCCATCAACAAACCCGACCCGTTTACACCCGGACCAAACCCAAACCCTCAACACTTGAAACGACACCGTTTCACTTAAGACCATCAGATCCAAACCGTAGATCTAGATTGATCTAACGGTTGAGATCAACCCACCCACTAACTATATAAGCCCAAATCCTTACCCTACCCCCCCTATCCAATACCCCAGCTTCGTCGTCTTCACCCAAACCCACGAACCCTAGAGCCGCCCCTGCACACCTTCACCAAAAACCCGGCGGCCTGAACGCCGATGACCTCCACTTGAACACCATGGAACCTCCTCACCACCCTGAACATAGACCTGTTAGCCGTTTGGTTCGAATCACCCCCCAGGTCCTCGAATCTTCATTTGAAGATTCGAGTCAAACTCGATCTACACGGTTTTACCCCAGCTTCACACCAGATACTCCCCAGACCCCCCTCGTGACCGAACCATACTTGGTTTGGTCCGAATCTGACCAGGGAAGCATGAATCCCAGATCTGAGTTCTGAGAACTTTGTAGTTCTTCATCGCTGGCCCATGCCAGTCCGAGCCAAAGAGATTAAGGTCTAATGGACCTTAATCGAAGTGTTTCTCATCTGAGAAACACTTCGATTAAAGTTCGTTCAGCCTTAAGAAAGGTCTGTCCAAATCCGGGTTCAAACTTTTTAACTTTTCAAGTTTAAGGTGAGTCTGCTTTCTTTCCTTTATTTGTTTTTAGTCCGTGTGATTTGTTTTAAAAGACTGTTCATATTTGTTTTAATTTTATCAACTTTTGTTTGTCCACTTTGTTTGAACCTCTGTGTTTGTCTGAATCCCTCCCCTCCTATTCTGATAAGGCATGTGTATTGGTGGTATTCCGAATTTGTACTGACTAACTGATTCCTCAAAGTACAATTCTGTTTTAATCAGTATAAGTTGAGTCATGTGTCCCATACTTCTGAATGTCTGATTTTTGGCTACGATTGTGTATGTTAATGCTAATATAGTCGAGTCGACATGAGTCGTCAATTAGTTTTCAACTGTCTGAGCATAGTAAATCGATTTGCTTCTGTTAAACATTTTTGAATCAATTAAGAACCAATTTTGTTCATTTATAGCTGTTGAATTGATCAGTAATGTAAAAAAGGGATTGTTTATGTTTAAATCCTGAATTGGAAGGCATGTGCACTCGTGCACAGCATGTGCATTGGTGCACCTCATGTGCCTTGTGCACAGCCTGTTTTTCTGCATTACGAAGCTTTTAAGTTTTAAACAATCTGACAGTATATGCTGTCAGATATATTTTACTGCCCATACTTGCTTTTTGATAATAAAGTAAAAAGTTAAAGCCTGCTAAGGGAATGTCATGGGATTAATACTTAAATAGTTGAGTGGAAACTGAAAAGTAATGGGCACATGGGAGGGGTGTCTGATTAATCTAACAGGCTGTAAAAGGTTTGAGGTTGGGGTTTATAAAGAGAGGACCATCTGATATTAGGGGACAGACAGAGATAGAGAGAGGGACAGAATTAGGAGAAGAAAAAGATAGGGGAATCAGAACTGAAAAAAAAAAAAGAAAAATACACACACTGTGAGAAGTTTTGAAAGAGAGAGCTGATAGAGATACACAGAAAAAGCATACAGAGATAGAGGGAGACACTGAGAGGGAACATCTGAGAATTTCAAATTCTGAAAAATAGAAACTGGAAAAGTTTTCTCTTTGATAATCCAAATAGATTTCGAATTGAGGACTGACATTAGAATTTGAAAAGAAAGGAGATAGGGAGAGGGATATCACAAAAAATCAGGAATTGTCTTCTCCCTACTGTTTGTTCGATTCTCATTTTGTTCAAACTGTCCAAGTTAGTCCTGTTTTCCTTCAAGTGTCAGCTAAGTCTATTGTTTGGATTTGTGTTGTTGGTTTCCCCTGGGATTGGATTGCTTGATTCTCTGATTCCATTACTACTGGGAATTTGTTTCATTCTGCCTCTCCTCCATTGGCTTTATTGGCCTCTTGCACTGGGATTTCTGTTCTATTTTGGTACCTGCTGTTACTGCTGTTGTTTGGTGTCGCTGCTATTGCCCTACTGACCCCTTGCTCCTTCTGTTTGTATCCAATATCCAGGTACATACTAAGACTCGCATTTGATGTAGCAATGAAAGCATGAATCAAAAGATTTGAAGGATTTAGAAGCACCTGTTGTATTGCTTATGAATTGCCTTTTAATGTTGTTAAGATTTGTAGTTTCTTGGTCTGATTAGCCTAATAGAGACACATTAGTAAGGTTGTACTTAATTAAAGTTTATGTCAATCTGAAACTGTGACATTTTATTCGTTTAGTAGTACATAAGATGTAAATACAATCCATGAAATGTGCAGCCATTTTAATACAATTGTTAACTCAAACTCGCTATTTAAGCATGTTTCGAATATGTAAGGGCAAATGATTGTTTAGCTCTAGCTAAAGACAATACAGTTTCAAACTCTTGAGTTTCGTTTTGCGTGAAGCAGTTTACAGGATGAGTTTCAAATACCACTAGTCGCATTTCCTAAACAAGCAATTCTAATTAATCTTGTCTGAATAAGTTAAAGTTAGGGAGTTCTTGTAACAGTCGTAGCATTTCATCAATCCCATATACATTTATTTTATCAAGTTCAGAGCATGTTTGCATGAGGTACAATGTTTCTTCAGTCCGTAAATGGTTAATCGGACGATTAGCTAAAATCCGGATTTGGGCCAAACACATAGTTAAAATAGCACGTATCTTTTCTTCTATTTTTAAGAGATAAACACATCAGAAATGTAACCGTTTTAGGATGTTCCTTCTAAAATAATGAGACGAGCCTCGCCAAATGAGATGTAAATCGCGGGGCCCTCAATAAATAACCTTGATAATTATCTAGAATTCAGGATGGGCCATTTAATAAATTTCATGGCCTTCTACAAAGATAATAGCGCGTTAGACTCTGTTGGCGCGGTTTAATTAAATCACATTCTTAAATTCGGGTGCACATTGATGTGACCCAAATCCAAATCTCAATGAAGTCCAAATGTGTCGACAATCACGGGTGCATTGATTGTGACGTGGTTCGAGACGCATTTTCACGACGTTGCAATTCTGTAAAATAAATGATAATAATAAAAGCGATTGAAACTTAATAAAAGCACATAGGTCACAACATGTATTTAAATCGGATATTTAGCCATTATAACAATTTAAGCGACCGTGCTAGAACCACGGGATTCGAGGGTGCCTAACACCTTCCCTCGGGTCAACAGAATTCCTTACTTAGAATTTCTGGTTCGCAGACTTCATTTGGAAAAGTCGAAAATTTCCTCGATTTGGGATTCAAGATAAACCGGTGACTTGGGACACCAAAAACCAAACCTTTCCCAAGTGGCGACTCTGAATTAAATAAATAATCTCATTTCGAATATTGTCACTTAAATTGGAAAAACTCCACCCGCGCATTTAACCCCTCGGGGCGGGCGCGCAAAAAGGAGGTGTGACAGTGCCCGGTCGAACAGGATACTTTCAAGAGTTTAAGGTGGATGCTTTGAGAAGTTATTACTTATTTATGTCACGCTAATACATAAACTTTGTTTATTTGTCGTCCCTATTTTATTATTGTTGGTATAATGATACTAATACTAACAAGAAAAGAAAGGTCAAACATGTTCAACATAAAAACGTAAGTCGAAAAGTTTTTTTTTTTTTTTGCTAAAAGGAGAATTTATTATTAAGCAAGAAATTAAGATGTTTCATTACAGCACGGAAATGATGTTAACTATACAGTCCCTAATAAGTCTTTGCATAAAGTAGAGAAAACAATTAAAGGTGGTTTACTCAAGAAATAGTCTTCACACTCAGCTTTAGTAAGTGAGTTCCAGTTGCTCCCATACTGCGCCAGTGTGTGCGCCACTTGGTTTCTTTCACGGTTGACATGCTTAACATCCCGCTGGCCCAGTGCATCGAGCAAAAACTTGCCGTCATGAAGAAAATTAACATTTTCTTTGTTGTTAAATTTGTGGTGTAGTAGGGAGAGTAATACCTGGCAGTCTGTTTTCACTATTATCAGTGTTCATTTTTTTGTGAAAGCAAGTTCCAAGCTCTTGAGTAAGGCAATAATTTCTCCTTATAATGGTGATGAGGCCACTATTTGGCTAGAAAATCCATCAATCCAATTCCCTTCTGAATCTATGATGATTCCTCTTGCTCCTCCTCCGCTGAAGTTTTTTTGGTATACACCATCTATATTAAGTTTATAAATGTTTGGTGGGGTTGGTTTCCACTTTGTTGGTATCCTGGAGATATTTGTTTTTTGAAATTATGATTTGTTAGGTAAAGGTATTCCATTGCGTGTGTTAAAGTTCTATGGCTGTCGATTTATTTTGAACAGTTGTTGAAGTAGTTGTGGTTACGGTTGAGCCATATGCCAAAGAATTATTGATGTTATAACTAACAGGGGTATTGTTGTGTTATTGGGTAGGTTGATGTTCAAAGTAGAGGTACATGTATTTTTTATCCATTCTAATTGGTTTGAGGTTGGGGTTGAAATGTTTAAGACTCCCCATATAGAACTGTTCATAGGGTATTGAAAAAATATAAGGTTTACGTTCTCCTCTGTCCCACAATATTTGCAATTATTAGACTCTATTATTTTCCTTTGACTTAGAATAGCTGCGGTGGGGAATCGTTGATGGACTAATAGCCATAGAAAAGTTTTAGTTTTTTTATGACATGGTGCTTTCCATATCCAAAAATGATTAAAATTGTCAGAATTATGATTTGTTTATGTGAGCTTGATGAAAAGGTTGTATGCGGATTTGGTTGTGAAGTTCCCATCTTCTGTTTCATTCCACAAGAATGAATCATTTATATTGTCATAGAATGGGATGTATGATTGCGTTATGAGGTTAGAAATTATAGGTGGGAGGTTGTATGAAAGAACTTCGAGGTTTCAATTTTTATTGTTAATGATATGGATCAATATTTTTTTTTATTATTATCTTCTCTATTAAATGTCCCTTCTATTAATTCCCTTAGTGTGTATTTTTCAATAATCCATCTATCTTCCCAAACGCTTATACGTCGTCCATTTCCAACATTTCAAGCTAGTCCTTTGAAAAATAATAAATATTCTTAAAATACGCATTCTTGAACGGTTGTTTTAGAGAGAGGGAAAAAGAGTACAATCTCGGTGAACAATAGCAAGGAATGCGATTGTGAATAGAAAATGATGGCTCGTCACTGGAAAACTGTGCATGACACTACTATACAGTCGGGAAAGTTAATCAATGCAGCACATGGCATACAAAAGGAATTACCACCACTCACATTTGAGAGCTTTCTGCCACAGAAATACCAATCGATAGAGGAAGTTCATGAAACTAGTACTTCTTAAGGTGTTGTGCAACTTCAACCTGTCAAAGTGGAAGGAACAACGATACAGATAGCTCGGCTATTAGAGTACTCTGAAGCGAGTGGATCGGGAATGCCAACTCCTACAGCAACTGACATTGTACGAGGGATTCGCAGCTCACAAATGGGTAAACCCTTGTCTTTTGTTCCTCCAATTGATAGAGATGGTAAACAAGTTGTTACTGAATGAGGGGGATTTACAATCTCAGGCAGATTATTGAAAAACCTCTCTAATTGGGTACATAATTGGAGAAAATCCTTATGAAAAGGCTATGGAGAATTTTTTTTTTGAATGTGTGGAATTTTGTTACTAAACCTCAAGTAGTAATCTATTTTGAGGGATAATCTTCAAATTTCACACCATAGCTGATAAGGACCAAGTTCTCCAGTCAGGGCCATATACATACAGGATAAACCAATGTTGCTAAGGCTATAGGAAATTGATTTCTCATTCAGCGAAAACATAATAAGCATAATGCAAGTTTGGGTGAGATTCCCTGGGCTAATAGTAGGATATTGATCGATTGAGGCTCTACGCAAAATGGCTAGTGTGGTGGGCAAGCCCCTATACACTGATAAATTTATTGCTTATTATGAGAAGATATCCTACGCTAGGGTTCTTGTGGAGGTAGATGTTGCATATCCTCTTTCAGCCCAGGTGGAAATAGAATCACATTTTGGCCCAATGGTTTAGACTATTGAATATGATTGGAGGCATGTGTTCTATAATGACTATTTGAAATTTGCTCTTGATTCTTTTGACGGCTGGCAAAACAAAAGCTGTAATGAAAAGGAGGACAACCATGAAAGGGGAAAGCCAAGAAGGAAGAGAAGAAGAGCAAAGAAGATAGCTAGGACCGTGAAGCAAACATGGATGGTGAAAAAGCAGAAGTAAATGCTGAAATAGAGCCAGAACCACAGAGGAAGGAAGCCCTGCAAGCAGAACCTGCTTATGTGCCTGATTGCACTGAGATGGTTAGGAAGAGTATAGAGCCTGTAAAGAAAAATACTCATATTCCATGTCAGACTAAAGAAGGGGTCAACCTGCAGAATGTCACATGCTGCAATCCTGTGAGTGGAATGCTAGCTTGCAACCATAAAAGGAAGGCAGCTGTTGAGCTAAGGTATGAGGGAAGAGGAGGGCAACATGAGGATCCAGGTCCAACATGCTCTCCAAATCACAACCCTAAATAATCATTGCCACTTGGAATATTAGGGGCCTGAATCAGGACCATAAGTAGAAGGAGGTAAAGACCTTTTTGTCTAAAATAAGGTTGATATAATGGGGTGCATTGAAACCACAGTAAAAGAACATATGGCTAAAAAATACAAAAAAGATATCTTAGGGGTGGAATGTTTACTACAATTATCCTTGTGCTGTAATTGGTCAAATTTGGATTCTATGGAGAGCACATATACAACGTCAGATTATTCAAACTATAGATCAATATATCTATTGTCTAGTGGAGGATACGAGAACTCAAATTACCACATATCTAAGTATCATATATGCCCATAATGATGGTCATCAAAGGGAGATTTTATGGAGGGATCTTAAACAGATAAATATGCAGGCTCAGTTGCCATGGCTGCTTAGTGGTGATTTGAACAGTGTTCTATCTTCTGAGGATAGAATAGGGTCCCACGTAACCATTGTTGAAGCAAAGGGATTCAAAGATGTGATTGATTTTCTACAGCTTACTCCTCTTAGAGCTAAAGGATGGCATTTCACTCGGACAAACAAACAAGGTACTAGTTCAAGAGTATATAGCAAGATAGATTGGGCTTTGGGGAACTATCAATAAATACAACAATATGGTCACGAGGAGACAAATTTCTTGAATACTTCAGTCTCTAATCACTCCCCTATCCTAATAAAATATGGTGGGCAAAAATTATTACATCCTAAACTACTTAGACTATACACAAATTCCATGAAACTTCCAACATTCCAGAATATTGTTCAGCATGTTTGGACTCAGAATTGTGATTGCTCATCTATGCAACAAGTCTGGTGCAACCTAAAAGCTATGAAGATGCAGCTGCAAGATTTTAATGCTTATTTGGCTTCATACAAACAAATAATTGAGCAGGCAAGAGAGAGATTGGTTATTATTGGGGACTAGTTCAGCAGGATCCTTGTAACGACTCGGCCGGTCGTTTCGAGAGTTTAGCCATGTTCCCCTGTTTTCCTGCTTCTTTTGTATTCTACAACTATATTATGACTTACCGGGATAGTTGGTTCGAGTACGGAGTAATTTCAGAGTGAATTGAGACACTTAGTCTTTTAATTGGAAGCTTAAGTTGGAAAAAGTCGACCAGATATCGACTTATGTGTAAACAACTTTGTATTTGAATTTAGATGGTTCCGTTAGCTCCGTTAGGTAATTTTAGACTTAGGAGAACATTCGGAATATGATTTGGAGGTCCGTAGCAGAATTAGGCTTGAATAGGCGAAAGATGGAATTTTGGCGAATTTGACCGGTAGTGGAAATTCTGATATCGGGGTTGGATTTGATTTTCGGGAATTGGAGTAGGTTTATAGTATTATTTATGAAGTGTGTGCAATATTTGAGGTCAATCGGACATGGTTTGATAGGTTTCGACTTCGTTTGAAGAATTTGAAAATTTAGAAGTTCATTAGGCTTGAATCCGAGTGTAATCCATGTTGTTGATATTATTTGAGGTGATTTAAGGATTCAACTAAGTTCACATCGGGTTATAAGACTTGTTGGTATGTTTGGTTGAGGTCCCGGAGGCCTCGAGGTGATTTCTGGTGGTTAACGGACTTGATTTTTGAGTTGATGAAGCAGCTGAAGTGTTGCTGCTACTGGTGTAACTACACCTGCGGAGTGGGCAATGCAGGTGCGAGTCCGCAGAAGCGTGGCAAGAATCGCAGATGAGACCAAGGATGAGACATGCATAGTACGGAGGTGCGAAGATCTTCCCACACCTTCAATGATCACAGAAGCGTGCACTAGGGCCCAGATGCGAGCGTGAACCGCATGTGCGATTTATTTCATGCACCTGCAATAAGCGCAGATGTGGTCCAGTGATCGCAGAAGTGGAGGCAGCTAGATAAGTGACTTTTGCAGAAGCAGGAATTTTACCGTAGATGTGGTTCTGCAGATGCGGATATAGGGCCGCATGTGCACAAATCCTGGGCAGAACATATAAATACGAGACTTCGAGATTTTTCACCACTTTCATATTTTGGAATCGAATTTTGGAGGAATTTGAGGTGGATTTTGAAGTGATTACTAAGGTAAGCTCCTTGTGCCTATTTATCTTCAATAATCGTATTTACTCACTGATTTTACATCTAGTTGATGAGTTTTTGAGGTGAAATTTGGTAATTTAAGGCTTAAGAATTGGAGAGTGAATTTTGGGGATTTGGAGGTCCAAATGGTGTCTGATTTTGATAAATTTATTATGGTTAGACTTGTGAGTGAATTGGCTTTCGGGTTTTGTGACTTTTGTCGGGTTTTATGATGTGAGACCGGGTTGGGTTAAGCCAATTTTGGATTTTTGGCTCTAATTTAGTAGTTTTCTTGTTGATTTGATCCCTTTAGCCTATATTAATTATATTGTACTGCTTGTGTCTAGATTCGTGATATTCGCAGACCGACGCACGAGGCAAGGGCATTTTATAGTAGAGTTTGCCTCGCACTGAGGTAAGTAGCAGTTATAAATTTGGTCCTTAGGGTACGAAACCCTGGATTTTTGTGTCGTGTGATTATTTTGGAGGTGACGCACTTGCTAGGTGATAGGCGTGTGGGCGTGCACTAAAGGGATTATGACTTGGTCTATTCCGTGAGAATGTAAAGTCGAATAACTTACTGTTAACTACATGTTCCCTTCGTTTTATGGGAAGTTTGACTGAAATTCATGTTAAAAATCATGCTTAGGCCATATGATATCACTTTTGGGACTCGTTGAGGTCATGCACTTGTTGATTTAGCTACTATTTGTTGTCTTGTAATCAGTCATGACGTTTACTACGTATCATACCTACATATCTTTTTGTTCCTTGTTGATACATGTTTTACTTCTGTTTGGGATGATTTCTATGATTTCTGAGAGACTGAGAGACTAGGGAGGTTAATGACTGAGCAAGGCCGAGAGCCTGACGGTGAGATATTGATACCATAGCACGTGAGTTATCTGTGTAGCATGTGAGTCGTCCGTGTGGATCTTGATTTGATATGTTAGCACACTACTAAAAAATTGGTCTATAGTAATGGTTGGAAAACCATCCCCATAGACTGCCAAACCGTTGCCGTAGGGATTTTGGAATAGTTTACCGCCCGTTACATCAGCCGGCGTACCCATAGGTCTACTGGAACGGTTCTTGTAACGGTTTGCATCGCCGTGACAATAGATATGTCTATCACAACGGTTTTCCCCTTCTCTGTTGGAACGATTTTTTTTTTCAATTAGAACGGTTTAAAACCGTTACTATATTGTTTATACCACGGTTCTTAACCGTTGCCATATTATTTAAAGCAATACTTATGTAAGATATTGCTACGGTTATGTTAGATATAGCAACGGTTTCTTTAAGCTATCGTAACGGTTATATTTGTATTTGGAACGGTTTTGTAGATCATTTTTGAATAGTTTATGGGACCTATTGCAATGGTTTACATTGTCTACTGGAACACCATTTGTATCTTATTGCAACGGTTCAGGTAGGCTATTGTATCAGTTCAATTAAAACCAAAATAGAGCACATATTATAAATAAAATTTATACATATAATAAAATTAAAATTAAAATACATCATAAAATGAAACTATTAATAATATAAAATTATCCATCAAGCAAATAATAATATCCATAAAGTAAATGTTCTGCCCCATGAGTGCATAAGTATAGTACATTTCAAGAGGTTAAATAAGTTTCAAAAAATGTTGGTAACAAAAGATTCCTAGAACATTCATCTATAACAATTCAAAATTATCTCAAGTAAAGTATAGTTCTTCATCGTCTTCATCATCCATTTCTTGATTTACTCCACCTACAAAAAAGGATAAATAAAGTTATTATCCTTCAAGAGAATCTGGTCTAAGAATACTCATAGCACAAATTGCCATGAAAAAGAGAGAGAGCTACTATTACAGAGTGCAAAAAACCTTTTCTTAGTCAGTGTACTAAGAAATGAGTTTCAATAGCAGCAAGTTAGTTGTAGGCTTGTAGCCATGTTTACTTCTCCTGTTTTGCTTAAGAATAAACATTGAATTTACTTTTTATGTCCAGGGTTTGATATATAGCATTATTCATAGCATTTCTTCAATCTACAAAAAAGGGCAACCCGATGCACTAAGTGCTATACGCAGCCTTACCCTGCATTTCTGCAAGAGGCAACAACTTTACTAGTTACGCCAAAGCTTTCCATCATGTCTTCAATCTACAGACTAAACAAATTGAGATTTCCAAAACATTTTCTAACCATTTCTTAAGTCTAAGGAGAAACATATATAAAAGATTCCAACAACAAAATGTGCAAGTTTAACAAGGTAGCCTCATTATTCTTAAGTCGAAAATTGAAAATGAACAAAAATTATATGAACAATATCTCCTGAACAATTTTAAGTTTTATAAGTAAAAATGATTATTTCACTCGAAATACTTCTCAAACAAGCTTTTCAATATTTCACCAGTATTTCAACTACCGAAATTCAGTATTTGCAAATATTAGACATCAATATAAAGATCATGTTGGGAGTTGAAAACCTCTTCTACTTGTTTTCCTGCTATCAAGAAAATGCCTTGTGAGAACTCATAAAGTACTTTAATTTTCATAATGCGAATTTGTTTAAGAAAGTAAATATTAAAATAGTATCCTCCCCTTATAAAAGGCCAACACTTTTAGCTGTCTCTGTTCTCAGATCTACCTTCATTCTGTCATAAGACAATACTCCAACAAAAAAATGGAGCACAGGGCTTCTAATTTTCTATGCTTATTCTTACAAATATTTGTGGGATTTTCCCTTCTCGTTTCCACCATCGCAGTTCCTTATTCAAGTAAGTCATAAATAAATTCATTCCTATTATTGTTTCTTTTCAGATATTGCTAATTTAAATTCCTGGCAGAAATTTGTATCTTGTGGTGATAATTCACAGGAAGCCTAAAGACAATTACAGAAAATCTACCATTCCAAGATTCTCATTACAAGGTTCTCTTTCTTCTATCTTGAATCCTATTTACTATCGTAATTTCTTTCCATAACCTACTTGCTATTTAAAAAAGTAGCCAATGCATTTCAATGATGTAATCTTCATTACAAGCTTGCCCTAGGATATGCATTTGTAAATGCTTAATCCACAAATCTTTTACATATGTTTTTCTTTAACTGATCAAAAACTCGTATATGCATTTGTAAATGCTAATCCACAAATCAGAAACTATAAGAAAGTTGTTTGTTCAGTTTGTAAGAGCCATGTATATTATCTCTCTAAAGTGTAAAGCCTTAACTTGTGTAAGAGATATGTGAACTTCAATGTAATCTCTGTAGCAGAAAAGGAGCTTTCTACAACAACTAGGTAGGTGGATCTCTGATCCAATTTCAATTAGTTTAGACAGAATACATAAACATATTGCATGCAATAGATATAACATTATAGCAGAGACAGTAAACATATGATATAAATGTCAATATAACTGTACAAAGACATGATAATACAGCCATAAGGACTGCCTAGTGAAAATGGAAAATATGGCAATTCATATCCCCTCTGCCTTGAACCAAGCAAAATCCCAAGCAAGGAAGGAGGAGAAGAAGATGTATAACATTTGGTACGTACTGACCTTGATTGTTACTACCAGTATATGGTCGACTGTTTAGTTGAACAACAGCTTGTTGTGTAGAGGAAGCTTCTACAGGTGAACGTGCACTGAACCTTAACATGTCAGGATCAAGTCGCAAATCTAGGTGCAGACGCTGAAGTCGTGCGATGACGTTTATTGTAATATTTTGTTCCATGGCATCCTTTTGTTCGTTCAACTTTTCATGCATTCTTTGTTGCATCCTCTCTCCCATTTCCTCCATTTTCTACTTCATCCTCTCATCAGACCTCGTCCATACAATCTCACGCGACCTGGATGTTCAGGTCCCATGACTGATGCAAAAGCGTCATCTGAATGACTGTCATCTTCACTTTCCTGAGTTGATTGTATTCTCTCCATTTCAGCCTACAAACCAAAAATGCGAGAAAAACGCGTTTTAAGTAACTAAAGTTGAATCAATAATTAAGAACAAATAAATAAGCACGACAAACTTTAAATTAGAAATTTCGTACAATTTTACTAATCGTATTGTCATATGAGCTTTTGTATACTCGGCCAAGTTTTCTTTTTCATGTAGCCACAAATATGTCCTTACTTGATACAGTATCTGAAGTATCAAAGATTTCCTTTTTTTTTCCTAGTTATATGAAAACAGGTATAAGAATCTTTCCATATAAAGTTAGCAAGTTCATAATTTAAAAAAAAAGAAAGATAAAACATCAAACCTCGCGAATTAAAGCAAAATGTGTTCTGCCAGCAGTGTGCGGACACTTTAACTTATTTCTATTCTCTGTATTGGTTTCAAACATTTTCTGCAAATAAATGAGTCAACTAATAGGTGATTGATTTACTGCAATTGGGAAAGCTTATAATGGAGAGAGTGAGACTCCGTGTTTCATACTCTCTTTTACAGTCTCTTCTTATAATAAACCACCCTATCAATTTAGTGGAACATCTCACAACAACTGCAGTCACCACTGATGCCCAGTTTTTGTTCCTATTGGAAATTTCTTTACATTTCCACTTCTTTGTTGACTAAAAAGAAATTGATTTTGTTTTGTTATTCCTTTTTCACTGTGTTATTTATCTTGTCTACCTTATGAAAGAGGTCCCAGGTTAGTATAAACCTGCATCTCCAGTGGACTGACATATTTACTTGTTTAAATCTGGGCAGAAATTGTACAGAAACTTGGAATTTTTCTGAAAAATATTCGCTAGCATTTCGGTACTTTTTGGACGTTTAAAAGAAAAAGAAAAAGAAAAAGAGGAAGAAGAAGAAGAAGAAGAATGAAAATAAAAAGTGCAAAAGCAAAACATACCTGTTGAAACTTCAAAGCTGTTGTTGTAATGTTGAAGAAAAAGAAGAAGAAGAACCCTTACTCGACCAAACTGACTAGTAGTAGTACTAATTTACTATAGAAACATTTCAAACATAACATGGCAGGGCGGAAGATTGGGGAAAAGCAAATGGTCAGATTCGGTACTATTTTACTTCTGATTCTTTTGACTCAGACACCAAAAAACTATTATGTTAAAACAAGACAAGAGATTCTGGATGTAATTACCTTGTGAGGATCGGAGTTCCAATATTTAAGAATATCCTTAAAGTAAAATTTCAGAATATCTACTGGCCTATTCTCCATTCGAAGCTCATCATTCTCATAGGCTGTGAAGTGAGTTGTCTTCAATTGACTCTTATACTTTCTCCAAGCAATACAAACTAATTCAAAAACCCATGGTTTCGCCTCGTCAAGAATGTCGTATTTTTCCTACAAATTTAGTGCAATTGGGTTAGTGTAAGAAATAAGAAATATCATCCATGTTTATTGGACATTGGGAACTTCATATCTTGATATATTTCCACATATCATCTTTTGTGTCAAGTTTCCTCCAATTAAATACATTAAGAGGACAAAAAGTCCCACTTCTTGCCAATGTGCCGAGGAAGCTACCCAACTCTTTTACAACCTCTTTAGTAGGACCAACGAGTTGATTATACTCATTTAGAATGATTATTTTACGCTCCTTTCTACCATGAACCCTTGGCATTTGAGTACGGCCTCTTTTTCTTTTTGGCGAGGAGGGGCCTGCAATATAACAAAACAAAGATAATCATTAATCACTATTTTTAGTTAAGTTTATGATTAAAATTTATATATATTTGCCTTGTTCCATAAATTGTTCAACTGTTTCATGAGTGGTAGAATCATCAGATCGTTCATGTACTCCCTGTGATGCAGGAGTGATGAAATCCATATTCCCTTGTTGCACTTGTTCATGTACTCCTTGTGTTGCTGAAGAGGTGCGATTCTGTGGCACTTGCTGCACTTGTTCTTGCAATTGAGATCCACCTTCGGATTGTCGTTCTTCATTTGCATTTGACCTTAGAGCTTTCAAGGCTGTTTTTGTTGTCAATGACGAAACCTTTTGGTTTTGCAAAGATGAAGGTAATCCACCTTCTGATTGTCGTTCTTCAATTGCATTTGATCTTGTAGATTGGAAGGTTCTTTTTGTTATCAACGACGAAACCCTTTGATTTCGCAAAGATGCAAGTGATCCAGCTAGAATGCAGTTGGATATTTTCTTATTTTTTCTTGAGCACCCTTCTTGATTCATGAATATTCAAATATTTTTCAGATTCTGAAAAGCAAACACAATATAGGTTAGCAAAAGTAGCAAACATAGTATATCATTTCTAACAAAAATCTGCTCGAAGAATGTATATTTCAGGTGAATCAAACAGATAGATCTAATCATACGACCTTAACTTCAAGAACAAAGATTTAACAGTACTGTAAGCCTCAATTACAACTTTCCATTCAAGAATTGTCCAGAAATTTGAGCTGCCAAAAGACGAGGCAAAAATTTCGAATGTATTTTTAACAGTTAAACTTGCAAAGAAGAAGTATACTGTCCAATCTTGGGGTTTGGCTGACACATCTTTGGAGGATGTCTTCATTAAGGTGGCAACTGAGGCACAATAAATCAACACTAAATTTCACTCCAAAGAAATGAAAGAAATGCTGAAGTGAGGTGATGTCCCTGTTACTACAGCTTTGGCGAGGATTTACAAGGCTGTGAATTCAGCTTTGCAAACTAATAGTAAGCTGAATGGGTGTGAAGATCAAGCTAATACACTCAGCAAGTCAGTAGGGGTGCAGCAACAGATTGAATCTAATGAGCAGGCTGGTCTTCAGCAAGAAAAAATAGATGAATCTGGGTCTTTGTATATCGAGCAAGTCATTCCTAAGACCACTGGATTGTTGGATATGAAAGCTGGCCAAGTTACTACTAATACGCACAAAGAACCAGGCTCACAGGTTGTTAAACACCCAACAGATCAAGCTTGGGCAGTGGTAAATAAATCACCAACCAAAAATAATTCTACAGGTCTTAAAAATCAGATTTTAGCAGCTAAGAACAAGTTACTACTGATACGCACAAAGAGCATGATTGTGCAATGAAGAAAACTAGGAAGGATTTGCAACAGGTGGATGATGAGGCAAGATCAATAACTGGAAAAACCAGCTATAATATTCAGTTGAATGAACAATGTGAATGAACTGAGCCATTCCGTGTGAGAATGACGACAAATATCATATTAGCTATAATTTAATGGAGGATAGAAATTACCAACTAAACCAAAGAGGACGTGGGAGAAGGGATGGGCCTCAACAACCGAACAAAGTATCCGAAATCTCTCTCAAATCCTGCAAAAATTGAAGCATATTAGAACAATTTTTATAAAGGAAATAAACAAAAATAATCATAAAATATTTATTAAAAAAGGCATTATCACTCACTCAAAAAGTATATACTTAAAAGAATTTCAAAATTTTCTTATTTAATCATCTGCTTCCATCCAGTCCCAATCAGTATCATCAAACCCATCATCCTCTTCCGATGTTTCCACCATTGTATCATGTGAATTTTGTGCATTAGATGGAGTATTAATGATATCTGCGGGTACATCATCTCTTGACCATCTAATGTCAACATCAAGTAATCTAGATGAGGAACCAATGTCATTATTAGGTTCCCTCCAAAATGTTTCTCCAATATTAGGACAGTTCTCTTCCTCTAGATCATACAAATCAACAGGTACTTTGCTCCTCACATAATAAAACTTGATAAACTTGTGATGCCAATATAAAAGGGTCATCTCTACTACATAATCTATTGAAGTACACCCGAGTTAACCCATAATCATCTATTTCATTACGAAATCAATCACATCTAAATAGCACAACACTGAAACAACCCCAATAATCAATCTCAATGATATCCTGAATCACTCCATAATAGATAACCTCACCATCGATGGGATTTTGGTCCCTAGCACTAGCAAAACTATCTGTTATTTCCGATAAAGTTACTCCACTATTTTGAGTCTTGCCTCGGGAATCCCGTTCTTTAGTATGAAATCGGTATCCATTAATAAAATATCCCGTATATCTTTTGGCTACCATATTAGGTCCTTTGGCTAGCCATCTTAAATAATATGGCAATACAATATTTTTAACTTTCTCTTTAAACCAATTGTTGAATTCCCGACTATGATCCCTCGCTCTTACCCATGCATTTGATCTACTATGATTAACAATTAAATTCTTATGCTCCTTGTAATCAAGAATATTTCAAGATTAATCATATAATAAAGAAAAAATATATAAAAAATAAATAAATATTAATATAATTTATCTTACTCGATAAACTTTTCCATTTGTTCATCTCTAGTATTGAACAGAGCATATCGATGTGCTTCAAAGCATAACTGTGCATCCATGAGAAAAGTATTTTTTTTCTTACTTCCAATTAGATGGCATATATTAGGGAATATAGGTGACAAATTTTGAGAGAACTCATCATCTACAGTTTGGTACCTACTAAATTTTGTCTTCACACCATCATGTAGATATCTCGAACAAAAAGTCAAGTAAGTCAAAAACCCCTCTGTTATTGACGCTTCTGGCCTAGATCGATTACGTACAAATGCCTTGTACTTACATAGGTTCCTCTCAATGGGATACATCCAACGAAGATGAGCCAAACCCCCAAGCTTAATTTCATTCACCAAATGAATAGGCAAATGTGGCATTATGTCAAAAAATGTTGGATGAAAAATCTTTTCAAGCTCACATGTTATTTCAACAATTTCAGACTGTATTGTTTCAAGATCTCTTCGCCTTATGACCTTACTACATATAGCTCTAAAGAAATTTCTCAACCTAATCAAGGCCAATGAAACATTCTTGGGCAACACTTTTCTAATAGCAACCTGAAGCAAGTAATGCATTATAAAATGGGCGTCATGACTCTTGTACCCTGATATTTTCATCTCATTCACTTGCACACGTTCTGAAATATTCGAAGCACAACCTTTTGGTAATTTAGCATTTTTCATGACAGTACAAAACAAAATTTTCTCTTTAGGTTTCATGTAGAAACAAGATTTAGCCAAACTTATAGTTCTATCATTATTTATTCTTGGTTGTAGTTCCTTTCATATCCTGATTTCTTGTAAGTCATAGCGAGATTTTTCATGATTCTTTGATTTCCCATCTATTTCTAATAAATTTCCAAGCAAACTATCACATATGTTTTTCTCGATGTGCATCACATCAAGATTGTGCCTCAATTTGTTATGCACCCAATATGACAATTCAAAAAAATGGATCTCTTTTTCCACGGACCCTTATAACTCCCAGGCCTTTTTTAGCTCTCTTTCCAAAGATATTGTTGAATTCAAGAAGCTCTTCAAATACTTCTTTACCCGACAATGGAGCAGGTGCAGGTCTATGCTCCTCCTTACTATCAAAAGACTTTTTATCTCGTCGGAATGGACGATCACGAGACAAAAATCTTTGATGGCCCAAGTAACACATCTTATGACTATGTTTGAGATATTGAGAACATGTGTCATAATTGCAAGTGGGGCATGCCAATCTCCCCTTAGTTCTCCATCCTGAAAGCATTGCTAATGCTGGAAAGTCACTAACTGTCCACATTAAGGCAGCACGCATTCGGTAAAGTTTGGTTGGTTTCAGCATCAAATGTGTCTATCCCAGTTTCCCATAGTTCCTTCAATTCTTCAATTAATGGTCGTAGGTACACATCTATATCATTTCCTGGAGATGATGGACCTGGAATGATCATAGACAACATTATATACTTTGGCTTCACGCAAATCCACGGTGATAAATTATAGTTCATTAACATAACAGGTCACGTGCTATGGGAAATGCTCATGGTCCGAAATGGGTTGAAACCATCACTTGAAAGACCCAATCTAACATTTCGAGCATCTCTAGAGAAGTCTGGGTGCAAAGAATCAAAAGCCTTTCAAGCTTCCCCATCAGCAGGATGTCTTATATTCCCATCATTGGGTTGTTCATTAGCATGCCATCTCATTGCAGCAGCCGTTTCAGAACACATGAATATCCTTTGAAGCCTAGGCTTTAAAGGAAAGTACCTTAAAACCTTTGCAAGGATTTTAGAGCTTGCTTTAGTCAAAGGACCAGCACTCTTCCATCTTGAAGACCCACAAATAGAGCAATTATCAACATTCGCATTTTCTTTCCAAAATAACATGCAATCATTAGGGCATGCATGTATTTTTTCATAATGAAGACCCAAATCTGTTATCATGTTTCTAGCCTTGTTGAAAGATTCCGGTACCTGAGAAAAGGGAAATGCCTCTTTTATCAGCTATAACAAATCAGATAAAGCCACAATACTCAACCCATGCAAGTATTTAAGCAAGTACAATCGAATAGTGAAACTTAGTTTACTGGAATTTTCATAACCCGGATATAACTCTTGTTTTCCTTCCTCCAGCAATTTGAAAAACTTCTTTGCATCTTCAGATAGTCTTTCCCCAACTCCTTCTTCATCCCCTGCCTTACCATCTATATTTCTAAATGTATCATGAAGTAGTCCATCAATATCATCACGCATGGTAGAACCTTCATCATCATTGCTTTGATGAGGTGTATTTCTCGAGGAAAATCCTTCCCCGTGGAAAACCCATTTGGTATAACCATCAACAAATTCATGAACAACCAAATGATCCTCGACCACATTTCTATAATACCAATAGCGATTCATGCACTTTTTGCAAGGGCATAATATTTCATTTCCTTGGGCGGCTCATTCAAATGCCTTATCAAGAAAATCATTCACTCCACGGATATACTCATCCGTCCATCTCAAGGGATTCATCCAACTTTTATCACCATTATCCATAGATATTCTATACGATAAAAGTAAATTAACAAAACTAACCAAATAAACAAAAAGCATATTAATTTGATATTTCCAACAAAATTTAAAGCTTAAAATGCAAGGACCAAAATGAAAGGATGTGAGTTCAAGGGGTTATCGATATATTCCACCTAAAAAGAAATGACATATGCGTGTATAAATGCACATTGAGTGATAGAGGGAGAGAGATTTGACATCTTTTAAAGATAATGCAGATCAGACATAATGAGTAAATCTAGAGATAGTTGGTCATTGCCGAGGCACTCAAACAATGCTTCTTGTAGGGGGAAAAAAGCAACTGAGACCTAATGAATATTGAGTGACTTAATTGATTTACACCCACTCTGCTTCCTCAATCATATACATAATACCTGCTTGAAAGAGATTTGACTCTTTTAAGTTAAAAAGGAAAGAAAAGGCATGAACAAGTTAGCTAGCTGCTACTTTCTCTTACATGTATCAGAAACTAATATGATACAATAAAAAATTATCTGGACCTAATGCCTTAATTTATCACACTAAACTGATAAATTGAAGTAAGAATACATATAAAAACACATATCATGCACTTATTATTTTCGGCACATGCACTGGGTGATAAGTATTTTCCAGGACAGTAGTATTTCTTAGTCCATCCAATATGAAAAAGCTTTAGCTGAATAGAAAGAGGAACATGCTACAGTTACAACTTAAAGCACCAAGAAAAATGTAGCATAGCTGAATGAGCTGACAGAAGAGGGCGAGTAATTTATCAGCTAAAGCTGCCATTCCAGCAAATGCGTGAAGTCACTTGGATTAAGATTGAAAAGTTGCCAACTTCGAATGCTAGGATCATTAATGAGTGGGTACCCCCTATTTGGCTATGTGCTCCCCTTGGAATAATTTTAGCAAGAAACTACACAAAGATGGATAATCTTCACAAACACTCGTGCGCTTCTTTACATTTTGTAACTTGTTTTAACATGAGATTAGATTTGGTCCTTGTTAACAATACATCTCAGCCATTAAAAAATCTGGAGAGTAATTAGGCATCCAAAATCCTTTTACCACATAGGAATATCCATAAATTTGGTATTAACCTAGCAATTCTATTACTCTTTAGAGACAAAAAATTAAACAAATAAGAAGAAACCCACAATTAAAACTAAAATAAAACAAAAGTAAATCATTCAAGTTTATTCGGATCCAAACCATTTAAATACATTTACTAAATGAAAATGAAGAAATTTTCTAGTGTTTCTACTTAGAAAAGCGGACAACAATACTAACCTTTGACAAAAATTTAGCTTTTTCAATAATAACTTTAAGATGAGGAGCCAAAGTCTCTACCCTTATCGCACCAAATTTGCAGCTTCTCCAACCGCTACTACTACCAAAGTTGTTTTACCTACTAATTTTATCAAAAATACAAAGGGAATCAGTGTATCTTACCATAAGCTTGTAGAAAAAATTAAGAGTCACCATGAGTATAACCTTTGCAGCTACGGAAAAATTAAGAGTCTCCGGTTGTAGAGTACAAAAAGGCCGCATCAAAAAGGCTCCGAAAAAGCAAATCTCGGCCAGACCGTTATGGCACCGGAATATCTGGACGGGAGTCTCGTCGGCGACTACTTGCTGAGTCCTCTATTTGCTGAGTCCTTGCAATTTATTTGCTGGAATTAAGAGACCGTCGACATATTAATTTGCTGTGTCCTTGCAATTTGGGCATCTTCAGATTTGCTTGGGGGAGTATTCTCTAATTTGATAGTTTAATAGTTGAGAAAAGTGGAAAGTGTTGTTCTGTTCGATGTGCTCTAGGAAATAGTTCATCTGAGTGGGCTTCATCTATTTTGTTATTAGAAATTAAAAAAAAGTCTAGGGTTTGGTTAATGGAGGGAAAAAACGAAAATAAAAATAAAATTGGGTAAAGTTAGGAGGGAAATTGAACCGTCTCCATAGACCCATTTTTAAAGAATCGTAGCCACAGGTCATCCTACTAGTATGGTTACAAAAACTGTCGCAGTAGAACACCCTATGGCGACGGTTATTTCACTTATGTAACGGTTTACTTGCAAAAATGTGCTGGTTGATTTGATATCCTATTGGAACGGTTATAACTGTTGCTACAGGGGTCTTTAGTAACGGTTATATAACCGTTGCGGAAAATACCGTTACTATAGGTCCAATTTCTAGTAGTGGCACGTGAGTTGTCCATGCGGATTATAGCACTTGTGTTGTACATCCCCAGTGAGCGCATGTACCTATTGAGTGTGTGTATTAAGGGCTGAGAGCAAAGTGATTGAGTTGTTGAGATGAGTTGAGTGACTGTTGCTTTGAGAGGTTGTACTTGCTTTCCTTTGTTATTGCACTTAGTTGATATTTGTCATTGTTGTGAAATTTCTAGAAGATTTTATATTTGGTTCACTTGAACTTGAAACTGTATAAAACTGATTTGGCTTAAACTGCCGAATCTGACAACAGGCTCATTCTTTACTGAAATTACTGAAATGAACTGTACTTGTAGAGCTTGTCACTACAACTCAGTTCCTTATTTGTTTCTGTTACTTACTTAGTTGGTTGTACTCATGCTACACCCTGCACTTCATGTGCAGATCCAGGTGTGTTCGGTTAGGGAGGACATTGAGTTCGTGCATGGTCGAGTATCAGAGATTTACAAGGTAGCTGCCACCGTCCGCAGCACTTGTCTCTCCTTTCTTGCTATTCTTTTCTTTTTGTATTGGCCTTTTGACACAGAATGTGGTATACTATGTTTCTAGACTAGTTGTAGATGCTTATGACTTAGTGATACCCTGATGTCGGGCTATTATTCTGTACTTGTGTTTTGGGTTTTACCCTATTGTTACGTAAACCTCCGATTATTTTAAATGTCTTAATTCATTTCTATTATATTTTGAAAGTGTTTTGAAAATACTATATTTCCTAGTACCACGATAGGCGCCATCACGACGATTAGGTATTTGGTCGTGACAAGTTGGTATCAGAGCCTAGGTTACATAGGTCTCATGAGTCATGAGTAGTTTTAGTAGAGTCTTGCGGATCGGTACGGAGACATCTATACTTATCTTCGAGAGGCTGCAGAACCCTTAGGAAACTTCACATTCTTAAATTATTATCGTACGAATTTATTGATTCTGGTAACTAAACTTATGTATTCTATTCTCTCACAGATGGTGAGGACACGTGCTACTAGGCAGGACCGAGAGCCACCAATACCACTAACCAGGGTCGTTAGAGGTCGAGGTTGTTGTAGAGGCCATGATAGGAGCTGAGGTGCAGGTCATATAGAAGCTAGGGCAGAACCTGCAGATCCACCAGTTTCCCTAATTTAGGATCAGGTCCCAGTTGTAAATGCACCACGGGGACCAGCTCGGCACCAGCTGTGCCCATCGTAATTCCAGGACTTTAGGAGGCCTTAGCTCAAATTTGACCGTATGCACCAGTCTTGCTCAGTCAGTCTCTCTTACGGCCGTAGCAACCATTTCTCAGGATGGGGGAGGTACTCAGACTACTGCCGCCCGCATACCCTAGCAGGTGATGCAGGGACTCCAGACACCAAGGGTACTACTAGCCCAACCAGTTGTAGCTGCTTAGGACTATGTGGTTCTCATCATGCCTGATGATGAGTAGCGTAGATTGGAGAGGTTTAAAAGGATCTAGCCTCCGTCTTTCAACAATGTATAGGGAGAGAATGCCCAGGGTTTCTTAGACAGATGTTAGAGGATCCTCCGTACAGTAGGTATTCTTGAAACCAGCGAGGTCTCGTTCACTACTTTTCAGTTCATTGGAGTTGCGTTCACTTGGTGGAAGGCTTATGAGAGGCGTAAGCCGATTGGTGCAGCACCACTTACATGGCAGGAGTTCTCCATTCTTTTCTTGGAGAAGTATGTGCCACAGTCTCACAAAGAGGAGCTGCGCTGAAAGTTCGAGCAGTTGCATCATCAGCACAAACTATAAGATTCAATTCCATATGAAAATGCTAAGTTCATGATCAAAAGTCGAAAAGTCAACTCAAAAGAAAACCCCAGATGCACATCTCAAAATCCGATAAAAATTAAAAAATCTAAAAGCCCATTCAACCACAAGTCCAACCATAGCAAATTCCGACACCAAATCGTCACTCAAATTCCCAAATCTAACTCTCTTATCCCCAGACAAAAACTCACAAAATTCCACCTAAAAATCACACAAACTAGGTGGAAAATTCAATTGGTAAACAATATTATTGCACAAAAAGAATCAAGAGTGACTTACCTCAAGAAACTCCTCGAAATCCCTCTCAAACATTGCTTTAATCCGAGTTTGCAAAGTCCAATAATGATAAAATATTGGAACCCTTCAATATTTAAAAGCAAGAAAATGGTCAGTACTACCAGGACGATAGAACTGGTCCATATGGATCTGTGTGGACCAATGAGGACAATAAGTAGAGGTGGTAAGAGATATATTATGGTGCTTGTTGATGATTACTCTAGGTTTACTTGACTATTTTTTTAACATCTAAAGATGAAGCATTTGACATGTTCACTTCATTTGTTAGAAAAACTCGAAAACAACTAGGTAATCAACTTGCATCAATTAGGTCTGATCATGGTACTGAATTTGAGAATGCTAAATTTTCTGAATTTTGTGATGAGCATGGCATAGATCATAATTTTTTTGCTCCTAGAACTTCACAAAAAAATGGAGTAGTTGGAAGAAAGAATAGGACATAGGAGGAAATGGCTAAGACTATGCTACTTGCTAGTAAATTGCCTTATAGCTTATGGGCAAAAGCTGTGAACACTGCATGCTACATCATAAATAGGTGCATGACTAGACCTCTTGTTGAGAAGACTCCCTATGAGTTACTTAAAGGGAGAAATATATATCCCACCTTTGGACATTTGGATGCAAGTGTTTTGTGCACAATAATAGAAAAGACTCCCTAGGTAAGTTTTAACCTAGAAGTGATGAGGGAGTATTCTTGGGATATTTTTCACATATAAAAACTTATAAGATTTATAACAAAAGAACTATGTGTATAGAAGAAAGTGTACATGTTATTTTTGATGAAACTAACATTCTTTCTGAGAGACAGGAATCAGATGACAAAGAAATTAAGCTGGTAAGAAACTTAATAGAAGTAACAGTCTAGCCTGAAGAAGCACCAGAGTGAGGAACATGTCCTTCCACCCAGGGAAACCTAATAGGGGGAATTGAACATAGAGGAACTAATCCTTAAATCTCGAGGAAACCTGTCCATGAACCGATTCCTCTAGCCACAAAACATTGAAGGAACATTTACAGAAAACCAGCTAGTGGTGAAACCATACAAGTATTAAAGTTCTCATCCTATTGGGAATATAATCACTGCTCCAACCTTTGGAATAAAAACTAGATCTTCTTTAAAGAACCTCTGTGTTTTTTATGCCCTTTATCTCTTATTGAAACTAAAAATATATTCGAGGCTTTGCAGGATGCAGACTGGGTAGATGCAATATAGGATGAACTTAACCAATTTGAGAGAAGTCAAGTTTGGCATATGGTACCAAGACCCAATGATAGAACAGTGATTGGCACTAAATGGGTCTTCAGAATCAAACTCAATTAAGATGGAACGGTTACAAGGAACAAGGCAAGATTGGTGGTTCAAGGATATAGTCAAGAGGATGGCATAGACTATGATGAGACTTTTGGTCTAGTTGCAAGATTGGAAGCAATTAGACTCTTTATAGACTTTGCTGTTTACATAGAATTCACTCTCCATCAAATGGATGTCAAGAGTGCCTTCCTCAATGACTATCTAAAGGAAGAAGTGTTTGTCAAGCAACCTCCTAGCTTTGAGAGCAGGGAATATCCTGATCATGTGTACAAGCTTGACAAGGTACTTTATGGGCTCAAGAAGGCTCCAAGAGCATGATATGAAAGATTGTATAAATTCTTGCTTAAGCATGGCTACAAGAGAGGTAAAATGGGCAATACTTTGTTCTTGAAATAAAAAAGTAAAGATCTATTGGTAGTTCAGATATATGTTAATGATATAATCTTTGTAGCAATAACAGATAGATTAAGTAAAGAATTTACTAAGCTAATGGGAGTGAATTTCAAATGCGTATGATGGGTGAGCCTAGTTTATTTTTAGGTTTATAAATTAAACAAAATTTAAATGGAACTATGATCCACCAGCAAAAGTATGTGAAAGAGTTGCTTAAAGGGTTTAAATGGAAGTTTCCAGACTCCTATAGCAAAAGCCACGAATATTGGATTTGGATGAACCTGGTTCATCTATTTATCAGAAGATGTATAAGGGAATAATTGGCTCTTTGTTATGTCTCACTTCTAGTACACCTGACATTATTTTTAGTGGAGACCTTTGTGCTAGATTCTAGGAAAATCCAAAGGAGTCTCACTTGACGGCTGTCAAGAGGATCTTGAGATACCTAAAAGGCACCACGGGTCTCTGCCTATGGTATCCAAAAGGTACTAATTTCAACTTAGTGGGATATGCTGATTATGCAGGTTTTCGTGCGGATAAAAAGAGCACTTCAGTTATGGCACACTTTCTTGGCTCATATCTTGTGTCTTGGGCCACCAAAAAGCAAAATTTTATGGCTTTGTCTACTTCTGAAGTTGAGTATATGGTTGTTGCCTCACGTTGTGATTAATTATTGTAGAATAAACAACAATTAATCAACTTTGGAATTGATGTAGGTTGTATCCCCATCTTTTATGATAGTACTAGTGCAATTAGTATGACCAAGAACTGGGTTCATCATAAACGAACTAAGCACATAGATGTTAGGCATCACTTTTTGAGGGACAACTATGAGAAAGATTTGCTCACTATGAAATTTTGTGCTACTGACAAGCAAATAGCTGACATCTTCACAAAAGCTCTAAGTAGAGATCACTTTGAAAGGAACATGTTAGAATTAGAGATGTGAATTTGGTTTATAATTAGATTAGATATTGCTCAGTCTTATACTCTCATTAGTATACTCTTGCGACATATGCTAAAATGTCTCACTGATCTCTAATGATATTATTCTTATTTTCTTAGAAAATTCAGTCTTACACAAGAGAACTTTCAATGAAGAACCTGGTTTAACAAAATAATAAGGTATGTATTCTCCAATCCGTATATTTTGGAATAATTGTATTTTGGTCATGATCTTAAAGAGTCCTACTTAATCCCAAGACCTTTTTGAACTAATCTGTTACCAACGAACCAGTTTCACCGAACAAAACCTACACGCCATAATTGACTAAATTTTTTGGGAAGAGTCCAACGTCACTTCAAACTGACAATCCCAAGTCGATTAGACTTAAAAAGCATTTGCTACACACAACATCTATTCCCTCTTTAAATTGATTAGACCTTGCCCATTTCTTCACTCCTAATCTTTGAAAAATCAAGACTCCTAATCCTCTCAATTTTTTCTCATCTCTTCTACAATCATCTAGTGGCCAACGTATATGAAAATTCCAAGATGATTGAGAACCTTTCTTCACCACCCAAAGAACCATCACCCATACCTTCAACCACCCCTACTCCAAAGAAAGGGCGTGTTAAGATGCTTGCTCGTAAGACCGTTGCTAGCAGTAATCAAATCAAGAAACTAAATGAGAAATTGAAAGCAAGCCAAGCAGAGAAACCTCAAAAATAAGATGAGTCCTTCAAGTCTGCAATTGAGGGGGAAGAACCTGTTTCATCTGAAATAGAACAGGTAACTTCTGGGCAAAACCTTTCTTCTGATGTCGTAACTGATGTAGCTGAAAATCTGAGAAAAGATTTGTTGTTGTTGGTACAATACCTGGTGTAGAGTCTGAGTCTACTAAATTAGGTGGTAAAATAAAAAAGGAAAAGAAAAAGTGAGTGAGGGTGTAACAGGAGATGTGAGGGCAAATAAGGAGTGGTTGAATCTTCACCCACTCCTGTTGGTTTGACTGAACAGACAGGGGCAATGATAATATGGAGTGAGGAGTCTATTGAGGAATGAGAAAGTTTAATAGAAGAAAGACAAAGTTGGTCTGGAGAAGCAAGTGCAGCATAAGGGCTGGTTAGGCTGAGGAAAAGTTTCCAAGAACCTGTTCATTCTGAGAAGGAACCCCTCCATGACATTCTGAAAAGGGTTTCTAATAGCTACAATCCAAATGAAAAGAAGAGTCCAGGAGATAAAATATCTAGTACTACTATAGAAGGCAAGAAGAGAAAGGTTGCCTCTTCTTTTCCTGTAGAGACTCCTCTCCCAAGAGGAAGAGCTACAAGGAGTCATAGGAAGCAGAATGAGGCTAACCTAGAAAAGGCCTTAGCTGAGAGTAAAAAGAAAGTTGTTAAAAGGAAGAAGGTGGGTGAACTAAGTGAAACTATTAAGATTGAAGAGATGAACCCGGTCTTTCATGATGAGGATAAGGCAGAGGAAGTGTAGGTTGTGACTCCAAGTTCTAAGAAAAGAAAGACATTTAAGAAGAAGTTGCCCTACAAAGTTTGTTGATACAGAAAGATCTGTCTTGGATAAAAGAACCAGGTCTACCAAGAAATCAAGAAAAGTGCAAATAGTAGAAGAAGAAAGTGATGAAGAAAAGGACAATATTGTTAAGTTTGGAAAAAGAACAATTCTGAAGGGGAGGCTCCTCAATGATTTGGAAAAGGAAGGAATGGTGTTGCTGTTGGAGAAGTTGGAGATTCAGTGCTAGAAGGACATGGTCCTTCAATTGGAAGGAAAATTAGCCCAAGATGAAATTATGGAGTTATTTGCAATTAATGAAATCAAGAATGGAAGGTAACCTAGGGGGTGAAGGTGAGCTTTGATGATAAAGAATTAGGTGAGACTCTAAAGTTACCTACTGAAAGGTACAATGACCAAAAAAAGTTGAAGTGGTCCAGCCTAGAAAACCTACCTACCTCACTTGCCATCACCAAGAAATTTGCTGATAGAGATTTAGTCAATGTTTAGTTTTCTTGAAATCAGGGGGCCCCGCATAGAGAATAGGGTCAGTCTTTACTTTAGTCAAGCTTAGTTTATAGTTTTCATAGTCTATTCTTTAGTTTACTCTCATCATTGCATCAATAGTACAAGTGGTTTACAATTTTGCTAACAACTCACAAATCTTCCTAGTGCAAACTGGGGCAGAAAAAATTTCTTTTGTTTTATCTGTTTTGTTGTAATCAGGCGCCCACCTAGAGAACAAGGGAAGACAACTCAAGTTTCAAGGGAAAGCAGTTTCGAAGGAAGACAACTCGAGTTTCAAGGGAAAGCAGTTTCGAGGGAAGACAACTCGAGTTTCAAGGGAAAGCAGTTTCGAAGGAAGACAGTTCAAGTTTCAAGGGAAAATGGTTCAAGGTGCAAGGGAAAACAGCGTCAAGTAACAAGAGAAGACGGTTCAAGTTCAGCAATCAGGCGCCCGCTTGGAAAATAAGAGAATTCAATTCAGAATGCAATTCAGGTCAGCAACAAAAGAAGCTCGCGTCAAGAATGCAAGTCAGCAGTCCGAGATGATCAACAAAAGTTAGTAACAATCCAAAATAAAAAGAAAAAAACAAAAAGAAAAACAAGAAGTGAATCCAAATACAAAAGTTAATGAAAGATGTGAGTTGCTCAAGACATGGCCGAGGTCACAAGCACCGCATGCCCGGTTTTGATCCGAAAAGCTGAAGAAGAACGAGCTAGCACCTGCAACTAGCAAGCATCAAGGTTTAAATCCAAAATCTGCATGAAGAACCATTCAAGACTCAAGATCAAGCTTCAGAAGACTTATAGATCGGAATCTTGTAACTCGTAGTTGATAGGCTTAGATAGTCTTTTTCATGTTTTGATTTTTGATGTAACATCAGGACCGCGGACCGGAACCTCGGCGGAACGGCACCTCGACCGGCTCTCCACCTTGGCATAATCCATCATCCCACTCACTTCTGAACTACACGTGGCCTGATTCCTTTATAGCCAAGGATATGTAGGCAGCTAAGATACCAGGGCTCGGTCACATCTTCCTTTCTTTTAACTTTCGGTTTTCCTAAATAAGGGTCGAGTCAAAAAATTTGTCTAGTCGTTCTTTGTCTGAAAACTCTTCGCGTTTCCAGTCAAAGAGGGGAAGCTGTAGACATGTGATTTTTGATCCTCCCCGAAATTTCACCTATTTTAGCATGTAAATATTTAGTTTAGGCCTAATATTGCTATTTTAGCTATTTTTGACTCTTTTACTTTATTTCGTCACAAAACTGAAAATTAAAAAAAAAATTAGTTTACGTATCTTTCGAAAATTTAAATGTAAATATACAAAAATAGTACCTTATCTTTATTTTTATATTATCTTGAAAACACAAAAAATAATTTCATGTTTTATAGTTTAGTTCAATTAATTAAAATTAGTTTTATATTTTTATATTATAATTCTACATAATTTTAGAAGGAGGAATTAGTTTTAAGTTGGTTTATCCCGTCTTTATAAATTTTGTGGTCCATTTTTTTTAGTCTTTGACCTAATTCCCTAGCCCATAATTCCTAGGCTCATACCCCTAACCTACTCCCTACCCTATATAATAGTACTTAATGCCTAAATAGGGACACCCTAAAAAATGAAGAAGCAGCCGTTTCTACACAAAATAAAGACCTACGCCCTAAGTTCACGGCAGCCATGGGCATTGATTGAAAAAGGGATCTTTGACTCCCATTTGAAAAGGAAAGGCAGCGGACATTTGGAATCCCAAAAATTCTAAAAGAAAGATCGGTCATTACCCCTAATATCGAGGACCTTGCGGCACATTCCCCAACCCTCCCGTCGCAACACACACACAAGCAGACTTTTTGATTAATTCACAATTCAATCAAAACGTGCAATAGCAGACATTGGTATATGTTGGGAATTTTTGAGTAGTAATTCGAATTCGTTTGGCAGTTACTAAAATTTCCCTTCGTCGTGTCTTCCTCATCAATTTCCGATCCCAACAAGCCCATGGTTACGCAGTTTCTAATTTCCTGAGTTGCATTATCTTATACCGAGCTTCCACAATGATATATAATGGTAGTTGTTGTCAAGTTGTTGGGATTGCCGTTTCACCTAAGCTAGAGAATTCATGCTCTTAAAACTGAGTGAATAGTAGCTATTGATTTGGGTGTCAAGCTTTCCGGTGACGATTCGAGGTTCCCATTCGCGATTTTAGTGTCTCGGTCCAAGGTTTGTTGCTTTATTTAGCCCGATCGATTTGCCATTTTCAACTTAGTTCATCAATAAAAGGTCCATTTCTCAATTTTTATTCTTATTTCATTGTGTTATGATAGTTTGGTGCGCGTGTTGGTTGATTTGTGATTCTACGTTGTTTCATTTAAATTTTTTTAATTAATTTTATTTCAATTGTTATGTATGTAGTCTTGGTTCTTGAATAAATGTTTTAATCGGGTAGATGAAAAAATTGGAGTTGTTTCTTTCTTGGCGAGGAATAAGAATGGGTCATAAGGTGGGTTTTTGAACTATAAGGAATCTGGCCAAGTAATAGATCATGTTAGCTAGCCTATTTGCCCCAATAATATCTTGTTCATAAATTTGTCCTCACAACAATCTCAAAGATTAGGAAAATAATTCAAATGCGTAGCTTGCTTTAGGCGTGCTAGTTAATAATTTACCTTCCTAAACTCGGGTGCGCATTTATGTGACCCAAATCCAAATCTCAACAACGTTGGATAAAATATGTCGGGGACCGCGGGTGCATTTATGTGACGCGGTTCAAGACGTATTTTAAATGACGTTGCAATCTTCCTAAAAATAATTAAATAAAAGCGGCTTTTAAAGTTAAAGTTGCACCATAGGCTAAAACATGTACTAAAATCAAGTAAATAGGCCAATTATAACAGTTGAGCGACCGTGCTAGAACCACGGAACTTGGGAATGCCTAATACCTTCTCCCAGGTTAACAGAATTCCTTGCCCGAATTTCTGTGTTTGCGGATTGTAAAACATAGTCAATCTTTTCCTCGATTCGGGATTTGAACTAGTGACTTGGAACACCATAAAATTATCCCAAGTGGCGACTCTGAATTTTAATAAAATAATCCCGTTTCGATTGTCACTTCAAGTTTGAAAAAACTCCCTTGTACTACCTTCGGGGGTGCAAGAAAAAGGAGGTGTGACAACCCCTCACAAATTCTTGGACCTGTTAAGCATCAGTCGGGACATTCGAGATGGAAATTTGGCCAAAGGATTTTGTACCTTCTACTTTCTGTACCGACGTTACGGGAATCCCCGTGGCTTCGAGGCGCCAGACACCGGCCTTACTCACTCGGGAAACAAAGACAAGTGGGAAGCTCGGAGAGGATTAGCTTTTATAGTGGCGTTCCTAGGTATTTTGATTTGCCCCAGAAAAAACGGGAACATAGAGTTGGGGCTCGTGGGGATAGCTGACTTTATGATGAAAAAGGCAAATGGGACCATAGTGCCACTGATCTTGGCAGAAATTTACCGAGCTCTGACCCTTTGCCGAGAAGGAAGGAATTTCTTTGAAGGGTGCAATATGCTGTTACAACTATGGATGGAGGAACACCTTTGCCACCGCCCGGGATATCTGAATTGTGGTATGACTGGTCTCGAATATATTAAAAAACATGAAAAATGGGTAGAGGGTTATGAGTTCCCGAATGGTACAGAAGCATGGCATACCCACTTGAGATCCTTGACTGCAAACAAGATCGAATGGACATTCAGGTGGCTCTCAGTCAGTGAAGTAATTTATATGTCGGCTGAGGTATGTTTTTTGCTATTGATGGGTCTTCGGAGTATCCAGCCTTATGCTCCACACCGAGTTCTATGTCAGTTAAGCCGATACCATATCATCCCATACGATGAGGATTTGAGTCGGCAAGTCATTGAGTTGGAACCGAAAGCCGCTTTCTTAGAAGAAAAATTGCGGCGGATTTGACATCAGTGCAGGTTATTCGAGGCTAAGACTCAAGTACGAGATCTATCCAGAGGCGAACTGGAGCCTAGTTACACCGCCTGGTACGGTAAAAGATCTCCAGTTCATAAAGAGCCTGAACGGCCTGCAAAGAGACCCCATGTCCACCAATTCACCGATGGAGCACAGGTGCAATGGGTCTGGTTGACAAAAAAAATGAGTACAGGGCTACCATAAGCAAGTTGGAAAGGCAAGTCAGGAATCTTCAGTTTGAGTATGGTTTGCAAGCCGCCGCAGATGAAGGGGAAAAGAAAAAGCTCACTTAGGAAAATGAGGCCCTCAAAGCTTAAATCCAGAAAATGAGAATAGCTGCCAGAAACCCGGAAAGATGTCGAGCGGATGAAAGGCTTATAAGCAGTCTGAGAAAGAAAGCACTTGAGTGTCAAGATGACCTAGAGAAGTCCGAGGTCAATCTAGCAAAGGTCATGGCTCAATTGACAAAAAATGCAGAAGGGCGGGCACAGTTTGTGCAACAAATGAAAAGAAGATATGAAGGGACCATCACTAGCCTGAAGAGAAAAGTAACTACTCTCGAAAATGAGGCAGCCAAGCAGGCCAAAGATTTTAAAGCTGATATGGAACACTGTTATGATTTGATGGCTCAGATGGAGGAAGAAATACAACAGTTGCAAAACCAACACCTTCACGACACTCAGGTGTTAGAAGCCCGGAATCAGCAGGTCGGGTGTCTACTTCAGGAAAAGGATAGAATCCGAGAGAGGGTCAGAGCCATTGCCGACTACATTTATGTGAAATGCCAAGCATGTGAGGATATGACTCACACCACCTTCTTCACAGCAGTGATGACATTTGTCCGCCAGATAATAAGTGATTTGGAGAGGCTTCAAGGGGATCCCGCATATAGGCCCATGGCGAGACTGAATGATGTCCCACCGGCCCCAGGAGCATTTGAGGCACTGATGTATTCATGAATTTTACTCGAGTCTATATTATCTTTCGATTGGAGTCTGTTAGTCTGTTTTCGAGTCTGTCTTTCTGCTAGGGTCTGTTATTCTGTTTTGAGTCTGTCGGAGTCTGTTAATTTCCCTTTTCGAGTCTGTTAGTTTGAGTCGTTGTAATCAAAACTATTTTATTTTATGGAAAACTTTGAAAATCCCAAAATCTTTTATTATTTATTTTTACACTTATCTCCCAGAACTACGCTTGGTCTGATTCATGCGGGGTCGTGATACGTAGGCAATCTCCATAGTATTCGATCAAAACCAAAAGAAAAAAAAAGAGAAAAGAAAAATGAGGGAAAAATAAGAGAGAAAAGGAAAGGAAAAGAGAGAAAACAAGAAACTGTGGGAAGGAAAATAATGGCAAAACAATGAGGGAATAAAGAACAACAAGAAATCGAAAAAGAAAAAAAAGAGAAAGGCAGGATTGAAAAGAGGAAAAGCCGAAATGACACAAGCAACCGATCACATGCATAATAGAAATGGTTAACTGCTTAGGTGCATTACATTCCCCAATTGTGCGTTTGCCTATCTGTTAAAGCCCTAGTCGATAATAAGATTGTTGTTGATGATAATCAGTACAGACAGGTGGTTAGTTTAGTTGGCATTCTGGCAACTCACTCCTATAACACCCGGTCCAAAAACATGTTGATCATGGCCAACCAAGAACTTGAGGCAAGTATTGTCGACCCGTCAAAAGAAGTAGAAGAATCGGAGGCTAATCTGAAAGAAGAGGTACATAAGCTAAAACAGCAGATGGCCAAAAAGTACCAGGCATGGGCAAAAGGGCACCCACCGCCAGCTTACCCCGCCAACCCTACTTATATCCCGCCATTGGATCATCCCCAGGAACCTCCCACTTTGAACTCATCTCCGGCCATTCCCATCTACCAACAATGCCACAGCACCACTTCCTATACACCACAAGATCCACCACCCAAACCAGTTCCATACCCTCCTCCACCATCCACTCCTGTCTTTGGGGAACCCCCACCCACTACACCCCACAAATCCTCCAGCGAGCCCTTATTCCAAGCCCATGATAACCAACATTATCCCCTGGAACCCACTTTCAAAGCTCCAGAACCCTATTCCTTCACTCCTCATTTTGATCTCTCTGTGGAAACTAAGAAACCATCTAAAAATACCGAATAGGAGGAGATGTTCAGGAAAGTTAAAAGCCTGGAACAGTCATTCAGAGACATGCGAGGGTTGGGAGGTCAGGTAAGCGTGACTTACAAGGATCTATGTCTATTCCCAGATGTTCAGTTGTCGGCAGGGTTTAAGATGCCCAAGTTTGATTTGTATGATGGGAACGGTGATCCTGTGGCACACTTGAGAGGTTTCTATAGCAAAATGAGGGGAGCTGGCAGGAAAGACGAGTTGCTAATGGCATATTTCAGTCAAAGTCTGAGTGGTTCGATGCTGGAGTGGTACGCTCGGTAGGATCACGGAAGATGGTATACATGGGACGATCTAGCCCAGGAATTTGCTTGTCATTTCTTGTAAAATCTTGTGATTATTCCGGATCGGGTGTCCTTGACAAAGATTGAGAAAAAACACAATGAAAGTTTCATAGAGTATGGTTTCTGGTGGAGAGAGCAGGCAGCAAGGGTGGACCTTCCAATAAAAGAAAGTGAAATGGTAGATTATTTTTTGCAGGCTTTAGAACCTACTTATTATGGTCATCTGGTATCAAGTATAGGCAAGTCCTTCAACGAAGTGGTGAACATGGGCGGTATGGTAGAAGAAGGACTTAAGTCAAACAAAATCATGAGTTATTCGGCTATTAAGGCAACCACCCAGGCCATTCAAAGCGGAACTGGGGGAGTAATTGGAAAGAAGAAGAAAGAGGATGTAGCAACGATTGATTCAGGAGCTTGGTTCGGACCTAGGGACTCACCTCACCACTATAATCATCCTCGACCCCACTACCAAACCTAACCCAATACCCCGTATAATCTACCCCAACACTACTACCCACCACTGAAACCCCATTTTTCTGTCCACCATGCCCAAACATACAGCCAACCCCTGACCTACGCACAATGGCGTGCGCCAATCCCATAGAATACATACTCAACTCCACAAAATGCCTACCCACCCCCACGAGCCTACCAAAACCCTACTAGACCAGCTTTCTAGCCTAATCAAGCATTTAAGAATGAGAGGTTGCAGAAGAGGAAAACCTTCACTCCATTGGGAGAGTCATATACTAGTTTGTTCCACAGGCTGAGACAATTGGATATGCTGAGGCCAATCGAGCCAAAACCTCCAAATCCTCCCTCGAGAAATCTTGATCATTATGTGAGTTGCGAATATTGTTCTGGTGCCCCGGGGCATGATACGGAGAAATGCTGGCAATTGAAAACAGTTATTCAAGAGCTTATTGATACCAATCGAATTAAAGTCCAAGCTCCGGAGGTGCCCAATATCAACCAGAACCCATTGCCGGCCCATCATGAGACAAATATGATCGAGATAGTGCATAAGGGAAGGGAGCGTAAGAAGCCTTCGCAGACCGTTATGATGATTCAGTCCAGTGAAGCCAGGTCGTTTGAAAAGTCAACAAGTGAGAAATCAGTGATCAGGTTGAGCGGGGCAAACAGTGAACCATCTGCGGTAGTCAAGAAGGGGACCTAAAGTGATGTTGCAGTAAAACAAGAAAGAGCAAAAGTGGTTATGCCAGGAGTGGTGAACAAGCCTGTTATAATTGTGGAAGGTGCCCACACAGATCTTGTTATTATCAAATTGGTAACCCAATTACCGATAGTCAATAGCAAGGCTATCTCGTGGAATTATGAATGGGTGACAGTGACTTACAAAGGCAAAGAAATTAAAGAAGAAGTCTATGAGACCCATAGATTGACTCGGTCGGGGAGATGCTTTGCCCTCGAGGAGTTAAGAAAAGTTAAAACCTCCAAAGATAACCTAGTGCTAGTGAAGAAAGTTGTGACCGAAGAAGAGGCAGAAGAGTTTTTGAGAAAGATGAAAGTGCAAGACTATTCCAGTGTGGAGCAGTTGAGGAAGACGCCTGCTCAGATAACACTATTGTCATTGTTAATCCATTCAGACGAGCACCGTCGAGCTTTCATGAAAATCCTAAACGAGGTTCACGTTCCTGACAAAATCTCAATAAACCATTTGGAAAAGATACCAAACAAGATATTTGAGGTAAACAGAGTCACTTTTTCTGATGATGAGTTGCCCGTGGAGGGTACTGAGCACAATAGAGCCCTCTATCTTACGGTGAAATGCAAAGATTCCGTGGTTACATGGGTATTGGTCGACAATGGTTCTAGTGCGAACATTTGCCCTCTCTCCACTCTGAACAAATTGAAGTGGATGATGAAAGAATTCACAAGAATAGTATTTGTGTTCGAGGTTCCAGGTGCTAGATGTGGCTGTTTCTTACAATCTGCTGTTGGGTCGACCCTGGATTCATATTGCCAAAGTAGTCCCGTCTACACTGCATCAGATGGTCAAGTTTGAATGGAACAGACAGGAAATCGTTGTACACTACGAGGATAACTTGTGCGCTCACGGTGAGGCCATTGTACCACTCATTGAGGTTGAAGATGACAAGGGGCCATGGGTTTATCAGATTTTTGACACGGTGTCGGTAGGAAAATTCCAGAAGGGAAGTGCATTCCAATTCCGAAGGTAGCTGCCACATCAGTCATGGTAGCCGTTGAAATGTTGAAAAATGGTTTTGTACCTGGCAAGGGTTTGGGTGCATCTCTGCAAGGCATCGTACAGCCGGTGTCCAACCCCAAAAACTTGGATACCTTTGGTTTTTGATTCAAGCCCACAGTTGCAAATGTGAAAAGAGCCAGAAGTTGAAACAGAGGGCATGGGTCCTCCCAAAGCCTGTCCCGCATCTCTCCCGATCATTTGTCGGGCCTGGCACCAAGAAACGCCCAGTAACAACAATTCCCAGTTCTGTGGTTGGTCCTGATAAAGAGTTGATTGAAAGGTTTGAGAAGTTATTCGATGATGTGAACATGGTGGAAGCTGGAGAGGGTTCTAGCAAGGCGGATGTGCAATTTGTTGGGCCAGCGCAAAGATTAACAATTGGGAAGCTACTTCTCTCCCCACCAGGAAGGAGTTTTTGTAGTTTACTTTGATTTTCTTTTAGTTTATCTGGATTATTCCAGGGTTGTAATTCAGATTCTATGTTTCGTCTGTTTGGATGTATAAACCTTGTTATCTTTTAATTTCAATGAAATGCAATATCCCTTTTTCTTCATTCCTGATAGTTTTATTTTTGTTTTTCTTTTCTTCCTTGTACAGTTCTTTTTATGCTGGTTTCAATGACATGACATGCATGAGGAATCTTTGTCCCAGTCATAAAAGCCAATCTAATTCTGAAATAATAATTCAAGAAATAGAGTGTGACGATGAATCAGAATACGATGAGGATGAGGCTTTTGAAGAGATTAGTAAAGAAAAAGCCATTTTGAAGAAAAACCCAAGCCCAACCTGAGTGATACCGAAGCAATCAATTTAGGGGACCCAGATAATATCATAGAAACTAAGATAAGTGTTCATCTTGAACTGCAACTCAGGGAAGAGATGATTAAAGCATTGTTTGAGTACAAAGATATTTTGCATGGTCATATGACGTGCCGGTCTAAGCACTGACTTGGTTGTTCACAAATTGCCCACTAACCCGGCATTTCCTCCCGTCAAATAAAAGTTGAGGAAGTTCAAAACCGACATGAGTGTGAAGATCAAAGAAGAGGTCACAAAGCAGTTAGATGCAAAAGTCATTCGAGTCATGCGGTATCCCACTTGGTTAGCCAATGTTGTGCCTGTGCCAAAGAAGGATGGTAAGACCAGAGTATGTGTTGATTACCGTGATCTCAACAAGGCAAGTCCAAAGGACAACTTCCCACTGCCAAACATCCACATTTTGATTGATAACTATGCCAAACATGAGATTTGGTCTTTTGTGAATTTTTGTGCGGGCTATCATCAGATCCTAATGGATGAGGAGGATGCAGAAAAAATGGCATTCATCACGCTCCATGGGGAACAAAGTGCTACCGGGTCATGCCTTTCGGTTTGAAAAAAGCTGGGGAAACTTACATGAGGGCAATGACGACCATATTCCACGACATGATACACAAAGAGATCGAGGTTTATATGTATGATGTAATCATAAAGTCTAGAAAGCAGTCTGACCATGTCAGAGATTTGAGAAAGTTCTTCAAAAGGCTTCGCAGGTACAATCTTAAGCTCAATCCTGCAAAGTCTGCATTCGGGGTGCCGTCTGGAAAACTGTTGGGATTCATAGTCAGTCATCGAGGTATTGAATTGGACCTGTCAAAGATCAAAGCTATCCAAGAATTTCCACCCCCAAGGAACAAGATTGAGGTGATGAGTTTATTAGGGAGGTTGAACTACATCAGCAGGTTTATTGCTCAGCTCACGACAACTTGTGAGCCTATCTTCAGACTGTTGAAGAAGGATGTTGCGGTCAAGTTGATAGATGAGTGTCAATAAGCATTTGATAAGATAAAGAGGTAATTGTCAAACCCACCTGTGTTGGTGTCACCAGAACTGGGGAGACCTTTGATTTTGTATTTGACAGTCCTGGACAATTCATTTGATTGTGTGTTGGGTCAGCATGACATCACCGGCAGGAAGGAGGAGGCCATCTATTATCTTAGCAAGAAGTTCACATCTTATGAGGTTAAGTACACTCACCTGGAAAGGACATGTTGCACCCTAACTTGGGTAGCACAGAAGTTGAAGCACTATTTGTCATCTTATACTACTTACCTCATCTCTCATTTGGATCCGCTAAAGTATCTCTTTCAGAAGCCTATGCCTACAGGGAGGCTCGCAAAGTGGCAGATCTTGCTAACAAAATTTGATATCGTCTATGTGACTCGGACTGCGATGAAAGCCCAGGCAATCGCCGACCATTTGGCCGAGAATCCAGTGGATGAAGAATATGAGCCTTTGAAGACTTACTTCCCTAATGAAGAGGTGATGCACATTGATGAGTTGGAACAGGTTGAAAAGCCAGGATGGAAACTTTTCTTTGATGGGGCTGCTAACATGAAAGGCGTTGGGATAGGAGCAGTGCTTATTTCTGAAATAGGGCATCACTACCTTGTTACGGCTTAGCTTTATTTCTACTATACTAACAACATGGCTGAGTACGAGGCATGTATTTTGGGTTTTAGGTTAGCTGTGGAAATGGGTGTCCAGGAAGTCTTGGTCTTGGGGGACTCGGACCTTCTGGTGCACCAAATATATGGAGAATAGGAAACACGGGATTTGAAACTCATATCATATCGACAAGGTTTGCATGATCTTTGTCAGCGGTTTTGATCAGTAGAGTTCAGGCATATTCCAAGGATCCATAATGAGGTTGTCGATGCTTTGGCTACTCTGGCATCAATGTTACATCACTTTGATAAGGTTTATGTTGACCCTTTGCATATTCAGATCCATGATCAGCACGCTTACTGTAACATGGTGGACGAAGAACTTGATGGTGAGCCGTGGTTCCACGACATCAGGGAGTACATCAGAATGGGGGTGTATCCAGTACAAGCCACAGGTGATCAAAAGAGAACAATTCGATGGTTAGCAAGTGGATTTTTCTTCAGTGGAGGAGTTTTGTACAAAAGAACTCCAGATCTTGGATTGTTAAGATGCATAGATGCTAGACAGACCACAACTATCATGACCGAAATACATTCTGGAGTCCGTGGACCGCATATGAGTGGGTACGTTCTGGCAAAGAAGATTCTTCGAGCAGGTTATTATTGGCTCACCATGGAGCGAGATTGTATCAGTTTTATGCACAGATGTCATCAATGTCAAATACACGGAGATTTGATTCATTCTCGGCCATCTAGTTACATACAATGCATGCACCATGGCCCTTTGTTGCTTGGGGTATGGATGTCATTGGACCAATTGAACCAGCAACATCCAATGGGCACAGGTTCATTCTGGTGGCCATTGATTATTTCACCAAGTGGGTTGAAGCTAAAACTTTCAAGTCCGTGACCAAGAAAGCAGTAGTCGATTTTGTGCACTCAAATATCATTTGTAAGTTCGGGATCCCAAAAGTGATCATCACAGATAATGGTGCTAATCTCAACAGTCATTTGATGAAAGAGGTATGTCAACAGTTTAAGATTACGCATCGCAATTCCATCCCATACCGCCCCAAGGCGAACGGAGCAGTTGAGGTGGCCAACAAGAACATAAAGAAGATACTTCGGAAAATGGTGGAGGGATCCAGGCAGTAGCATGAAATGCTGCCCTTTGCATTGTTGGGTTATCGCACTACTATTTGTACTTCAGTAGGGGCAACTCCTTATTTGTTGGTATATAGCACTGAAGCAGTGATACCCGCAGAAGTTGCACATCCCTTTGAATTGTCGCGGAAGCCGAAATTGATGACGATGAATGGGTCAAAACCCGCCTGGAGCAATTGAGTTTGATCGATGAGAAACGATTGGAAGTAGTATGTCATGGTCAGTTGTATCAGCAGAGAATGGCAAGAGCATATAACAAGAAGGTGCGTCCACGGAAGTTCGAAGTGGGTCAGCAAGTATTGAAACGTATCCTCCCACATCAGGTTGAAGCAAAAGGCAAGTTCGCCCCAAATTGGCAGGGACCGTTCATTGTAACAAGAGTATTGTCCAATGGTGCTTTGTATTTAACAGATGTAGAAGGCAAGTGTATAGAAATGGCTATCAATTCTGATGCGGTCAAAAGATATTATATATGATTTCTTTGGTCAAATTGTGCTTGTTTGTACTTGGCATGTTTTAAAGATTGGAATGACGAGGGCATTTTGTTCTATTATCTAAACAATTTATCCTTTGTTACCCCTTTTGAGCCTTATTTATTTCCTTTCATACCCCTCTTTTGGAATCAATGACAAAATTCAGAGATGCAAGCGCGAAAGATAAGTAAAGGAAAAGAAGAAAAAAATGATAAAAATGAATAAAAATAAAAAACAAAAAAAAAGAAGAGAAAAAAGAGAGTAAAAGTAAAGAAAAAAAGAGAAGAAGAAGAACAAAACAAAAAAAAGAGAAAGAAAGAAGAAAGGAAAAGAGAAAAGAAAAGAGAGAGGAAGGAGAGAATCACAACAACAAAGCAAATTTCTATGTCATGAACTACGTTCGACCTGATTCCTTTTAAGGATACGTAGGTAGCCTCACGGTTCAGTCTCATCAAAGTAAAAATTCAAAAGTCCTCAAGCAAAGGAACTGGGGCAGAAGTTGTGGTTGTTGTAAGAAATCTAATTCTGAAAGTTGCAATCTTGAACCCATTTGAATTGTTTTGAGCCTTTCGATACCCTTTCCTTCTAACCCTATCCAAAAGCCCACATTACGATCCAAAGAAAGACCTTCCAATCAGTCTTCGAGAGATGCCAAGTCGAACAAGTAGAGGTAGTTCATATCAGAGGCAACACTCCGGTCCAAACATGGAAAATGAAAATTAGAGGGTCTTATTGGTGAAAACCCTCGCGGGCACCGTAAGGCGATGGAAAGCTGAGAGAAATCAAAATGAGAGAGTCTTATTGGTGAAAACCTTCATGGGCACCTTAAGGCGAAAGTGATTTCAGAGATGAATAAATGAGAGAGGCTTGTTGGTGAAAACCCTTCAGGGCACCGCAGGCCGAACAAGGCCAAATTTTGATGAAGAAATTCGGTTTCAAAGATCTCGGGGAGTAAAGTACGACTATTGAAGGTTGATTCGTTGGATAGACTGGGCTGACTAATCTGAAATGCATGTCATGATCATTAGTGCCAGTTGTTCCAATCAGATAAGTCTCTTTTCTTTTTCCATTTAAAACAGTTTTCCAGTTTTGGATTTTTCTTGTCCTTAACTCTCAAAGTCATTGCATTTCATTTCTTTTGGGTTTATTTCTCTAAAATGTTTCCAATGTCAGTTGTGTTTAAGCAAATAAGAAAGGATTTCAAAGTTCACTACCAACTTCTAAGTTGCATAAAGCATAGGGTGGCCAAGGCATTGCTAGAGATAGTATGATGTGAAATGGGATATAAAGGGTCAGCAAAAGTTCCATCGGTGAAATGGTTTACTAATTTCGTGAGAGATGCAGAGGTGCGGTTGAATAGGTCAGAGATGCAACACAACAGTTTGGGTATAGAACACTCGGGTCATCCAAGGTCATATAGGTGAAAGTCAGTCATAAAGTCAGGCGGTGATTGGTCAGTTTGGGGAAATCAGTCAAAACAAAGCACGACAGCGGAGAGGCCACCTTCAGCAAGAATGCCACAAACTAACCACCATATTTTAAACTGACAAGATTTTTCTCTGATTGAAACAGGGCAGAAAATTTCGTTTGTTTCAGGGAAGCCCTCCGTAGGGGAAAAGCAAGCACCAAACAGGTTTGACCATAAATTTTCAGGACCCTCATGGAAAATGGGACCTAGGTTAAAATTCAAAACAGTCATGAGTAGCAAAATCTAGCATAAATGTACCCCAAAGGAATATAAGTTAGCATGTTTGAGATAGGATTCAATTAGGAGTTTTCAGGACCACCCTGGATAATGGGACTTAGCTTTAAGACTTCGATTAGATAACAAGATTTAGCGTACGCTCTGTTGTAGGGTAATGTAATTCAACCGTAAAAATTGCCACTCTTAGGATAATACTTGATTTTCGACTTTCAGGACTCTCCTGGATAATGGGATGTAGTTTTATGACCTTCTTAGATAACCAGATTTAGCGAAAGTCATACATTTAGAAAACATAATTCAGCTTTTAAAACTATCATTTAACTAGGAGTTGTCAGTACCCTCCTGGATAATGGGATCTAACTTTCAAATTCTTAGTAATATTTGGTAACATGATTCAGTTTAACACTCACAGATGTGCCCAGCTACCAAACTGGGGCAGAAAATTTTCTTTGTTTTGTCTATTTTTGTTAAAATCAGGTGCCCACCTGGAGAGCACGGGAATACAGTTAAAGTTCAGCAATCAGGCGCCTACTTGGAGAGCACGAGAATACAGTTCAATGTTTTGGCAATAAGGCGCCCACCTGGAGAGCACGGGGAATACAGTTCAAGTTTTGGCAATCAGGCGCCCACCTGGAGAGCACGGGAATACAATTAAAGTTCAGCAATCAGGCGGGCACCTGGAGAGCACGGGAATACATTTAAAGTTCAGCAATCAGGCGCCCATCTGGAGAGCACGGGAATAAAGTTCAAGTTTTAGCAATCAGGCGCCCACCTGGAGAGCACGAGAATACAATTCAATGTTTTAGCAATCAAGCGCCCACTTGGAGAGCATGGGAATACAGTTCATGTTTTGGAAATCAGGCGCCCACCTGGAGAGTATGGGAATACAGTTAAAGTTCATCAATCAGGCTCCCACCTGGAGAGCATGGGAATACAGTTCAATGTTTTGGCAATCAGGCGCCCACCTGGAGAGCACAGGAATACAGTTCAAGTTCAGCAATCAGGCACCCACCTAGAGAGCACAGGAATACAGTTCAATATTTTGGCAATCAGGTGCCCACCTGGAGAGCACGGGAATACAGTTCAAGTTTGGAAATCAAGCGCCCACCTGGAGAGCACGGGAATACAGTTCAAGTCCTGGCAATCAGGTGCCCACATGGAGAGCACGGGAATATAGTTCAATGTTTTGGCAATCAGGCACCCACCTGGAGAGCATGGGAATACAGTTAAAGTTCACCAATCAGGCACCCACATGGAGAGCACGGGAATATAGTTCATGTTTTGGCAATCAGGCGCCCACCTGGGGAGCACAGGAATACAGTTAAAGTTCAGCAATCAGGCGCCCACTTGGAGAGCACGGGAATATAGTTCAATGTTTTGTCAATCAGGCGCCCACCTGGAGAGCATGGGAATACAATTAATGTTCAGCAATCAGGCTCCCACTTGGAGAGCACGGGAATACAGTTCATGTTTTGACAATCAGGGGCCCACCTGGAGAGCACGGGAATAAAGTTCAAGTTTTGGCAATCAGGCGCCCACCTGGAGAGCACGGGAATACAATTCAATATTTTGACAATTAGGCGCCCACCTGGAGAGCACGGGAATACAGTTCAAGTTCAGCAATCAGACGCCCATCTGGAGAGCACGGGAATACAGTTCAATGTTTTGGCAATCAGGCGCCCACCTGGAGAGCACGGGAATACAGTTCAAGTTCAGCAGGCACCCACCTGGAGAGCACGGGAATATAGTTCAATGTTTTGGCAATCAGGCGCCCACCTGGAGAGCATGGGAATACAGCTAAATTTCAGCAATCAGGCGCCCACCTGGAGAGCACGAGAATACAGTTCATGTTTTGGCAATCAGGCGCCCACCTAGAGAGCACGGGAATACAGTTAAAGTTTTGGGAATCAGGCGCCCACCTGGAGAGCACGAGAATACAGTTCAAGTTTTGGTAATCAGGCGACCACTTGGAGAGCAAGGGAGAGCAACACCAGTTTTAAGGAACGGAAACAGTTTAAGTGACTGTAATCAGGCGTCCACCTGGAGAAAAGGAAAGCATCTCAGATTATAATTCGAATTCAGCAATCAGGCGTCCACCTGAAGAAAAGGGAAAGTGTCTCAAATCACAACTCAAGTTGGCAACAAAGGGACTTCACCGGGAGAATACAAGTCAAAAAGGCAACAAGAATCACAAGATCAAGTTTGAAGATACAGATAGGATTTTTGTAATGCATAGATCATAGTTTAGTCTAGTTTTTTTTTATTTTGTCATGGTGTAATAAGGAGTTCAGTAAGTAGTAGCAGCAGCAACAACAACAGTGAAATCACAGCTTCATGGTAGTCCCAGCTACCGAAACTTCACAAACTACACTGAACTGATTTCTTTATAGCCAAGGATATGTAGGTAACCATCAGAAGCGGGGTGCGGTCAAATTTTTCAAAAAATGCTTCCCACGGAGTATTCAAACGGGCAAAAATCGCTCGTATCCGCTCACTTTATCTTTGCACGAAAACTCTTCGTGTTTCCGAGCAAAGAGGGGCAGCTGTGAGCACGTGATTTTTTTCCTATATGAATTACTCCCACAAATTCAAGAAAATAAATTTTTCCCATTATTTGCAATTTCGTAGATTTTTGTAGCATTTTTCGTTAATTATTTGTATTTGTCTGCGCATGTTAACTTTTTTTAATTAATGAAAAATACAAAAATATATTGCATTTGCATTTAGGATTTAATTATACATTTTAGGACTAATTAACAAATTAGTTATTTTATAAAAATGGAAAAATCACAAAAATAGTTTACTTTTGCACTTTTTATTTTTAATTTTTGAAATTTTGGTAGTTTTCCCTTTAAATTTGGTTTTTAATTATTTGTGGTAATTGTTAGTCGGAGTTAATTAATTCAATGTGGTAGGATAATTTGATGTAGGAATTAATTTAGGTTTTTATTTTTAGTTTTAATTTGAAGGAATTAGATAAAAAGAGAGAGGAGAAATCAAAATAGAAGGAAATAAGAAAGGTTGTATTTGGGCCAAACTTGTAACGGCCCAAACGATTTTCCACCATACCCGCTTAACCCAGCCCAAACCACGCCCCAACGCGGTCCAGCCCCACTTCCCAACCAAACGATGTCGTTCCCCTTCCCCGGATCACAGCCGTTGATCTCCATTGATCCAACGGTTGGGAATTAAACTCCCCAGGCTATTTAAATGTCCGAACAAGACCACCCTTCCTCAGAACCCCCCCCCCCCCCCCCTCGTCTCTCTCTCACCCTCGTCTCTTTAGAGACCACCCCCGAAACCCTAGCAGCCACCCCTTTTTCCCACCGCTTTAGGGTGGCGGCGCCAGTTCCAACCACCCCCAAAATAACACCTTCGAACCTCCTTCATCTCCTCTTCCCCAATCTCTGCTCTATTTCCCTCGAATCCCCCTAAATCCCGTCGAATCTTAAATCAAGCTTAACCCTAAAATTCCAGATTTTTTCCAATTCGAGTTTTCGTCGAAGTTTTAGGTTCATTCTGATGTTATTCATGTGTTTTTATGAAAAATTACATGATAAGTCTCAGATTGAGCCGAGAATCTGAGGATTCGAAGAGTTGTCACCACCTTTTTATGGTCCGAGGCTTATTAGGTATTTCCCTTTTCTCTTAATTCAGTTTTCATCCTATCTTCTGCTTCTTCTTCTGGGCTCTTTTTATATTTTTTTTAGTTTCTTAAGGGCCATTTTGTTATGCATGTTAATTTAAAACCTCCTAGCATTTAGTCTGTTAATTAGGTTAGTTTCGATTTGTTAATTTCGTTAATTCTAGTTCGTCAATTAGATTTTCGAAATTGTTCAAATTGCTTCTGGTTTTTGTTTTTCTTCAGTTAATTGGGTTCTGATTGTATTTGGGCCTGGGGTTCATGTCTTTAGGTTCAGGGTCATGGTTTGGGTTGGGTTTTGAGTTAATTCAACCCAGGGTCAACTTGACCCATACCTGTTTGATCTATCTGGTTAATTAACAGGGGTTCAAGGGTAATTTGGATAGTATAGGTAGGGGAATCTTATGTAACAACCTTAGGAAGCTTCCAGGAAAGGGGTTTTGGGACTGGTTTTGAAATTCTAAAATTCGCATTAGGGATATGGGAGCTAAAACCAAAATTGCAAAAGGTTTGAAATGCAAATTTGAACTCTTTGAGGCTGCCCTAATGCCTTGCCTATAAAGGCACATTTCCTTCTAACTCAAGGAGGATGAAGGGAAAAAAACCTGAAAAATTAAAACGACTGAAGAGTTGTCCAAAATTCTGAGTAAATTGGAAATTTCTAATCCTTTCATTAGTTAGAATTCCTTGAAAAACTTCTGAAAATCATAAATTCTCATTCTGGGGTTGAAATGGATTGAATTTGGGATTTGAAAAATTCTGGTTTAAATTTTGCTGTTTGGTTCATTGTTCCAATGATTTTTCTGAGTGGATTTCACTGTTTTATTGGCTGAATTTGGGCAGATTCTTGCTACTACTTACTGCTGATCCTTCACTTCTTTTGTTTTTGTCCTTTTTCATCATCAGGTATTTACTGACTCTTGAAGTAGCATATGCGGTGCAAATATGAAAGGCATGTAATCAAATTGAAGAGAAGATGAATGCTAGCTTTTGTTGTCAAATAGCTGCTCGAGTCCATATTGTGTCCATGTATTATCTATTCTAGTTGCATTATGTATGTTTTGTTCATGTTGTTAATGTTGTATTTCACTTTAAGGGTTGCATTTAGGGTCTGCTTGAATACTATTTGGGCCTAAGAATGGTCTCAAGTCTATGATGATATGTATAAGTGGAGAATTACTATTTCTTTAGTCTGATTTGGTCAAGCTTTGTTGAACCTTGGATATGTGCTTCTTAGTCGTGTATGTGTGCTCATCAAACTAGTCTCCATATGTTTCTCTTTAGTCAAATCTGATATACCAATTTTTTCCTTCTATTAGTTCTTCGTATGTCAGGTTACTCTTTCATGGATTGCATAACAACTCAGTCATCCTTAGATTAGCTTAACTCTTTACTTCTTGTTGTTTTCTTGCTTAAAAGTATTGCTTCTGTTCAGATGTGGGGAGGGGGTTGAGTAAAATTTGGGTTCATGTATTTAATAGTCTCATAAGGTTCTGTTAGTTGCTGAAATGAGGTTTGATCAAGTGTGGCATCTCGAGTAATTACCGTTAATTGAACCAGCTGAGAATCAATTGAACTCGGGCAATTTTCTTCTTCAATTATTTCGTCCAATTAGTTTTTCTTATGCAATTGGTTCATGTGACGAATTTCAATTAATTAGTATGGTCGAATTATAAGCCCAAGGTCATTAGAATTCCGTAAGCTTTCTTTAATTAATGGATTGGGTTTTTGATTAATTGAGGTGCGCCAGTCAAAACCAATAACAACTCATGGCCCTCAAAAGTTTAGCTTTGGATTTCCCTTTAAAATTGGAATTGAGGTGCGTCATGCCAAATAAAATCTCAAGATGTGTGGCTCTCATTTAATTATTCCTTTTAAATCCTTAGAATTTGAGGCGTGCCATTTAGCAAATTTTCCATGGCCCTCCAAAGTTAAAAAAACGCTTTAGGTGCGTAATCTTAAAATTTCCTTCCTAAACTTGGGTGTGCATTTCATGTGACCCAAATCCAAATCTTAACAGTGTTGAATAAAATATATTTCGGATTGCGGGTGCATTTCATGTGGTGTGATCCAAAGACATGTTTTAGACGACGTTGAAATCTTCCTTAAAATAATTCAAAGCTATTTTTAAAGTTAAAATGCACATAGGTTCGAAAGTTTTCTAAAATCAGATAATTAGGCCAACAATAACAGTTGAGCAACCGTGCTAAAACCACGGAACTCGGGAATGCCTAACACCTTCTTCCGGGTTAACAAAATTCGTTACCCGGATTTCTATGTTTGCGGATTGTAAAGCGGAGTAAATCTTTCCTTGATTCGGGATTAAAGCTGGTGACTTGGGAAACCATAAATTATCCCAAGTGGCGACTTTAAATTTTAAATAAATCTCATTTCGGTTGTCACTTTAAGTTGGAAAAAACTCCCTTATACCCTTCTAGGGGTAAGGAAAAAGGAGGTGTGACAAATATGCAGTATGTGTTTTCTGTATGTCGTCTTAGAGTTTCTACCTTTGAAACTTCAAATAAGCCTAATATCCCTCCCTTTTAGGATTAGTAGTCCGAAGTGCCTCCGGGACTGATAGAAATGGGACGGGAAATAGCATACAATAAGTAATCGAGACCAATCCGTGCTTTAATACCTTAACGGGGTGGAAAGGGTAGATATGGATATGATGACCACGCGATAATGTCACGTGTAGCTCCTTAGGAGTGATTACCGAACATTGTGTGGGGTGATCCATATTTTTAATAAACCTAGGACCCCCCCCCTCTATTCTTTATTCTTTTTTTTAGCATTGTAACTCTTTATTTAAAAATCAGGTCTTTGATCGTTCTTTCAAATTTGTTTACTTTCAAACCATTATGTATTGAAATCCCCTCTGTTTTGAGCTTTATTTGCTTATATGTTAATTGCACCTGAATTCACAATAAATGTCTGGTCGAGAACCACACTAGTGGATTCTGAGGGGTGCCTAACACCTTCCCCTTAGAATAATTTCAAGCTCTTACCCTATCTCTGGTTATTCAAATCAAACCCCATTGGCGTCCTAATGTACCTTAATCATTAGGTGGCGATTCTTCAAATGCAAACCCAGTTCCCAAAAGGAACAAGTTGTCCCTCCAAATGTCATAAAGCCGATTTCGCGAGAAAAAGGGGGTGCGACACTTAGTCTCATGCAGAAGGGGAGGCAAGAATTAGCCTCATGCAAGTGTGGAGGCAGGTATTAGCCTCATACAGATGGGGAGGCAAGGATTAGCCTCATGCAAGTAGGGAGGCAAGGATTAGCCTCATGCAAGTATGGAGGAAGGGATTAGCCTCATGGAGTCAAGGATTTAGACTCATGCAAGTATGGAGGAAAGGATTAGCATCATGCAAGTATGGAGGCGAGAATTAGCCTCATGCAAATGGGGGCAGGGATTAGCCTCATGGAGTCAAGGATTAGACTCATGCAAATGGGGAGGCAAGTATTAGCCTCATGCAAATGCGGAGTCAGGGATTAGACTCATGCAAATAGGGAGGTAGGGATTGGCCTCATGCGAATATGGAGGCAGGGATTAGCCTCATGCAAATAGAGAGGCAAGGATTAGCCTCATGCAAATATGGAGGCAGGGATTAGCCTCATGGAGTCAAGGATTAGACTCATGCAAATAGGGAGGCAGGGATTAGCCTCATGCGAGTATGGAGGTAGGGATTAGCCTCGTGCAAATAGGGAGGCAGGGATTAGCCTCATATAGAGAGCAAGTAGCAAATAAGAGTAGTATATGTCTTAGCTGGAGATATATTCAGTGTCTGATAGCCTGATTGATAGTGAATTATCTTTGTGTATACATGTTTTACGAATGCTATCGTTACGCCAAATGTGCCTACGTTCAAAGAAAAATTGTAAGTTTTGTGGGAGGAAGGTTTGTTCGTGCTCTTGTCGGCTGGATTTGCTTTGCTCTATTCTAAAAGCCTTTCGATTTCCCATGGGTGACACATGACTATTATGGAAATAGAATTTTCAAAAATATGCAATTATTGATAAAAATAGAGTTGTTTTGGAAACGTATTGATATATCAAGTAATTTTTTATGAACTAGTGACTGTAACACATCTCGAAGGCATTACAGCCCTCTCATATTGGAATTTTGAGGGTCCTCCTCAAAATTCTACCCCAATTTGGTAGATGATCATTGACCGTTTGCGGATAATGAATCTTGACGAACCTTCTCTGGAATTTTGAGAATACTTCTCAAAATTCTGCCCCAGTTTCTTAACTAGTTACTAACCATTTGACACAAGTTGGCATTGGCTAGACTTGCTCCGGAATTTTGAGGACCCTCCTCAAAATTCTGCCCTAGTTTCTGATCTTGGGGGAAATGAAAATTATATTATGATATGACCGAACCCATAAGGCTGCCTACGTATCCCCTCTTAAATGGGAATAAGGTCAAGCGTAGTTCAATTACATCAAATGAGGAAATGTAAAATATCTAAGCATAGTATCTCTTTACTGCATCTGAATTGATTGGTTTTGGCTAGACTTCTCCGTCCATTTCTACAAGTATGAGTGCTCCTCCTGTTAGTACTCTGTGAACCATGTATGGACCTTGCCAGTTGGGAGAGAACTTCCCTTTGGCTTTATCTTGATGTGGGAAGATCTTCTTCAGCACCAACTGACCTAGTGCAAATTGCCTTGGTTTGACCCTCTTGTTGAAAGCTCTGGACATTCTATTCTGATAAAGTTGGTCGTGACACACTGCGTTCATCCTCTTTCCATCTATAAGGGCCAATTGCTTATAGCGGCTCCTTATCCACTCTGCATCGCTGAGTTCAGCTTCCTGTATGATTCTTAAGGAAGGAATTTCTACTTTGGCTGGGATGACAGCCTCGGTACCATAAACCAACATGTAGGGAGTTGCCACGATTGATGTGCGAATTGTAGTGCGGTATCCTAATAAAGAAAAAGTTAGCTTCTCGTGCCATTGTTTGTGGTTCTCTACCATTTTCCTTAGTATCTTCTTAATGTTTTTGTTGGTGGCTTCTACGGATCCATTCTTCTGAGGTTTGTAGGATATGGAATTCTTGTGCTTGATTTTGAAAGTTTCACACATAGCTTTCATCAAATTACTGTTGAGATTGGCAGCATTATCAGTAACAATGGACTCGGGAACTCCTAATCGGCAAACAATATGATCTTTGACAAGTCTGCGACGACTTTCTTGGTTACATCTTTGTAGGATGCGGCCTCTACCCATTTTGTGAAGTAATCAATGGCTACCAGAATAAACCTGTGTCCGTTTGAAGCTATGGGCTCAATTGGACCAATAACATCTATTCCCCAAGCGGCAAATGGCCAAGGTGAGCTTGTTGCATTGATCTCGTTCGGCGGCACTTTTATCATATCGGCATGCTCTTGACATTGAAAGCATTTGAGGACAATCTGGATGCAATCTGTCTCCATGGTTATCCAAAAATAACCAACTCTGAGTATCTTCTTTGCCAAGACGAAACCATTTATGTGTGGTCCACATGTCTCGGCATGTACATCCTCAAGTAGCTTAGAAGTTTTTTTTCGCGTCGACACACCTTAGTAAACCCAAATCAGGAGTTCATCTGTACAAGTTTCCCCCGCTGTGGAAGAAGTAGTTTGACAATCTCCGGAGTGTGTGTTTATGGGTGTGATTTGCATGCTCCGAGTATTCTCCTTTTGATAAGTACTCCTTGATGTCATGGAACCAAGGCTTTCCATCTGTTTCTTCTTCAACATGAACACAATATGTCGGCTGATTATGGATCTTCACCGTAATGGGATCAATATAATTCTTATTTGGATGTTGTATCATAGATGACAAGGTGGCCAATGCGTCAGCAAACTCATTTTGAATTCTAGGCACATGTCTGAATTCTATCTTTGTAAACCTCTTTCTCAATTCCTGCATATGGTGCAGATATGGCAATATCTTGTAATTCTTGGTAGCCCACTCTCCTTGTACCTGGTGCACAAGTAAATCTGAATCACCGATCACCACCAACTCCGGAACGTTCATGTCGACTGCCATGTTGAGCCCTAGTATGCAGGCTTCATATTCCGCCATGTTGTTGGTGCAGGCAAATCTGAGTTTAGCAAATACCGGATAATGCTGACCCGTTTATGATACCAAAACTACTCCAATGCCCACTCCTTTGAAATTTGCGGCTCCGTCAAAGAACATCCTCCAATCGTCATATGCTTCGGTAATGTCTTCCCCTACGAACGGCACTTCTTCATTAGGAAAATATGTTTTCAAAGGTTCGTATGCTCCTCCTACCGAATTTTCAACAAGGTGATCTGCTAATGCTTGTCTTTTGACCGCTTTTTGAGTTACGTAGATTATATCAAATTCACTCAATAGTATCTGCCATTTAGCCAACTTCCCGGTAGGCATGGGTTTTTGAAATATGTACTTTAGAGGATCCATCCTGGATATGAGGTATGTAGTGTAGGCACAGAAGTAATGCCTCAATTTCTGGGCTGTCCAGGTCAAAGCACAGCAAGTGCATTCAAGCAGAGAATATCGTCCTTCATAAGGTGTGAACTTCTTACTCAAGTAATATATGGCTTGCTCCTTTCTTCATGTCTCGTCATGTTGTCCCAAAACAGGCTTCATCCAATACAGAAAGATAGAGTAACAAAGGTCCTCCTAGTTCTGGCGGGACCAATACTGGCGGTGTGGATAGGTACTCCTTGATTTTGTCAAAAGCTTTCTGATAATCCACGGTCCAGCTAGTTTCGGCATCCTTTCTTAGCATCTTGAAGATGGGTTCACATATGACTATAGACTATGCTATGAAGCGATTGATATAGTTGAGACGTACTAAGAAACACATCACATCCTTTTTGCTCTTAGGCGGTGGTAACTCTTGAATAGCCTTGACTTTAAACGGATCCAGCTCGATCCCTTGACGACTGACAATGAATCCCAGTAACTTTCCTGTGGGAACCCCGAATGCACACTTTGTGGGGTTTAATTTCAAATTGGACCTTCTGAGCCTATCACTTTCTCAAGTCCGCTATGTGATCTGCGGTCCTCATGGATTTTATAATGACATCGTTACATACACCTCTATTTCTTTGTGTATCATATCATGGAAGATAGTTGTAATGGCTCTCATGTAAGTGGCCCCAGCATTCTTTAGACCGAATGGCATCATCTTGTAATAGTATACACCCCATGGTGTAATAAAAGCTGTCTTCTCTGCATTTTCTTCATCCATCCAAATTTGGTGATAACCCGCAAAGCAATCGACAAAGGATTGGAGTTCATGCTTGGCGCATTTATCGATCAGGATAGGTATATTCGGCAGCGGGAAGTCGTCCCTGGGACTTTCTCTGTTTAAATCTCGATAGTCAACACATACTATGACCTTCCCATCCTTCTTCGGAACTGGCACAATGTTAGCTAACCAAGTTGGATATTCGACCACCCTGAGAACTTTGTCTTTGATCTGCTTGGTAACTTCCTCCTTGATTTTTAGGCTCATGTCTGGTTTGAACTTTCTGAGTTTCTGTTTTACTAGCGGACACATGGGATTAGTAGGCAACTTTTGATCCACTATGGAAGTGCTCAAACCGGTCATGCCATCATATGACCATGCGAAGATGTCCTCATATTTCTTTAGGAAATGAATGTACTCTTCCTTCTCTATTGGTGACAAGTGAATGCTGATGCGGGTCTCCTTGACGGTCTCGGCGTCTCCCAAATTTACTGTTTCGGTCTCGTCCAGATTGGACTTAGGCTTATTCTGAAAATTTTCAACCTCCCTCACGATTTCCTCGGGTATCTCATCTTCTTACTCTGAATCACTATTCTAATGTTGCCTTGCCTCATTACATGTCACAGTCACTGGTTCATCAGGAAAAGTACTAATAATGTTGTGGAAAGGAAAAGTGTAAACCTAGTAGTGAATAATAAAGAGCAAATACATTTGATTAAAACTGAAAAAATCATCCAGACAAAGTACGGCTCGATGAATCGAGCATTTATTTTGAAACAAGTAAATCTTAAAGTAAAATTATAGGAAATCTTAAATGCCTAGAATGGCTTATAGAAGTAAATTCTGTCAAGCTACCCAAGGACTCGGCGGGCTCGGGATGTTGTGGCGATCCAGTTTCTGAGAACAGCTCCCTTCTTCACAGTTTGAATAGTGAGGCCTTCTTCCTCTTCCTCCTCAATTATAGCACTGTAGTCTATGTCCTCATCCTCCAAGAACAAATTCTTCAACCTAGCTAGTGTTTCTTCCTCTGCAGTCCCCCATATTGTTCCAGCCTGGTGAAAAGCTTGTTCCAAACGTGGCACTGGTTGCTCAAGAGGTTAATACGGTCCACGCCATAGAGGCGACCAATCATTGTTCTTTGGACATGTGTATTGGTATCCGATCCCAAAGGTGGTACCATGATTTTTCAGTTGTATCGGTTTAGTGATACCTTGAAGGTTCTTTCCCAACCCTTTGCCGGGTTCATATCCAGACCAGGCCAATATGCTTTCTATTTTGTCGGCATTGACCCGTTCAATGTGATGATAGGTTTCCCCTCCTAGCCTTCTTCTATGTCCAATGGCCGGGATAGTTTGACTAGTATAGATGGGGTTACTTCCATCTCCGTGAATGATTACCTCCTGGCGGTTCCATTCAAACTTTATGGCTTGATGTATTGTGGAAGGCACGGCTCCAGCAGCATGGATCCATGGTCGGCCCAATAGAAGATTATATGAGGTTGGTATGTCAAGCATGTGGAATTCAACGTCGAACCAAGTTGGCCCCATCTGCAAGCAAAGGTTGATTTCCCCTATCGTGGCCCTCTAGGACCCATTGAAAGCCTTCACATTCATGCTTCCTACCCGTATCTCGTGGAAACCTTTATCTAACCTCTTCAGAGTGTCCAATGGACAAATATTTAGGCACGAACCTCTATCAACCAGGACCCTGGCAATGAACTTGTCTTCAAATTGCACTGTGATATGCAATGCTCGATTGTGACTCAAACCCTCGGGCGGTAGCTCATCTTCGTGGAAGATAATCTTATGGTTCTCCAGCACTTGCCCAACTATGTTGGCCATTTCTCCACTAGATAAATGTTAATGGGTACATAAGCCTCGCTCAGTACTTTCATCAAAGCGTTCTTGTGTGCCTCTGAATTCTGCAATAGTGATAGGATAGATATCTGAGCAGGGACTTTGTTTAGATGGTCAACAACAGAATACTCATTTTCCTGTACTTTTCTCCACAGGTCATCTGGCCCGGTCTCAATGATAGGATGACTAGTAGTGGCCTCCTTACTTGAACCTCCCAGGTGTTCATGTGTATAGACTCTTCAGGTTCTAGTCATTCCTTGTACAGCGTCAGATTCCTCTATCTTGGTCTTCCCTTTTCGCCGAGTCTCGTCAACATAATCCCAGGGTATTGGTTTTGAGTTGAATAGGGGTATGGTGGATATTGTCATAGTAAAAGGTGTGACCATATCTACTTCAAATGGAGTGGAAGTGGCTGCGGGTGGAGCCACTTCCACCTCGAATGGAACTTATGCAGTTACCTTAACCTCGATTGGTGCCTAAGTCTAAACCACAATAGGAGCAAGTGTGACTTCAACCTTAAAGTCATCGCCTTCTCGAATAAGCCCGATCCACCCCTCGGGGTCCCATTCTTTATTTGTCTCTATCACATGTACACCATCACATCTGTGATCAATGAGGGGATTATTGTGGACATTAGCTGTGGCTTCCTTTGCTTGTATGACCTTGTCGTCAATTAGCGTCTGGATCTTATCCTTCAATGTTCAGCACTCAGCAGTAGTGTACCCTTTCATACCGAAATGGTACACACAAGTTTTGTTCGAATTGACCCATTGGGATGGATTTTCTAATGCCACAATGGGAACATGAGTGACGTAACCTACGACTTTAGCCTTTCACACAGTTGGTCGATGGGCTCAGCAATGGTGGTGTATTACCCGGGTGGCTTGCGGTCGAAGTTGGGTCTTAGTCTTGAATAATTTTGGCGAGCTGGTGGTGATTGGAAGTGGGATAGTTGGGAGTTGTAGGTGTGATGGACAGAGGCTAGTTGGGAATATCTGGGAGATGAAGGTTGATATGTAGGCGGTGATGCTTGGGGTGTTGGTGGAGGTATTTGGTATGTGGGTGGAGGTGTTTGATATATTGACGGAGGTGTTTTATAGACAAATAGAGATTATGGGCCCTGAACCACCATTACTATTCCAACCTCTTTCTTCTTTGATATGCCGCCTGATTGTAACGCCTTGTTTGTGGCTTGTAGTGCCTCAAAATTTGTTACCATCCCGCTTTTGATTCCTTCTTCGATTCTTTCTCCAAGTTTGATGATGTCAGAGAATTTGTGATTTTCAATAACCATCAACCTTTCTAGTATTGAGGATCTTGTGCTCCGACGAAGAACTTGTTCATTTGTTCTTTGTCCAAAGATGGCCTAACCTTGGCTGCTTCCGACCTCCAACAAGTAGCATACTCACGGAAAGTCTCAGTAGGTTTCTTCTTAAGATTCTGAATGTAGAAAATATCTGGTGCATTTTCTATGTTAAACCTGAACCGGTCCATGAAATCTGATGACATGCTTTCCCAATTGGACCATTTCTTAGGATTTTGGTTGATATACCAAGACAAAGCTTCCCTAGTAAGGCTCCTCATAAAAAGCTTCATCCGGATTTTTTCATATTTCCCGACCCCGACAAGCTTATCACAATAGGTCCTTAGATGAACCCTGGGATCACCTGTACCATCGAACATTTTGAACTTGGGAGGTTTGTACCCCATTTGCAGTTCGATATTCAGCTGTATGCATAGATCTTCATAGTTCAAACCTTCTATTCCTCTGTCGCCCTCAATACCTTAAACTTGGCTTGTTAACTTCTTGAGTTCTTCAGCCATGTTTTTAATGAGCATGTCCTTCTCGGAAGATTCCGGTGTACAGGAGATTGGTTGGGTAGAATGAGGTATAGTTTCCACATATATAGGGTTGCTTTGATGGGTGCCAGGAACTTGGGTGTAGTGATGGTCATTGGTGGAGTTTTGGGGATCGGGGATGGGTTGTGGTATGTTTTGGGGAGTGTGGTAAGTGATGGTTGGTGGGTACTGAATTGGTTGATGATGATGTTGCGATGTAGTTGGTATTGGTAGAGGATTGATATTTGGGGTGGAGTTGCGTATTGATTTGGTGCGGTAGGATTTTGTGGCTGTTGGTTTTGTATGTTCTGAGGAGGTGTCGGGTTCTTTGTGTTTTGTTGGTGGATATCAGGGACACTGAGGGTGAGTGACAAGTTTGCCAAGTTGCAAACCTGCTCAAGTTGTCCTTGCAATTCCAGTATCTTTTGTTCCAGTCTCAAGACTAGATCATTTGGGGCCGGAGTACTACGGCCATCTGAAGTCTCTACGTTCTCAACATTTTCCTTTCGGATTCCACTTAAGTCGTTCATATTTGCTTTTCCTCTACCTTTTGTGTTGCTTGGAGGAGGCGGAGGAGGTGGAGGGCCTCTAGATCTAGTATGATACGCTGATGAGGCCAGTATGAGTGAACCAACCTAGGGGGGTGGAAATAACAATAAAAATAAGCAAAAACAAAAAGGTAACAAGTTAGTGAGGATCTTGAAACATTTGCAGTATTTAAACACATATTGCGGAAATGTAAATTCGTATCCTACTTTGGAAACCTCATTGTGGCCGAGGTAGGCCTAGTGACAAATAGATTTGGAGAACTTTAAATGCCAATAAATGCTTCATTTCATAATATAAAAATAGACGAATCCCAAAATAACACTAAGATAATAATAAAATAAGTCACTACTGGCACTTGGCCTTATTACATTTTTAGGAAAAAGCAAATAAATCTAGCCTATTTGGGCCCAAAAGGACCTTTCCCAAATTCGATCTTCCGGACTCCATCATATAGATCCCCCAGCTCGCGCAGCCCCAGCAGCAAGTAGGCTCTGGCCAAATGTCCTCCTTCTGTTCCTTCAGTGTTCTGGCAATTTTCAATCCTCTTTATGACTTTACCTTCCAGCTCCACTATTCCTCGCTCCAGATATTCCAGTTTCCTGTTAGAAGTGACTGCCATCTCTTTCCACTCCTCGATCAAACTCACATTCCTCTCATGTATTTTCCGGTGCTTATTCTCAGAGTCGTGGACCCCCTTGCGCAGCCTGTTGTATTTGACTTGAGCTTCAGCTTCCTCATCTATGATTCTGCTCCCTCGACCGGCCCCTGGTGTCACCATTCCTTTCAGATTGTCCTCCAACCATGTCGGGTAGAGAGGCTCGCATCCTGCATGATACCTGTCTAGCTCAACAGTGTTCTTCTCTACGATGATTTTGTAGTGCCACATATGCTGAGCTTGGCACTTGTAAGGGACATCGTCGTCTTGAAACTATGTCCTGAAATGACTCGTCTTGAAAACCCTTGGCACAACCTATTTTCTGCCTGCTTGCCTCATAACTCGCATAGGGACATATGGGTATATCCTTCTCAACCCGATCAGCACCAAGTGCGGAGCATCCCTAGATCTAATAATAAATTTGTCTATTGGAAATTATTCAAACATCCACTACACCTGTTCCTCGGTCAGATTGTCGAAGAACTCTACCCATTCTTTGGCGCTTTTCGGCTGAACAAATCTGTTTGGAATGTAAGTCATCTGCTTAGGGTGATGGAAGGCAATATGGTCATTCTAAGCCCTCCGCGGAAATTCTTGGCGATAGCAACCCTTTTGGAAATGCTCCAATAACCATAACTGCTGCAACAAATTACAACCCTTGAAATGCTTGATCCCTCTTTGACAGCGCTCCAGAGCCCTGTAGATGCCGACTATGATCATGGGGACTATGGTATATGTCTATCCATTAATCCCTTCCATCAAATTCTTGGCGACCATGGCCAACCTAGTATGGATTCTTCCCTTTTTCATTGGGAACACTATCAGGACTAGGAAGCACATAATGAATACAAACACTCTGTGGTATATGTGACCCAAGGAAGTGAGAAAGATCTCATCATGGTAAGTACAGAAAGACTTGCTATGGCCACACCTCTCGTACAGGTATTCGAAAGGTATGTAATATTCTTTTAAGCACACTAGGTAGACATTCTTCTTCAGCCCCATCATCTTCAAAAATCCCCTGCCCGTACGGTTTTCTGGTACCAATAGCCTGGGACTGTCCCAAGTCAATCCCGCAAGCCCTCCAATTTCCTCTAGAAGCGGTGTCATTTCTATGTTGCTGAAACGAAACACAGCCCTTTCACTATCCCAGAATAAAGTGGCAGCCTCGATCAGTTTGTTGTTTGGCTCAATATCTAGCAAAGAAGGTAGGCTACCCAGGTACTTTCTCACATGTTTATTGTCACTTGAGGATAGTTCCTCCCACCAATCTAGAAGCAATGGTGGGATGTTGCTAACCATACCGAATCTGGGGACCTCATGCCTCATTTTCTGCAAAACAAAAGGGTTAGACCTTACCTCCACCGGACTTGACTATTTATATATTTATGATCAACATATCAGAATTTAGTTCTCCAAGTTAATGCATAGAACGTGGTTGTGTCCGTTGGGATTATGGAAAACCCGATGGACTTTGGATAAGGCTTATCTTAAAGGATCATTATGTGGACAACATAACTAATCCGACTAGGTTTAACCATGATGCATGCACAATTTTAACTAGAGTAAGGCTTCTATGGGGTTTTAGACTGGTACCTTCAAGCGGATAACTCAAGGGGGAAGGCACGGAACCATCGACTGCACCACTGATCGACTGGTTTTACCGCAAATAAGCCTTTCCGAATTTAAGGGTAGAAAATAAGAAGAGCGCAACCACTCATTAAAGCATTGTTATAGGATTTGATACGCACAAGTGGAATATAATGTGGAGCATGATTTATGCAGCAATTAATAATATGTAGTCAAGTATCTGCACGTAGGAAAAATAAATACAGTATTTAAATAATTGAAAGACGGTTAGAGGAAAAGAAAACAAAGAGACAAGTCAGTTTCAGGAACAAAGAACCATAAATGCTTAAAAGAAAATGGCGGTTAAATTCAAATAAGGGAAAAGGGTACGGGATAAAGCATGATCGGACTAATTCATAGAAATAAGTCCGTTATGGTAAGAGCCTAAAAGTATCCCCAGCAGAGTCTCCATGCTGTCGCGCCCCCTTTTTTCCACCGCGGAGAATGTCCGGGTTTTGACATTCATGGGGCTAATAACTCATTTCCTTTTGGGAATTGGGTATTTGAAGAGTCGCCACCTAACGGGGTATGGTGCGTTAGGTCACCTAGAGCGATTAACTCTTGGATTGGTTTGCATTACCATATATTAGGGTAAGGGCTCGAAATGACCTTGAGGGGAAGGTGTTAGCCACCCCTCTTGGTCCACAACTGTGGGTCCCGGCCGAACTTATATTTATGAATTAGTCCATTAATGTGACGACCCAACCAGTTGTCTCATGAGTTACCACTCTATTTCCCTATTTCAGCTTCTTTATGCTTCGTTATCCGTGTTTTATGTGATCGAGATGATTAGTTCGAGTTCGGAGAGGATTTGGTAAGAAATGAGACACTTAGTCTCTTTTAAGAAGGCTTAAGTTGGAAAAGTCAACCGGATGTTGACTTATGTGTTAGAAGGCTCGGAAGTGAGTTCTGATGGTTCGGTTAGCTTCGGGAGGTGATTTGTGACTTAGGAGCGCGATCAGAATAGGTTTTGGAGTTGTAGAGAAGATTAGGCTTGAATTAGCGAAATTGATATTTTGGCAAATTCCGGTTGATAGGCGAGATTTTGATATAGGGGTCGGAATGGAATTCCGAGAGTTGCAGTAACTTCATTGTGTCATTTGGGATGTGTGTGCAAAATTTCAGGTCATTCGGACGAGATTTAATAGACCTTTTGATCGAAATCATAATTTAAAAGTTCTTGGAGTTCTTAGGCCTGAATCCTATGTTAAATTGGTGATTTGATGTTGTTGTGAGTGTTCCGAAGTTTTGAGCAAGTTTGAACAATGTCATAGATGTGTTGGTACAATTGGTTTGAAGTTTCGGGAGTTCCGGATAGGTTCCGGGATGTTTTAGCACAAAAATCATAGTTGTAGTAGGCCTACAGGGGTTGCAGGCCCCAGAACTCAACCATGCGGTCCGCACAAAAATGAGTGTGCCCGCGGTGAGTTCCGTGCGGACCGCACAAAGTCGGATGCGGCCACGGTAGGTGTCATGCGGACCGCACAAAGTGGTGTGCGGCCACGTGGGGAACGAACAGCTGGTCTTACTTCGGAAGCTCATATCTTTTGATACACAAGGAATTTTGAGGTGATTCAAAAATGAAAGTTGTAGTCCTTCGTGTCTAGTTTCTAGAAAGGTAAGGATATTGCAATTTGGACATCTTTAGTAAAGGTTATGGCCAAAATACTAAAGCCTATCACTGCAGAGGGAGGCCTGTGCGGCCGCACACCACTTTGTGCGGACCGCACTGGCTTGCGCGGACCGCGTGCGTTTTGGTGCGGCCCGCGTGAGCTGAAACCTGAAGGGTACTCTATATAAATACGAGATTTTGGGTTTTATTTAATATTTTGACCTAGAGATCTCGGATTTTGGCGATTTTTCGAAGGTTTTTCAAGAAATTCATCGGGGTAAGTGATTTTAACTCAAATTTGGCTAGAATACATGAATCTATCACTGAACTCATCATTTAATTCGTGATTTGAGATGAAATTTGGGAAGAAAATTGTGGAACCTTTCAAAAATGTAAAATAATGATTTGAAGGACCAAATGGTATCGGAATTGGATAATTTTGGTATGGTTAGACTCGTGAGGGTATGAGGATTCTGAAAATGTAAATTTTACCCGATTCCGAGACGTGGGCCCGGGGCTCGGGTTTTGCTAATTTCGAGATTTTTGATATTTTTCGAATGTTTTCTCTTGGGCTTTGTTCCCTTATCATATTGTGACCTATTCGTTCTGATTTTGGATAGATTCGACGCGCGTGGAGGCCAATTTGAGAGGGAAGAGCATAGCGAGCTAGAGTTTTGGCCAGTTTGAGGTGAGTAATGATTTTAAATGATGTCCTGAGTTTTGAAACCCCGGATTTGCACAACGTAGTGCTATACTAAGTTGAGATACACGCTGTGTGACGAGCGTGAGGTTCAATGCTATGGGGATTGGGACTTGATCCATCCCAAATGATATTTTACTACATTTTGATTGAGATATATACTTTATTGTTGTGAATTGGGCTTGTTGCCATGCTTGGGGCCTTGTGCCAACCTGTAGAACCCTTAGGGGATTTTTGACTGGTTTTCCTCACTTCCCTTGTTAAAGAATTTATATCCTCAGTCATGTTTCCAATTGTTTAAGAATGATATGAACCAAAATTTTTGAAATGTTAACCAAAAATAGGAAGATATATGAGGGCCGAGATCCCGACCATACATTATGCCCGAGAGGATGTGATTTTTAAATGACTAAGAGGTTCGAGGACCCAATAGTGTGGATATTTTATATGATATAGATCGGGCTGCGCGCCGCAGCAGATATATATATATTATATACATTATGGATCGGGCTGCACGCCGTAGCAACTACTTATATGGATCGGGCTGCACGCCGCAACAATTATGTAGTGCTTGGGCTGAAGGAGCCCCTCCGGAGTCTTCACTCCCCCAGTGAGCGCAATCGACTATTATTATTATGGATCGGGTTGTACGCCACAGCGATATATGGATCAGGCTACACGCCGCAGCAGTATATATATTTATTGACTCGGTCATCGTGAGAAGTATATGAATTGAGAACTGAGGATAAGAACGAATAGATGAACTAAAATGCTTGAGGAGCTGATTTATACTGATTATACCTGTTTTACCTGGTTAAAAGAAGTTCACATGATTTCCTTATTCACTGATGTTTAAATGATTTTAGTGTTTTGATATAGAACTGCTTAGTGCCTTTATGTGATTTCATACTGTCAGCCATTATTTATTGTTATTACTCACTGGGTCGGAGTACTCACATTACTCCCTGCACCATGTGTGCAGGTACAGGTATTCCTGAGGCATAGAGTGAGCTTTCCTGTCGTTCTGGTTTTCATCGTAGTTATCGAAGTAGCTGCATGGCGTTCGCAGGCCCGATTTCTCCTTCTATCTCCACTTATTATTCCGCATTTTAGGCATATTTCTGTATTAGATTGTTGAAACCTTGTATTAGAGGCTCAGACTTGTGACACCAGATCAGTCGGCTGTTTTACAGAGATTTTTCGTGAATATGGTTTCCGCACATTTCATATGTTAAATTCATACTTCTTTTTTATATTAAATTGGTATTAAATATCGAAAATTGGTATTGAATTATAAAGAAAGAGATTGTGAGATGTTAGTTGGTCGGGCTTGCCTAGCATTGTGTTGGGCGCCATCACGGCCGGGGTTGGGGTCGTGACAAGTTGGTATCAGAGCCTAGGTTACTTAGGTCTCACAATTCATGAGCAGGTTTAGTAGAGTCTCGTGGATCAGTACGGAGACGTCTGTATTTATCCCCGAGAGGCTGCAGAACCTTTAGGAAAAATTTCATATTCTTGAAACTCTTGTCGTGCGAACTTGTTGGTCCGAGTACTAAACTTCTGATATTCCATTCTCTTACAGATGGTGAGGCCGCGAGCTACCGAACGAGGTGGACGACCACCAGTGCCACCCACTGACACCACCAGAGGCCGTAGACGCGGTCGTGGATGTGGCAGGGGCGGAGCAGCAAGGGCAGCACCTGTTGATGCATCGGCTGCCGCGGCTCCGGATCAGGCTCCCACTATGGATGCCCCAGCAGCACCCGTTCAGGCACAAGTTGTGCCTATCGTGGTTCCGGGTCTTCAGGAGGCCTTGGCACAGATTTTATCAGTTTGCACTGGCCTGGCTTAGGCAGTTTCAGCCACTACAGCAGCAGCTACTTCACAGGATGGGGGAGGCAATCAGACCCCCGCTGCTCGCACACCTGAGCAGGTAGTGCAGGGACTACAGACACCGGGGGCACCTCCAGCTCAGTCGGTTGCACCAGCTCATGAGTTTATTGTGCCAGTTATGCCGGATTATGAGTAGCGTCGTCTTGAGAGGTTTAGTATACTCCAGCCTCCATCATTCAGTGGTGCCGAGGGCGAGGATGCCCAGGGTTTTCTTGATAAGTGTCAGCGGATACTCCGTACAGCAGGGATTCTTGAGACTAGTGGTGTGGCATTTACCACCTTTCAGTTTACTGGGGCTGCCTTCACATGGTGGGAGGCGTATGAGAGGCGTAGGCCGGTTGGAGCAGCGCCCCTTACTTGGCAGCAGTTCTCCACTCTCTTCTTGGAGAAGTATGTGCCGCAGTCCCGTAGAGAGGAGCTGCGTAGACAGTTTGAGTGGTTGCGACAGGGGGATATGACTGTGTCATAGTATGAGTAGAGGTTTTCTGAGTTGGCTCGTCATGCCATTTGGATGGTTCCGACAGATCGTAAGAGGATCAGGAGATTTGTTGATGGCCTTAACTACCATCTCTATATCTTGATGACTACAGAGAGGGTATTGGGTACTACATTCGAGGAGGTGGTTGATATCGCTCGGGAGATTGAGATGGTTCACCGTCATGATAGAGAGGAGAGGGAGGCCAAGAGGCCTCGAGACTCTGGCAGTTTCAGTGGTGCTCCTTCGAGGGGCCAGTTCCAGCAGGATAGAGGTCGTTCTTTTAGGCCTGCTCAGCCGGCCCGTCCAGAGTATCATGGGGCATCCTCAGGTCGTGGTTATCATGGGTCGCAGCAGGGCCAGTCATCACTCAGCGCCCTTCCAGCTTAGAGTTCATCTCGTGCCCCATCAGTCTAGAGTTCTTCCGTGGCAGGTCCTTCTTCTGGCCATTCTGGTGCCAGGGGTTCCCTTCAGTCCCCATCTCCAGCACCGAGTAGTTGTTACGAGTGCGGAAAGTTTGGGCATATGAGGAGGCAGTGTCCTCGACTTCGCGATGGTCAGTATCAGCAAAGGGGTCAACCCTCGACTTCTGCTCCAGTTACTTCACCACCCGCCCAGCCAGCTAGGGGTGGAGGTCAGGCAACCAGGGGTCGCCCGAGAGGGGGAGGTCGATCAGGGGGCGGTCAGGCCAGTTTCTATGCACTTCCTTGTAGGCCAAATGTTATTGCTTTAGATGTTGTCATTACAGGTGTTGTTTCGGTCTGCCACAGAGATGCCTCTGTATTATTTGATCCCGGTTCCACCTTTTCTTATGTATCATCATACTTTGCTCATTATTTGGGTATGCCCTGTGAGTTTCTTGCTTTACCTATTCATGTATCTACCCTAGTGGGCGATACTGTTGTTATAGACCGTGTGTACCGGTCATGTGTGGTGACTATTGGGGGTCTGGAGACCCGAGTGGATCTATTGCAATTAAGCATGGTGGATTTTGATGTCATTTTGGGCATGGATTGGTTATCTCCGTGTCATGCTATTCTAGACTTCCAAGCTAAGACAGTCATTTTGGCTATGCCGGGTGTACCGCAGATCGAGTGGCGTGGTGTGACTGATTATGTTCCTAGTAGAGTGATATCCTTCCTGAAGGCCCAACGTATGGTTGGGAAGGGTTGCCTTTCATATCTAGCGTTTGCGAGGGATGTTGGAGCTGAGACTCCTAGTATTGATTCTGTTCCAGTTGTGAGGGATTTTCCCGATGTTTTTCCTGCAGACCTGCCGGGCATGCCACCATACAGGGATGTTGATCTTGGTATTGACTTGATGCCGAGCACTCAACCCATTTCTATTCCGCCGTATCGTATGGCACCAGCAGAGTTGAAGGAATTGAAAGAACAGCTTCAAGAACTCCTAAATAATGGGTTCATTCGGCCTAGTATGTCACCTTGGGGTGCGCCCATTCTGTTTGTGAAGAAAAAGGATGGCACAATGAGAATGTGCATCGATTATAGGCAATTGAACAAAGTAACAATTAAGAACAAGTATCCTTTTCCTCGCATTGATGATTTATTTGATCAGCTTCAGGGAACGAGGGTGTTCTCTAAGATTGATCTCCGTTCGGGTTATCACTAGTTGAAGATCAGGGATTCAGATATTCTTAAGACTGCTTTCAGGACCAGATATGGTCATTACGAGTTTCTTGTTATATCCTTAGGGCTAACCAATGCCCCAGCAGCATTCATGCATCTGATGAACACTGTATTTCGGCCTTATCTAGATTCGTTCGTTATTGTATTCATTGATGATATTCTGGTGTACTCGCGTAGTCAGGAGAGCACGCGGAGCATTTGAGAGTTGTGTTGCAGAGATTGAGGGAGGAGAATCTTTATGCAAAATTCTCTAAGTGTGAGTTTTGGCTCAGTTCAGTGGCTTTCTTGGGGCACGTGGTGTCCAGCGAGGGCATACAGGTTGATCCGAAGAAGATAGAGGCGGTTCAGAGTTGGCTCAGACCGTCCTCAGCCACAGAGATTCGTAGCTTTCTTGGGTTAGCAGGCTATTATTGCCAGTTTGTTCAGGGATTTTCCTCCATTGCATCGCCCTTGACCAAGTTGACTCAGAAGGGTGCTCCATTCATATGGTCGGACGAGTGTGAGGAGAGCTTTCAGAAGCTCAAGACAGCCTTGACCATAGCTCCTGTGTTGGTTTTGCCATCAGCTTCAGGTTCATATACTGTGTATTGTGATGCTTTAAGAGTTGGAATTGGTTGTGTGTTGATGTAGGAGGGTAGAGTTATTACTTATGCTTCTCGGCAGTTGAAGCCTCATGAGAAGAACTACCCCGTTCATGATTTGGAGTTGGCTGCCATAGTTCACGCATTGAAGATTTGGAGGCATTACTTGTATGGCGTATCTTGTGAGGTGTTCACTGATCATCGCAGTCTTCAGCATTTGTTCAAGCAAAAGGATCTTAATTTGAGGCAGCGGAGATGGTTAGAGTTGCTTAAGGATTATGATATCACTATATTGTACCATCCGGGAAAGGCCAATATGGCGGCCGATGCTTTGAGTCGAAAGGCAGTGAGTAGGGGGAGTTTGGCATATATTCCAGTTGGGGAGAGACCTCTTGCGGTTGATGTTCAGGCCTTGGCTAATCGGTTCGTGAGGTTGGATATTTCGGAGCCCAATCGGGTATTGGCTTGTGTGGTTTCTTAGTCTTCTTTATAAGATCGCATTAGAGAGCGCCAGTATGATGATCCGCATTTGCTTGTCCTTAGGGACAGAGTCCAGCATGATGATGCCAGAGATGTGACCGTCGGTGATGATGGTGTGTTGAGGATGCAGGGCCGGATTTGTGTGCCCAATGTGGATGGTCTTAGAGAGCTGATTCTGGAGGAGGCCCATAGCTCGCGGTATTCCATTCATCCGGGTGCCGCAAAGATGTATCAAGATTTGAGGCAGCACTATTGGTGGAGAAGAATGAAGAAAGATATTGTGGGATTTGTAGCTTGGTGTCTCAACTATCAACAGGTGAAGTATGAGCATCAGAGACCGGGTGTCTTGTTTCAGTAGATGGTTATTCCCGAGTCGAAGTGGGAGAGAATCACTATGGACTTTGCGGTTGGACTTCCTCGGACTTTGAAGAAGTTTGATGCTATTTGGGTGATTGTGGATCGGCTGACCAAGTCTGCGCACTTCATTCCTGTGTGTACTACCTATTCTTTAGAGCAGTTGGCAGGGATTTATATCGGGGAGATTGTTCGGTTGCATGGTGTTCCTGTTTCCATCATCTCAGATAGAGGTACTTGTAAGCACGTGATTTTTGCTTCACGGACAATCGCTCCAAAAGAAAACAAAAATAGTGACCAATGACCTCGCTGTACAAATTTTCATTTTTTATGACATGTACTGCTGGTCATTTGTGGTTTGGCCCATGTTGCATTTGATCTTACCAATCAAAATACAAAGTATGTCTGTCATGGTAATCAAACCGTAATTCGGTCGTTAAAAGAAAATTCAAAAATATATGTGCATCGTCCGTTCTAGGTTGTGATTTAACTTGCTTAAACATTTTAATTTGGCGTGATAATGGTGTTGAAGTGTTACATTGTTGTTTGTTTTAATTTCATTTGTTTTATTATTTATTTGTTATTTTTCATTTTTTGTTTAAAAATAGAAAACAAAAGAAAAGAGTGAATGAAAATCAGTTTGGGCCCAAGAAATAAAACAAAAATAGGCCCAAACCAGCACAAGTCCAGTCCAGACTAGGCCTGCCCTGACCACCTCCCGAAACGACGCCGCATCATGCGTCTGATCTGAGCCGTTCAAACACACCCATCCAACGGTCCACCTCAGCACCCGTAACCCGACCTGTTTAGCCGGTCCAACCCAACCCATCACTTAAACCCAAACGACCCCGTTTTAATGCCAAACGACCTCGTCTCACCCCTCACCATCAGATCCCAGCCGTTGAGATCAGATGATCCAACGGCCTGGATCCAATCCTCTACGCCGTATATAAGCCTTCCCTCACACCCCACGCCCCCTATCCGAACCCCACCTTTCCCTATCTTCTTCACCAAGCCCTGAAACCCCCCGAAACCCTAGCAGCCGCCCTAGTTTCCCTTTCACCATAACCTGATGGCATGAACGCCGGTGACCACCTCCTGAACACCCTAGGACCCCCTCACTCTCCTGAACATGGATCTATTACCCCCTAGCCTCGAATCCCCTTCCTTCATCTCGAATCTTCATTTGAAGATTCGAGTCGAACCCGGACCTATACCAAACCTCACCATCTTCATACCAGACACTCCCCTGACCCCCTCGTGACCAAACCAGGCTTGGTTTGGTCCGAATCTACCCACAACTCTTAGAATCTCAAATCTAAGAATCCAAAACCTAGAACAGGAATAGCCTTGGAAACCGGCCAGTCTTATCAGAGTTTGAGGTCTAATAGACCTTAATCAAGGTGTTCTCATGTGAGAACACCCTGATTAAAGTTTGTTCGGCCTCAAGGGTTCAAAGTTGAGTTAGATTTGGGTCAGTTTGGTTTAAACTTTTTCAGTAAGTTTTCTCTTTTCTTTGTTTTAGTTTTGATTGAGTTGTTAGCACGCCTTGTTGTGACTGTTTGTTATTGTCTGATAGTTTTCTTAATTTCTTCCATCTCTGTCAAAGACCTTTTTATTTGGTCGATTGTTTTCTGTGTATGATTTGAACGTATCCTATGGTAAACATGTCCGATTAGGATAGTCGTCGCATAAATAATTTATATAGGTTCCCAGTGATTGACCAAAGTTGTCCGAAGCCCTTTAGGTCCCTATATGTATTTGTTTATATGAACGACTGATTGTTACCTGTTATAATTAGTATAGTCGACTTGATAAATGTCGTCTATTAACCTCCTACGACTGAATGTTCAAATATTCTAATTCGTACAACTTCACGTAAGTGAATGAACCTGTTGATCGTTAATTGGATGCTTGACATTAGATGTGACTACTAGCTTATAACTGCATTGTAAACAAATTAAAAGAATCAGGCTAGGGCAGTCTAGAATTTGAACTTTCAGAAGTTCAAAATACCCTGATGCTACAATGGGTTTAGGGCAGTAATAATCAGAGTTTAACAGGGGTAGTCTGGGGTTTGAAAAGAACAGAAAAGCTTAGTTTAAATGAGCTGACAAGTAGGGTACTAATTTGGGATTAAACTAATGCCAATGGGGAATAAGACACTAGAGTATGGGGTTTAAAATGAATACTTAAATGAACCCATAACTCTTGAACAAAGGGAATAAGCCAGGCGTGGGGAACAAAATGGCTGGCATCAAAAGATGCTTAGGCATGGGATTTAATAGGGATGGGCAGTCTGCAATTGGGAGGATCCAGGCAGCTTGACTGCACTGGTTGTTTGGCTTATAAATAGGCTATTTCAGAACTTAGAAGGGGCTGGAAATTTTAGTCTTGAGGAGTGGTCTTGTGAGTTGAAGAAAACTGGAAAAAAAAACAGAAGGAAATTTCCAGAAATACTGTAATTGAACACTGTCCAAAAACTGCACAAAGAAACCAAGTTGGTTATCCTAACTGGGATTGTTATTTGTTCCATTAAGAGAAGTCTGTGTTCTTCTGCTGTGATTGTTACTACACTGAGCTTTCTGTGTACTGTTGGTTTGAGTTTTGACTATCGGAACTGTAGTGGTTATTTGTTGAGCTTTTGGGGTTATTGGGATCACTGGATTGCTGTTACATTCAACATTCTGGGCTGTTGTTTCCTGCTCTGTTTTTCTGGGATTGTCTGTCCATTGCTCGATCACTTGTTGAGCTTCTCCATTGTGGCTGTTTTAGTTGTTGCTGTGTTGTGTTGTTTACCTGCTGCTGTGCTTGTTGTGTACCACTCAGCTGATCATCTTTCTTCTTCTTTTGCTCCTCTATACCAGGTACACAAATATACTACCACTGTAACTTGAAAGGTTTGAGCATGAATGTAAAAGAGAAGATCTGCAGATGCTTATATATGCATAGACTATTATGTTAGGCCTCATATAATGTATAATAGTTTACATTCTTGTTTTGGATACTGGAGATAGTCCTCATGCCTAATAAATGTCAATGTATGGTAGTTGAATGTTAGACTGTGTATATAGGTGGGTGATAAAAGTATGCCCAATGCATTAGGTTGTATCTTAGATTTAGCTTACTGGTGTAGTATAATTCTGTAATGTATGCCAAGCATTAAAATCGTACACTACTAGTTAAGTTCTTTCCCTTCTGATAAACTGCTTCATATAACTGGTAAACCATGTTTTAAGATAAAGAACACAGAGCTTGCAATCTCAACCTCACGAAGGTCGAACCCAGGTCGAAACAGACCAAGCAGGCCCGCATCAAACAAACAATGGCCCAGGTCTGGTCCATCACGCATGGGCTGGATTTGGGCCCTTAATTTTTGCTCGACTGACTGTGTACGTGGCCGTGCTTCTGATTTTGCACAAGCACTCGGAATTCTGTTATAGATAACTTGCAAGCATGTAATTAACTAGGGCTATCTACTGTTTTCAATTAGTAGAGACAAGCGCGACAAGAAACGTAGTTGCTATAGGATATCCCTTTAAAAACAAGGATGAGACGAGCCTCGACGAACAAAATGTACAAAAGTTGCGGGGCCCTCTATTGTATGTATATATCAAAGTATTTAGAATTCGGGACGTGCCGTTTAGCGAATTTCACTGCCCTCCCAAAATAATAACACGATAGTTTCTTTAGGTGCGTATTTAATAAACTATTTTCTTAAACTTGGGTGTGCATTTCATGCGACCCAAATCCAAATCCCAAAACGTCAAATAAAATATGTTCCGGATTGTGGGTGCATTTAATGTGACGCAGTCCAAAGACATGTTTTTTTTAGCGATGTTCACATTCCTAAAAAATAATGATAATAAAGCGGTAAAAGATAAAATTTGCACATGGTTCCTAATTGTATTTAAAATCAGATAAATAAGCCGAGTATAACAGTTGAGCGACCGTGCTAGAACCACGGAACTCGGGAATGCCTAACACCTTCTCCCGGGTTAACAGAATTCCTTGTCCGGATTTCTGGTACGCAGACTGTAATATGGAGTCATTCTTTTCCTCGGTTCGGGATTAAAATTGGTGACTTGGGACACCCTAAAAATCCCAAGTGGCGACTCTGAAATAAATAAACCAATCCCGTTTCGATTGTCCTTTAATTGGAAAAAACTCCCTTGTGCCCGCGCGGGTATGAAAAAGGAAGTGTGACAGCTCTTGCGACTCTGCTGGGGACCTTAAAACCAGAACTACTGGTTCTGGGATAGAAATTCGAGCTTAGAATAAATTGTTATGTTCAGCTTTATCTGATTTTGTTACATGATCTGTGCTCAATGTGCTAATTGGTTGCCTTTTACTGCTTTGATATTACGTGAACTGTATATAAATTGTGCCGAAACCCATCTTCTCTCTGAGTCTTCTAAATCATGAAGAAGGGCGTACTTCGTACGGCTTCTTTTCTGTATAGTGTCAAATCCCAATTTAGAACGAGGTTCGGACAAGTTGCTAAGCCGGTGAAGCTTCTGTATTCCCGGTACGCTGCCCCTCGGCTCGAGCTGTCCGCTCGGGTATGCCAGGTCTAGAACAAACACCCAGGTTCTGAACCTAGAATAACTCAACTTCATGTCGGATCCCTAGTAGGAACGCTTATTTGCATCATGTGCATTTTTTGACTTAGGGGACTCAACACAGGGGTTGGGTCCATCTAGGAATAGCAACCTGAAACAGAAAAGGCCATCCTGATGCATCCTACTCACTGCTTGTGCATTTATTTGCTTCAAACATGCGTGATGACCGGTTTTGAGTGTTGGGAAATTTTTACAAAAAAAATAATAATAAAAAAAAATGACAAAATGCAGATAGAAGAGAAAATGGGTATATTTATGAGTTTGTTTTACTAAGGAAAAGAGAAAAGAGAAAAATAGCAAGCTGAGAATGAGGAATGAGTTTTTATTTTATTTTGCTCTATTTTCAAAAAAAAGAAATAAAAAAATAATAATAAATAAATAAACTAGTTAGTTTATTACCCGAACTACGTCGGTTTGATTCTCACCAGATGTGGGATACGTAGGCAACCCTCATCGGGTCCAACTCCCTTTTTCATTTTACCAATAATGATATACCATAAAGCATATATGTACATATATATATACACATGTATATAAATACATATATTGTTTATTTTTGTTTTCAAAGATTTTTTGTTTAGACTCAAAATAAAGGTTTTTGTTTTCGCCTAAAAGGTCACCTTAATAAATGTGCAGGATGAGCACAGAGCAAAATGAACCATTCTCGGCCCTCAGCGAGGTCCCTCTACAACTCCACATGTGGTGGAATGACTTGGAAGCCGATAGCAAAGGGGTAGTAGGAAGAATATTGGGAGGTTTTGTAAATTTGTTGGGTGTTAGGCCGAGGACAGATATTCTTGAAGCTCTAATACCATTTTGGGACCCAACCCGCAATGTATTCCGTTTTGTTGACTTTGAACTTTCACCGACACTTGAGGAAGTCGCCGGATATGCGGGATTGAATGAGAGGTTAAGAGGGCAATATTTGCTTTCGCCAAGGCCAGTGTCTCCGCATGCGTTTCTGGATCTACTAAGCATCAGTCGGAAGATACAACATGACGATTTATCGAGAGGATGTTGTGATCTCTATTTCTTGTATCAGCGGTACGGAGCCCCGCAGGGTTTCGAGGAACCGAACCTTGGGCTAACTCATGGCGGGAGCAGAAACAAATGGGAAGCAAGACGTACTTTGGCTTTTATCACAGCATTCTTGGGAGTCATGGTCTGTCCAAGGAAGGATAAAAAGATAGAGATAGGTCTGGTAGGGATGGCCGACGTGGCAATCAAAAGAACCAATAGTACTGTGGTTCCTTTGATTTTGTCCGAAATCTACCGGGCTCTGACTATATGCCGAGAAGGAGGCAAGTTCTTCCAAGGTTGCAACCTGTTACTTCAGCTATGGATGCAGGAACATCTCCATCACCGAGTAGGATACATGAACCACGGGTTGACCGAGAGGAATTGTATCAGCGGATTCAAGAAGCGCATGACAGGCGCCAGATTTCCTGAAGGTGTCGAAGCATGGTTTACACGGTTAAGGTCAACAACAGCTGACCAAATTGAATGGGCATTCGGTTGGTTGACTGATACTGAGGTGATCTACATGTCGGCTGAAGAATGTCATGTTCTCTTAATGGGGCTTCGCAGCATCCAGCCATATGCCCCTCATCGGGTATTACGACAACTGGGCAGGTTTCAAGTAGTCCCTACTGATGAAGATCTGAGCAAGCATGCCTTGGAATTAAGCCCGGGAGTCATATTCCCCGAGGGGAAGATTAGAAAACTGTGGCATGAATGTAGATTCTTGGAGCCCAAGACCATGGTGCGAGAACTAGCTAAAGGTGAGGTAGACCCAAAGTACGATGCTTGGTTCGAAAGAAGGTTTCAGATTCGGCAAAGACCTGCTAAAAGGGCCCACGTCCAACACTTCACAGATGATTCACAAGAGCAATGGGGATGGTTAAAAAGGGAGGAAGGTTACCGGGTTGAAATCGGGAAGCTAAAGCAACAAGTCGAAAGGCTTGTATTTGAGAACAATGTGCAAGTCGCCTCGGAGCAGGCTGAAAGAAACAAGCTAGCCCAAGAAAACCAAACCTTGAAGGCCCGCCTTCGCCAAGCCAGTAAGAGTAACGTTGACCGACAGAAGCGTCGCTCTGACGAAAGATTGATAGCAAGTTTGAGAAGTCAGGTCATCCAGAGCCAAGAAGAATTAGAACAATCAGAAGCTTGCATAGCAAGGATGAAGGTCAGATGGGCAAAGTACACAATGGCCCGGAAGCAGCGTTTGCAACAGGTCATAAGGGATTATGAAATGAGCGTCGGGATATTAAGGGAGACGAACTCCACTCTACATGATCGGATCATCAAACAAGCACGAGACGCCCAGGCCGACAGAAGACAGTGCTACGATGCAATGGCCTGCATGGAAAGACAAATGGAGTTGTTCCAGGATCGACTTGCCGACAATGCTCAGGCACTGGGGTTAAAGAACCGACAAATCAGGCAGTTGTTCAGTGAAAGGGATAACATTCGAGCAAGGATTGACGAAATCGGGCATTACATCTACATGAAATGCCTGGCATGTGAGCAAACACCTCGGAAGAACCTCCTTGTTTCCATCATGGGCTGCGTCCATCGGATTATGAACGAGTTGAAGAGCCTGCAAAGAGACCTTACACCTAGAGCCGCGGAAAGGCCGAATGATGCCTCGCGAGCCCTTAAGTTGGAGAATTAGTTTTTGGTCAAGTCCTGTTTATTTGGCTTTTGTTGTTTTCCCATATGTTGTTTTCTTTTCTTCAAACCAAGTTTAAAACCGTGGAGTCTGTACTGTTGCTATTTTTTTTTGAAGTAATGTGTAATAGCAAATTTGATAATGAAATTAAGTGATTCCAGAAGAATTTCTATGTGTCTTTTCTTTGAGGCAGAACTACGCCTGGTCTGATTCGCGCGGGGACGTGATACGTAGGCAATCCCCAAAAGATTCGACCGCTTTTAATAAAGAAAGAAAAGAAAATACAAAAATAAATAAAAAAGGGGCAAATGAGCAAGCTGGGATGACGCATGTTGTTTGAAGCAAAGCATGTAGAAACGGTTAACTGCCTAGGAGCATTGCATCCTCTATGTGTTATGATCAAATCTGTTAAACTCTAACGCTAACAAAGTTTGTTGTTGTCTGATTTAGACAAGTTAGTTGTTAAAGAACTCTGGCAACACACTCCTATCAAACCAGATCCAAAGGACCGATAGCAACAAGCATGACTACTTCAGAGAATAGTAATGAGGAAGAGAGGCCGATGAGCCAGTTGTTAAAAGAAGCGATGGAAAAGATTGAAAGGATGGGACTAGAGATGAATGCAATGCAGCTAGCCATAGCCAAAACACAAAAGAGCCCTGAAACACTGGGACACATGCCAGAATACCCTCACTCCGGCCCTTCCACAAGCCGCCCAAATCCCCTTTATCATCAAGAAAGAAGCCCTCATGATTCCCAAGCTCCACCACCCCATCAACCTCTCCCAACACCCAATATTCCCATTTTTGTGGGACCAACATCAGCCCCTTTGCAAAGAACGACCAGTGAGCCATTGTTTCAGGCTCACGATACACAATACTATCCCCCCGAGCCTACGTTTCATGCTCCCGAGCCACAGACTTACAATCCACACTTGGAAGTGCCGGCAGAGATTGAGAAGCCGGTCAAGGCCCCTGAACAGGATGAGGTATTGAGAAAGTTCAAAAGCCTGGAGCAGTCTTTCAGTAACCTGCACAGTTTGGGCAACCAGGTCAGCGTAGCATACAAAGATCTATGCCCTTTCCCAGATGTCCAACTCCCGGCTGGGTTCAAGATGCCTAAATTTGATCTATATGAAGGGCACGGTGATCCCATGGCACATTTGCGGGGATTCTGTAGCAAAATGAGAGGGGCAGGCGGCAAGGATGAGCTGCTGATAGCTTATTTCGGCCAAAGTCTGAGCGGATCTGCACTAGAATGGTATACCAGGCAGGATTCCAGTAGGTGGTATACTTGGGACGATCTGGCGCAGGCTTTTGCAGGTCATTTCCAGTACAATCTCGAGATAGTCCCTGACCGTCTCACATTATTAAGAACTGGGAAGAAACCCGGGGAAAGTTTTCGCGAGTTCGGGTTCCGCTGGAGAGAACAAGCAGCTAGAGTCGATCCTCCCATGAGAGAGGGAGAGATGGTGGACTATTTCTTGCAAACATTGGATCCAACCTACTTTGGTCACTTGGTGACAACGGTTGGAAAGTCCTTCAACGAGGTGGCCAAGATAGGGGTCATGATAGAAGAGGGTCTGAGGTCTGACAAAATCTTGAACTATTCGGCGCTCAAGGCCACGACCCAGGCTATTCAGAGCGGCGCGGGAGGTGCGCTGAGAAGAAAGAAAGAAGAGGTTGCCACGATCGAGGCAGGCAGTTGGTCCAGGGCTGGCAGGCCACACTACAACCAACCCAGACCTCACAGGTCAAACTACCCATACAACCCACCACAAAATTTCTATCCACCTCGAGAACCACATTGTTCCGTACACCAGGCCCAAGCATACACTCAGCCTCCGGTTCGCCCGCAATGGCGCGCGCCGGCTCCCCAGAACACATATACGCCACCACAAAACACCTACCCTCCACCGAGGGCGTATAGAAACCCTTCAGGGGCAGGCTTTCGGGGAAATCCAGATGCTAGGAATGACAGGTTGCGGAAACAAAGAACTTTCACGGAGTTGGGAGAAACATACACCGCTTTGTTCCACAAGCTGAGGCAATTGGGTTTGGTTAGTCCTGTCCAGACTCGAGAACCAAATCCCCCACCTCAAAATTTGGATCGATCGATAAGTTGTGAATACTGCTCAGGGATGCTCGGGCATGATACCGAGAAGTGTTGGAAATTGAGGCATGCCATACAGGATCTTATTGACACCAATAAGATCAAGGTCCAGACACCGGAAGCTCCTAACATCAACCAAAACCCACTGCCATCGCACCACGAGACTCACATGATTGAGTTGGTGTATGAGGGAGGAGAGTTGAGAAAACCCTCACAAACATGTGATGATGATCCAAGCCACCCCGAAAGAAGTCTCAACCAGTGGGGAACGAGGGTACAGTCACAGGGAGAAAGCGTCAAGCCAGTAGTGATATTGGGAAAGAGCCTGTCCGCCATGACAAGCAAACCCGAGCCAAACAAGTTGGTATTATCAGGGGTTCCGCCCGCACCTGCTGTTGTGTTAAAGGGGGCATATAGAGAATTGGTCACCATAAAGCCTGTAGTCCAGCTGCCGATGATTGATAGCAAGGCTGTGCCTTGGAAATATGAAAAGGCGGTGGTGATGTACAAAGGAAAACAGGTGGAAGAAGTTAGTTGTGAAGCGCAAGGGCTGACTCGATCGGGTCGATGTTTTGCTCCGGTGGAGCTAAGAAGAACCAACCCAGTTGCAACCAAGAAACCTATGTCCGAAGAAGAGGCTGAGGAGTTCCTGAGGAAGATGAAAGTGCAGGACTATTCCGTGGTCGAACAGTTGAGAAAAACATCGGCCCAGATCTCATTGCTGTCATTACTGATTCATTCGGAGGAGCATCTGCGGGCCCTGATGAAGATATTGAACGAAGCTCATGTACCCAGTGAGATTTCTGTAAACCACCTGGAAACCATTGCCAACAAGATTTTCGAGGTGAACAGGGTAACATTCTCAGATGATGACCTGCCGATGGAAGGTACGGAGCATAATAAAGCTCTATACCTAGTTGTCAAATGTGAAGACTCGGTAGTAACTCGGGTATTGGTAGATAACAGTTCAAGTGCCAATATTTGCCCATTATCCACTCTGGACCAGTTAAAAGTCGACCGCGGAAGAATCCGCAAGAATAGCATCTGTGTCCGAGGGTTCGACGGAAACGGAACAGCCACTGTGGGGGATGTTGTACTTGAATTGACCATCGGTCCGGTCCTGTTTACCATGGAATTCCAGGTGTTGGACGCCACAGTATCTTATAACCTGCTGTTGGGACGACCCTGGATTCATGCAGCCAAAGCGGTGCCTTCCACCCTACATCAGATGGTGAAGTTCGAGTGGGAAAGACAAGAGGTCGTGTTACACGGCGAGGATACAACGTGCACCATGGGCGGAACCATTGTACCTTTCATAGAGACCGCTGATGACAAAGGTCCTTGGGTCTACCAGATTTTCGATACAGGGTCGGCCAACAAAATTTCTGAAGGAGAAATCATCCCGCACCCTAGGGTAGCTGCCGCAACAGTCATGATGGTCTCAGAAATGCTGGGTAATGGATTTGTGCCAGGAAAAGGCCTGGGAGTCGAGCTTCAAGGGATTGTCCAACCTGTCTCCCTTCCTAAAAATCTGGAAACTTTCGGATTGGGGTTCAAACCAACCGCAGCAGATAGGAAGCAAGCGCGAAAAATGAAGAAGAGGGTCTGGTTTCTGCCTAAGCCGGTGCCACGTCTCTCAAGGTCTTTTGTTAAAGCAAGTGCCAAGGGGTCACCGGTCCCAAAGATTCTAGGACAATTGATCGGTATAAATGAGGACCTGAATCAGAGTTTCGAGAGGCTATTCGCGGATGTCAGTATGGTAGAAGCTGGAGAAGGTTCCAGCAAAACAGAGATACAGTTTATGGGGCCAGAGGCCAAGACCAACAATTGGACAGTTACTCCTCTTCCTGTCCGAGGGGAGTCTTGGTAGTAGGTTTTGATTTATGTTTTGTTTGTTTTGTTTTGTTCGGATTATTCCAGGGTGTAATCCAAATTTTACGTTTGTCTTGTAAAAGTGTGAACCCTTTCATCCCGCAAGTTTAATAAAGTTCTCTCTTTTTGTCCTATTTTAATTTTTGTTTTGTTCTTTTTCTTTCTGAACAGTTCTCTTTTTACTGGTTCTAATGACATGGCATGCACAGCGGATCTTCGACCTAGTCTAATAAATCAATCTGAATCCGACTCAATGATGCAAGAGGTCGTTTGTGACGATGAATCTGAATGTGACGAAGGTGAAGCCTTCGAAGAGATAAACCGAGAACTGTGCCAATTTGAGGAAAAACCCAAACCCAACCTAAATGACACTGAGGCTGTGAATCTAGGAGACGCTGATAACGTCCAAGAAACCAAAATTAGCATCCATATTGAGCCGAATGTCAGGGAAGAATTGATCAAAACCCTCATGGAATTCAAAGATGTTTTTGCATGGTCATATGACGATATGCCTGGATTAAGCACCAATTTAGTGGTTCACAAATTGCCCACTGACCCGGCATACCCTCCGGTCAAGCAAAAACTAAGGAAATTTAAAACAGAAATGAGTGTAAAGATCAAAGAAGAGGTGATTAAGCAGTTGCAGGCGAAGGTCATTCGGGTCACTCGATATCCCGAGTGGTTGGCCAATGTGGTACCAGTCCCAAAGAAGGATGGAAAAATCAGGGTGTGCGTCGACTACCGCAACCTCAACAAAGCAAGTCCCAAGGACAATTTTCCGTTACCCAACATTCATATCCTGATCGATAATTGCGCTGGGCGCGAGATCGGATCCTTTGTGGATTGCTATGCGGGTTATCATCAGATCCTAATGGACGAGGAGGATGCGGAAAAGACAGCGTTTATTACGCCATGGGGAACCTACTGCTATCGGGTAATGTCGTTCGGATTGAAGAACGTCGGGGCAACGTACATGCGAGCAATGACTGCTGTGTTTCATGACATGATACACAAAGAAATCGAGGTGTACGTCGATGATGTGATCATCAAATCTTGGCGTCAGGAGGACCATGTAGCAGACCTAAGGAGATTTTTCCAAAGACTCCGAAGGTATGATATCAAGCTTAACCCGGCCAAATGCGCATTCGGGGTTCCATCAGGAAAGCTGCTAGGGTTCATCGTCAGTCGACGAGGGATTGAGTTAGACCCATCCAAAATCGAATCCATCCGAGAGTTGCCACCGCCAAGGAACAAAACAGAGGTAATGAGTTTGCTGGGTAGACTCAATTACATCAGCAGATTCATCGCTCAACTCACAGCAACTTGTGAGCCCATATTCCGGCTGCTGAGAAAGGATGCTGCGGTAGGTTGGACGGCCGAGTGTCAGGAGGCCTTCGACCAAATCAAAGGGTATCTGTCTAATCCACCCGTATTGGTCCCGCCTAAGCCAGGGAAGCCCTTAATTCTTTATCTGACGGTCCTGGAAAATTCATTTGGTTGTGTGCTGGGGAAACATGATGACACAGGAAGGAAGGAGCAGGCCATCTACTATCTTAGCAAGAAATTCACAGTACATGAGGTCAAGTACACTCAACTCGAGAAAACATGTTGCGCCCTAACTTGGGTAGCTCAGAAGTTGAAGCACTACCTGTCTTCATATACTACTTATCTCATATCCCGTTTGGACCCATTGAAGTATATCTTTCAGAAACCTATGCCCACGGGAAGGTTAGCAAAATGGCAAATTCTGCTCATAGAGTTTGATATCGTCTATGTGACGAGGACAGCCATGAAAGCCCAGGCGCTGGCCGATCATTTGGCAGAGAATCCCGTTGATGAAAAGTACGAGCCCTTAAGAACGTACTTTCCCGACGAGGAGGTAATGCATACAAATGAGATGGAATTAACTGAGGAACCGGGTTGGAAGCTTTTTTTCGATGGAGCTGCAAACGCAAAAGGGGTTGGAATAGGAGCAGTACTCATTTCTGAAACAGGACGCCATTATCATGTTACGGCTCAACTACGCTTCTATTGCACCAATAATATGGCCGAGTATGAATCTTGCATTTTGGGCCTGCGCTTAGCTGCGGACATGGGTGTCCAAGACGTCTTGGTCTTGGGAGACTCGGACCTCTTGGTACATCAAATTCAGGGTGAATGGGAAACACGAGATCTAAAGCTCATACCATACCGACAATGCTTGTATGATCTGAGCAAGCGATTTCGATCGGTGAAGTTCAAACATATCCCGAGAGTTCACAATGAGGTTGCGGATGCCTTGGCCACCTTAGCATCAATGCTGCACCACCCTGACAAAATGTATGTTGATCCTCTGCACATCCAGGTCCGTGATCAGCACGCTTATTGTAACGCCGTAGAAGAGGAACCAGATGGCGAACCCTGGTTTCATGATATCAAGGAATACCTCAGAATGGGGATATATCCAGAACAGGCCACTGGAGACCAAAAAAGAGCCCTTCGGCATTTGTCGAATGGTTTCTTCCTCAGCGGAGGAGTGTTGTACAAAAGAACCCCGGATTTGGGATTGTTGAGATGTATAGATGCCGGTCAAGCCACGACGGTTATGGCAGAGGTACATGCTGGAGTTTGTGGGCCACACATGAGCGGATATGTATTGGCAAGGAAAATCCTTCGAACAGGGTGTTATTGGCTCACCATGGAACACGACTGTATCACTTTCGTGAGGAAATGCCATCAGTGCCAGATACATGGAGATCTGATTCATTCTCCGCCAACAGAGTTACATACGATGTCAGCACCCTGGCCGTTTGTGGCATGGGGCATGGATGTCATTGGGCCCATCGAGCCGGCAGCATCCAACGGTCATAGGTTCATTCTAGTGACCATTGATTACTTCACCAAATGGGTTGAGGCTAAAACCTTCAAGTCGGTAACCAAAAAGGCAGTGGTGGACTTTGTTCACTCCCATATCATCTGCAGATTTGGAATCCCAAAAGTGATCATCACGGATAACGGTGCGAATCTTAACAGCAGCCTGATGAGAGAGGTATGCCAACAATTCAAGATTACCCACCGCAATTCCACCCCATATCGTCCCAAGGCGAATGGAGCGGTCGAAGCAGCCAATAAGAACATCAAGAAGATACTGCGAAAGATGGTGGAAGGATCCAGACAATGGCACGAGAGATTACCCTTTGCTTTGTTGGGTTACCGCACTACCGTTAGGACTTCTGTAGGTACAACTCCTTATTTGTTGGTGTACGGAACTGAGGCCGTAATACCAGCGGAAGTCGAAATTCCGTCCCTCCGAATTGTCGCTGAAGCCGGGATTAATGATGATGAATGGGTCAAAGCTCGATTGGAACAGTTGAGCCTGATAGATGAGAAAAGATTGGCAGCAGTGTGCCATGGTCAGCTGTACCAGAAGAGAATGGCAAGAACATATAATAAGAAGGTGCGCCCCAGGAAGTTTGAAGTAGGGCAGCAGGTATTGAAGAAGATCCTCCCACATCAGGTCGAGGCAAAAGGCAAATTCGCCCCAAATTGGCAAGGGCCTTATATCGTGACCAGAGTGTTGTCCAATGGTGCTTTGTGTTTGACAGATATCGAGGGAAGATGTGTCGACATGGCTATCAATTCTGATGCAGTCAAGAGATATTATGCGTAATTTCTTTAATTATGGCAATTTTTGGTTCGTTTGTTTGTATTTGGCATTTATTGGATAATGAGATAACGGAGGCAATTCTTTCTTCTATCCAAACACTTTTAACCCTTGCTGCCCCTTTTGAGCCTTAAGTTATTCTTTCATACCCCTCTTTTGGAATCACTAATGGAAAAGACATGAAAAAAAAGGGAAAAGAAAAAAAGAAGAAAAAAAAAAGAAAAAGAAAAAAAATCTTTAAAGGAAAATGAGAAGAAGGAGAAAGAAAAGAAAAGAAGATAGAATCATAAGAAATACAAAGCTGTGGGAACTACGTTTGACCTGATTCCTCGAAGAGGATATGTAGGCGCCTCACGGCTCGGTCATAGTATGCATCATAGTGTGTATAGGATGCATAATGTACATAGTGTGCATAATAGGCACAGTGTGCGTAACGCACGTAGCTCAACATAAGTATAAAACATAAAATCCCCCAAGCAAGAAAACTGGGGCAGAGGTTATGTTTTAAGTTCCAACAAAGGTATGATTCCGAAAGTTGTAGCAGATCACCCATCAAAACTATTTTCATTTTTTGATAGCCTTTCTTTAGCCCCACACCCAAAACCAACATCGCCGTCCAAAAGACCTCCCGATCAATATCCAAGAGATGCCAAGTCAGGCAAATAAAGCAGAGAATAACACACCGATCCCCAGCAAAGAAGAGGATCATAAGACTGGGAATGAATTGATGGTCAAAGGAATCTCCAGAAGAGGGGGTCGTATCGACAACACCCCGGGTCCCCGAAAGAAATAAAATGAGAGAGTCTTATCGGTGAAGACCTTCACAGGCACCGAAAGGCGACGTAAGACGAGAGATATAAAATGAGAGAGTCTTATCGGTGAAAACCTTCATAGGCACCATAAGGCGCCGGGAGATGAGAGAAAAGAGAGAGTCTCATTAGTGAAAACCCCTCGAAGGGCACTATGAGGCGACAAGACAGATCAACAAAAAGCGACCACATTCGTAACGAAATGGACACTTATTTATCATCCCCAGCAAGTCAGACCATCGGGCAAATCGATTGATACGAATAGACTGGGTCGGGAATCTATGGTGCACGTCATGATCATGGGGACCAGTCATGTCCTCCAGATAAGTTCTTCTGAGTTTCTTCTCCCACCAAATATTGGTTCAGAAAGATTTTCTCCTTTTTCTATCTTTTATTTCTCTTCCTAAAATTTTGTCTTGAAAAGGAATTTTTCAAAGCTTACTACCAGAGACCGAAGGGGAATTCATCCAATGCAGGATAACACAAACAGTCTTAAAGGCCGGCCCCAGGCAATGCAATGATCGTGCCTTGCAGTTTTGGAGGAAGTAAGCTCCTAAAGGGAGTGGTTTCGGGAGTAAAAGCAGACTCCCACAGCATGTGCTTAAAGAGAAAGCAGAAAAGGGGATAAATTGAAAACCAGCCCCCAGCAGGCTAGAAACCCCCAGCAAGCAATTTTGTCCACCAACCAATTAGGGGAACATAGAGCAAGAAAAGGGGAAGAGAGGAAAAAATCATCCGCCGGAAAGGCACCTTCTACCACCTCGATTAAAACTAACTAAATCCTTTTGTCTGCTGCAGGAAAACAAAGGATTGATAATGGCAGCAAGACGTAACACCAGGGAAATCACCAAAAAACCGGGGCAGAAAATTTTCTGCCAATTGTCAAAATTTTCTCGGAAGAACGGGGAAACAATTTCAAATACATTTAAGTTCTAGGTCGCCCACCAGTATAATGCGGGAATACATTTAAGTTCTAGGTCGCCCACCAGTATAATGCGGGAATACATTTAAGTTCTAGGTCGCCCACCAGTATAATGCGGGAATACATTTAAGTTCTAGGTCGTCCACCAGTATAATGCGGGAATACATTTAAGTTCTAGGTCGCCCACCAGTATAATGCGGGAATACATTTAAGTTCTAGGTCACCCACCAGTATAATGCGGGAATACATTTAAGTTCTAGGTCGCCCACCAGTATAATGTGGGAATACATTTAAGTTCTAGGTCGCCCACCAGTATAATGCGGGAATACATTTAAGTTCTAGGTCGCCCACCAGTATAATGCGGGAATACATTTAAGTTCTAGGTCGCCCACCAGTATAATGCGGGAATACATTTAAGTTCTAGGTCGCCCACCAGTATAATGCGGGAATACATTTAAGTTCTAGGTCGCCCACCAGTATAATGCGGGAATACATTTAAGTTCTAGGTCGCCCACCAGTATAATGCGGGAATACATTTAAGTTCTAGGTCGCCCACCAGTAAAATGCGGGAATACATTTAAGTTCTAGGTCGCCCACCAGTAAAATGCGGGAATACATTTAAGTTCTAGGTCGCCCACCAGTAAAATGCGGGAATACATTTAAGTTCTAGGTCGCCCACCAGTATAATGCGGGAATACATTTAAGTTCTAGGTCGCCCACCAGTATAATGCGGGAATACATTTAAGTTCTAGGTCGCCCACCAGTATAATGCGGGAATACATTTAAGTTCTAGGTCGCCCACCAGTATAATGCGGGAATACATTTAAGTTCTAGGTCGCCCACCAGTATAATGCGGGAATACATTTAAGTTCTAGGTCGCCCACCAGTATAATGCGGGAATACATTTAAGTTCTAGGTCGCCCACCAGTATAATGCGGGAATACATTTAAGTTCTAGGTCGCCCACCAGTATAATGCGGGAATACATTTAAGTTCTAGGTCGCCCACCAGTATAATGCGGGAATACTTTTAAGTTCTAGGTCGCCCACCAGTAAAATGCGGGAATACTTTTAAGTTCTAGGTCGCCCACCAGTATAATGCGGGAATACATTTAACTTCTAGGTCGCCCACCAGTAAAATGTGGGAATACATTTCAGCTCTAGATTTTGGAATCAATAACTCCACCTAAAGGTGGAAGGTTACAACAGAGACCCCCAAGCAGGAAACAATGAAATCCCCAGCACCAAGAAGCAGAAGGCTGCAAAGGCAAGCGCGCGATTCAAAAGGAAGAAGGAACGCGTCCCAAAAGAAGCAGTTTGGGGAACGTTATAGCATGCCTAACATAACAATTTTGACAAAGAAAGCCATATCACTGAAGAAACCATTGAAAGGCTTAAAGAAGAGGGCCATGTTCCCAGCAGATCAAGCGAAGTGATGAAAACTGGCATTCAGAAAAGGCGAAGGACCAGTATCATCCCCCAAGTTCACAAAATAAAGGCACCGGAGGAAAGCGTTAGCCGACAAGAAAGCAAGGCAACAAGAACAAGTTGAAGATAGATGAGATCTCATACTCTAGCTTAGCTTCTTGTTTTTCCTTTTTAGAACAATGTAACAAGAAGATCAGTGAGCGGTAGCATCCTACAGCAGCATGCAACAGCGCACAACTACAGCGAGCACTACCGTCACACGGTAGTCCCAGCTACCAAAATTTCCCGAACTACATTGACTTGATTCCTGTTCAGCCCAGGATATGTAGGAAACCTCTGAAGCAAAGGTTCGGTCAAATCTTTTTTCAAAAAATGCTTCACACGGAGTACTCGGACGAGCAAAAATCGCTCACTTTATCTTTGCGCGAAAACCCTTCGTGTCTTCGTGCAAAGAGGGGCAGCTGTAAGCACGTGATTTTTGCTTCACGGACAATCGCTCCAAAAGAAAACAAAAATAGTGACCAATGACCTCGCTGTACAAATTTTCATTTTTTATGACATGTACTGCTGGTCATTTGTGGTTTGGCCCATGTTGCATTTGATCTTACCAATCAAAATACAAAGTATGTCTGTCATGGTAATCAAACCATAATTCGGTCGTTAAAAGAAAATTCAAAAATATATGTGTATCGTCCGTTCTAGGTTGTGATTTAACTTGCTTAAACATTTTAATTTGGCGTGATAATGGTGTTGAAGTGTTACATTATTGTTTGTTTTAATTTCATTTGTTTTATTATTTATTTGTTATTTTTCATTTTTTGTTTAAAAATAGAAAACAAAAGAAAAGAGTGAATGAAAATCAGTTTGGGCCCAAGAAATAAAACAAAAATAGGCCCAAACCAGCACAAGTCCAGTCCAGACTAGGCCTGCCCTGACCACCTCCCGAAATGACGCAGCATCATGCGTCTGATCTGAGCCGTTCAAACACACCCATCCAACGGTACACCTCAGCACCCGTAACCCGACCTGTTTAGCCGGTCCAACCCAACCTATCACTTAAACCCAAACGACCCCGTTTTAATGCCAAACGACCTCGTCTCACCCCTCACCATCAGATCCCAGCCGTTGAGATCAGATGATCCAACGGCCTGGATCTAATCCTCTACGCCGTATATAAGCCTTCCCTCACACCCCACGCCCCCTATCCGAACCCCACTTTTCCCCATCTTCTTCACCAAGCCCTGAAACCCCCCGAAACCCTAGCAGCCGCCCTAGTTTCCCTTTCACCAGAACCCGGCGGCATGAACGCCGGTGACCACCTCCTGAACACCCTAGGACCCCCTCACTCTCCTGAACATGGATCTATTACCCCCTAGCCTCGAATCCCCTTTCTTCATCTCGAATCTTCATTTGAAGATTCGAGTCGAACCCGGACCTATACCAAACCTCACCATCTTCATACCAGACACTCCCCTGACCCCCCTCGTGACCAAACCAGGCTTGGTTTGGTCCGAATCTACCCACAACTCTTAGAATCTCAAATCTAAGAATCCAAAACCTAGAACAGGAATAGCCTTGGAAACCGGCCAGTCTTATCAGAGTTTGAGGTCTAATAGACCTTAATCAAGGTGTTCTCGTATGAGAACACCCTGATTAAAGTTTGTTCGGCCTCAAGGGTTCAAAGTTGAGTCAGATTTGGGTAAGTTTGGTTTAAACTTTTTCAGTAAGTTTTCTCTTTTCTTTGTTTTAGTTTTGATTGAGTTGTTAGCACGCCTTGTTGTGACTGTTTGTTATTGTCTGATAGTTTTCTTAATTTCTTCTATCTCTGCCAAAGACCTTTTTATTTGGTTGATTGTTTTCTGTGTATGATTTGAACGTATCCTGTGGTAAACATGTCCGATTAGGATAGTCGTCGCATAAATAATTTATATAGGTTCCCAGTGATTGACCAAAGTTGTCCGAAGCCCTTTAAGTCCCTATATGTATTTGTTTATATGAACGACTGATTATTACCTGTTATAATTAGTATAGTCGACTTGATAAATGTCGTCGATTAACCTCCTACGACTGAATGTTCAAATATTCTAATTCGTACAACTTCACGTAAGTGAATGAACCTGTTGATCATTAATTGGATGCTTGACATTAGATGTGACTACTAGCTTATAACTGCATTGTAAACAAATTAAAAGAATCAGGCTAGGGCAGTCTTGAATTTGAACTTTCAGAAGTTCAAAATACCCTGATGCTACAATGGGTTTAGGGCAGTAATAATCAGAGTTTAACAGGGGTAGTCTGGGGTTTGAAAAGAACAGAAAAGCTTAGTTTAAATGAGCTGACAAGTAGGGTACTAATTTGGGATTAAACTAATGCCAATGGGGAACAAGACACTAGAGTATGGGGTTTAAAATGAATACTTAAATGAACCCATAACTCTTGAACAAAGGGAATAAGCCAGGCGTGAGGAACAAAATGGCTGGCATCAAAAGATGCTTAGGCATGGGATTTAATAGGGATGGGCAGTCTGCAATTGGGAGGATCCAGGCAGCTTGACTGCACTGGTTGTTTGGCTTATAAATAGGCTATTTTAGAACTTAGAAGGGGCTGGAAATTTTAGTCTTGAGGAGAGGTCTTGTGAGTTGAAGAAAACTGGAAAAAAAACAGAAGGAAATTTCCAGAAATACTGTAATTGAACACTGTCCAAAAACTGCACAAAGAAACCAAGTTGGTTATCCTAACTGGGATTGTTATTTGTTCCATTAAGAGAAGTCTGTGTTCTTCTGCTGTGATTGTTACTACACTGAGCTTTCTGTGTACTGTTGGTTTGAGTTTTGACTATCGGAACTGTAGTGGTTATTTGTTGAGCTTTTGGGGTTATTGGGATCACTGGATTGCTGTTACATTCAACATTCTGGGCTGTTGTTTCCTGCTCTGTTTTTCTGGGATTGTCTGTCCATTGCTCGATCACTTGTTGAGCTTCTCCATTGTGGTTGTTTTGGTTGTTGCTGTGTTGTGTTGTTTACCTGCTGCTGTGCTTGTTGTGTACCACTCAGCTGATCATCTTTCTTCTTCTTTTGCTCCTCTATACCAGGTACACAAATATACTACCACTGTAACTTGAAAGGTTTGAGCATGAATGTAAAAGAGAAGATCTGCAGATGCTTATATATGCATAGACTATTATGTTAGGCCTCATATAATGTATAATAGTTTACATTCTTGTTTTGGATACTGGAGATAGTCCTCATGCCTAATAAATGTCAATGTATGGTAGTTGAATGTTAGACTGTGTATATAGGTGGGTGATAAAAGTATGCCCAATGCATTAGGTTGTATCTTAGATTTAGCTTACTGGTGTAGTATAATTCTGTAATGTATGCCAAGCATTAAAATCGTACACTACTAGTTAAGTTCTTTCCCTTCTGATAAACTGCTTCATATAACTGGTAAACCATGTTTTAAGATAAAGAACACAGAGCTTGCAATCTCAACCTCACGAAGGTCGAACCCAGGTCGAAACAGACCAAGCAGGCCCGCATCGAACAAACAATGGCCCAGGTCTGGTCCATCACGCATGGGCTGGATTTGGGCCCTTAATTTTTGCTCGACTGACTGTGTACGTGGCCGTGCTTCTGATTTTGCACAAGCACTCGGAATTCTGTTATAGATAACTTGCAAGCATGTAATTAACTAGGGCTATCTACTGTTTTCAATTAGTAGAGACAAGCGCGACAAGAAACGTAGTTGCTATAGGATATCCCTTTAAAAACAAGGATGAGACGAGCCTCGACGAACAAAATGTACAAAAGTTGCGGGGCCCTCTATTGTATGTATATATCAAAGTATTTAGAATTCGGGACGTGCCGTTTAGCGAATTTCACGGCCCTCCCAAAATAATAACACGATAGTTTCTTTAGGTGCGTATTTAATAATCTATTTTCTTAAACTTGGGTGTGCATTTCATGCGACCCAAATCCAAATCCCAAAACGTCAAATAAAATATGTTCCGGATTGTGGGTGCATTTCATGTGACGCAGTCCAAAGACATGTTTTTTTTAGCGATGTTCACATTCCTAAAAAATAATGATAATAAAGCGGTAAAAGATAAAATTTGCACATGGTTCCTAATTGTATTTAAAATCAGATAAATAAGCCGAGTATAACAGTTGAGCGACCGTGCTAGAACCACGGAACTCGGGAATGCCTAACACCTTCTCCCGGGTTAACAGAATTCCTTGTCCGGATTTCTGGTACGCAGACTGTAATATGAAGTCATTCTTTTCCTCGGTTCGGGATTAAAATTGGTGACTTGGGACACCCTAAAACTCCCAAGTGGCGACTCTGAAATAAATAAACCAATCCCGTTTCGATTGTCCTTTAATTGGAAAAAACTCCCTTGTGCCCGCGCGGGTATGAAAAAGGAGGTGTGACAGTACTCAGTTTACTTTGCAGTTTTGTAGAGCCGTGCAGAGAGAGTTGGGTACTCAGGTAGAGTTGAGCACAGCATTTCATCCTTAGACGGACAGACAGTCTGAGCGTACTATTCAAATATTAGAGGAATCAGATTGATTTTTAAGACTGGGCTGAGGATTCCTTATACACGCCATGTCATTAGAACCAGCGTAAAAACAACTGTATAGAAAAGAAAACAAAACAAAAGGAAAACCATCAGGAATGATGAAGAAAGGGAAATTGTATTTCATTGATTGATAAAAGATAACAAGGTTTGCACACTCAAACAGACTGAAAAAAATAAAATCTGGATTACAACCCTGGAATAATCCGTACAAACTTAAAGGAAAATCAAAGCAAACTACCAAGACTCCTTCCGAGTAGGGAGAGGAGTAGCCTTCCAATTATTAAGCTTTGCTTTTGGACCAATAAATTGCACTTTTGCGTTGCTAGAACCTTCTCCAATCTCCACCATGTTCACACTGTCGAACAACTTCTCAAATCTTTCAATCAACTCCTTGTCAGGATTAATCACAGAACTGAGAATTGTTGTCACTGGGAGACTCCTTGTACCGGACTTGATAAATGATCTGGGAAGATGTGGGACCGGCTTTGGAAGGACCCATGTCCTGTGTTTCAATTTCCTGGCTTTTTTTATGTCTGTGGTTGTGGGCTTGAATCCCAGACCAAATGTTCCCAAGTTTTCAGGAAGAGACACGGGTTGTATGATGCCTTGCAACGCTGATCCCAAACCCTTTCCTGGTACAAAACCATTCTTCAATATTTCATACGCTACCTTGACTGATGCAGCGTTTATCTTTGGATTCGGGATACATTTCCCTTCTGGAACTTTCTCGACTGACATTGCATCAGAAACTTGGTAGACCCATGGTCCCTTGTCATCTTCCACTTCAATGAATGGCACAATGGTGTTGTTGTGAGCGCACAAATTATCTTCGTCGTGCACCACTATTTCCTGTCTGTCCCATTCAAACTTGACCATCTGATGGAGTATTGATGGTACTGCTTTAGCAGCGTGAATCCACGGTCGCCCTAATAGCAAATTGTAGGAAACAGCGATATCCAGCACTTGGAATTCCATTGTTAATTCTACTAGACCTATGGTCAGCTCCAACATTATGTCCCTGACTGAGTCTTTGCCTCCGCCGTCAAATCCCCGCACACAGATAATGTTCTTATAGATCCTCTCCTCTTCTACTTTCAGCTTGCTTAGAGTGGAGAGAGGACAGATGTTTGCACTTGAACCATTGTCAACCAATACCTGGGTAACCACGGCATCCTCATATTTCACTGTCAAGTAAAGGGCTTTGTTATGCTCAGTACCCTCTACCGGCAATTTGTCATCGGAAAAAGTGACTCTGTTTACTTCAAAAATCTTATTGGCTATCTTTTCCAGATGGTTTACCGAGATCTTGTCGGGAACATGGGCCTCATTCAGGATCTTCATCAGTGACTGACGGTGCTCATCTGAATGGATTAGCAACGAGAGTAATGAGATCTAAGCGGGCGTTTTCCTCAACTGTTCTACAACAGAATAGTCATGCATTTTCATTTTCCTCAAAAGTTCCTCTTCATCTTCTTTAGTTACAGCTTTCTTCACCGGTGTTGGATCATTTTTAGTTCTTCTTAACTCCTCGGGAGTAAAACACCTTCCTGAGCGAGTCAAACCTTGTGCTTCGCAAACTTCTTCCTTGATTTCTTTCCCTTTGTAAATCACCGTCACCAGTTCATAATTCCAAGGAACAGCCTTGCTGTTGATTATTGGGAGCTGAGTTACTGGTTTTATAATAACAGGCTCTGTGCGAGCACCCTTCACGACCACAACAGGTTTACTTGCAACCCCTGGCACTACCACTTTAGCTTTCTCTGGTTTCACTGCAACAATGCTTGACGGCCCTCTCTCGGCTACCACAACTGGATTATCTTCTACCCCTCTCAACTGGGCCACTGATTTCCCACTAGTTACTTTTTCCTTTGAGCTGGTTTCGCTGGAACGGATCATCATTACCGTTTGTGAGGGCTTCTTGGGCTCCCCCTCTTTGTGTATCAACTCAAACATGTGTGTCTCATGGTGAGTTGGCAGTGGGTTCTGATTGATATTTGATGCTTCTGGGGCTTTAACCTCGATCCGATGAGTATCAATAAGCTCTTGCACAGCTGTTTTTAGTTTCCAACACTTCTCTGTATCATGCCCAGGGGCCCCAGAACAGTACTCACAACTCACCAAGTGGTCAAGATTTCTAGGGGGAGGATTTGGCATTTTAGGCTCAATTGGATTCAACATGCCCAACTGCCTCAACCTGTGGAAAAGACTGGTATATGATTCCCCTAGTGGAGTGAAAGTCTTTTGCTTCTGTGACCTCTCATTCTTGAGGGCTTGGTTTAGTCGGAAACCTGTCCCGGGGGGATTTCTGTAGGCCCTTGGGGTGGATATGTGTTTTGTGGAGCTAGGTATGGATTTTGTGGAGCCGGCGTATGCTACTGTGCATGTGCCAGGGTTTGGGTATAGGCTTGTGCATGATGGACGGAAAAATGGGGATCTGGCGGTAAGTAGTAGTGCTATAGAGGGCTATATGAAGTGTGGGGGTAATTTTGGTGGTAGGGTCGTGATTGGCTATAGTAGGGTGACGGGCCTCTAGATCCGAACCAGGCTCCGGACTCAACAGTCGTGACATCTTCTTTCTTCTTTTTCCCAAGCACACCCCCAGTGCCGCTTTGAATGGCCTGGGTGGTTGCCTTGATCGCTGAATAACTCATGATCTTGTTGGACTTAAGCCCCTCCTCAACCATGCCTCACATTTTTACGACCTCATTAAAAGATTTTCCAATTGTGGACACCAGATGACCAAAGTAGGTCGGCTCCAAAGCCTGCAAAAAGTAATCAACCATCTCGCTCTCTTTCATTGGGGAATCTACCCTTGTTGCTTGCTCCCTCCACTGGAAACCATATTCTCTAAATCTTTCACTGTGCTTCTTTTCCAGTTTGGTCAGGGACAGTCGATCCGGAATGATATCAAGATTATATTGAAAGTGACAAGAGAATGCTTGGGCCAAATCGTCCCATGTGTACCACCTGCTATGATCTTGTCTGGTGTACCATTCTAACGCCTATCCACTTAAACTTTGGCTGAAATACGCCATCAGTAATTCATCTCTTCCGCCTGCCCCCCCTCATCTTGCTACAAAAACCTCTCAGATGAGCCACAGGATCACCATGTCCGTTGTACAAGTCGAATTTGGGAATTTTGAACCCTGCCGGTAGTTGTACATTTGGGAACAAACACAGGTCTTTGTAAGCTACACTCACCTGACCTCCTAACCCTCTCATATCCCTGAAGGATTGTTCTATGCTTTTCATTTTTCTGAACATCTCTTCCTGTTCAGGATTTCTGGCCGGTTTTTCTGCTTTCCCTGGTAGGTCAGAATGTGGATCATGTGGATAGGCTTCAGGCACTTTAAAGGTAAGCTCCGGGGGATAATACTGGTTGTCATGTGCTTGGAACACAGGTCACTCGGGGATTTATGGAGTGTAGCTGGTGGAGATGCCACAAAGATAGGGGTGATTTGCAGGGGAGGGTATGGAATTGATTTTGGTGGTGGAGCTTATGGCGTATGAGAAGTAGTGCCATGGTAGTGTTGATAAGTGGGAAAACCTGGATCGGTGGCGGGATGATCCTGAGACTGAGCTCATGGTGGGGTAAAAGCTGGGTTGGCTGGGTAAGATGGCGGTGATTGCCCTTTGGATCAGGCCTGGTACATTTCGGCCATCTGTTGCTTCAGCTTGAGAATCTCCTCTTTCATTTTATTGACGTCCAACTCCTCTACCTCAACACTAGTGTCGACATCCGGGATAGACATGATTTTCGGTATTGGTCCCTTCGATCTGGTTTGGTAATGATAATGTGCCAGTATCTTCTAAATAAACTAACTACTTGGGATGCAATGCACCTAGGCAATTAACCATTTTCTATCATGCATTTGCTTCGGTTGCGTGCGTCATTCCGGCCTCTCATAATTGTGCCCCTTCTTATAAGCTTCCTTTACTCTGTCCTTCTTTATTTATTTTTTCCTTGTCCCCTTTTCTTTTTTAGTGGTGGTCGAATCCTATAGAGATTGCCTATGTATCATGTCCCCGCATGAATCAGACCGTGCGTAGTTCTGTCAGATAAGTGTGCAAGTAAATAAAACATTTTTGGGATTTTTAGCTTTTATAAAACAGATGCTTCGATTACACAGACTCAATATCAACAAATTTAAAAAAACCAACAGACTCTGACGCAAAGACGACAAACAGACTCCGAAATCAAGATATCACACTCTAAAGAAATGTAGACTCGGAACAGAAAGAAAATGCAAACCCAACATGACTCACAGACTCTGACAGAAAAGGAAATACAGATTCAAACGGAAACTTATGAGTACATCAATGTTCCTGATGTTCGTGGGACATCGTTTGGTCTCGCCACGGGCCTATGTGCAAGATCCCTTTGAAGTCGGTCCAAATTGTTCATTATTTGCTTAACAAAGGTCATCACTACTGCAAAGAATGTAGTGCAAGTCATATCCTCACAAATGTGGCACTTCATAATGATGTAGTCAGCGATGTTTCTAATTCTCTCTCTTATAACGCCTTTCTCCTGAAGAAATCGCCTTATTTGCTGATTACGGGCTTCTAACACTCGAGAGTCCTGCAGGTGTTGATTTTGCAATTGCTGCATTTCTTCCTCTATCTGAGCCACCAGATCATAACAACGTTCCCTATCAGCTTTGAAATCTCGAGCCTGCTTGACTGCCTCATTCTTGAGAGTGGCTATCCTTCTTCTTAGGATAGTGATGGTCCCTTCATAAAATCGTGCTTGCTCTTCTACCTTCTTTATCCATTTCGCCTGGATTCTCGCTAGACCAGCTTCAGATTTTTCCAGGTTTTCTTAATACTCGAGGTCTTTCTTCTTCAGACCGTTTATGAGCCTTTTATCAGCTCGGCTTCTCTCCGGGTTTCTTTTCATCTTCTGGATTTGAGCTTTGAGGACTTCATTTTCCTGAGCTAGTTTTTTCTTTTCTCCCTTGTTTGCAGCGGCTTGAACACCATTTTCAAACTGAAGCTCCATGACTTGCTTCTTTAATCTGCCTATTGCGGCTCTATACTCATGTTCTTTAGTCAACCAATCCCACTGTCCTTGCGACGCCTCGACGAACTCCTGGATATGGGGTCTTTTGGCTAGCCTCCCAAACTCGATTTCTCTCCTAACCAAGCAAGGTATCCCGACAAAACTTCACCTTTGGACCGATCACGTACATACGTATTTGCCGTTAAGTATTGACACTTGCTCCAAATTTGGCGGACTGTTGCTTCATGAAATTGTCCGTTGGGCCCGATCTCGACTATTTGGCCACTAAGATCTTCATCTTTCGGAACTATTTGGCATCTCCCCAACTGCCTCAAAACTCGATAAGGGGTATAGGGCTGGATACTCCTGAGCCCCATTAAAAGGAAATGAGGTCCAGTGGCTAGCATATATATGATTTCATCCACAGGAAACCATCCAAATGTCCATTCTATTTGGCTCGCAGTGACAGAACGGATGCGCGCTGTCCACTTTGTGACCCCTTCTGGTAAGCTGATTTTGTCAACCCTCGTAGGAAATTCCTCTATGCACGTTTTCTCCGTCAACCCATAACTCATAAATTGAGGACAACGACATAGGTGTTCGATCATCCACATCTGCAGCAACGCGTTGCACCTCTCAAAAAAGTCTCCCCCGGCTTTGCAGGCTGTGAGAGCGCGGAAGATTTCAGCTACTATCATGGGTGCGAGGGTGCTGTTGGCCTGAGTAAGTAAAGTGCTGACAACTCCAGATACTCGTATGTCAATGTTCCCGTCTTTTCTAGGAAACAGCAGGAGTCCCAGAAAGGCTACCATGAATGCAAAACACCTATGTTCTTCCCACTTAAGGCAGTTTCTTTTGCTACAGATTTTGTTTTCCGGCTTGTTGAACCCCCCTATGTGGCCATATCTGTTGTATATAAACCGCAAAGTACAAAAACCAGCTGCCAAATCTAGATTGTGGACCCCCCTGCTTATTTTCAAAGAGTCTAGGAACCTGTGTACGGCTACGGCCCTTGGAGCAATCAGGTACTGGTGTCTCAGAGGAACCTTGGGACTCCCGATGTATCCGGCTATTTCTTCCAATGTTGGGGTAAGCTCAAAATCTGAGAAGTGAAATACGTTGTGAGCCAGATCCCAGAATGCGACCAAGGCCTTTATGATATCCCCCCTAGGATTAATCTTCAGCAACCCAGTGAGGCCTCCCAGGTATAGATTGACTTTGTCGCGCCCTGATTCGCCCAAGTCATCCCACCACATGTGCAACTCCAAAGGGATCTTGTTCATAATTGTTACGTGTAAATTCTAACTTGTGCTCATTCTGCACATTTATTAGGGTGGTTAAGCAAAAATCACGATTCCATTGACTCAAAGATAACATAGACACTTTTCTCTTCTTTTTTTTCTTTTAAAATAAAACCCGATTTTGCCAATACGGCCTTTCAGCACCTCGGGGTCGAAGATTTTAAGTCTGTGTCGGCTAACCGGTAAAGCCTAAAAAAATGACCACAGGCGGCTGTTCTTACAAAAATAGCCTTCTGGTGCCCTTTTAGGGACATTCAGCTATTTCTAGCAAGAATGGCATCACCCTAATTATTTTCAAATAATTCTTTTGTTCTTTTGGCTAATTTCGCAAAAAGTGAAGTTGGACCCGATGGGGGTTGCCTACGTATCTCACACCCTGTGAGAATCAAACTGGCGTAGTTCGGGCCGATAAAACAAACTTCTTTTGAAAAAAGACTCTTTTCTTTGGCAAATAAAACTATATTTTTTTCTTTTCTTCTTTTTTTCTATTTTCTCAAAAATCCGGCAGAGTTTCGACACTATTTGGACATTGTTTATTTTTTTGTTTTTTTTTTAAACAGGCGATTAACTCTATTTTAATCCTCGTAACTCTATCTCTCTTTCCTCAAAATATTCAATAGCTGGTCAGCATGCAAGTCCGAAGCAAACAAATGCACAAGTAGCAAGTAAGATGCATCAAGATGGTCTTTTGTCATTTTTGGTACACCTGTCCTAGACATACCCAACCCCTGTGTTGAGCCTCCAAAGTCAAATGCACGTGATGCAAACAAACATTCCTACTAGGGATCCGGCATGAAGCTGAGTTATTCAAGGTTCATAACCTGGGTATTTGTTCTAGACTGTGTACTCGAGCGGACAACTCGAGTCGATGAGGGGGCTACGTACCAGGAACCAAAAGGTCATCCGGCTTAGTAACTTGTCCGAGCCTCTTTCTTATTTCAAGGTATGACACTAACATAATAAAGAGTCTCGACCAGCGAGCACATCCCCGAAGATGAGAAGAGAAGGGCTTCGTAGCAGTTTATATGCAGTTCAGATAATATCAAAGCGGTAAAAAGCATTACTTAGCACATTAGGCCCAAACATGTAAAAAATCAGATAAAACAAGCCAATTATAACAATTATTTAAAGCTCGAATTCTGAACCCTGAATCAGAGATTCTGGGTTTGGTCCCCAGCAGAGTCGCCAGAGCTGTCACACCTCCTTTTTTACCTACACCCGCAAGGGCGTAAAGGGAGTTTTTCCAATTAAAGGACAATCGAAACGGGATTTGTTTTTATTTATTCAGAGTCGCCACTTGGGAGATTAATGGTGTCCCAAGTCACCGGTTGAATCCCGAACCGAGGAAAATATGACTCTGTTAATAGTCCGCGAACCAGAAATCCGAGTAAGGAATTTTGTTAACCCGGGAGAAGGTGTTAGGCATTCTCGAGTTCCGTGGTTCTAGCACGATCGCTCAACTGTTATATTCGGCTTAATTATCTGATTTTAGTACATGTTCAAACCTATGTGCCTTTTTAACCTTAACCGCTTTTATTCATTTTTAGGAAGATTGCAACGTTATTAAAACACGTCTTGAACCACGTCACATAAATGCACCCGTGGTCTTTGACATATTTTAACATTGTTGAGATTTGGATTTGGGTCATATTAAGAAGGTAATATTATTAAATGTCGGGCCTAAAGCAACTAGCGTATTATTAACTTTGGGGGAGGTCATGAGATTCGCTAAATGGTATGTCCCGAGGTCTAAAATATTTTTACTATAATTAAGGAGGCCACGCAATGTATGATATTGGTTTGGCGCGGCGCACCTCATTTATTTTAAAGCCAACCTAAACGAACTATGATTTTTCTATTAAGTATTATCTCTAAAAGGGCTCTAATTAATTAGCATTGTTAATAAACCATCATTGAAAGTATTACATCACAAATATTAAATCAAAAAGCTTTAATAAACAATCTAGTATCTTCAGCAGATTGGGCTTCAAAATCAGCCCAAAAGAAGGAGGATTGTTTAACCTTACAAGAGGGGAAGGGCTGTCTGACGCTAGACCTTAAGCAGATTCAGGCCCAGATCTTGTTCAAACAGAGGCTGTCATGTTTAGGCTCATAAATGAGCCTAGATCCCGTACTGATTTTATTTGAATCTCAGCCTACTGATTTTAACTCACAACGGGCTCAATTATTGGTGAACACATAATCATGCTAATTTCAACATGCTAACTTTGAATCATCACATGCATATTCACTGATTCATACACGGTTAACCAAACATGCTGAATCTGTCACACAGTTAAAATGAGTAAAACAAATGCATTTTGGCAGGCACTTCAATTCAAATCTGTTGTGGCTAAGCAACACACATTGATTGTTTGACGAAACAAAAGCAAATTCATTGAAACTGAACTCAAGGTTATTTGAATATGCATAACTGGTGACTTTTCTCTTCATTTTAAATGACCTACACGTTAGGTAACTTTTGAATCTCGATTTGGAATTCACCAATGATACTAGAATACGTAAAACCACGGCTTAAAATCTTCGTCGAACTGTGAATTCATTAATTGAATTGCAGCTCTTCAGCACCACTCATATCTCATAGATACTCTGATGTAGAGTATGAGATGAGTAATTCCAGTCAATATAAGTTCTAAAATACTGATTGTTTACAGGAAATCAAAATACACTTAGGACTAAACTAATGAAGCAACATATAGACAATTCTAGTTTGAACAGTCCAATTATACAAACGCTACAAAGTTTCAAGTAAACGTGACTGTTTTACACCTTTAAACCAAAATAGAACAGAAAAAATTCAGAGATCAACCCAAACAACACTTTATCATTTAATCTCCAAATCAAACCTACATTGATCCTTTACAGTTCATACGAGGTCAAGGGGAGTACCTGGATTGGAGAAAACAGAAGAATAAAGAGGAAGTCAGTAGTAGTATAGCAGTAATACGAGCAACAATACAAACAGCAATCTACAAACAGCCCAGTAACATATGCAGCAAACTCAGGTGAATTTGAAACCAGTTAAAACCAGAACACTCAAACTTAAACAGCTCAAACGACCTCAGAAATGAAATCAGAAAAAAAAAACACTACTGCAACAATACACCCAAACTCATCTTAAGCTGTCTCAAAACCTATTTTTGTATTCAAACTTTGAACTCTTTTCTCTATCTTTTCAGATTCCTCTTTTTCAATCGTTTACTCTCCATCCTTAGATTTCCCCCTAACTCTGTCCTAAGTCCCTCCATTTATACCCAAACACTGACCCTGCCAGCTCGTAAGAGCACTCAGGCAGAAATTAAGAAACTAATTCTACCCATGATATTCTTTAGAACTCCACTAGAGTATGTTTTGTTCCCCATTAACCCTTGTCTTTTCTTTATTTAAAGTTCAAGAAGGTATGGGCAACATATTTTAATCAATTCCTTTTAAGTCTCCCCATACCATTATGTTTTGTTCCCCACTAACACATTAGATTAATGGTTAATTAAGTATTTTACAGACAGCCCACTTAGCAAGATCATTTGCCAAACTTTTAAACCCCCAAAATACCCCTGAAGACCCTGTGACTGCAGCTATAACCAATTTAAGCCTATCAATTGACTAATTAGATATATGAAACTAACTCCCAATCAACAACATTAGGACAATTCAACAAGGTCAGATTCATATCAGAACAAACTTAACAGAACAAACAAGTAGATTCGAATCACTAAACTCAATCATCAATTGAACTCAAATCAAATCCAACAACATTTCAACCAAGATGGGGATTCAATGATTTAGGACAATAGTCAGACTGGACTATTAAGGTCAAAAATTGATTCACACAGATGCATGAGAATAAGCTATCTATATTGGGAACAAATATAACTCTAAATTAACCTCGAACAAAATGCTGGAACAATAAGTATACTAGCTATGAGCCCTGAGGCTGAGAATACAAAGGTCAGAAGATAAAACAACATCCAATAACTTGAAGAGAACAACTGAACTATAGACATGAACGGACCAATCGACGAGACCATTTAATTGATTCAACATATGCCGATCGACCAAAATAAGAAAAACTGGACCAGAAAAATGTCCGAAAGAGGAGGAGAATTAATTGACAGAAGTGATGAACTAAAACGGAACTTAATCAGATAAAAAAATATCATCAACAAGAAAAATAAGAGAAAATAGAAGGAATACCTCAGAAACTACATGCTAAAATCTAATCCGTTCCAATCGAAACTTTGACTTGAGGTTTGAAGTTGAAACAGACCTTAATCGAGTGTTCTCGACTGAGAACACACGACTAAGATCGGCCACGACCTCAATTTTCTTTTGGATCGATTCCTAGGTTTTGTTCTTCTAGGGCTCGTTTAGTCGATTTAGGATTCGTCTAGTTCCGGCTTGATTTGAGCAAGACTAACATGGGATTTGGGACGAGGGGGTCTAGTGGCCAATGGTTGTAGGTTTGGGACGGCTTAGGTTTGGCGCCGCCACCAGGGGATCTTGTGGCGGCGCTAGGGTTCTTGGCTCAAAATCGATATTCGAGTGACTGGGACTAGATTCGAAGGAAGAGGAGGGTGGATTTGGAGAGAAGAGGTCAGGGCGGAGCTGTAGTGTAAAGCTGGAGGCGTTTGGGTGAACTAAGGTTAGGGGTCAGTTCTTCGATCTAAGATTTGAAGAACTCGGGGATGATTCGAAGGCGATGGAGTGTGAATTCGGAAAGAGGAGGGTGAGGGGGTTCTATGGTGTGAAGTTGGGGTCGTTTGGCCACCGTTCGCCTCCGCGATTTCCAGCGGGCGGAGGGCGGCGGAGTTAGGCGGTGAGAGACGAGCTCGTCTCTGAGCTGTTAGAGACGAAGGAGGGTGGGGTTTGGTTTGGGGGGGCTGGGTAGGACTTAGGAATATATACTATGTGGGAGATTTAGTCCTGGCCGTTAGATCAATAAAGGTCAACGGCTAGGATCAGGGAGCTTACCAAATATGGTGTCGTTTGGTTTAGTGATGGGGTCGAGTTAAACCGGGTATAGAGAACGGGTCAAGAACGGGTTAAGGGAGGGGTGATCTGGACCTTTGATCAAGTGAGATCAACGGTACAGATTGAGCGTGACAGAAATGACGCTGTTTGAGCGGTCGTTTTGCCAGATCGACTGGACCGGGTATAGGGGTGTCGAATTGGGCTGGTTTTTTGGGCCTGGTCGATTTCTTTTCCTTCTTTTTTCATTTTTCCTCTTTTCTTTTATTTCCCTTTTTAAATTTATTTTTCAAAACTAAAATCCTAACTTAAATTATAAACCAAATTAAAAATACCAATTAATTCCTGATACAATCATCACACACAATTAAATACCAATTAAAATAAAACCACACAATTTGACATTAAACGCCAAAAAATGCAAAGTACATATTTTTGTGATTTTCATTCTCGCAAATCCAAATATTGTTTAATTAATTCCTAATTGTAAAATTAAATCCTAAATGCACATGCAACACATATTTTTGTATTTTTCTTAATTAAAGTAGAAATAAACATGCACAGACAGAATACAAATAAATCACGAACAACACAAAACCATTTTATTTTGAATTTTTGGGAGTAGTTCTCTTAGGGCAAAAATCACGTGCTCACAATATATATTATATACATTATGGATCAGGCGCACGCCGCAGCAACTATTTATATGGATCGGGCTGCACGCCGCAGCAATTATGTAGTGCTTGGGCTGAAGGAGCCCCTCCGGAGTCTGAACACCCCCAATGAGCGCAGTCGACTATTATTATTATGGATCGAGTTGTACGCCACAGCGATATACGGATCGAGTTGCACGCCGCAGCGGTATATATATTTATTGACTCGGTCATCGTGAGAAGTATATGAATTGAGAACTGAGGATAAGAACGAACAGATGAACCAAAATGCTTGAGGAGCTAATTTATACTGATTATACCTATTTTACCTGGTTAAAAGAAGTTCACATGATTTCCTTATTCACTGATGTTTAAATGATTTTACTGTTTTGATATAGAACTGCTTAGTGCCTTTACGTGATTTCATACTGTCAGCCATTATTTATTGTTATTACTCACTGGATCGAAGTACTCACATTACTCCTGCACCATGTGTGCAGGTACAGGTATTCCTGAGGCATAGAGCGAGCTTTCCTGCCGTTCTACTTTTCATCGGAGTTATCGCGGTAGCTGCATGGCGTTCGCAGACCCAATTTCTCCTTCTATCTCCACTTATTATTTCGAATTTTAGGCATATTTCTGTATTAGATTGTTGAAACCTTGTATTAGGGCTCAGACTTGTGACACCAGATCAGTGGACTGTTTTACAGAGATTTTTCGTGAATATGGTTTCCGCACATTTCATCTGTTAAATTCATACTTCTTTTTTTATATTAAATTGGTATTAAATATCAAAAATTGGTATTGAATTATAAAGAAAGAGATTGTGAGATGTTAGTTAGTCGGGCTTGCCTAGCATTGTGTTGGGCGCCATCACGGCCGGGGTTGGGGTCGTGACAATTAACAAATAAATAGTTGAATCAAATAGTTTGCAAGTAAAGCACGTTGGACATTGTATAACAAGGCAAAGATTTTGAACAAGTTGTATACATATAAAACAAAGTTTAAACAAAAGGAATTTTGGAAAAAGGGGAAGTCCTAGGTTGGTTAGCCTATAGGATCACCCCACACAATATCCAGTAAACACTCCTCAATAAGGAGCTACATGTGATATTAGCGCATAGTCATCATATCACATATCTACCCTTCCTACCCCCTTAGTGGTTATTAATGCGAGTGTTGGTTAGCGACCTCTATTGCGTGCCGTTACCCGTCCCTTCTTAATGGTCCTGGAGGAAATTTAGGACTTCTACCTATAGGTAATTCTAGACATACCCCTAAGGTTTAAAGGAGAAAATACTAAGGTGACAGGTGTCACACCTCCTTTTTCCGCCCCCGTTAGGGGTGAAGGGAGTTTTTTCCAATTAAAGGACAATCGAAACGGGATTTATTTATTTATTTCAGAGTCGCCACTTGGAAGATTTAGGGTGTCCCAAGTCACCAATTTTAATCCCGAATCGAGGAAACGAATGACTCTGTATTACAGTCTGCGCACCAGAAATCCGGATAAGGAATTCTGTTAACCCGGGAGAAGGTGTTAGGCATTCCCGAGTTCCGTGGTTCTAGCACGGTCGCTCAACTGTCATATCTGGCTTAAATATCTGATTTTTATACAATTATGAGCTCATGTGCAAATTTTATCTTTTTACCGCTTTTATTATTGTTATTATTATTTTTACAAGAATGTGAACATTGTTTAAAACATGTCTTTGGATTACGTCACATGAAATGCTCCCGCAATCCGGAACACATTTTTATTCAATGTTTTGGGATTTGGATTTGGGTTGCATGAAATACGCACCCGAGTTTAAGAAGATAATATTATTAAATACGCGCCTAAAGCGACTAGCGTATCATTATTTTGGGTAGGGCCGAGAAATTTGCTAAACGACTCCTCCCGAATTCTAAGCAATTAAATGTACATTTATTGAGGGCCCCGCAATCTATACATTTTATTAAGCGAGGCTCATCTCATTTATTTTAAATGGACAAATCTTAAAGCGACTACATTTTTCTATAAAAATTAGTCTCTAAAATAAAGGAAGAAAATCCTAATTAATTACTAGCTTTTATTTTATTTATTTAAGAAAACATGACATACTAATTGCTAGATTAATACAAATATTGATGAAAAGGAATTTTATTTAAAAAAATTCGAAATTATAAATAAAATAAAAATTTGACAACTAATATTCAAAAGAATCAAATACAGCTAGATAAAAACTCAGCGTTGTTATAAAAAAAACTATTGAGATTAATTATTCACAACCACTTGAAACTAGATTTTAACCATAATTACTAAATCTTTTTAGAAAGTCTTTTAGACTTAAACGAAGTTTCTAATCTTGCCTGAACTCAAATGCCTTAATGCCTAATTTTCGAAAATTAATTCAAATTCATGCCTTAACTAAATTTATCTACTTATTCATGATTAACCTACTGTTGATAATTTTGAAACCTTCATAACTAGTGAATTAACCTGTTTTGCCAAACCGATTCATTAAAGACTAACTTATGTTATTTTTTCTTATTTCAATTATTATTCAGTAATAGATGAAATAGTTTAAATACAATCGATAAAAGGAAATAAAAATGATATTAAAACTTTAAAATTTCATTCTTCATATGTATTCATGCTTCCACATTATTAGCTTTGCAATAGCTAGTATTACAGTCGTGTACCTGGTATTGGAAACAAAAGATGATGAGAATCAGCAGCAGTAATAACAATACAGCACAGCAACAACAGTCCAGCAGCAGTAACAACCCAGGAACAGAGTTTGCAAACCAGTGGAGCAGTAATCCCAAAAAACAAAAGCTTCAAGCTTTGATGAAACAACAATTAATTCTGATTTCAAACAATGAAAGAATGCAGAAGATTTTTTTTTTTTTAGATTTTTTTTTATTTTGTAAGTTTAAATATTTTTCGGAATTTTCTCTCTCCTAAATGTTCAGCCCTTTTTTCTCTCTCTTATTTTCTTTCTGTTCTTCTCTATATTCAGATTAGTTCCTCTATCTGTTCCTTCTTTTGTGTCAAGACCTCTCTATATATAACACATTCCCAAACTCAATTAAAATCAATCACTTTCTCCTACCAAACCCATTATCTTCTCACTCACCCCCATTACCTTAAATAAATATATCAACCCCACCCCATTATATTTTGTCCCCCATGCTTTCACTAAACAAATACAAGATTCCTCCCCACTAAATTTTGTCTTGTCCCCCCTTTATATTAAACAACTATATCACAACCCACCCCAATACATTTTGTCCCCCATGCTTCACATAAAGAATTTCAAAATGTTTAATTACCAAACTACCCCTCCGACCTTATTGCAATTACCAAACTAATCCATCAGCTCTAAACAATCAATTAATCAAACTTGAACCAAAATATAGCCAATATGACTAATTTCTACACAAATTCAAACAAAAAATCGCATGAACATGATTTCTGAACCAATTCAACAATAATATCACATGAACACAAATTGAACAACAAAGAACAACTAAAATTTGATTGAACAATATTTTTAGCAACAAACAATCCTATTTTCAGATTCAACAACAACAACAACAAACAAGTATATTTAGATTTCTAAATTCACTCATATTGAACTTAAAATTAACTCTAACAACATTACAACCAACAATTCCTATATTAAACTTAAACAAGATTATGAGACAAATTCAAGAAATAATCATAAATGATAAACAAGAAATCAAACTATACAAATTTCGGATTCAAGATCAACCAAACAAAGTATGAACATGAATGAATCTATTTTTTAAAACAACAAACCTGACGGATTAAATGACTCAAACAACATTAATAATTTCTGGATTATATATAACAACATGAAACAAATTGAAGAAATAATCAATTAAATTTCAATTTGAATCTAACAAATATCAAACCAACAAATTCTTACCTAAACAATAAAACAAACATGAAATAAACATGAAAAACCACTAATTAACTTTCCATTTGAAATCTGAAAATTAATTCAATCAAAACACATGAACACACTAGAAAATTATTTCAACGATGAACAACGAACAAAACAAGAATCAAATATTTAACGATTTTAACTTCGAGAAATATAAAAACGAAATATGGACAAAAATAAAACTCAAAAACAACTAACCGGAGATGAATCAACGACGAACTCGATTGTAAACAAATCTGTCCGGGCTTCGACTCAACGAAAGACCTTCGAACTTTGACGAGACGAAGAAGATGAAGCAATGTGAAACAGAAGCAACTGCTGCGACGAGCAGCAGCAGCAGTCCGTCGAAGAAGCAGCGTGAAGCAGTAGCAGCGGGGAGCAGAAACGGCTGCGTCAATGGCGGACGCGGGCAGCAGCAGTCGTGAAAGATGGAAGAAACAGTTGGTTGACGCAGCATCAATGGAGGAAAAGGAGCAGTGGTCGTCTACTGCTGCTGCGTTCAGCAGCTATGGGAAAAATGGAGCAGCAGCTCGAGCTGGACACGAACGACGCAGAGGCAGCAAGAAGCAGCAAGGGACGACACTGGTCGTCGAGAAGGAAAAACAAATCGCCATGGGAGCTCAAGCTTTGAGCTTGGCGACGAAGACGGGGTCGTTCGGTGTGTCTATGGGGTGTGTACACGAGTGAAGGAGAAGTTGCCATGGCTGATTCTTGGAGAAGTTGCAAGGGGCAGCCATGGGAGGTTTGGAAGGTTTTGGAGAAGAAGATGGTGAAGGAGAAGAGAGAAAGAGAAAGGGGGGCGGATGGGATTAATTTTTAGGGTTTTCTTCTTCCTTTTTTTTTATTTGTTTTGTTTTGTAAAATGTAAGATAATAGGATGTTGGGTTATGGACTGGGTCGACCCAGTTCGAAATGGACTGGGTCGTTTGGGAAGATTGGGCCATTTTTTGGGCTTGTGGCTTGAAATCGAAGAAGAGGCCCAATTCCGACTTTCTTTATATTTTCGCTCTCTTTTCTTCTTTTATTTCTCTAAAACTAAATTATAAAAATACTTAAATTATTATTAAGAACTAAATTAAGTTATAAAAGCGCAAATTAACTCCAAATAACAATTAACGCACAATTAAGTAATAATTAAGCATAAAATTGTATATTTGGACATTAAATGCTAAAAATGCAAACGATGCCTATTTTTGTAAATTTTTATTTTTTGTAAACAAACTTAATTACTAACAAATTGTAGAATTAAATCCTACATGCAAAATGCGACATATTTTTGTATTTTTTATTAATTTAGCAAATAAACATGCACAGACAAATACAAATAATTATTCAAAATATCACAAAATTGCACACCAAGGAAAATTATTTTATTTTTTGAATTTTTTGGGAGTAATTCTCATATAGGGCAAAAATCACGTGCTTACAATTGCCCCTCTTTGCCCGAAGACACGAAGAGTTTTCGTGCAAAGATAAAGCGAGCGATTTTTGCCCATCCGAGTACTCCGTGTGAAGCATTTTGTTTTTGAAAAAGATTTGACCGAACCTTTGCTTCAAAGGTTTCCTACATATCCTGGGCTAAACAGGAATCAGGTCAATGTAGTTCGGAAAATTTTGGTAGCTGGGACTACCGTGGGACTGCATTGTTACTGTTGTTGCATGCTATTACTACTGCTTACCGATCTCCTTGTTACACCGTACTTAAAAGAAAACAAGAAGCTAGGCTAGGCTGCAATTTGTTCTTGTTGCCTTGCTTTCTTGTCTGCTTGCATTTCTTACGGTGCTTTTCTTTCGATGTTTTTCTTCCTTTCGACACATGCACTTGAGTTTTTGCTGGGACCTCTTATTGCAACCTTCTGCTTCCCAGTGTTGGGGATTTTTATTGTTTCCTGCTGGGGATTCCTGTTGTAACCCTCTGTTTTATTGTCCTCTGACTTGATCTTGAAATGTATGCCTCTGTTGTATGGGCGGGCTCCCAACTTCAATACTTGAAATGAAAAACTGAAATGTATGCCTCTGTTATCTGGGCGGGCTCCCAACTTCAACGCTTGAAATGTAAAGACTGAAATGTATGCCTCTGTTATCTGGGCGGGCTCCCAACTTCAATGCTCGAAATATAAAGACTGAATGTATGCCTCTGTTCTATGGGCGGGCTCCCAACTTCAACACTTGAAATGAAAAGACGGAAATGTATGCCTCTGTTCTATGGGCGGGCTCCCAACTTCAACAACTGAAATGTAAAGACTGAAATGTATGCCTCTGTTCTATGGGCGGGCTCCCAACTTCAACGCTTGAAATGTAATACTGAAATGTATGCCTCTGTTCTATGGGCGGGCTCCCAACTTCAACACTTGAAATGAAAATACTGAAATGTATGCCTCTGTTCTATGGGCGGGCTCCCAACTTCAACACTTGAAATGAAAAGACTGAAATGTATGCCTCTGTTCTATGGGCGGGCTCCCAACTTCAACAAAAACTTTAAAAATAAACGTCATTCCTCTCTTCAGGCGGGCTCCTGACTTCAACCAATAAATCGTCATTCTGTTCTTCAGGGGGGATCCTGACCTCAACCAATACATCGCCATTCTGTTCTTCAGGGGGGCTCCTGACTTCAACCGATAAATCGACATTCTGTTCTTCAGGGGGCTCCTGACTTCAACAACTTTTCAAAAAATGCCATTCCTTTCTTTGGATGGCGAGATTTCAACAACCCTTTTTTAAAAACGCCTTTCCTTTCTTCAGGCGGGCTCCTGACTTCAACCAATAAATCGCCATTCTGTTCTTCAGGGGGGCTCCTGACTTCAACCAATAAATCGCCATTCTATTCTTCAGGGGGGCTCCTGACTTCAACCAATAAATCGCCATTCTATTCTTCAGGGGGGCTCCTGACTTCAACCAATAAATCGCCATTCTGTTCTTCAGGGGGGGCTCCTGACTTCAACCAATAAATCGCCATTCTGTTCTTCAGGGGGGCTCCTGACTTCAACCAATAAATTGTCATTCTGTTCTTCAGGGGGGCTCCTAACTTCAACCAATAAATCGTCATTCTGTTCTTCAGGGGGCTCCTGACTTCAACCAATAAATCGCCATTCTGTTCTTCAGGGGGCTCCTGACTTTAACCAATAAATCGCCATTCTGTTCTTCAGGGGGGCTCCTGACTTCAACAACTTTTCAAAAATGCCATTCCTTTCTTTGGCTGGCAAGATTTTAACAACTTTTAAAAATAAAACGCCTTTCCTTTCTTCAGGCGGGCTCCTGACTTCAACCAATAAATCGCCATTTTGTTCTTCAGGGGGGGTCCTGACTTCAACCAATCAATCGTCATTCTGTTCTTCAGGGGGGTTCCTGACTTCAACCAATAAATCGTCATTCTGTTCTTCAGGGGGGCTCCTGACTTCAACAACTTTTCAAAAATGTCATTCCTTTCTTTGGCTGGCAAGATTTTAATCAACTTTTAAAGATAAAATGCCTTTCCTTTCTTCAGGCGGGCTCCTGACTTCAACCAATAAATCGCCATTCTGTTCTTCAGGGGGGCTCCTGACTTCAACCAATCAATCGCCATTCTGTTCTTCAGGGGGGCTCCTGACTTCAACCAATAAATCGTCATTCTATTCTTCAGGGGGGCTCCTAACTTCAACAACTTTTCAAAATGCCATTCCTTTCTTTGGCTGGCAAGATTTTAACAACTTTTAAAAATAAAACGCATTTCTTTTCTTCAGGCGGGCTCCTGACTTTAACCAATAAATCGCCATTCTGTTCTTCAGGGGAGCTCCTGATTTCAACCAATAAATCGTCATTCTGTTCTTCAGGGGGCTCCTGACTTCAACCAATAAATCGTCATTCTGTTCTTCAGGGGGGCTCCTGACTTCAACAACTTTTCAAAATGCCATTCCTTTCTTTGGCTGGCAAGATTTTAACAACTTTTAAAAATAAAACGCCTTTCCTTTCTTCAGGCGGGCTCCTGACTTTAACCAATAAATCGCCATTCTGTTCTTCAGGGGGATCCTGACTTCAACCAGTAAATCACCATTCTGTTCTTCAGGGGGCTCCTGACTTCAACCAATAAATCGCCATTCTGTTCTTCAGGGGGGCTCCTGACTACTTAAAATTTGAATTGTATTCCCTTATTCTCCAGGTGGGCTCCTGATTACCGATACTTCAATTGTATTCCCTTATTCTCCAGGTGGGCTCCTGATTGCTGATACTTCAATTGTATTTCCTTGTTTTCCAGGTGGACGCCTGACTGCTAATACTTCCATCGCTCTTCCTTGTTCTCCAGGTGGACGCCTGATTGCTAATACTTCCATTGTTCTTCCTTGTTCTCCAGGTGGATGCCTGATTGCTATTTCAATTGTTCTTCCTTGTTCTCCAGGTGGACGCCTGATTGCTGGGGATAATACCACTAGGGGAGTCTGCTTTCTTCCCCTCTTTCAAATTCATTTTTTTTTCTTTTTTATTTCTATTTTTTTTTTAAATTCTGCTGGGGATAAAAGTGTTATCTTCTTGGGATAACGTTGTTGAGGATAACGCTGCTGGGGAATTTTATCCCTACAAATCGATACTTCATTCTTCTGGAAGCTGCTGGGGATGATAATGGCTCTTTGCTTTTCTGAGCACAAGTGTCATCCCTTTGTTTTGTCTGCTAGGGATAACTTTCTCCATTGAAACTTATTATGTTGGGGCAACACTGGTTCAAATACCACTTACCTTGAGACTGGTGTTATCTTTATTCTTCCTCGAATGGGTACCTGACTTCCAAAAAAATTTCCAAATGAAAGGAAAATTTTTTGCCCCAGTTTGACAGTCTCCCTTATGGCATGCATTTCTGTCATCAATGCCATTTCCTTTACCTGTTTCAAATCAAACAAAATTTGTTAGTTTAAAACGTGGTGGTTGGTTGTGATACTCCTACTGGGATGGTTTTCCCTTTCTCCTTCCTTGCCCTGCATTCCACAACTTGTTGGGGATGATATTATTTGCTGGGGATAATCCCTTTCCGCTGGGGATATCCCTATTCTTTTGTGGCACAGCTCGGAAATTGGCCTTTCCCCGACCTTTTAGTCTCGCATGAATTTCCCAAATCATGCTCATGGCTCTCCTTAATTTGTCCATAGGCCTTGGCCTTGAGGTTTATAACCTTTGATTTCGGCAAGGGTATCCCTCTTGACACTCGTCAATCCTTTTGTCAATTCCCTTTTGCTGGGGATATCTTTCTTGACATTGGCCTTGGGCTTGTTCCTTGCTGACTATACCGCTTGGATGTACTAGCCAGATCTCATCTTGCATGATTGGAAAGCTGATGGCCTATTTTGAAGTCATTTCCTACTGGTTTTGACCAAACAGACTCTACTGGGGAATTTTCTATGAAAGGAGAAAGATAAAAAGGAACAGAATAACAAACAAAAGGAAAAATATGACTCTTTAACAAAAGAAACTATAAATAAAAACCTATCAAACACAGACACCGACTCTAATGGTCATGACATGCATATGTGGCCTATCCTCTGCTGTCAATCGTCTTTCAAGATTTTCCCTTGACGATTCCCATCTGATTCCCAATCTTATTCGACTTGTAGTGCCCGAAGGGTTTTCATTATCAAGCCTCTTTCATTTTCGTTTTTCTCTCAGCTTTCATCGCCTTATGGTGTCCGTAAAGATTTTCACCGATAAGACTCTCTCATTTGTATTACTTTCCAGCTGGGGATTTGGAGTGTTGCCGGTATGACTCTTTCCGCTGGAGATTAGAGTCCTTTCTGTTGTGGAACAGAATGTTATATTCGCCGGTAAGACTCTCATTTGTCTGACTTGGCATCTTCTGAAGACTGATCAGAAGGTCTTTCTTTGGACCGTAATGTGGGTTTTTGGATAGGGCTAGAAAGAAAGGGTATTAAAGGCTCAATAAAAACAAAATAAATTTGGGTTTTAAAATTACAACCTTCGGAACCATATTTGTTTACCACAAGCGCAACCCTTGCCCCAGTTCATTGCTCGGGGATTATTTATTTATTATTATTATTTATTTATATTTTTTTACTTTTTATTACACTATGCACACCATGCACACTATGCATACTATGCACCCTATGACCGAGCCGTGAAGCGCCTACGTATCCTCTTTGAGGAATCAGGTCAAACGTAGTTCCCAATTCCTCTGTTTTCATTTGACTTTTCTTTGTTTTTTTGTTATCATTTTTCTTTTCTTTTCCTTTTTTTCGTTTTTTTTTTATTTACCTTCTAGGCTCGTATTTCCTAGTCGTTGCTATTGATTCCGAACGAGGGGTATGAAAGAAAATAAATAAGGCTCAAAAGGGGTAACGAAGGATAAAGTGTTTAGGTAGCAGAACAAAATGCCTTCGTCATTCCAGTCTTCAAAACATGCCAAGTGCAAACAACACAATTGAACATAGATTTATAGTCTCTTCCGATGGTGCTGGACTTGACAATTATGTTAAACACTTGCTTTTTCATTTGTCATTTCTAAAGCACTGCTGGGCGACACTCTCACTCTCATGCACGACCCTCATGCCAATTTGGCGAATCTTGCATTTAACGGTTTTCTTTATGTTTTACTTGCCCCAGTTCCACATGACTCGGGCTTCAAATAATCTCAAACCGTTCTTATTTCCTTTAAATGCTTTGATCACCTTCCCAGGGTTTTATGATTAACTTTATAGACTAGGCCCAAACTGTGTGCGCATGTCATGTCCCTAGAATCGGCATTGAACGAAAATGACAAAAGGACTAAATAAAAAGATGACTGGAAATAATAAAAGACCGGCTTTTGTATTAGATTACCGGTGAAATGGTTTGAATAATAAAACAAACAAAACAACCAGAATAAAATCCTAACACAGCCTCGACAAAACTTAAACAAACTGATATGACAAACTGGAAAGATAAGAAGGTTTGACACAAGACAATATTCGGAATTACAACCCTAAGAATAATCCGGACAACAGAAATGACAACAAAATAAGCCACCACAAGCTTCTCTCTTGCTAACCAAGGAACGGAGCGTCCTCCCACTTTATCAAAATTGGCATCTTAGCCACTGAGCTTTGCATTAATATTGTCGAGACCATTGCCAACTTCAATATCATCAACCTTAGTCAACAAGTCCCAATAGGATTCGAGTGCTTCTGTTATCAAGCCTGATCCCTACAAAGTGTGCTTCTGGGTCTTGTATTTCCGGCTTACCACAAACCAACCACCTTAACTTTCTTTGTGATTCACAGCGAAACAGGTTAGAATGGACTCCGTCGGTCCCCATTATTAACAACATTTTTTTTCCTTTTTGTTTTTTTTTCGATTTTTTTCTTTCTTTCTATTTTTTTCGATTTTTTATTTTATTTTTTCTTTTCTTTTCCTTTTTTTTCATTTTTTGTTGTGGTCGAATCTTATGGAGATTGCCTATGTATCATGACCCCGCATGAATCAAACCTTGCGTAGTTCGGACCAATAAAAGATAAACAATACTAATCATTTTTTTTTCAATTTTCATATTAAAATAAACTGGGAAATCAAATAACCCACATATTCTAATTAAAGATTTATAACCTCGAAACAAAAAGGCCAGCTTCCTTTCCCCGTTTGACAAATGCAACCAAACGGTTATTTTTGCAAATGTGGCCCCTTCCAAATCTCACATGAATTTTGAGGCCGGGGAGGATTATTTTGACACTTTACAAACTTGACTGTTCTTTTACGAAAATAGCCTTTCGACAACTGAAAGATACTATAAGGATATTTCGATAAGAACGGTATAAGACGCGGCCGAAGCTGGCTCGGCTTATTTTGACCAAATATCCAAACGGTATTTACCTGACCGTTGACTCTTTGTTTTTGTTTTTTTTTAAATTACAATAAAAACCTGGTGTTGCAAATACGGCCCTTCAGCGCCTCGGGGACGAAGATTTTTTAAGGCTGTGTGGGTCAATTGGACCAAAAATCCTAAACATGACCCAAAAGGTGGTTGTTTATGCAAAGTCAGCCTTCCGGCGTCCCTTTCGGGAACATTCGGCTATGTCTTGTCAAAACAGCGTCACCCGACTTCTTTATGACAAAATTAAAATTTGACATATTTTTTTTGGCTATTTTTTAGCAAAAGGGGAGGCTGGACACCGTCCGACTTATTTATGACAAAATTAAAATTTTGACACGTTTTTTTATTTATTTATTGGTTTTTGGCTATTTTAGCAAAAAGGGGGTTGGACCCGATGAGGGTTGCCTACGTATCTCACATCCGGTGAGAATCAAACCCGCGTAGTTCGGGCCAATTAACCGAACTATTTTAAAACGGGATTTTTTTTTTCTTCTTTTTCAGCAAAAAAAAAAACAAAACCACTTTCAATGCACGACTCTTTTCATTTTCATTTTGGCATTTTCAGAAAATAAAAAAAAACTATTTTAAAAGTAAGACTCTTTTTCATTGTCATTTTCAGGGGAAGACAAACTATTTTCCTTTTTATATTTTATTTTTATTTTTTTATAAAAAAAAATAAGACAGAACAGCGATTTTTTTTTTCTTCTATTTTTCCTTTGCTTTTTAGTAAAACAAACTAATAAAACATTTTTTTTTATTTTCTCGAAATTTTGGCAGAGTTTTGACAATATTTGGGCATTGGTTTTTTTCAAAAATAAACAATCAATTCCCTAACCGCTTATTTTTTCCAATTTCAAACTATTACTCCTGATATTCAAATGTCAGTCAACACACAAGTCCGAATCAAATAAATGCGCAAGTAGCAGCAAGTAAGATGCATCAGGATGGTCATTTTCATTTTTTGGTATACCTGTCCTAGACAGACCCAACCCCTGTGTTGAGCCTCCAAAGTCAAATGCACGTGATGCAAATAATCGTTCCTACTAGGGATCCGGCATGAAGCTGAGTTATTCTAAGTGAAAAACCTGAGGCATATTGTTCTAGCCCTTGCTTACCTAAGTGGACAGCTTGAGCCGAAGTGGGGGCAACGTACCGGGAGCACGAAAGTCTACCCGGCCTAGTTACTTGTCCCAACTTCGTTTTATTTGGTATGACTTCTAACAGAAAGGTGGGCCACGCGCACGTGTACACCATAAATTCAGAAGACTCAGAAAGAAGAAGGGTTTCGTAGCAGTTTTATATACACAATTCAGATAATATTAAAGCGGTAAAAGCATCATTTAGCACATTAGGCATATATCATGTAAAAATCAGATAATAAATAAAGCCAACTATAACAGTTATTTTAAGCTCGAATTCTTGAACCCTGAACTAGTGGTTCTGGTTTGCTATTCCCCAGCAGAGTCGCCAGAGCTGTCACACCTCCTTTTTCCGCCCCCGCTAGGGGTGAAGGGAGTTTTTTCCAATTAAAGGACAATCAAAACGGGATTTATTTATTTATTTCAGAGTCGCCACTTGGGAGATTTAGGGTGTCCCAAGTCACCAATTTTAATCCCGAATCGAGGAAAAGAATGACTCTGTATTACAGTCTGCGCACCAGAAATCCGGATAAGGAATTCTGTTAACCCGGGAGAAGGTGTTAGGCATTCCCGAGTTCCGTGGTTCTAGCACGGTCGCTCAACTGTCATATCTGGCTTAAATATCTGATTTTTATACAATTATGAGCTCATGTGCAAATTTTATCTTTTTACCGCTTTTATTATTGTTATTATTATTTTTACAAGAATGTGAACATTGTTTAAAACATGTCTTTGGATTACGTCACATGAAATGCTCCCGCAATCCGGAACACATTTTTATTCAATGTTTTGGGATTTGGATTTGGGTTGCATGAAATACGCACCCGAGTTTAAGAAGATAATATTATTAAATACGCGCCTAAAGCGACTAGCGTATCATTATTTTGGGTAGGGCCGAGAAATTTGCTAAACGACTCCTCCCGAATTCTAAGCAATTAAATGTACATTTATTGAGGGCCCCGCAATCTATACATTTTATTAAGCGAGGCTCATCTCATTTATTTTAAATGGACAAATCTTAAAGCGACTACATTTTTCTATAAAAATTAGTCTCTAAAATAAAGGAAGAAAATCCTAATTAATTACTAGCTTTTATTTTATTTATTTAAGAAAACATGACATACTAATTGCTAGATTAATACAAATATTGATGAAAAGGAATTTTATTTAAAAAAATTCGAAATTATAAATAAAATAAAAATTTGACAACTAATATTCAAAAGAATCAAATACAGCTAGATAAAAACTCAGCGTTGTTATAAAAAAAACTATTGAGATTAATTATTCACAACCATTTAAAACTAGATTTTAACCATAATTACTAAATCTTTTTAGAAAGTCTTTTAGACTTAAACGAAGTTTCTAATCTTGCCTGAACTCAAATGCCTTAATGCCTAATTTTCGAAAATTAATTCAAATTCATGCCTTAACTAAATTTATCTACTTATTCATGATTAACCTACTGTTGATAATTTTGAAACCTTCATAACTAGTGAATTAACCTGTTTTGCCAAACCGATTCATTAAAGACTAACTTATGTTATTTTTTCTTATTTCAATTATTATTCAGTAATAGATGAAATAGTTTAAATACAATCGATAAAAGGAAATAAAAATGATATTAAAACTTCAAAATTTCATTCTTCATATGTATTCATGCTTCCACATTATTAGCTTTGCAATAGCTAGTATTACAGTCGTGTACCTGGTATTGGAAACAAAAGATGATGAGAATCAGCAGCAGTAATAACAATACAGCACAGCAACAACAGTCCAGCAGCAGTAACAACCCAGGAACAGAGTTTGCAAACCAGTGGAGCAGTAATCCCAAAAAACAAAAGCTTCAAGCTTTGATGAAACAACAATTAATTCTGATTTCAAACAATGAAAGAAAGCAGAAGATTTTTTTTTTTAGTTTTTTTTTTATTTTTTAAGTTTAAATATTTTTCGGAATTTTCTCTCTCCTAAATGTTCAGCCCTTTTTTCTCTCTCTTATTTTCTTTCTGTTCTTCTCTATATTCAGATTAGTTCCTCTATCTGTTCCTTCTTTTGTGTCAAGACCTCTCTATATATAACACATTCCCAAACTCAATTAAAATCAATCACTTTCTCCTACCAAACCCATTATCTTCCCACTCACCCCCATTACCTTAAATAAATATATCAACCCCACCCCATTATATTTTGTCCCTCATGCTTTCACTAAACAAATACAAGATTCCTCCCCACTAAATTTTGTCTTGTCCCCCTTTATATTAAACAACTATATCACAACCCACCCCAATACATTTTGTCCCACATGCTTCACATAAAGAATTCCAAAATATTTAATTACCAAACTACCCCTCCGACCTTATTGCAATTACCAAACTAATCCATCAGCTCTAAACAATCAATTAATCAAACTTGAACCAAAATATAGCCAATATGACTAATTTCTACACAAATTCAAACAAAAAATCGCATGAACATGATTTCTGAACCAATTCAACAATAATATCACATGAACACAAATTGAACAACAAAGAACAACTAAAATTTGATTGAACAATATTTTTAGCAACAAACAATCCTATTTTCAGATTCAACAACAACAACAAACAAGTATATTTAGATTTCTAAATTCACTCATATTGAACTTAAAATTAACTCTAACAACATTACAACCAACAATTCCTATATTAAACTTAAACAAGATTATGAGACAAATTCAAGAAATAATCATAAATGATAAACAAGAAATCAAACTGCAAGATCAACCAAACAAAGTATGAACATGAATGAATCTATTTTTTAAAACAACAAACATGACGGATTAAATGACTCAAACAACATTAATAATTTCTGGAAAATATATAACAACATGAAACAAATTGAAGAAATAATCAATTAAATTTCAATTTGAATCTAACAAACATCAAACCAACAAATTCTTACCCAAACAATAAAACAAACATGAAATAAACATGAAAAACCACTAATTAACTTTCCATTTGAAATCTGAAAATTAATTCAATCAAAACACATGAACACACTAGAGAATTATTTCAACGATGAACAACGAACAAAACAAGAATCAAATATTTAACTATTTTAACTTCGAGAAATATAAAAACGAAATATGGACAAAAATAAAACTCAAAAACAACTAACCGGAGATGAATCAACGACGAACTCGATTGTAAACAAATCTGTTCGGGCTTCGACTCAACGAAAGACCTTCGAACTTTGACGAGACGAAGAAGATGAAGCAACGTGAAACAGAAGCAACTGCTGCGACGAGCAGCAGTAGCAGTCCGTCGAAGAAGCAGCATGAAGCAGTAGCAGCGGGGAGCAGAAACGACTGCGTCAATGGCGGACGCGGGCAGCAGCAGTCGCGAAAGATGGAAGAAACAGCTGGTTGACGGAGCATCAATGGAGGAAAAGGAGCAGTGGTCGTCTACTGCTGCTGCGTTCAGCAGCTATGGGAAAAATGGAGCAGCAGCTCGAGCTGGACACGGACGATGCAGAGGCAGCAAGAAGCAGCTGGGGACGATGCTGGTTGTCGAGAAGGAAAAACAAATCGCCATGGGAGCTCAAGCTTTGAGCTTGGCGACGAAGACGGGGTCGTTCGGTGTGTCTATGGGGTGTGTACACGAGTGAAGGAGAAGCTGCCATGGCTGATGCTTGGAGAAGTTGCAAGGGGCAGTCATGGGAGGTTTGGAAGGTTTTGGAGAAGAAGATGGTGAAGGAGAAGAGAGAAAGAGAAAGAGGGGCGGATGGGATTAATTTTTAGGGTTTTCTTCTTCCTTTTTTTTTATTTGTTTTGTTTTGTAAAATGTAAGATAATAGGATGTTGGGTTATGGACTGGGTCGACCCAATTCGAAATGGACTGGGTCGTTTGGGAAGATTGGGCCATTTTTTGGGTCTGTGGCTTGAAATCGAAGAAGAGGCCCAATTCCGACTTTCTTTATATTTTCGCTCTCTTTTCTTCTTTTATTTCTCTAAAACTAAATTATAAAAATACTTAAATTATTATTAAGAACTAAATTAAGTTATAAAAGCGCAAATTAACTCCAAATAACAATTAACGCACAATTAAGTAATAATTAAGCATAAAATTGTATATTTGGACATTAAATGCTAAAAATGCAAATGATGCCTATTTTTGTAAATTTTTATTTTTTGTAAACAAACTTAATTACTAACAAATTGTAGAATTAAATCCTACATGCAAAATGCGACATATTTTGTATTTTTTATTAATTTAGCAAATAAACATGCACAGACAAATACAAATAATTATTCAAAATATCACAAAATTGCACACCAAGAAAAATTATTTTATTTTTGAATTTCTTTGGGAGTAATTCTCATATAGGGCAAAAATCACGTGCTTACAACAGGAAAGAACAAATAGGACCTTAGCACATAAGGCAGAAAGAAGCAATTAGAGGCTCACGTTTACCTCCACAAACAATGCATATAAGCAGCACAACTCAAACATAAATAGGGCCTTTTGTTAAACAGTATCCTAAGACATGATGTCTAAGTGAATATCAAGACACAGAAGATAGGCAGTTTATTTTAAAAACTCATAAGTAATGGCCCTATCAGTTTGCCTACTGATTTTTTTAAGCCTGTTAAAAATCAGAACGACATCAAGTAACAAAAACAGTTTCAGAGTTATAGGATCTGGAAATACCCTATAGGCTTGCCTACACGCGGAATAATGATAACTATGTTTTATATAGTGAAACAGGGGGCAGATTTTAAAATTGACTCTTAAGTCCCTATAGGCATGTTGTCTAGTGATGGATTAGGGCAATATTTGAAAGAATTCATATCAGGAAAACAAACCACTAATTAGACTAGTTTCAAAGTAAACTACTCAAGAACTGGATTGACTTATTTAAACTAAACTAATTCTACATCTAGGCAGAGTTTCTGATGTTGTTTCCTATAGGTATGACATCTAATTGTTTAAGAGCTGATGTTAGAAACTTGTAGGCATGATAACAAATAAAAACACATGTAAACACTCGTTATAACAGAAGTTGAACTGGATCATATCCTATAGGCATGGTATCTACTTGTGAAGTTGATTTTAAGACCTATAAACATGATTTCTATTACTAGAACCACTTGAAACCTATAGGCATGATGTCTAACATGGTAAGGCAAACATAGCAACTATAGTATCGTATAGGCATGGTTTCTACCCATATTACCCCACAAATATGTAACTACCCACCCTTTTTCACTAGTTGCCCCAATATTCGTTTATAAATTATTACAAACCAAATGAATGAATTACATAAATAGATAAACAAAGAAAAAGCTACACTATAAGGAGCCTGAAGCAGGCCCAAGTGACTTCAAAAACCTCCAATAGCCTCAAATGCCAGTTTCATAGACAATATCATTGTCTAGGTGCATCATAGTTCCCTAAGGATCTCAAGGATCCCGGGCAGTTCTCACACCTAGACTTGGTAACTAAATTGAGTAAGTGCAGTGTGGAAGGGCCAGGCTCAATGTTCCAGAGTTCATAGGGTTCTCAAGAGGATCCCAAGGCAGTACGCACATTGGAGGGGGCAGAACTTAGTGACTTAGGAGTAGAGTGAGAGTTCTTGCCATAGTTTGAAAAAGGTTCCAGTAGGAAAACAGTATTAAAAGAGATTTGCTTGAAATAGTTTTGTAAGAAAACACATAGGGAGTTATTAAATAAGACAATCTTAAAAAAGGGGTAAGGTGGCTAACAATCAGTCAAACCAAATATAGAACCAGAAAAAGCACTTCAATACATGGAGTTAAATAGGTGCACACATCCACTTAGGGGTAATGGGGATTTGGGGTAAGCATGGGGGCACATGGTAAGAATCAGAGGAGCCTAAAAAGGGGTCAAGGTTTTTAAAGTATAGCATGAACTGTAGAGTTAATACAGAACCAATAGGCTTAGGATAGCCAATTACTTCATACAGGAAGGTGCATGCCAGGGATCAGAGAAACATAGTCACATTGGGAAATACTAAAAGGGGATCCTAAAGGGGTATATAGCATGCAGTAAAGAAGACAGTGAAGTATACATGCTAATTGCAGGTTGAACAACAAAACCATAGATAGAAGCATATTAGAAACATGATAACTTGAAGTAATAGGAGAAGCATATTGTTTTTGGGACTTGAATTAAAGTTGGAACATACCAGTAAGGGGATAGTAAATACAAAGTGAAAGAGAACCCAGTAGTCAGCCTTGGCTTGTAGCCGACTGACTATAGACATTAGTAAGTGACACAAAAGAGAGCAGAAAGCTTTTTAGTGTGAAAGAGAGAGTTTTTGAACCAATGTTCGTGTGTCCTTGTATTAATGAGAGAGTATGTATATATAGTAGTTTGAAATTAGGTAAAATAAGGTAAGAATCATAGTAGTACAGTAATTATAGGACCAAGCACTAATCAGAATCAAATCAATGCAAGTACTCCTTTAATTAAAGGGTAATCAACCAACAGTAATGGGCAGAAAATATTTAAGGAAAGAAATCTAGTAGGGCATTAGGTACAAAATAGATAATTAGGGGTAAGTACATAAGGGTTCAATTAAGGAAACCGTTAGTGAAAAATCAGTAAAATACTCGGTTAACCTAATAAGGTAAGAAAACAAAATAAAGTTGCAGAATATGGAAATAATCGAAAATCAGCATATAGTAAATCAGTGAATCAAGGACTCAAAATTACTGATTTAAGGAAAGTAACATGGGTTCCCATGAATAAGTAAATAAACCAAGTTTAAACAGGAGTCGAAGGTCTAAAGGGAAGTTTTCAAATCAATCCAAGAAACAGGGAGCTGAGAGTCAATCAAGGAGAGAGTCATGAGTCAATATTTTAGCATATGAATAGAGTGAGATGGGAGTAACCAAACATAGCAAGCAAAGAGGAAAGTATTGATCAGTCAAGATGAACACCAAGACATAGAGCTAATGTAAGTTAGGCATAAAAACTCAGTAGAAACATATTCGAGGCGAGATAGTCATAGAAACTCAAACAAGAACAGGCCAGTCACAAAATCAAACGAAGAAGCCTAGAAAAATTAGGGCTTTCAACATAAACGAGTTAAAGATGTGATAAACTCATAGAATCAGTTAAAATAATGTAAGAAGTAGAAGGTTAAACACAAAGAATCAGTTAAACAAAATTTTAAAAGAAGTTCTGAAACCCTAATTTTTCAGAAGAAGGTGAAGAACACTTGAAATCAACGATTCTTGCAAAAGAGTTCCAAGGATAGTGTAAAACATTAAAGAAACAAACTCAAATCATCTTAGATCCATACAGATCTAGGAGATATAGGCAAAAATTAGGTTTCTTCCGAAACCCATAGAGTGATGAAAGAATATGTCTAGAATCCCAAGGATCGTAACAAATACAGCGTGATTTTACTCGAAATCACAATGGAGTAGCCAAGAACAGACAAGTAACGAACCCTAGATGCAAGTCGGCATGGCCCTGGGCCCTTGAAGACCTTAGAGAAGGCAGATATGGTATGAGAGAAGCCATTGGAGGCTTTGGAGACGATAAGAGGTCACCGGAGAAGACCGGAGAAGAGAGATTGGCGGTTGAAGGGCTAGGGTTTAAGGGTTAGGAGAGGAGATGAGAGAATACAGAGGCGGCTTGTTTGGGAGAATGAGTTAGGGTTAGGGGTCGTTTAGAGTTTAAAAAAGGCAAGAGTTAATACGGGTCGTTGATCTCTCAGATCAACGGCCATGATTTAATTGGTTCTGGGTCGGGTAAGTGGGTTTTGGGTTTGGTTCGGTAATTCTATTAGGGATTTGGTTGGGGTTGGGTTAAAATTGAAGCTAAAATTGAAATGCAATCTGGCTATATTTTAAATAGCCAATATATCCTTATATAATTTATAATAAATAATAGATAATTTCTAGAAAATAATTTTGTATACTAAAATGATTAAAAATAGATATATAACATTTTAAAAATATAGAAGATCAATTTTATGCATATAATGTAATTATACATTAAAAGGGCTAATATTGCAATTATATGCAATTTAGCTTTAAAAATACAAAATGCAATAATAAAAATGCACTAAAAATATTTTAACAATATTTTGGCATAAATATAGAATTTAAATGACTAAATCACCACAACAATAATTTGAGGGATAATTATTGGAAATTTTATGAGTAAAAGGGAAGGAAATAAATCAATTTAAAATCTTTAAAATTATAGGAAAATGATAAAAACCTTGTGCATGCTTATATATACATATATATACTATTTTGAAAGTATTTATGCATATTTAAAATATATAAGAAAAAATTGGGTGTCAACATTGATCATCATTACTAATATTATTCATTAATACTATAGTACTATTCACCAATAGTGATTGTTGTCTACATTATACGGTTGGGAAATTTTTTCTTATACGGAATAATATTCGTCGTTACTATTCACAAGCAATATTCACATAAATGCTTTTTTGTGAAAAATGGCATTGGAAGAAGGGAAGGTTAAGATTGACAAGTTCAATGGCAAGGATTTTGGATTCTGAAAAATACAAATAGAGGATTATTTGTACCCAAAAAAAATTACGCTTACCTCTGGCCGAGGTAAAACCCAATAATATGGCCAAAGCAGATTAGGATCTATTAGATCGCCAAGCTCTTGGTGTGATTCATTTGACGCTAATACGAAATGTGGTGTTTAACATCATTAACAAGAAGACCATTGCAAGCCTGATGAAGGCATTATCAAGTATGTACAAGAAGTCATCTACTTCAAATAAAGTCTATTGCATGTGTCGATTGTTCAACTTAAAGATGAGAGAAGGTGGATCTGTCACAGAACATATCAATGAGTTTACTATAATATCAACTCAGTTGAATTCGGTTAATATAACATTTGATGATGAAATCAGGGTATTGATTCTACTAACATCTCTACTGTAGAGTTGGTCTGCAATGGTAACTGCAGTTAGCAGTTCATCCGGAAGTACCAAACTCAAATTGAATAATATTAGATACTTGGTTCTAAGCGAAGATATTCGCCGAAGAGAATCAAGTCATTTCCCAAGATCTGCTTTTCATATCGAAAGTAGGGGGAGAAGCAATCAAAGAGGAAAAAGTCATGGTCGTGGTAGATCAAAGTCAAGAAGAAGAGGGAAATACAAACATCGAGACATTACTTGTTGGAATTGCGATAAAAAAGGTCACTACAGTAGTCAATGTAGATAACCAAATAAGAAGAAGAAATAAAATTCAGTAAATGTAATTGTTAAACAAGTCGGTGATGCACTAATTTGTTGTGCAGACAGTCCAATCGAATCTTGGATTCTGGACTTAGATGCATCATTTCACTCTACATCATCCAAAGAATTATTGCATAATTATATTGTTGAAAATTCGGGAAAGTTTATCCAGCAGATGGAGAACCTCTGGATATTTTTGGGAAAGTTTAAGTTCATAAAATGACTTCACAAGGTTCGCTATGAAAATTACAAAATGTCTGACATGTTCGTGGCCTCAAGAAAAATCTGATATCTATGGGTCAGATTGATAGTGAAGGATATACAACAACATTTGGTAACGGACCATGGAAGATAACCAAGGGAAATTTGGTTGTCACGAGGCTTCATGAAGGGAACATTGTATGCAACTGCAAGACAGAGAGATACTATAGCAACAGTTGATCATGGTCGTGATGCACCATTGTGGCACTAGAGGCTCGAGCATATGAGTGAGAAGGGAATGAAGTTGTTGGCATCCAAAGAAAAGCTGTCAAACCTAAAAATGGTTGAATTAGGTTTGTGCGAAGATTGCACTTACGGAAGACAAAAGAGAAGCTGGAACTAGTGCATACGAATGTGTGGGGACCAGCTCCTGTAACTTCTCTAGGAGGCTCACGCTATTACGTCACCTTCATTGTTTATTGCCTTTAAAAGATAGAAAGCTAAAGTTGAAAATCAGACTGGTCTAAAGTTAAAATATCTAAAGTCTGACAATGGAGAAGAGTATGACAGTCAAGAGTTTAAAGCATTCTGCTATGAGAATGGGATCAGAATAATCAAGACAGTTATTGGAACACCTGAACAAAATGGCATTGCTGAGAGGATGAATAGAACGCAGAATGAACAAGCCAGAAGTATGAGAATACATTCTGGATTGCTGAAGTATTTTTGGGTCGAGGCTGTTACCACGATAGCTTACCTCATTGATAGGGGACCCTCTATACCGCTAAATTTTGAAATTCCTGAGGAGGTATGGACAGGAAATGAGGTAACTCTCTCACATCTGAAAAAATTTTGTTGTGTTGCTTATGTGCATGTAAACTCTAATGATAGAGATAAGCTTGATCCTAAATCCAAAAATGTTTCTTTATTGGCTATGGTGATTATAATTTTGGTTATCGATTTTGGGATGATCAGAATAGACAGATCCTAAGACACAGAAATGTCACATTTAATGAAAATGTGATGTACAAGGACAAACTTGAAGTATAACCAACCAGCACCAGCAAACAAACATCTGAAACAGTTGAGTTAGATGAAATCTTAGAAAATAAAGTGGTTAGAGGAATGACAACTGATTCTGAAATTGAAGATGAAGACTCAGAAGCCAAATCTGGATCAGAACAAGAACTGGAACCAGAGATAGAATCAAATGCAAAACCAAATTTGGACTCAGGACTTGAATCAAATTCGGAATCAGTTACTCTTGAATCTACATTAAGGAGATCTAAAAGAGTCACGAATGCTCCAAATAGGCTAACTCTCTCTCTTCACTATTTACTTCTAACTGATGTTGGAGAACCAGAGCATTTTGTTGAAGAAATGCAGGTGATAAACTCTTATAAGTGGAAGCTAGCCATGAGAGAAGAGATGAATTCTCTTCCAAAGAATAAAACATGGATACTTACAGAGTTATTAAAAGGAAAGAAAGCATTGCAGAACAAGTGGGTGTACAGATTCAAGGAAGATCATGATGGTAAGAAGAGATACAAAGCACGATTAGTAGTAAAAGGCTTTCAGTAGAAAGAAGGAATTTACTACATCGAGATCTTCTCTCCTGTAGTCAAATTAACTACTATTAGGTTAGGGCTAAGTATCGTAGCTGCAGAAAATTTGCATTTGGAGTAGCTAGATGTAAAAACTGCTTTCTTGCATGGTGACCTTGAAAAAGACATCTACATGAAGCAACCTGAAGGTTTTCAAGTTTTTGTTAAAGCAAAACCTTGTGTGTAAGTTAAAGCAGAGTTTGTATGGTTCGAAACAAGCTCCCCAACAATGGTACAAGAAATTTGATGGATTCATGCATAAAAATGGTTTCACACGATGTGAGATGGACCATTGTTGTTATATCAAAAATCTTGATGAATCTTATATCATTTTACTGTTGTACGTTGATGATATGATAATTGCAGAAATCTAGCATAAATGAGATCAACATGGTTAAGCTACAACTATGTAACGACCCGACCGGTCGTTTTGAGCATTTCCATCCCGTTAAGCTATTTGACATTATTCTATGTATTATGACTAATGTGAATCGTCAGTTTTGGCTTTCAGGATTTTTCAGAATCAATTTGGAAGAATGGTTCTCAGCTAGGAAGCTTTAAATTGGAAGAGTTAACCAAGTTTCACTTTTTAATATTTGACCTCGGATTGGAGTTTTGATGGTCTCGTTAGCTCCGTTGGGTGATTTTGGACTTAGAAGCACATCCGGATTATGATTTGGAGGTCCGTAGTAGAATTTGGCTAGAAATGGCGAAAGTTAAAATTTTGAAAAGTTTGACAGGGAGTAGACTTTTTGATATCGGGGTCAGATTCCGATTCTGAAAGTTGGACCAGGTCCATAATGTAAAATGTGACTTCTGTAAAATTTGAGGTCAATCGGACGTGATTTGTTAGGTTTCGGCATCGGTTGTGGAAGTTTGAAGTTCAAAGATCTCCAGGTTCGAATTGAGATGCGATTCGTCATTTTGATGTTATTAGGTGTGATAATGAGGCCTCGAGTAGGTCCATGTTATGTTATGGGACTTGTCGGTATACTTGGACGGGGTCCTGAGTGTCTCGAGTGAGTTTCGGATGAGGTTCGGATTTGTTTGGATCATTTTTTGCCAAGTTATCGGTGGCAGATCTGGTGTAATCACACATGCGGCTGGTTTGCGTAGGTGCGATAGTCGCAGAAGTGTTAGAGAAATCGTAGAAGTGAGAAGAGGCTCGGTGAGGAAGGTCATAGAAGCAGAGAAAAGAGTGCAGGTGCGGATGAGCAGGTGTAAGGAATTGGAAGTGCAGGTGCGAAAGTCTTCGTAGAAGCGGAATTTGATACCGCATATGCGGTGGTTGCTGGGCAAGGCCAATTTTGCAGAAGCGAAGTTTTCTCGCAAAAGCGAAGGTCGCAGATACAGCTACTTGACCGCTAATGCGGAATCATTGGGCAGAATGTTATAAGTTCGAGGGTTGGTCATTTTTATCACATATAGAAATATGGACTTCGGAATGGAGCAATTTTTGGAGCAATTTTCATCATAAGGATTGGGGTAAGTATTCCACACTCGGTTTTGATTACATTTTATGAATCCATCTTCATTTTTAGCAATTGGTTGATGAATTTAAAGAGGAAATTGGGGGGGGCTAAAGTTTCATAATGTGAATTTTTGAGTTGTGAACAATGATTTTGAGTCGGATTTGAGTGAAACTAGTATGGTTGGACTCGTAATTGAATGGGTTTTCGAATTTTGTGAGATTTATCTGGTTCCGAAGCTTGGGTGTGACTTTTGGACGGTTTTGGGTTTTGATTAAGGATTCAATCTTTATCATTTGGAATTGTTTTCTTGGGCTTTATTTGATGAATTTGAGTTGTTTTTGGCTAGTTTTGAGCCATTCGGAGGTCGGTACGCGCATGATGCCATTTTTGGAGCATCCCTTGGCTTGCTCGGTATTGGAATTGGCTTGTTCAAGGTAAGTAACACTTCTAAACTTAGTGTTTAAGGTATAAAATCCTGAATTACATGTTATGTGATTGGTGTTGAGGTGACGCACATGCTAGGTGACAGGCATATAGGCGTGCACCGTATGAATTGAGACTTCATTATTTCTATGATATTGTGTAATTACCTGATCTTATCTGTAACCATAAAAGTTCTACGTATTTGAGCTATTGAGTTGTGATCCATGTTAGAAACTATGTCTAGGCTACATACTTATCCTGTTGGGGCCCATTAAGGTCATTTCTGCTGTTGAGTTATCTGTTTTCATTGCTTTATATACTCAGTCATACGCATTCATATGAATATCATATCTCAGTCTCTGTTATCATTTATTGGCATATCATATCATCATTTTGGGCTAGTTTCATGGCATTGTGAGCCCGAGAGACTGGAGATATTGATGACTGAGTGAGGCCGATGGCCTGAGTGTAAGTGATATTATGGGATCGGGCTTCACGTCGCAGCATGTTATATTGATTATATATATGGGATTGGGTTGTGCACCGCAGCGGTTATACTGATTTATGATAGCGCTTGGGCTGAAGGAACCCCTCCAGAGTCTGCACACACCCCCAGTGAGCGCGGTAGATTATATTGAGGGATGGATCTTCCTTGGACATGGATTTTGTTCGAACCATTTAAATACCTGGGGATGGATCTTCCCCACGAGCTGGATTGGGCCCTACTCAATACTGAGTGATTATTGGTCAGTTGATATATATATTTCGGGATAGATCTTCCCTGGGCTGGATTGGCCATATACAGTACTGAGTGATTGAGCATGATGAGAGAAAGTGTGAGATAGTGAGATTGGGTACTCTGAGAGTGTGAGAACATGATTTATCTCTGAGATACATGGCATTAACATGCACACATAACGTACAGGTATAAAGATGTATTTTTCTCATGTTGTATGGTATCACGTCATTCATGACTTCTCACACGTATTGATATATGGGCATAGAGAGGTATTTTACACTTGCTATCCGGAAAGAAAAATGAAATATCTCATTCATTGTTGAAAGGATTTTTGGGGAAAAATCACAATTTTCGAACGTACTTGTATTTTCGATGATTTTGATAAATGATTTGGATTTTTCACTGATATACTTGAAAAGCAGAACTATTTTTCGGAAAACTATGAGAAAGTTGAGCATTTTATCTCTGAGTTTCTTCTTTCATTACTTGCTTTGCGTGGCTATGAACTGTTGTTGGTTATTGGTGTTGGACCCGACCTTTATTCCAGCTCGTCACTACTTTCAATCTAAGGTTAGGTTTGTTACTTATTGAGTACATGGGGTTAGTTGTACTCATACTACACTTCTGTACCTTGCGTGTATATGTTGACTGATGATGTTGTTCTGTCCGATGGGAGCTAGATTTGAAGATGTACCTGTGTTTCGGTTGTAGCTGCCTCTTGTTCATGGTAGCCTTAGAATCATAAAACTCTGTTTATGTACTTTTCAGACGGGATGATGTATTTATTTCACACCAGCTTTGTAAACTCTATTCTTAGAAGCTTATGATTTGTACTACCAGTCCTTGGGGAAAGTATAAGATTCATATAATCTCTTCTATTTAATTATTTATTTAATTTCATTGGAATTGGATATTTTTAATTGGTCTACCTAGCGGGTTGGGGTTAGGTTCCATCACGACTAGTTGAATTTTGGGTCGTGACAAACTAGCGGATGAGTTTGAAATGAAAGACTTAGGACCAACTAAGCAAATTCTTGGGATGAGGATTAGCAGAAACAGGTCGTAAGTTTAAAGTTGCCTCAAGAAAAATACATTTAGAAGGTACTACATAAGTTTAGTCTTCATGATGCAAAGACCAGAAACACTCCACTCGGAAGCCATCTTAATCTGTCAAAGAACCAATCACCAAAAGACAGATGAATAAAGGAAGTACATGACCAAAGTTTCATATGCCTCAGCAATAGGAAGTTTGATGTATGATATGGTTTGTATTAGATCTGACATAGCCCATGCAGTTGGAGTTGTCAGTAGATACATGTCATATCCAGGAAAGGAGCATTGGAAAGCTATAAAATAGATATTACGATATTTGAAAGGCACCTCAGGTATGGTACTTTGTTTTAAAAAGAACAATATTATCTTACAAGATTTTGCTGATGCAAATTTAGGCGGCGATCTGGATAATCGAAAAAGTATCACATGCTACGTGTTCACCTTGGGTGGTACTGTTATTATCTAGATGTCCAGACTTCATAAAAGTATTGCTCTATCTACCACTGAAGTAGAGTACATGGCAATCTCATAAGCTGAAAAAGAGATTTTTTGGCTCAAGAATTTTCTTAAAGAGCAGGACAATTGTGAGCTTTTCAGCGATAGCCAGAGTGCAACTCATCTTGCAAAGAATCCAGTATTTTATGCAAGATCAAAGCACATCCCATTGAGATATCATCATATCCGAGAGCTGATAAGTGAAGGAACTCTTTCCCTGCAGAAGATACCAGGATCAAAGAACCCGTCAGACATGTTGACCAAAGTTATAGGTGTTGACAAATTGAGGATGTGCACTGCCTCAATTAGCCCTCAAAATTGATAGCGTGAAGGCGCCAACAGAGAATAGCAAATCCTTTTTAAATTTCTTTCTTGATGTAACATAGGTTTGAGGGGGAGATTGATAGGAGAAAACCTATTGTTGCACGTGAAAGAAAGAAAAGTAAACAAAACAAAAGAAAGAAAAGTCAAAGAGAGAAGAAAAATAATAGGCGGAAGAATTCATCTTTGAATTTTTTTTCTTATGACGTAAGTGCTTACGTCGGCAGGTTGAATTCTTTTCCTATAGCGTAAGTGCTTAAATCGGCAGGGCATCCAAATGCCTATAAAAAGGGTCTGCATTTTCATTTGCAGATCATCTCTCAACTTCTCTTTTCTCTTCAATTAATAAATAGTTATCCTTTATGTGGCCGTGGAGTAGACAAAAATTGTCAAATCATATAAATCTTGTCTAACAATTTATTGCTTTTCTTTTTTAAATATTTTTTCCTTCTATTAGCTTGACACTCTTCTCAATACATCAAGCTCCTCAACCAACATCAACAAAATGTGGTGACCGCTTAGGCTTCATTTAATTTATCACAATAGAAAGTTGGTTTCGTGTGGAAACCCATTAAATTTAGTAAGTCTTTAAGTACTTACCTTGGAAATCATTCTTTTGTGTAACTAATTAACATATCTAAAAACTAAAACATCAGATTTTGGTAAGCTAATTATAACCTTTCTCAATTGATAGTACAGATCATACTACTATAATCAGAATTCGATTTCATATTCTATAAATCTCGTGAATTTTTGGTAAGTAATTAAACCATTCTAATTCAGAATCCAATTCATTTTTCTATAAATGTCACCCATGAGAGCTACTAAAGTAAACATTACTTAGACCATTATATGCAAATTAAGCTTTATTATTCACAATGATTTCCAAAGATAAACAACTCCATTTCCTATTGATTCCTCTAATGTCCCAAAGCCATATAATACCTTTAACTGATTTTGCAAAATTATTAGCCCAATATGGAATTAATGTCTCAATTATCACCACACCCCTCAATGCTCAAAGGTACAAATCATTAATCACTCAATCTTTAAATTTTAACCTCAAAATCCAACTCATTTCCCTTCAATTTCCATGTGAAGAACTTGGTTTACCTAAGGGATGTGAAAATATGGATTCACTTCCTTCTACAAATTTATACAAAGAATTTTTTTTAGCTTGTGAGACATTAAAACAACCACTAGAAGAAATAATTCAAAAAATGGAAACAAAACCAAGTTGTATCATTTCAACTGGTGGTCTTTATTGGACACAAGAAATAGCTGACAAATTCAAGATACCAAGGTATGTTTTTCAAACAATTTCTTGTTTTGCTCTCCTTTGTTCTCAAGAAACTGGAACTAGAAATTCTGAGTTACCTAATGAGACTACAACAAAGCAATCTGATGATGTGCAAAGTGTTGTACACCAAATTAAATGGTCCCAAAATCTGGCACGAGGTACGTTGATTAATACATTCGACGAATTGGAGCCCTTGTACATTGATGAATACAAGAAAATCATGAAAAATGTTTTTTGTATTGGTCCAGTATCATTATGCAACAAAAAAATGGATGAGATAATGCACAGAAGTAACGAGAGTTCTATCAATAAGGAGCATAGTTATTTGACTTGGCTTAATTCAATGAAGCCAAAATCTGTGTTTTATGTTTCATTTGGTAGCCTTTGTCACATGTCATTCTTGCAAATAAAAGAAATTGGATTAGGGTTGGAATCATCAAATGTGCCTTTTATATGGATAATTAGAGGATTAAATGTTTCATCAGAAGTTGAGAAATGGCTAAGTGATGAAAATTTTGAAGAGAAGGTAAAAGGAAGAGGCATAATTATTAAAGGTTGGGCACCACAACTTATGATCTTATCTCATCCGTCGATCGGAGGATTCTTAACGCATTGTGGATGGAATTCGACTTTAGAAGGAATTACTTATGGCGTACCGATGATTACTTTTCCAATGTTCGCTGATCAATTTTACAATGAGAAGTTAATTGTGAATGTTTTACAGATTGGAATTCGAGTTGGGATTGAAGAGAAGAATAAGGTTTTGGTTAAGAAAGAGGAAGTCAAGAAAGCAATAAATCAACTAATGAATGAAGGATTAGAAAGTGAAGAAAGAAGAAAAAGAGCAAAGGAATTAGCAATAATGTCAAAGGAGGCAATGAAAGAAAGGGGATCTTCTTATTTGAATATCATGTTATTGATTCAAGATGTCATGCAGCTAGTGAACAATTAGGGGGTCATAGCATTACATTAGTTATTCCGAGTTTTATATCAGAAACTATGTACTATTAGTTATGCAGAGATTATATTATTAATGACGAGACTCGAGTTATATGTTGCAAACTTAATATGTATTGAATTTTATACCAGAATTATTTACCATATACCTTAAATTAAATGACCCTTTAAGTATATGAATATCGATACTATTATTAAGCAAAAATAATTTTATGTTTGTGTCATTTTTCTTGAGCGGATTCTTTGAAAGAGTATCGGTTTGAAATATAGCGCAGAGCAACACACTTGGGCCCAACGTTGATAAGTCATTCTCTTACATTCGGACTCGACGGGTTTACTGTTTAATTTTTCTAGTCAGTACACATAGATTTACACTAATTATACATATATTATACATCTGTATAATATTTTTTGTTTAAGCGTGGCGGTTGTTTAGGTTCATTTTTCTACATTTACATTTCTTTGGGTACAGAAGCATTGGGCTAAACCTTGTTTTTCAAATTTGAGCCTTTTATTGGGCTTATTCAGTGTGACTTGTCTTGTCTAAGTCTTGAATTTTTAGTAAAAATTGCATGGGGCGCCTTATTTGGTCGCCCTCATTTAACCTATACTCATTTTTTTAAAAAGTTTTAACTTGTATCCACTTTTTAAATAACTTCAGTCCCCTTTCTCCTCCTCAAAGTTATATTCGCCCTCAATCCGATAGTTCCATTAAAAAAAAATCAAAGCTTTTCAGCTTTTTTCTTGTCTTTTCCTCCGGCAGAGGCTTGACAACCTAATGAATTCATATGTTACAATAGATTAAAGAATTTAGTTTTTTTGGTACTGTTACTTCTTGTGGCAAACATTAGAAAGTGATCCTGCAAAAGGGGTATGTGATGGTTAACATCTAGCAAAGTACATGCATATCCTTGTCGATGGACAAAAAACAGTACCGTAGAAAATTACTTGAGGTTGACACCTCGGAGATGGGGCTATCCTCATCGTTTTAGTCCTCACTCTTGAAGATCAGTTTCTCTTTGGTTGCTCCAGATATTCCAACAAAGACAATCTATCTTTGCTTTAAAATTAGCTAAATAAGAGACAAACCTTCCAACAAGCTGAAAAGATATATGGAGCATTCACAATGTAGTAGGCTGAAGTTCAATTCTAAGAAAGCTGAAATTCGCCAGTTACAAACAAAAACTTCAGCTCTAGAGAGCTGAAGTTCGCCAGTTACAAACCAAAACTTCAGCTCTAGAGCTGAAGTTCCCCAGTTACAAAACAAAAACTTTAGCTCTAGAGCTGGAGTTCGCCAGTTACAAAACAAAAACTTCAGCTCTAGAGCTGAAGTTCCCCAATTACAAAAACAAAAACTTCAGCTCTAGAGCTGAAGTTCGCCAGTTACAAAACAAAAACTTCAGCTCTAGAGCTGAAGTTCGCCAGTTACAAAACAAAAACTTCAACACACTTGGTTCAGCACACCTGCTACTTCAGTCCCGTCTACAAGAATGCTGAAGTTTTGCGTGATTGTCTTTGTTACTTCAGCCCCGTATGCTGAAGTTACGCAAAAACGTGGGTATGCTTGCAGTTTTTTTTGCAAAGCAGGCACAAGTTAAAACGTGACCCAAAAAGCGGGTATAGATGCAAATGCCCCGAATTTTTATCGGGTTTGTGTTTTTTTGGACGGAAAATTCTTTGAAAAAATGACGTTGTATAGCCGCTGTAAAAATAATAGCAAATGTATAAAATATGTATATTTTTTATATATATACACATTCTGTATGTTATATACAAAAATTATACAGGTTTTATATACTTTTTCGGCTACTAAATATAAATAGTTTTTGGCGCGGACTAAAAGTGATAATACCCCAAATTCTTTTTCCATAAAAGCTAAGTACTTTCTATAACAAATGTTTTACCAAAGGAAATTATTATCAATAATTTTACAGTGTGTGTTTGATGTAAAGAGGTGGCATATGTTGAATTTTGGAAGGTGGAGAATTAAGCATGGGCTAGCTTTAAATTGTTGTTATAGTTAATGTCTACATTTGTTATATAGTATAAAATGGTTAGGCACTTATGAAAATTTTAATCTAATTTCAAAGTACAATGAATAGATGGTAAGATCCCATTAATTATAGTTTTTTTTAATTAAGTTAACGAATAGGTGAGAAGGATAATTAGACTAGATAGATGTATTTCAGAAGGATTTGCATATTGAAATTTTTAACACAACTGATGTAGGACAAATATATTATGATTTCTAACATAAGAGAAAATGCATTCGTATATATTCATAAGATTAGGGTAGGCTATCTATATCATATCTTTTGGGGTGCGGCCCTTCCCCGGATCCTACGTGAATGCGAGATGTTTTGTGCATTGTGTTGCCCTTAATATACTAGCAACATATTTACAACAACAGCTACACCTCAATTCCAAACAAATCAGGACCGACTAGCAAATTAAAATACATTAATCAGTAAATTTTCTTTAAACTCTTAATTTTTGAGCCTATGTTAGTGAATATAGTGTTTACTTCATATTAAGAAGCCATTCTTGTCCATCTATAAATGAAACGTCCATGTAAAGTGCTGCCTCATTCTGCTTCAACTGCTTTGAGTAGGGTACCCTAAATGTGTAGTTGGCTCCTGCCCCATAACACTCGTACTCCCCAAAGAATACTGTCCTGCAAAACGTATACATTGACGAGGATTAAGAGATAATTGAAGATTTTGCATTAATCCATCCTATTTCGACGGGAATTAATGAGTCGATTCACCTAATAGTCTTGCTTTTACTGTTATATCGGAAGTTATATATCCACTCATCAAATAAATTATAGAAAATAACAGTAAAAGCAAAACGTCTGGCTCATATAATTCAAGTCTTGTATTTACTGTTATATCAGAAATTTCAATTGGATCTCTAAATGAAAAGTATTTTCAAAAAAATTCTAGAAAATGACTACTATCGTACCAAACACACCATAATTTCATAAATCCTAAATCAATTTTTTGTATATTCGGGGAAACAGTAAAGTTATCGTGTGACTATAAATCACGGGTTCGAATCGTGAAAGCAACTACTAATACTTACATTAGGGTAGGTTGTCTATATCATACCCCTCGCGGGTGCGGCCCTTTCCTGAACCCGAGTGAGCGTGAAATTAGAATTGGAAAAGTTAAAGTCTCCACTTACTGGTCTTTAGTAGGATCTCTCCAATCATTCCAGCCATCAGAGGAAACCACATCAGACATATAAGTGTTGGAGAAGACAACAGTAGCAAAAGCGCCCCAAGCTCGGCCAAGCCTCACTTTTCCAGTGCCAATAATACTGCAATTCACAAATGAAAATCCAGATTTCTCTGTCTCTGAATTCTTTCCTTGTGCTGTGATTGATCCTCCAACTCCACTTGTTCCTTCTTTTGCTATTGAACTTATTGTGCAATCCTAAAAAAAATTGCGGAAAAATTAGAAATAGCCTGATTTATAATTGCTAATTTTAATTGAAAATTAGCTGTAATTTCAAAAATAATTGAAAGTTAGTCCCTTTTTCATGTAAAAATAAAATCTGAACAAAAACTAACTTAAAATTTTGGAAAAATTCCAGCATAATATGCTGGAGTTCGAATTTTTTACATATGAGATTTCAGCATAATATGCTGAATTTCACAATGTGTTGGAGTTCCAACATAATATGTTGTAGGTTTATAAGCATGAGCTCCATAATCTAACATATTACGCTGGAACTTTTCGTGTTTCAGCTAGATTATTTTTGTCCAGAGTTTATCTCCGCGTAAAATAGTGACTATTTTTCAATGACTCTGCAAAGACAACTATTTTTCAATTACTAGTCCAAAAACTAGTTAGCTTATGTTGTTTTTGTTGAGTGTCAAAATTATCCCACATCGGTTGGGGAGTGAATTGGGTGGGAATTTCACCCTATAAAAGGAGGCCTAATGTTTAGGATTTAAATACACATCTCATTTGCCTTCTTATCTTCTTAAGGCATTTGTATCTTCTCTCTTTAGTATTATTTCACTTGTATTTTTGGAGTGGAATAAAATATTGGTTGTGTCCGAGGAAGTAGGCAAAATTGGTCGAACCTCGTAAATTCTGGTGTTCCTTTTATTGTTGTTTTATTGTCTTATTTATTATTTGGTGGTTGTCATAATTTTTAGTATAATAGTTGTGACTCATTCACACTATATACATTTGGCTTCCGCAACAATTAGTATCAGAGCCAAGGTACTGTCTAAGTATGCTCTGTGGTTGCAGCATAGTCTGATCTTTCACATCAGAAAAGATTTATCTTGGTAACTAAGTCAAGGTTCTGTCTGAGTATGCTCTGTGGTTGCAGCTTAGTCTGATTTTCCACACCAGAAAGGAAATATCTTGACTTGTGTCGTCAGCTATTAAATAATATTTGTATCAAAGATGGGAGATAATAAACAAGAAGAATCTACATCAAGTGTCAACAATACGTCATCATTGGCATCTTCGCTTATGACAAGAATTGTGTCAAATGCAAAATCTGCGATAGAAATTGTTGACGGGTCAGGACATTTTGGGATGTGGCAAGGCGAGGTTCTAGATGTCCTTTTTCAACAAGGGCTAGATCTTGCCATTGAAGAAAAAAGACCAGATGATATTGGAGAAGAAGATTGGAGAATTATTAACCGTGTTGCTTGCGGTACTATTCAATCCTACCTTTCTAGAGAGCAAAAATATTCATACACAAAGGAAACTTCTGCAAGTAAATTATGGAAAGCAAAGGATAAATTTTTGAAGAAAAATAGTCAAAATAAATTGTACATGAAGAAGAGACTGTTTCGCTTCACCTATGTTCCTGGTACCACGATGAATGAACATATCACCAGTTTTAATAAGTTGGTCACAGATTTGCAAAATATGGATGCAACTTTTGATGATGATGACTTGGCCTTGATGTTGTTGGGGTCACTTCCTGATAAGTACGAGCACCTTGAAACTACACTACTCCATGGAAATGACGAAATTTCTCTCAGAGAAGTTTATTCGGCTTTGTACAGCTATGAACAAAGAAAGGGAGAAAAACAGAAGGGCGGAGAAGGAGAAGCACTGGTTGTGAGGGATCGTCCTCAAAATCAAACAAGGACAAAGAAAGGAAGATCCAAGTCAAGATCTAAACCCAGCAAAGATGAATGTGCCTTTTGTCGAGAAAAGGGGCACTAGAAGAAAGATTGTCCAAAGTTGAAGAATAAGGCCAAACATAACAATGAAAATGCCATTATGGATTCAAATGTAGTTGATGGTGATGATTCAGACTTCTCATTAGTTACAACAGAGCCATCAATATCATCAGACATATGGTTGATGGACTCGGATTGTAGCTATCATATGTGTCCCAACAGGGACTGGTTCGTGGATTTTCAAGAAGGAGAATATGGAGTCGTCCACACAACGGATAACAGCCCTCTTACCTCATATGGAATTGGTTCAATACGATTAAGGAACCATGATGGAATGATCAAAACATTAATAGATGTTCGATATGTACCGGGTTTGAAGAAAAATCTCATCTCTGTGGGAGCCATAGAATCAAAAGGGTTCAAAACCATTGCAGAAAATGGAGTGATGAGAGTATGCTCTGGTGCACTAGTGGTAATGAAGGCCAATCGGAAGAACAATAACATGTACCGTTATCGCGGTAGTACAGTTATTGGGACAGGGACAGTAACATCCAGTGACGAAAAAGAGGCAGAAGCAACCAGGCTATGGCACATGCGCTTGGGACATGCTGGAGGAAAATCCTTGAAAAACCTATCAGATCAAGGATTGTTAAAAGGAGTAAAGGCTTGCAACTTGGAGTTTTGCGAGCATTGTGTCACAGGGAAACAAAGAAGGGTTAAATTTGGTACAGCGATCCATAATACTAAAGGCATATTGGATTATGTACACTCTGATGTTTGGGGTCCTTCCAAAATACATTCATTGGGTGGGAAGCACTATTTTGTAACCTTTGTTGATGATTTTTCCCGAAGAGTGTGGGTGTATACAATGAAGAGCAAAGATGAAGTGTTGGGAATTTTTCTCAAATGAAAAATGACGGTGGAGAATCAAACAGGCAGGAGGACCAAGTGTATTCGCACAAACAATGGAGGTGAATACAAAAATGATCATTTTAATAAGGTCTGTGAAAATGATGGCATCATCTGACACTTCACTGTCAGACATACACCACAACAGAATGGAGTGGCAGAACGTATTAACCGGACCTTGCTGGAAAAGGTCCGGTGTATGTTGTCCAATGCTGGCTTGGGCAAAGAATTTTGGGCTGAGGCAGTTACATATGCATTTCACCTCATTAATCGCTTACTATCTACTGTTATTGATGGCAAGACACCATTTGAAAAATGGTATGGAAAGCCTGTTGTAGATTATGACTCTTTGCACGCATTTGGCTCAACTGCATATTATCATGTGACAGAGTCAAAATTGGATCCAAGGGCAAAGAAGGCTATTTTTATAGGGATTACTTCTGGAGTCAAAGGATATCGCTTATGGTGTCCTATGACAAAGAAAGTAATATTCAACAGGGATGTTACCTTTGATGAATCTGCTATGGTAAATAAGTTAACAGAAGATTGGTAACAAAATGAGGGTTCTTCTAAGCAGGTGGAGTTTGAGGGAAAATTTATTTTTCCTGTACAAGAAGCAGAGGAGGAAACAAATGAAGATTATCCTCTGGGAGAAGAGCCAGTAGAGAGGGAGATTCCAACTCAGGAACCTCAACAACAACTTGAATCAATTGCAACTAGCAGGCCAAAAAGGACAATAACAAAACTTATTCGTCTTATAGAGACGGTTGCTTGTGCCGCCTCAATTATAGCTGATGACGTTCCTACCACTTATAAAAATGCAGTCCAAAGTTCAGAAGAAGATAAGTGGAAGATTTCATGAATGATGAAATACAGTCCCTTCATCAGAATCATCCATGGAGATTGGCCAATCTCCCGAATGGAAAGAAAGCAATTGGGTGCAAATGGGTATTTGCAAAGAAAGAAGGATTTCCTAACCAAGAATATGTTCGCTACAAAGCAAGATTGGTGGCCAAAGGATATGCTCAAAAGAAGGGAATTGATTACAATGAAATGTTTTCTCCAGTTGTAAAACATTCCTCCATTAGAATTATGTTGGCTTTGGTAGCACAGTTGGATTTGGAACTAGTTCAGATGGATGTAAAAACTGCGTTTTTACATGAAAACTTGGAGGAGAAAATCTACATGACTCAGCCAGAAGGATTCAAAGTTGCTAGAAAAGAAAATATGGTGTGCAAACTTGAAAAATCGTTGTACGGATTGAAACAATCTTCTAGACAATGGTACAAGCGATTTGACAAGTTTATGTTGCGGCAAAGGTACAAGAGAAGCAAATTCGATCATTGTGTGTATTTGTGCAAGCTTGAAGATGGTTCCTTTGTATATCTTCTCGTATATGTTGATGATATGTTGATAGCTTCCAAGAATTCGGAAGAAATTGATAAGTTGAAGATTCAACTGAAGAAGGAGTTCAAGATGAAGGATCTGAGTGAGGCAAAGAAAATTCTTGGCATGGAGATAATAAGATAGACGTTCAAAGAAACTTTGTTTATCTCAAAAGGAATATTTGAAGAGAGTACTACAACGTTTTAGCATAGATGAAGGCTAATCCAGTTAGTACTCTACTTGCTCCCCATTTTAAGCTAAGTACTACTATGTCTCCAAAAGATAAAGCTAAACAGGAGTATATGTCAAGGGTACCATACGCAAATGTTGTTGGTAGCTTGATGTATGCAATGGTCTGTACGAAACCTGACATTTCACAAGTTGTTGGAGTTATTAGCAGATATATGCATAATCCAAGAAAGGAGCATTGGCAAGCCGTGAAGTGGATTCTACGGTATATTCATAATATTGTAGATGTTAGGTTAGTTTTTGAGCAAGAATGCAATCAATCTGTAGTTGGATATTGTGACTCAAATTTTGCGGGTGATCTGGACAAACGAAGATCAACTACTGGTTATGTGTTTACTTTTGCGAAGGCACCAGTTAGTTGGAAGTCTACTTTGCAGTCAACAGTTGCTTTGTCTACAACAGAGGCAGAGTACATGGCTATTACAGAGGTTGTGAAGGAGGAAATTTGGCTTCAGGGGTTGCTAAAGGAGTATTGGATAAAAAAGTATCACAATTTTTTGTGATAGTCAAAGTGCTATTCAATTAGCGAAGAACCAAGTTTATCATGCAAGGACGAAGCACATTGATGTTCGATATCATTTCGTACGAGAAATCATAGAAGAAGGTGGAGTCACGGTGAAGAAAATTCATACTACAGAGAATCCTGCTGATATGCTGACAAAAGTGGTGACTGCGGTCAAGTTTCAATATTGTTTGGATTTGATCAACATTGTTGAACACTGAAGATTGAAGATGAAGACACAACCAAAATTTGTTACTGAGAAAAAATTGAAGATGTAGAATTTTGCCAAGGTGGAGATTTGTTGAGTGTCAAAATTGTCCCACATCGGTTGAGGAGTGAAGTGGGTGGGAATTTCACCCTATAAAAGGAGGCATAATGTTTAGGATTTAAATACACATCTCATTTGCCTTCTTATCTTCTTAAGGCATTTGTATCTTCTCTCTTTAGTATTATTTCACTTGTATTTTTGGAGTGGAATAAAATATTGGTTGTGTCCGAGAAAGTAGGTAAAATTGGTCGAACCTCGTAAATTCTGGTGTTCCTTTTATTGTTGCTTTATTGTCTTATTTATTATTTGGTGGTTGTCATAATTTTTGGTATAGTAGTTGTGACTCATTCACACTGTATACATTTGGCTTCTGCAACAGTTTTGACCCCAAAAAATGCATCATGTCTACGTCAACGTTTAATTACCTAATAGATTAACCTTGTTATAAAGAGATTACGAGCAACAAACATCAAATTTTTACTTTATTTGGTATGTAACATATTAGCAAATCACAGGCAAGTGTTATTCTATTTAGAAATTTCGTTTAGCCTGAAAATTTTCACCTTCACGAAGGACCACAATAATCTTGTGAGTTGTGATACAAAAGGCAGCCCGGTGCACTAAACTCCCGTTATACACAGAGTTCGGAAAAAAGTCGAATTACAAAGGATCTATTGTACGCAGCATCACCTTCATAGCGGACCACAATAATCTTGTTTTTGTTTTTGTTTCATTTATGTATTTGAAACCCACTGGCAACCTAGTAAAGGAGAAAGGTCCCTTAATTATTAGGAGTTTTTTCATTTTCGCGATTTAAATATGAAATCTTTAATTAAGGATAAAAGAATTAATCTTACATTAATACGACAGTTGAGCATGAACATAAGCGAGTTTTATGTATTTCTGGACTTGACTACTTTATCAATAATTTGATTGAAAAATCTTTGGTCAAAATAAAACAAAACAACACTATGATTTAAATAATCAAAATTAAAAAAATTATACCTCATAGAGTGATCTACCATTTCCAAAGATAAAATCAATGGATCCTTGAATAAAGCATTCTTTAAAATAATGTCTTCCTCTATCATCATTAAGAGTATCTTGTGCTCCATAAAATCCACAACCATAAAATGCAGCTTGATCTCCTCCTACTCTTATAGCCAATGCCTGTGCTCCAACATCACCAGGCAAAGGAGTAGGTGCTGTATTCTTAATAAAAAAATAAAAATAAAAAATAAGAACACTGATAGGAGTTAGCAAGGTTAAATCTCTCTACAACTGTCATCCTTTATAATAGCACATCACTATAACAGTCAAGTTCTTTTTTTGGAACCAACTATTTATGTTATGTTATATTTATGTGAACCTATTTCCTTTTTGGTCCGTTCCAAAAAGAATGACCCCTTTCTAAATTTGGTAATAATTTAGCTTAAATTTACAATTCTACCCTTAATGAGAAGCTTTTATAACCACACAAATTAAATACTCTGGGCCTCTTTTTGACTTGTTTAGGACCACAAATTTCAAAAGTTTTCATTTTTTCTTAAACTACATGTCCAGTCAAACAGGTTCACATAAATTGGAATGAAGGGAGTATATAATATATATTCTTTATAACAGCACTTCACTATATATAACAGCCAAAAAATATTAGAACAGACGTGACTATTATAGTGAGGTTTGTCTGTATCAATTGGAGTCGTCATGGTGCAGTGCACCACTAGCCCAGATACCACCATTATAAAAAAAACAAAAAAAAAAATAAGAACATAGATCCAATCGACAACATCGAACCATAGATAATTCAAACTCTATAAAATTTACATAACACCAAAAAAAAAAAAAAAAAAAAAAAAAAACTTAAAAATTGATTATTTTACTTTAAAAAAATATTGTACCTGGAAGCTGATATTGTATGCTATGAAATTTGAAGCATAAATAGCAACAGTAAAGCTATTGGCAGTTCCACCAGTAGAATTAGCAGTATCATTCCATGAGATAATAGTATTAAGGTAACCTTGGCCTTGTATTATCAAATTTGTCTTGTTAGGGTTTATCACCATTTTCTCCCTGCCAAAAATAATATATTCAATACTGTTCAACTATACAATTTCATTATATATCATAATATAACAAGAAGAGAAATTAAAGAAGATAATTACTTGTATGTTCCTGAATCGAGTATTATAAGTGTCCTAGTAGAGCTAAAATCAGGAGCAGCATCAATGGCCTTTTGTACGTTGCTAAAATTTGCACAACCATATAAATCAACGCTAATAACACGGGAAACGCCATATATAGATACAAGCTTGGAGTTCCATTTAGAATTGTCACATTTAGGTTTATGCCTCCTCCTTCTGTGGTGGTGATGGTGATGGTGGTGGTGGCGACGAGTAATAATAATCTCTTTGAAAATATTAAAGAAATCCTCTAGGACACTTTGCATGAAAACCCTTGGTAGAATAGCTAGTCCAAGGCTACTTTCCACACTTGTGTTTTCAATGGAACTATTTGTGGAAGAGTGGTTGAAATAGAGGGAAAATATGATGGAAAAGAGTGCAATGACTAAGGTGATAAACCAAAAGAGAATGGTCCTTCTAGTGTTACTCATAGTAAGATTTGTTTTGGTTGATGTTTTTGCTTTTTTTCTATGGTGGATTTGAAGAGTTAATATAGTCAGAGACGAATTCTCTATTTAAACTTGATGAGTTGAATTTTAAAGTTCTTCTCGCTAAATATATTGTTCATTTGAAATTATGAATTCAGATAACATAGTCTAATATATTTGTGGAAACTTTGATAAGAGATACAGTTAAACTCGTTGAATATAAGTTGAATTCGCATATATATATATATATATATGTGTGTGTGTGTGTTTAATATAATTAGAAGGGTAGTCATTGTTTTTATTAGCGTAGGAGGTAAGAGAAGTGTGGAGAAAGGGTCTCTAGTGACATACATTTTGTGATGCAAAAGAAGGAAAAATGTGGAGATTGGATGATTGACACGCCAAGAATTGTACAAAGGAGAAATCAGAAATGACATTTTAATTGCCCATTTTGGTGTGAGTTAATGATGAATGTGTAATGCAAAGTGTCACTTATATATGTTGTTTATTTGGAAAAAAATGAATTTTTCTCTTTGGATTTCTCATCCGGTGTCTGGTACCCATAATGACCTAAGAAGTATTGGGGAGAGGTGATCAGACAGGACATAGCGCGACTTAGGATTACTGAGGACATGGTCCTTGATAAAGAATTATGGAGGTCGAGCATTAAGGTTGTAGGTTAGGGGAGAGTGTGAATATTTCTATAGCACAATAGAGTGAGACTATCCAGTTAGGAGTTAGACTAGGAATGTCATTGATCGTCTATTGATGCAGGGCTTTACCTTCTAGTTATACTTATACCAGCCATCTATTTCGTATTTTCGTATTTCGTATTTCTGTATTTCATATCTCTTATATATGGTTGTTATTTTTATTATGCATTTTTATGGTACTAATATATCATCTCCTATTGCTTTTTTGAGCCGAGGGTCTCCTGGAAACAGCCTCTCTACCCTTCGGGGTAGGGGTAAGGTCTGCGTACATATTACCCTCCCCAGACCCCACTAGCGGGATTATACTGGGTCGTTGTTGTTGTTGTTGTTGTCTGGTACCCATAATAGGGCCCGAATCCGGATTCGCACCAAAAAATGTCAAAGGGTAAAATATTTTCTAACAAAAGCAACTTCATGCTCGAACCCGAGATTTTTAGTTAAGAAAGAAAAAGTATTTACTACTTCACTATAACTTTTGTTGGTAAGTAAACTTTTCAAAGGTAGAAGTTGGATTTGGCCGGTGGAATAATGGCTGTGTTAATATGGCATCAAAAGAGAACGTTTCTTCAACCAAATATTTCCTATTGTTAAAATTGAAACTAAGGCACAGTTGCGGAGCCACATTGAACCAAGGGGTGTCAAGCGACACTCCTTCGCCGGAAAATTACACTATATTGCTATATAATTTTTTTATTTTATGTATATTTACTATACGTTGACCCCCTTGACTTTTTAATGTATTTAATTATTTATATTTTGACACCCCTTCATGAAAATTCTGGTTCCGCCACTAACATCATATTTTTAACACATCTAGCTTCACTTGATAACCTCCATTATGGAAGAATGTGCCAAAAAGCCTCATTTAAGTTGAAAAAGAGACCCATTCTTCCTTTTTCCATTTTTTTCAAAATTAACCAAAATTCACCTGAATTCAATTAATTTCCGTGCATCATTAATGAAACTTAGTGTTATTTTGCGTATCCGGGCTCATTTCTTGGTATATATATATATATATATATATATATATACCAAGAAATGAGCCCGGATACGCAAAATAACACTAAGTTTCATTAATGATGTAAAATAGAAAAATGAAAAAGGGCTAAAAAATACCTCTATTATTTAATAGTAAATGATTTAAATTCACGCTCCGTCCACCTTTTGGTCCAAAAATGCACACAATGTTATTTTTGAACCAAAACATGGACGGAGCATGAATTTAAACCATTTGTTAAACGATAGGGGTATTTTTTGCCCTTTTCCGATAACAAAATACCAAATGCACTCTTAGTTTTCAGAGAGGGGAAAGGGTCAAATTACCCCTATTATACGAAAATGATCAATTTTACCATTCGCTATATTTTTTGTACAAAAATCCTCGATATTAGCCAAGTTTGCAAAAATATACTCTTCTTCCATTAGGACTGTCAAAAATGAAAACTCAATTCACATGACACTAATACTTTGATGAGGCAACAGTACGTGGCATGCCACCTCACCATCCCGACCCATTTTAACCATCCCTCCTTACCGTCCACCACCACTTCCACCGTGACCACCACCATTTTGTTTATGTAACTTGAGAGATGGATTTTTGGTAACTACATTTGTCCGTTAGTGATGATTTTTGGTTCTTCCACCTAATGTAGCCGAATGACCCTGGTAATATGATCTAAAATCTACCGATTGAAACATCAACTCACTTCACTCTTCCTTCTTAAGAAGGAATTTTAAAAATATAAAAGAAAATATATAAGAAGGATTGCTCTGATGGTAAACAACCTCCACTTCCAACCAAGGGGTTGTGAATTCCAGTTACCCCAAGAGCAAGGTGGGGAGTTCTTGGAGGGAAGGATGCCGAGGGTCTATTTGAAAACAGTCTCTCTACCCCATACCCCACTAGTGGGATTATACTGGGTTGTTGTAAAAGAAAATGACCAAAGTAAAACTTGCTCGTAATTAAGTAAAAAAGGGGGAATATTATATCTAAACGACGAATATTTTGACCCCAATTGTCATACATATATTTAAATGGTACGCATTTCCCTCTTTCTTGATTCTCTTGCAGTAGGCTCGATCAATACCAATACAATATTACAGTTGATCATTATCTCAAGTAAAAATGAATTTTAGAACTTTTACATCACACTGGTATCTCTTACTTTGTATTAGAGCTTTATAAATATCTTAATATAAGGTCTTTAGTTCCTTCTATATCATCTGAGAAAATAGTGAATTTTTGTTGCATGTAGATAAACTTAAACATTTTCAAATGGGCGGCCGTGGTGCTGCTGACATGACAATTGGTAGAAGTAGAACATGACATATTACCACCAAAGGATGTGGCTGCTCTTCCCTTACCCAGAGGTCTCGAGTTCGAACCCTGGATATGAAAAAATCCTTTATAGGGAGCGCTATCCCAAATGAGGCTCCACCCGATGCAAATTCGGATATAATCAGGCTCCAATGCGGGTACCGGATACCGTGTGGAGAAAAAAAAAAAGAACATGGCACGTTGATATTCTGTACTAGAGCTTTCTTCAGTGGATAAAGCTTCTTTTCTTTTTTTTCCTTCTACACCTTTTTAGAGGGAGGGAGGTTTGTGGTGGGGGGGGGGGGGGGGTGCTGTGTGACAGAAAGAACATGAACCTAACTTCAAAACATGTACCCAGCTTTGACTTTAAGCAATAAGAACGTCCTTTACACAATATTTTATCCTCTAACGTTCATAATTTGTAAAGTTAAATTCATCTTTGATCAAATAAAATTCTAATGTACATGTGATCAGAAATGGCTCTACAAAATGGGTTAATAAATGGAAAATCCTCTTTGGCGACCTACTCATCTGGTGCATCAGTTTCAGTTCCCCCCTGCCGAATAATTCGACATTTAGGAACCATTTTTTCCAGCATAGATGTTCCTTTGAAGGTAATCATCTGCCAACAGGTCTTTTTGTAGATGACAAGCTACAGAAAGAAAAAGGGAACCCGAACCACTTAGAACTCCCAAAAAAAAATTTAAAAAACAAAAAAAAAAGACGACCAATAACAGATGCAGCAGAGGCTGGGTCACATGCAAAATATACCTGGTCTGGTGGTATCTCTTTGAATCCGAATTTCGTCGTCCATATTGACATTGCTTCCACAGCAGAAGGTAGTACAAATCTTCTTACATTTAAAAATGCAAGCAATTTTTCTATGCACGAGAGCAGCAACTGAAAGTAACCCTGTAAACATTCAAAGCATATGTTCTAAAACTCAGACATTTCGAGAACAATAGCAGAAGACATCACTCATAAGATGTATTTACTATTTACTATCTCTAATTACTTGGCAGGCCCTAAACACGGAATAAGCAAGTATCATAAGAAGCATCATCAAAATTCACAAACTAGTCAACATGAAGATGCTAGATCATTATGTTCCCAATCAATGTTCTCCACCGTGGCAAAAATATGGATTGGGGTAGAGTGGGTGTTAAGTGACACCAAGTTTGGGTCTAAATGAATCTTAGTTTACCAAATTAGACTCCATCACGACCCTCTTGAAGAGAAAAGACCTGATCAGTGAAGACTAATATAAAACTAAAATGCTGCCGACCACCCTGTGGCCAGTAAATTTTAGAGGCTGCTGAGCATCTTCCAATCCACTAGGAGTATTAAGATCAAGCAGGAAAATTGTCTAAAAGAAATGACCCAATCAGTCAACCAACCATTTTTGATACATTAAGCAACTACTGATCTTGAAAGCCTAAATCTGTATAAATAAGGCAATACATTCAAATTTGGGCCTTCCGGTAATGCAACTATATGTAACCCAATCAAATACTGAATGGACTTTAAGGAGTATTTGACAAATGTTAAAGCAGTGAAAGTTGAGAGAAAGTCAATTTGATAGAAAATAAGTGGGGCCTTTTTTGGCGAACAGTTTCAAAGCCTTTACCTTGCCTTGGCTATCAATACGTGTTGCCACTAGAGGAAGCTCTGCAATATCCGGACCAAAAATACGGAGGATCCCAGCTGATACTACTATTGAGCTGCAACAATAACCAAATAGCATGTTAAGTTGTGTAATCAAAATGTGCTTAAACAAGTTTCAAATGAAACAAACAGCAACACTTCTTACTTTACAGTCAATATAGCACAGTACATGCCCCCAAAGTCTTGGCCCCTAATATTCCTTCTGCAAAGAAGAACAAATATCTTAGATAACAGCAATGGCGAAATAAATGAAAATCCACTTCACCCTGCATAACAACCAAAAAAAGCTTACCCATAGACCATAGATGGAATGAAATCACGTCCAGTTGCCGAATCAACAATAGGATCGAAGCAATCCTGAAAAGTCAATGGTTATGCTATTGATGCAAACTTTTTCCGCTCATTTCTCATTAAAAAAAAATACAATCTATTTTATGAAATATAACTCAAAGTAACAATATGGAACAAGGAAAAACTAGAGATATAGAGAGAAAGAGAGAAGAGATTTTTATTTCTTCTTCAATTGTGTGTATTTTCCTATCTATTACAAGGCCTTTATATAGGCATGAAAAGTGAAGAAAAATATGTCATTGAATATGTCATTAAGCATTTGAGAGGAAAATCATGGAGGAGGTTATGGAGTTACAATCATAACTCCATAATTGTTAGAGTATTGGGAGTTATGGAAATGATGGAGAAGAGTAGACATCCACCATAATTTAATTTCTTATAACACTCCCCCTTGGATGTCCATAGATGATGTGCCTTGTTAAAACCTTATTAGGAAAAAATCCTATGGAAAAAAAAATCCTAGTGAAGGAAAAAGATAACACATGTTTAGAAATATGTCTTTTGGTTGTCTCGTTAAAAACCTTGCAAGGAAAACCCAGTAGGACAAAACTTTGTAAGGGAAAAAGAGTACAACGCGAATTAACTCCCCCTGATGAGAGCATCAATTCACATCCTTGAGCCTTTGCATCCCAATCTTGTACACTAGTTTCTTGAAGGTTGACGTCGATAGAGATTTGGTGAACAAATCAGCCATATTATCACTTGAACGAATCTGTTGCACATTGATATCACCATTCTTTTGAAGGTCATGTGTGGAAAATAACTTCTGAAATGTACTTTGTCCTATCTCCTTTTATGTCCTCCCTTCAATTGGGATATGCATGCTGCATTGTCTTCATACAAAATTGTGGGTAGTTTGTCACACTTCAAACCACATTTGTCTCGAATAAAATGTATTATAGACCTAAACCAATCACATTCTCGACTTGCTTCATGAATAGCAATTATCTCAGCATGATTAGAAGAAGTAGCCACGAATGATTGCTTAGTCGATCGCCAAGATATGGCAGTGCCTCCACATGTAAACATATAGCCTGTTTGAGATCGAGCCTTGTGCGGGTCAGATAAATACCCAGCATCGGCATAACCAACAAGATTGGGATTGCAATCATTGCCATAAAATAAGCTCATATTGGTAGTCCCTCTTAGATACCGCAATATATGTTTGATTCCATTCCAATGTCTCCTTGTAGGAGCAAAGCTATATCTTGCTAAGACATTAACTGAAAAAGTTATGTCAGGCCTTGTAGTGTTAGCAAGATACATTAGTGCACCAATTGCACTAAGATATGGTACTTCAGCACCAAGAAGCTCTTCATTCTTTTCTTGAGGTCGGAACGAGTCCTTATTCACATCAAGTGATCGAACAACCATCGGAGTACTTAATGGATGTGCTCCATCCATGTAAAACATTTTTAATACCTTTTCTATGTAGGTAGATTGATGAACAAAAATCTCATTTGCCAAATGTTCGATTTGCAAACCGAGACATAATTTTGTCTTTCCGAGATCTTTCATCTCAAATTCCTTCTTTAAATAATCAATTGCCTTTTGGAGTTCTATAGGAGTTACAATAAGGTTTATGTCATCAACATATACGGGAAGTATAACAAACTCCGATGTTGTTTTCTTTAAAAAACATATGGACAAATGGCATCATTTATATAACCTTCCTTTAATAAATACTCACTAATGCGGTTATACCACATTCTTCCTGATTGCTTTAGACTATACAAAGATCTTTGCAATTTGATTGAAAATATTTTTCAGGACTTTTTTTTTTTTAACCCCTCCCAAATTTTTTTTAATCAGGATTTTTCAGGACTTTGAATTATGTGCGTCATGCATTTTAAATTCCTCGGGAATATTCATGTATATCTCATCATCAAGTAAGTCATAAAGATAGGCTGTAACCACATCCATTAAATGCATGTCAAACTTTTCATGGACAGCAAACCTAATGAGAATACGTCTCTTCGTAATCGACACCAGGCTTTTGTGAAAATCCTTGTGCAACAAGGCATGCCTTATATCTTTGTACCTCATTTTTCTCATTCCTTTTAGGTACAAAGACTCATTTATAGCCAACAGGCTTAACACCATTAGGTTTTTTGGACTACAGGCCCAAAAACTTCACGTTTCGCAAGTGAATCCAACTCAGATTGGATTGCTTCTTGCCATTTTGGCCAATCACGTCTTTGTCGACATTCTCCAACAGATTGAGGTTCAAAATCCTCATTATCTTGCATAATGCTAGATGCAACATTGTATGCAAAGACATAATCCACCGCTATATTCAATCGATTCAAATTCTCTCAATATTGATTAGATTTATTGATAGTTCCTTATTTTCTTGAGTCTCAGGTGCTTATTTTCTTGAGTCTCAGGCTCATTGATTTCCTCATGAATCTCAAGATTGATTAAATCATGGGTTTCTTTATGAGACTCTTTCGTAGTGTCATCTTGATCATTTATTTTCCTTTTTCTAGGATTTCTACCCTTAGAACCCAATGGTCTGTCACGTTTTGGGCATGCTTTTGACTCATTAGCTATGACACTAGAAGATTGTCCAACAGGGACATCAATACGAATTGGAATATTCTCTGCAGAGATATGTGATTTTGTTATCCTTTTCAGATCCGTAAATGCATCTGCATTTGATTTGCTATTTTTTGCAAATGGATAATCTTTTGTACCTCTTTTTCACAAATAGAGGACAAGATGAGACAATGATGTATTTTTCACCAAATTTCCCGTTTGGTTTCACCAAATTTCCCGTTTGGTTTCACCAATTTCTCCCCCTAATTTTGGGAAAAATGCCTCATCGAATCGACAATCTGCAAATTGAGCAGTGAACAAATCTCCCGTTAATGTTTCAAGGTAGCGAATAATGGAGGGCGATTCAAACCCAACATATACTTCTAACCTTCTTTGGGGACACATCTTGGTGCGATATGGCGATGCTACACGCACATATACTGCGCATCCAAAAATTCTTAAATGGGATATATTAGGTTCATGACCTAAAACTAATTGCAACGGAGAATATTTATGATAAATTGTCCATCTAAGACGAATTAGCATTGATGCATGCAAAACGGCATGATCCCAAACTGAAGTGGGTAACCTCATTTTCATGAGTAACGGTTTTGCTATCAATTGTAGACGTTTAATCAAAGATTTTTGCAAGGCCATTTTGAGTGTTAACATGAGCTACAGAATGTTACACTTTTATCCCAATTGATAAGCAATAATTATTAAATACTTGGGATGAAAACTCAGTGGCATTATCAAGTCTAATAGATATAATTGGATTATCAGGAAATTGTGCCCGTAATCGAATTATTTATGCCATTAATTTTGCAAATGCCAAGTTGCGAGATGACAATAGGCATACATGAGACCATCTAGAAGATAGATCTATTAAGACCATAAAACAACTAAACGACCCACTAGGTGGGTGAATAGGTCCACAAATATCCCCTTGTATACGTTCCAAAAATGTAGGGGACTCAATCCCAACCTTTGTTGGTGATGGTTTAATAATTAACTTGCCTTGATAACAAGAAGTGCAAGAAAATTTATTATTTAAAATAATCTTTAAATTCTTTAATGGATGCCCATTTGAGTTCTCTATAATTCGTCTCATCATAATTGATCCGGGATGTCCCAATCGATCATGCCAAAGTACAAAAGTATTGGAATTAGTAACCTTTTGGTTTACGATAGAATGTGTTTCAATTGCACTAATTCTTATCCAATACAGACCACAAGATAAAGATAGGAACTTCTCAATAACCCATCTGGCCAGAGACATTCTTGGTAACGATGAGATATTCGAGATTATTCTCATCTATTGTCTCAATATGATATAAGAAAATTAAATTATGGTGGATGTCTACTCTTCTTCATTATTTCCACAACTCTCAATACTCTAATAATTATGGAGTTATGATTGTAACTCTGTAGCCTCCTCTATGATTTTCCTCTCAAATGCTTAATAACATATTCAATGACATATTTTCCTTCAATTTTCATGCCTATACAAAGGTCTTGTAATAGATAGGAAAATACACACAATTGAAGAAGAAATAAAAATCTCTTCTCTCTATATCTCTTAGCTTGTTTTTCCCTGTTCCATATTATTACTTTGAGTTATATTTCATAAAACGTTATCAGCACGAGACTCTATCGTCTCAAGAAGATCTTTGAGAAGACTAAGGTATAATTTTTCTCAAATTTGTTTTTTTTAATTATGACTGATATTATGAAAAAAAAGTTCGTTGTCCTTGAAATTGCGGGCAAGAACTATATGGCATGGGTATTGGATGCTGAAATCCATTTAGATGCAATGGATCTTGGAGACGCCATTAAAGACAAAAATAAAGCATCTACCCCAGACTGTGCTAAGGCCTTGATTTTCTTGCGTCATCACCTTGATGAAGGGTTGAAAATAGAATATCTCAAAGTCAAAAATCCACTTGTTTTCTGGAATGGCTTAAAGGAAAGATATGACAACTTAAAGTTGGCCACTCTTACACAAGCACGATATGATTGGGCTCATCTGAGGCTCCAAGACTTTAAGTCTGTTTCTGAACATAATTATGCGATGTTCAGAATTACTTCTAAATTGAAACTCTGTGGAGATAATATTTGTGACTATGATATGCTTGAAAAACGTTCACAACATTTCATGCCTCCAATATGGCCTTGCAACAGCAGTACCGAGAGAAAGGTTTCAAGAAGTACTCTTAGTTGATTTCTCTTCTACTTGTGGCTGAACGAAACAACGAATTGCTTATGAGAAATCACGAAAATCGACCCATTGGGTCTACACCATTGCCTAAAGTGGATGAGGTGTATTCCCATTATGCTAAGCGTGGAAAAGGTCGTGGCCATGTTCGTGGTCGTGGTCGTGGCCAAGAAGAAATTTTCCTAGTGTTAATCATTCCCTGAAGAAAAATAACTTCCAAAAGTGGAAAGGGAAAGATGAGAAGCCAAACGCAAAGGGTTCAGAAACTGAAATGCTATCATTGCGTGGAAAAGGGCATTGGGCAAATATTTGTCGCATACCAAAATATTTGGTTGAGCTTTATCAAGCATCTCTAAAGAATAAAGGCCCTGAAGCTAATTTTGTCTATGACAATGAATTTGACATCACCCACTTGGAAATGGCAGATTTTTTTTAGCACCCTGATGGAAAAATAAACAACTTAATCAGTGATGGATCTATGGTTAAAGATGATTGAGCAGTTTGATTTTTATATTTTCCTATTCGTAGTATCTAATGAATAAACATCATGTAATTTTTATTGCGCTTAATAATACTGCTTATGTAGTTCTTAAAAATATATGTATTTCCGAAAAGAAAAAAAACTAAAAAGTCAATGTTTCACAAATTTCACAAACAAGAAGTAATATCTAATTAATTAGTGTCCTAGTCTTAGTGAAGTAGATATTAATTAGTGTAACTTAAAGTCTTGGAGCCTCAAATGAGCTCTATCATATCGTGCTTGTGGAAGAGTGACCAACTTTAAGTTGTCATATCTTTCTAAGTCATTCCACAAAACAAGTGGATCTTTGACTGTGAGATATTCTATTTTCAACCCTTCATCAAGGTGATGGCGCAAGAAAATCAAGGCATTAGCACAGTCTTGGGTAGATGCTTTATTTTTATCTTTAATGGCGTCTCCAAGACCCATTGCATCTAAATGGATTTCAGCATCCAACACCCATGCCATATAGTTCTTACCCGAAATTTCAAAGGCAACGAACTTTCTTTTCATAATATCAGTCATAATTAAAGAAAAACAAAGTTGAAAAAAATTATACCTTAGTCTTCTCAAAGATCTTCTTAAGACGGTAGGAGTCTCGTGCTGATAACGTTTTATGAAATATAACTCAAAGTAACAATATGGAACAAGGAAAAACAAGCTAAGAGGTATATATAGAAAGAGAAGAGATTTTTATTTCTTCTTCAATTGTGTGTATTTTCCTATCTATTACAAGGCCTTTATATAGGCATGAAAAGTGAAGAAAAATATGTCATTGAATATGTCATTAAGCATTTGAGAGGAACATCATGGAGGAGGTTATGGAGTTACAATCATAACTCCATAATTATTAGAGTATTGGGAGTTATGGAAATAATGGAGAAGAGTAGACATCCACCATAATTTAATTTTCTTATAACAATCTACAAATAGTTGAAAAACACTTTTTAGGAAACAGAGCAAATCTGAAATAAACTAACCACAAATAATTGCAAAACTAAATATCATAAACCTCTATGAGCATACAAAAAAAACGACGAAGTAACATCGAGAGAATATTAAATCATCTTGGACTACAAAAACGGCAAGTAAAATTCCAAGAATGAAAGTTTACCATGAAATATTACTATGACAAGTTTGTTTGTTTCTCAGGATTATAGATTTCTTGAAGCACCAATTTTCATTTCTCAAAAATAATCTTAAATTTGGTCACGTAAAAATCACAAAAACAAAGTTACAAAATGAAGAGCAGACAACTGAACTCTACACAGCAATCCATCCCGTCTCAGATAAGTTGGAGACTAATAAGTAACACCACACAGTGGACATGGTCATCATAGCCAAAGTCTGCTCACTGAAAGTTTGAACAAACAAAATTCAGGGCTAGTGCTTACATGGAAGATTGAAACAGCTTCTGCTAGTAGCACTCTGGTTTCACGGGAAGTAATTTTGCCACTTAAAAGTCTCCATCTCACATCAAGATCACCAACTGAATTCAAACTTTTTTCCTTTAGCTTCATTCTTACAGCACCCAGGCAAGATTCTGACAGCTTCTCATCTCCCGAGTTCAGCAACTTTTGCAGTGCAGAATAGATCCTCTTGCAATCCACACAACAGAACCATTTTCCTTTAGGCAACTCCTGCGATGCAATTTGCACCATATCTTAACACGAGAATCCAAATAATATACTTTTTAAAAGGAAAAGAGAGGGAAAAAAAGGTAATGAAACAGAATAAAAAGGAGCAGGCCTCCTGGACAAAGAAAAGAGACTTCCATGAAATAATCCTAAAACGCAAGTGGACTAACCTTTAAATCTGCTATCTTGCGTTTCTTCAAGCAGCCAACATGATATTCCTTCTCACACTGGATATGAAATGTGAGTAAACCATTTTAACCATTTACTTGGTTGAATAAGGCAGTTACAAAGAATGTAGAGGAAATACCTGGTCACAGAGGATAACCGTGCGTGGACCAAATCCAGACTTGCTAAAATCATAACATCTGTGTACAAAAAATATACACTTAATCAGACTACAAAAGCTAAGACATTAGGCTTTGAACAACTTTACAAAGCAGACAAACACCTGCATAAAACACATGCTATAACTTCTGCCTCTTCTGGGTTCTTGACAGTACGAATGCAACGTTCAGTTATTTGCTCTATGGGATCAATACCAGAAATCCTCCCAGCAGCAACCGCGTTTGCATTGTGCTCCACAAACTTCTCCCTCTGAAACTTGTTTTCACAATATTTACAGTACCATTTACCACGGGGAACAGCTGACAATGATGCACACCCTGCAATAGACAATTGAAAACACATATTAATACCACTTAAATGGAATATTGAAACTTACCAACAAAGCAACCATAATTACTAAGTGGTGAAAGAAAAAGAAATAAAATAGAGGCAAATCTGAATTTTCTCAAAACTAATCCATAGTTATGTGCTGCTCATGTAAATAGAGACATGGAACCAATTGTGCAAAAGCACAGCTTATTTCTCATTATAAGTAAATCTATAGGATTAAGAGGACAACTAGCAGAGCCTTATTTTTATTTTTTTCTATTTTTATAGGTGAAGTAATAGTTGCTTTTGACTTAATGGTTGTTTCTTCCTTATAAAAGGACCAACAAGAACTTACAGAAGCAGTCCACATTGCAAACTGGGAGAAAAAATTTGACCAGAAACACACAAGGCAAGTAAAAATAATTTTCAAGATCAAGTTAATCAACTAGGCGTTAGGATAATCTTCCCAAGTGTTTGTACTGAATTACATCAATGTTTCAAATTTAATGTGTTGGGAATCATTAGACATAAAGCGGCTCTCATCTAAAACTAAAAGGTCCACTTCAATCAATTCATACTACTTAAAGGCTCACTGCTGTATACTTAGGCTCATTTGTTTATTTAAAGATAGTCTGAATCTCAATCATCCATAGATAGCCTATTAAGTGTCTTATTTTTTCTCTTTTTACAACTATTTCTGTACACTTAAAATCATTAAATGTTATTCGCTTAAAGATTCATGTGATGTGACCTTTTACCACTACTTTATCCATTATCACTGCATAATCACTACCAGCCTTCACCACACAGCAGCCAACCATCTACCTCAACCACTGCCCCAACCACCACGACCAGCAATAATGAATGGCCAACCACCTCCACCACCAACCTCAAGCCCACCTGCTTCGCATAACTACCTCCACCGGTAGCCACAACCATCAGCCATGCACCGCCAGCTTTGGCCACCATCACACAATAACCACCAACCACACACAACCACCACAAGCAACCTTCACCACCATCACGACAACCACCTCAAAACCATGACCGTCGACCACCACCATCCCTGTTAGCTTTTAAAGTGTACTTTATAAAACAAACAGTTTTTACAACACCATGTAAATTAATATTTTCTCTAATATTTTGTGGATATATATATTTAATTATTAGTTTATTTGAATTTCTTATTTATTAGCTTTAAATAAAAATATATTAGTAATCCCTCTCCCATTTTGTGCAACACTTTTCATTTTAGATTGTCCAAAAAGAAATGACATTGTTCTCTTTTGGAAACTACTTAACCTTAGTATCTCGATTTTACCCAATGACATGACTTCTTGGAACTCACTGCCACTCGTTTATGTGGAACTCTTACCACCACTTGTTTAAAAGGATACTTTTGGTACTTTACATATATTTGGTCAAGTCTTCGCTAATTTCTTAAACTCCGTGCCCAATCAAACATCATCACATAAATTAGGGCAGAGTGAGTATATGTTCGATGCCGAGGAAACATGATTTTCCAATGGTCAGATTTAGAAACAATACAGTAATAATCAGATAATGTATTCAAACTCAAACATCTTACTCTTAATAAAAACAAACGAGGCTTTGGTCCACTTGAGAAATCCTTATTCGTCATCAGACTCTTCTAAAATCTTCTACACAACTGAAGGAGATAGTTCAGATGAGAACCGGTGCAGAGCATCACAGAATGTGAACCCTGATCAAAGTTGAAATTGTTTCGGGCATATTATCTTGCTCTACCATATGTTTATACTATTTCCTCTCTACTACCATTCTGTCCTCCTAAAATGTGATGAGTACGCTAAGCTTGAACAAAAACTAAGGAGTTGTGGGCCTACTACAATCTAAACAATCCTGGAAGTTAGACAGTAACTTCCACAATTAGAGATATATGGTTTCTTTTCTTTATCTCTTTTTGCTTATCTTGCTCATGCCTCAAGTTTTTTTCCCTCTTTTGGGGGAGTGTAATGTGGGGTGAGGATGGGGCTTGGTGCTCTAATGCCCAACAACAAATTTATGAGCACTTGTCATAACCTGACCCCACACACCCAAAATGTAAAAGATTAAAAAACAAAAAACAAAAAAAAAAAAAAAAAGAGCTAGACAATGCATGGATGATGAAATAGAACTTGATGGTTTTAATCATCAATTAGAAAGGACAAAAAAACCACATGCACAAAAGAAAGTATCTTGTGGAAATATTAAGGCCCTACAACTTTAACCTTTATGGAAGGCCCTTGGACATCCATCACAAAGCACCAGTTTTCCACCATCTGCGCATATGGTGCACAAGTCATCGCTGTCTGTGACAGAAGACTTACGACCTCTCAATAGGGATAAAGCAAATTCATGTAGAGACACCCCATTGGAAGTATATATGTATCCATAGCTGCAGAGACATGGTACAATGTCAAATATCTAAACTGGAATGCATCAGAAAAACTAGGTTAAGAGCTAAAGAAGATAAATATTCCTTGAAAGAAAATTAAACAGAAGAATGATACTGACGGTTTTTTGCGAGACGCCCAACCTGCATGAGCTTCAAATTGTGATGGACTAACCTAACCATGAGAGGAAGCCAATCAGTATGTCTTACATGACGTTTATGAAACTCTATGAGAAGAACCTTTTTTTTTTTTTTTGAAAAATTATGCAAGCTACAAGAAATGTACCTCACAATTGCAGCAAGAACAAAATATACCAGATCCCTGCTTATAACCAACGAGCAATTTCTACCAATGACAAATGAGAAAATCACAATTATAAAACACGTATAATATTTATATCTCAACTACTAAGGAAAAGGGTAAAAAAGAGAAGGCTCGGTACCTTTCCACGAGAATAATAAGCTACTTCAGTCCCATCGGGCAGTCCACCTTCCTCAAAAACCAACCAATGCATCTTTTGATCCCTAAATGCAATGACGTCGAGTATAAGAAATGTGCTGACAGAAATTCAGAGTAAGCAAATGTCAAAGGAATGGTACCAACTTTTTTGTAATTTTCCATTGGGTCCTAGAGTGCATTGGAACACCAAGAGGACCAACTTTCGAGGAATTTGAAGCTGCAATGGATTTCGACAATCTGAATTAAAGAATACAGGCACCATACAAGTGAGATGTTATATATCAGATGAAAGAAAAAAAGTGGCAATTAATTAGACAAATATTCACCAACTTTTTCGAGATCTTGCCCTGCATATTATCTCTGAATGAATTGCACATCGTGGCAGCTCCATTTGACTGTGGAGCAAAAGCTGGAGTGGATAACCTTGATGGTTCCGAATAGAAGTGCATAAGAAGAGAGAGATGGAAAACAAATGCATTTACCAAGTAAAATTGATTTTCCAGACCAAAAACAAAGTGAAAATATCAAATAGAGAAACATTGAGTAATACAACACACTTGTTTGGTGTCTTCAACTGATCCTTCCTTCCGGAGATTATATGTGCCGAAGATATTCTAATGGACCTTTTCCTTGAATATATTTCCACAGCCCTTACAGCAATAATATAACAGCATTATTACATATTTGCTAAACCATTTCGTCGCATTGAAAAGTTCGCAGGGTGCAAAATAAAGCAGAATTAGTCAACAGGAAAAGATACCAACTTTCTCTTTTTTCTTCCTCTACTTCTTTTTAGTGAAGTATCTGACATAGTTGAAGTTTCGGAGGAATTTGAGTTCGGAAGAGGATCAAACATCCTAAGTTTGCAAAAGACAAGATTAGCAATGTCATAACAGCAAAAACAGAGAGTCAGAGACTACTGAGAAAGCTTCTGACTATACATACACAATATACAAACCAATAAAAACAACAACAAAAAATCAGTGTAATGTCACAAGTGGGGTCTGGGGAGGGCAGTGTGTACGAGCTTTACCCCTACATTGCGAGGTAGAGAGGTTGTTTCTAATACACAACTATACAAACCAAAAAGCAATATAAATTGCCACATAACAATTCGTCAAAGGACATCAATTATTGCTTACATGAAGAAAAATCATAAAGTCAACTATCAAAAAGATCTCAATAGTAAAGAAACATGAGATGACAACAGAGTCCTTAGGTTAGTGTGATTAATATTCTTAAATCCATGCCACTCGTCCAAAATAATAACATTATTTTAAGTTCATGATAAGCATTCTCTTTCTGGGAATATATGATCTTAATAACCAAAAGCGAAAACGGGTTTGATTCCACTCATCATAAAAATAAATCCTGAAAACCAGATGAGGAAATAGAAGTACCTGCCTCACACCAAGTAGGTTTAATAGATCATCTTCCTACAAAATCTAGCCTTGCTTGGACCATTGAGAATGAGAACCTAAATTGCACTAAATAAGTACTCTCTCTGATTCATTTTATGTTATTTACTTTCTTTTTCAATCTGTTTCAAAAGTATGACTTTTTTTATGTTTTAAGTTTTTAGTTCCAACATCCCCATTACTCTAAGGACGCTCCCTTATAGGAATGGTGTGGCATGTTCAGGAAAACAAAATTGAAAGGGTATTTTTGGTATGTTATACAAAATTTAGTTTAAGGTCACAAGATTCTGAATCCTCTTTACAATATATTAAACTTCGTGTTAGTCAAACTAAGACACATAAAATGATACGGAAGGTGTATAAGAAAATTAGAGTCTAGTGAAGCACACAAAAGTATCAAAGCAATCATACGCTTATTTTCATTCAAAACATACCCAGCTTCAACTATTATTGACCGAGTTGGAGTGGCTTCGGATCTTGAAGAGATTATGCATGAATCACAAATTTGGTCAACTTTTCCAGCTGAAGTTGCAGAAAAAGACCCTGGCCACCACAAGAAATCAAGAAAAAGATCATTTACTTGCACTTCAAGAACATGTTACAATGTTCAACTTCACATAAGAAAGCTCACCATTGCAATTCCGACAAATGATAATTTCCTTCACAGGAATCGGACCAATGAAGCTCCGAATTGTTGCTTCCAATTTCTTCAAAGAACCTTTCCTACATTCTTTGACCACATCAAGGAGACTCTTCCCGTTTTCCAGGCAGATATACTGTGATGCACGTCTATATGCTTTACATGCATGGATCTCAAATTTGCCAGGAGGAACAACCTAAAGGAGCCAAAATTGGTATAGAACTTAAATTCATAATGGAAATGTTAAGACCCAAACAAGTACAACGTCAACAAAGAGCAAAACAGAGAAATAGAAATAACAAGTACTCACCCTGGCTCCCTTGCACAGATCACAAGAGCATAGAATTCCATTATCTTTGATTGTTCCCCTCAGTCGAATTCCCTAAATTAAGACAACTTTAGCCTTCAGAATAAGATAAAACTACTGAGACCATATTGGAGCTTTCAGTTCAAACTAGATGAAGAACAATCGATCAGGAAAAGCTAGATAAGCTTTTTGGTAAGAGAAACTGCACAACAAGCTAAATGATGTATCGTAGTGCAGTAATAAATCCATGTAACACGTTGAATGCTAATGCTGCTTTAATGTTTTCAACTCATTTGTCTCCCATTCATGTTCAAGCTATAATAAGCAGAAAATTCTAAACATATATTTTATTCTATATTCATATTGGATAATATAAACTGGGTCCAATTCTTTTCTCCCGTAACTACCCAGCAAGAAACAAGGTTGACCACTGGGGCAACACCAAAATTTCTACACATGTGGTGTTTCCCATCCTTTCTTCTGCCAATAAATATGCATGTCTCTTGTATGTGTCTGTAACAAATAACAACTGCTACTAAGCCTCTATCCCAAATCATCTGTAACCATTCTGCTCTATCCCGACTCAAATCATTCCAAATACGAGTACAACATAGTTAATGATCATGTATTGGCATTTTCATGCAAGAGTTAATGCATAAGAAAATGACAACAACTACGCCTCAATCAAGTTAGGATCTTCTATATGAATCCTCATTGACCATGTTACTTACTATAAACTCATCTCAAACCAATATTATACAAACTAAAATAAATAAATAAAATAATAAAAATACTGGAAGTTCTTTATATTTTCTTAAAGACTTAAAGATCGTATAAATCTAAGAAAGGCAAAACAACTCCGAAAAAAATATTCTCAACTATAGGTCTATAAATAAATAATCCACATTTAGGCCACAATTAAGGCAATTCTAGGAGAATAATTAATTTAAATAATCCACATTTTAAGCTAAGAAAGCATTAATTACCCTCTTGCCACCATTATAGAAAACAGGATAGCCTTCGAGCAAACCGGTCTCGAAAAGCTCCTTAACCGTAGTAGGCCTTCCTATAATCGAAATCCTCTTCTTTGATCCACCAGTATTACTATCATGAACTTCACCACATGTGATCAATTCCCCCTCCTCCAACACTTCCAAATTCTCATCAAGAGGCTCCACATTCAGCTTCAAAGCCGACCTCGTAAACCTCCTACTACTACCTGTAACACTAACATCACGATTTGCTGCCGCCAACGTTGACTCCTCTTTGACTTCAATCTCCACCATCTCCGGAATTCCGGAAATACCCTCCGTTTCATTCTTATGTACAATTTTACCACCGCCTGAATTACACTTGGACGCATCACTCGGTTCTACTCCGCCACCGCCGCCGCTGTCGTCAACATTAGCGGCTCTCTTTAACCGCTTATTCCTCCTGTACACGACGAGTCCGTTCCTATCACGAGCCCTAACCGGAACAACTTCCTCGAACCGAACACCGTGAACCGAACCGTTCGATTCCGGTTTACCGTTACATGGATCACCGGTTTCGATATCAATTCCGGTTCCGGGTTCGAGTTTTGACCGGGGCAACGACGGCGAATCGAATTCACTGATCATCGGTGCCGTTAAAACTGAGCTATGGATTTGTAAAAAAAGGGAGGATTTGTTAACATGAATTGGATTTGTTCGGAATTTGGGGAAAAAGAAGAGTGAAACTAAAACTCTTCAGGGGCATTGGGTAGGGTGATTATTTGGGGGGGGGGGGGGTGTTAAGGGGAGAGCGTGTGAGTGTGAAGATTATGAGAATCCATATTAATGAAGCTGAAAAAATAAACTAAAAGATTTAATGTAAAATTATTTTAATTTTAAAACGCCCATAACTAACTAGGAGTGTAGACTGACTGACATTGCAATAAAATACTTCCGTTTGGAGAAACTTTGCAAAAGCACTTTCGCCATTTATGTACGTGAATAAAATGCAAAAAAAAAAAAAAAAAAAAAAAAGATACTTCTGTCATTTTTGTATTTAGGACTCTTTTGATTGAGAAATTTTATTTTATATGAGACCCAACTATTATGTGGCATATAGTACTTATATGATGCTCCTTTAAATCTTTGCCAAGTGGATTTTGGTCCCACTTTCAACAAAAATTGGCCACCTCCCAGCCCCTAGTACTCTCTCCTCTTCCAAATTTTTGCAATAACTCAATATTTTCATTTACCATAATTGAATGTTCCTAATTCGTTCTTGTAAAGACCCGATCGGTTAAGCATTTGCACTTTGCCAAGAGGTTTGAGGGCGTGAGTAGCTCCGTATGATGTATTACGACTTGTGTGTATCGTCGATTCCGATTTTTGGGTAACTCGGAATTAGTTTAGAAGAATAAATTTCATTGTTGAAGCTTTAAACTAGAAAAGTTGACCAAGTTTGACTTTTGTATATTTGACCCCGAATCGGAATTTTGATGGTTCCGTTAGGTCCGCATGATGATTTTGGACTTGGGCGTATGCCCGGATTTGCATTTGGATATTCCCAGAAGGTTTCGCCGCTATTTGGCGAAAGTTGAAAATTTGAAGGTTAGGAATGTTCATAGGGTTAACCGGGAGTTGACCTTATTGATGTTGGGTTCGGATTATGATTTCGGGAGTTGGTACAGCTTCATTGTGCCATTTGGAACTTGCATGCAAAATTTTACCTCATTCCTGATTGATTTGATATGATTCGACGCGACTTGTAGAAATTGAAAGTTCATAAGTTCGTTTGGTTCGATTTGAGGTGTGATTCGTAGTTTTGACGTTGTTTGATGTAATTTGAGGTCTCGAGCAAGTCCCTATTATGTTATGGAACGTGTTGGTATGTTTCGACGATGTCCCAGGGGCCTCGGGTATGTTCCGGATGGGCTACGGGCCATTTCATTCGATTTTGGACTGCTAGTTTCTGTCACCTGATGTTCTTCATCGCGTTCACGCCTTTACTTCCGCGTTCACGTAGTGTTATGGTGGTCTCAAGTACGTTGTTCTTCACGTTCACGAAGAGGCGATAGCGTTCGTGAAGGCTGAGGGATTTATGTTGTCGCATTCGCGTTCTTAGTTACACGATCGCGTATTAGAGAAGTTGGAAGGGCCTCAGGCCTTTCTTGTCCGCGATCGCATGGGTACAACTGCATTCGCATAGTGAACTGGAAGCTGTGTGTCGCATTTTTACGCATTCGCAAAGAAGGTTTGGGCAGTTGTCATCATTTTGTCTTCGCGATCGCGAGTGATGTTCTGCTATTGCGATGAGTAAATCACTGGGCAGAATATAAGTACTCTTCGAGAGCTTTTGATATTTTGTAACTTTTTGAGTTAGAGAGCTCGGATTTGGGTGATTTTGTGGGGGAGGGGGTATTCACGTGTTGGTTTGGGGTAAGTATTCTTTATCCCAATTTGATTATATTTCTTGATTCCATCTTTGTTTTTAATATTAAATTAATGATTTGAATGGGAGAAAATGGGATTTTTTGTAAAATCTTTCAAAAATGTAAGACGAGGATTTGAAGGCCGATTTGATGTCGGAATTTTATAATTTTGGTATGGTTGGACTCGTATCGGAATGGGTATTCGAATTTTATCGGATTTTGAGGTGCGGGTCCGGGGTTGACTTTTTAGTTTTCTTTAAAGATCAAAGCTTTATTATTCTGAATTGTTTCCTGTGGTTTTTATTTATGATATAAAGTTATTTTGGCTAGATTTGAGCCGTCCGGAGGTTGTTTGACACGAGAAGATCATTTTAGAGTATCGGCTTAGCTTCTTTGAGGTAAGTGTCTTGCCTAACTTTGTGTGAGAGAACTACTACCCCTTAGGATTCTAGTTGATTGTGCTATTTGTGTTACATGAAAGTCGTATACGCAAGGTGATAAGTGGGTACACGGGCTATATGTGGTATTTCACCAGATTAGGTTATCTAGACTATTTCCATGCCTTTAATTGAATTGTCCTAACGTGCTATGTCTCTCATTGTTAATCTACTTTTATATGCTTTATTTGACGTTGTTAGCACTTATTGTACCCTTTACTAGTCATTTTGCACTTACATGCTTTAGTTAAAGTTATTGTCTTCCTTATTGTCTTGTTACCTTTTAATTGTTGAGGCCCTTTCACGATTCCGTGCCTATTTGCTACTTGTCTTAAGTGTTTTACTTGCACACCTTAGTTGTCACGCACTTTACTTGTCCTGTCATTTTTGTAATTTTTATTGCATTTCTTTGATTATTATGTGGTTCCTTTATTGCTATGTACTCATACCCTTTGATTGTAGAAATCCATATAAATTGAGTTGTTGGGTTATTTTTGTTAATTTAAATTGCTTGTAGATCAGGTTGCACGCCGCAACATGTGAAATAAGGGACGATTGTGATATGATGATACGGTGGGATCGGGTTGCACGCTGCAACAGGTGAAATAAGGGAAGATTGTGATCTGTTGATACGGTGGGATAGGATTGTACACCGCAACATGTGAAATAAGGGAAGGTTATGTGATATAGTGAAATAAGGGATGATTTGATATTGATACAGTGGGAGTGGATTGCGCGTCGTAATAAATTTTATATGTTATTCTTGATATTGATATGGTAAAATAAGGGAGTATTATGTTCGATAGGATAGGTTTGCGCGCTGCAATGGATTGTGTGTATTGTATTTATTGTTGTATTGTGTTAGCTTTCGGTATTTTTCATATGAGGTTCTGAGGACTGGTATTTTTGGATTTACTGATTTCGAGGATTGAGTTGTTTTCATTAGTTTACTGTTTTTCCGTCATTTCCTATTTTCCTTTCCTATTATGATTATTTTGGTGAATTAATTTTCAAAATGAATTTACTACGCTGAGTCATTCGCTCATACCCTGCTGAGTTATCTATAACGTAACGGTTTTAAATAAAAGAATTAATAACATGCTTACCTTATGTGACTCTTAATAAAACTCATCGTTTCATTCGACACTTTACTATTCTTAATAGTTGTCATATTTCACTTTAATTAATTTTTCAACTTAAACTCCTTACCCTATATGATGTTTTTACTTTACCAAAAAATCGTTATTATGTTTTAGTTTAATAAATTCTATACTTAATTCAGTAACTTATCTGATGCTTTATTTTACTTAAAAATACTATTCTCCTCACCTAAATGATTTCAAAAATAAACTCGTTTTCTCATTTGATCCACTACTTTATTTAAGGTTGTTATTATGGCTTATCGTATATAAATAAACCTCTCGAACATTCCATTTAGCAATCTACACGGATACGATGTACATGACAACACGTAGACCTTGTCGTGCGGAAGTGATTTGGGAAAAATGTAGGCACGAGGTGCCATCCTTGATAGATTTGAAAGTTGTGACTTATGATTTGAGATTTACGAGGAGTGGTACCTTAGGTAGTTCTTACTGTGACATATGTGTTGGGTATGAATGGATGGATTGAGTAGTCATTGGTTCCACATACTTGAGTTCATTCATATTTCATTTGTATCCTAACTATATTGTTACTTTATTGCATGGTTATTTCTTGTTGCTATTCGCGCTCTCATTATTTTCACCGTTGATTGTAAATTCATGATTCTTTTGATGTTGGTCTTACATTGACGTCCTTTCCTTATTAGCTCTATGTTATATCCGTACAGGTTTACATGTCTGATAGGTCTCTTGACCTGGCCTCGTCACTGTTCTACCGAGATTAGGCTCGATACTTACTGGGTATTGTTGTGGTGTACTCATGCTACGTTTCTGCATATTTTTGTGCAAATTCATGTATTTTTTATCTAGTTTGATTAAAACTCATGCATGTGCGACTGGAGACTTCAAGGTATACATGTTGACATTCGTAGGCTCCGAAGTCACCTTCTGTTATATTTTATTTCCATTGTTTTCCATTACTCCGGAACAGTGATGTATTGTTATTACTAGTGACTCTTAAAAAAGCTTATGACTTATACTACCGATTTTGGGTTATTTTATTATGTTGAGACATTGCCTTAATGTGTCGTCCAGATAGAGGATGCGGATGTATTGAGAGACCAGTCAGTTGTTTATGTGGGGGTACAACGGATTTTGGCATCTGGGTGATAAGTATGAGCTCGGGAAAATTTAATTGGTTGCATAATTGTCGCGATCGTGGTAGGGTCATGAGGTGGATGATGATTTGAGAATAATGGGTGGTATTAGGGACTATGTGGTTCGTATGGGATTTTTACTCAGTGTGAGGTACATATTACCATTTAAGGCACTAGAGGAAGCAAGTTTGACTGTCATGAGGATGGGCATACGCTTAGTAGATGATTTGGGGTATCTTATGATTGGTATGCCACCTTAAGGGTAATTCAGAAGGAACTCGGGGAAATATGACAGCTTGGTAGTAGCTTGGATCAACACAGTAATAGTATGATCGGGTTCTTTGGGTACATATATTATGATGAGTCTCTACATGTGTTTTATGGCAATACTCTTGGGTTTGGAGACCTGCGTGGCTTGGTTGAGTTAGGGAGATTCAGTTCTGACGACTTCGCTATGTTCAAATGGGTTTCGAAGAGTTCTCGATAGTTTCTACTACGGTTTGAGATGGATATTTCCTACCAGCATGAGGGGCATATTGCGTATTGTGATTTTCTCCTGGATGGGATCAAACGGAATATTTCTGACTGATCGGGTATGTATTATGTTGGTGACTCATAGTTGATTAAGAGATTCTCATGCTCTTCATATGATGGCATTATAGATGTGGTGCACCCTATGGGATTGAGATTTGCATGTACAAGGTGGCGGTTCAGTTCTAAAGGGAAGGTCATGAATTCTTAGATAACATGAACGGTTTCAGATGGCTAGATGAATGTTATTACTACTTGGTATTGCCTGAGGAGGGTTCACATCTCAGAAGGCGCACAGTGTTTTCACTTACGAATGCTTCACCGATATTGCGGTACTCGCCTGATTGATAGGTTGCTGATATTCAGATTATGCTAGGTGGGATGGAAGGCTTATAAATGCATTTCTCATGGGAATAATTGTGTATGAGGGATGTGTTAGTCATTCGAGTGGTGGAGTTTAGATCAACTACGGTGATTCAGGTGTTCTATGGATTTAGAGACTGGGAGTTCTCAAAAGCAGCTTATTTTGGGGTCTTGGACTGTGAAGATGTGGCCAAAGTTAGTTGCATGGCGGTACGTGTTATGGCTAGACCTTTGTGGGCTTTTGGATGGCTATTTATCCATTTGGGGATGACCAAAGTTGATTTGGGAGCCTATCGGTGGGCCCAAGGAGGATGTGTGTTCACATCGGGTCGAATTTGGTGTCATTCGGCTAGAGTTGGCTTGTTCATGTTTTGATATGTTCTATGTGTTACTCTTCTATGCTACAGGGGGGTTGTGATTTGTTGGTTATATGCATATCCGATGCGGTTCTCTTTGGGCCTTGTAGCGGAATTCGAATGAGATGGTTATTGAGGTGTTGATTGCTCCTTAGATATGGTCTTTCCCGTTGTGGTATATTGTGCTATTTACTTCTACATAGTTATGTTCATGCACTTCGTGTACTTGATGTCGAGTTGTGTGTAGTTGTTGATTTTGAGCATTGTGGCTGGAAGTATTTCGCACGGACCGGTATTTGGATGGGTCACGCGTTACAGCGGGGCCATGTTGGGATATGATCCTTTGTATTAGATTCGCGTGTCTTGGTCCTACTATATGTGATCGGTTTAGAGCATTGCATTATAGTGGTACTTGTTCATATGATGAGTGGTTATATGTTTCTGCGTGTTTCTTTCATAATCGCCAATGTACGATTTTGCACAAGGTTTTATTTTATATTAGATTCATTGCCGATATTAGGTTTGTTTTGAGTAGCTACAATGATTGAGAATTTTTTCTACGAGTATGTGAGTCGTGTGGTATATCATGTGATTATGTGTGGGGTTATAGCTATGGCTTGATATAGCTTGTTCTAAGTTATTCAGTATGTGTATGCGAGATTCGAGTCTTGTAAGGAATTTCGGATGTTGAGAATTGAGTTTCGAGGTTTATGGGCTAAGGTAAAAAATAATGATCTTTAGTTATGTCGTATGGGTAGGCTTACATGGATTAGGGTGATGTGGGATCACTCCCGGGTGTATTCATGATAAGGTTACACAGTGATTCGACGGCTTTAGAATGACTCTTGGCACGTTTGAGGACGAACGTATAATTAAGTGAGGGAGAATGTGAGGACCCGATTGGTTGTTTTGAGCATTTGCACATCGCTCAGTTGTTTGAAGGTGTGAGTAGATCCGTATGATGTATTATGACTTGTGTGTATCGTCGATTCCGGTTTTCGGATGATTCGAAACTAGTTTAGAAGAATAAATTCATTATTGAAGCTTTAAATTAGAAAGTTGATCAAGTTTGATTTTTGTGTATTTGACCCTGGATCAGAGTTTTGATGTTTCCGCCAAGTATAACTGATGATTTTGGACTTGGGCATATAACCGGTTTTGCATTTGGATATTTCTATAAGGTTTTGGCACTATTTGGCGAAAGTTAGAAATTTGAAGGTTTGGAATGTTCATAGGGTTGACCAGGAGTTGACCTTGTTGATATCGGGTTCGGATTTTGATTTTGTGAGTTGATACAACTCCGTTGTGCCATTTAGAACTTGCATGCAAAATTTGACGTATTTCGAGTTGATTTGATATGATTCGACGCGAGTTGTAGAAATTGAAAGTTCATAAGTTTATTTGGTTCGATTTGAGGTGCAATTCGTACTTTTGACATTATTTGCTGTAATTTGAGGACTCGAGCAGGTCCACATTATGGTATGGAACATGTTGGTATGTTCGATGGGATCCCGGGGGCCTGGGGTGTGTTTCGGATAGGCTACGGGCCATTTTATTCTATTTGGATTGCTGGTTTCTGTCAACTGATGTTCTTCATCGTGTTCGCGCCTTTACTTCCACGTTCGCGTAGTGTTGTGGTGGTCTCAGGTATGTTGTTCTTCGTGGCCGCGAAGAGGCGGCCGCGTTCATGAAGGTTGAGGGATTTATGTTGTCGCATTCGCATTCTTAGTTACGCGATTGCGTATAAGGGAAGATGGAAGGGCCTCTGGCCTTTGTTGCCGCGATCACATGGGTACAACCGTATTCACGTAGTGAGCTGGAAGCTGTGTGTCGCGTTCGCGACTTCTTTTACGCGTTCGCAAAGAAGGCTTGGTCAACTGTCATCATTTTGTCTCCACGATCGTGAGTGATGTTCCGCGATCGCGATGAGTAAATCACTAGGTAGAATATAAGTATTCTATTTCGAGGACTTTTGATATTTTATCACTTTTTGAGTTAGAGAGCTCGGATTTGGGCGATTTTGGAGGGGGTATTCACGTGTTGGTTTAAGGTAAGCGTTCTTTATCCAAATTTGATTATATTTCGTGATTCCATTTTTGTTTTAACATTAAATTAGTTATTTGAATGAGAGAAAATGAACGGAAATGTTAAAAAAAGTTTTCCCCTCGCATCTCGGTCACTTTTACTTTTTTGTTATTTTGTAATCCCCAGGGTATGATACCTTATAGCTTTACAGTTACAAGTCATTTTCTCATTACTTTGGGTCTCTCATTTTCTATTTTTATTGGCATTTTAAAATCTTTCAAAAATGTAAAATGAGGAGTTGAAGGCCAATTTGATGTCGGAATTTAATAATTTTGGTATGACTGGACTCGTACTGGAATGGGTATTCGAATTTTGTGAATTTTGTTGGGTTCCGAGGTGCGACATGTAGTTGACTTTTTGTTTTCTTAAAAGATCAAAGCTTTATTATTCGGAATTGTTTTCTATGGTTTTTATTTATGATATGAAGTTATTTGGCTAGATTTGAGCCTCCCGGAGGTTGTTTCACACGAGAAGGTCATTTTAGAGTATCGGTTTAGTTTTTTTGAGGTAAGTGTCTTGCTTAACTTTGTGTGGGGGAACACCTCTTAGGATTCAAGTTGATTGTGCTATTTGTGCTACGTGAAAGCCGTGTACACAAGGTGAGAGTGGGTACATAGGCTATATGTGGTATTTGACCGATTTAGGTTATCTAGACTCTTTCCATGCCTTTAATTGAATTGTCCTGACGTGTTGTGTCTCTCATTGTCAATATACTCTTACATGCTTTATTTAACATTGTTAGCACTATTATACTCCTTACTTGTCATTTTGCCTTTACATACTTTAGTTGAAGTTATTGCCTTCCTTATTGTCGTGTTGCCTTTTAATTGTTGAGTCCCTTCTATGATTCCATGCCTATTTGCTACTTGTCTTAATTGTTTTACTTGCACAACTTAGTTGCCATGTGCTTTACTTGTCCTGTTATTTCTGTAATATTTGTTGAATTCCTTTTATTACTATATGATTATTCTATTGTTGTGTACTCATACCCTTTCCTGTAAATTAAGTTACTGAATTATTGTTGTTAATTTAAATTGCATGTAGATTGGGTTGCATGCCGCAACAGGTGAAATAAGGGAGGATTGTGACAAGATGATATGGTAGGATCGGGTTGCATACTACAATAGGTGAAATAAGGGAGGATTGTGATATGATGATACAGTGGGATCGGGTTGCACGTCGCAACAGGTGAAATAAGGGAAGATTATGTGATATGGTGAAATAAGGGAGGATTTGATATTGATACGTTGGGATCGGATTGCGCATTGCAACAGATTTTATATATTATTCATGATATTGATATGGTGAAATAAGGGAGGATTGTGTTTGTACGGTGGGATCAGATTGCACACCGCAATGGGTTGTGTGTGTTGTATTCATTGTTGTATTGTGCTAGTTTTCGATATTTATCATATTCTAAGGACTATATTTTTGGATTTACTGATTTCGAGGATTGAGTTGTTTTCATTAGTTTACAGTTTTGCCGTCATTTCCTGTTTTCCTTTCCTATTATTATTATTTTGGTGAATTGATTTTCAAAATGAATTTATTACGCTGAGTCATTCTCTCATACCCTGCTGAGTTATCTGTAACATAATGGTTTTAAATAAAAGAATTATTAGCGTGCTTACTTTATGTGACTCTTAAGTTAAAACTCGTCGTTTCATTCGGTACTTTACTATTCTTAATAGTTATTATATTTTACTTTAATTGATTTTTCAACTTAAACTTCTTACCCGATTTGATGTTTTTACTTTACCTAAAAACCGTCATTATGTTTTAATTTAACAAATTCTATACTTAATTCAGTAGTTTATCTAACGCTTTACTTTACTTACAAATATTATTTTTCTCACCCAAATGATTTCAAAAATAAACTCGTTTTCTCAGTTGATCCCCTACTTTATTTAAGGTTGTTATTATGCCTTATCATGTATAAATAAATCTCTTGAACATTCCATTTAGCTATTTGCACGGGTACTATATACATGATAGCACGTGGACCTTGCCGTGCAGAAGTGATTTAGAAAAAATGTAGGCACGAGGTGCCATGCTTGTAAGATTTAAAAGTTGTGACTTATGATATTATATTTATGAGGAGTGGTACCTCAAGTAGTTCTTGTTGTGACTTGCGCATTAGGTACGATTGGATGGATTGAGTTGTCATTGGTTCCCCATACTTGAGTTCATTCATATTTTATATGTATCCTAGCTATATTGTTACTATATTACCTGGTTATTTCTTGTTGCTATTTGCGCTCCCATTATTTTCACCGTTGATTGTAAATTCGTGATTTTTCTGATGTTGGTCTTACATTGACGTCATTTCCTTGTTAGTTCTATGTTATATACTATACAAATTTACATGTCTGGTAAGTCTCTTGATCTGGCCTCGTTACTATTCTACCGAGGTTAGGCTCGATATTTACTGGGTAGCACTGTGGTGCACTCATGCTACGCTTCTTGCACATTTTTGTGCAGATCCATGTATTTTTGATCGAGTTGGATTGACACTCATACATGTGCCGCTCGAGACTTCAAGGTATACCTATTGACATTCGCAGGCTTCGAAGTTAGCTTCTATTGTATTTTATTTTCATTGTTTCCCATTACTCCGGAACAATGATGTATTGTTATTACTAGTGACTCTTATAAAAGTTTATGACTTGTATTACCTGTTTTGGGATGTTGTATTATGTTGAGATTGTTGGCTTATTATAGAAACCTTTTTTCCTACTTATTAGTTATTTTGTTAGAAATCTATTATTTAATTAGCATGTGTAAGGCTTACCTAGTCTTAGAGACTAGGTGCCATCACGACATCCTACAGAGGGAAATTAGGATCGTGACAGTTCTTTTTTCTTCTTCTCTCAAGCAATTGATCATTTTTCAAAGAGGCTCAAAAGTCAAACCCATAAAATATTTTAAAAAATATGAAGTTTATTTTCTCCCTTTCTCGCTATCTTTTTTGTTCAAATTTCTCTATCCTCTCTTTTCTCTTTTCTTTCTCCATGAAAATGGCGAGAAGCCATAAAAAATACCTCTGAAAAAAATTCAAATAAGATTGGTCAAGTATCTGCAGAGCTATATTTGTTAATTTTGACTTCAGTTTTATCGAGAGCTAGAGTAAAAAATCAGATTTTTCTCTCAGCAAACAATCTCTTTTCTGAAAAAAATTCTGCAGCAATTTGCCTTGACAAGTTAAATGGATGGGGTTGTCTCCCTTTAGTACTTTGTTTCTCACTCATGACAGTCATAAAGATTTTTTATCTGAGTTAAGTTTTTTTAAAAACTCAAGGAGTGGGCAAGAGCGCCTCCCAAGGTACCAATTAAAATAAAGACACATAAGCGGTGTATGAAATGTGGAGCTAATAGTAACAAACCCATCACATAGATCTGTTGGGAGGACGAAGATGAAGTGTTAAGGGAAAAAAAGGGAATAGGAAAGAAAGTGGGACGGGCAATTGCTTTGACCAAGGGAGAAAATATATTAGAAAAAATGGGCCCACAAATTCCAGATGTCACTAAATAATGGCCTCACACAAGTATTTCATGACATATTATACTCAAAATAAAATTTCGTCATTTGATTGGTTGGCGACCTTTAACAATTGTTTCAACAATCTGCAACAAATTCCAAATTAAAAATTAGTAAATACAAAAGATATTGTCATTCATTATAGGTATAAAATCTGTAATTCTTGGACCTTTTATGCATTTGTTTAGCATATAATTTTTTTTACGAAGTTGGGTATTGGTAATTGAATGGAATAGAAGGTTTTCCGATTAAATGGGTTGCATTTAATGTTTTTTGTTTTTGTTTTTTGGCTTAATAATTTCTTGGTGGCTATGTTAAAATATTTCACTAAAGAGAATGTCTAATAATTACATGTTATGAAAAAAATTCCTCAAAAGCTTAAATATATACAATGTTCGGCTTTTTTCTTCTCAAATTTGGGTAAAAACAATTCATATTATTACTATATGTTTGTATACAGTAGAAATCGGGCTTGGAACGTGAGGGGCTGAAGATTGACCCCAAATCTCACCGAGCCAGAATTCGAGATCAGAATGTCTATCCTCGAGAATATTGAATCCGTGATCCCAGAATCGACACTGACCCCGAACGAGCTCGAGGAAGCATTATCAGTGTAACCAACAGAAGACCTAAATAACAGAGGGCCGGTACCGTGACCGATTGGATATTATGGCGGAAATCTCGACACGTATCAATAAGGGACTAGCAAATTAGTGAATCAGGAGATTTTTACCTTTTATAGAAATGTACCTAATATATGACTCCCCTACCATATAAAGGGGGAGGGGTTGATTACTTGTAAAGACATTATAACAATCATTCAGAAGCAATATAATATTATTTTCTCCTTAAGTTCTTATTCAACTGTGTCTTGACACTGATTGAAGTGCATTCTGTTCAAGGGTGGCTCACCCTCCAAGGTTATAACTATTCAATTCGTGTGGTTTGAATTTACTTTATCATACTTTATTTCAATTGCAATTTAATTTATCACTTTGTATCAATTTAATCCACGTATCCTTAAAATTACTTACAAATTCAATTGTTATCCGATTTTGAGAGTAAACAGTTTGGCGCCCACCGTGGGGCTAAGCACAATAGTGGTTATTTGATACAAATTTTTCATAACACACACTACTTTACACTTATTCTTTGAAGTGCCTCTAATTTCACGTTAAAGCTCAAAATGTCAAACTCATAATTGGCACCCTTATCTCTGATACTGCCAAGTACAAGTATAGTTATTCGTCTGCCTTCGGTGTGTGAAAAAGTGGTGGGCCTTGGAGGAACTCAAGCGATATTTATCGAGTCCACCACTTTTTCACACATCGAAGGCAGACGAATAACTATACTTGTACTTGGCAGTATCAGAGATAGCAGTAAGTGGAGTCCCGGTCCAGGAAGAGCAAGGTACACAATTTCCAATTTAGTATGTTAGCAGGACTCTAGGTGAGGCCGAAACTAGGTACCCTCACCTAGAAAAATTGGCGCTCACTTTGTTAAGCGCCTTAGGAAACTGAAACCATATTTTCAGTGCCATCCTATATACGTTGTAACTACTTACCCATTGCAAAATATAATGCATAAACCCGAACTCTCAGGACGATTGGCCAAATGGGCCGTGGAAATCAGCGAGTACGATATTGAGTATCAACCGAACAACCGTTAAATCTTAAATTTTGGCAGATTTGTGGCCGACTTTACACCGGCCCTAATACCCAAGGTCGAAAGAGAGTTGTTGGTAAACTTTGGGATGTCTTCGGGAATCTGAACCCTCTTTAAGGATGACGCCTTGAACGTAAAAGGGTACGAACTTGGCATCGTATTGAAGCAACCTACAAGCAATTTAGTTAGACAATCTATTAGAACTGTGAAATTGAGTAACAACGAGGACGAATATGAGGCCATGATTGCAGGTCTCGAACTAGCCAAAAGCTTGGGGGTGGAGGTGATCGAAGCTAAGTGCGACTCCCTCCTCGTGGTGAACCAAGTTAATGGGATATTCGAGGTCAAGAGAAGAGCGAATGCAAAGGTACCTAGATAAGTTGCAGGTAACATTACATCAGTTCAAGGAGTGGATTTTGCAACATGTACCTCGAGATCAAAACAGTGAGGCCGATGCCCTTGCAAACTTAGGATCATCAGTCGAAGACGACGAGCTCAACTCGGGGATAGTCATACAACTCATAAGATCAGTAGTGGAAGAAGGTCATGCTGAGATAAACTTTAAGAGCTTGACCTGGGATTGGAAAAATAAATATGTAGAATATCTGAAGACTAGAAAACTGCCCTCGGATCCAAAGGAATTGAGGGCCTTGCATACGAAGGTATCCTAGTTTAGCTTGTTCGAAGATGGAATCCTGTTTAGAAGAACATTCGATAACCCACTAGCGATATGTATAGGACTACGAGATATCGAGTACGTTCTGAGGGAAGTTCATGAGGGCACCTGCGAAAATCATTCAGGCGTTGAATCATTGGTTCGAAAGGCAATCAGAGCGGGCTACTACTGGATTGACATGGAAAATGACGCAAAGGAGTTCGTATGAAAATGTGATGAATGCCAAAGACATGCTACAATGATTCACCAACCTGGGGGCTGCTGCATTCGGTTTTGTCACCATAGTCGTTCATGAAGTGGGGAATGGACATCGTTGTCCCTCTTTCATGGGCACCCGGTAAGGCTCAATTTATATTGTTTATGACTGAATATTTTTCTAAGTAGGTGGAAGCACAGGCATATAAGAAGGTCAGGGAGAAGAAAGTCATCGATTTTATTTGGGACCACATCATATGCTGATTCAGAATGTCGTTCGAGATCGTGTGCGACAACTAGAAATAATTTATCGGCAGCAAAGTAAGCAAGTTTCTCGAAGATCATAAGATCAAAAGGATCCTATAAATGCCCTATCACCCCAGCAAGAACGGATAAGCAGAATCAACCAACAAAACCATACTCCGAAACCTTAAAAGGAGGTTAACTGACGCCAAAGGAAAATGGAAGGAAATCCTACCCGAAGTCCTATGGGCATACCGTACAACCTCGAAGTCCAGTACCGGGGTCAGCCCTTTGTCATTGGTTTATGACACCGAAGCTCTGATATCGGTCAAAGTCAGAGAACCAAGTATTAAATTACGATATGCAAAAAAGGGATCGAATGATGAGGCCATGAGTACGAGCTTGGAGCTGTTAGATGAAAGGCACGAAGCCGCCCTTGTCCAGTTGGACGCCCAAAAATAGCGGATCGAGAGATATTACAATCTAAGGGCCAACCTTCGACACTTTTATACCGGGGACTTAGTACTAAGGAAGGTCACACCAAGCACCCGAAACCTGAATGAAGGGAAGTAGGGGCTGAACTGGGAAGGACTGTACCAAATTATCGAGATCATCAGAAAGGGATCCTACAAACTCGAAAAAATGAACAACGAGCAAGTACCGAACAACTGGAATATAACTCACTTGAAACTATATTACTACTAAGGTATGACCCCATTATTTCTTTTATTTACATTTTGAACTAGCGCTTGCAGGTAACCAATAAGGAACGGTACAAAATTTTAGGTCTGAAAAAATGTGTTGCACTCTTTTTTCCTTGAACCGGTTTTGTCCCAATTGGATTTTCCGGCAAGGTTTTTAACGTGGTAACAGTGGATCGTGCTAACTTATAATAGAAGTTCGATCATGAATCAGTGTCAAAGATTGCATCACCAGTATCTAATGCTTCTCTCTATGATCAACCTCGAATACGGGGGGGGGGGCATTACCATCGGATACCAACTTTAGAAAGGAAAGAAACTTCATGATTGAATGGTCTCAGCTCAATCGATCGGATTTATTGTAAGGTCTAAATAGTCAAATAAATCGTGTACACATAGATTGCTCGATCCCTGGAACAAAGCATGTACACATGTATAACTATTATGCATAAGAATAAAAAGAAGTTTCTTCTTTGTGGATAAATATCTTATCTCTTAAAATTTTCCTTGCAATTCTTAAGAAATTTCCTACATCCGATCCCCTAAAGGTATTGAACCCAAGGGCCACCTTAATTCGAGTTCAGAAAATCATTCTCACTCGGGGACTGCCATCCGAAAACAAACTCGGACATTCCGAGCTATTGGAGCTCGGGGGCACAAGACCTATTAGGCAACACCCAAATTTTAAAAGCTACGGCCATCCCTACTCGGAGACTGTTATCTTAGGCAAGCCCGGATAACTCAGGATAACGAGCCCACTAGGCAATACCCAAACTAAAAAGGCTACGACCTTATTAACACGGCTTAGAGACATCCGAGACCCGTAACAAAAACTACAAGGCCTTAAAATTTCTTAACCGGTTCAAAAAGGCTAACTATAATCTAAAAAGTATAAGTACTTTGGGGAAAATTTTTTGGTCACACCGAACCCCCACGATGCCTTAAACAAAATAATGTTAAAGGCAAGGCTTGTTCAAACCTTCGAACATAACCTAACTATTTCGTGCTAAGGCATTTTAATCTTTGCAAATATAAAAGCAAAGGAAAAAAATTAGCAATTGTTAAAGGGAAAAAAACTTTATATAAATATCAAAAGATTTTTACAAGGGCCAAAACAGCCTCGTTACAAATTTTTACAAAGGCCAAATGGCCTCAACAAAAAAAAGAAAAATACACAAGTACAAAGATACAAAAAACAAAGAAAAAATGTACAAGGCATTTAAACGGCCTGGTCTTCACCGGAGCCTGCCTCATCTCCAGGACCTTCAGGGTCTCCTCCACTGTGATGACCCAAAATGTCATCTTTAAATTAAATAATCATCTCGGTATTTTAAGACCTTGAAAAGCTATATCAATAATTCCTCGTCTTACGTGCGCAATCCATATAATTTTCCGGAAGGTTTTTATGTGAAAAATCGATTAAATTGTGAATTAAAGCTTTAAAACTCAACTGAGCTGACTTCGGTCGACATTTTGAGCAAACGAACCCGGATACAAGTTTTGAACATTCCGGTAGTTCCGTATCGTAATTTGGGACTTGATTATATGCCTGAAATCGAATTTGGAGGCCCCTAGATCAAATTATCGCCATTTAACAGAATCTAGAAATATAAGGCTAAAGATTTCTTAAGTTTGACCGGAGATTTAACTTTAGAGAAAAAGACCCCGGAATGAAATTTTGATGATTCCAATAGTTTCGTATGGTGATTTTGAACTTAGGCACATGTTCGGATTTGGATTTGGAAGTCTGTAGGATAATTCAGTGCATTTTGGTGAAAGTTGGAAAATAGAAGATTTTGGAAAGTTTGATCGAGGGTTGATTTTTCGATATCGGGGTCGGAATCCAGTTTTGAAAATTTTCATAGCTTCGTTATGTCATTTGTGACTTGTATGAAAAAATTGAAGTCATTCAGACTTGATTTGATAGGATTTTGCATCGAATATAGAAGTTGGACGTTCTTAGATTCATTAAGCTTGGATTGAGGTGTGATGCACGATTTTACCATTTTATGATGTGATTTGAGGTTTCGACTAAGTTCGTATGATGATTTAGGACTTGTTGGTGTATTTTGTTGAGGTCCTGAGGGCCTCAGGTGAATTTTGGAAGGTTAACGGATCAATTCGGACATGTATTTATCTGCTGAAATTTACTGGGCAATTTCTGCATTTTTCGCACGTGTATCCGTGAACAGTATCAGTGTACATTACCCATATATAATAGCCGTGTACAATAGCGTGTACAGTATCTGCGAACAGTAATCGTGAACAGTAACACATGTGAACAGTGCCCCCCGAAAATTCTGGACAGTGTAAAGGATGAGCAGTCCGGTTTTCCTCATTTTTTGGACTTCCAAGCTCAGATTTTGGACAATTTTGAGCGAGAAGTTACGGAAATTCTTGGGGTAAGTGTTATTGACTCCCTTGTGATTATATTCCATGAATAAAGCTTCATTTTTGGCTTTAGATTATTGATATTTGAAGAGAAATTGAGGAATTTTCTAAAATTTCATAAAAATAAATTTTCAAGATTTGAACATCGATTCGGAGTCAGATTTGAGTAAATTAGTATGGTTGGACTCATAATTGAATGGGTTGTCGTATTTTGTGACTTTTGTCGTATTCTGAGACGCGGGCCCCACGGGCGATTTTTGGGTTAATTTCGGGTTTTGTTGAAAAATTAGTATTTTCATATGGAATTAATTCCTAAAATATGTATTGAATGAATCGAGTTAATTGTGACTATATTCGGGACATTTGGAGGTCGATTTGAGCGGAAAAGGCATTGCGGAGTAAGATTTTGCTCGGATTGAGGTAAGTAACGATTATAAATCTGGTCCTTAGGGTATGAAACCCCAGATATTGTGTCGTATGACTATTTTGGAGGTGACGCACATGCTAGGTGGCGGGCGTGTGGGCGTACAACGTTGGGGATTGTGACTTGGTCCTTCCGTAGCAACTATAAAGTTGCGTATTTGACTGAAACTATATGATACTTATGTGTTTTGGAAAGAGTTTCTATAAATTGGGCTGAATGTCAAGTTTGGGCCTTGTGCCATAACTGTTTGAACCCTTAGGGGCCTTTTACTTATTATCCCCTCACTTTTCTGATTGAAAATCTATATTCAGTCATGTTATACTTACTGATTTCATAATTTAGTCTTTATTACTCTATTTTTGAAACATATGAAATGTTGTTTTGGGCTGAACTTCTTGTTTTACTGATAGCCCAAGTGGCTTGAGAGGTTTATGACTGAGTGGGACCAAGGGCCTGATCTGTGAGGATATTTATGGGATCGGGCTACACGCCGCAACATGTTGTTACTGATTTATAATTGAGTGAGGCCGAGGGCCTGATATGTGAGGATATTTATGGGATCGGGCTGCACGCCGCAACATGTTGTTACTGATTTATGATTGAGTGAGGCCGAGGGCCTGAGTTATTTATGCCACGAGGTGGCTTGTTATAGCGCTTGGGCTGAAGGAGCCCCTCCGGAGTCTATACACACCCCCAGTGAGCGCAGGTCCCTACTGAGTACGAGTGCTGAGTGACTGAGAGGAATGAGTGGATGTGAGGAATGAGTGATTATGATCTTGGAGTGAATATGAGGATAGAGTGACTGTTATTCTGAGAAAATACATTTACTTCATTACTGTTGCAATGCAGATGTCATATCACTGTTTTGAAAATTATTGGAAGATATTATTTACTGCTCAGTCAAATTTGATATCTGGTTTATTGAGTACGTACTGATATGACTTAAACTGTTAAATTGAAAGTATGACTACTCTTATTTGAAAGTTATTGAGATAACTGTATTTGCATAGCTCGTCACTACTTCTCAGTTCCTTATTTATTTCTGTTACTTACTGAGTTGGTGTACTCACATTACCCCATGTACCTCGTGTACAGATCTAGACACTTCTGGCCACAACAGTTGCTGATTGAGGAGTCAGACTCAGGAGACTATTGAGGTAGCTGCATGACATTCGCTGACCTTGACTCTCCTTTCCTTTCATGTTATAATGTTCTATATTTCCAGACAATGTTTTATCAGTCGGATGTTGTTATCATTTAGATGCTCATGCACTTAATGACACTGGGTTTTGGGGATGGATTGTTTAGTACTTTTGGAGTTATATTCTATTCTAAAAGGTTTTATTTAATATTAACTACTTCTGCCTTTATTTAAAAGTTCTACTGTGTTGAGATGTTGAGTTGAGGCTTGCCTTGTACCACGATAGGCGCCATCACGACGGGTGAGATTTTGGGTCGTGACATCCACCCTCGGACTCGCTCAAGTCTTCAGAATCATCATCATCCTCGGGATAGGCCAACTTCTTGGCCTCGGCTTCGAGCACCTTGACACTCTTAATTTTGGCCGACAAGTCGAAACCTCGAACATGAATTTCCTCGAGGGACTCCCTTCGGGATTTTTGCTTTGTGTGCTCTATGATAGCCTTTGCTCGATCCTTGGCCACATCGGTATCGACCTTATATTGGGGCACCATCTCGTCAGCATCGGCTTTAACCACTTCGACCACCCCCTCCGTCTCAAGCTCCTTGGCCAGAGTCCCTTGATCGAAGGCGACCGAACTTAGCTGAGACTGAGCTCCTCAATCTTTTTGGCATGTATTAAGGCCTTCTCCTTTGACGCACGAAGCTAGACCTCAGCCGAAGCCAATTACGCCTGGGCAGTTTCCATTTCGAGACCAAGCAGTCCATTTTGCTTTTTCATTTTCAGCCTTGACCTTTACCACATCCATCTCTGCTCGAAGTTGGTTGATTCGATCAAGATTTTGTTGGACCTGTGGGTTCGGAGCGTTAATAATTGAGTCTAGCTCATCGTCACTAATCTCAAAGACTTTTACCTTTTCCACTAGGTCAGCATGCTATTTCCGAACCGCCTCTAGCTCAGCTCGGAGTCTATTAACCTCCCCTTTCACGTTGCTCGCTAAGAAGTTTGTAAGCATCTCTCTTCTCAGTGAGCCCTCGATTCTCGGCCTCATACTAATTTAGCTCTTCCCGATACTAGAGAAAAGTCTCGTGATGAAACACCGAGGCCTACAAACACAAAGAGGGAAGTTATGATCATCTATAAATTGATATAAGTACAAATTAGAAGTCATCGAAGAGGTATCTGAATTACCCGATTTAACACCTGTTGAGCTTCATTGAACAGGCATGACGCTTCCACCTCGTTCATCTTGTCTTGGTATTCCTCGATCACCAAGAACCAAAGGTAACTAGCCACCCCCATGGGGGGAGAGAGGACCCGGGCATCCTCCGAAATGGAGATGATAACCGATCATTTCCGATAAGGATCCACGCTTGGAACTAGGAACCGGTTGATTAGCTTTGGGCTTGAGGAAGGCCCGTTTGTTCCCAAAAAGGACTCTTCCTCGGCACCTCTAATTCACTCAATCCGGTGACATCCTCCGTGGTGGTAGAATCCATGCCATAAAAAAAATCTGCGGATGGGGTCGTCCGCTCCATGGGCCCCATCATAGGGGTGAGGCTTCACTGCATGAGCCTCGTTAATCATAGACTCGGTGAACGAAGGCAACTCGGTGATGTCTATCACATTGAGTACATCCTTCGGGTCATTACCCATATCCCGAGAGGTATCGGCCATGGACTCTACATTGGCTCCGACCACGATCTCCTCGTCGGCCTCCCTGGCTCGAGGCAGATTGGCCTCACCTCTCTCTGATTTAGAGGTACCTCGTCCCTCAAACTGTGATCGCATGCGGGCCATCAGTTTAGAGGCTTCTTTTTCTTCTTCTTCTTCTTCTTCTTCTTCTTCTTCTTATTCTTCTTCTTCTTCTTCTTCTTCTTCTTCTTCTTCGTCCCTTAGTTGATAGAGTGAATCCAAAGGTGGGGCTCGAGTGCTGGTACTTTATTTGGTCTTGTACACCAGCTTTCTTTTCGTTTTCTTTTTCTCTGAGCTTGGAGAACTCAAAGCCCTCTTTATTTTCTTCTCATAACCCTGTCTCAGAGTAGGGGACTCGGTGGGGCAATCCTCGTTACCGAATGGAGGCCTCATTGCGACATCCTTGGAAAGACCTGCAAAGGGAAACAGAATGAGTAAAATCTCAGCGACACAAAAGAAAACCAAGTGTTATTCACTCAGGAAAGAAATCTTACCATGAGAACGGGCCTCCCACCGGCCCTTCAAGAGTTCGCGCCATGCGTGCTCGGAATATGGCTTTTGTGACACAATGCCCTGTTGAGGGACTGCATTCGGGACCCGGGTAACAACTGCACCACCACCAATCACCGATAAGAAAAAAGGAAAGGAGAGTAAAGTAAAATTTTGGAAAAATGAAATTTTACTTACGTTTTGTGTTTCATTTCTCGGGGAACGACATGCACTTTGCTGGGATCAAGTCCGAGGTCCTCACTCGGACAAAATGGCATAGACAACCTCGCTTCCGATCTTCATTGATGCTCGAGAATAGGGCTTTACTAGCCCGGCGCGCGAGTTTGATCAGTCCCCCCCAAAGAGTCGGGGACTGTATAGGCGCATAAGGTGGTCAACGGTAAACGAGCATCCATCGATCTTGCTCACAAAGAACCGGAGAAGGATGATGATCCTCCAGAATGAAGGGTGAATCTGGATAAGACACACCTCGTACCTTTTGCAGAAGTAGATAATGACCGGATCCAACGGGCCCATCATAAAGGGATAAGTGTAAACACTTAAGTATCCCTCGACGTGGGTAGTGATATCTTCGACGGGCCCGGGAACCACTACTTCTTTGCCGACCTAGTTGCAATCCTTTTTGACCATGGGGGAGAATTTCTTCAGTGATCTAGCAGATGTACCTCAAGACCTTCTCGCACTGGGCCGGTAAAGGTGAAGGTTTTTCAACTTTAAAATCGGCAGTTACTGAGCACCCGCCAGGGATGAACGTGCTCAGAGGAGGTTCCACCGCTGGTTCCTCACTGGCCGACCATGATGTAAAAGTAGTTTCTTTTTGGGGAATTATTTTTGAAGTTTTCGCCATTTCTTTTAAGATGGAGGGAAAAGATGGAAAAAGGAAGTTAAAGGAATATACTTGACGGTTTGGAATAAAGATGAGCAAAAGTTCTTACAAAGATCTCAAGAAACCAGTGTACAAGTGCTAGAAAATGCAGAGATTTTTCAGGTACAAAAGTAGAGAAAGTTTGGATGTAAAGTTTGAATGAATGGAGAAGAGGGTATTTATAGTTTTCAAACGACGGTTCGCATCCAAGAGTGGCCGATCGGCGACTAACAAGCATTTAATGCCAATTAAGACGTGACTGACGAGACGTTTCACTCATTTTATCATTTCTGACGTGGGGTATCGAGGTGAGAATCGGAAGCTCATATCGTTTCTCGTTGTTTACTCTCCGAAAAACGAGGGGACTATCTGTATACGGTAGAAATTGGGCTCGTCTACGACATGGTAGATCGGGCTCGGAACGTGAGGGGCTAAAGATCGACCCCATGTCCCATCGGGCCAGAACTCGAGATCAGAATGTCTGTCCTCGAGAACATTAAATCTGTGATCCCAGAATCGACCCTGACCCCGAACGAGCTCGAGGAAGTATTGTCAGCATAACCAATAGAAGACCGAAATAATAGAGGGCCGAAATATCCGTGGCCGGTCAGGTATTATGGCAGAAATCTCGGCACGTATCAATAAGGAACCAGCAAATCAGCAAATCAAGAGATTTTTACCTTTTATAGAGATGTACCTAATATAGGACTCCCCTACTATATAAAAGGGGCGGGTTCTGATTACTTGTAAAGACATTGTAACAATCATTCAGAAGCAATATGCTGTTATTTTCTCCTTAAGTTCTTATTCAACTGTATCTTGACAATGATCGAAGTGCATTCTGTTAAAGGGTGGCTCATCCCCCAAGGCTGTAACTGTTCAATTCGTGTGGTTTGAATTACTTTATCATACTTTATTTCAATTATAATTTGATTTATCGCTTTGTGTCAATTTAATTCACGTATTCTTAAAACTACATTGTTATCCGATTTTGAGGGTAAACAATGTCAACAAAACCCGCTTTGAACTTCTTTTGGCAAATCACCTACATATTATCATCTAATAGTTTTTTTTATTGTTTTTATTATCCTAGTTTAATATTTGGAAGTTTACTGTGCCTGTCTATGTCGTATTCTGTTTCTTCTATATATGCAAGCTTCTTTTACTATTTTTCAAACTTTTGCTCTTACCTTTCTGTAGAATTTTTTGGGCTTATTTATTGAACTATAAAAAAAAAGGCTGGGAAAGCTACATAGTATAATACGTAGTGGGTAAAAAATATATTTTCTATAATCTGACATATAATATACATACTTTATACGTATTTTTTTATATGTTTAGCTAGCGAATAAAATTAATTTTGATCGACCGGCCAAATACGTAACTTGACCAAAAAAGTTCATCAGCCCATTTGCTAATGGGCCGTTGTCCCAGGCTCTATTCTAGCCCTATGTGGTTTGTAGGTCTCCCATTCACCCAGCTTATTGGTATTTGAGGAATTTTTATAAAGCAATACGGCCTTTATAGTTCATACAATTAGTATGTTCAAAATCGAATCGAAATCGAAAATTGAATTACAAAAATGGCTTAATGGCTTATTAGTATCGAGTTATTTGATTAACAGGTGGTGAACGAATTGAAATTTTATTATTAACAGCTTATCGGTTTGGGGATGGATTATTCAACTTTCTTATCGGATAAACCGTTAACCAGTTAAATTTTTTTATATTTATATATTTTTATAATTTTATCCATATGTATATTAAATATTCCTTCCACTTATCCACTATTAGAAATCCTAAAATCTAAATTCCGAATTTCTAATTTCCCTCTGATCTCATAACCCAGCCCTCTCGCCTCTCCCTCTCGCATCGCCTCTCACTCTGACTCTCTTACTTTCTGAAAGTTGAGGCAACAGTCAACGCACCAACAACACCACAACAATAACAACCCAGCCGCTCTCGCTTCCTATTCTCTTCTCTAATCTTTTCCTCGTTTCCTCCATACGTCATCTCAAATCTAAGAACCCAGCCGTCAGTTACGGCCATAGCCATGGCAGCAGACAGTAAATTTCTTTCTTCTCCTTTACTTTATTGGTTTTATCTTGTGATACTATTAGTATGTTAAAAAAGTTTAATATATACTGTTGTGCAGCTGTGGTGTCACCATATCACTGTAACCTTAAGTATGCTTTAGATTTCTAGAAGTTGGGCGTAAATCTTTCTTGAAATTAGTATAAGCATATGTATTTTTACAAACCATTTAGCTATATGAACATGAGTTGAAGTTAGTATACATTAGCAGCACCTAGTTGTTAGACCGAGTAGAATTTAAGCAGAATGATGGTACCTTTAAATATGCCTCAGATTGTTTGTATCAGTATGTTGCGAAAATAGGCCTTCGTAATACAGATTTAAATTGGCCGATAAACCGCCCGATAATAATTAAATCCATACCAATCGGTCTGATATCTTATCGGGTGGCTAGCAGATTAATGTATTTAAAAGCTGATAACCAATAAGCCGAACCGTTAAGCGTAAATAACCACCTGATCCGCCCGATAAACAACCCTAGATACAAGGGTGTGATACAACCTGTATCGACTGTATTCGTTGAGCTCAACGCGAAATGCAGAAAAGTAAAATGCTTTTGCTTAGAGTCTAATTCAAGACCTCCGCTTACTAAGCAAGCGCTCTAACCAACTAAGCTACGAGAGCTTGTTGCTCTCCTGTTTCAGTTCAAAACAACTGATCTCTTGTTTTGTGGATTTGCTATAAAATTCAAATATAGCAATATTTGTTGAAAGTATAACTACAAATAGTAAATATAGTGTATATATTTAATGTGTCGCCTAATTTTCCCTAGGGTCTTGTGGCTCAATGGTTCACCAATTCTGTTCTTTGAAATTGCTGTTTGGTTATCAAGTGAGAGAATTACTTTTTGATGTAACAACGTGTACAAACTAGTATAATTTCAAAGGTATGAATTTATTCTGTAATTGTCTATTTAAATAACGAGCTAACGAATAACTGCATCTTTTTTTTGCTGAGATCGTTATTGCAACTTATTTATGAACGATGCCTCTTACTTATAGGATAAAGGAAATAAAACGTTATAAGATCCTTTAAACACAATGAATTTGGATTTATTACATCATGATGGGAAAAAATAAAGTACACTACCACTCTTATCATAAGATATATGTATGCAACTCTTTTTTTTTTTTTATATATATATATATATATATATATATATATGTGCTATAGCTAGTATTTTTATATGTGTAATATATTAAAATATGCCAAAATAAAAAAAAAGAGGCCATTTTAATTTTTAGAGGAAACAACTCACGATCATGATCAAAAAGCCGATCCATGATTTAAAGATTATGGGTTCCTATAGTGATGTCAACAATGTCATGTTAATAACTAGGTTCACAATTAATATTTAGTTATTCAGAGCTAGCAATTGGCGGTAGGATTTCGTCCCGCAACTAGAAGAAGATCGCTTCGGAATCACAGTGGTGTGACTGAATATAGAGCAATCCGTCCTTACAACCTTTGATAAGTAAATTATTTAAAACTTCGAATGAATATTTAATGATTTTTTTCAATACATACACAAGGTATATGCTAAAGTTACGGCGTTCCTGAATACCCGTATCTTAAACTCTAGATCTGCCACTGATCATTACATGATGGAAGAGAGTATAAACAATTGTCATAAGGAGAGAAGGGAATAAGTATATATCAACCCTTTCTTTTTCAAACAAGATTATATATATATATGTCCTCTTTATGCATGACATAACATTTCAACTAATATTTATAAATTATAATGCATCCAATTGACTAATCAACCATTCATAAGTCAGCTCAAAACACAAATTAAATATATTATAAGCTTCATAAATGCAGTTTCACGTAGGAAACATATTGCTCTAAACAAACAACAGTAAGACATTATTGATACAACCACTAGATCATTATTCTGGCCATAGGCCTAATACATAAAACAAGGTTTTTTCATTAAGTAACTTACAAACACACACAAGATTTAATAAAATACTCAATAAGAACTAAGTAAGGACAGGATAATTAACAAATAATCTGCCTTGCCTTTAAGATTAATATATTCTCTCTCTCTTTTTCTTTAAATATTAAAAAACTATAATTCAATTCCTAGAGCCCATCAAAAGACTCCAAATGCCAAAGGATTAGAAGTTGCCCTTAATTTTGACAAGAAAACCATCACCATAAACAAGGCATGCAATTACCTTACCAACATGCATGCTTAGAAAACAAGCACCATCTTTTGCCGCCACCCTTTCATTATCTTCAGCTGACGGTTCCAGTCTTTTCTGTTTACTTCATTTGATGGTTCCAGTCTTTTCCGTTTACATAAGAGTTTTTCGTCTTCCTCCATCGAAAAATCTCGATAAAAGAGAGGTTGCTAACCAAGAAAACTAGCTTAGAGGTCTTATAAATTGGTGATGTTTTTATGAAGACAAAATATGAGTGAGGTAATGACTTAAGTAGGGAGAATGTGATGAATTTTGGGTAAAGGAGAAGGAAAAACGAAAGTAGGAAAAAAGAGTAAAAATGGAGGGTTGAGTTGGCAAGTTAAGAATCTAATAAGGGATATGCCATTGGTACCTTCTCCACTGATCTTACATCATATATGTTATTTCTTTTAATGGCCTTATATTCCTTTCTGACCTTTGATTTTTATATTCTCATGCTTTACTTTTTGTAGCTAGTATTTTAATTATATAAACAACGTACAAGTTTTGAAGTTTAATTTATTATATTTGATCATGAAATCATCATTCACATGGCAGAATTTTGGAAAAACTCTCATGAATTAGGTTTTTCAGGCAAAGTGATTCTCCAAACTATGACATGTACACCTAAGTATTAGAAATATTACCAACGGAGTGTGGTGTGACAAATGTGCTACAGTACTTATTTTTAATGAGAGATTTCGAATACGAACTTTGAGAACAGACAAATTTGATAGAGAGTATTTCCCGCTTTAATCTGCCATCTTTATGTGATTACAAATCAAAATTAGCCAGATGGTTAATTAAACAAAAAAGAAAATATATATTTAGTAACTCTCACTAAAGAAAGAAAATAGTAGAGGTGTTTTGCTTGAATTCTAATTAAAAATATGCACCATTTAGTCTTTTGCTTGATTTAAGTCATGTGTACTGACAATTTTTTTTTTTTTTTTTACATTATCAATAAATTTTAACATGTGATAACAAGTTAATTATTATTTTTACCAGTTAATGTTATCAAGAGAATTTATCTGGAATTATTTATGAAGTAATCTGATTGTGTTAATATTTTTTATATTGTTAGTGCATAGAATTTAAACTCTCCCGGTGTATGAGAGAGATTAACGTGTAGTTACCTTATAGATGACTTGATTATGTATGTGTCTTTATCTAAATCTTGAATAGAATTTAAAACGCTTTCTAAGGTGACACAAGCAGTACTATTATCAGTTTGTACTACCTTGGAAGCTTGTACTAATATACTTTAATTTGATTGCGTAATGCTCTTTCTAGGAAGGATCTTGATCTTTTGATGACTCATGTGGTACATTTAGCCAATGGCTACTAGGTCAATATTTTTATTTATTTATAGATCAAATAATGTTTATTATAGAATTTAACTTATTTACATTGGAAAAATCTTAGACATCCCGTGTTTGTTAGTTTTAAATCAGAAATACATACCTAGACCACACACAAATAACTAGTAGTTTTTTTAAAATTATTACTTTTGATAAACTGATTTTCTTTTACATATTTAACATATATTAGCCTTTTCCGATCGACTTTGGACGGTTTTGCGGTCAGTTCTGCTTCCGACAGATTTTATCGATAATGATCGGACGATTTTTGCCGAATTTCTATTAGTAATAGCTATATCATATATACACATAGTCATGAAAATTTAGTGAAAAAATGCAAACATTTTAGGTTTCAATATTGATAACTTGGATTATTTTAGAACTCAAGGTCATGTATATATGGCTTCATGACCTTTTTTTCTTCTTTAGGCATTTAATATTTGAAACTTATTAGCCCGATTAATTCGAATTCAGATGGGATAGACGTATTAAAATATAATGTGCTCCCTGTCAAGAAGGTTTGATGACCTAACAATGGAAGCTTTTATAGAGCATAAGAGAATGATACCTGATGCCAAAAGCAAATTAGTCAAATATTCCCACACTACTATTTTTTATTTTTTCTGGTTTCTCACCTCATATTCGGTATCTGTATTGGAGTCTCATTAAATTTGTTCTCATTAAATTTGGATTCGCGCCTGAAAGTCCCACATTCGGGGAGGGAGGGCTTAAAGCACTCCGTTAGAAAGGCGACTCCATACTTAGACTCCGTACCTAAAGCTCGAATCCGAGACCTCTGGTTAAGGAGGAAGGAATACTTACCACTCCACCACAATCAAGGGCGGATGCACATGGGTGAAAGCAGTGTCATCCGACACCGCTTCGCCAGGAAAAAATATTAAATGTTTATACTAATATTATGCAGAATTGAAACAATATATAGTAATGACATCGCTTCTTGAAGAGTACTTCTTCGTCCGCTGGTCAAGCTCATATTTGGGCTTGCAAAAGTCGTAAGATTCAAATCTGGACCGAGACATTTTACTTTTTGAAGATCTTTGAGCGAGCATTTTTGTTAAAAATTTGAGGCCAAGGAAAATTAAACCTACACCTCCCTTTGCAATAATATTCAACTAAATCATTGGACCAAAACTTTCAACTTGTGGGAAAATTGATATATTAAATAATACTTTTTTGAATATAAATACGACGACATCGCTTACAAAAAGTTCTGCGTACACGAGTGACCAAATCTTGTTGGTTCCCACACTATATTTTATACTTATGTGTGGCTGTCTTCCAACATCCACTGCTTTTTCTTGTTTTTGTTCACTCAGTATCTTCTTTTTCATAATTATTTTTTTGGTTTGCGTTGTACTTATGGCTAAATCCTGTCATTAATAGCCAGCATACAATTCAGCACCTTCATTGGCATATTCACTCATTTTTGGTAAGCTTCTCTCATTCTTTCTTTTTCCTTTCAGTGGTGTACTAGACAACATGAATTTAACTTGGCTAATATGAAACCTGCGACTTAGACCTCGGTTTAACAGAGGCGGAGCCAGATTTCGACCTTATAGGTTCAGAGTTTTAGAACAACGATTTCAAGTGTTAGTGACTGGGTTATAAATTTTATATTTGTACATATTTAATGAAGTTTAAACATCAAATACATTGTTTAAGCAAAAACTATTGGGTTCAGCCGAACCTGTAGCTTGGCTTGTGCCTCCGCCCCTGCTCGGTTAATATTACGAAACGAATCTCTGAAATTACAACAACAACAACAACAAGCCCAGTTGAATCTCACAAGTAGGATTTGGGGGTAATGTGGACCTTACTCCTATCTTGAGACGGTAGAGAGGCGGTTTCTGGTAGAGCCTCGGCTCAAAAAGAGATGAAAAAAGAAGCAGTAACAACACGCATTAACACCAACTATCAAGTTATAAGAACATCTAAGCGAAAGATGGTATCTGAATTGTCCCAATAATTAGATTTTAATTAGATTTTGAATTGTATTTAGAGGATATGCCTTCTTTAATGCCACATGCTAGATTCTTAACCACAAACAACGTATGTACATAGAAAGTGGAATCATATGTTCAGACAACATATACAAAAACCACATGAAACATAAAAAGAAACAATGCTCCAAACTATAATAGAGAGCAAATTAAGGTTATAAAACGGTAGATGAATAAGGATTGGAAAAGGAGGTATAAATCTTGGAACGCAAAAGAGAAGATTGGTATGACTCGAACACAAGGATGACATGAACAAATTTAGAAATTTTTAGAAAAAGGAAGCTAAGCAGAGGCGGATTCAAGATTTAAACTCTATGGGTTCAACTTTTAATATTTTTAGCATTGAACTCATTATATTTTAGAGTTATGAGTTCATATCTACTGTTTATTATAACTATAGCGAATTCTTATATATAAATTTATGCTTTGCGTCAAAAGTACTGGTTCAGATGAACCCGATAATATCACGGTGGATCCGCCCTGAAGCTAAGTATGTCCATAAAAAGTTTTTTCACAAACTAAGAAGTAAATAACTAATTGGCTGTTGACTGTGTTTTCCTTATCTGCTTTATAAACAAAATATTGTCTTTGAATAACAATGCAAACACAAACATTCAAAGGCAAAAAGGCCTTGCCACTGCCATATCTTCGAATAAATAACACAATTTTGTTAGTGTAGTTTCTTGTCTAGCTTAGTCACTCCATTTTATAGCATATGCTCCTTTTATTTGGTCTAATTCTTTATTGTCTATAGCTTGTTTCAGTTATTTTGACAATAAATTACAATAATAATATATGTGCTAGATCAAACAATGGACCAGTTTACCTAAGGTTAGGATGAAAACTCCACAAAAATGCTAGCGAGATTCAAGAAAACCACCTCTTTCCACTCTTAGCTGCCTTTAGTTTCATAACAAGATCCTCTCTTTGTGCTTCAACTTCAGCATATTTAAGACTCATTTGAAAGTAACGCTCTCGAATGTCTTTTAATTCCGTTTCTAGTGAAGTCTTCGTACGTTCAAACCTTTTCACCATTTCGCTGTCCCCGTCTGGTTTCCTGGAAGAAGGTGAATGCCCTTTTCGTTCCTCGGTCTTAAGCCTACACATGTAAACAAATATAGCAGCATCATAAAATCACTACCTATTATACCATTACAATAACAAATAAACTTGGACATTATACACTACATTGACACTTGCTTCAAGAATGCAGTAGTTGTATTATCTTCGCTTTGTGAATGTGTTGTATTCGCTATCTATTTACTTTGCCTTGCAATACGTCGCAGAAATCCTAAGTTCTATATTGAGATGATGGATCACTTGATAAATATTTCGAAAGGTAAGAAAAGGTTGATTATCCTAGTTCAACATGCGTATAAGTTTAATCTTTTTGATCAGCGAAAAGTATAGAGCTCTTTCGAAATTTGCATTGTCAAACAGATATCATTTTCAATGTAAAACTGGCCCTTTATGTTCCATAACTATATGCTACTTTGTCGCAGTTTTAATAAACAGGATTGAATGATTGTACTTTGAATGCAAAGCTTTAGTATACAACAACAACAACATACCCAGTATAATCCCACAGGTGGGGTCTAGTAAGGTAGTGAGTACGCAGATCTTACCCCTATCTGGAGAGGTAGAGAGGCTGTTTTCGATAAACACTCAGCTCAAGAAAAGGTGGAAAGGAAGAATAGGGGAGAAGAAGAGAAGGAAAGAGGGGGGGGGGGGGAAAGGCGATAAGCAAAGAGGAGAAAAAGTAGCATCAAATAGTAACCATGAGGGAGCAACAATGTCTAGTAAAAGGGGAGAAAAAATAGCATCAAATAGTAACAATCAGTGAGCAACGATTTCAATAGCAATTTACAAAAACAAAGGACGTGGTTGCAAAGCTTTAGTATATGATATTAAATATAAATGTAAAATTCGGAGTTATAAGTATCTAACACCTACCTTTGAAGCTGAATTTTGTACTTCTTATTTGCCTCTAATGCTTCAGCAAGCTTGTTCTCAAGCAACTGTATTCTAGCCAAAAAATCGACTTCCGCAGAATAAGCAATTCCATCGGCGGAACCATTTTCACCCTGGATTAGCAAAAGTATATATTACAAGTGCAACCACGGAGTTAAGCATTTGAAAGGGAAAATTAGAAACTTAAAAGACCTCTGATTCGCTATACTTCCGATCTGAATGAAGTCGATCCACCAGAAGTTCTTGCGACTGATTAAGCTTTTGATGTACTCTATTGAAGTTAGTGTACTTATTGGTGCTCTTTGGAGTATTGTTCTGTTCAAACTGCATAGAACATGAAGTTTTGTCATTCAACAGAATTTAAGTTAAGTCCGACCTCTCTATAACAACATCTCTATATAACAACCATTCACTATAAAAGCCAAGCTTTTTTGGGGACCGATTTTTATGTTATGTTGTAATATATGTCCTCTATAACAACACTTCACTACAACATCCAAAAAATATCGGAACAAACGAGGCTGTTATAGAGAGGATTGACTGTAGTAAAACAATATGAAAGAATTTCATAATAAGCTAACCTTTTTAGCATATAGTTTTTTCTCCTCCTCCATCATTTTCACTTCTGCTTCAAGTGCTTGAACTTTTCTCAAGAAGTTATCCTTCTCCTCCTTCATCTTATGTATTTTCTGCTGATATTGATCATTTTCTCTCTTAGTTTCGCTAAGCTCATTTTTCAAACCAGCCACTTGTGCGCAGAATTTCTCCTTTTCGGTTAAATCACTTTCCATTTGCTCAAGTTTTTGTTCCAAGCAAATTCTGTTTTTATTGCTGTTCTCCAACTCAGCCAAGATTTTTTGAAAATCGGAGATCTTACCGGCAGAAGAGGCCTTCTCGGCCTTCATTTTTTCATAATCTACGGATATAATATTCTGTGATGCTTCTAACTTTTCCTTTTCAGACCTACATTCCTTCAGCTCGCTCTTCAGATAGTCGACGTCTTCCTGAAGTTCCTTTGTTTTTTGCAACTGACATTTAAGATTAGCACTCTCTTCATGAAGCTTTTGGTGTTCATAGCGCGAAAGAGTGAGCTGCAACTCAAGGTCATTAATCGCTGTCTTGAGCTTTTCCTCATTTGCCCTATAATTCGGCAGAAGTTTCAAAATCTTTTCATGGTCAACCGTCAACTTCTCAAAACTTCGTCTTGAATCTTGGATCTTCAACTCAGACTCTATTCTTACATTACTGAGCTCCTTCTCAGTCAATGTAAATTTTGATTGAACATCTTCAAGTGCAGATACCAGCATCGCGTTATTAGCGCGCAAACTGGAAACTTCATTAACAGCATCAGAAGCTAATCTCCTTTCCTCATCCATTTCAGAAATTTGCTTAGTTAGTTGTTCTACCTCTTTCTTGAGGCTCTTAACTTCCGTCGACTTCTCTGAATACCTTTGATTAGACAAACTTTCTTGTTGCACAAGTTTCTCAATTTCCTTCTTGTTCTCTTGAATGAGTTCATTAAGTTCAGCATTCAGTCTCTCTTCTTCCAAGGAAAAATCTTTCCACATTGAATTGAGATTTTCTTCTAGAGCTTTAACCTTTATCAAGCTATTAGACGACCTTTTCTGCGATTCGTGAAGTTGAGCTTCTAGGTGCAAATGACGCTCGTGCAGTTCCAAGTTCTCTCTTTCCATTTCCGAATTTGAGTGCTGAACAGTCTTGTACTCTTCAAGAAGATTCTGCAAAGATTCTTGTAACTTTTCGTTCTCATTTGTGAGATGTCCACATTCTTCTCGAGCTTGTGACCATAGGATCTGCATGTCTTCTAATTCTTCTTTGAGATCAGCAATGTTAGTTTTCATCTCGCTCTCCAACTTCCCAATTTCTTCTTGAAGATTCATTACATTAGTCCTTGATTCTTCTAATTCTGATTGACGCGATTCTCTCTCGACTGTCATGAGCCTATGTGCTTCCATATTTTCATTCTTCTCTTTCAATATATCGTTTTCACTTTCGAGCTGTGTTAATTTCCCTTCCAGAAGCTTGTTCTCCGAAACTTGCGCATCCTTCTCCTTTTGAAGATCAGTAACTTTAGCTTCTAGTTCTCTTTGATGCTCCGAAAGACGGTTCGTCTCCTCTTCCTTTGTCTGTAAGTCAGCTTGTAACTTATCTAACTCGGATATTTTCTGATCCAACTCCTTTAGTAGGCTTGAATATTGAACTTGTAGTTCTGCCTTTGAGCTTTCATGAGCTTGAAACTCAAGAGTGTAATCTTCCAGCTTTCTTTTAGCTTCTGCAACAGAATTATTTCTCTCCTGGATCTCCTCTTCATGCTGTTTAAGAAGTTCCTCGTACTCGACAATTCTAGTTTCTAAGAGATGGTTCAGCTCAAACATATTTGTAAGGATATAGCTCGCCAATACCTTGGGAGAGCTTTCACTGTTCTCGCTCAAATTTGCCAAGTTATCCAGATGACTTTGGCACTGATCACTTACACGGGAAGAAAGTTCATACCACGGTCTTTTTAGAAGGTGAAAAGCTACTTCAAGCTGCTTCACTAATTTACTGAAGTGTTCTGAGTTTTCATTTTCACCAACTTTTTCCACGGGTGTCAGTGTGCTATCAAGATTTTCTTTGTCATAGTGAATATGGGACGTGATATCACTCTTCTCAGTTTCAAATGATTCAGTTGTTCCCCTCGGGATTTCATTATTGGACTCCTTAAACTTGATTAACAGGTCCAGGTTTTCCTGAGTAAGCTCAGCACAATCCCTCTCTAGTTCCTGCACTTTCTCTCGTAATGCTTCAATGTCTCTACTCATTATTCGTTCACTCTCGAGCTCATGATTTTTGTCTTGTAATGCTTTTGTGAGGGATTGGACGCTGCTTCGCAATGTCTCTTCCGATTCTTCCTGTTCTTGGAACTGGACCGAGAAATTGGCTTTACCTTGCGAATCTGCTGTGGCGGAATTTTTCATGTCAGTTAACCTCAGATGCAGAGATGAAAATTTCTCTATCTCCACTTTCTGCTGTTCTATAGTTTCTTCTAGCTCCTGAAGAAGCGAGAGCAGCTCGATATTTGACTCTTGACTTCCTTTCAGTTGTAAGGCTAAACTGGCATTCAACTCTTGCTGATGTCTTATTTCATTTTCAAGTTCCTCTTGGATATGATTCTGACTTTTTGATTGAAATACTGAATCCTCCGCCGTTGCAGTGTGTTTTGCTGTCGACTCCTCCAACATTAGTTTCAGATTCTCAATCTCTTTTTTCAAGCTACCTTGATCAGAATAGGCAGCTGAGAGATCCATAACCAAGTCGGCTTGCTTTTTCGACTGAGCAGAGAATTCCTCTCTCAGTATGTCCAAATCGAGCATTAGTTTCCGTGCATTTCTCTCCCACATCTTTGCTTCTATCCGGAGTTCTTCAATTGTATCTTCTGCAGCTTCTAGAATGTTCCTCGAAGAGCTGGAATTCGTTAGAGAAGACGCTGTGAAATCTTTTCTGTTATTCTGCAGATTCTCCATTGAACCTGTGGCTTTTGTATTATAGGATGATTGGTCTGAAACAAAATGATTGTCGATATCAGGATTTGCTCTAACTTGTTTGCCTGTGTGATTGGATCCTTCACTCTTTAAGTGATATGTAGAGGGAAATTTTACTTTTCGGGTAAAGCTCTCAGCTGAGATAAAGCTGTTATTCGATCCAGATACCGAGAAACTTCTCTCCTGAAATGAAAACAAGAGTTAATCAACCACATAGGACACTGAAATAGGAAGAGAATTAACTACTTAAAGCTGAGTTCAGTACGACACAGCAGAAATTAGAATGTCTAAAGTTTCTGTTTAGCCCACAATGGTTCATATAGTTGCATTTTAGCCAGCCTAAGAAGGCATATGCTACAAATTGGCGACAACAACAACAACAAACTCAGTGTAATCCCACAAGTGGAGTCTGGGGTCAACGGTCCATATGGTTGCATTTTAGCCAGCCTAAGAAGGCATATGCTACAAATTGGCGGCGACAACAACAACAAACCCAGTGTAATCCCACAAGTGGAGTCTGGGTCAATGGTCCATCCACAAATTGGCGACGACAACAACAACAAACCCAGTGTAATCCCACAAGTGGAGTCTGGAGTCAATGCTCCATATGGTTGCATTTTAGACAGCCAAAGAAGGCATATGCTACAAATTGGCGACAACAACAACAACAACAAACTCAGTGTAATCCCGCGAGTGGAATCTAGGGTCAATGGTCTATATGGTTGCATTTTAGCCTGCCTAAGAAGGCATATGCTACAAATTGGCGACAACAACAACAACAAACTCAGTGTAATCCCACAAGTGGAGTCTGGGGTCAACGGTTCATATGGTTGCATTTTAGCCAGCCTAAGAAGGCATATGCTACAATTTGGCGACAACAACAACAACAAACCCAGTGTAATCCCACAAATGAAGTCTGGGGTCAATAGTCCATATGGTAGCATTTTAGCCAGCCTAAGAAGGCATATGCTACAAATTGGCGACAACAACAACAACAAACTCAGCCGTAATCCCATAAGTGGAGTCTGAGGTCGGTGGTTCATATGATTGCATTTTATCCAGCCTAAGAAGGCCTATGCAACAAATTGGCGCATTACTATAATCTAAGGGACAAAAGAGCATGCTAAATAAGATGGAAATATAACTTCTTGGTAAAACTAAGTAGTCAAGTTTACTGGTAATGGAACAGTAAAAGTGGATTAAGTTGCATCAGTACCTTGATCTCGAATTTGCTTGGACCCGAGTTAGAGCCTATATCTTGAGTAAACTGAAGTCCATCACTCCCAGCAGATAAGTTATCAGACTCATTCGATTTACTGGTAATATCATGATCAAGATCCTGCTCTTTCATATTGGAAACTGAGGATTTTGATTCATCTCTGAATTTACTCTTTGGTGTTAGGCAGTGAATTTTCAACTGTAAACAAGATTGATAAGAATTTCAGTACACAAAAAGTTTGGAGAAATTCCATCTTATGTTTATTGATCTTAGTAGTATAGGCATAAAGGATAAATGTCACCTTACAACATGAAAATTTATTGTGATGAGGCATTAGATATAGAGGAAGTTTGTTCCTATAACAGATTATTTGACTAATTTTGCATTTACAGCCTTTTATAGAAATGCAGGGTAAGACTGCGTATAATAGACCCTTGTGGTTCAGCCCTTCCCGGACCCCGCACGTAGCAGGAGCTTAGTATACCGGCTGCCCTCTTTCTGCATTTCACATGGTCCAAGGCTCCAAGTTTCTAAAAAGAATATACTATAACATAGAGGAAATTTGTTCCCAGGTACTGGAGTTTAGTGCTTTCCATCAGTGACGGAGCTAGAAAATTTATTAACGGATGTCAAAATATATATAAAAAAAAAAGTAAACACACGGAAAAAAGGAGAATAAACATATAACATATAGTATATATACACAAAAATAATTTTTGACCAAGCTAAACAGTGTAATTTTCCGGCAAATGGGTGTCAGTGATTGCCACTGCTTCCCATAAGGTATAGTTTTTACATGGACCAACTTTCTAGTTACAATATACTACAAAATGGTGGGGGAAATAAATCAAGGACTTATCAATCATAAGACTTGCCTGTAGTGTTGTGCCCTGATTACATTTCTTTAAAGGAAGCAAAACAGGAGAAGACAATCTTGAACCAACATATGATGCCAAATTAATGGTTCCCTCTCCAAGTATGCCAGATCTAGCAGAGCCCTGTGTTGAAAGCATGATTAAGAGATTGAATAAGCAAGTCATCTTAAAGCTTCTTAAGATAGGACTTCGCGATCATACCATTGAAACAACAAACTTGTAGAGAGATTCTTCAAGCTCCAGAGAGGAATCATCTTGTAAAATCCAAACCGATTCCAAAAGCGTCTCTGGCCATTGACAACTTCCATTTTTCACAAGTGTTTTTCCCAACTTTGCTACTGTTTTTCCAGTCTCTACACAGATTATAGACAGATAAAGCCTGTCCCATCCTTTTGGTACCTATACCACATTACAACATGCATAATCAAAACTATCAGAATGGCTGCTATATTATTATATCAACAAGCTGAATGACACCACACTATGGAGCTCTTTAGTACCATTGAATCAACTAAAACATCATGGACTAGATGCATATAGGACTCTTTAAGCATTATATCAAACAGTTCGATTGTTAAGTTTGTCTACCTTTCAGTATATTTTTACTTTCTAGGGTAATTCAGTTACTGCCATAGTGCCATGTTTTGACGGAGGAGCTTTAAGTAGCCCAAAGGTAGGAGAGTCATGATCCTCATATAATCACACATAATACCTCATTAAGGGAATCACAATTAAGACGGAAAAGCGATGCACTGTTAGAAACGAAACTCCAAACTAGAGTTTAGTCATATTGCATGATCTTATTATTTGAACTTGTTCTAATTAATAGTAACTTCTAAATACTCATTTTTCAACTTCAACTTCAAATGCTCATTCTTTCAATTTCAACCAAATAGTGTCCAAATGCCTACAAATAATTCTGATCTCAACCATCAACAATCAACCTATCCCAGTATGATTAACCCCTCAAAATTCAATACTTGACATTATTCGAATATGACTATAATTATGGTGTCAAGTTGTTGCTTCCCATCATGCAATCACAAATCTTGAATCCAATAATATGCAGCTATAACAACAACAACAATAACAACAACAAACCCAGTAAATTCCCAGAATTAGGGTCCGGGGAGGGTAAGATGTACACAACCTTATCCTTACTCTGGAAGGGCAGAGAGACTGTTTCTGATAGACGCTCGACTAAAGAAAGGATGAAAGTAGTAAAGGCAGTACGTAGTAACAACAACAAGATAAACTGAGAAGACCGAAACCAAGATAACAATTATACCCTAAGTAGTAATAATAATATGCAACTATTATATTAAGAAGAATATCAGAAGAGAAAGCTAAGTCAGTTACAAATATTGAATCTAGAGGTAAAGTGTTTTCTAAATTTTGTATCCCAGGATTAAAACTTTTAGCTTTTTGTTCCAAGAACAAATGCTAAATGCAAATATAGCAGCCAAATTGAGTCATTCATCAATATCAGTATACAAACAGAGCACTGGAAAAAATAAAACAAAGAGACCATGACGTCACAGGTTCAACCCGTGGAAATAGGCTCTTGCAGAAATGCAAGGTAAGACTGTCGTACAATAGACCCTTGTGGTCCGGCCCTTCCCGACCCTGCACATAACGGGAGCTTGGTAGACCGGGCTGTCCTTTTAGACCAAATACTAATTAAAGAGTCTAAAAGGGAAGTGAAGTTGTACCTGAAGTGCTTGGAAATTGGAGAATCTGAAATCAACCCTTTCTCCTGATTTAGTCTGCTTGTTATTCTGCTTCTGCAACTTGAACATTTTCTCTTTTTGTCACTTTAGTGCCTATATTTTCTTGAAATATGTTACTACAGGCAACAAAAGGACACTCACTTTAGAATCAGAAAGAGAAGCAACATGCATTGGAAGGACCAGAAAGAAAGCAAAGAAACAAGAGAAGTTAGCTAATTGGCCTTTGTTATGGAATTTGTAATGGGGGTTTATATTGTTTTCTGTCTTTTTTGGCGTTACATTCGAGCTTAATTATACAGTTTATAGTGCACAAAGTTAAGGGACAAAAGTCTCAGGAATTAGCCGGTAATGATTGGCTGAGTTAATTGTGTGAGTGGTTTTCCACGTGTGAGAGAGATGTTAGATCGGTTCCGCTAACCAACAGCCTCTTCAGTCAGAGCTCGTAACACCGACCTTTTCTAGTACGGTTTTCATTTCCTATGTAGTTTGCGAGCTATTGCACAGTAAGCAGATTCCGATGCATGAATAACAACTGCGAGTTTTTCGAAGAATTTTTTATATAAAAAAGTTTGAGGAATTTGTGTTTTTGACAGTCAAATAATAGTGTTGTCTTATAGTAGTTATTAGAATTGGATTTAAAAGGAAGTCATTCCTTTTCTTTACCTTTTGAACCTAACAAGAAAAGGAGAAATCAAGATATAATCATTTATGTCTATCTACCTTTCATAAGGGTGGGTAAGCTGAACGTTGAAGGCAAGCAAGGACGTTAATTTCCTTTATTTATTACTGTTATTTTTATAACTTTTTTTTTGAACTTGTAAATCAAATAGTATCTTAAGTTTGAGCTAGGTCATTTTCATCCTTATTATTATTATCTTGAGCGTATATGGTCCTTTAAGTTTTAAAAATTGAGCACTTCAGTCATATGACCCATAAAACTCGCACAAATATCATGTGCTTTCCACGTGATTAGAGTAAAAGACGACCCTGATAAAGATCTTCCAAAATTTTACTTAACAACAAAATATAAAAAAGTTCATACAAAAGAAGTCTATAGTAATAAAAATAAACTACAATCAGGAGAAAATGCACTGGATAAGAAAATCGCATTCACGTTTGTTATTTAGATTGGTCATATGGAAGACATATGACATAGTTTTAAATGATTCATTTTGGATTTTCATCAATTAGACTAAAAATGCTCAACTTTTGCAATTTTTAAAGATTATATGTGTTCAGGTAATATAACGGGGATGAAAATGGACTTGCCACAAACATAAGAGGCCATTAAAAACTCACTTATTTTTTTCCCTTTCTTTTTCTGGCATGAGAGCGTTTGGTAGGAAGTTACAAATAAAATAACTACATTACAACTTAGGATGAAATAGAAAAGGAAAAAGTGAAAAATAAAATAAGAAACTATAGAGAGGACAATAATTACTCACATTGGGAATTACAAATATGGTTATCCAACTACATTACAGCAAATAAGTAATTATGATTTTCCTTTATTTTCCACATGAGATAATGATTTCGTGCTATTTAATTTGAGGTTTGAATATCTTTTTTAAAAAAGTAAATATTTAATCGAGATATTAGGTCTAATCAAGAGACGCATTGATAGTAATGATATATTCTACTATGTGATTTGGCCTATAGTTGTAGTTCTGTGGTTTTGGCGATATTTTCTATTTTAGTGGAGATTAACATTTTATGCCTTTGTCTTTTTCTCTTGATGAATTAAAAAAGTTTGGTTGTTCTTTTCTCTTGCACAATGACGTGACTTTCGTTTTAGAAATTAAGTTATAGATATGAATAATATAAATATTTTTAACACAATTAATAATTTAATATGTTACTGTATGTCAATTATCATTTTATCAATTAAGTATTAATTTACAATTAGTAATATCAATTATATTGATCATATATTTTAATTATGAAAATACTTCTGATATCGTTAATGCATAAGACTTAAACTCTTTATTTTAAAGGTTGAATGTCACTGTTTTGAAGCTACAAAAGAATTTGAAGAAAGTATCATGAATTTTGTTACCCAAAAAAGTGTTATAAATAAAAAGAAATTGTCAATTTTAGACTTTTGTAAAGATTGTACTCTATGAGGCCGCAAGTTTGTCTCCCCACACGTAGGATTTCTTTTTTGGTAAGTGTCAGAAATAAATGAATGAATAAATCACTATAATAACAAGCGATGATAGTTTTATATTTATATTCAATATTTTTATTTTGTATACTATCTATATATACATATTCGATGAAATTGACGTGACACCACTTGCCGCAAGATGTATCTAGGGGTGTACATAGGTCGGGTTGGTTCAGATTTTACAATTACCAAACCAAACCAATTGTGTCGGGTTATTAAATCTAAAGACCAAACCAACCCAATAAAACTCGAATTTTTCACTCTCGGTTTTTCTCGGGGTTTTCTGATTTTTTCGGGGTTTTTTCCCGGTAAATCTTCATAGAAATAAATTGTGCTCAAAATATTTCTTTAATCTTGGTAAGATACAACTATATAATATATTTTCCAAGAAAATAATACAAAATATGAGATGTGTCATGACATTATCCTATAATATTCAACAATAAAGACAGTAAAATTATGTAATATAAATATTGTTAATTAAAAAGCCATAATAAAAATAAACATAATCTAAAAGTACTAAGTCATGCTAAAATAAGTAGATTAATAAGGGAGTATTAATTACATGACTAAACGCTAAAGAAAAAATAAAAATAGGTTATGCATTTTTGTCTAAATTATTGCAAAACAAAAAATAGATATTCAATACATTCCCGTTCGTGGTATTGAATTGAATGTCTTTTGTTAGCATTAGTATTGATTTAATTTTGGTTTGGGCTTTTGTTAGAATTATTTAATTTACTAATGTTAGTGGCTATAAAACTTATTGGAGCATTCAAAAGTTCTTAGTCCAACCTTGAAATAATACATTAAAAGATAAAATTATGAAAATTTTTAAGAAATTTTTATAAATTACATCACAATAAGTATATTTATATGTTAAATATATCTAAAATTTCTATATATGTAATGTCGGGTTGGTTTGGTTTTGGTTTGACTTTCTTTAGTTAAAACCAAACCAAACCAATTATGATCGGATATTTTTTTTCCAACACCAAACCAAATCAAACTAAACCATAGTCGAATTTTTTTTCTCGGTTTGACTCGAATTATCAGGTTGGTGCGATTTACCAGTTTTCTTTGTACACCCAGTGTATCCGTCCTCCCCCTCCCAACCACCATCACACAGAAAACAAAAAGTTGTTTTTTTCTCTCGATGAGTTAGGACTTAGGATGAATCAAGGGTTCTAAACCTTATAATTCGAATGAATGGGTAAGATAAAATATACGGTCAAATTTCTCGATAACACACTTGTTTGTTCTGATAGTGAAGTATTAGTATAGAAAACAAGTATTATAACACAATATGAAAAATAGTTCCAAATATTTTTTAGTTGTTATAGTAAAGTATTGCTATACATACAAAAAAATTCATTTCCCTTCTAAAGATAGAATATAATTGTAGTTGAATTAAAATTAAATGTGAACATTGAATAAGATAAGGATAACAAATATGTCCTGTTCAAAATGAGCTCGAGTTCTATGACTATATCATCTGTAAGGTAAAACTGGTTCAACATCAATCAACTCCAGACGTACAAGGAGAGAGGCGGAGTCAGAACTTGAAGCTAATGGGTTCAAGATTCTTTCTTTTTAAATTATTGGGATCTAAATTAATAATTTATACATATTTAATGAACTTTTTGTATGGGTCCAAATTTGAACAACCACGACCGTTGATGAATACGATAAACGACCAGATCCTCGTAGCTCGACATCCTGCAGGGGACGACCTAAAGGCGAACAAGAGACTGTACGACTCTTGCAGCAGTGCATGCTCATTATGGGACATTAGGAATATTCTTTCGAATATTCCCTATGACTTGTCTTTTAGGGTTTAGAAGGATTTTGTCCCTTATATATAGAGCGTAAAACAACTTTGTAAGGGCTCTGGGCATTCTTCTGAACTTATAACACTTGCTTACAAAAAACGATTGGTAGGATTATTGTTTAAGGTCTTGTCTTGATGAGATAAAAAATTCTTATCCTCCGTGCTCTCCTTGTCTATCTTTCGTTCTAGAGATAATTATGCTTAGCTAAGATTTACCCCTTCATTTTCTTTGATTGATTTGTTCAAAAAAGTTTCGATATCTTGAGTCAAACATTTTTAAAGGCAAATATAGAGTTTGGACCAAAATTACTGAATTCGGCTGAATTCGCGCTTGAAACTCTCTATATATATATAGCTTAATTTTGTAATCAGTCCATGTTGTCAATTAGCAGCCACTCATATAAATAACAGCTTAATTTTATGGAATTACATTTTACTTATAATTTGTTATATACAACATGAAGCAAAATCATTAGCAATGATGCTGGTGGCCAGGTGCACGGGAGCCTTAGAAGTTAGAGACTTGAGGATTAAGGGAAATACAGAAATACATCACCTCATAATGATCATGCATATATTATTATGTAAAGATTTTAAGTTATATACATTATTAGTACGTGTAAGTAATATTTTATATTACTAGGCCATCATCTAGAGGATATCATCTATAGATAAGCTTCGTTAAATGTGAGAACTTATAATCTTGAAAATAAGATAGGTTACCTGCTACAACAGATAGAAGTAATCTGATAAATGTATATAACTTGAATTTTTATGTAAAATAGTTCAGTTTTACATACAATTTGCTTTCAAAGGACATAGATGGTTTACATGAGAATTAATGAATTGACTCAATTAAAGGAGTGATGTATAAAATGAATTATCTTTTGTAATACAAATCGCTGGAATGTTGGATCGCATTCGGGTTAAGAACGGGTTATCGAATATTTAAGCCCAACTCATCTTCTGAATATGAGCCCATTAAAATGACCAATATTAAGGGAGAAGTGCACGTATAGCCATTCTCAGAGATGCTATTTAGAGACTAGTCAATACTTATGTTATCTTGAATTTTTAAACTAAAAATTTTAACTTCAGAACAATTAAGAATATTTTTGTCCTGAAAAGCTGAAATTCAAGACATTGGCTAATTTCTAAATAATAACCCTTTAGAATGACTAACTAGTGTTATTTTTATAATATTACGCTCAACTATTTCTAACTTATAGCCTGTTTGGCCAAGCTTATTTTTGGCCAAAAATGTTTTTTGGGCCAAAAGCACTTTTGGCCAAAAATTGAGGTGTTTGGCCAAGTTTTTGGAAGGAAAAAAAAGTGCTTTTGAGGAGAAGCAGAAAAAAATAGCTTCTCTCCAAAAGCACTTTTAAGAAAAATACACTTAAAAGCAATTTTTTAAAGTTTGGCCAAACACTAATTGCTGCTCAGAAGTGCTTTTCAAACTAATTAGCCAAACACAAACTGTTTCTCACCAAAAGTACTTTTGAGAAAAACACTTTTGAAAAAAGCACTTCTCAAAATAAGCTGATTTTTGCAGCTTGGCCAAGCGGGCTATTAATAAGTCAAATGACTGGTATTAGGGCCGCGCAACTAATTCTTGGGAATGGTTATTTTGAATGCTTCTCCTTGAGCCGAGGGTGTATCGGAAACCGCCTCTCTATCCCCTTGGATTAGGGGTAAGGTTTGCGTACACTTTACCCTTTTCAGACTCCACTTGTAAGATTTTACTAGGTTGTTGTTGTTGTTGGCAGTGGTTATTTTGAATGAATTTGAATATTCAACTTAAATATGAAGATTGTAAATCTTTTTATAATCAGTGATACATATTACACATTTCTAATATCTAAAGGGAGTGCAAAGTCAAAAATAAATAAATAGAAAATGAACGAAAGGAGTAAATATCTAAACGCACGAAAAATCAAAGATTCTACATTTGATCCTTCAATTAGCTCTATGAAATTGAATACTTAATACTGTAAGAAAAATTTATGTTCCTCTAAATTGACTACTTATGAAGGGGAGTTTTGGCGTAACTGGTAAAGTTACTGTCATGTGATCAGGAGGTCACTGGTTCAAGCTGTGGAAACAACCTCTTACAAAAATGTAGGATAAGACTGCTTACAATAGATTCTTATGGTCCGGCCCTTCTCCAGACCCCGCATATAGCGGGAGCTTAGTGCACCAGACTTCCTTTTTTTTTTTTTTAAATTGACTACTTATGGTTAATGACTCAAAAAATCAAAAACTAAAATAAAAAATGATCAAAGAATACATTACCAAGCACCTAATTACCAAATTAAGGATAAATTATAATCGCAATAATGAAGTTAATGGAATATTATGAATTTTTAGATGCGTAAATTGCACTTGTTCTTCCGAACATTATTGCCATTCTTTTTTATTACCAACTCACTAGCTATTCAGACAAGAGGGGTTGCTCTGATGGTAAGCAACCTCCACTTCCAACCAAGAGGTTGTGAGTTCGAGTCTCCCCAAGAGCAAGGTGGGAAGTTCTTGGAGGGAAGGATGTATTCGTACACTCACAACACACGGCAAACAGAACTTCACTATTTTAATCTTTTTGGGTCTCTATCAAGCAAAACCATGTGTTAGGTTTAATTAAGCAAAGAAACAAACTCATCAGGCCTTTTGTTTTTTCAAATAAAAATTATTTCATTGATGGTATAAAAAAGTATTTATGCAATCAGATCACTTATATATTGAATGGTTGTTTGTTGCTTTTAGTAAAAGGATAGCCTTGTGCACAAAATATCCCGCTTTCATGCATAGGTCAGAGAAGGATCATACCTTAAAGGGTGTAATGTAGACAGTTTACCCTAGTGACATCAATAGTGACTGCTTTCACGGCTAGAAGATAACTTTATCGTTGCTCCAGGCCGCACCCTAAAGGGTGTGATATAGGTAACCTAATTTAATACAAGCAACAACAGACGATTTCACGACTTGAACCCATAACCTATAGGTTACATGAAGACAACTTTACTGTTGCTTTCGGCTCTCCTTCCTTGTATGTTGCTTTTAGTCAATGTTGAATTTATGGATGCAACCATTGAAATTTATAATGATTCTCTTTTTTTTTTCTTTCCCATAACTCAATATTGATTCTTTGCTGAGATTGAACGTGTTTATTAGTATATTAAAATAGTCAATTATCAATACTTTTGTCAGCTTGATTAACCTATCTGTAGCCTTTATAATTTAATTAAATTATTTTTAAAATTCAGGGCAGCCTGTTATGATACTCACGAACATGATCCAAGTTTACAGGTCATTCCCACGTTCCACCTCTTTTGCGGTTCATTTGACTTGCTATAGATTTTTTTTTTTGAACTTTTATGTTTTTATAAAATTTGTATTATGTTTGGATGGGACAAGTGCACATATAGCCATTTTCAGGAATGCTATTTTGAAATTAATCGGTACTTATTTTGTCCCGTATTCTCTGGCTAATTCCTAAATAGCATCCCAATAGAGAAGCTATCTGGTGTCATTTCATACGGTATTTTATTGAAAAAAAAAGAAGTAAGCTTACTCCTATTTCTCTTTAATTTCACGTACTGTTTTATATGAGAGTGACATATAACAACTAGTCATTTTCCACCACTCATCTTTTATCCCTGAAAGTCTTCAATTGATACCACAGAATCTTAAGCTTATTTGAATCTACTTTTCTTCTGAATCATGGTGTCCAATTCTCTCAACTTATGTCTTCATCATCCTCATCCCTACAATGACCTTAGCCCTCAAATTTTCACAAAACCTAAGAACATTTACTACCTTAGAACATCTTCAATTCCAACCACCTTAACTACAACTAGTTCTAAAATTATTATTTCACCAAAAAACAAAGTTGTACACTCTTTGTTCCATAGAAGATGTAACAACATTCTTTCTCCAATGGCATCAAGTGATGATCAATCCCATTTCATTTCTCAATTTGATGATTTTCAACCTGATCCCAGTCTTACTAATGATGATCTCAAACCAACGACGACCGATCAACGTAATTTTTCAGGTTGGGAAATGGCTAGTTTATGGATTGGACTTGTTGTTGGTGTGCCTTCATATTACCTAGCTGGTAGTTTAGTTGATCTTGGTATGGCTTGGTGGCAAGGAATTGCAATTGTTGTTATAGCCAATTTGATAACTTTAGTACCACTTATATTAATAGGTCAACCTGGCACAAAATATGGTATATCATTTCCTATTTTAGCAAGATCATCATTTGGGATTAAAGGTGCACATATTCCTACTCTACTTAGAGCTTTAGTTGGTTGTGGTTGGTATGGAATTGAAACATGGATTGGTGGTGAGGCAATTTTTCTTTTATTACCAAAAGTTATTAAAGAATCATCTTTATCTTTACCTCTTTCTTGGCTTGGCACTTCCCCTCTTGAATTTACTTGTTTTATAATTTTTTGGATAGCCCAATTAGCAATTGTGTGGAAAGGAATGGATGGTATTAGGGAATTAGAAAAATATTCTGCTCCAATTCTTATTGCACTCACTTCTTGTCTACTCATTTGGTCCTATGTTAAGGCTGGTGGATTTGGCCATATGTTTGACTTATCTTCAAGACTTTCATCTTTACAATTCTGGTCACTTTTTTTCCCATCACTCACAGCAAATATTAGCTTTTGGGCTACTTTAGCAATCAATATACCTGATTTTACTAGGTATGCCAAGAGCCAAAATGATCAAATTATAGGTCAAGTAGGGCTTCCAATTTTTATGGGGTTGTTTACTTTTGTTGGTTTAGCAGTTACATCTTCAACGACAGTAATATTTGGGCATGTTATCTCCAACCCCATTACACTACTTGGTGAAATTGGTGGATTCTTGACAATAATCCTTGCAATTATAGGAATTAGCCTAGCCACAATTACTACTAATATTGCAGCCAATGTCGTCGCGCCAGCTAATGCCTTAGTCAATCTTAGCCCTTCAAAATTCACTTTCAGAAGTGGTGCACTTCTGACAGCATTGTTAGGAATTGCATTCCAACCTTGGAGATTACTAAAATCAAGTGAAAGCTTTGTGTATACTTGGTTAGTTGGCTATTCTGCAATATTAGGACCAATTATGGGCATACTTTTAGCAGATTATTATCTCATTCAAAGGATGAATTTAAGGATCAAAGATTTGTACACATTGAGTCCAAGTGGAGCATATTATTACAAAAGTGGCTATAATTTGGTAGCCATGTTTGCTTTGGTGATTGGGATTTTGCCAGTAATTCCAGGGTTTTTGCAAAATGTTGGGATCTTGAGTTCAATTCCAAAGCCATTTACCATTATTTACAACAATGCTTGGTTCTTTAGCTTGTTTTTAGCAGGGGGACTTTATTGTATTCTTTCATTTTTAAAGGGGAAAAAGAAAAATCAACAGCATATAGATCCATTGCTGCCTAACGCATCTTAGTGATGTCTCTATTGTCAAATGTTTGTCTTTAAAATTTTCGGTCTCAATTTATGTCATGGTATTCGCTCGAGAATCAAACGAGTTGTTCTTTGATCGTAATTTTTTCTTATGACTTTTAAATATTTTAAATAATTAAATATTATGAGTTGAAGTACTTTTTACGTAGTTTTCTATGATGACGAGGCCTTAAAAATCTCTTTAAGCATTACCTTGATTTACGTGTGCAGTACGGACGCGTAACCGGAAAGCCTATATGTGAAAATCTGTGAAAAATGATAAATTTTGAGTTTTTGACTAAAATGAATTATTTGACTTCGGTCAACGTTTTGGGTAAACGGATCCGGACCCGTGATTTGACGGTCCCGAAAGGTCCGTAAGAAAATATGGGACTTAGGCGTATGCCCGGAATCGAATTCCGAGGTCCCAAGCTTGAGAGATGAATTTTTGAAGAAAATTATTTTCTGAAATTGTTTAAAGGATTTGGAAATGAATTTTGATTAGAACATGTCAGTATCGGGCCCATATTTTGGTTCGACGCCCGGTACAGGTCTTATATGTGATTTAAGATAATTCTGTGAAGTTTGGTAAGAAACGGAATCCGTTTGACGTGATTCGAACCTTAAATGCAAAATTTGATGTATAAAGAAGTTTTGAGAAATTTCATTGATCTTGAGGTTTAATTCGATGTTCATGATGTTATTTTGGTGATTTGATTACACGAATAAGTCTGTGGTATGTTTTTGATGTCGTGTGTATGTTTGGTTTGGAGTCCCGAGGGCTCGAGTGAGTTTTGAATAGGTCACGGAGTGCATTTTGAACTTAGAAAATTGCAGAATTTTAGCTGGTGTGCCCAGGCCTGCAGGCTTCACAAATACGAGCTCGCAAATGCGAAGGCTGGATCGCAAATGCGAAAACAGCCCAGGCCTGCCTTGCTCGCAAATGTGAAACTCCCATGTTCAGCCTTGGGTCGCAAATGCAACCCTTTCTTCGCAATTCCCAGCTCGCAAATGCGAGCCTCCCTTCACATTTCCCAACCCAGCAGAGGTCGGGGTTCGCAATTGTGAATGTCTTGTTCGCAATTCCCATATCCGAAACCTGCAACTTTTATAGTTAGACGATTTTCAACCCATTTTTCACATCTTTTCAAAACACAACTCTCTAGGGCGATATTCCAAGAACAACTCTTCTTCCAAATCCATTGTAAGTTAATTTTTACTCATTTCCTTCAATCATTAACATCTTTTAACATGATTTCAACTTAAAATCAATGATTTTCCTGGGGAAATTGGGTGTTTTGGGTAGAACATAGGTTTTTAAAAAATTGGGGATTTGGACCTCGATTTGAGGTCCGATTTCAAAATAAATTATATATTTGGGTTCGTGGGGGAATGAGTAATCGGGTTTTGGTTCGAACCTCGGGTTTTGACCATGTGGGCCTGAGGGCTATTTTTGACTTTTGGGTAAAACTTTGGAAAACTCATTTTCATGCATTCGAATTGATTCATTTAGCATTTATTGATGTAATTAAGTAACTTGTGCCTAGATACGAGCGGATTGGTGGTGGAATCAAGGGGTAAAGCTATAATTGAATCGTGAATTGTGTTCGTGACATCGAGGTAAGTGTTTGGTCTAACCTTAGCTTGAGGGATTAGGAGTCGAGTCCTATTTCCTATGCGATAATTGTTGAGTACGACGTATAGGCATGATGACGAGTATCTACACGTTGGTGTCTAACATGCCCGTGAGTCTTTATATTATGATTATCATGACTTCGTTGTATCTTTCATACCTTGGTGATGGTTTCTATTTGTTGTATAAAGTTTGTGGAAGAAATTGTGACCTATGAACATTGAGGAGCGTTGGCTCAAGTGGTAATAACGACTTGTGAAAGTATAAGTGACAATTGAACCTTTAGAGCATTGGCTCGAGTTGTGAACTGAATTGTGAAGGTATAAGTGATAATTGAACCTCTACAGCATTGACTCGAGTTGTGAAGTGAATTATGAAGTAAAAGTGAGAAAGAGAAGAGATCATTATGTTGCCACCCTTGCCGGGATTAAATTGTTGAATTGTTGTTCCCTTACCGAGATTAAATTGTAGAATTGTTGTTCCCTTGCCGGGATTAAATTGTTGAATTGTTGTTCCCTTGTCGGGATTCTTATTATAATTTTATTTATTTTCCCTTGCCCTCTTGTTTATGATTGTTATTTGGGTGAGGAAGAGTGTTAAAACACGAAGGGTGATGCCGTGTATGATTGTGAGGAAAGAGTGTAAAGCACGAAGGGTGATGCCGTGCCGCACGATATACCATTCCGTGCCGATTATATTGATTATACGGTGAGGAAAGAGAGTAAAAGTACGAAGGGTGATGCCGTGCACATTTTTATTAGATGATTGCTTTGGTGAGGACGAGAGTAAAAACACGAAGGGTGATGCCGTGCATTTATTGATTTCTAATTCTTTGTTGATATCCGAGTTATATTGTCTCTTTCGTTTACTTGTTGTCTTCCTATTTGGAATTGATATCTCCCCCGCAATATGCTCCCCTTCCATACTTGACTGGTTATTTCTGTACTTCTTTTTCGCTGTATATGTATTTGAACTGCACAGGTTTATTTGGTAGTCTGGTCCTAGCCTCGTCACTACTTCGCCGAGGTTAGGCTAGACACTTACCAGCACATGGGGGTCGGTTGGGCTGATACTATACTCTGCAGTATGTGCAGATCCCGGAGCAGCTCTTGGACCGTAGTTTGGAGGTTACCTTCAGTCCACACGGAGATCCAAGGTACACCTGCAGGCGTCCGCAGGCCCTGGCGTCTCCCTCTATTCCTATTTCCTGTTTCATTTTCCTTTTATTCAGAAACAATGCATTGATATTTCTTCAAACTTTGTATGTTGTAAATCTTAGACCGTCTATGACATTGTGACACTAGGTTTTGGGTGATTAAGGCTTGAGTAATTGTAATAGACATAAATTTCATATATTTTATTGATGTCTTCCGCTTAAATTTAAAGTTCCGCTGTTTATAAGTTATCGCCTTATATTTGTTAAAAAGAAATGAATGGATAATGAAGTAAATAGTTAAAGGGTTGGCTTGCTTAGCTCGCATTAGTAGGCGCCATCATGACTCACGAGGGTGGGAAATCCGGGTCGTGCCATTTTCAAATATGTAAATTTTATTTCGAAAAATTTAAAATTTTTATGTTCAAATGCACAATCAAAATTACGAAGTTTAAATCTCGAGAAGTGAAAAGTGTCACATAACACAAATAACGTGACACCCTTAGGTGTGAATGATAAGATATATTAGGTTGCTTACCATACAATCTTTCACTCGGAGACTGTCCACCTAACACTTTAGATTGTACGAAAAAGGACCAAAAATACCCTTAATATATCTTATTACAATATGTGGTCAAAACTTGGTAATGAAGTGAATTTCTTGATTTTGAAAAGTACAAAACCATTGTACTTTGATGGAGTGCTGAAAAGTAAAAATATCAGTATAGAGGTTTAGAGTAAGCAAAGCAGAGAGCCAAAGAGCTTCATCATCGGGGATTCACCTGGGAATGGAAATTTTGGTGAAATAATCCAAGTTAAAAAAAAAAAGAAGAAGATGGGGGCGGTTTAAAAAATAGGTGTATTTTAATTTAATTCTGAATAAAAACATGGCAAATCATAATGTGCCACGTTGCTATTTTAAAGAGCCAAATTTGACCCAGATTTAGGCCGTTAATTTAAGGGGTATCCATGAGCTCGAAACAAAAATTGAAGGTATTTTTAGATCGAAAGGTGGAAGGAGGGTATTTATAAGCCATTTTTTACACATTAAATGTATTTTTGACTCTTTTCCGATAGATTGTATTCTGTTGATAATAAATACAGTGACTTTAAAACCTCATAGGAAACCTGAGAGAGCTCTAATCATTACAAGCAATCCATTTTGTTGAACTGAGTAGATATAAGACAGAAATTGTTACAAAATAACAGACTAAGGGGTGTTACAATAGTAGGTTTTAGTCAGCAGGTCAATATCTTACTAGTGGCATTTGTGTCCACAATCCATTATTGGTAGCCAAAATGCAATAACCTTTTTCTTTTTTCTTTTTTCCATCTTTTTAAATAATCAATTTTTTTAAAAAAGAAACGTATATTCTTATTGCAGTTTCCATAATGATTTTAATAAAGGGAAAACCTAGAAAATAATATATTTTTCCTAATAATGGTACATAACCTCCAAAGTTTTTTTTCTCCTTAAATTCTTACAGTTTCATACTTCAGTTTTCTTCCCCTTTACTAATGAATTTTTCCATAGAACCCTGAATCAGTGTAAATCTAAATGAAGACTTGAACACAAGGTCCTTCTGTTTTTCATATTTGTTTAATATAAGTAATGCAAATTTTTACTTCAGAGAAGTGCTTGAGCTTCATACATTTAACTCTTCAACAATTTTTCTTAGCTTTAGAAGTGTGGATTCATTTTTACTGAAACCCAAAGAAGAATAAAATAAATAAAAAGTTTGAATAATTTATCCAAGCATAAATAAAATCTATGAAGTTTTTATTTAGTCATCTTTGGTTACTATAATTTTTTCTTATACAATTTGATGTATTTGCACAATATATCATATCAAGTTAAATCATCATGTTTCAGATTTAACACAAATATAGCCGATATATAAAGAATAATTTTTCATATTTATAACAAATTCAATTTAATAAACTGCTTGAAAACCCATCTAAACGACCTCAAAATGCCAAAAAAACAACATGATTCACTGCATAGCAAGGAGTTTTTTTTTCACTAGATCGTTTTCGATGAACCCACCAAGTTTCAGGTTAATCGGAGTCCGTCAAATTCATGACCACTAGCCTGTAACCAAACTCGGAGAATAACCGTTTTAAGTAGTTTCATGAATTAAAATAAATATGATATTGATTTCCATTCTCCTTATAATTACACTATGAGCTCAAGGCATATATTATTTTCTTCCTATTTCTAGGATATATAATATCTCCTTTTGCAATAAATTATCCTTTTATTAAATACATAAGAACCTGAGATATTATATTTTCTCCCGTTCAGTGAAAACCCCAATATCTCTTCTCATGGGTGGAGTTAGTTTCACTAGTACCCAAAGATAAATACTCTTTTTCTAGTTATGAACCTCCACCATTAATGTAGATTTCTCAAGGATAATTTTCACATGGTATATTAAACATATTTCAATGACTCAAATAAATAGACCATTTTGTGGATCCTACTTATTAATCATAATGCTCAATCCATGAATAGATATAATTTCACATGTACAAATTTACTAAGAATTTTTCATGAGTTCAAATAAACAAACCACTTCAGTGGTAACTATTTATTACTCATAAAATTCTCAATTTACAAGTGAATATATATTTAGCTCATAAAATTATTTTATGGTAGACCATAGCTTAAAAGTCATACCAACATTATAAAACTCATACAACATACCGTCATATTTCACTTAATTAGAACCTCCAATCAGAGAACAAAATTCTTCATCGAAAATCCAAACTAGTAATCACGTAGGGCATGAAAATATAAACTTAAATTTGAGAAATTTTTTATGCACAAACATGCCAAACGCTCCAATCATTAGTCATCCAGGATATCAAATAGAGAATTTTACTTTCTTACAAAATAATTATATCATTACACAATATGAATTATACCTTGTAAGACCTAGTCAATAAAATCTTACACCTCTATTATTGAATTTAATACAACAACACGTTTATTTGCTAATAGTCAATGTGCAAATCTATTATATGACTAGTATTTAATCATGGGGACCATGGGGAGTCATCCCCAACACCATTGAATTAAAAAAGAATTAAAATTATGAAGAAATAATTTCCAGAAAATAGAAAAACGTCCAAAACACAGTCCAAACGACCTCAAAACGCCGAAAAATACCATGATTCACTGTTAAAACAGTGAGTTTTTCTCACCACGGCGTTTCCGATGGACCCACCAAATTTCAGCTCAATCGGAGTCCGTCAAGTTCGCTGACCTCCGAAAATTCCGGCTATTCGGTCAAAAACAGGTTTAACGTTTTTCTAGGGTTTATCCCAAAAAATTCGGATAATCTCAATCAAATATCAATAAGAAAACATATATCTCATGATTATAAGAATAATCCATAAATTATGCACAGTTAATTCACAAAACAGCAGTGCAGTTTTTCAGAAAACCACATATATATGTAATTCAAAAAATGCACATAAACACCATATTCTTGTTTCATGAAAAACTTAGTTATCTAATTAGATGTGAGTGAGCTCTGATACCAATTGATGGATTATTATATGCAGCGGAAGCAATCCCAGTATCAAAATCACATGTAATTTAGACAACTAGCATAAACGGGATTTCACGGGTTACCTCTTGAAGCGTGAACATATCTCTTCTACCACGTGAGCCTTCAGTTCCATAACTTCTCAATGGAATCTCCATCACCCGCACAATCGTGATCCTCGAACGTTCCACGGTCTTCTACTGTGTTACCCAAATAATACCCGAAAATAGCAATTTCGTGTGGGCGAAATTTCTAGGAAAACTTGGCTGAAAATTTCAACCACCATGTACACCTCCCTCTAGGTGGAAAACCTTATGTATTTATAGCACAAATTTTAAGGGTTAAGACCCTTTTCCAAAACCTGTTAGGTTTTCTTTTCCACCAGAAAAAGGATTCCTTTATTTCCTATTATTTAGGCACAGTAGGGACCACAGAATTTAATTAACAAGGCTTCCAATTATGGAATTAATTTGTAATTTTCGAAATTAATATCCACCATAATTAATTACGAATTATTCCACTAAAAATTCGTAATTACACTCCTTATTCAATTTCGAAATTCATCCATTAAATCTTATTTAACTCCCCATGTTAAGATTCAGATACGAATCAATTAAATTAAATTACTGACGATTTAATTTATTGATTATTTCCTTTAGACTTTCGCTTAACTTATTTCATGTGTCGGATACAAAATCCACCGGCCGGGTTTACACATGAAAACTTATAAGCTTTCATAAAGGTATATCATCAATCTCTAAACCGAGACATGGATTCCATCAACTAACTATTACTTCGCCAATGTATATTATTATTATCCAATTTACCAGGCATATTGACCCACGAAAGAATCTCGCCTTTTAATAAATCAAAACAATAATAATATACACAACTAATAATAATTATATCAAGATTAAGAGTATAAGTACATTTAATGGCTAGAGAGTTTATTTTATTAAGTCAGTATAAAATACTTATCTCTACCTGGTCCGTTCAATACATACAAAATGTACTAGCACAAGAAGTTGGAATTAAACCATTCCCATAATCAAGATTAATTATATTTAATCTTGTGCTACAATCATTCCTGATGGTTTGTCCAATTCCATCATTAGATTGTGAACTCAAACTTTGTACTTATAAGAACCGATGATTTAATCTTCCGTGTATAAGCTAAACTCTATACACTAAATCATCTACTATATAAGCAAAAGACACAGACTATTATATGATCTATTTAAAACTTTATTAAAACTGAATAAACAATTATTTCATAATAAATACTATATCTAAAAAAAACTCATGGTTAATAGTATATATCCCGACAGATACCTCTAAAATATTATGTTAATTTAATTTACTAATTATTACATTTGTTTAACTCGGTTTTTGTATATTTTTCTTCTTCTTTTAATAAAAAAAGAGAAAAAAGAAACTAATTATATGGTGACGTTCGCTAAAAGTTTTATAGTTAAAAAGCCACCTAGATGAATTTAAAACTTGTAATCGATCACAAATGACTGAATTGCATTCAGTGGACAGGTTTTGTTTACAAGGTAATTTACAGCAAATGGTCCTTGGATTATTAATTTAATATTCGTAAGAAAGAATAAAACCACAAAAAGCAATAATAAAGAATAACTTAATAAAATCAATAATAATGAATAAAACCACAAAAAAGTGTTCCAAAATTTAAAATTGGACACGCAAAACTTGCATCTTCAACATTAAAGACAAAAACATTAAAATCTCTAATATTAATCAATCACATTAGGATGAAGCAATATTTAGCCAATAAAACCATGAGTTTGTCTTGCTAACATGTGGGCAAGGAAGGGATACTGATATGCTCTGTGTTTTAAAATTGAAGACATAAAGACGCCATGTACGAGGTAGATGGATTCTCGCTCAATATTAGTGTTCCTTGTGGAGCAAGTTCTCCCAGGAATCACCAAGAAAAATTGCAATTTCGTTAATACTTTTCACTTTCACCCACGTATTTTTTTGCAAAATCAAACTGAAACACAAGAAAACCAAATACCTCACTCACTTCCCTTCCATGAAATAACGTGTGAACATATAACAACATATCATTATCGTCACATGATGATTGAATGAGGTATTGCCTATGAGCTGGTATGTCTAATAATCTTGTATGATTATACGCGAGTTGATCAATTATTGGTGTAACTGTTACTACTCCCGAGTCATCATTTAGATCCAAATTCACTAGAATTTCACGATAAGATGTTAATCCGTAAAATTTTCCCTTGAATACTATCCAGGAGGACAAATTGTGGTTATCTCCATCAATTTGTTGCCAATCTTGTCTATGAAATTCTTGATCATAACATGGCATCATGGGGTGGTGCGGACAAGAGGCACTTTAACTTTAGCGCGTTATACTGATCAATATCTGAGAGTGGTGGTAGCTGAATTTTTTCCTCCAAAGAAGGATTCCAAAGGTAACAATCACCTGAATTTAAGTCTAGTAACACTAGCCACTCATGTGCCATGTTATGATCAAGTACTGAAATTGTTCCGAAGTTCAGATATTATCCTCACGTTGCTCTAATATACTGAAAAATGTTTGCTTTTGAATCTCTTATAACTTTGGTCCTATATGATCCTGTATTTACGATTATGCTTACAATCTGGAAGTGTGGAAATTCTTACAAAATATGCATAGAAAGAAGAAAAACAATTGGATCACAATTTGTGAACTATTTAACGAAGTAGATAAGATGGAAATAGTAGAGCAAGTCATGGCGGTCAGCCAATAATTGAATATTAAATAAGACATGCAATTTTTCCAGAGATTTATTAAAATTTGTTAGCGACTTGAACAGGTAATGATAAAGTTAAGACGCGTTTTCAAATCATATGAACAAAGCAATTTTTTTTAATCCATTTTATAATAATCTATATTATAAAAGTACAAATATTTTACGTTAAATTTTGAACGATAAAAATATTTAAAATAAAATTAATCGACTTTTATGTTGTTAAATATTTTGGAAAAAGATAGTTCTGCATTGGATAAAATAGTAATATTATCTAACACTAATTTTCCTAATATTTAGTAATTTGATACCAGCTAAATATAGAAATTTTATTAAATTAGTATTCGATAGAAAAGTTCTAATACTATACTAATTTTACCCGTATAGTTACTCGTAAAAATAGTAGAATCCCACATGCTCGTAGAGTTCCTACACCATAACAAATCCCACGTATAAAACAGATATTCTCGCCATTGCAACACCAAGAATTTATATTCACGCCATTGCAACACTAAGTATTTATACATGAATTTTAGAGGTTTTTGTTTCTTTTAGTATCATATTTAGTAGATTAGATTTGGCTCTCTAACACAGTCAAAAGAAAGCTACTGCAGTTAAAAAGTTGAATCTTTAATCGTCCACATCTTTATGCGTTATCAATAAGATATTTGTTGGTTTGTTAGAAAGTTGAATCTTTAATCGTCCACACCTTTGATCAAGCAAAACGTTGTATTGCTGAGTGTTCATTTGAATCCCTCCCTAACTAGTTAGGTTAAGTGATCTTAGTTTTGAAACTCGTATACTAGCCCACATTGTTGCAACTACCCTGCTCCCTCGTACTGGCTCTTTCTTCACCTTCTCTCAACGAGATACCTTTCTTGTGTACTGCCTTGTGACCAAACTCAAGATCAAACTGTCCTCCTGGGTCATAAATTTTATGATTGAAAGTGCTGATGATCCCACAAGTCTGTCCTATGGCATGACCATCACTCACATTCTAGAAGCTCACAATATCTCTATCTCTGAATATCCCTTCATCTCTATTTCAAAATCTTACAATTCTTGGGCGTATGCTAGTATGGGGTATGTGTGTGTGAAGGGCTCCCGGGTTAAGAAACATGAAGGTGAAGTCGAGCATGTTCAACCTGATCCCAAGATCAAAGCCTCTGTTTCCCATCATAGCCTTAGTAATCCTGACCTTGCTGAGAAACTGACTGCAATTGACAACCAGTTGAACACCATCAAAGATCTCCTGGTTGCTACTCAGTCCACGGTTGGAACATACATGCAATGTCCAAAGAGTCAGGGTCTGATGTTTCAAAGATAAGGGTTACAATTCTCAGAGTTAGGGAAAACACAATCAAGACATTCAAGAAAGTACACGACATGCTTGATGGAGTGACTGTCTTATCTATTGCCAGCTTTGAACAACTGAAGGAGACGATTTGCAACACTCTTACTTATTTCCTGCGTTGTTAGTGTGGAAGTTTCAAATAATTTTTTTGCTGTGCTATATCTGGTGTAATCTTGTTTTTATCCCTTTTTTGCTGATGTAAAAAAGGGGGAGAAGACTATACATATACTCGTGCAGGTACATCCATTGCAGGGGGAATCGACTATAGATCCTACATGAGATGCCGACTAAAAGAAGTAGTCCCAACAGTACCTATTGAGGGGGAGTCAACTGAACTCATTGAGGGGGAGTAAATGTGATGACCCTAAATGTCATCTCTTATTTTAGAAGTCAAAACTGTGTTTCAAGGCCTTAAAAACCTCTTTTTGTCTCACCTCAATTTGCGTGCGCAGTCCGCGCACTTCTGAAAAGCTTTTATGTGAAATTTAAGAAAAAAATTGATTTTAACCTTTAAGATTGATTAAAGTTAACCTTGGTCAACATTCTTGGTAAACGGACCTGGACTCATGATTTGATGGTCCCGTAGGGTCCGTGTAAAATATGGGACTTGGGCGAATGCCCGGTGTCGCGCCCTCTTTTTCCTTCGCGGAGTCCGGGTTTGACATTCATTGGGAACAACTCATTTCCTTTTAGGAATTTGGTATTTGAAGGGTCGTCACCTAACGAATTATGGTGCGTTAGGGCACCTAGAGCAATTAACTCATGTAACCAGTTTGTATTACCAGAGATTAGGGTAAGAGCTCGAAATAACCTTGAGGGAAAGGTGTTAGGCACCCCTCGCGGTCCACAATGGTGGGTCCCGGCCGAACTTAGTTATGTGAATTAGTCATTTAATAGGTAAACAGTCTAAGCACACATTTGCAAATAAGGAAATTATATACTGTCTAAGCACACATATATAATCAAGGAAGTTTAGATGGTCCAAGCGCACATATATAATCAAGGAAGTTTAGACGGTCCAAGCGCACATATGTAACTTTTAGACAGTCTAAGCACATATTCTTAAATTAAAGAAGTTTGGACAGTCTAACCGTACGTACATACATTAAGGGAGTTTGAACAGTCCGAGCATACATAAATAAATTAAGGAAGGTAAGTCTTAAGTTGGTTAGCCTATAGGATCACATATGTACAATACCCGGAAAGGTTTCCTCAAATAGAAGGGTTACACGTGGTATTAGCGCACATGTCATCATATCCTTTTACTACCTAGTACCCTCCCCTTAGTGGTTATATAAACGAGTTTAATTAATAAACTCTAAGCATGCTTTACCCGTCCCTTCCTTGTGGTCTCGGAGGTGTTTAGGACCTCTATACTTAGGCAGTTCTAGACACTACTAAGGTATTTAAAAGGTAAAATCTAGGCGACAACAAAGAACATATAGGACTGTCAAATAGTGAAGCAATTAGAGGCTCATGTTTTACCTCCACATATAAACAGATACGTAGCACGTCTCAAACAACTGATTTTAAAGAAATTCAGAAAGCCGTAGAACATGATATCTAGATGAACATCACAATCACAAAATATGCATCATTTGTTTCAAAGCGAAGTGGCAGAACCTTAATCATCTTGCCTATTGATTTTATAGCTTGTTAAACTTGAACAATTTCACAACCTGATTCCACAGTTATAAGACCATTAATTACCTAAGGCTTGCCTAGGCATGGGTCTGTATGCAATCATAATTTTGGAAATTGGTTAAGACAACTTGAAGTCATTCAATCATATAGGCATATTGATCTAGGCGATTACTGTTACAGAACTGATTTCATGCATGTTTATACTAGAACATGATGTCTATGTGTTGGACTATTTTTAAACCTTTTATAGACAATTATTCATTTAAGCGATGTAGACATGATTTAGAGCCAATGCAACTAGAGTCCTAAATAAGGATTTCTAATGCACAGAGAGAAATGGTCATTTTATTAAGTATGATTGTAGCAGTAGTTTAATGACATGATTTCCAGGTGATAACAACTTATGCAGAATCAGAGAAAGAAATGATGAACTTATAACATATTTTCTAATATGCAAAGGTAGTAAACATGAGTATCCTAAGGCAGATTTTCTAATGCAAATAATATAGACCTATGACATGTTTTTAATGCAAGTAACATAGCGTATAGACCTAAAGCATGATTTCTTTCATACTATATACTCAAAGCAGGATTTCTACTGCAAATATATATATAAACTAAGAGCATGATTTCTACTATATATCAACCAAAAGCATGATATCTACCCAATTTCCCACAAACATCATAAGGAACCCTCCCCTTTTACTAATCACCCCAACATATGTTTACAAATAATATTATTACAGACCATGATTTCTACTATATATCTCAAAATCTATAAGTAATTGAGAAATTTCCAAAACATGAAAGTTGTAGATCTTGGTGTCTTGTTTTGAAAAAATTAAACCATTTATCATTTGGAGTTTTGTACAAAACATTGTGGCCATTATACTAGAGGCTGTCTGGGAAGAGTTTGAAAAATGGGTTTGGGAATTTCCTTCTTCGCGAATGTGACAGGTGTCTCGCGAACGCAAAGACGAGTCGTCTGGGCAGTGTATAAGTGTAAAGAAATGAGTTTGGCTTATTTCATCTCATTTCCTCCATGAGAGCTGACCTAGGAGCAATTTTGGAGCTCCATTTTCATCATCCATGTCAAGGTAAGTGATTCCCACCTATTGCAAGTTACTTGGATTATATTTAGATTTTAACATGGAAAATCATGGGAAATTAGTGAAAATTGGGGTTTTGAAGAAAAACCTAGAAATTTGGTATTCATTGATTTTTGACTACAATTTTGGGCATGAAATTGAGAGAAAATTTTGTATTTGAGTTTGTGAGGTTATGGGTAAACTTTATCTTCCAAGAATTTCGGAATCCGGGCACGCGAGCCAGGGGAAAATTTTGTCAACTTTTCGATCGGGGTTAGAAATTGTTATAAATTAGATTATAATGAGTAATTGATCATATATTAATGAGTTTACATAATTATTGGCTAGTTTTGATGCAATGTGCATCGATTTGAGTTTTCGAAAGGGCATGGAATAACGGTTATGGAACTTCGGAGCTAGGTGAGTTTCCTTTCTAACCTTGTAAGAGGAAATTAACCCCATAGGTGAACTAAATTATTATGTGCTCCTATTTGTGGGGGCTACATGCACATGAGGTAACGAGAGTCCGTGTGTAGCTACTATTATGCCTATGTCCGGGTAGTATAGGCTTACATCATGCTTTATTGATATTGTTATTAATTTTTGTTATTGTTGTCTTGAGAAGAAACAAGATTAAGGTTGCGTAATAATTCTGTTGAAAGGAATTTGAATTGAGGAATTTAAGATTTTTAAGGGTTTCCATGAAACTTCTTATTTTTCGAAAGAATTGAGAAATATTATAATGGCTTAAGAAATCTATGTGTAACCGCGTCGCATGGGAATTTCGAGAGCAGGGAAAATCTCTTTAAAAAATTTACGTTGAATTGTTCTTAGTTTGAAAAGAATCAAGAAAAGGATTTTGAATTATTAATAAATTATATTTGGCTGCGTCATATGTATGATTCGCGAGCGGGGAAATTTCATAATTTATGTTTGACCGCATTGCACGTGTGATTCGTGAGCGGGGTATTTCCTTCTACTACTCTTATGGGATTGAGCCGTTTACCTCGGCAGGATTTATGTACCACACTCTCAAGGGAACGTGCAGTTTGCCTCGGCAGGTTAATAGATGCATCAATGGTTCGTGCCGTTCGTGTCACGACCCAAACTGGAGGGCCATGACTAGCACCCGACCATACTTGCCGAGCACCAATGCACATTTTATCTAACCTTCTTTATTATCTTTTAGGGCTGACGAGATCAATATAAATGGTAGACATGGATCATGGACAACCAACAATAAAATATGATGGCATGAACATACATAATATGTGATGACTAGACAATCAAGAAACTATATATAAGGTACGAGCTACCACGTTACCATGAAAGACTATACAACAAAAATCAGTCGGCAAGGCATACCAAACTATACATGAGTCGAAACCTATCTATGAGCCTCTAAAGGAACATAAGTGCTGCAACATTGCCGGAACAGGGCCTCGACATACCCATAATGTCTATAACAAAAATGCATACCAAGACCAGGGCAAGTTTAGAGAAGGGATCTTGCCAATCATCGCTGAACTGGATAGCCTACTGTGGTAGGGAAGCTGCACCTTCCTGTCTATCAGGACCTGCAACACGACATACAATGTCCACAAATAAAAGGACGTCAGTACGAATAAAGTACTGACTATGTAAGGCAGGGAACCATAAGTACGAATAGCAATGTAAGCAGGGATATAGAATATACAACTTGTAACATCTGCGTACCTCTAAAGGCTACTGACATGAAATGCATAATACATATGTATATATACATAAACTTTTAAAACATATGCCTCCGTGGGCATCATCATCATCATATCTTACCCGGCCGTAACTAGATCAGTAAAAACGTACCCGGCCATCATAAGGATCGGTAGTATCGAACCCGGCTATGTGGAGCTCGGTAAAACCCAACTGATCAGTGGTTGCACAATATGTGCCATACCCGACCGACTATAGCGCGACTCGGTAGAGTAAAATAGATACATATATATAATGCATGCTCGACCCATGGAAACATGTTCTAAACCTTTCAGAGTGACGTAAGGTTGGTATCCTTTGTACACGTTATTAGGACTAACTCTTCACTATGAACCTTATATGAATCAGGAAGTACCAACAACATTGATAACATAAGAATAAAAGAAGCAACATTAACATCATTCATTCCATAAGAGGGGAAACAATGTAAGTACTACTAGCTTCTAAGAGTAGAGTATCTTTGGAAGCTCGTTCATTACATTATGTACAATCGAAGTCGTGCAAAAGAAGAAAAGGGATAGCCTCACATACCTTGTATATACTGCCCCAATCTCAAGCTATGCAATTGTCACGACTCCTTAGTCTACAATAAGAGAAATGATACTATCGTTATCATTTAAGCGTCATAACTATTATGTATCGACCACAACCTATTTTACGATGAAACAGACAACACCTCCCCTATATATATGACTTCACACAATTCAAAACAATCACCAAATATCCCAAACAACATCAATAATAATCATATTAGCCTCCCAAAATAGTCCACGCACAACCTAATCACTTCATACATATGACGACCACCGTTGTCGTGTCAAATGACGCAGAAATGTTACGAAGAACTACCAGCTATTGATACCCTATTTTTCCCTATATATTTTAAATATGCAAAATACCTTCAACAACAACAACAACAACAACGACCCAGTATAATCCCACAAGTGGGGTCTGGGAAGGGTAATATGTACGTAGACCTTACCCCTACCCCGAAGGGTAGAGAGGCTGTTTCCAGGAGACCCTCGGCTCAACAAAGCAATAGGAGATGATATATTAGTACCATAAAAATGCGTGATAAAAATAACAACAATATATAAGAGATATGAAATATGAAATACAGGATACGAAATACGAAATACGAAATAGATGGCTGGCATAGTACAACTAGAAGGTATAGCCCTGCATCAATAGACGACCAATGACATTCCTAGTCTAACTCCTAACTAGATAGTCTCCCTCTATTGTGCTGTAGAAATATTCACACTCTCCCCTAACCTACAACCTTAATGCTCGACCTCCATAATTCCCTATCAAGGGCCATGTCCTCAGTAATCCTAAGTCGCGCCATGTCCTGTCTGATCACCTCTCCCCAATACTTCTTAGGTCTCCCTCTACCTCTCCGCGTGCCCACTACAGCCAGTCGCTCACACCTCCTCACCGGTGCATCAGTGCTCCTCCTCTGAATGTGCCCAAACCATCTGAGTCTTACTTCCCGCATCTTGTCCTCCATGGGGGCCACACCCACCTTCTCTCGAATATCTGCATTCCTAATCTTATCCATCCTTGTATGCCCGCACATCCACCTCAACATCCTCATCTCTGCTACTTTCATCTTCTGGGTGTGTGAGTTCTTTACCGGCCAACATTCAGTTCCATACAACATGGCAGGCCTAACCACTGCTCTATAAAACTTACCTTTTAGTAACGGTGGCACTTTCTTGTCACACAAGACTCCCGACGCTAACCTCCACTTCATCCACCCCACCCCTATACGGTGTGTGACATCCTCGTCAATCTCCCCGATCCCCTGAATAACCGATCCAAGGTACTTGAAACTACCTTTCTTGGGAATGACTTGAGAGTCAAGCCTCACTTTCAACTCCCGCTTCCGTCGGCTCAACTCCAAATTTGCACTCGAGGTATTCCGTCTTCGTCCTACTCAACTTGAAACCTTTAGACTCAAGAGCATGTCTCCAAATCTCTAGCCTCTCGTTGACGCCGCCTCTTGTCTCGTCAATTAGAATAATGTCATCAGCAAATAGCATGCACCATGGAACCTCCCCTTGAATATGATGAGTCAGTGCATCCATCACCAGGGCAAATAGGAATGGGCTGAGCGCAGACCCTTGGTGCAACCCCGTAATAACTGGAAAGTGTTCAGAGTCGCCTCCTACTGTCCTAACCCGAGTCTTAGCTCCATCATACATGTCTTTAATCACCCTAATATAGTTACTCGGGACCCCTTTATCCTCTAAGCAGCTCCATAAGACCTTCCTAGGAACCTTATCGTACGCTTTCTCCAGATCAATAAACACCATGTGGAGATCCTTCTTCTTATCTCTGTACTGTTCCACCATCCTCCTAATAAGGTGGATAGCTTCTGTGGTAGATCGTCCCGGCATGAACCCGAACTGGTTGTCTGAAATAGACACCGTCCTTCGCACTCTCATTTCTACCACTCTCTCCCAAACTTTCATGGTATGACTTAGTAATTTGATGCCCCTATAGTTGTTACAGCTCTGGACATCACCTTTGTTCTTATACAACGGGACCATTGTACTCCACCTCCACTCTTCAGGCATTCTATTAGTCTTGAATATAACACTAAACAATGCAGTAAGCCATTCCAAGCCTGCTCTACCCACACACCTCCACAGTTCAACCGGAATTTCGTCTGGCCCGGTAGCTCTGCCCCTTCTCATCTTACGCATTGCCTCCATGACTTCATCGATCTCAATGTCCCTACAATTACTTACTTCATGGTGACTGTCGGCATTCCTCGATTCCCCAAGTATAATATCCTGATCCCCTTCTTCACTTAGAAGTTTATGAAAGTAGGTCTGCCACCTCCTCTTAATCTGGTCATCTCCCATCAAAACTTTGCCGTCATCATCTTTTATGCACCTCACTTGGTCCAGATCCCGAGTTGTCCTCTCTCTCGCCTTAGCGAGTCGGAATAACTTCTTCTCCCCACCTTTGTTCCTTAGTTCCTCATACAGACGAGCAAAAGCTGTCGTCTTAGCCTCCGTCACTGCCATCTTCGCCTCCTTCCTAGATAGCCAAAATTGGACCCCTTTCCAGCCCAATTTCACACCCGAATCACCGGACCCATACCCTATTAACCCTTACCCAAACCCGGAACCCACCAACCCTTTTTAATCTCGACCATTGATCTCCCAGATCAACGGTACAAACACAACCTTTCCTTTTTGATTTCACCCGACCCCTAACCCTAGTCTCATAATTTAGAGATAGCCGCCCTCAAACTCTCTCATCTCCAAATTCTTTGTAAACTCATCCTAACCCTAATCGCCATCACCGACGAGAACCTCCTTCCTATGGTGTTTTCGTGCCTTCTCCAACCACCTCTAGTCTCCTATACTCCATGGCTTTTCGACTTCATGAGTCCTTGAGAAGATCTCAAGGAAAGCCAACCTGCTCCTGCTTGAAACTCGTTTACTGGCCTGTCTCCGGCCATTTTCGTTTGTAAAAAAGGATTTCCTCTTATTTTTATTTCTTTTGAATCTATGAGTTTTTAACCGATTCTCTTCATCTCTACTATTTTCTGAAAACCCTAGTTCCCTACTGTTCGATTCTTCTCAGATCTTTATAGATCTAAGGTGATTCGAGTATTATTAAGTGTTTTCTTTTAAAAATCTCCTGTTTTAACTAACTATTTAGATTTTAGTCATTCTTTTCTAAAACTAGGGTTTTTCGGAGTTCTTTTATTCATTTTTTAACTGATTTCGTTGTGATTAAACCTTTTCCCTTGTTTGTTTTGACCGATTTTGTGCTCTTACTGCTTTTAACTTGACTCTGTTAAAAGCCCTATTTTGTTTTAAGATTTTCTTTACTTTGTTTCTATGAATGTTAGCATGATTTTCCTTACTTTGCTTTTATGAGGGTTAACAAACTTTCTTTACTTCGTTTCTGTGTGTTAGCCTGCTTACTTGAGTCCTGTGATTACTATGCTTCAAATATGTTTTCTTGATACGTCTGTGGACCTCCTCTATTTATATGTTGAAAGTGCAGAGTCATGACTCCCTTTTGATCGATTCTGGTTTCCTTAATTGATGGTGATTGAAAATTTTCTTCAAAAACCCTAAAAGCTTTGCCCCGTCTGTTAAGCTGACTGATTTCCTTACCATATTTGCTATGATACTTATTTCTACTGAGTTGTGTCTTTAATCAAGGTTTTATGAATTTGGTCCTAATCGACTACTCTATGCTACTGAATCATGACTCCTCCCTTTCCACTTAATTTGATTTGTTTCTTGCCTTAATTAATTTTCCCTTACCTTGTCTGTATTGCTACTTAATTCTTACTGATTGTTTCCTTAGTTTAAAAACTTTCTGAACCTAGCCTTAATTACTTGCTCTATACTGGTACTATTTAAAATCTTTCCTTATTTGTTATACTCCAGTCGTGTATGATTTCTTTCCTTACTTGCCACCTGCTCTTTACCGTTTACACTGACTCCCTTAATTAAAAGGAGATCGAACCAATTTTTTATACTGAGTTCTATAATTACTGAAGAATTGATTCTTGCCTTATTTTAACCAGTTTTCAAACTACTATATAAATGACTCTCTTCTACAGTCTTAAAACACGAATAATTAGTTCAAACACACACACACACACACATAAAAATTCTCTCTTCTCTCTCTACCACTTGTACTAACTGCTTGTCTAGCCGGCTGAAAGCCAAGGCTTTACTGTGGAACTCTACTTGATTTACTTTCTGCATTTTGCTTGCTTAACTGGTATGTTCCTAGTTCAATTCTGAAACTCAACTCTATGTGCTCCATGTCTGTTAATCCATGTCTCATTCTGCACTAATTTAATGGCTTATGTATTTAATTGCTCTTCTTGTTTACTACTTTATTCAGCATGCTTAAGTTTTGCCTTCTCTTGTTCAAGTGTGTAATCGGCATGTCTGAGTAGCACTTGTCTTGTTTGATACTCGGCCAACATGTCTACTTGAGTTCTTGTTTATTTCCCTCAACCAGTATGCCATGTTAGTATCATAGACTCCTAATGTACTTGATTAACATTAAGTGGCATGACTAATTATGTGTAATAGATCCCTGTCCTCAGCATGACTACTCCCATACCCTGTCTCTATGTCTTATTACTATTCTAATTTCGAGCATGATTCCCTTGTTAACACTTTGAAGTAGTAGTTTTGTGTTCTGGAGGCTAATCAGTTGCTACTTGTTCTTTGTACTTGCTGGTCTATATGCTTCTCTTCTCATCCATGTTTACATGTTTCTGATTTGAGCTCTCTATGTCCCCAACCCCCCTAATCCTTGTCTATAAAGCTCTTTGTCTTCACTTAGAATCAAATAATAAATGGCTCTGAATCTGAGCAATCTAAGTTGTCTTTTTGTGATTGTGTGTTTTCTCAGTGTTGCTTCCAAAACTGCTTTCGCTCTTAGCATTTTTTTACTGTGTCTATTCCTGCAAACTTTTTTTCACTCCTGAAAGTTCTACTTCAACATTGTTTTACTAAGTTCTTTTCAACACTATGACAAGAACTTTCATTCTACTCTTAGACCACTAAGTTCTGTCCCTTTTGTGTGAGCCTTGCCTTGGGACCCTTGAGCTCCCTATGAACTTGGAGACATGAAAGCTGGCCTTTCCATACTGCACTTACTCTGTCTTGGCTATGAAATCTGGGTATGAGCACTGCCCGGGATCTCTTGAGGTCCTTAGGAAACTCTGACACACCCAGATATGAGGAGAAGCTATGAAAAAATCTTGGCACTTGAGGTGATTTATTACATAACTCAGAGAGGAAGTCTTAATCAGGTCCTGAAAATCTGGGCCTGTTTTCAGGCTCTCTATAGTGTAACTTTTTTTTATGTTAATTTATTTCAGTATTGGTATGTAATAATCTGTTGTAAACAAGTATTGAGGCTGGCTAGTGAAAAGGGGAGGGTAGTTATGTATGCTATCAACATCCATGGGTAGAAACCATGTCTTAGGTTTACATTTCCTATATATGCATTATCAACCCATTCAAAGCATGTCATGCATTAGATACTATGTTCTTAGGTTTACTATTTCAACATCTCATTTGACATCACTTTATCACTTAGAAATCGTGCTTTAGGCTAAATAACAGCATTACTATGAAACTGTTGCTCCTTCATACTTTGAAATCATGCTGTAACTCTTTGGGCATTTAGAAACCATGTTCTAGGAATTCTGCATATTCTGCAATCATTCTGCATTTTTCATATGTGCACGTTAGATACCCTGTTTTAGGATTTCGCTCAGTTACACCTAGTTAAACTACTGATGCATGAAAAAGGACATAAAACAGTCTCATGTTTGATTATCCTATTTAAGTGAAACTGGTCACAATCCCTACACGTCTTTGCAATATTTAGAACATCATGCTTTAGGTAAAATAACTTCCAAATTGTTTCAATAATTCTGGTAACTGCTGCATATTATTTTACGCCTAGGAAAACCTTAGGTAATAAGCTTAAATAAAAACCAGAACTGTCTTTGTTTAACTGCCGCATGTTAAAATCAGTAGGCAAGCCTGATTAGGACTTCATATTTGAGTTATGTTATAAATATGAATTTGCTGTTATCACTTAGATACCATGCTTAGATCTGAATTCAGACCTTATCTGTGTATGAGTCGTGCTGTCTATGTGCATTACTTGTGGAGGTATATCTGAACCTGCTATCTATTTTCTATGCATTCTCCCTAAATGTAGTCCTATGCGTTCTTATTTGTCGCCTAGTTATTTGACCTTAAACCTAAGGGTCTGCCTAGAGCCCCCTTTTATAGGATAGGAGTACTAAATTCCTCCGGGACTGATATGAATGGACGGGTAACAACATGCAATAGGGGTCGAGACCAAAACTCGATTTAATTACCTTCACGGGGCGGGAAAGAGTATATATGGATATGATGACCGCGCATTAATACCACGTGTAGCCCCTCTTTTAGGAGTGTCATACTGGGTATTGCATTGATGTGATCCATATTATAAACAAACCGAAGACACCCCCTTTACATTCCCGAATATGCTTAGATTGTAATTCTTTTCAAAATCTTGCTTTCATTAACTACTTTCCAAACATCTGTGTTCTTAAACTTAAATCCTCTACTACGTGAGCCATACTTGTTTATTTGCTAATTGTATAAATTCACAAAAACTGTTTGGTCTGGAACCATACTAGTGAATCCTAAGAGGTGCCTAACACCTTCCTTTTAGGATAATTTCACGCCCTTACCCTATCTATGGTTACCAAATGTAGTTGTAAATGAACCCTATAGGTGTCCTAACGCACCTTAAATCGTTAGGTGGCGACTCTTCAAAAATGCAAACTCCCTTTCCCAAAAGGAAAGAGTTGTCCCAACCTAAATGTCATAAACCCGATTTCGCAAAGGAAAAAGGGGGCGCGACATCATGGTGACTCTGATGGGGATATTTAGGATTTTACCATTTCATATCATTTTTGTGAATTTGTACCCCCTCTATGTGCAACTATTTGTTTAATTTCTTTAAGCGTTTAATTTCTTCTTCAAAAGCAAAACTGACATATCTTTCTTGTTTCATTCCTTACTGCTGCTTTAAATTATAAAGCTACTGTGTTTATTGCTTTCTTAACATACAAATACATGTCAACATGCTTTCAATTATTGCATAATCATGTTCAACATCATACTCCACTCATGCCAAACAAATACTATAGCAACGCTTGATGTGTGTTTGCGCCCTTCCTATATCATTACCCCCCATAAATTCAGAAAGACTTATTTGCGGTAAAACTAGTCGATCAGTGGTGCAGTCGACATTTTCATGCCTTCCCCCTTGAGTTGTCTGCTCAAGGGTACCAGTCTAAAACCCCATAGAAACCTTACTCTGTTTAAATTGCGCATCCATCATGGTCAAACCTAGTCGGGTCAGTTATGTTGTCCACATAATGATCCTTTACCCATAATGAGCCTTGTCCAAAAGTCCACTGGGTTTCCCTAAACCCAAACAGACACCATCATGTTTTGTGCATTTATTTGGAGAACTAAATGCTTCATGCTAATTGTTGATATTAAATAGTCGAGTCTGGTAGGGGTAAGGGCCTAACCTTGTTTTTCTTGCAGAAATATGAGGCACGAAGTCCCTAGATTTGGCATGGTCATAAATATCCACCCAAGATTTCTAAGTTGGTGGGAAGATTTACATTCTAGTGACAAAACCCTCGTCAGAAAATATTTGGGCAATCTACCATCCCTCCTGGAGATCCAGCCTAACAACATGATAATAGAAACTACTACCTTATTTTGGGATTGTGAAAGGGCCGTGTTCCGCCTTGGGGACATCGAGATGACGCCTTTGCTAGAGGAGATAGGAGGGCTGGCTGGTCTAGCGTGGGAAACTCTGGGTTTGTTAATGCCTAAGAACCGCACAGGCAAGGGTTTCCTAAAAATGTTGGGTTTGAAGAAGAATGCAGAATTGGTATGCCTGAAGGAATCGTACATCCCTTTTGACTACATGTATGAAAGGTACGGTCACAACAAATCATACCATACTTACCATGACGAGTTTGCCATCACATCCTTGGGACATATCCAACGTAGGGTTTTCGTCTTCATGTTTTGTTTCCTGGGTCTGACCGTGTTTCCAATGAAGAAAGGGAGAATCCATACTAGGCTGGCTATGGTAACCAAGACCCTAATGGAGGGGATTGGTGGGCAGACATTCAGCATTGTACCCATGATCATTGCAGACATATACCGAGCCTTAGAGAAGTGGCAACGAGGAGCGAGACACTTTGAAGGCTGCAATCTACTACTTCAGCTTTGGCTCATGGAACATCTCCAAAAGGGCGAATACCGACAAGAAATTCAATGAAGGGTCTAGGATGACCACATCGCTTTCCACCATCCAAAGCAAATGAATTACATCCCCAACATGTTCGCTCGGCCTGAGAATACCAAAGGATGGGTTAATCTCTTTGATAATCTGACTGAAGAACAGGTTCTATGGATGTTCGAGTGGTTTCCGACAGAGGAGTTCATTGCTCGATCCAGAGATGCTCCTTTCTTGATACTAATTGGTCTAAGAGGAACATACCCTTACGTCCCTTTTCGAGTTATGAGGCAAGAAGGTAGGAGGTAGGTCATACCCAGGGTTGACAAGATAAGCCATCTTCAAGCTGACTTCCAAAATGATGATAGCCCCCACAAGTGCCAAGCCCATCATATGTGGCACTACAAGATCGTAATGGGGAAAGACACCATCAAGCCAGACAGATATCATACCGGTTGTACCCCTTTCTATTCGGGCTGGTTGGAAGATAATTGGGATGGTCTAGGCCAGCCAGGGTTTGTTCGAGGTCACAGAATTATAGATAAAAAGGCCGAGGCTCAAGTCAAGTACAACCAGCTGCGCAAAAGAATCCGTAAATGCGAGAGTGAACATCGCGAGATACAAGAGTTCAACCAGAAGCTGATTGAGGAATGGAAAGACATGGCTATCAGTGCTAACAATAGACAAGGATACTTGGAGCGAAGCATAGTAGAACTAGAGGGAAAATTTCTCAAAAGGGTTGAAGACTATCAAAATGATGAAGGGACCGAAGGTGGACATCTAGCCAAAGCATACCTGTTGCTGGGACTTCGCGAATTGGGGAAGCTGTTCGACGGAGCCAAGAATGTCAAATCTGGGGAAGGTCCTTCTGGGACCAAATAGATAGGAATTTACTTTTTCGCTTTATGAATATAATAAGGCCAAATGACCATTAGTGACTTTTATTTCTTGCTTATTTAGTGTTGTTTTAAGATTCCCTATCTTTATCAATAAAATAAGGCATTTAACATTAAAAGTTCTCCAAGTCTATTTGTCGCTAGGCCTACCTCGGGCGCAAAGAGGTTCCTAAATTAGGACACGCTTTACATTCCTGCACTATGTGTTTAAATTTTGCAATACTTTTTATAATCCTCACTGACTTGATTACCTTTTGTTTTTATTATTCCCCCTCCCCAAAGGTTAGTTCGTGCACTCTAGCATCGTCATCTTATTTCACAAGATCCAGGGGCCCTCCACCCACTCCTTCTCTTAGTCCTATTAAAGGCAAGGACAGAGGCAAGAATAAAATGGAAGATTTAAACAACATCAGGAAGGAGAACACAGCTGAACGTGTAGAGGCCACTGCTGGTCAGGGTATTCGGGTTCCTAACGAGAATTTTTCACAGCTTGAACATAAACTGTTGAAATTCTAGGAAGAGCTCGATCAGGTTCGAAATATGGCAAACCTGTCATTTTCCTTCAACACCCCAGATATCAAATTCCCCAATGCTCAAAACCCTACACCTCTTCAAAATATCCCAAAACAGCAGAATCATCCCGCACCTCATCATTACACTGCTCTACCAAAGCCAATGTAACACCTGCCATACCCCAAACAACACACCATTACTCATCCCAGAACCTCAGAACTCCACAAATGACCATTTCCACACCTATACACTAGACCGCCATAACACTCCTATCTACGTAGAGACCATGCCACACTCCACCCAACCTATATCATGCACACCTGAGTCTGATGAAAAGGATATGCTTATTAGGAACTTGGCCGAGGAACTTAAGAAACTGACAAGCTGGATTCAAGGCTTGAGGGAAGCAAGGGAATCGAGGGGCTAAACTATGAGGACCTTTGCATACAACCTGATGTCGAACTGCCTGAGGGGTACAAACCTTCTACATTTGAAATGTTTGATGGTATGGGTGATCCAAGAGTCCATATGAGGACATATTGCGACAAGCTGGTTGGAGTAAGGAAGGATGAAAGGATCCGCATGAAGCTATTCATGAGGAGTTTGAAAGGAGATGCATTATCTTAGTACATCAACCAAGATCCCAAGAAGTGGTCAAGCTGGGTGGGCATGGCATTTGACTTTATAGACAGATTCAGGTTTAATACAGAGAACGCACCAGACGAGTTCTATATCCAAAATTTGAAGAAGAAGCCCACGGAGACGTTTCGCGAGTATACTACTCGCTGGAGGTCCAAAGCTACTAAGGTCAGACCCGCCTTAGAAGAGGAGAAAATGAACAAGTTCTTTGTCCCGGCTCAGGACCCGTAGTACTATGAATGACTGATGATGATTGAGAACCACAAGTTCTTCGACATTATCAAATTAGGTGAAAGAATTGAAGAAGGTATTAAAAGTGGTATGGTTACAAATTTGGAGGCCTTGCAAGCTACGAATAAGGCTTTACAGTCTGGTGGTGTGTCCAAGAAAAGGGATGTAGGGGCCGTGATGGTTGCACAAAGGACCAAGTCTCCCCTTAAGTACCAAGCTTACCCAACACCTCCGCTCACGTACCAGCCGACCCCAAATTACCAATCACCCTCATACCAAGATCCGCCACCAACTTATCAGTCATCTCCACCTCCTACATATCAACCTACCTTACCCAGATACTCCCAACTCGCTCATGTCTACCAAACTTATAATGCTCAACCATCCCATTATCAATCACCCCCTACACGCCAAATTTTCCTTAGACCTTGACCTAACTTTGATGGCAGACCTCCAAAACAATATACAACTATCGCTGAACCCATCGACCAGCTGTATGAGAGGCTCAAAGCTGTTGGTTATGTCACCCCCTTCCCTGTTGCAACCCCTGAGAATTCTTCTCAGTGGGTTAACCCAAACAAGTCCTGTGCATACCACTCTGGCATGAAAGGGCACACCATCGATGAGTGCCGCTCCTTGAAAGACAAAATACAATCCTTGATTGATAACAATATCATTGTGGCAAAGGAACCGCTCCAAACATCTGCAACAACCCTCTTCCAGACCATAAAGGTGGAGGTATCCACATTATTGAAGTAGAAGATGACTGGGATCCCGAGGGATCAATCGGGCTGATCGCAGAAGGTGATGACCCGAAGAAACTGACAATTACTCTCAATCCAATCATAGTCCAGATCCAACCATTTGAGGACGCTGAGGTGAACATGTCTATACCTCTTGAGTTTGAAGTAGCGCCATCCGCAAATGCATCGACACCAATTGAGGTTGGATTTGTGTCTCTGGCAAATGATGACCCGAAGAAACTGACAATTACTCTCAATCCAATCATAGTCCAGATCCAACCATTTGAGGACGTTGAGGTGAACATGTCTATACCTCTTGAGTTTGAAGCAGCGCCATCCGCAAAGGCATCGACACCAATTGAGGTTGGATTTGTGTCTCTGGCAAATGCACCCGCACCATTTGAGGTTGCAGTCTTGCTGCCCAAGGCACATGTTCCATTCAAAGTGAGGATAGCCGCGCCGGTCCCAGTGGCGATGTCTACCATGCCACCATTCTATATAAATGCTGTACCCTAAGACTATACAACTGAGGCGAGAAGGAAGGGCAAGGTCAAGATTGAAGAAACTGTCGCAGCATAGGGTATGACAAGAACTGGTAGAGTCTATACCCCTGAACATCTAGCTAAATCAAGCAAGTAGGTCTCCAATCGACCGCCCCTCATTGAGACAGGTTTGGACAACCTTTGGAGGGAAATACAGGCCAAGGAATATTCGGTCATCGACCAGTTAAACAAGACGCCATCACAAATATCCATTCTCTCTTTGCTGCAAAATTCTGAGACGCACAAGAATGCTTTGTTAAAGGCACTAAATGAAGTGTATGTACCAAGTAACATCACTAGCGGGGAAGTGGCAAATATGGTAGGACAAATGCTGGAAAGCCATAAGATCACCTTTTATGAAGACGAGCTACCACCTGAAGGGCTGGGGCACAACAAAGCACTACACATCACCGTGCAATGTGAAGATTATTTCATCACCAGAATCCTGATCGATGAAGGTTCCAGTCTTAACATTTGTCCACTGGTAATGCTCAAGAAGTTAGGTAAAGGGCTGCATGAGATAAAGGAAGGAGAAATCAATGTAAAAGCCTTCGATGGTTCTCAAAGGTCCACCATTGGTGAGATTAGTCTATGCCTGCAGATGGGACCAACCTAGTTCGAGGTTGATTTCCAGGTAATAGATGTACCAGCGTCTTACAACTTGCTATTGGGACGACCATGGATTCATGCTGCTAGGGTCGTAGCATCAATGCTGTATCAGGCAGTAATGTTCGAATGGAATCACCAGGAAGTGATCATTCATGGCGACGGTAGCAACCCTATATATACAATCACCAGACCATTCCAGCGATCGAGGGAAGAAGGAAGCTAGGTGGAGAAACTTACCACCACATTGAACGGGTCAATGCTATCGAAAAAGACAAATGATGGGATAGTAAAATCGAGAGTATACTGAGTTGGAGTGGGTACGAACCTCGCAAAGGGCTCGGCTAGAACCTCCAAGGAATCTCTAAACCCATAAAACTCAAGAAACATGGCACTACCTTCGGTTTGGGATATGAATACACCTGGGAAGAATTCAATAACTGGTCGCCACCATGGTGTGGTCCTTACTATCCACTAGAGCAGCCAATACCGCATCTGGAGCAGACCTTCCAATAGGCCGACATTATTTATGGGTCAGATGAAGAAGAAGCACTTGCAGCAGTGAAGAACCTGTTTCTAGAGGACAGTGATATGGACTGTTGCATTATTCTCGAGGAGGAGGGGGAGGAAGGTCCTTCCATACATGCTGTGAGCAGAGGGGCACGTCTCAAGAATTGGACCATCAGGACAACTAAAGCCCGACGAGCATCGGGGTAGCAAGGCTAAAACAAGCATTATTCACTTTTTTATTTACTAAATTATTTCCTTTTCGCATTTTTCAATTCCTGCAATAAGATATTCAGTGTTCAAAACCGTTACTCAATCTATCAAAAACATTCTGATTTTTCTTATGAATTGATATTTATTGCTATCGTTTTCTCTCCTTGCTTTACCAATACAACATTACTATTACTTTTCTTGATGAACCAATGACTGTGATATGTAATGAGACATCGCAACAAACGAACATGGATTCAGAAGAAGATGACATACCTGACGAGATTGTCAAAGAAGTGGAGAACTTTGAGAACAGACCTAAGTCCAACCTGGACGAGACCGAGATTATCAACCTAGGAGATGCAGAAAACATCAAGGAAACGCAAATCAACATTCACCTATCGCCATCAGAGAAGGAAGAATACACAGAATTTCTAAAGAAGTATGAGGACATATTCGCTTGGTCGTATGATGACATGACTGGTCTGAGTACGTCTATTGTGGCTCACAAACTGCCAACCGATCCAATATGTCCACCGGTAAAGCAAAAGCTCAGAAAGTTCAAGCCTGATATGAGTTTGAAAATCAAGGAAGAAGTCACCAAGCAGATCAACGCTAAGGTTCTCAAGGTAGTATAATACCCGACATGGTTAGCCAACATTGTTCCAGTGCCAAGAAGTATGGGAAGGTCAGAGTCTGTATCGACTACCGGGATCTCAACCGGGCCAGTCCGAAAGACGGCTTCCCTTTGCCAAATATACACATCCTGATTGACAAATGTGCCAAGCATGAGTTATAGTCATTCGTAGTTTGCTTCATTAGTTATCATCAAATCTGGATGGATGAGGAAGATGCTGAGAAAATGGCTTTCATTACGCTGTGGGGAGTGTACTGTTACAAGATGATGCCATTCGGTCTGAAGAATGCAGGGCCCACCTACATGAGGGCCATGACTACCATCTTCTATGATATGATACACAAGGAGATAGATGTATATGTGGATGATGTTATTATCAAATCCAAGAAGGCCACTAACTACATAGAAGATCTGAGGAAGTTCTTCAATAGACAATAGAGATACAACCTGAAACTAAACCCAGTAAAATGCGCATTTGGGGTTCTTGCTGGGAAATTGCTTGGGTTTATTGTGAGAGAATAGAACTGGAACCATCGAAGTCAAAGCCATTCAGGAACTACCACCGCCAAGGAACAAGAAGGATGTGATGAGTTTCTTAGGAAGGCTTAACTACATTAGCCAATTCATAGCACAATCTACAGTTATCTGTGAGCCAATCTTTATGATATTAAAGAAGGATGCCGCCACCAAATGGACCGATGACTGCCAAAAAGCCTTCGACAAAATCAAAGAGTACCTGTCAACACCACCAGTCTTAGTCCCGCTCGAGCCAGGTAGACCCTTATTACTCTACCTTGCAGTGTTGGACGGAGCTTTTGGTTGCATTTTGGGGCAGCATGATGAAACAGGGAGGAAGGAACAAGCCATTTATTATCTCAGTAAGAAGTTCACCCCATACGAGGCCCGGTATTCTCTATTGGAACGCACTTGTTATGCTTTGACTTGGGTAGCTCAGAAGCTGAGACATTACTTCTGCGCCTATACTATATATCTCATATCGAGGATGGATCCTTCAAAGTACATCTTTCAGAAGCCCATGCCCACTGGCAAGCTAGCCAAGTGGTAAATCCTATTGAGTGAATTCGATATTGTTTACGTAACTCAGAAAGCGGTCAAGGGATAGGCACTGGCAGACCACCTTGTTGAAAACCCCATGGATGGAGGATACGAACCCCTGAAAACATATTTTCCTGATGAAGAGGTATCATTCATAGGAGAAGATATTGCGGAATCCTATGACGATTGGAGAATGTTCTTCGATGGAGCAGCAAACTTCAAAGGAGTTGGCATAGGAACAGTCCTAATATCAGAAACCCATCAATATTATCCGGTGTCTGCCAAACTTAGGTTCCCATGCACCAACAATATGGCCGAGTATGAAGCCTGCATCTTAGGACTCAAAATGGCCATTGACATGAACGTTCAAGAGCTGCTAGTGATTGGAGATTCAGACTTACTTATACATCAGGTACGAGAAGAATGGGAAACCAAGAATTCCAAGATACTCCCATATCTACATCACGTATAGGAACTGAGAAAGAGGTTCACAAAGACGGAATTCCAGCATGTTCCCAGAATCCAGAATGAGTTCGCCGATGCATTGGCTACCGTATCATCTATGATACAACATCCCGACAAGAATTTCATTGATCCTATTCCGGTGAAAATCATTAATCAGCCAACTTACTGTGCCCATGTTGAAGAGAAAGCAGACAGAAAGCCTTGGTTTCACGATATCAAGGAATATCTAGCAAAAGGAGAGTACCCGGAACTTGCTAATCCTACTAAGAAATGCACACTTTGGAGATTATCCAACAACGTCTTTCACAACAGAGGAATCCTGTATAGGAGGAATCCCGATTTAGGATTATTAAGATGTGTCGACGCGAAAGAAGCATCCAGGCTACTAGAGGAAATTCATGCTGGGACCTGCGGTCCACATATGGACGGTTTTGTCTTAGCAAAGAAGATACTCTGGGCTGGTTACTTTTGGATGACTATGAAAACTGACTACATCCAGTATGTTCGGAAATGCCACCGCTGTCAGAAACATGCAGACATGATAAAGGTACCTCCAAGCGAGCTTAACACAACAAGCTCACCGTGGCCATTCACCGCTTGGAGAATAGACGTTATTGGACCAATCAAGCCTGCTGCCTCCAATGGACACAGGTTTATCCTAGTATCCATCGACTATTTTACCAAATGGGTCGAAGTAGCATCTTACAAAGCAGTGACTAAGAAAGTCGTGACAGACTTTGTCTGCGAACGCATTGTTTGTCGATTCAGAATTCCAAAGTCAATCATTACTGATAATGGATCCAACCTCAATAGCGACTTGATGAAAGCTATGTGCGAAACTTTCAAGATCAAGCACAAGAAATTCACAGCCTACAGACCTAAGATGAATGGAGCTGTAGAAGCCGCCAACAAGAATATCAAGAAGATATTGAGAAAAATGATAAAGAATCACAGACAGTGGCATAGGAAATTATCATTTGCTATTCTGGGGTATCGTACCATGGTCTGCACATCAACCGGGGAAACCCCCTATATGCTGGTTTACGGTACAGAGGCTCTCATTTCCGCTGAGGTAGAAATTCCTTCCATAAGGATTATACAAGAAGCTGAGCTCGATGACGCAGAGTGGGTAAAGAGTCATTTTGAGCAACTAGCCTTATAGACGGAAAGAGAATGAATGCAGTCTGCCATGGTCAACTCTACCTGAACAGAATGTCTAGAGCCTTCAACAAGAGAGTCAAGCCAAGAGTTCACACCGGGACAACTGGTGTTGAAGAAAATTTTTCCGCATCAAGATTAAGGCAAAGGGAGGTTCTCTCCCAACTAGAAGGGTCCATACATCGTTCACCGGGTTTTGACAGGAGGAGCCCTCATACTTGTAGAAATGGAGGAAGAAGTCTGGCCAAAACCGATCAATTTAGATGCGGTCAAGCGTTACTATGTGTAATCTTTATGCTTTCCTCATAAGATGTAAATTGAACTATGCCTGACCTGATTCCTATTTAAGAGAGGATACGTAGACATCCCTATGGGTTCAGTCACAATTCAATAAAAATTTCATTTCCCCGCAATTGGAAACTGGGGCAGAATTTTGAGGAGGACCCTCAAAATTCTGAAGTAATTTCAGCCGATCGCCGCACGAGAAATAATCAGAAACATCAACCCATCAAACTGGGACAGAATTTTGAGGAGGTCCCTCAAAATTTCGCAACAGAAGAGGTTGCAATGTCCTGAACTTCGTCACATTCGTCGGTTCATCTAAAGCTATTTTTAACTATACATTTATGTCATATTTTTACAAAATCATGCATGTTTATTATTGAAACTGCTTTGTTTAGCAACACTACCCCAATAATATATACGATATCACCAGATCAAAGCCAAACTAGTCAAGCAAAACCAGTAAGGATACGAACTAACCTTCCCCCTTACAAAACTTATGATTTTTTTGGATGTAGTCACTAGGATTGAGAAATCGTTAAACATACTATACGCCTATGGGACAAACATGGTTCAAAAATATGATTCTCAGAACCGTTGCACTTGCCAACAGTTGCTATCAGCACACACCGGTGATGTTCCGTATGTCACAATGTTCCCAGTAATCACGACGCCGCAATCTGCTATCATCTAAGAAAAACTCCACTGTCATTTGTTATTTTGTTTCTTGCATAAGGCTACTATTCTGCCTTCCGAGACTAAACGCTGTCTCCACCTGCATCTGCATTGCATAACGCTACTATTCTGCCTTCCAATCTGAATAAGGCTACCATTCTGCCTTCCGAGGTTAAACGCTACCTCCATCTGCATCTGCATTGCATAAGGTCACTATTCTTCCTTCCAATCTGCATAAGGCTACCATTCTGCCTTCCGAGGTTAAGTTCTACCTCCATCTGCATCTGCATTGCATAAGGCTACTATTCTGCCTTCCAATTTGCATAAGGCTACCATTCTGCCTTCCAATTTGCATAAGGCTACTATTCTGCCTTCCGAGACTAAATGTTGTCTCCATCTGTATTTGCATTACATAAGGCTACTATTCTACCTTCCAATTTGCATAATGCTACCATTCTGCCTTCCGAGGTTAAGCTCTACCTCCATCTACATTCACATTTTTGTATAAGGCTACTCTCCTGCCTTTCGAGGCTAAGCTTTGCCTCCAATTTTCTTCGAAACTAAGCGCTATCCCAAGCACTATTTATCTCGCTTCTCTTACAGGCTAAGCTCTGCCCTGCAATTCGCAAGACTGACCTCTGTCTTGTCTGCATCATACTACTGCATCCTTCATGGGCTGAAATATTGCCAACTCATCCAAAGGCGTCATCATTCAGAGGCACCATCTTCATAGCCCGAGAACACCATATCATGGCCTGAGGATCTCTTTCAATCTTTTGCATATCATTATTCAAAGGCGTCATGGTTCGGAGGCACATCCTCATAGCTCGAGAACATCATTTCATGGCCTGCGAATCCCTTATCAACAACACATGGCCCAGGATATCATGGCCTAAGGACATCATCCTCATCGTCCGAAGACAACATTCATGGTCCAACTAAAATTTGTATCATGTTTAAATTTACGCACAATACATGCTTGTATTACTTATTTGCAGGTAAGTCGGTGAGCAACGGCTATCCCAGCAGGAGTGATCCCACCCCAGTTCCCTCAGCCATATCAAACCTAACCACTCCCGTAAGCCGTCCACTCACCCAGCACTAGATGTTACATCCGTTCTTGAAATCGCTTTATCGGTATGCTCCACCGATGGATCCTGAACTACATACGACCCGATTCCTATAAAACAGGGATATATAGGCAACTCAGAAGCCAGGGTGCAGCCTAAATCTTCCCAAACCGTTTCGCTCGGTCAAAATTGGCCATCATTTCTTTACCCGAAAACTCTTTCATCCTTCCCGGGTAAAGAGAGGCAGCTTTTGATACCCAATTTTCCCCTATATATTTTAAATATGCAAAATACCTTCAAAAGAGCATATATATGCATATATAAGCATGTCCAAGGTTTTTATTATTTTTTCCATAATTTTATGGTTTTAAATTGATTTATTTTCTCCCTTTTTATCCATATAATTCCCAATAATTATTTCCAAAATTATTATTTTGATAATTCATCTATTGAATTTCTATATTTATGCCAAAATATAAATATAGAATTTATTTCCAAAATATAAATATAGAAGTTAAATATAGAAATTATTTCCTAAGGTAATTTTTATATATTTTTATAATTAACTTTATTATTTTTAAAGCTAAATTGCACATAATTGCAATATTAGCCCTTTTAAGATTTAATTATGTTCTATATGCATAAAATTGAACCCTGTGTCTTCAAATTGTTAATTATGTATTTTAAATCATTTGGGCACCTTAATTTATTTTACAGAAATTATCTATTTTTTTATAAATTAAATGGGGGAAAATTGGCTATTTAAAAACACAACCAAATTTGGACTTCAATTATAACCAAAATTGGACCCCTTTCCAGCCCAATTTCACACCCGAATCACCCGACTTATACCTTATTAACCCTTACACCAAACACAGAACCCACCTACCCTTTTTAATCTCGACCGTTGATCTCCTAAATAAATGGTCCAAACACACCCTTTCCTTTTTAATTTCACCCGACCCCTAATCCTAGTCTCAAAATTCAGAGACAGCCGCCCTCAAACTCTCTCATCTCCAAATTCTCTCTCAACTCACCCTAACCCTAATCGCCATCACCGGCGAGAACCTTCTTCCTATGGTGTTTTCGTGCCTTCTCTGACCACCTCTGGTCTCCTATACTCCATGGCTCTTAGACTTCATGAGTCCTTGAGAAGATCTCAAGGAAATCCAACCTGCTCCAGTTTGAAACTCGTTACTGGCCTGTCTTCGGCCATTTTCGTTTGTAAGAAAGGATTTCCTCTTATTTTTTTTCCCGTTTGAATCCATGAGTTTTTAGCCGATTCTCTTCATCTCTACTATTTTCTGAAAACCCTAGTTCGCTATTGTTCGATTCTTCTCAGATCTTTATAGATCTGAGGTGATTCGAGTATTATTAAGAGTTTTCCTTTAAAAATCTCCTTTTTTAACTAACTATTTCGATTTTAGTCATTTTTTTCTAAAACTAGGATTTCTCGGAGTTCTTTTATGCATGTTCTAACTGATTTCGTTATGATTAAACCTTTTCCCTTGTTTGTTTTGACCGATTTTGTGCGCTTACTGCTTTTAACTTGACTATGTTAAAAGCCCCTTTTTTAAGATTTTCTTTACTTTGTTTCTATGAATGCTAACATGATTTTCCTTACTTTACTTCTATGAGGGTTAGCATGCTTTCTTTACTTCGTTTCTGTGTGTTAGCCTGCTTACTTGAGTCCTGTGATTACTTTGCTTTGAATATGTTTTCTTGCTACGTCTGTGGACCTCCTCTATTTATATGTTGAAAGTGCAGAGTCATGACTCCCTTTTGATTGATTCTGTTTTCCTTAATTGATGGTGATTGAAAAATTTCTTCCAAAACACTAAAAGCTTTGCGCCATCTATTAAGCTGACTGATTTTCTTACCATATTTGCTATGATACTTATTTCTACTGAGTTGTGTCCTTAATCAAGGCTTTATGAATTTGGTCCTAATCGACTACTCTATGCTACTGAATCTCGACTCCTACCTTTCCACTTAATTTGATTAGTTGCTTGCCTTAAATAATTTTCCCTTGCCTTGTCTGCATTGCTACTTAATTCTTACTGATTGTTTCCTTAGTTTAAAAACTTTTTGAACCTAGCCTTAATTACTTGCTCTATACTGGTACTATTTTGAAATCTTTCCTTATTTGTTATACTCCAGCCATGTATGATTTCTTTCCTTACTTGCCACCTGCTTTTTACCGTTTACACTGACTCCCTTAATTAAAGGGAGATTCGAACCAATTTTTTTATACTGAGTTCTATAATTACTGAAGAATTGATTCTTGCCTTATTTTAACCAGTTTTCAAACTACTATATAAATGACTCTCTTCTACAGTCTTAAAATATGAAAAATTAGTTCAAAAAAACACACACACACACATAAAAATTCTCTCTTCTCTCTCTGCCACTTGTGCTAACTGCTTGTCTAGCCGGCTGAAAGCCAAGACCAGACTGTGGAACTCTACTTGCTTTACTTTATGTATTTTTGCTTCCTTAACTGGTATGTTCCTAGTTCAATTCTGAAACTCAACTCTATGTGCTCTATGTCTGTTAATCCATGTCTACTTCTGCACTAATTTAATGGCTTATGTATTTAATTGCTCTTCTTGTTTACTACTTTATTCAGCATGCTTAAGTTTTGCCTTCTCTTGTTCTAGTGTGTAATCAACATGTCTAGGTAGCACTTGTCTTGTTTGATACTCAGCCAGCATGTCTACTTGAGTTCTTGTTTATTCCCCTCAAGCAGTATGCCATGTTAGTATCATAGACTCATAATGTACTTGATTAACACTAAGTGGCATGACTAATTATGTGTAATAGACCCCTGTCCTCAGCATGACTACTCCCATACCATGTCTCTATGTCTTATTACTATTCTAATTTCGAGCATGATTCCCATGTTAACACTTTGAAGTAGTAGTTTTGTGTTCTGGAGGCCAATCAGTTGCTACTTGTTCTTTATACTTGCTGGTCTATATGTTTCTCTTCTTATCCATGTTTATGTGTTTCTGATTTGAGCTCTCTATGTCCCCAACCCCCATAATCCTTATATGTAAAGCTATTTGTCTTCACTTAGAATCAAGTAATAAATGGCTCTGAATCTGAGCACTCTAAGTTGTCTTTTTGTGATTGTGTGTTTTCTCAGAGTTGCTTCCAAAACTGCTTTCACTCTTAGCATTTATTTTACTGTGTCTATTCGTGACAACGTTTTTCACTCCTGAAAGTTCTACTTCAACATTATTTTACTAAGTTCTTTTCAACACTATGACAAGCACTTTCACTCTACTCTTAGACCACTAAGTTCTGCCCCTTTTGTGTGAGCCTTTCCTTGGGTCCCTTGAGCTCCCTATGAACTTGGACACATGAAAGCTGGCCTTTTCACACTGCACTTACTCTGTCTTGGCTATGAAATCTGGGTGTGAGCACTGCCTAGGATACCTTGAGGTCCTTAGGGAACTCCGACACACCCAGATATGAGGAAAAGCTATGAAACAATCTTGGCACTTGAGGTGATTTTTTATGTAACTCAGAGAGGAAGTCTTAATCAGGTCCTGGAAATCTGGGTCTGTTTTCAGGCTCTATATAGTGTAACTTTTATTTTTTTTATGTTAATTCATTTTAGTATTGGTCTTAATAATCTGTTGTAAACAAGTATTAGGGCTGACTAGTGAAAAGGGGAGGGTAGTTATGTATGTTATCAACATTAATGGGTAGAAACCATGTCTTAGTTTTACATTTCCTATATGTGCATTATCAACCCATTCAAATCATATCATGCATTAGATACCATATCTTAGGTTTACTGTTTCAGCATCTCATTTGGCATCATTTTATCAGTTAGAAATCCTGCTTTAGGCTAAATAACAGTATTAATATGAAACTGTTGCTCCTGCACACCTTGAAATCATGATATAACTCTTTGGACATTTAGAAACCATGCACTAGGAATTATGCATATTCTGCAATCATTCTGCATTTTTCATATGTGCACGTTTCATACCCTGTTTTAAGATCTCGCTCAATTACACCTAGTTAAACTACTGATGCATGAAAAAGGACATAAAACAGTCTCATGTTTGATTATCCTGTTTAAGTGAAACTAGTCACAATCCCTGCATGTCTTTGCAACATTTAGAATAACATGCTTTATGTAAAATAACTTCCAAACTATTTCAATAATTATGGTAACTGCTGCATATTATTTTACGCCTAGGCAAGCCTTAGGTAATAAACTTAAATAAAAACCAGAATTGTCTTTGTTTAACTGCCAGCATTTTAAAATCAGTAGGCAGGCCTGATTAGGACTTCCTATTTGAGTTATGTTATAAATATGACTCTGCTGTTATCACTTAGATACCATGCTTAGGATCTGAATTTAGACCTTATTTGTGTATGGGTCGTGCTGTCTATGTGCATTTCTTATGGAGGTACATCTGAACCTACTATCTGTTTTCTATGCTTTCTCCCTAAATGCAGTCCTATGTATTCTTATTTATCGCCTAGTATTTTGCCTTTAAACCTAAGGGCCTGCCTAGGTCCCCCTTTTATAGGATAGAAGTCCTAAAATCCTCTGGGACTGATAGGAATGGACGGATAATAACATGCAATAGGGGTCGAGACCAACTCTTGCTTTTATTACCTTCACGGGGCGAGAAAGGGTAGATATGGATATGATGACCGGTGCGTTAATACCACGTGTAGCCCCTTTTTTGAGGAGTGTCATACGGGTATTGCATTGATGTGATCCATATTATAAACAAACCTAGGACACCCCCCTTTACATTCCCGAATATGCTTAGATTGTAATTCTTTTCAAAATCTTGCTTTCATTAACTGCTCTCCAAACATCTGTGTTCTTAAACTTAAATCCCCTACTATTTGAGCCATACTTGTTTATTCACTAATTGTACAAATTCACAAAAACTGTTTGGCCGAGAACCACACTAGTGGATCCTGAGGGGTGCCTAACACCTTCCCCTTAGGATAATTTCAAGCCCTTACCCTATCTCTGGTTACCAAACGTAGTTATAAATGAACCCTATAGGTGCCCTAATGCACCTTAAATCGTTAGGTAGTGACTCTTCAAAATGTAAACCCCTTTCCCAAAAGGAAAGAGTTGTCCCAACCAAAATGTAATAAACCCTATTGCGCGAAGGAAAAAGGGGGCACAACACCAGAAAGTAACCCTACATCTATATGGTGTTTCCCCACACCCTTCCTCCTCCAAAACTCCACAAAATAGTAGTAATACACGCAGCCCAACAGCAACACAAAATAGTCCACAAAGTAGTTCGCTACAAGTGAATAACTCGAACTCACGACTTCCGATCACCATCCCGCGAGTTCTTACATGTATAGAACGAATTACCATGAATTCACAATAGAAAAATGTATGAAAGAGAGCAGTAAACTTACCTTACTTGTTGGATAACTCATACCTTCCCTTGGTTATTGAAACTCTAGGTTTTACCCCCAATTAGAACTTGAAAGAGAGGGAAAATAGATTAGGGTTTGTGGACAATTTTTGAGAGGAAGTTTGCAGGGGTTTAGGTCTGGTTATTTGTGATATATAATGAGGGTTATATTGCAGGAGATAACTCTTTAAATGGGCTCTTTGGCTGACCCGAAATTTCCTATTTTTGGGCTATCATTTAACCAAGTTGGTGACACACCTACTTGTCACCTAGCAGCTTGTGCGGTCTCACAAAAATGCCTATATCTCTCTACTCTGATGTCGTATCGACAAACGGTTTAATGTGTTGGAAACTAGACTCATAGATGTTTAATTTTCTGGGTAGATCACCCTGTAATCCCTTGTAAATTAGGAGAAAATCTTAGTAACATTTGACCTGATGTTTAAGTAAAATTATGAACCTAAGTTGCGACAACTTTTGTCGACCTTTGTTTCATAAGTCGTTTGACTTCAAGACTTATGATACAGATATTATATGATTCAAATACCTTAAAACACAACCTCTAGAGTGTATTAAGAACCTCTAGGTTTACCCAAAAATATGGCTAACAACATCCTTGATTCGTTTAACTTCTAATACTTGTTAACCACCCTTATACACCTTTGTATCATTTAAGACCAATATGATTAACTTCTTATCATCTTAAAGATAATCTCTTCATGGATTTATGTCGACTACCTTATGGCATGAACTAACGTACGTGAATATGGGTTATAACACTCTTCTCCCTTAGGAGCATTCGTCCTCAAATGTAAGGGTTTATGGGGAGTCCAAATCATCCTGGATTCCAACGGAAATTTCTGGTCAATTATCCCTTATAAAATGGTCACTAGCAAAGCTTGCAAGCAGTTAAGCCCAACATATGGCCTCACAAGGATACACAAAGCATTATAGATATGTACATTATCTTCATATCACTATTTTGTATTTAGGAAGAGTATTCTCAAGTTATTGCTTACCTTATAGAGCCGTTTCACCTTCTAATGTATCCTGCATTCCACCAGCATCCTTGTTATCTTCATTCTAAAACAAGTAAGGGTATTTAGACTTCATCTCCTCTTCTGTTTCCCATGTCATTTCTTCCATATTCTTGTTCCTCCACAATACTTTGACGGAAGCTACATCTTTTGTTCTCAGCTTACGAACTTGTCGATCTACTATAGCCACTGGCACTTCTTTATATGATAAATCCTCTATAACTTGTACATCTTTGATAGGGATGACTCGAGAAGGGTCTCTAATACATTTCCTCAACATAGATATATGGAATACCGGGTGGTCAAATTCCAATTCGGATGGCAATTCTAACTCATAAGCAACCTGTCCAATTCGTCGAAGAATTTTATACGGCCCGATATACCTTGGACTTAGCTTACCTTTCTTCCCAAAACGCATAACACCCTTCATTTGTGAGATCCTCAGGAAAACCCAATCACCAACCTCAAACTCCAGATCATGATGTCGGACATCGGAATAAGACTTTTGCCTGCTTTGTGCCGTCCTCAATCGCTCCTGTATTACTTTCACCTTTTCAATGTCTCGGTGAATCAAATATGGCCCATATAATTCGATTTCACCGTCTTCAAACCATCCAACTGGTGATCTACATCTCCTCCCATATAGTGCCTTGTATGGGGCCATTTTAATACTGGAATGGTAGCTATTATTGTAGGCGAATTCTATGAATGGAAGATGGTCATCCCAATTCCCCTTAAAATCTAGAACACATGCTCGTAACATATCTTCCAGTGTCTGAATGGTACGTTCAGCCTATCCGTCAGTATACAGATGAAATGCAGTGCTGAGATTCAATTGTGTGCCTAAACCCTTCTGAAAAGACCTCCAAAAGTTAGCCATAAATTAAGCTCCTCGGTCTAATATAATAGATACCAGCATACCATGAAGCCTAACAATCTCCTTTATATAAAACTTCGCATAATCTTCAGCCGTGTAAGTTGTCTTAATTAGCAGAAAATGGGCACATTTTGTAAGTCGATCAACTATCACCCAGATGGAGTCAAACTTATGATAAGAGTGAGGTAATCCAATAATGAAGTTCATATTAATCACCTCCCATTTCCATGTCGGAATCTCTATATTCTGAAGCAATCCACCGGGTTTCTGATGTTCGATCTTTACTTGTTGACAATTAGGACACTGGGCTACAAATTATGCAATAGACTTCTTCATGTTATCCCACCAATACTGCTCCTTAATGTCATGATACATCTTTGTCGAGCCGGGATGGATGGAATATCGGGATTGATGAATCTCAATCATAATCTTCTTTCGCAACCCTACCACATTGGGCACACATAGTCGACCCTGGTATCTTAGTTCCCCATCTTCTCCGTTCTCAAAAGTCATAATTTTACACTGCTGAACGCTCTTTTTCAATCGTACTAAGATAGGATATTCATATTGCCGTGCTTTTACCTCGGCTACCAAAGATGATTCTAATGTATTCTGTACCGTAACACATCTGTCATCAGAGTGTAACAATTTGATTGTCATATTGGCTAACTGATGAAGCTCTTTAGTCAACCCCCATCTACCTGCCTCAATATGTACTAAGCTTCCCATTGATTTATGGCTGAGAGCGTCTGCCACAACATTGGCTTTACCGGGATGATACAATATCTCGACGTCATAGTCTTTCAGTAATTCAAGCCACCTGCGCTGCCTCAAATTCAACTCCTTCTGATTGAAGATGTATTGTAAACTCTTGTGATCTATGTAGATGTCAACATGGACACTGTATAAGTAGTGTCGCTATATCTTCAAAGCATATATTACTGCAGCCAATTCCAAATCATGGGTTGGATAATTTTTTTCATGCTTCTTCAATTGTCTTGATTCATAAGCAATCATCTTCCCATGCTGCATCAATACACACCCCAAACCTATACCTGAGGCATCACAATATACCACATAACCTTCTATTCCTTTAGGAAGAGTGAGCACTGGTGCGGATGTCAATCAATTCTTCAGCTCCTGAAAATTGCGTTCACAAGCATCAGACCACTGGAACTTGGTAGCTTTCTGTGTTAACTTAGTCAATGGTGCGGATATAGAGGAAAACCCTTCTACAAACTGCCTATAATATCCTGCTAGCCCCAGGAAGTTGCAGACTTCTGATGGTGTTGTAGGTCTCGACCAATAATTTACTGCATCGATCTTCTAAGTGTCAACACTAATACCCTTGTCAGATATCACATGGTCAAGGAATGCTACTTTGTTCAGCCAGAATTCACATTTGGAGAGCTTGGCATATAACTTACGATCCTGAAGAGTCTATAATACTATCCGCAAGTGGCCCATATGTTCCGCCTTCGAACAAGAATACACCAGAATGTCATCAATGAATACAATCAAGAACACATCAAGATAGGCTTGAATACAGTATTCATAAGATCCATAAAAGCTGCTGGGGCATTTGTTAGCCCGAACGACATCACCAAGAACTCAAAGTGCCCATATCTTGTCCGGAAGGCTGTCTTTGGAACATCCTTCTCCTTAACCCTCACCTGATGATACCCTGAACGTAGGTCAATCTTGGAGAAATACTTGGCACCCTGGAGTTGGTCAAAAAGGTCGTCAATCCTTGGAAGTGGATACTTGTTCTTTATAGTAAACTTATTCAACTGTCGATAATTGATACACATTCTTAACAACCCGTATTTCTTCCACATGAACAAAACTGGTGCACCCCAAGGTGAAGTGCTAGGCCTAATGAAGCCCTTATCCAGCAAGTCCTTGAACTACGCCTTCAACTCTCGCAACTCTACTAGGGCCATTGTGTATGGAGGGATAGAAATCGGTTGAGTGTCAGGCAACACATCAATGATAAACTCAATCTCCCTTTCAGGAGAAAGGCCTGGAAGTTCATATGGGAAAACTTCTGGAATTTCATTGACCACGGGGATTGCTTGTAGAGTAGTCAGCTTCGCCTCTACATCCCTAACGTGAACGAGATGATAAATGTAACCTTTTGAGATCATTTTCCTTGCCTTAAGATAGGAAATAAACCTACCCTTTGGTGTAGCAATGTTCCCCTTCCATTCAATGACAGGTTCACCAGGAAACTAAAACCTAACCATCTTCGCACGATAGTTAATATTTGCATAGCATGAGGCCTACCAGTCCATCCCATTATTACATTGAAATCAACCATTTCTAACTCATATAAATCTGTCGAGGTTTAACGACTACAAATCATCATTGTGCAACCTCTATATACCCTCATAGCAATCATAGAATCTCCTATCGGAGTAGATACCGCAAGTGGTTTACTTATCAATTCAAGTTCAACGCCAAACTTATTAGCCACAAAGGGTGTAACATATGATAATGTAGATCCCGGATCAATCAGGGCATATACATTATAAGAAAACACAGACAATATACCTGTAACAACATCTAGAGACGATTCGAGATCCTGTCGACCTACTATAGCATAGGTTCGACTTTGAGCACTACTCGAACTTTGCACTACACCTATACCTCTACCTCGACCTGTCGACTGCTAAAAACCCCGTGCTGGAGGTAGAACTGATGAGGAAGAATCAAACACAGATCCAGTCGGCTGAGCAATGCCACCACCTCCTCTATTAGGACAATCCCGCATCATATGGCCAGGCTGTCCGAAAAAATAACATGCATCAGAACCTCGACAATACAGTCCAAATTGGGCCTTACCGCACTAATCACAATGTGGTGTTGGGGGTCTCGTCTGACTAGTATCTCTGTGATATTGCGAGCCTGATGCTCCTGAACTCTGACCTGGACCTGAATAGGTAAATCGATCATATTGAGGCCTCTAAAACTGTGGAGGAGCACTAGCTACAGGAGGTGCCGAACTCCTCGAAGTATGGGGCCTGACACTGCCTCTGAAGTCATCAGAATACCTTGTAAATCTCGTACTAGCCGGCTTATCAACAACACCGGTATTCTGCCTCTGAGCCTGAGTAGCTACCAAGCTAGTCAATAACTTCACGACATTCCGCATATCCTAGTCTGTAGTGCGAGATAGAGGAACAGGTGGTGATGGGTGCCTCCTAATTTCCTCTGGAGGGGACAGAGTAGATGAGGTATGAGGCGACATCTCACTTTGAGCCTCACTTTGGCCTGCTCTGGCTTAGGGCACCTGAATGGTACCCTCTCCCGCAACTGTATCAAGCCATCTACTAATTGTTTTCTTCCTAGTCGAAGGCATCGCTGAAAGAAAACAAGGTTAATATTAGAGATAAATGCTTACGACTCAACTCTACGCACTATCTAGATTCAGGAAGAAGGTAACAACCCTAGATGTCATGTAGCCTCCTGATTATAAATGTGGTGCGCTACACATCCATAATCAAGACTCTTCTAGAAACGGCTCATAGACAATCCCTAGGACAGACTTGCTCTGATACCAAGTTTTTCATGACCCAATCTGGAGGGCCATGACTAGCGCCCGGCCGTAGTTGCCGAGCACCAACGTACATTTTATCTAACCTTCTTTATTATCTTTTAGGGCTGACGAGATCAATATAAATGGTAGACATGGATCATGGACAACCAACAATAAAATATGATGGCATGAACATACATAACATGTGATGACGAGACAATCAAGAAACTATATATAAGGTACGAGCTACCACGCTACCATGAAAGACTATACAACAAAAATCAGCCGACAAGGCATACCAAACTATACATGAGTCGACACCTGTCTATGAGCCTCTAAAGGAACATAAGTGCTGCAACATTGCCGGAACAGGGCCCCGACATACCCATAATGTCTATGACAAAAATGCATACCAAGACTAGGGCAAGTCTAGAGAAGGGATCTTGCCAATCATCGCTAAACTGGATAGCCTACTATGGTGGGGGAGCTGCACCTGCCTGTCTATCTGGACCTACAACACGACATGCAGCGTCCACAAATAAAATGACGTTAGTACAAATAAAGTACTGAGTATGTAAGGCAGAGAACCATAAGTACGAACAGTAATGTAAGCAGGAATAGAGAATATACAACTTGTAACATCTGCGTACCTCTGAGGGCTACTGACATGAAATGCATGATACATATGTATATATACATAAATTTTTAAAACATACACCTCTGTGGGAATCATCATCATCATATCGTACCCGGCCGTAATAGGCTCAGTAAAAAATGTACCCGGCCATCATAAGGCTCGGTAGTATCGTACCCGGCCATGTGGAGCTCGATAAAACCCAACTGATTAGTGGTTGCATAATAGGTGCCATACCCGGCCGACTATAGCGCGGCTCAGTAGAGTAAAATAGATACATATATATAATGCATGCTCGACTCATGGAATCACATTCTAAACCTTTCGGAGTGACGTAAGGTCGGTATCCTCTGTACACGTTATTAAGACTAACTCTTCACTATGAACCCTATAAGAATTAGGAAGTACCAACAACATTGATAATATAAGAATAAGAGAAGCAACATTAACATCAATCGTTCCATAAGAGGGGAAACAATGTAAGTACTGCTAGCTTCTAAGAGTAGAGTATCTTTGGAAGCTCGTTCATTACATTATGTATAATCGAAGTCGTGCAAAAGAAGGAAAGGGATAGCCTCATATACCTTGTATATACTGCCCCAATCTCAAGCTATGCAATTGTCATGACTCCTTAGTCTAAAATATTAGAAACGATACTATCATTATCATTTAGGCATCATAAGTATTATGTATCGACCACAATCTATTTTAAGATGAAACGGACATCACCTCCCCTATATATATGACTTCACACAATTCAAAACAATCACCAAACAGCCCAAACAACATCAACAATAATCATATTGAGCCTCCCAAAATAGTCCACACACAACCTAATCATTTCATACATACGACGGCCACCGTAGTCGTGAAAAACGACACGGAAATGTTACGAAGAACTACCAGCCCACAACCCTACATATATATGGTATTTCTCCGTTGACTGTCGAAATCCATTGTGATTCTGGAGGTGATAAAGGGATCTACGCTTTGTCATTTCCGACCCTTCCTCATCCAAAACTCCACAAAATAGTAGTAAAATACACAACCCAACAGCAACACAAAATAGTCCACAAAACAGTTCGCTACAAGTGAATAACTCGAACTCACGGCTTCCGATCACCGTCCCGTGAGTTCATACATGTATAGAACAAATTACCATGAATTCACAGCAGAAAAAAATGTATGAAAGAGAGCAGTAACTTTACCTTACTTGTTGGATAACTCAGCCTTTCCCTTGGTTCTTCAAACTCTAGGTTTTACCCCTAATTTGAACTTGAAAGAGAGGGAAAATCGATTAGGGTTTGTGGATAATTTTTGGGAGGAAGTTTGCAGAGGTTTAGTTCTGATTATTTGTGATATATAATGACGGTTATATTGCAGGAGATAAACCTTTAAATGGGCTCTTTGGCCTACCCGAAATTTCCTATTTTTGGGCTATCATTTAACCAAGTAGGTGACACACCTACTTGTCACCTAGCAGCTTGTGCAGTCTCGCAAAAATGTCTATATCTCTCTACTCCGATGTTGTATCGACAAATGATTTAATGCGTTGGAAACTAGACTCATAAATCTTTAATTTAGGTAGATCAACCCGTAATCCCTTGTAAATTGGGAGAAAAGCGTAGTAACATTTGACCTAAAGTTTAAGTAAAATTATAAACCTAAGTCGCGACAACTTTTGTCGACCTTTGTTTCATAACTTATTTGACTTCAAGACTTATGATATGGATATTATATGATTCAAATACCTTAAAATATCACCTCTTGAGTGTATTAAGAACCTCTAGGTTTACCCAAAAATACGGCTGACAAAATCCTTGATTCGTTTAACTTCTAATACTTGTTAACCACCCTTATACACCTTTGTGTGATTTAAGGCCAATAAGATTAACTTCTTGTCATCTTAAAGATAATCTCTTCATGTATTTATGTTGACTACCTTATGGCATGAACTAACGTACGTGAAAATGGGTTGTAACAGTTCGACCCTCGGCAGTGCACAATTTACTTTTATGTTGGATCGGGCCGTACGCCTCGACATTTCCTATATATGTATATGTATATACTATTCTCATGGAATCGTGTGTGACATTTGTCTAGAAGCCAGTGAACCTGGGGGATTTTTCCCTATTTTGGATTATGATAACTTCTTTAAGGAAATCCACCATATCTATATACGTGCTCCAGTTATGGAGGGAATTTGCAACCTGAAAAGTTGAGTAAAATAAAGAAGAAAGGGGACGTTACTATTTGTTTGATACATGCTTATTTCATATAATTACCTTGTTTCGTACTTATTCACTTTTTATTGTAATGATATTATTGGACCATTAGTAAGTGTCGAAGTCGACCTCTCGTCACTACTTCTTCGAGGTTAGGCAGGATACTTACTGAGTACACGTTGTTTATTTGTACTCGTGCTTCACTTGCTGTGCGTTTTTGTTGCACAGACACATGTACCTCTAGTGGCCTAATGGACGTAGCATTATGGATGATACATAGACTTAGGTAAGCTGCATCACTCGAGACGACCCGCAGCCAGCAAAGTCTCTTTCAGTGTATTATATTTACTTTCTGTCCAAGTTTGTATTCTGGACAACTATCGTACTTTATTAGATTTTCTGGTAATTGCTCATGCACTTATGACACCGGGTTCTGGAATGATTTCGGGATTGTTTAGTAATTTTGTAAAGACATCATTATTTATTCAGTGAAGTTTATTATTCATTGTTTAATGTATAGCGGAAATGATTTTGAAAATATTGAAACGAGAATTTACAAGTTAAAGGTGTTGGCTTGCCTGAAAGTGGTGTCCAGCGCTATCACGACCTTTAGTGGATTTTGGGTCATGACATGAATGCAGACGAGTTCACCAACAAGTAAATGCATAAACACAGATAATGGTTATTAGGCCTCACAACCTCACGAGACGGACCAAGTCGCAATCCCTCGAGGTATACACCCACACGCTTGTCACCTAGTGTGGGTATCATCTCCGAACAATCATGTGACATCAAATTCTCGCGGTTTATACCCTCAAAGCCAGAGTTAAAACCGTTACTTTCCTTAACAACGTGAAATCCTACTTCGGGATGTCTTCATCCCTCGACTCGGTCTCCAAGAGCTCCGAATCTATCCATAATCAAAATAATACTATTAACATAGGCTAAAGCCAAAAATCCGAAACTGGCCAAAACTCAGCCTCCGGGCCCACGTCTCGAAACCAGTCAAAAATGGAAGAATAATAAACCTCGTCCTCTCTTGAGTCTAACAATATAAAAATTATCAAAATCGGACTCCGTTTGGTCCCTCAAATCCCTACCTAAAACTATCCAAAACTCAAGCCCTAACTCCCTCAATTTCACTTTGAAATCATCAATCAAATCCCAAAACCGAAGATAGATTCATAAATATAACCAAAACTGAGTAGAGAACATTTACCCCAATTCTTATGGTGAAAATCGCCTCCAAAATCGCCCAAATCCGAGCTCTCCAACTCAAAATATGACCGATGAACAAACCCTAGTTTATATATTTTTTTGCCAGTTATTCTGCCTCGTTACTCGTGCCAAATGATCTCGAAACTTGCTTTTTATACCTTCAACGGATTCTTTATGAAATTGTAGTCAAGTTTTGATTTTGAATCACTCAATTTGACTTTATAATGAATGAGATATGTTGGTTTCAATATTTGCAAATAGTGCAGATTTTTAAATATGCCTTCAGTGTCAATTTCATAATTAATCTGAACAATTTGGCAGCCTAATGTTTAGTAAAATGACCATAAAATCCTCATATGATATCCAAATTCGATGATTCTTTTTGTTACGGATCCGTAATTATGATACGAATCGAATGCTTCAATCAAAAAAAAAAAAATCGGAGCTCATTTGTTCAATATGATATCATTTATGCTTGAAGAAACGACATCGAAATATAAGAAAAACGAGCGCAATACAACTCAAACCTATCCGAAACTCACCCGAGGCCCTCGAGACTTCAACCAATAATTCCAACAAGTCATATATCACTACCTGAACTTTGTCGGACCTCCGGTACACTCAAAACAACAACAAAATACCAAATCAGCCTCGAATTCAAGCCTAAGAACTTCTAAACTTCCAACTTTCGCCAATTAAAGCCTAATTCTACCACGGACCTCCAAATTTCATTCCCGACACATTCCTAAGTCCAAAATTACCCAACGAAATTAATCGAATCATAAAAATCCAAATCCGAAGTCGATTACTCATAAGTCAACTTCCGGTTGACTTTTCTAACTTAGCTTTCTAACTAAGAGACTAAGTGACCATTTTACTCCAAAACTACTCTGAACTCAAACCTACCAACTCGATACAACTCAACACAGCTGAACAACACATAAATAAACAGAAATAGGGGAAACATGGCTATAACTCTCAGAACGACCGGCCGGATCGTTACACTTTAGTTTTAATATTGTTTTTAATGATATACTTGATTACTAATTATTTATGGCAAACAAAAAAATAACTCAGAATACATGTATCTTTAATTAGCTGCACGATTGCACGATGGAGGCAGAAGAAGTGGAGAATTTTTTATTTCACCTTATCTTCCATACATAAATGAGGATTTGTGTATTTTTCTTTAATTATGATTGATTTTTCAATATTATGGTCCATATTAGGGATAAATCCAGTATTTTTTATTTTATTTTTGGATTTTAATAAATCAAGCCGTCGCAAACATTATCCGACAGTGCTTGATGTCCTGATTTTGTGAGGACCATGCTAGGTGAATATGAGTTTTGATAATCGATATGAGTTTGTTTAATGTGAAGCACGAAGCAGCTTACAAATAGCTTGAGAAGGTCAAGAGCTTTATCAATTCCTGGTTAGTCTTTCATATATATAATTTTCGTTGGATAAAACTGTAATGCTTTTCTATTAAGTGTTTGAATTGATGTCAGAATTTAAGTTTATAATCCACCTTCCTTTCATATATATATATATATAAAGGAAATGACAACATATTTGACGATAATCGTGATTTTTGTCTGAGAAATTTGACCGGTATGCTACGCACGTTGAGACAAACTTTGTGGTGGAGATTTGGAGATGCGACCTATTGAAGGCTAATTGAAGAAGGTGAATCAAGTTTATTTTGTCAGAAAATTCAGGCCAAGGGGGAAAATTGTTAGGTGTTTGCCATAATTTTCTTACCATATTTGATTTTCCTATCTCTTGAAGGAAAAGGGAAATATAATTACCTTAATTGAGTTTTCCTTTTTGTAGAAGGAAATTATAATTCTCCTGTACTTGGCTAGTCCTTTTTCTTGTAGGAAAAAGTTTGGACTTCTATAAATTGAGGATCATTCCTTCTCATTCAGCAGCAACCACAATGTAGCCACATGAGGTTTGAGAGTCGTGTTTAGGGGGAGAACTTTACGGGACAAATGTTAGCGTGTCACTTGTGTTTGCCTCTTCGTGAGGTTGTTCTCTCGATATTTTGTACTCTCTTTTTATATAGTGGATTGCTCATCTCCGCGGTGGACGTAGGTTAGTTGACCGAACCACGTTAAATGTTTGTGTCTTTTTTGATATATTTCTCCTTTGTTGTATGATTTATCGTCGCTCAATGTTTGCTTTGCTAGCTTCCGTATGACACCTGATTTTTACGATCCTAACAAAAACTACAAAAGAATATGTGTCTTTTATTCTTGTATCTATGTGCAAAATGTTTTATGCATTGAAATTGAAAGGTGATCAAGTTTGTGTAACCGATACTGAGTTAAAACAAAATTCAGGAAACTGTTAGAAGAATAAAGAAATATATCAAATAGTAAAGAATCAGAAATATTTCGAGTCCACAATTTTCTTGTGCGTCCTTAAGGAATTTTAACCCCCTCACACATTGCCAAGGTAATGGATTAAATCCTCCCAGGATAAAACGGAATAAACCTTCCTGCAACAGTGGCAATACAAACTGCAGGATACCAACGAACTCAAAGAACGGAGCAAAATCACACTTACGAATTTGAGAGAGAGACTGCGAATTAGGATGCAGTATATTCAGAAAGAAAGAAGTTGTAGAGTCTTTTTCGTATATGGAAGATGCAGCCTTGCCTCATAATTTATAGGCAAATATCAGAAGAGGTGTCTGGAAAGGTGTCTTTTCAGAAAATACGCGGCCTGCCGCGGTTCTACCGCGATCGCGGCCAGAGAGCTTCTTTGAAATCGATCGATCATTTGACAAATCCAAATCCAAATCCAAATCCAAATCCAAATCCAAAGCCGAGCCGAGCGAGCGACGACGACGGCGCGAGGGTTCATTCTCTTCAACTCCTTTTAAGAGCTTTAAGAAGTGAATCTATATATAAGCACATAAATGTGATTGTACCTCACCAATGAGGGACAAAGTGCAAGACAAAAGTTCACTTCTTTAAATTTTTCATTTTCCCTCCATTTTATTTCCCTCCATTTCCAATTCACAATTCTTTTCTTTTAAAGCCCAATGGCTTAAAGTCCAACAATCCCCCATATGAATGGGAATGGCTGTATCAAGAAAGATCATAGATGAAAGCTATGTGATTTTGCAAGTAAGGATTAATTGCATCTGGATAAGTAGGTTTCCCTTTGAACTTTCCGTAGTGAACATATGTCGGATATACTCGGTCAATCGGTAGATTTGATATCTTTGAACCGTCGAACTTTTAGTGTATACCTAGACAGCCATATGTCACACAACCAACCCTTAACCGTCTTTTGGTTCTCATTGTTGTGTTCGTTTTAGCCATGAACACCGCCTGGTTTTATAAGTGCGTAGATAATTGGCCTTACAGAATTCTCATTGAAGCGGCTTCTTCTTCTCACTTACATAGGTGATTCCTAAACGTGTAATCCTTTAGATTGACATTATTTGATAAATACCTCATCAAACTTAGGTAATCATTAAAGAACGTGTAAAGTTCTATCCTTGTTACTGAACATTGTCTTCATCACGAGAATGGACCAAAGATTTTGTTTTGACAATGTTGAACCGGTCAATCACAACTTTGTTTGAGCTCCTTGAACCTAGATCTCGGAACATCCAAAATTTTAGGTAGAGTTACCGCCATGTTGACTTGTCCTCGGCCATAGTCCCATTCCCTTAGATGATTTCTCAACTCCCTCTCTAGTTAAGCCTTTTGTAAGTGGATCCGCAACATTATCCTTTGATCTTACATAATCAATAGTGATAATTCCACTAGAAAGTAGTTGTCTAACGGTATTATGTCTTCGTCGTATATGACGAGACTTTCCGTTATACATAACGCTCCCTGCCCGTCCTATTGCAGCCTCACTATCGCAATGTATGCAAATAGGAGCCAAAGGTTTTGGCCAGAACGGAATGTCTTCTAAAATATTCCGAAGCCATTTAGCTTCTTCACCGGCTTTATCCAATGCTATAAACTCTGATTCCATTGTAGAGCGAGCGATACATGTATGTTTGGAAGACTTCCAAGATACTGTTCCTCCACCAACAATAAACACATATCCACTTGTGGACTTTGTTTCTGATGAGCCGGTTATCCAATTAGCATCACTATATCCTTCAATAACCGCAGGATATTTATTGTAGTGCAAAGCGTAGTCTTGGGTATAATCCAAATATCCCAGAACTCGTTTCATAGCCACCTAGTGATGCTTGTTGGTATTACTTGTAAATCGACTAAGTTTACTTATTGCACAAGCTATATCGGGTCGTGTACAACTCATGATGTACATTAGACTTCCCAATACACGAGCATACTCCAATTGAGACGTACTTTCGCCTTTATTCTTCATAAGATGATGGTTTAAGTCAATTGGAGTCCTTGCACTTCTAAATTCCAAGTGTTTGAATTTTTCAAGTACCATTTTCACGTAATGTGATTGAGACAAAGCTAGACCTTGAGGAGTCCTCTGGATTTTAATTCCTAGAATTACATCGGCAACTCCTAAGTCTTTCATATCAAACTTACTAGCAAGCATACGCTTAGTAGCTTGAATGTCGGCAATGTCTTTGCTCATTATTAGCATATCATCAACATATAAGCAAACAATGACTACATGATTTTGAACGTTCTTAATGTAAACACACTTATCACATTCATTAATCTTAAAACCATTTGACAACATTGTTTGGTCAAATTTCGCATGCCATTGTTTGGGTGCTTGTTTTAATCCATAAAGAGACTTAACAAGTCTACACACCTTCTTTTCTTTTCCCGGAACCACAAACCCTTCAGGTTGGTTCATGTAAATTTCTTCCTCAAGATCACCATTTAAGAAGGCTGTTTTTACATCCATTTGATGGATTTGAAGACCATACAAGGCGGCTAACGCTATTAGCATCCGAATAGATGTAATTCTTGTTACCGGCGAGTATGTGTCAAAATAGTCAAGACCTTCTCGTTATCTAAATCCTTTGACAACAAGTCTTGCCTTGTATTTGTCAATAGTACCATCGTCTTTCATTTTCTTCTTGAAAATCCATTTAGAACCCAACGTTTTATTACCCGGAGGAAGATCAGCCAACTCCCAGGTATGGTTGCTCAATATGGATTCTATTTCACTATTGACAGCTTCTTTCCAATATTGTGCTTCTGAGGAAGACATTGCTTCCTTGAAGGTACGAGGCTCATTTTCTAACAGAAAAGTCAGAAAATCTGGACCGAATGAAGTAGATATCCTTTGACGTTTACTTCTTCTTGGATTTTCTTCATTAGGCATACCATCTGTTATTTCCTCCCGAGGTCGTTTTGACTTTTGGCAGGTCACTTCACTTTCCTTTTTATACGGATAAATAGTTTCAAAGAATTCAGCATTATCTGATTCTATTATCGTATTAATGTGAATCTCAGGATTTTCTGATTTATGAACCAGAAAACGATATGCCTTGCTATTGGTTACATATCCAATAAACACACAATCAACCATTTTTGGACCTATCTTAACTCTTTTAGGTTTAGGAACTTGTACCTTAGCTAAACACCCCCACACTTTGAAGTATTTCAAGCTAGGCTTCCTTCCTTTCCACTTTTCATAAGGAATGGACTGTGTTTTACTATGAGGTACACGATTGATTATCCGGTTAGCTGTAAGTATAGCTTCCCCCCACAAGTTCGGTGGTAAGCCAGAACTTATTAGCAATGCATTCATCATCTCCTTCAATGTTCGATTCTTCCTCTCCGCAATTCCATTAGATTGTGGAGAGTAAGGGGCAGTTGTTTGGTGAATAATGCCATTTTCCAAACAAATTTCTTCAAAAGGAGATTCATATTCGCCACCCCTATCACTTCTTATCATTTTGATCTTTTTGTTTAGTTGCGTTTCAACTTCACTCTTGTATTGCTTGAAAGCATTAATTGCCTCATCTTTATTATTAAGTAAATAAACATAGCAGTATCTCGTGCTGTCATCAATAAAAGTAATAAAATACTTTTTCCCACCGCGAGATGGTGTTGACTTCATGTCGCAAATATCTGTGTGAATTAAGTCTAAAGGACTTGAATTCCTTTCAACGGACTTATAAGGATGCTTAGCATACTTTGATTCCACACATATTTGACATTTGGAATTAATGCAATCAAATTTTGGCAATACTTCTAGATTTATCATCTTCCGCAATGTTTTGAAGTTTACGTGACCTAAACGCGAATGCCATAAAGTGTTTGACTCAAGTAAGTAAGAAGAAACATTCACTTTATTGATAGGAACTGCTATTACATTTAGCTTAAAAAGGCCCTCATTTAGGTAACCTTTTCCTACATATACATCGTTCTTACTAAGTACAACACTATTAGAAACAAAAATACATTTGAATCCATTCTTGACAAGAAGTGAGGTAGACACAAGATTCTTGCGAATTTCTGGAACATGGAGGACTTGATTTAGAGTCACTATTTTTCCCGACGTCATCTTCAACGCAATCTTGCCAACTCCTTCAATTTTGGCCGTAGATGAATTTCCCATGAAGATTGTCTCGTCGGGTCCTGCGGGGGCATAAGAAGAAAATAACTCCTTGTTAGCACAAACATGGCGGGTGGCTCCAGAATCTATCCACCATTCTTTTGGATTTCCTACCAAATTGCATTCAGACAACATGACACATAAGTCTTCCATTTCATCTTCAACCATGTTAGCTTGATTCTTTTTCTTCTTATCATTCTTGGGCGCACGACAATCCACGGCCTTATGCCCAGATCTTCCACAGTTGTGGCAATTACCCTTGAACTTTTTCCTGCTTGGGTAATTCTTTGGTCCGGAAGCCTTCTTCCTCTTCTTATTTTGTGGCGCCTCCTCAACAACGTTTGCCCCCATTATTGTCGAGTTTCCACGTGACTTCTTTTCAGCATTTTTGTTGTCTTCTTCTATCCTCAGACGAACAATCAAGTCTTCTAGTGTCATCTCCTTCCGCTTGTGTTTAAGATAGTTCTTAAAATCCTTCCACAACGGAGGTAACTTTTCAATGAAAGCAGCGACTTGAAAGGCCTCATTTATGACCATACCTTCAATAATAAATTCATAATTAATAATAAGATAAATCTTATTAATAAAATTATTGATTCGGGTCATACCTTCAGCAAGGAGGTCATGCACAATGACTTGTAATTCTTGGACTTGAGTTATGACGGACCTAGTGTCAATCATCTTGAAATCCAAAAACCTTGCAGCCACGAACTTCTTAAGTCCGGCATCCTCAGTCTTGTACTTCTTCTCTAGTGCATTCCATAATGCTTTTGAAGTTTCCATGACACTATAGACATTGTACAAGCCATCTTCCAAACAACTCAATATGTAGTTTTTGCACAAGAAATCAGAATGTTTCCATGCTTCAGTTACAACAAGTCGTTCATCATCCGGAGTATTTTCAGCCATGACCAGAGGATCCTCCTTGATGAAACGTTGCAAACTCAACGTAGTAAGATAGAAGAGCATCTTCATTTGCCAACGTTTGAAGTCAATCCCGGAAAACTTTCCGGGTTTTTCTGCCGGTGCCATAGCATGAGCAGGAGTAGAACGGCTTGTAACAGCAGCAACCGTTCCCGCAACACTTCCATTAGTTTGGTTTTCATTCGTCATATTTCTGTAAAGTTGAAAACAATACAGAACTTGTTAATCAGTGAAGTTTTTGATATCTTCAAACTGAATACCAAACCAACCATACAACCGAAGCCGAAGCCGAGCCGAGCGAGCGACGACGACGGCGCGAGGGTTCATTCTCTTCAACTCCTTTTAAGAGCTTTAAGAAGTGAATCTATATATAAGCACATAAATGTGATTGTCCCTCACCAATGAGGGACAAAGTGCAAGACAAAAGTTCACTTCTTCAAATTTTCATTTTCCCTCCATTTTATTTCCCTCCATTTCCAATTCACACTTCTTCTCTTTTAAAGCCCAATGGCTTAAAGTCCAACAGTCTGCATGAATATTGTCAATCCAGATTAAAAGATTCCTTTGTTTCATGTAATGCCTTTGCGATAAAATGTGTAAAAAGTGATGTTGACACGTTGCGTTTTGCTGCCTTTCTTAAGCTCCTCTTTCTATATGATTAAGTTAATTTTTATTGGCGATTCTCAAATACTCACTATTATAAGTTTATAAAATTTTTCCTACCAAATAAACCTTACAGTAGAGAGATTCTCGAACATCGAAAGTTATAGAGAATTAAAGACTAATTGTAGGCTAACTCGAATTTAAATAGAACAATATTAATTCACATTGAATAACAACAAAATATAAAAAATTATCCAATTACGTCTCTAATGGTTTTATCTATGTATTATTAAGAGTCATCCCAAATTAATTTCGTATGTTGGTTTAAAGTATTTTTCTGTTACGAAATAAAGAAAAGTTCTTTATAAGTGAAATGGCAAAAATAGAGTAACTTTTTTTTTCTGTTACAAGACAAAGAAAAAGTGACTTTCTTATACAATTTTTATTAGATAATGACTGTGCGAGAAATCAACTCGATATTATGCTACGCCAAACCGTTTGGACGAACTCATGAAAACCATTAAGTGCAAGAATCAACAAAAGCAAATTGCTATATAATTCTGTTATAAGTTACTAATATATATCCCATATGCCTTCCTCTTTATTTTAGATTGTGGATTTTGAATTGCTAGAAATTTTTGAATTTCCTGCAAGCCAACACTCCAACAAATAATTGTAATAATTTTTCATTTAAAAAAATTAATTTATCTTCTTCTCAATCTATGTTTTGAAGCTATATATATATATATATATATATATATATATATATATATATAGCCTTCGCTAGCAGATCTAAAGGTAAGGAAGCGGATTCTGCCAAAGTAGAAAGACGATAAGTATATTCTAGGAATGGTAATCCTAAGTATGCAATGGCTATTTTTAGTAAGTTTCATGTATTTTGAATCCAGGGTAAACCAAAAAGTAATAGTTTATCCAAATTTCATAAATTAATCTCAATATTAATTACTCACGGAAGTTCAGCTTTATTAGGTTATTCTATAGCATTCTGTGTAGCCTCAAAATTTATAAAAGTACGAATACAATATTTGTTTACAAAAAAAATTCTTATAATATTAAGCATAATAACTTATAATAAAAAGACATAATCGAATTTCTAGACATTAACCCCGTAATCCTATTAGTTTTACAACATATACTATACGTTGGTTCATGATTACTTTAGGAATCTTATTAGTATAATGACTTTAGGGTATAGACATATACTACTTCATAATAGCATATAAACCTTATACCTTTAAGAACACGTTAGATTTCCTCTTAGTATAATTAATTTCAAAAAAGACATATGTTTTTATCATGTAATCTTATTACTTTTAGAATATACTTCTTAAAAATTCATATTACTAATTTAATTTGAAAACATATTAGAATATCCTATTACAAGTTTAATTTGAGAATGCATTACATTGTGCAAATCTATTTAGAAAAAGGAGAGTTTATATTATTATTATTTTTTATTTTTATTTTTTATTATTATAATAAAAGTACGAAAATAATATTAATAGGCCAAAATAGCCCTAAAATAGTAAACATAAGAACTCATAGAGAAAGGACATATTTATTGGCATTTAGATGATTATTGTACTATTATACATAAAATTTCTCTCATTAATTATATTTGTTGTTCCTTCATGTACACAAACATCTAAACCATCAAGTGCTATTATTAACGTGCACACGTTCATAAATACTAGTAAAAAGTAAAAATGTTAATTTTTACATATAATCTTGAGAGGATGCTAGTAAATAGTTTTATTTGAAAACAATCACAACTAGGAGTGGACGTTCGGGCAGTTCGAATTGCATATGAAAATTTCAGTTTGGATTTTCAGTTTTCAGATATAAGAAATGACCATTTAAATCCAATCCAAATAAGTTTGAATTGGATCAAATTTTTTAAGTCCGGTTTCAGATTAATCGTTTTGGATATTTTGGATTTTAGGTTTTGAACTTATAAGTTGAGAAGTTTCTTCGTTTTACAAAAAATAAATATCCAAATGAGTACTCATGCTAAATTGCCTGAAAAGTCCTTCATTCTCACCGCAATTATCCAAATGAAGCATTCAAGTAATGAAATTATTATCAAAAAATATAACAAAGATATTAATACGGCCAATAAGAAGTACAAATAGTAAAACCATGTCCAAAAAGAAAGCATTCTTACTGTAACTTAGTAATTAATATTGAATAGATGAGAAAATATCTAATAGGTAGGGTATTGAACTTATTACTATTGACGTATGGATAATTGACCAAGTATAAAGTATAAGAATTTTGAATTTTCGAATATCCAAAAATTCAAAGTACCAAATCTAATATCCAATCCGAAATCCAAAATTTTTAAATATTAAATCCAAAATCTAATCCATTATTCGAAAAAACAAACCAAAAATCCAAAAAGTTTGAATTTCAGTTTGAATTTCGTGTTTCCCAAACTATGCCCACCCCTAAGCGCAACCAGTCTAATTTTGCTATTATAGTATAATTTGATATTTGGAAGTTACCAATGGATCTATAATGCCATATTCCTCTCAACCTCTACACAGTCTTCTTTGTGGTTTCACCATTGATGTCCAGTACGCGCATTGGAGCACGATTATATTTGGATTCGTGTCGCGTAAGACCCATTTTAGGGGGAAATGCTCCCTAATGAATAAATATCCATACTCAGGTGTCACGACCCAAGTTCGCCTTCTGTGAACTGTCGTGACGGCACCTAGTCTCTACGACTAGGTAAGCCTAACAATTACGAAAAAAGAAACAAATGCAGAAAAACTAGTAAAAACTGAAGATAAGAAAATATAAAATCGTTTAAGATGCCGCTTGACATATACTAATACAAGATCTCAACAACTGAACAACTTCCCAAAACTCGGAATCTCATGAAATCACAAGCTAAGGATGCTACATAGTGCTCTAACTCTAGAATGTCTAAAACAAAGTAAATACAGAAGGGGTGTAACTATAAGAGAGAATGGAGAGAGACTCCTCGGTCTGCAGACGCGGCAGATATACTTCGAAGTCTCCGAAGGATCGCCTCGCCTCAAGGATGGTAAGATTGAGTGGAAGTACCTGAATCTACACATGAAAAACATGCGCAGAAAGGGCATGAGTACACCACAGCGGTACTCAGTAAGTGCCAAGCCGAACCTCGGTCAAGTAATGACGAGGAAGGTCAGGGCCTACTGAGGTTAAACAAAATATAAGGTTTAACAATATAGAACAAAAATAGTATAAATAAGTGCAACAGTGAGAGCAACACCGGATAAAAGGACATCAACAACTACCATAGAGTCAAACTAAACACCGAAAGAGATACAGCTCGGCATAAATATAACAATCGGGGATCTCCCAGGATATCGTCCTGTAGTCCCAAATGTAAATATCCAATGGATCCCCCGGGATACCGTCCTGTAGTCCAACTCATAATGCGAGGGGATCTCCCGGAATACGAATCCATAGTCCCAAATGTAAATACCCAGTACTGGGGGAATCTACCGGGTGCAGTCCCGTAGTTCCAACATAAAAGTGCAGGGGGATCTCCCGGGATACCGTCCCATAGTCCCAAAGTAAACACGCAGCAATAACAAGAATAGTACACAGTTCAATTCAAGTTCCATACCAAGGTAAAGCAGATATTTCTAACACAACATACAACAACAACAACAACCCAGTATAATCCCACAAGTGGGGTCTGGGGAGGGTAATATGTACGCAAACCTTACCCCTAACCCGAAGGGTAGAGAGGCTATTTCCAGGAGACCCTCGGCCCAAAAAAGCAACAGGAGACGATATATTAGTACCATAAAAATGCATAATAAAATAACATAGCATGCTGCACGTAATACAATTAAGGCCGTTTGGGAAAATAAGGCATTTAAGTCAATTAGACATGCTTTCCTAAGCTAACAACATACTTAAATTGCAAGTAGTATAAACTAGAAAAGAAACATACTAGTAATTACTTAATAAAAACTGGGGTTTTCAACAATTAGCACAAGTACACACTCGTCACCTCACGTACAAGGTATTTCAATTATCAATAATACCAAATCCTAAAGGGAATGTCCCCCACACAAAGTTAGGCAAGCCACTTACCTCGAACTGGCTCAAAGTCAACCCGAAACCACGTTCTTACCACGAGTACTCAACTCCAAATGGCCCAAATCTATTTAATTCAATTGGATAATGTATAACACTTCAAGTAATTGATTCTACAAAGAAATTCTAAGCTAATACGCGAAATTAAAATGATAAAAATTCCCCTCGGGCCCACGTCTCGGAATCGGGTGAAATTTACTGAATCCTCATACTCTCACGAGCTCATATATATAAAAATTACTCCAATCCGACGTCAAAATCGTGATCTAAACTCAATTGTTTGTTCTAGGACTTTCTCCAATTTCCCCCCAATTTTTCACCATAAATTCGAAATTAAAGGATGGATTTAAGTGTAGATTCATGGAAATTAGTTTAAACCGAGCAAGAATTACTTACCCAAAACACCCCGGTGATAATCTCTCTTCAAATCGCCAATCCCGAGCTCTCAAATCAAATTTTCCAAGTATTGAACTAAACCCTCGATTTTGTCCCTTTTGTGTCCAGTGAAACCGCATCTGCGGCCCTGGGACCGCACTTGCGGTCTCGCTTCTGCGGGGCCAAGGTCGCATCTCCGACTTCTCATTAAATCCACTTTCCGCTGTTGCGACGGACTTTTCGCACCTGCGGTCTCGCAGGTGCGTTCCCCTTCTCGCACTTGCAGCTCCTGGAGCTGGACCAAATTTCCGCTTCTGCTATCCAATAGCCGCTTTTGCGGCGCCGCACCTGCAGTCCCACACACCCAAGTGCGGTTATGACAAGTTCAGCAATGCAAATTCTTCATACGTCCAAATTCAACTTCCGTCAAGCACCCAAAACTCACCCGAGGCCCCTGAGACCCCAACCAATCCTAAAACATCATTGAAACTTGTTCCAACCTTCGGAACGCTCAAAACAACATCAAAACACCAATTTAACATCGGATTCAAGCCTAAGAACTCCAAAACTCTAAATTTACGCTTTCGATCAAAAAGTCTACCAAACCTCGTTCAAATGACCTGAAATTTTGCACACACGTCACATTCAACACTACAGAGCTACTCCAACTTTCGGAATTCCATTCCGACCCTCGGATCAAAATCTCACTATCGAACCGGAAACATTAAAATTCGACTTTCGGCATTTGAAGCCTAAATTAGCTACGGACCTCCAATGCTCAACCCAAACACGCCCCTAAGCCCAAAATCACCTAACGGAGCTAACAGAACAATTGAAATTCCATTCCGAGTACGTCTTCACACTGTTCCAACTACGGTCAAATTTCCAACACTTAAGCTCTCATTTAGGGACTAAGTGTCCCAAAACTCTCCGAAACGCAAAACCTAACATCCCGACAAATCAAAATAGCAGAGATAAATACGGGAAAAGTAGTTATTATGGGATCGGGGCATTAATTCTTAAAATGCCCGGCCGGGTCGTTACATCCTCCCACACTTAAACATTCATTCGTCCTCGAACGAGCATAGAGACATACCTAAAGTAGTGAAAAGATGAGGGTAACGACTGTGCATATCCTGCTCGGTCTCCCAAGTCGCCTCCTCGACCGGTTGACCCCGCCACTGAACCTTCACGGATAAGATGTTCTTTGACCTCAGCTTTCGAATTTGCCTGTCCAATATCGCCACTGGCTCCTCAACACAAGACAGATCCTTGTCCAACTATACTGAACTGAAATCCAACACATGCGACAGATCACCGTGATACCTCCGGAGCATCGAAAACTAGATGAATTCCTACCAAGCTGGGAGGTAAAGTAAGCTCATAAGTAACCTCCCCAACGTGTCTCAATATCTCAAAAGGGCCAATAAATCTCGGACTAAACTTCCCCTTCTTCCCAAATATCATAACGCCCTTCATAGGCGAAACCCGAAGCAGAACCCGCTCTCCAACCATATAGGAAACATCATGAACCTTCCGGTCCGCATAACTCTTCTATCTAGACTGGGCTGTACAGAGTAGATCCTGGATCACCATAACCTTCTCCAAAGCATCCTGAACCAAGTCTGTTCCCAATAAACTAGCCTCACCGGCTCAAACCAACCTAACGGGGATCTACACTGCCTACCATATAAAGACTCATACGGTGCCATCTGAATGATGGACTGATAGCTGTTGTTGTAAGCAAACTCCGCCAGTGGCAGGAACTGATCCCAAGACCTTCCAAACTCGATCACACACGCATAGAGCATATCCTCAAGAATCTGAATAGTACGCTCGGACTGTCCGTCTGTCTGAGGGTGAAATGTTGTACTTAACTCTACCCGAGTACCCAACTCATGCTGAACGACCCTCCAGAACCGTGATGTGAACTAAGTACCTCTATCTAAAATGATGGAAACTGTAATACCATGAAGACGAACAATCTCCCGGATATAAATCTCCGCCAACCGCTTCGAAGAATAGGTAGTACACACAGGAATGAAGCGAGCGGACTTGGTCAGCCGATCCACAATCACCCAAATAGCATCGAACTTTCTCAAAGTCCATGGGAGCCCAACTACAATGTCCATGGTGATCTGCTCCCACTTCCACTCTAGAATCTCTATCTGCTGGAGCAACCCACCCGGTCTCTGGTGCTTATACTTCACCTATTGACAATTAAGGCACCGAGCTACAAACCCAACTATATCTTTCTTGATCCGCCTCCACCAATAGTGCTGCCTCAAATCCTGGTACATCTTCGTGGCACCCGGATGGATGGAATACCGCGAACTGTGGGCCTCCTCTAGAATCAACTCCCGAAGTACATCAACATTGGGTATACATATCCGACCCTGCATCCTCAATCCCAATCATCACCAATGTCACATCTTTGGCATCACCGTACTAAACCTTGTCCTTGAGGACAAGCAAATGAGGGTCATCATACTGACGCTCCCTGATACGATCAAATAAGGAAGACTAAGAAACCACGCAAGATAGAACCCGACTGGGCTCCGAAAGATACAATCTCATAAACTGGCTGACTAAGGCCTGAACATCCATCGCCATATGCCTCTCTGATGCTGGTAAATAAGCCAAACTCCCCAAACTCTCTGCCCGACGACTCAAGGTATCGGCCACCACATTGGCCTTGCCCGAGTGATACAAAATAGTGATATCATAGTCCTTCAGCAATTCTAACCACCTCCTCTAGCGCAAATTTAGATCCTTTTGCTTGAACAGGTGCTGCAAGCTCCGATGATCAGTATAAAGCTCACAAGGAACATCGTTCAAATAATGACGCCAGATCTTCAAGGCATGAACAATGGTAGCTAACTCAAGGTCATGGACTAGGTAATTCTTCTTGTGTACATTCAACTGTCTGGATGCGTAGGCAATCACCCTACCGGCCTGCATCAATACCGCTCCAAGGCCAATCCTCAAGGCATCACAATAGGCAGTATAAGACCCCGAACCTGAAGGCAATATCAAAACTGGGGTTGTAGTCAAAACTGTCTTGAGCTTCTAAAAGCTTGCCTCACACTCTTCCGTCCACTAGGACGGAGCACCCTTCTGGGTAAATCTAGTCATAGAGGCTGCAATCGATTAAAACCTCTCAACAAAACGATGGTAATATCCCGCCAAGCCAAGAAAACTGCAGATCTCTATAGCTGAGGATGGTCTGGGCCAACTCTGCACTGCCTATACTTTCTTTGGATCCACTTGAATATCCTCACTCGACACCACGTGGACTAAGAATGCCACAGAATCTAACCAAAACTCATATTTCGAGAACTTAGCATATAACCTTTTTTCTCTCAAGGTCTGAAGCACTGTCATCAGGTGTTGCTTATGATCTTCCCGACTCTGGAAATACACCAGAATATCATCAATAAAGACAATGATGAACGAGTCAAGATGCGACCGGAACACACTGTGCATCAAATGCATGAAGGCTGCTGGGGCATTGGTCAGCCTAAATGACATAACAAGGAACTCATAATGACCATACCGAGTCCTGAAAGCAGTCTTCGGGATATCTGGCTCCCGAATCTTCAACTGATGGTAACCTGAGTGCAAGTCAATCTTAGAAAACACTCGTGCGCCCTGAGGCTGGTCAAACAGATCATCAATACGAGGCAAATGATAATGGTTCTTCATTGTAACTTTATTCAACTGGCGATAATCAGTGCACATACAGATATAACCATCCTTCTTCTTCACAAACAATACAGGAGAACCCCAAGGCGATACACTAGGCCTAATGAAACCTTTATCAAGCAATTTTTGTAATTGATCCTTCAACTCATTCAACTCAGGAGGAGCCATACGATACGGAGGAATAGAAATGGGATGAGTGCCCGGCAATAGATCAATACCAAAATCAATGTCTCTATCGGGCAGCATGCCCGGAAGGTCAGCTGGAAACACATCAGAAAAATCCCATACTATTAGGATTGAATCAATTGAAGGGGTATGAATATTGATATCTCTCACATAGGCTAGATACGCGTCACACCCCTTCTCAACCATTCGCTGAGCCTTAAGGAAAAAAATAACTCTATTGGGAGTGTGATCTAATGTGCCCCTCCACTCAACATGCTGTACACCTGGCATAGCCAACGTCATGATTTTAGCGTGACAGTCAAGAACAACATAATGGGGCGACAACCAGTCCATGCCCAAGATAATATCAAAATCTACCATGCTGAGGAACAATAAATCAGCTCTGGTCTCAAAACCACTAAGAGCAACCAAACTAGACCGATAGACACGGTCCACAATAAGAGAATCTCCCACAGCAGTAGAAACATAAACATGGGAACTCAAATTAGAGTAAGTTGAGCCTAGATCGAATAGAATTGATGCATCTCTGTGACAAACCAGTATAATACTTGTGATGACAGAATCGGAGGCAACAACCTCGGTACGGGCAGGAAAGGCATAGTATATGGCCTAGCCTCCCCCTCTAGGGTGACCTCTACCTCCCTGACCTCCACCTCTAGCTGGCTAAGTAGGTGGGGTAGCAACTGGAGCTGTAACCATAGCCTGAGAACTCTGCGGGGCACGCTGTGGCTGGGAAGATTATGGAGGTGCACCCCTCATAAGTCTTGGGCAATCCCTCACCATATGGCGTGTATCACCACACTCAAAACAAGCTCTAGGAGGACGTGGTGGCTGTGACTGGTTTAGTCTAGGTCTACTGGACTGACCACTGAAAGCACCCCACGCAAGAGGTGCACTAGATATTGGAGGTGCATAATAGGCTCATAGGGCCTAGGAGGAGCTAGAATACCACTGGTTGCTGGAAGAGCTGAATGAACAGAGCGACTCATATAAAACCCTACCATGACGACCTGCAGGTGGGGGCTGGGCACCAGAATAATGGACCGACTCTCGAGACCTCTTGGCCTCCCTCTCCTCTCTCTCCCTAGCATGCATACCCTCAATCCTCCTATCAATGCTCACCACCTGCTGATAAGAAATATCCATCTCCAACTCAAGAGTAATGCTAGACCTGATGCTTGGAATAAGCCCCTCAATAAATCAGCGAACCCTCTCATGAACAGTAGAAGCGGATAGCATACTCTGAGATAGTCATAGCACCTAGCGCAAATGCTCAAACTCTGCGCGTCATTTGTCCCTGAGGCTTTAAGGAACAAACTCTCTCAGGAACATATCTGAATATCAAGTCCAAGTTAGTGAAGCAGCCTCGTCCGGACTGTCTAACGCATAGGTGCGCCACCACTCATAAGTGGATCTCGAAGCTAGAAGATAGTGAAAGAAACCCCATTCGATCCTGATATGCCCATAGTGCGGAGGATACGGTGACACTCCTCCATAAATCCCAAGGCATCATTGGAGTCTAACCAACTGAATACAGGAGGATCATACTTCTTGAACCTCTCAGGTCTCCACTGCTCATCCTCTAAAGCCGCTGCCCTGTCCTCGGGCTGACCTGGGGCTACAAGCTGTACAGGAATAATCTCTGGGACCTGATCAGCATGCACTCGCTAATCAAGAGTGCGGGCAGTGGGAGTCTATGCTCCTCCCCCGACTTGAGATGTGGCTGCAATTAGGGAAAACAACCCTGCTTGAGCCAAAGTGGTGTACATGCTCATGAACTATGTAAGAGTCTCCAGGAGAGCTAGAGTAGTAGTAGCAGTAGGCGTATCAGGTGACTGGGCTCCGAATGGCACTGCTGGTGGCTCCTCGGTGGCAGCTCGTGCAGGTGCTCTGGCTGTACCGCGTGAGCATCCTCGGTTTCTACCCTGGCCCCCGGCCTCTGACGGCTGCAGTAGAGGGCACAGGTGCCTGATCATCTCAGGTGGAACATGTCCTCACCATCTGTGAGAGAATAGAAGATAGAAGTTTAGAATTGTGATATCAAAATCTCGCTCGATATGGAAATCAAATAAAGTGGAATTTTCCCTAACAGTTACATAACCTTTTGTAGATAAGTATAGATGTCTCCGTACCTATCAACGAGACTCTAATAAATCAGCTTGTGATTCATGACTCCTATGAACCTAGAGATCTGATACCAACTTGTCATGACCCAAGTTCGCCCTCCGTGAACTATCATGATGTCACCTAGTCTCTATGACTAGGTAAGCCTAACAATTACGGAAAAAGAAACAAATGCGGAAAAACTAGTAAAAACTGAAGATAAGAAAACATAAAATCATTTAAGATGCCGCTCGACATATACTAATACAAGATCTCAACAACTGAACAACTCCCCAAAATCCGGAATCTCATGAAATCACAAGCTAAGGATGCTACATAGTGCTCTAACTCCAGAATGTCTAAAACAAAGTAAATACAGAAGGGCTATAACTACAAGAGAGAATGGAGAGAGACTCCTCGGTCTGCGGACATGGTAGATATACCTTGAAGTCTCCGAAGGATCGCCTCGCCTCAAAGATGGTAAGATTTAGTGGAAGTACCTGGATCTGCACATGAAAAACATGCGCAGAAAAGGCATAAATACACTAGAGTGGTACTTAGTAAGTGCCAAACCTAACCTCGATTGGGTAGTGACGAGGAAAGTCAGGGCCCTACAAAGGTTAAATAAAATATAAGGTTTAACCGTATAGAACAAAAACAGTATAAATAAGTGCAACAGTAAGGCAACACCGGATATAAAGGACAACAACAACTACCATAGAGGCAAAGTAAACACCAAAAGAGATACAACTCGACACAAAGATAATAACTGGGGATCTCCCAAGATACCGTCCTGTAGTTCCAAATGTAAATATCCAATGGATACCCTGGGATACCATCCCGTATTCCAACTTATAATGCAAGGGGATCTCCCAGAATACCGATCTGTAGTTCCCAAATGTAAATACACAGTACTAGGGGAATTTACCGGGTGCAGTCCCGTAGTTCCAATATAAAAGTGCACGGGGATCTCCCGGAGTACACATCCGTAGTCCCAAAGTAAACATACAGGGGGAGCTCCCTGGATACCGTCCCGTAATCCCAAAGTAAACACACAACAATAACAAGAAGAGTACACAGTTCAATTCAAGTTCCATACCCAGGCAAAGCAGATATTTCTAACCTAGCATGCTGCACGTAATCCAATTAAGGCAGTTTGAGCAAATAAGGCATTTAAGTCAATTAGACATGCTTTCCTAAGCTAACAACAAGCGTAGTATAAACAGGAAAAGAAATATACTAGTAATTACTTAATAAGAACTGGGTTTTTCAACAATTAGCACAAGTACACACTCATCACCTCACGTACATGGCATTTCAATTATCAATAATACCAAATCCTAAGGGGAATGTCTCCCACACTAAGTTAGGCAAGCCACTTACCTCGAACTAGCTCAAAGTCAACCCGAAACCACGTTCTTGCCACTAGTACTCGACTCCAAATGGCCCAAATCTATTTAATTCAATTGCATAATGTAAATAACGTTTCAAGTAACTGATTCTACAAAGAAATTCTAAGCTAATACGCGAAATTAGGTAAAAATAACCAAAATTCCCCTTGGGCCCACGCCTCAGAATCGGGTGAAATTTACAAATTTTGAATCCTCATACTCTCACTAGCTCATATATAGAAAAATTACTCCAATCCGACATCAAAATTGTGATCTAAAATCAATTGTTTGGTCTAGGAACTTTCTCCAACTTTCCCCCAATTGTTCACCATAAATTCAAAATTAAAGGATGGATTTAAGTGTAGATTCATGGAAATTAGTCTAAACCGAGCAAGAATTACTTACCCAAAATACCCAGGTGAACATCTCTCTTCAAATGGCCAATCCTAAGCTCTCAAATCAAATTTTCCAAGTTTTGAACTAAACCCTCAATTATGTCGCTTTTCTGCCCAGTGAAACCACATCTGCAGCCCTGGGACCGTACCTGCAGTCCCGCTTCTGCGGAGCCAAGGTCGCATCTACGACTTCTCATTAAATCCACTTTTCTCTTCTGCGACGGACTTTCCGCACCTATGGTCTCGTAGGTACGTTCCCCTTCTCGCACCTGCGAGACCTAGAGCTGGACCAAATTTCCATTTTTGCGGTCCAATAGCCGCTTCTGCGGTGCCGCACCTGTGGTCCCATACATGCAGGTGCGGTTATGACAGGTTGATCAATGCAAATTCTTCCTTAGTCCAAATTCAACTTCCGCCAAGCACCCAAAACTCCCCGAGGCCCCCGGGACCCCAACCAAACATGCCAACCAATCCTAAAACATCATTTAAACTTGTTCCAACCTTCAGAACGCTCAAAACAACATCAAAACACCAATTTAACATCGGATTCAAGCCTAAGAACTCCAAAATTCTAAATTTACGCTTTCGATCAAAAAGTCTACCAAACCTCGTCCGAATGACCTGAAACTGTGCACACACGTCACATTCAATACTATGGAGCTACTCCAACTTTCGGAATTTCATTCCAATCCTCGGATCAAAATCTCACTATCTAACCAGAAACTTCAAAATTCGACTTTCGGCATGTCAAGCCTAAATTAGCTACGGATCTCCAATGCACAACCCGAACATGCCCCTAAGCCCGAAATCACCCAACAGAACTAACAGAACCATCAAAATTCCATTCCGAGGCCGTCTTCATATCGTTCCAACTACAGTCAAATTTTTAACACTTAAGCTATTATTTAGGGGCTAAGTGTCCCAAAACTCTCCGAAACTCAAAACCGAACATCCTGGCAAATCTAAATAGCAGAAATAAACACGAGAAAGCAGTTATTAGGGGATCAGGGTATTAATTCTTAAAACGACCGGCTGTGTCGTTACATCAGGACTTGAACACGAGACCAGTGATTAGGATGAACAGATCCTATCAATCCTACCACAATCGATGTTAATAACTTCTACGCATTGATAAAATACGATGATCCAAAATATTATCTCGTGTTTTAGAACTCAATTCAGGGTTCCGAGGTCTTCAAAACCTCATTTTATTTCTCCTCTATTTGCGTGTGCAGTTTGTGCGTGTTTCCAGAAAGTCTTCATGTGAAATTTGAGAAAAATATTGAGTTTTGCCTTTAAAATTGATTTAAGTTGACTTCAGTCAACATTGTGAGTAAACGGACCTGGACCCGTGATTTGATGGTGGAACAACCCTAAAATGGACCCAGTCGTGATGATGCCTATCGTGAAACTAGGCCAGCCGGAACAAACCCTAAAACCAACCAGACATTTATAATAAGTCATTTAAAACTTTTAATTAGCTAAAATCTCATAATATAAGTTAAAATGAACCTTGCAGAAATATAATACAAGCTCGACATCAAGGTATCACCAGTCATGAACAACTATAACTCATCTAGGAATAAGAAAGGACACATAGTCTAAAAATAAATGCTAATACAAAGCTGAATAAGATAGGAAGGAGAAGCACTTGGCTGCAACATCAAACAGCTACCTAGTTAACTCCGGAGACCTGCTGAAAGGCCGATCAGCACTCACTATCGCGACCCCAGACTCCTAGATCTACACGCAAGGTGTAGGGAGTAACGTGAGTACGCCAACTTAGTAAGTAATAAAAGTAATGACAGCTAAGCAATAAGAATACACGTAAAGCACGTCATAACGCTACAACAAAACAGTGTAAGTCCAGAACAATGCAGTAAAGTAATAAAACATCGTAAAAACAACTCAGTTCAGTAAAACCTTTTTAAACATCTTTCAATAGTTTCAAACAAGTAATGAAAATAGTGAGTAAAAATATAGAAACGTAAATAGTCCATCGGGCAACGTGTCAATAGAACCACCCCCTCAGGCTGCCTCAGAATCACTCGTAATTTGCCCCCGGGCAATAACATGAAACAACAACAGCCCCTCGGGCAATATCATATCTCACACACTGGGTACCCGTGCTCACTTGGGGTGTTCAGACTCTAGAGGGGCTCTTACAGCCCAAGCGCTATCATAAGCCATCTCGTGGCATAACAAATTAGGCCCTCAGCCTCTCATATATCACAATCAGTACACATGCTGTGGCGCGCAACCCGATCCCTTGATATCCTCACAATATAGGCCCTCGGCCTAACTTAGTCAGAGATCTCTCAAGCCCCTTGGGCAATAGTAAAATATGATGCTCAACCCAAAATATCATTTAAATTATCAAAGCGGAGTATATACGGCTGAGTTATGAAAACAATAGAATACAACATGACTAAGTACAAATATGAAATCAAAACAGTAAGGAATAGTAGTAAAAAGCCCCTAAGGGTCAAAAACAGCTGGCACGAGGCCCAAATATGGCATTCATCCCAAAACCTGTAATACTTTCCAAAACACAATGATATCAAACAGTTTTCAATCAAGTCCGCAACTTAATAGTTGTACGGGACGGACTAAGTCACAATCCTTAATGGTGCACGACCCAACGCTCGTCATCTAACGTGTGTGTCACCTTAAAATAGCACAACAATGTGAAATTCAGGGTTTCATACCCTCAAGACAACATTAACAATCATTACTTACCTCAATCTGGTCGAAACTCTAGCCCGCGATTCCTTTGCCTCTCGACTCGGCCTCCGAATGCTCCAAATCTAATCAAAAACAGATTCATACAATCAAAATATGCTAAGAGAACAAAGACCACTCAAAACTAACCAATCTACACCAAGAATCCCGAAATTGGCCAAACTCTACCCCCGAGCCCACGTCTCGGATTACGATAAAAATCACAAAAATAGAGTCTTTACACTCTCACGAGTTCATACATACCAAAAATATCAAAATCTGACCACAAAAAATCCTTCAAATCCCTAAATCAAGGTCTCCAATTTCAAACCCTAAACCCTTAATTTTAACCACTAATCTCTATAAACTCCATGTCTAATCAGTAAAATATCACCATAGAAATGAGTTTTAGTTCCAAGAATTTTACCTATACGAAGTTCCCTTGAATTCCCCCTTTAAAATCTCCCAAAAAGCTCTCAATCCGTCTTAGAAATGGTGAAACAAAGCTGAAAATTGCGAAGGAACCCTTATATAGGTTCTGGACCAGGGATTCCGCACCTGAGGCGTAAATCCCGCTTTTGCGGACCGCACCTGCGGTAAATACAACCGCATTTGCGGTTCTTCATTAAAAAACATAGGGCCGCATCTGCGTCCAGGAACCGCACCTGCGGTCCCACAGATGCGCCCAGTGCACCGCATCTGCGACCAAGCTCCAGCTGACCCAAATCCACTTCTGCAGCCTCCTACCCGCATCTGTGGCGTCGCACTTCAAATACAAGGAAATTAAAAAGAAATACCATTAAAAAGTTTTCTAAAAGGTGAGTACATTCTTGTAAGAGAAAAAGCTAGGATATGGAAGAAGAAGAAAGAAATAGGCTATGATCCTCATAATAATTTTAGAGCGTGCAATGTCATCTCCAATCAATAATTTTCAGCCAATGTAAGTTCTCTACAATTTTCTAATTGTGCTGTCCAATTTAGGGAACAACAATTTAGGGAAAATGCTAAGGACCTTGATTTTCTCAATTACGTACTGGATCAAAGTAGATGTGCTAGATGCAAGAAAGAGGCATCAAATGTTAGACAATTTAGTGCTTCCAATGATCAAAGTTTTGAAGATTGTTGCTACTAAGTTATTTTCTCAATATTCTATTTAGTAAACCAGAGGGTGCCCATGATTTGTTGATTTCTTGATCCGAAAATAGGCCAACAAGCGTTGAGTTAGTAGAAAAGAAATGTTAGGACATCATGGACTGCTCTTACATAAGATATCAATTTCAACATGCTAAAGACACACCAAAAAGGATATTAGGGAAGGATTGTGATAGAGTTCCAACTAAAATAGTGACTGTATCCATACTAAATAGAATTATCTGTTGTGTTGCAGGAAACATGCCAAAAGTAAGCACTAAGATCACACGTCAGTTTTCCAAATGTGAATACATGACCACCGACAGAGAAGAGTTCTTGAAGCAGTATGAGCATCACAAGGTGATAGCCAGGAGAGCCTTACTCGCTGAGGCCATGTCATTGCAAACTGAAATTAGTTTTCTCCACCCTCGGCTGCTGCAGCAACAGCCGAGGGTGGAGAAAACTAATTTTAGTTTGCAATGGATGAGAAGCCAAGTTTATGCGCGGAGTACCTTTACAAAATCCAGCTACAGCCGAGGGTGGAGAAAACTAATTTCAGTTTGCAATGGATGAGCAGCCAAGTTTATGCGCGGAGTACCTTCATAAAATCTAATTTTGCAACAACTGGATATTATGTTTGCTCAGTGTGTTAGCAATAGGTTATTTGTAAGATTTTGGCTGCTAAAACATCCGCATATTGTGTTTACAAACTGTGTGCTAGTAATTGGTAATATATAGTATTTTGGCTGCTAAATCATCTACTTATTGTGTTTACAACAAGATATAATCAGCCTCAAGAGATTAGAATAACAAATCCATAAAAGCTAAAATCTTGATAGGTCATAGTATGAAAACAGAAGATTACAGAGCATATTTAGAATCAGTTTGATCTGTTTTATTTGGAAAATTTTTGAAAAATTATGGCATTAAAAATCGGATCTTTTTCCTTCTATACGTGTTGTTTATGCATAAAGTCTTTAACTTCACATGGTAATTTTATCATTTGTATTGATAAGGTTTAATTCAAATTAATAAGATGTTAGCCATGTGTTTTTAATGTATTACTTTTGATCTTATTTTTAAAAACTTTATTTACTAATATGAAAATTTAATTAGTTTAATTCAAAGTTCTAAAATATTCCTTATTCAATTCACTATTCTCTAAACAAAAATAAGATTATAAATTCTACTATTATAAAACTTTAGGGCCTCAAAATGTTGGATGCCTAAAGCAAATGCTCTTGAGCTGGGCTTACTAAAGGGAGTTGGGGGAACGTGAATTGGACCAATTGCTATGAATAACAAATTTTACCAAGCAATTCTTCTTCTATAAAGATTTCAATATTTTTCATAACTTTTTTTAAATGTCCATATATTTGAAAAGAAGTTATATCTTAATCCTACTTTTATTTAAAATATAGTAGTTTATATCTATATTATATTTTTATATTTCTATATTATTATAAATGTCCGAATATTATTTCTGTTTACAAAAATAATCTTATAATATTAAGCATAATAATTCACAATAAAAAGATATAACCAAAATTTTAGACATTAATGTGATGACTCGGCCAGTCGTCCCATGAGTTACCACTCCGTTTTCCCCATTTCTTCTTCTTACTGCTTTGCCAATCGATTCTATGAGTGATCAGGTTGGTTGGCTCGGGTTCGGAAAGGTTTTGAGAAGGTTTGAGACACTTAGTCTCTTTTGAGGAAGCTTAAGTTGGAAAAGTCAACCGGATATTGACTTATATGTTAGAGGGATCAGATGTGAGTTCCGATGGTTCGGTTAGCTTCGGGAGGTGATTTGGGACTTAGGAGCATGATCAGAATGAGTTTTAGAGGTTCGGAGTAGATTTAGGCTTGAATTGGCGAAGTTGAGATTTTGGCAATTTTCGGTTGGTAGGCGAGATTTTGATATAGGGGTCTGAATGGAATTTCGACAGCTGCAGTATTTCTGCTGTGTCATTTGGGATGTGTGTGTAAAATTTTAGGTCATTCAGACGTGTTTTGGTTGGGTTTTTGATCAAAAGCAAAATTTGGAAGATTTTGGAAACTTAGGCTTGAATCCGATGTGTTTTGGTTTATTCGGTGTTGTTTGAGGTATTTTGAAGATTGGTACAAGTTTGAATAAGGTTATGGGATATGTTTGTGCTTTTGGTTGAGGTCCCGAGGGCCTCGGGATAATTTCGGATGGTTGACGGATGAGTTTGAGACTTGGTGAAATTGCAGATTTTTGCTGCTTCTTGTATTTCCGCACTTGCAGATTGGGGACTGTAGGTGCGAAGCCGCATGTGCGGAAAAGCGGTCGCAGAAGCGGAAGCTGGGAAGATGGAAGGAATCGCAAATGCAGTTGTGGGACATCACCTGTGAAAGCGCAGATGCAGAGTGTTGACCGTTGATGCAGAGTTGGCCGTTTAAGTGATTTCCACAGAAGCGGTTCAAGGACCACAAATGCGGTACCGCAGAAGCGGGTATATGGCCGCAGATGCGAAAATTCCTGGGCAGAAGGTATAAATTGTGTCCTTCGCGATTTTGACCTATTTTCACCATTTCTAATTCGGCTTGGGAGCATTTTGGACGATTTTGAAGAGGAATTTCAGGGGAATTTCATTGAGATAAGGATTTTCCTAAAACTCATTTCTATGGTATTATTTCACGGATTAGGCTTGTAATTTATGGAATTTAAGGATCAAAATTTGGGAAAACTAGGGCTTGGAAGCTTAGACCTTTGATTGAGGATTTGAAGGACCATTTGAGGTCGGACTTCAGAACTTTTGATAAGTATGAACTCGAGGGGAGATATGGAATCTATTGATGTAAAAATTATCGAATTCCAAGACGTGGGCCCGGGGGTCGAGTTTTGGTAATTTCGGGATTTATGTTGTAAATTGATTATTTTCGCTTGGGCTTCGTTCCCTTAGCATATTTTGACGCCGTGATTCTGATTTTGGATAGATTCGATGCGAGTGGAGGCCGATTCGAGGGGCAAAGGCATCGTGAGATAGAGATTTGACCGGATTGAGGTGAGTAATGAGTAAATTATGTTCTGAGGGTATGAAAGCCCAGATTGCACATCGTTGTGCTATATTAAAGTGATGCACACGCTAGATGACGAGCGTGGGGTCGTGCACTATTGGGGATTGTGACCTAGTCTGTCCCGAATGACTATTTTATCGTGTATTTGACTGAAATCTATTTGTTATCTTCATTATTTGGGTTGAATGCCACATTTGGGCTTTGTGCTAACTATTTGAACCCTTAGGGGACTTTTATTGATATTTCCTCACTGTTTCAACTTTATACTTGAACTTAGTCATGTTATATTTTACTATTTTTGTACTCAGCCATGTTTACTCTGTTTTAACACTTAAATGATCTTTGAAATGATATTTTGGGTTGAGAATCATGTTTTACTATTTCCCGAGTGGCCTGTGAGGATTTTGACTGAGTAAGGACGGGGGCCTATGTTGTGAGGAAACATTTGATATTGATTATGAGGCCGAGGGGCTGAGATATATACGCCATGAGGTGGCTTGTTGATATGAGGCCGATGGCCTAGTGATGATACCACGAGATGGCTTGATATTGCGCTTGGGCGGTAAGGGGACCCTCTAGGAGTCTGCACCCCCTCAGTGAGCACGGGTACCCATTGCGATGTGAGATATAGCCCGAGGGGCTGATATTGTTCTGAGATATTGCCCGAGGGGTGGATTTGTTGATACTGTGCCCGAGGGGAGAACCTTTATGTATTTATTTTCCATAATTTCCTGTCATTTACCTGCTTAAATTGTTGCAAATGATTTTCGTGAAGTTTAATTCGAGTTAAATGACTTTAATATATCTTTCACTGGTTTTATTGCTTCATTATAGCCTGCAAATGTGCTTTACGTGATTTCCTGCTTTTAGTCCTTATTTATGATTATTACTCACTGAGTTGGAGTACTCACTTTACTCCTTTCACCCCATATGCAGATTCAGGCGCATCTGGTCCCGCTCCCGAGTGCTGATCTTTCCAGCTCAGGCAGATCCAAGTAGTCTCTAGGTAGCTGTCGGCGTTTGCAGCCCGGAGCTTCTTCCCTATCTTATTCTACATGTTCTTAATTACTGTATTAAACTCTGTAGCTATTTCTTAGTATTCCGGATTATTTAGATGTTCATGACTAGAGACACCCCGGTATCAGGCTGCTTTGGGTTGTATTCCACAAATTATGCTATTATCTACTTAAACTTTGGATTATTTTATCATGCCTAGACTGTTTCTTACTGTTTAACTGTTAAATACCGAAATGGGAAGTATCAGCTGGCCTTCCATCATATTGTTGAAATTCTTGTCGTGCGAATTTGTTGATCCGAGTGCTAAACTTCTGTTATTATATTCTCTCATAGATGGTGAGGACACGCGCTACCGGTCAGGATGGACAACCACCAGTACCACCAGCCTTGGCCACTAGAGGCCGAGGATGCGGTCGTGGTCGTGATTACAGTAGGGGCAGAGGTGTGGACCGCACAGTAGCTAGGGCAGCACCTGCAGATCCACCAACCGCCCAGTTCAGGATTAGGTCCAAGCTGTAGATGCTCCAACAGCACCAGCTCAGGCACCCGTTATGCCCATTATAATTCCGGGTATTCTGGAAGTCTTGGCTCAGATTCTATCAGTTTGCACTGGCCTAGCTCAGACGGTTTCAGTCACTATAGCCGTAGCAACTTCTTAGGCCGGGGGAGGCAATCAGACTCCCACTGCTCGCACACCTGAGCAGGTCGTGTAGGGACTTTAAACGTCGGGGGCACATCAAGCCTAGCCGGTTGCAGCTGCTCGGAACTATGTAGTTCCTTCCATGCCAGAGGATGAGCAACGTAGATTGGAGAGGTTTGGTAGGCTTCAGCCTCCGACCTTCAGTGTTGCAGAGGGCGAGGATGCCCAAGGCTTCTTAGATAAGTGTTAGAGGATACTTCGTATAGTGGGTATTCTAGAAACCAGCGGGGTTGCTTTCACTACTTATCTATTTTTGGAGCTGACTTCACTTGGTGGGAGGCTTTTGAGAGGCGTAGGCCTGTTGGTGCAGCACCCCTTACCTGGAAGCAGTTCTCCGTTCTCTTTCTGGAGATGTATGTGCCGTAGTCCCATAGAGAGGAGCTGCGTAGGGAGTTTGAGTGGTTGCGTTAGGGAGAGATGACTGTGACGCTGTATGAGATGAGGTTCTCCGAGTTAGCTCATCATGTTATTTAATTGGTTCCGACGAATAGAGAGAAGATTAGGAGGTTTGTTGATGGCCTCACTTATCAGCTTCATATTCTCATGACTAGGAAGAGGGTGATTGGTGCTACCTTTGAGGAAGTTATAGATATTGCTTCGGAAATTGAGCCTGTTCGTTGCTAGGAGCGCGAGGAGAGGGAGACCAAGAGGCCTCGAGGATATGGTAGTTATAGTGGTACTCCTTCGAGAGGTTAGTTTTAGCACAGTAGAGGCCGTCTATTCAGGCATGCTCAGCCATCTCGCCCAGATTTTCATGGGGCATCAGCGGGTTATGGTTCTCACAGTTCTCATTAGGGACAATCATCATTTAGTGCCCTTCCAGCTCAGAGTTCATCCCGTGATCCATCAGTTCAGGGCTCTTCTATGCCAGGTGCATCTGCTAATCACTCCGGTGCGAGGGTTCCCTTCATTCCCCTTCTCCAGCACCTGGGAGTTGTTATGAGTATGGTGAGATGGGTCATATGTGGAGGCAGTGCCCTCATCGTCTTGCGAGTTCATCTCAGCATAAGGGTCAATCATCGGCTTCAACACTAGTTACTTCACCACCACCTACCCAGCCAGCTAGAGATAAAGGTCAGTCAGCTAGGGGTCACCCCAGAGGGGGAGGTCGATCACGTGGCGGTCAAGCTTGTTTATATGCACTTCTAGGCAGACTCGATGCTATTGCTTCAAATGCTATTATTACAGGTATTGTTTTAGAATACCACAGAGATGCCTTTATACTATTTGATCCCGGTTCCACCTTTTCTTATGTGTCATCATACTTTGCTCGTTATTTGGGTATGCCCCGTGAGTTTCTTTCTTCACCTGTTCATGTATCTACCCCGGTGGGCGATACTGTTGTTGTAGACCATGTGTACCTATCATGTGTGGTGACAATTGGGGGTCTGTAGACCCATGTGGATCTTTTATTATTATGTATGGTGGATTTCTATGTCATTTTGGGCATGGGTTGGCTATCTCCGTGTCGTGCTATTCTGGACTGTCATGCTAAGGCAGGCATATTGGCTATACCGGGTGTGCCACGGATTGAGTGGCGAGGTGTGACTGATTATGTTCCCAGTAGAGTTATCTCATTCTTGAAAGCCCAGTGGATGGTTGGGAAGGGTTGTCTTTCATGTCTAGCCTTTGTGAGGGATGTTAGTGCTGAGAATCCCAGTATTGATTCTGTTCTAGTTGTGAGTGATTTTCCCGATGTGTTTCCAATAGACATACTGGTATGCCACCGGATAGGGATAATGATTTTGGTATTGACAAGGTGCCGGGCACTCATGCCATTTCTATTCTGCCATATCGTATGTCACCAGCGGAGTTGAAAGAGTTAAAGGAGCAACTTCAGGAACTCCTTAATAAGGGGTTCATTCAGCGTAGTGTGTCACCTTGGAGTGCGCCAGTTTTATTTGTGAAGAAGAAGGATGGTACTATAAGGATGTGTATTGGTTATAGGCAGTTGAACAAAGTAACAGTTAAGAACAAGTATCCTTTGCCTCGCATTGATGATTTATTTGACTAGCTTCAGGGAGAGAGTGTGTTCTCCAAGATTGATCTCCATTCAGGTTATCACCAGTTGAATATCAGAGACTCATATATTCTTAAGACGGCTTTCAGGACCCGATATGGTCATTATGAGTTCTTGGTGATATCTTTTGGGCTGACCAATACCCTAACAACGTTCATGCATCTAATGAACAACATGTTCCGGCCTTATCTCGACTCGTGTGTCATAGTTTTCATTGATGATATTCTGGTGTACTCACGTAGCCAGGAGGAGCACGCGGAGCATTTGAGAGTTGTGTTGCAGAGATTGAGGGAGGAGAAGCTTTATGCAAAATACTCCAAATGTGAGTTTTGGCTCAGTTCAGTGGCTTTCTTGGGGCACGTGGTGTCCAGCGAGGGTATTTAGGTTGATCCGAAGAAGATAGAGGCGGTTCAGAGTTGGCCCAGACTGTCCTCAACCATAGAGATTCGCAACTTTCTTGGTTTGTTAGGATATTGTCGCCGGTTTGTTCAGGGATTCTCATCTATCGCATTGCCCTTTACCAAGTTGACTCAGAAGGGTGCTTCATTTGTATGGTCGGACGAGTGTGAGGAGAGCTTTCAGAAGATCAAGATACCTTGACCACAACTCTAGTATTGGTTCTGCTATCAGCTTCAAGTTCATATATCGTGTATTGTGATGCTTTGAGAGTTGGTATTGAGTGTGTGATGATACAGAAGGGTAGAGTTATTGCTTATGCTTCTTGTCAGTTGAAGCCCCATGAGAAGAACTACCCTGTTCATGATTTGGAGTTGGCTGCCATAGTTCACGCGTTGAAGATTTGGAGGCATTACTTGTATGGTGTGTCTTATGAGGTGTTTATTGATCATCGTAGCCTCCAACACTTGTTCAAGCAGAAGGATCGTAATTTGAGGCAGCGGACATGGTTGGAATTGCTAAAGGATTATGATATCACTATATTGTACCATCCGGGAAAGGCCAATGTGGTGGCCGATGCTTTGAGCCGAATGGCGGTGAGTATGGGGAGTTTGGCATATATTCCAGTTGGGGAGAGACCTCTTATAGTTGATGTTCAGGCCTTGGCCAATCTGTGTGTGAGGTTGGATATTTCGGAGCCCAATCGGGTATTGGCTTGTGTTGTTTCTCCGTCTTTCTTATATGATCACATCAGAGAGCGCCAGTATGATGATCCGCATTTGCTTGTCCTTAAGGACAAAGTTCAACATGATTATGCCAGAGATGTGACCATTGGTGATGATGGGGTGTTGAGGATGTAGGGTCGGATATGTGTGCCCAATGGGGATGGGCTTTAGGAGTTGATTCTGGAAAAGGCCCATAACTCGCGGTATTCCATTCATCCGGGTGCCGCAAAGATGTATCAGCATTGTGGAATTGACAATTGTCTCAATTGTCAGCAGGTGAAATATGAGCATCAGAGGCCAGGTGGCTTGCTTCAGCGGATGGATATTCTAGAGTGGAAGTGGGAGAGGATCACTATGGAATTTGTAGTTGGACTTCCATGGACTTTGAAGAAGTTCGATGCTATTTGGGTGATTGTGGATCGGCCGACCAAGTCCGCGCACTTCATTCCTGTGTGTACTACCCATTATTTAGAGCGGTTGGCATAGATCTATATCCAGAAGATTGTTCGTTTGCATGGAGTCCTAGTTTTCATCATTTCAGATAGGGGCACCTAGTTTACTTCACAGTTTTGGAGGTCTGTGTAGCGAGAGTTGGGTTCTCAGGTTGAGTTGAGCACAACTTTTCACCCTCAGACAGACGGGCAGTCCGAGCGCACTATTAAATATTGGAGGAAATGTTGTGTGCTTGTGTCATTGATTTCGGAGGATCATGGGATCAGTTTCTACCGCTTGCAGAATTTGCTTATAACAATAGCTACCAGTCGAGTATTTAGGTGGCTCCATATGAGGCTTTGTACGGGAGGCGGTGTAGATATCCAGTTGGTTGGTTCAGGCCGAGTGGGACTAGGCTATTGGGGACAAACTTGGTGTAGGATGCTTTAGAAAAGGTAAAGGTGATTCAGGAGAGGCTTCGTATAGCGCAGTCGAGGCAAAATTGTTATGCAGACAGGAAGGTTCGAGATGTGTCCTAATGGTTGGTGAAAAGGTTCTGTTGAAGGTTTTACCCATGAAGTGTGTTATGAGATTTGGGAAGAAAGGGAAATTGAGTCCGCGGTTCATTGGGCTTTTTGAAGTGCTTCAGAGGATTGTGGAGGTGGCTTATGAGCTTGCCTTGCCACCTAGCTTATCGAGTGTGCATCCGATATTTCATGTTTCTATGCTCCGGAAGTATATTGGAGATCCGTCTTATGTTCTGGACTTTAGCATGGTTCAGTTGGATAATGATTTGACCTATGATATGGAGCCAGTAACCATTTTGGGTCATCAGGTTCAAAAGTTGAGGTCAAAGGATATAGCTTCAGTGAAAGTATAGTGGAGAGGTCAGCCCATGGAAGAGGCTACCTGGGAGACCGAGCAGGAGATACGGAGCAGATATCCTCACCTGTTTGAGGCTTTAGGTATGTTTCTTGACTCGTTCGAGGACGAACGTTTGTTTAAGTTGGGTAGGATGTGATGACCCAACTAGTCGTCTCATGAGTTACCGCTCCGTTTCCCCCATTTCTGCTTCTTACTGCTTTGTCTATCGGTTCTATGAATGATTAGGTTGATTGGCTCGGGTACGAAAAGGTTTTGAGAAGGTTTGAGACACTTAGTCTCTTTTGAGGAAGCTTAAGTTGGAAAAGTCAATTGGATGTTGACTTATCTGTTAGAGGGCTCAGATGTGAGTTTCGATAGTTCGGTTAGCTTCGGGAGGTAATTTGGGACTTAGGAGCGTGATCAGAATGTGTTTTGGAGGTTCGGAGTAGATTTAGGCTATAATTGGCAAAGTTGAGATTTTGGCGATTTCCGGTTGGTAGGCGAGATTTTGATATAGGAGTTGGAATGGAATTTTGACATTTACAATAGTTCCACTGTATCATTTGGGATGTGTGCACAAAATTTCAGGTCATTCGGACATGTTTTGGTTGGGGGCTTGAATCCGATGTGTTTTGGTTGATTCAGTGTTATTTGAGGTGTTTTGAAGATTTGTAAGAGTTTGAATAAGTTATGGGATATGTTTGTGCTTTTGGTTGAGGTCCTGGGGGTCTCGGGGTGATTTCGGATGGTTGACGGATGAGTTTGAGACTTGGTGAAATTGCAGATTTTTGCTGCTTCTGGTGTTTCCGCACCTACGAATTGGGGACCGCAGGTGCGATGCCACATGTGCCGAAAAGCGGTCACAGAAGTGGAAGCTGTGAAGATGGCAGGAACCGCAGATGCGGTTGTGGGCGGAGTGTTGACCGTAGATGCAGAGTTGGCCGTTTAAGTGATTTCCGCAGAAGCGGTTCATGGACCGCAAATGTGGTACCGCAGAAGCGGGTATATGGCTGCAGATGCGAAAATGCCTGGGTAGAAGGTATAAATTGTGTTCTTCGTGATTTTGAGCTATTTTCACCATTTTTAATTTGGCTTGGGAGCATTTTGGATGATTTTGAAGAGGGATTTCAGGGGAACTTCATTGAGGTAAGGATTTTGGACCTAAAACGCGTTTCTATGGTATTATTTCACGGATTAGGCTTGTAATTTATGGAATTTAAGGATCAAAGTTTGGGGAAACTAGGGCTTGGAAACTTAGATCTTTGATTGAGGATTTGAAGGACTATTTGAGGTCGGATTTCAGAACTTTTGACATGTATGAACTCGTGGGGAGATAAGGAATCTATTGATGTAAAAATTATCGAATTCCAAGACGTGGGCCCGGGGGTCGGGTTTTGATAATTTCGGAATTTATGTTGTAAATTGAATATTTTCTCATGGGCTTCATTCCCTTAGCATATTTTAACGCCGTGATTCTGATTTTGGATAGATTCGACGCGAGTGGAGGCCGATTCGAGGGGCAAAGGCATAGCGAGCTAGAGATTTGACCTGATTGAGGTGAGTAATGATTGTAAATGATGTTCTGAGGGTATGAAACCTCGGATTGCACATTGTTGTGCTATATTAAAGTGACGCACACACTAGATGACGAGCGTGGGGTCATGCACTGTTGGGGATTGTGACCTAGTCTGTCCCGAATGACTATTTTACCGTGTATTTGACTGAAATCTATTTGTTATCTTCATTATTTGGGTTGAATGCCACATTTGGGCTTTGTGCTAACTATTCGAACCCTTAGGGGACTTTTATTGATATTTCCTCACTGTTTTAACTTTATACTTGAACTTAGTAATGTTATATTTTACTATTTTTGTACTCAGCCATGTTTACTCTGTTTTAACACTTAAATGATCTTTTAAATGATATTTTGGGTTGAGAATCATGTTTTACTATTTCCCGAGTGGCTTGTGAGGATTTTGACTGAGTAAGGCCGAGGGCCTATGTTGTGAGGAAACATTTGATATTGATTATGAGGCCGAGGGCCTGATATATGTACGCCACGAGTAGGCTTGTTGATATGAGGCCGAAGGCCTAGTGATGATGCCATGAGATGGCTTGATATTGCGTTTGGGTCGTAAGGGGCCCTTCCAGGAGTCTGCACACCCCCAGTGAGCGCGAGTACCCATTGTGATGTGAGATATAGCCCGAGGGGCGAACCTTTATGTGTTTATTTTCCATAATTGCCTGTCATTTACCTGCTTAAATTATTGAAAAAGTTTTTCGTGAAGTTTAATTCGAGTTAAATGACTTTCACATATCTTTCACTGGTTTTACTGCTTCATTATAGTTTGCAAATGTGCTTTACGTGATTTTCTGCTTTCAGTCCTTATTTATGATTATTACTCACTGAGTTGGAGTACTCACTTTACTCCCTACACCCCGTGTGCAGATTCAGGCGCATCTGATCCCTCTCCCGAGTGCTGATCTTTCCAGCTTAGGTGAATCCGAGGAGTCTCTAGGTAGTTGTCGGCGTTCGCAGCCCGGAGCTTCTTCCCTATCTTATTCTCCATGTTCTTAATTATTGTATTAAACTATGAAAATTTCTCTGAGTATTCCGGATTGTTTAGATGCTCATGACAAGTGACAACCCGGTATCGGGCTGCGTTGGGTTGTATTCCGCAAATTATGCTATTATCTGCTTAAATTTTGGATTATTTTATCATGCCTAGACTGTTTCTTACTGTTTAACTGTTAAATACCAAAATGGGAAGTGTCGACTGGCCTTGTTTTCACGAGAGGCGCCATCACGACCGGGTCCGGGTTTAGGGTCGTGACAATTAGCCCTGTAATCCTTTTAGTTTTACGACTTATTAGGACTTTCTACCAAGTTCAATAAGGTAAAATTAATAATAAAAAATTTTCGTTGATTGTAGTATCCAAAATAATAGGAAGGTAACCTAAATTATAATTTTCTTTAGTAATAAACTTAATTTTTAAAGGGTAAAAAAGACAAACGATATTTCGCTCGGGGCCTTCTCATGCTTTTAGTATAGTATAGATTATTATTGTTGTTGTTGTAAATGTACGAAAATAATACTAATAGACTAAAATAATCCTAAAATAGTAAACAGAAGAACTCATAGACAAAAGACATAATTATAATAACCTATTTTTAGACTACAATACCTTGTATGTTAATTTTTTTAATATTTAATATTTTAACATTAATAAATTTTTGTCTATTAGATTCTAATTAAAAATAAGTAGGAAGGTGTCACGACCCAATATCCACTAAAGGTCGTGATTGCGCCTAACACCGCTGTCAGGAAAGCCAACGGTGAGTGATTACCTTAATGAATCATTTTAGTGTTTAAATCACAATTTTCATTAATTAAATATTGTGGAATAGGATTTATAGGTAAATGATGATATTTACACGAACTACGATAATGAACAATTCTTAAGAACCCCCAAAACCCGGTGTCAGAAGTGCATGAGAATATTTTCTAAAGAGTAAAATGTAATATAACCTCTGTCCTGAATACAATAAGACATAATAAAATAAGTAATACAATGGAGACTCGGTGGACTACGGTGCGTAACCTGAAATGCAGCTCACATGAAGTCTCCTCAACCGATGCGCCTACACAACACATTTACTGCAGAAGTGCAGCATGAGTACGTAAATCAACGCGTACCTAGTACGTATCAAGCCTAACCTCAGAGAAGTAGTGATCTGGGGTCGAAATCAACACTTACTAGAGATTATAATAAAATAAATGATAATCTATAAAAGATATGAAGTGCACAGAATAGTGGAGTAAATTTGAAATTTTCATAATGTTCAGATTATTCCTTTAAAAGTACAAATTTCTCGATCTTACATTCTACCTTAATATCTTAGAAAATGCCAAGGGTAAATACCAAATAAATAAGAAATATCGTAGAGTGCCGAGCATCAGTAGGAAGATTAGCTCGTGAATAATTGGATTACTAGCAATATCATGGACAATTTTGCCGAGGTCGTTCGGCCTGATGCAGAATAATATGTACACTGTCGAGGGTCGAGCGGCACGAACCATAGATGCATCTATATACTACCAAGGCGTTCGGCTCGCCCCACAAGAAAAGAAGGAAGTTTCCAAATCACAAGTTACGTGTTTACAATACTGTACATGAGCACAATAATAGGTACACCTCTATACATTTATCAAACATCTTAGCAATAAATAATGGTGATAAAGCTTGGCCTGAAATATTTATTTCTAACTCAATTTAGTTATAACTTTAATTAATTAATCCAACAGAACAAATTCAAATAATTCAATTGCTATATGATAAGGCCCTAAGTCTATCCGGACATAAACATGCTCTGGCTACGTGCGAACTCTCATCAGCTTGTACATATGTAGTAGCCACAACTAGTTGCACATAACAACAAATATCACATATGGGGTAGTTTCCCCCTCACAGAGTTTGACATGAGACTTACCTCGCTCCGAAGTTCCATACCCGACTTCAAATCCTCTCTAACAACTCAAATCGATGTCCGTTGCTCCAAAACTAGTCAAACAACGTGCAAACTTATCAAAATATACTTCAATTCTTATAATTAAAAAATTATAATGATTTCCAACTTCGCTCGAAAAGTCAATAAAGTCAACCCTCGGACCAATATGCCCGGATTTCTAATTTTTTGAATATAAACTTTACCCATAACACCACAAACTCAAATATATAGTTTATTTCTAATTTCATGTCAGGCCCACGTCCTTCATCGTGTTCGCGTGACCAAGGTCGCATTCGCGAAGTCCTGTCCATGTACAACATCGTGTTAGTGACCGCCTTGTCGCGTTCGCGTAGGGTAAGGTCACCCCTTACCCCCAACACATTGTCACGACCCGAATTTCCCACCCTCGGGAGTCATGATAGTGCCTACTAGTGAAAGCTAGGCAAGCCAACTATTTCGATTTAATTACCCTTTTCAAGTTTTTAATTCCTTATAATTTCAAAACAACATATCAAAACAGCGGAAATAATAATATCAAAAGCAATGCGGAAGAAGAAATCTGATAATTTAACTTAATACAAACTGCAGAAGTCTAAATACAATTCTACCCGAATTTGGTGTCACAATGTCACGGACCATCTACGAATACTACAAATAAAGCCTGAATAGAAATACATGAATCTGTCTCTGAATAAGTAAAATCAGAAAGAAAATGATAGAAGGGGACACCAAGGCCCGCGAACGTCTGTAGGACTAACGCGAGTCTCTTTCGATGGACTGAAGCTAGCAACCTCACTGTGGTCCAAACGCTCCAGTACCAGTATCTGCACATACTGCAGAGTGTAGTATCATCACAACCGACCCTATGTGCTTGTAAGTGTAGAGCCTAACCTCGGCAAAATAATAACGAGGCTAGGACAGGACTACCAAATAAACTTGTGCAGTTATATCAAATACAACGAGTAATTACAACAGAACTAACAATTAAAGTTGGCAAGGGAAAACATGCTGCAGGGGATAGTAAGTACAACAGAATTTCAGTAAAGATGCATAAAGTACACCAAAATTCAACTATAAGAAAGAGTAAGGAGAACAATACAAGTGCACAGCATCACCCTTCGTGCTTTTACTCTCGTTCTCACAATAAGAATCAATATAATCGGCACGGCATCACCCTTCTGCATTAGCACTCATATCATGGCACAACATTGTACATCGTGCAACGCGACATCACCCTTCGTACCTTTTCCTCACATATCGGCATGACATCACCCTTCGTGCATTAACACTCTCAAACTCATGCATGTCATCACCCTTCGTGCATTAACACTCTCAAACTTATGCACATCATAACCCTTCGTGATTTATACTCTTCCTCACCCAAGCAACAATCACAAAGCAATTTGGGCAAGGGAATCAACAATATCACAATAGAATCCCGGCAAGGGAACAATAGTTTAACAATAATATCCCGACAAGGGAACTAATATCAATAACAATAATATCCCATCATGGGAAACAATATCATAAGCAGTAATATTTCGGCAAGGGAGACAATATCATAAACCTCTTCTTTTTTCACAATTACTTCACAACTCAATTATCAACTTGAGCCAATGCTCTACAATGTTCAATCACCAATAATACTTTCACAATCCTTGTTCAACAATAGAAATCATCATATAAAGCATGAACAATACGAAACGAAGTCACATTAATCATAGTATAAGAATCATGGGTATGCTTGACACCGACGTATAGATACTCGTCACCACACCTATACATCATACTCAACAATTAATACATAGTAAATAAGACACAACTCCTAATCCCTCAAGCTAAGGTTAGACCATACACTTACCTCAACTTCCACCGCAAAACTCAAGCCTCAAGCACCGCTTTCCCTTTAGAATTCGCCTCCAATTTACTTGTGTCTAACCATAATTAATTTTACAACATCAATAAATGCTAAAGAATTCATACCCAATACTTAATTATAGGTTTTCTATCAATTTCCCCAAAAAGTCAAAAGTTGACCCCGGGCTCACTAGATCAAAGCCCGAAGTTTGGACCGAAACTCGATCACCCATTCACCCACGGACCCAAATATACAATTAGTTTCGAAATCAGACCCCAAAATAAGGTCTAAATTCAAATTATTCAAAAAGCCCTAACTCTACCCAAATTCTCTAATTCTACCATGAAAGAACAAGATTTAGGCCTAAAAATCTAATGAGTGTTGATGATAAATGAAGGAGATGAGTTTAGGAACACATACCTATAATTTGGTGTTGAATCTTTTCTTCAAAAATTGCATAAGGTCTGATTTTAGGGAAGGAGATATGAAAATATGGCTTATTCCCGTTTTTCGTTATGTTTTTAATTCACCGGACATGCCTTCTTCGCATTGACGAGAGGCCTGTTGTGTTCGCGAAGGATTTACCCATGACCTTCGCATTAGCGAAACCTACCTCACGTTCGCGTAGGGTAAAATACCTTCCCCAATTCCCAGCCCAATTGGCCTTCGCGTTCACGATAGCTAGGTCGCGTTCGCGAAGGGTAACCCCCCAATGCTTCGTGTTCGCGTCCTGAGCTCCGCGTTCGCGATGAACAAATCTGACACCTGAGGAACTTGCCTTACGCGTTCGTGAGAGAAGCCACATGAACGCGAAGAACAAAATCACCGAGTACCTGAGACAACAAAACCTACAATGTTTCTAAGTGTAAAAACATCCCGAAACCTATACAAAACTGACCCTAGCCCTTGGGGCACCAAACCAAACATTCATACTAACTCAAAGAAATCATATGGACTTACTCGTGCGATCAAATCACCAAATTAACTCCTTTAACAACGAATTTAGCATTAAAATCAATGAAGAATCTCAAGAACTCTTAAGTCAAATTTCAACAACCGATGGTCTGATTCACATCAAGTCCGTTTCTTACCAAATTTTACAGGCTCAACCTAAATACCATATAAGACCTGTACCGAGCTCCAGAACCAAGATACATGCCTGATACCATCAATTTCAAATACATTCAAATTTCCAAAAACTCTTAAAATTTTAGTTAAACAATTTTCTTAAAAAATTCATTTCTCGGGCTTGGGACCTCAGAATTCAATTTTGGGCATACGCCCAAGTCTCATATTTTTCTATGGACCCTCTGGGATTGTAAAATCACGGGTTCGGGTCCATTTACCCAAAATGTTGACGGAAGTCAACTTAAATTTAATTTTAAAGGCCAAATTAGCATTTTCATCAAATTTCCACATAAAAGCATTCCTGATATACACCTGGACTGTGCACGTAAATGGAGATGAGATAAAAGGAGGCTTCTAAGGCCTCAGAACATAGAATTTACTTGTAACTCAAGTAATGAACTTTTGGGTCATCACATCCTCCACCTCTAAAACAATCGTTCGTCCTCGAAAGGACATAGAAAAGAAGTACCTGAGTCGGGGAAAAGATGGGGATATCAGCTCCGCATATAAGACTAGGAATCCCAGGTAGCTACCTCGGCAGGCTAACCTCTCCACGGAACACAAACAGAAGGGAAACTCTTCGACCTCAACTAACGAACCTGCCGGTCTAGAATAGCTATCAGCTCCTCCTCATAGGACAAGTCCTTGTCCAACTGGAAAGTGCTGAAGTCTAACACGTGGGATGGAACACCGTGATACTTCCGAGGCATGGGCACATGAAACACTAGATGCACGATGATAAGCTCGGCGACAATGCAAGTCTGTAAGCCACCTCTCCCACTCGATCAAGAATCTCGAAAGGACCAATGAATCTAGGGCTTAGCTTGCCCTTCTTCCCAAATCTCATCACGCCCTTCATAGGCGACACTCAAACCAATACCTGCTCTCCAACCATGAATGCCACATAACGAACCTTGTGACGACATAACTCTTTTACCTAGACTGGGCTAACGAAGCCTATCCAAAATGATCTTCACCTTGTCCAAGGCATCCTGCACTAGGTCCATACCCAACAACCGAGCCTCTCCCTACTCAAACCACCCAATCGGCGTCTGACACCACCTACCATATCAAGCCTCATAAGGAGCCATCTGGATGCTCCACTGGTAACTGTTGTTGTAGGCAAGCTTCGCTAAAGGCAAAAACTGATCCCACGAGCCTCCAAAGTCAATAACACAAACTCAGAGCATATCCTCCAAAATTTGAATAGTATGCTCAGACTGCCCGTCTATCTGAGGATGAAATGTTGTGCTCAGCTTAACCCGTATGCCCAACTCACGCTGAAATGCCCTCCAGAAATGCGAGGAAACTGCATACCTCAGTTAGAAATGATAGATACGGGAATACCATGAAGACGAACAATCTCCTGGATATAGATCTCATCTAACCTATCAGAAGAATAGGAAACTACCACATGAATGAAATGTGCTGACTTGGTCAGCCTATCAACAATAATGCACACTGCATCGAACTTCCTCTGAGTCCGTGGGAGTCCAACAACAAAGTCCATAGTGATACGCTCCCACTTCCACTCCGAAAGCTCAATCCTCTGAAACAAACCACCAGGTCTCCGATGCTTGTACTACCTGCTGACATTTCAAACACCGAGCCACATACGCAATAATATCCTTCTTCATCCTCCTCCACCAATAATGTTGCCGCAAGTCCTGATACATCTTAGCGGCGCCCAAGTGAATAGAATACCAGGAACTATTGGCCTCCTCTAGAATGAACTTACGAAGCCCATCCACACTAGGCACACAAATACGACCCTGCATCCTTAAGACTCCATCATCTCCAACTATAACCTGCTTGGCACCACCATGATGCACCGTGTCTCTAAGGACGAGCAAATGAGGAACATCATACTGCCGATCTTGGATATGCTCAAATAATGAAGAACGAGTGACTGTACAAGTTTACACACGATTAGGCTCAGAAACATCCAACCTTACGAACGAATTGGCCAAAGCCTGAATATCCAAAGCAAGAAGTCTCTCACCAACCGAAATATATGTAAGACTTCCAATACTGACTGACTTTCTACTCAAAACATCGGCCACTACATTGGCCTTCCCTAGATGATATAAGATAGTGATATCATAGTCCTTTAATAGCTCCAACCATCTTCTCTGCCTCAAATGGAGCTCCTTCTACTTGAACAAATACTGTAGGCTCTTGTGATATGTGAACACATTGCATGACACACCATATAAATAATGCCTCCAAATCTTCAGCACATGAACAATGGCTGCACTGGATAGTTCTTATCATGAATCTTCAACTACTACGAAGCATAAGCAATGACCTTGCCATCCTGCGTCAACACCGCACCAATTCCAATACGAGATGCATCGCAATAAACTGTATATGGCCCTGAACCTGTAGGCAATACCAACATCGGCGCTGTAATAAAAGCTGTCTTGAGCTTCTGAAAGCTCGCATCACACTCGTCCGACCACCTGAATTGGGCACCCTTCTGGGTTAACCTGGTCATAGGGGATGCTATAAATGAAAACCGCTCCACAAATCGACGGTAATAGCCCGCAAAACCCAAGAAATGCCAGATCTTTATGGCTGATGCGGGTCTAGGCTAGTCCTTGACTGCCTCTATCTTCTTCAGATCTACCTGAATACCCTCTGCTGATACAACGTGACCCAATAAAGCAACTTATCCCAACCAAAACTCACACTTCGAAAACTTAACATACAACCGACTATCTCTCAAAGTTTGAAGAACAACTCTCAGATGTTGCTCATGCTCCTCCCGGCTACGGTAATAAATCAAAATATCATCAATGAAGACTATCACGAACGAATCCATGTAAGGCTTGAACACTCGGTTCATCAAATCCATGAAAGCTGCTGGGGCATTTGTCAACCCGAATAACATCACCAAGAACTCATAATACCCATACTGAGAGCAGAAAGTTATCTTAGGGACATCGGATTCCCTAATCCTCAACTGATGGAAGTCATATCTCAAGTCAATTTTTGAGAATACCTTGGCACCCTGAAGATGATCAAACAAATCATCAATCCTCAGCAATGGATACTTATTCTTGATTGTAACCTTGTTCAACTGCTAATAATCTATACACATCCTCATCGACCCATCCTTCTTCTTCACAAACAACACCGGCGCCCCAGAGCGAGATACTAGGTCTAATAAAGCCCTTATCAAGCAAGTGTTCCAACTTCTCCTTCAATTCTTTTAACTCTGGCTGGGCCATACGATATGGAGAAATTGAGATGGGCTGAGTGCCCGGAGCCAAATCAATGCAAAATTCAATATCCCTGCAGGGTGGCATACTTGGAAGGTTTGAAGGAAATACCTCAGGAAACTCATGAATAATAGGAACAGGAAATACCTCAAGAAACTCACGAACAATAGGAACAGAATCCATAGAAGGAATCTCGGCACTAGAATCACGAATATACGCCAAATAAGCCAAACATCCCTTATCAACCATACGTCAAGCATTCATATATGAGATAACCTTACGGGTGGAATGACCAGGAGTCCTTCTCTACTCTAAATAAGGCAACCCCGACAAAGCTAAGGTCACATTCTTGGAATGATAGTCCAAGATAGCATGGTAAGATGATAACCAGTCCATCCCTAATATGACATCAAAATCAACCATATCCAAAATTAACAAGTCTACTCGGGTCTCAAGACCCCCAATTAGAACCATACAAGAACGATGAACACGATCTACCATAATAGAATCACACACCGGTGTAGACACATATACATGAACACTCAAAGAATCACTAGGCATGATCAAATACGATGCAAAATAAGATGACACATAGGAGTATGTAGACCCTGGATCAAATTGAACTAAAGCATCCCTACTAAAACCCAGAACAGTACCTGTGATAACTGCATTGGAGGCCTCAGCCTCAGGCCTGGTTGGAAGAGCATAACATAGGGATTGGGAACCACCACTCTGAACTACATCTCCGGGACGACCTCTTACTGGCTGTCCTCTACCTCTAGTGGCCTGACCTCCCTCTCTAATACATCTACCTCCACCTCTAGCACCTCTACCCCACCTATAGCTGGCTGAGCGGGCGGTGGAACACTCGGTGCCTGAACCATGGCATGGGAACCCTGATGTTGAGAGCTTCTCGGTGCTCGAGAGAAAAATCAAGGAATATGCCTCGTATTGCCACAAGTAGAACAAGCCCTCGGCTGTTGAGACTACTGACCCTAACGACCTGAATGACCATCTGAAAATTCTGAAGCAGCGGTGCACTAATAGGAGCTGGTGGTGCACTGTAGGCAACTGATCAGAGTACTACATATGAGAACCACAACCACCCGGTGCACCGTGAGAAGCCTGAAGTGCTGAATGAAATGGCCTAGAAGGATGGCCCCAACCAAAAGAATTCCTGCCTCTAGATGAGGAACCATTGAGCCTGCCCGAATGACGAGGCCTCTTGTCAGACCCCTGACCACTCCCCTGTGATAGAACCATCTCAACTCTCCTGGCCATATTGGCCGCATCCTGAAAAGAAATATGGCTCCCCGTCTCCTTAGCCATCTACAGTCGAATAGGCTGGACGAGTCCCTTAATGAACCTCCTCTCTCTCTCTCTCAGTGAGAAGTATAAGAAGAGCATAATGGGCCAAGTCAATAAATCTGGTCTTGTACTGAGTGACAGTCATAGAACACTACTGGAGACGCTCAAACTGCCTCCGATATTCTCTCTCTGAGCGACAGGAAGAAACTTCTCCAGAAATAACTGAGACAACTGATCCCAAGTCAAAGCTGGTGACCCAGTTGGACTAGCCAAACATAATCTCTCCACCAAGTCTTGGCGGGTCCAGATAGTCAAAAAGCAACAAAGTCAACCCTATTGGTCTCCACTATCCCTATGTTTCGTAGAACCTCATGATAGCTGTCCAAATAATCCGGGGGATACTTAGAAGATATACCACCAAAAGTAGTAGTGAAGAGTTTGGTGAACCTGTCCAACCTCAATAAGGCATCAATAGACATAGCTATCCCCTCACCGGTCTGTGCCACAATACCCGATTGAACTAACCCAACTAGTTGAGCTGCTGGAGTCTGAAACTGGGGAGCTATCTGCTCCGGAGTGGGAGTAGCAAGAGTCTGGGCTCCTCCTCCATCCTGGGAAATAGCTGGTGCTACAGGAAGCAAGCCTGTCTGGGCTACACTCTCCATAAGGCCCACTAGATGGACTAGAGCATCCTAAAGTACTGGGGTGGCGATGAACCCCTCCGGGACCTGAGCTGATCCTGCTGGAACTATCTGGGCTAGAACCTTGTCTTCAAACACAACCTAAGGCTCCGCCACTGGTGTTGCTGCTTGAGCTCTAGGCTGAGCTCTGCCCCTCGCAGGAGCTACTACTGGGGGCTCGGGCGGCTGGTCAGCTGATGAAGCGGTACGTGTTCTTACCATCTATGAAAGAATAGAGTGAAAGTTCAATTAACATTGAGAAATCAAGTCGCACGATAGGAAAGAATAGATGTGATGTTTTTGCTACCTCTGTAGCCTCTAGGGATAAATACAGACGTCTCCGTACCGATCCCTTAGACTATACTAAGCTCGTCCAAGAATTGTGAGACCTATGCAACCTAGAGCTCTGATACCAACTTGTCATGACCCGAATTTCCACCCTCGGGATTCGTGATAGCGCCTAATAGTGAAAGCTAAGAAAGACAACTATTCCAATTTAATTACCCCTTTTCAAGTTTTCAATTCCTTATAATTTCAAAACAACATATCAAAATAGCAGAAATAATAATATCAAAAGCAACGCGGAAGACGAAGTCTGATAGTTTAACATAATACAAACTGCGGAAGTCTAAATACAACTTTACCCAGTATTTGGTGTCACAATGTCACAGACCATCTACGAATACTACAAATAAAGTCTGAGTAGAAATACACAAATCTGTCTCTGAATAAGTAAAAACAGAAAGAAAATTATAGGAGGGGACACCAAGCCCCACGGACATATGCAGGACTACCTCAGGTTTCCGCCGATAGACTGAAGGCAACAATATCACTGTGGTCTAAGCGCTCCATTACCAGTATCTGCACATAGTGCAAAGTGTAGTATCAGCACAACCGACCCCGTGTGCTGGTAAGTATAGAGCCTAACCTCGAAGAAGTAGTGACGAGGCTAGGATAGGACTACCAAATGGACATGTGCAGTTATATCAAATACAACAAGTAATAACAACAGAACTAACAGTAAAAGTTGGGAAGGGGAAACATGCTGCAGGGGATAACAAGTACAATTGAATTTCAGTAAAGAAGCATAAAGTACACCAAAATTCAACTATAAACAAGAGTAAGGAGAACAATACAAGTGCACGACATCACCCTCCATGCCTTTACTCTCGTCCTCACAATAAGAATCAATATAATCGGCATGGCATCACCCTTAGTGCATTAATACTCATATCATGGCATGCATTGTACATCGTGCGGCACGACATCACCTTTCGTGCTTTTTCCTAACATATCGGCATGACATCACCCTTCGTGTATTAACACTCTTAAACTCACGCACGACATCACCTTTTGTGCATTAATACTCTCAAACTCATGCACGACATCGCCCTTCGTGATTTACACTCTTCCTCACCTAAGAAACAATCACAAAGCAATTTGGGCAAGGGAATCAACAATATCACAATATAATCCTGACAAGGGAACAATAGTTTAACAATAATATCCCGGCAAGGGAACCAATATCAATAACAATAATATCCCGGCAAGGGAAACAATATCATGAGCAGTAATATTTTGGCAAGGGAGGCAATATCATAAACCTCTTCTCTTTTCCACAATTACTTCACAACTCAATTATCAACTTGAGCCAACACTCTACAATGTACAATCACCAATAATACTTTCACAAGCCTTGTTCAACAATAGAAATCATCACATAAAGCATGAACAATACGAAACAAAGTCACATCAATCATAATATAAGACTCACGGGCATGCTTGACACCGACGTATAGATACTTGTTACCACACCTATATGTTGTACTCAACAATTAACACATAGTAAATAAGACACAACTCCTAATCCCTCAAGCTATGGTTAGACCAAACATTTACCTCAACTTTCACGGCCAAACTCAAGACTCAAGCACCACTTTCCCTTTAGAATTCACCTCCAATTTACTTGTATCTAACCATAATTAATTTAACAACATCAATAAATGCTAAAGAATTCATACCCAATGCTTAATTATAGGTTTTCTATTAATTTCCCCAAAACGTCAAAAATCGACCCCGGGCCCGCTTGACAAAACCCGAGGTTCGGACCAAAATACGATCACGCATTCACCCACGAGCCCAAATATGCAATTAGTTTCAAAATCCGTCCCTAAAACGAGGATTAAATTCTAATTATTCAAAAAGTCCTAACTCTACCCAAATACCCAATTCTACCATGGAAGAACAAGATTTAGGCATAGAAATCTAATGGGTGTTGATGATAAATAAAGGAAATGAGTTTAGGAACACATACCTATGATTTGGTGTTGAAACTTTTCTTCAAAAATTGCCTAAGGTCTGATTTTAGAGAAGGAGATATGAAAATATGGCTTATTCCCGTTTTTGGTTCTATTTTTAATTCACTGGACGGGCCTTCTTCGTGTTCGCGAGAGACCAGTCACATTCGTGAAGGGTTAGCCCCCCTGACCTTCGCGTTCGCGAGACCTACGCCGCATTCGCGTAGGGTAAAATCCCTTTCCCAGTTCCTAGCCCAATTGGCCTTCGCGTTCTCGATAGCCATGTCGCATTCTTGAAGGGTAATGCTTCACGTTCGTGTCTTGAGCTCTGCATTCACGATGAAAAAATCTGACACCTGAGGAACTTTCCTTACGCGTTCGTGAGAGAAGCCACACGAACGTGAAGTACAAAATCACTGAGCACCTGAGACAACAAAACCTGCAACGTTTCTAAGTGTAAAAACATCTAGAAACTATACAAAACTAACTCAAGCTGTCAGGGCTCCAAACCAAACATGCATACTAACTCAAAGACATCATATGGAATTACTCGTGCAATCAAATCTCCAAATTAACACCTTTAACAATGAATTTAGCATTAAAATCAAAGAAGAATCTCAAGAACTCTTAAGTTCAAAATTTAACAACCGAGGGTCCAATTTATGTCATTTCAAGTCTGTTTCTTATCAAATTTTACAGGCTCAACCTAAACACCATATAAGACTTGTACCAGGCTCTGGAACAAAGATACAGTCCTGATACCATCAATTTCAAATACATTCAAATTTCCAAAAGCTCTTAAAATATCAGTTAATAATTTACTTCAAAAATTCATTTCTCGGGCTTGGGACCTCGGAAGTCAATTTCGGGCATATCCCAAGTCCCATATTTTTCTATAGACCCTCTAGGACTGTCAAATCACGGGCCGGGTCCGTTTACCCAAAATGTTGACTGAAGTCAACTTAAATTAAATTTTAAAGGCCAAATTAGCATTTTCATCAAATTTCTACATAAAAGCGTTCTGGATATACGCCCAGACCGCGCACGCAAATTGAGGTGAGATAAAAGGAGGCTTCTAAGGCCTTTTCAATTAAGTGATGACCTTTTAGGTTATCACATCCTCCACTACTAAAACGACCATTCGTCCTCGAACGGATATAGAAAAGAAGTACCTGAGTCGGGGAAAAGATGGGGATATCAGTTTCGCATATCGGACTCAGACTCCCAAGTAGCTGCCTCGGCAGGTTGACTTGTCCACTGAACACGAACAGAAGGGAAACTCTTCGATCTCAACTGACGAACCTACCGATCTAGAATAGCTACCGAATCCTCCTTATAGGACAAGTCCTTTTCCAACTGGACAGTGTTGAAGTCTAACACATGGGATGGATCACCGGGATACTTCCGAAGCATGGACACATGAAACACTAGATGGACGACTAATAAGCTCGGCGGCAACGCAAGTTTGTAAGCCACCTCTCCCACTCAATCAAGAATCTTGAAAGGACCAATGAATCTAGGGCTTAGCTTGCCTTTCTTCCCAAATTTCATCATGCCCTTCATAGGAAACATTTGAAACAATACCCGCTCTCCAACCATGAATGCCAGATCGCGAACCTTGTGATCGGCATAGCTCTTTTGCCTAGACTGGGCTGTACGAAGCCTATCTTGAATGATCTTCACCTTGTCCAAGGCATCCTGCACTAGGTCCGTACCCAACAACCGAGCCTCTCCCAACTCAAACCACCCAACCGGCGACCGACACCACCTATCATATAAATCCTTATAAGGAGCCATTGGGATGCTCGACTGGTAACTGTTGTTGTAGGCAAACTATACTAAAGGCAAAAACTGATCCCACGAGCCTCCAAAGTCAATAACACAAGCTCGGAGCATATCCCCCAAAATCAAAATAGTACGCTGAGACTGCCCGTCTTTCTGAGGATGAAATGTTGTGCTCAACTCAACCCGTGAGCCCAACTCACGTTTAACTGCCCTCCAAAAATGCGAGGTCAACTATATTATATTTTTATCTTTCTATATTATTATAAAAGTATGAATATTATTTCAATTTACAAAAATAATCTTATAATATTAAGCATAATATTTCACAATAAAAAGATATAACCGAACTTTTAGACATTAGCACTGTAATCCTATTAGTTTTACGACATATTAGGACTTTATACCTAGTTCAATAAGGTAAAATTAATAATCAAAAATTTTCATTGGTTGTAGTATCCAAAATAATAGGAAGGTAACCTAAATTACAATTTTCTTCAGTAATAAACTTAATTTTTAAAGGGTAAAAAAGACAAACGACATTTCGCTAGGGGCCTTCATGCTTTTAATATAGTATAGATTATTATTTTAGTTGTTGTTGATGTTGTAAATGTACAACAATAATATTAATAGACTAAAATAGCCCTAAAATAGTAAATAGAAGAACTCATAAAGAAAAGACATAATTATAATAACCTATTTTTGGACTACAATACCTTGTCTGTTAATTTTTTTAATATTTAAGATTTTAACATTAATAAACTTTTGTCTATTAGATTCTAATTAAAAATAAGTAGGAAGGTGTCACGACCCAAAATCTACTAAAGGTCGTGATTGTGCCTAACACCGGCGTCAGACAAGCTAACGGTGAGTGATTAACTTAATGAATCATTTAAATGTTGAAATCATGATTTTCATTAATTAAATAGTGTGGAATAGGATTTACAGGTAAATGATAATATTTACACGAACTACGATAATGAACAATCCTTAATAATCCCCAAAACCCGGTATCAGAAGTGCATGAGCATTTTTTCTAAAGAGTAAAATGTAATACAATCTCTGTCCCGAATACAATAAGACAAAATAAAATAAGTAATACAATGGAGACTCAGTGGACTGCGGTGCATAACCTGAAATGCAACTCACATGAAGTCTCCTCAATCGGTGTGCCTACGAGCCATATTTAGTGCAGAAGTACAACATGAGTACGTAAATCAACTTGTACCTAGTAAGTATCTAAATCAACTCCAAAGATAGATGCGGCATTAGTCATGGTAGCTGTTGAAATGTTGAAAAATGGTTTCGTACTAGTCAAGGGTGTAGGTGCATCCCTACAAGGTATTGTGCAGCCGGTTTCTCTTCCAAAGAATCTTGATACTTTTGGTCTGGGGTTCAAGCCTACAGTTGCAGATGTGAGACGAGCCCGCAAAATGAAACAGAAAGCATGGGCATTGCAAAGGACAATCCCGCATCTATCCAGATCATTCGTTAGGTCGGGTATCAGAAAGCAATTATTGTCAAAGGTTCCTGAACCGCTGATTGGTGACTATGGAGACTAGGAGAAGGGGTTCGAAAGGTTATTCGCCGACGTTAACATGGTTCAGGCTGGGGAAGGGTCCAGCAGGGCAAATGTGCAATTCGTGGGACCACGTGCAAAAGTCAACAACTGGGAAGCTACTCCTCTTCCTATCCGGAGGGAGTCTTGGTTGTGGGTTTTGATTTCTTTTGTTGTCTGGATTATTCCAGGGTCTATAATTCAGATATTATGTTCCGTCCAGTTAGACATGTTAAAACCCTGATATCTTTAAATTCGGTGAAGTGCAATTGTTCTTTTTTCTTCATTTCTTCTAAATTTTTTTTCTTCTTTTGTACAGTTCTTTTTATGTTGATATCAACGACATGACATGCATGAGGAATCTTCGGCCTAGTTTTAAAAGCCAATCTAACTCTGAAATAATAATACAAAAAATTAAGTTTGATGACGAGTTGGAATTTGATGATGATGAGGCCTATCAAGAAATTAGTAAGAAACTAAGTCATTTTGAGGAAAAGCCCAAACCTAATTTGAACGATACAGAAGAAGTTAATCTAGGGGACCAAGATAATGTCCGTGAGACTAAAATAAGTGTCATCTGGAACCTCAACTCAGGGAGGAGATAATTAAAGCACTGTTCGAATATAAAGATGTTTTTGTATGGTCCTATAATGACATGCCAGGTCTAAGCACTGATTTAGTAGTTCACAAGTTGCCCACTGACCTGACATTCCTTCCTGTCAAACAGAAGCTGAGAAAGTTCAAAACGGATATGAGTGTAAAGATCAAGGAAGAGGTCACCAAGCAGTTCGATGCTAAAGCCATTCGGGTCACCCGGTATCCCACCTGGTTAGCTAATGTTGTGCCTATACCGAAGAAGGATGGCAAGACCAGGGTGTGTGTTGACTATCGGGATCTCAACAAGGCAAGTCCAAAAGACAATTTCCCATTGCCAAACATCCATATCTTGATCGATAATTGTGCCAAACATGATATTGGTTCTTTTGTGGATTGTTACGCGGGTTATCATCAGATCTTAATGGACGAGGAGGATGCAGAAAAGACGGCATTCATGATGCCATGGGGAACGTACTGCTATCGAGTCATGCCATTTGGCTTGAAAAATGTTGAGGCAACCTACATGAGGGCAATGACAACAATATTCCATGATATGATACACCAGGAAATCAAGGTGTACGTGGATGATATGATCGTGAAGTCTAGAAAGCAGTCTGACCATGTCAGGGATCTGAAGAAGTTCTTCTGAAGGCTTCGCAAGTACAATCTCAAGCTTAACCCTGCAAAGTGCGCTTTTGGGGTGCCGTCTGGAAAGTTGTTGGGGTTCGTAGTCAGCCGTCGGGGCATTGAACTAGATCCATCGAAAGTCACGGCCATCCAGGAATTTCCACCTCCCAGGAACAAGACCGAGGTGATGAGTTTGTTGGGAAGATTGAATTATATCAGGAGGTTCATCGCTCAACTCACGACAACTTGTGAGCCTATCTTCAAACTGTTAAAGAAGGACGTTGCGGTCAAGTGGACAGATGAATGTCAGGAGGCGTTTGATAAGATAAAGGGGTATTTGTCAAATACACTCGTGTTGGTCCCGCCAGAACCAAGGCGACCTTTGATCCTATATTTGACAGTTTTGGACAATTCATTCGACTGTGCATTGGGTCAACATGATATCATTGGCAGGAAAGAGCAGGCCATCTATTATCTTAGTAAGAAATTCACGCCGTACGAGGTCAAGTACACTCATCTATTGAAGTATATCTTTCAGAAGCCTATGCCCGTAGGGAGGCTTGCAAAGTGGCAGATCTTGCTCACAGAGTTTGACATTATCTATGTGAATCACAGAGTTTGACATTATCTATGTGACTCAAAATGCAATGAAAGTACAGGCCTTGGCGGACCATTTGGCCAGGAACCCGGTTGATGAAGATTATGAACCTTTGAAAACTTATTTCCCTGATGAAGAGGTGATGCTCATTGATGAGTTGAAACAAGTCGAGAAGCCTGGATGGAAACTTTTCTTTGATGGGGCCGCAAACTTGAAGGGCGTAGGATAGGAGAAGTAATTATTTCTGAAACAGGGCAGCACTACCCTGTTACGGCTCAGCTTCGTTTTTACTGTACCAACAACATGGCTGAGTATGAGGCATGTATTCTGGGTTTGAGGTTAGCTGTGGATATGGGTGTACAGGAAGTCTTGGTCTCGAGTGACTCGGACCTCCTGGTGCACCAAATTCAGGGAGAATAGGAAACACGGGATTTGAAACTCATACCGTACAGACAATGTTTGCATGATCTTTGTCAACGATTTCAGCCAATAGAGTTCAGGCATATCCCAAGGATCCATAATGAAGTCGCCGATGCTTTGGCTACTCTGGCGTCAATGTTACATCATCCAGATAAGGCTTATGTGGACCCTTTGCAGATTCAGTTCCGTGATCAGCATGCTTACTGTAATATGGTAGAAGAAGAACTTGATGGGGAGTCATGGTTCCATGATATCAAAGAATACCTCCGGATGGGGGTATATCCGGTACAGGCCATAGGTGATCAGAAAAGAACAATTCGACGATTGGTAAGCGAATTTTTCTTCGGCGGAGGGGTGTTATACAAAAGAACTCTAGATCTTGGATTGCTAAAATGCATAGTTGCCAGACAGGCCACAATTATCATGACTGAGGTACACTCTGGAGTTTGTGGATTTCATATGAGTGGGTACGTTCTGGCAAAGAAGATTCTCCGAGTAGGTTATTACTGGCTCACTATGGAGCGAGATTGCATCAGTTTTGTGCGCAAGTGTCATCAGTGCTAGGTGCATGGAGATTTGATTCATTCCCCACCATCTGAACTGCATACCATGTCGGCACCGTGGCCCTTTGTTGCTTGGGGCATGGATGTCATTGGGCCAATCGAGCCAGCAGCATCAAAACGGACATAGGTTTATCCAGGTAGCCATTGATTATTTTACCAAGTGGGTTGAAGCGAAAACTTTCAAATCTGTGACCAAGAAAGCAGTGGTCAATTTTGTGCATTCAAATATCATCTGTCGGTTTGGGGTTCCGAAGGTAATCATCACGGATAATGGCGCTAATCTCAACAGTCATCTGATGACAGAGACATGTCAGCAGTTTAAGATTATACATCGCAATTCCACCCCATACCTCCCTAAGGTGAATGGAGCAGTCGAGGCAGCCAACAAGAATATAAAGAAGATACTTCGAAAAATGGTGGAAGGTTCTAGATAGTGGCGTGAGAAGTTACCTTTCGCATTGTTTGGTTATCGCATTACTGTTCGCACTTCAGTAGGGGCCACTCCTTATTTGTTGGTGTACGGCACAGAGGCAGTAATACCCGCAGAAATTGAAATCCTATCCCTTTGGATTGTCGCTGAAGCAGAAATTGATGATGTGGAATGGGTCAAAACCCGCTTGGAGCAATTAAGTCTGATTGATGAAAAGAGATTGACAGTGTTATGTCACGGCCAATTGTACCAGCAAAGAATGGAGAGAGCATATAATAAGAAGGTACGTCCACGAAAGTTCGAAGTGGGTCAGTTAGTGTTGAGACGTATCTTGCCTCATCAGGCTGAAGCAAAAGGAAAATTTGCCCCAAACTGGTAGGGGCCATTTGTCGTAACTAGCGTGTTGTCCAATGGCGCACTATATTTGACAGATGTGGAAGGGAAATGCGTGGAAATGGCTATCAATTCTGATGAAGTCAAGAGATACTATGTATGATTCCTTTGTTTGATTGTACTTGTTTGTATTTGACATATTTTGAAGATTGAAATGACGAAGGCATTTTGTTCTGCTATCTAGACACTTTATCCCTCGCCACCTCTTTTGAGCCTTATTTATTTTCTTTCTTACTCCTCCTTCGGAATAAGTAGCAAAGATCAGAAGCACAAGCGTGAAAGATAAGTAAAGGAAAAGGAGAAAAGAAAAGAACGAAAGGGAGAGGAGAAAAATGAAATTGAAGAAAAAGAGAAAAAAAGAGAAAAAAAAGCAAAAGGAAAGAAAAGAATGAAAAAGAAAAAAAGTGAAGAGAAAAAAACCAAACAAAACAACAAAAAGAGAAAAAGAAAGCAAAAAGAGAAAGAAAAGAAAGAGAAAAGAGAAAATCACAACAACAAAGTAATTCCTATGACATGAACTACGTTCGACCTGATTCCTTTTAAGGATACGTAGGCAGCCTCACAGTTCGGTCTCATCAAACAAAAATCCAAATTCCCCAAGCAAGAAACTGGGGCAGAAGTCGTGGTTGTTGTGAGAAACCTGATTCCGGAAGTTGTAACTTTGACCCATTTGAATTGTTTTGAGCCTTTTATACCCTTTCTTTCTAACCCTGTCCAAAAGCCCACATTACGGCCCAAAGAAAGACCTTCTGATCAGTCTTTCAGAAATGCCAAGTCGAGCAGGTAAAGTTAATCCATGTCAGGGGCAACACTCTGGTTTAAGCAGAAAAAAATAAAATGAGAGTTTTATTGGTGAAAACCTTCACAGGCACCGTAAGGCGACGGGAGTTGAGAGAAATAAAATGAGAGAGTCTTATTGGTGAAAACCCTCATAGGCACCTTAAGGAAAAAGTGAGTTGAAAAGTCAACAAAGTAAGAAAGGTCTGTTGGTGGAAAACTATTTTAAGGCACCGCAGGATGAACGAGGTTAAGGTTTGGGTAAAGTAATCAGGTCATGGAAATTCTGAGGCGACAAAGTACGGCAACTGAAAGTTGATTGGTTGGACATATTGGGCCAATTAATTTGAAATGCATGTCATGATCATTGGTACCAGCTGTTCCACTCAAATAAGTTTCTTTTTCTTTTTTCCTTTGTAGCAGTTATCTGGTTTTGGATTCTTGTTATCCTTAACTCGCAAAGTCATTGCATTTCATTTTCCTTTTGGTTTATTTGTCTAAGAGGTTTTAGTGTCAGTCTTGTCCCAAGTAAGTGGAAAAGAGTCTCAAAGCTCACTACCAACTCCCAAAATTGCAAATCACAATGTGGTCAAAACATACTAAAGACAACATGATGTAAGGTGGGGTACAAGGAATCACCAGAAGTTCGTCGGTGGAATGATTTGGTAATGTCATGGGAGATGCAAAGGTTCAGATAAAGGGGTCAGAGGTGTGAAACAACAACATGGGTATAGAACACTCGGTTCGTCAAAGGTCGTGGGATTTGAAAGTCAGTCAGAAAGGCAAAACGGTTCAGGGCCAGTTCGGGAAAGCCATTTAGAACAAAACAATGCAGTGGAAAGATCTTCAACAAGAATGCCATCAGCTAACCACCACCTTAAACTGACAAAATTTTCTTTGATCGAAACAGGGGCAGAAAACTCGTTTGCTTCGGAGAAACTCTCCGTAGGGGAAAGAGCAAACTTCAAAACAGGTTTGACCGTAAACTTTCAGGACCTTCCTGGAAAATGGGACCTAGTTTAAAGTTCAGAAATAGCATAATCTGGCATAAATGTATCCCAAGGGAATATAAGTTAGCTTAGAAGTTTGCATGTTCGAGATATGATTCAATTAGGAGTTTCCAGGACCCTCCTGAATAATGGGACTTAGCTTTAAGATTTCGATTAGATAACAACAATTTAGCATAAACTCTGCTGTAGGATAGTATAATTCAGCCATGAAAGTTGTCACCCTTAATATAAAACTTGACTTTTGATTTTCAGGACCCTCCTGGATAATGGGGAGTAGCTTAAGACTCTCTTATATCACAAGAGTTAGCAGAAATCATACCTGTAGAGCACATAACTTAGGTTTTAAAAATTGTCATTTAAGAGTTGTCAGGACCTCCTGAATAATGGGAACTAGCTTTCAATTCTTAATAATACTTGATAATATGATTTAGTTTTACACTCACATCTGTGCCCAACCACCAAATAGGGGCAGGAAAATTTTCTTTGTTTTGTCTATTTTGAAGTCAGGAGCCCGCCTGGAGAGTAGGGAATACTTTCAAGTTTAGCAGTCAGGAGCCCGCCTGGAGAGCAGGGAATACTTTTAAGCGTAGCAATCAGGATCCCGCCTAGAGAACAAGGGAGTACAATTTAAATTTTAGCTGCCGAATTCTTTGTTAAAGTCAGGAGCCCGCCTGGAGAGCAGGGAATACTTTCAAATGTTGAGGTCAGGAGCCTGCCTGGAGAGCAGGGAATACTTTCAAGTTTAGCAATCAGGAGTCCGCCTGGAGAGCAGGGAATACTTTCAAGAGTAGCAATCAGGAGCCCGCCTAGAGAACAAGGGAGTACAATTTAAATTTTAGCTGTCGAATTCTTTGTTGAAGTCAGGAGCTCGCTTGGAGAGCAGGGAGTACTTTCAAATTAGCAGGCAGGAGACCGCCTGAAAAGCAGGGAACACTTTCAGATTAGCAGTCAGGAGTCTGCCTGGATAGCATGAGAATACATTCACGTTTTGAAGTTAGGAGCTCGCTAGGATAGAATGGGAATCCATATCAAGTTCAGCAGTCAGGCGTCCGCCTGGAGAAAGGGAAGCATCTTAGTTTACAATTCAAGGCGGCAACGAAGGAATTTTACCAAGAGAATACAAGGCAACAAGAAACACAAGATCAAGTTTGAAGACTAAGATAGGATTTTGTAAAGCATAGATCATAGTCTAGTCTAGCTTCTTTTATTTTTGACACGGTGTAATAAGGGGTTCAGTGAGCAGCAACAGTGAAATCACAGCTCCATGGTAGTCCCAGCTACAAGACATTCCTGAACTACACTGACATGATTCCTTTTAGCCAAGGATATGTAGGCAACCTCGGAAGCAGGGTGCGGACAAATCTTTCAAAAATGCTTCCCACAGAGTATTCAAACGGGCAAAAATCATTCGTATCCGCTCACTTATCTTTGCACGAACACTCTTCGTGTTTCCGGGCAATGAGGGGCAGCTGTGAGCACGTGATTTTTGCCCTATATGAATTACTCCAACAAATTCAAAACAAAATAATTTCTTTCAGTGTTTCCAATTTTGTTGGATTTCGTGGCATTTTCTGTTAATTATTTGCATTTATTTGTGCACGTTTATTTTATTTAATTCATGAAAAACACAAAAACATATATGTTGCATCTGCATTTAAGATTTAATTTTATATTTTTAGATTAATTAGCAAATAGTTTGTTTTATAAAAAATGAAAATCACAAAATATAATTCATTTTGCATTTTTACTTTTTAATTTTGAATTGTATAATTTTTCTTTAAATTTAGGATTTAATTAGTTATTGTAAATACCATGATGAGTGATAAATCTAATTGGGTAGGATAATTTAGTTTAAAAATTATTATTAGTTAATTTAGGATTTATTTTAATTTTGAAAAAAAAAAGAATTTTGGAAATTGAAAAGGAAAAGAAAGAAATGAAAGGAAACCTAAATCTGGGCCAAAATCAATCCAAATTTCTCCAGCCCAAACGAAAACTACCCAATACCCGGCCCAAACCAACATAACCCGGTCCGGCTTCCCCCCAAATGAAACGACATCGTTTCATGGGCAATAGATCAGGACCGTCGAGGTTTCTTGATCGGACGGTCCTGAAGGCCGGTCATGTGATATTTAAGTGTCAAAACGTGCCCTACCCCCCCTCCTCCCTCTCATTTCTTTCACCCCTCTCACCATCCCCGTCGGAACCGTCGGCCGGAAATCGTCTCCACCGGCGGCGGTGCTCCGATCGACCCCAAACTTATACCAAATACCCTCCTCCATCTCCACATCCCAGATCCGCACCCCTTTTCCCTCAAATCGAACCCCAACTGTTTGAATCCCAATTCGAAACCTCAAACCCTAACCGCCGCCCTAGAATTCCCAACCCCTGCCCGGTGGCGGAGCTCGAACACCACCCAAAATCTAGCCATGCAAACATCACCATTCCCTTAACCCCAATCCACCACCATTTCTACCCAAATCCTTACCAAACCAGGTCCAAATCAAATCTGAGAATGAAGAAGGAGACAATCTGGCAAGCTGTTAAGTTTTCTATGAACGATGCGGCTACAGACTAGTATTATTCATCTGTTCTCAAAGAGAACACGCAGGTAATACCAGTTTCGAGTCAAGTCGAAGTCGCATGTGGTTGCCCAAGTTCTGTCCATGTGATTTCCTAGGTATTTCTATTTTTGCCCTTTCATCTCCATCTTCTGTTTATTCGTATACTCGCACTTTTCTACTTCTTCTCTTTTCTGTCCATTTTTTGTTCACTTGTCCCTCTCATTTTCTTCTAGTTTCTTTACTTTAATTTCTGAGTTTGAATTGGGTGAAGTATTAAAACACTAAATATTGGTTCCTTTGGTAAGCTTTACAGTTTTTCTGGCAGAAATTTTCATGAATTCTGTTGTAACTTGTGCATATTACCTGTTTCAGTTCTGGTTTGTGTTCCTAATCATATATTTGGCTCTGGTTAATTCGAATCATAGCTCGTTGTTTTAATCTAAAAGGAGAGCTTAGTTTATTCAGGTAAATTTGTTCTCCTAAATGAGCTTTTGATATTGTTTGGGCTTTGGGATCGTTTTTGAATCCTTCATAGGGGCCTGTTAAGTGTTGTGTCAAACCTGATCCATCAACACTTCAAATTGGTTTAATCTGACCCATATAATTTTCTGAAGGTAATTTCAAGGGTTGTAGGGGGTAGTTCAGGAAATTGGCTTAGGGAATCTTTGGTGTAACAGAATAGGAAGCTTCCTAAGAAGCTGGGTTGGGGACTGTTTCGAAATTCTGAGAGTTAACTAAGGTTCCCTAAGCAAAAACAAAATTTGAAAAGGACTAAAATAAAAACTAAACCTTTAAGGCTGCCTTGTTTTCTTGCCTATAAAGGCATCATTTCTTGCCTTTCGAGGCAAACCCAAGAGCTGAAAAGAAGGAAAACTCAGAAAAATCACAAAACACTGTTCCATTGAACTTCCTGCTTTGAAACCCTGAGGCTCTAAATTCCTGAGGCAGTTTTGCTTTATTTGGGGTTGAAATGGATTGAGTTCGAGTCTTAAAGTTTGGGTTTGATTTCTGCTGGATTATTGTTCCACTGAAATGGGTTTTTGAGATTTTTGCACCTTATTTTGGGTTTGAAAGCTTGGTTTGAGTTTGTTCATTTGGAGTATTGTATAGTTTGGGGTTTCAGCTTGAATTCATTGGGTTTAATTGGCTGACTCTATCACTATTCCATTGCTTCTCTGTTGTTGCTGGCTACTGATTTCTTCTCTTCTGTGTTTCTCTTTATTCCCAGGTATGTATCGACTCTTGATTAACATATGAGGTACAAATGTGAAGCCATGTAACCAAATTGAAGTGAAATGGCAATAGCTAGCTTTCTACTATCGAGTAATTGTTCAGATGTGTTGTATTTTGTCCATGTGTTTAGTTTTACTCTGTATATTTTGTTCATGTGTTAGTCTGGTATTTCGTTACAAGGCCTAAATATGTGGTTTTTCTTTTGAATGATGTGTGGATTCTCGTTTGGCTTGATTTAGCTGAAGTTCATTAAACTTTGGAGTTGTTTTTCTTTAGTAGTGTTTAAGCATCCCTCAAATTAGTTCTTCCTCAGCAAATCTGGTTTGTACTCTGTTGCCCATCCAGTAACTTTTTGAATAAGCTCAGTACTTCAGTTTGTTACCTAGCCTTACTTGATTCATGAATAAATTCACAAAGGCCTTCAAATAGATATAGGGTCTAATTTTTAAACTTGATAATTCTTAGATTAGTTTAGTTCTTTGCCTCTTGTTGTTTTAATTTGTGGAAATGCTTAAAGGCATATAATTCTGAGTATTGGCATAGGGCTATCGCGTTTGGATCTCTTCTATCTATGGGCTTAGTCTGGAGCCCAGATCTCTCCATCCGTGCTGTGTCACTGACACATATAGCACGTTGCGGCTCACCTGGGCCTGGACTCATAGTCCAATTCTGAGTGGATGCGTGCAGTCCAACCCCTGGACCGAGTTGAGCCCAGTTTTCAGTTGACCGCTGCTGCCAATCTCGTTCGCAATAGGCTCGGTCCAAAGGTTTGAAAGCCAATGGAAATGATATCCTCACAGGAAATAGCTCAAAATTACATGATGTCAGAATGATTCCCTCATAATCGAAGCATGCCTTCTTAACTAACAATAGTTTGAGGCTCCCCTATAATTTCAAATAAAGAATTTACACGTGAGGTGTATCGCATTAGAATAGGACATAGTTCATGGCTTTCAAAGTTTAATTTTGAATTGGAATCAAAGCGTACTATGGCCTTCAATAAGACAAATACTCGTAGAGAAACATTTAGGGCCGTTTAAAATACTATCGTGGTTGTGGACACGTTCGCGCGACACAGTTACGATTTCTTAAAAATAAATTCGAGTATACGTTCGCGTAACTTCGGCTAAACCCTTTTAATAATAATAAGCGTTATTAATTGTGGACACGTTCGCGTGAAATGAGTTGTGACGCGCCAAAAATGGGTACACGTACACGTGACCTGTTTCAAGATAATTTTCTTAATTAAAAAGCGGTAAGAGTTAAAAGCACATAGGTTCTAAAATGAGTAATTAGACAATTCAATAAGCCAAGTATGATCCAAGCGACCGTGCTAGAACCATGGAACTCGGGAATGCCTAACACCTTCTCCCGGGTTAACAGAATTCCTTACCCGGATTTCTGGTTCGCGGACTGTAATACAGAGTCATTCCTTTCTTGATTCGGGATTTAAACTGGTGACTTGGGACACCTTAAATTATCCCAAGTGGCGACTCTAAATATTTAAATAAACAAATCCTATTTCGATTGTCCTTTAATTGGAAAAACTCCCTTGTATTTATACCTTTTTACGGGGTTTAGGTAAAAAAGGAGGTGTGACACCAAACACCAACTGATGTTTCTTCTGGGTCGTCTGAGGGTTCAGCAGCCAGTAGTGAGGAATAATCCACCTCTCCCGCAGCTTCATTATCCGGGGAGGGTGCAGAAGGAGGTGATGAGGAAGTACAAGGGAAATGAGGAGGTAGCTGAAGGAGGTGAACCTCAAGTAGGAGGCGTTGCTAGAACTAGGAAACCCTAAACTTTGGAGGATAGATTTGTAAGTGAGATAGCATACCATAAGTTTCGGGAGTGGTGGCCGGTGAGAAAATTGATTCCGTGGAGGAGCTTCATAGATAGAGACCTACTACCCCACAACCCCAACCTGCAGAGACAATTTAGGACTAGAGTGGGTTGGGAGCATTTTATAGATAACTGTGTGGACGCCAACGAACACTTGGTCAAGGAATTTTATTTTAATGTAGCCCACATCAAAAAGGGCTCCAAAGTGACCAAGGTTCGAAACTTGAAGGTGCTATTTGATGGGAAGTCGATAAATGAGTATCTGGGATTCAGTAAGGAGGATAAGACATTGTATATGGCGAAGTTTGAAATGGGCGAGGAGGTCCGTCCATGGCTAGCACAATACCTGGCAATCCCAGGTATCGTCCCCGACTGGTTGACTATTGGAGTCAAAATATTGAGAAGGATCTTGAACTTTGAGGCAAGGGGATGGGAGATTTTTGTTTGAAGCCGGTTGGACCCTACCACTCATGACAACACCCTTCCTCTCCACCGGGCTGTGTTAGTGGCTTCTATCATGGCAGGGTACACCATCAACATGGGGAATGTGATGTCCCGAATTATCACTATAGTGGGAGCGGAGCATGATCGGAACTATCGTTTCCCTGGTTTCCTCACAATGTACTTTCGGGACCTAGAAGTGGATAAGAGGCCATATGACATCAAGGTCAAGGCGACAGCCCCATTTTCCTGGTATAGCATGAAGGAGGATGACAACCCCAAGAGCAAGAACTATAAAGCTCCTGCTTCTGCCCCAACTGGCCAGTCTGAAAAGCCAGTTGTGGTAGAGGTCCCTGCTGAGTCTACCTACACTTTTGCTGGCATCCCTCCTAGACCTCCCGCATCCATAGCTATTCCTTCCGGTCCATCCACATCAGTGAGTCCGGAGGTCCCATCTTCCCGGGCCCATCCTATTACTGCCCCCTGGCTGAGCCAAACACTTCTGAGTATCAACAACTGATGCAGACTGCCTCATCCAAGTTGTCCATCTTGACTACCAATGTAGAGGCTCAGTCGGCCCCCAGCCCCACAAGTGCCCCAGTCAATAGAGGATGCGTTCAAGGAGATACTTGACAATCAGAAGAAGATCCTCGACACTCAGGCTGCACTCTCAAAGGCAGTTGATTCACATAGCAAGGCTCTCAAGGAGCTTGCTCAAGAGCACAAGAAGATGCGAAAGACACGGGCCTCTAAGGAGTTCGCGAAGAAGCTGTGTGCAGATGTTGATAGACTGAAGGCGGATCAACTACCTTTAGACTTATTGCTCGAGGACCCAGTACCAACAGCTCAGCCACAGCAGGAGCAGACACAGAGGCCTCCGAAGAGAAGAAGGATGATTCCTAGAGCAGATGATGCTATCATCCAGTTGGCGGACCCACCAGAGACTTCCTTCAGTCAGCCACAGGATGTACCAGTTCCAGAGCCTCTCAAGGTTCAGCCCCAGGTCCCAGTAGCTGAGGAGCAGACCACCGGGAACCAGTCTGAGGTTCCCAAGCACACAAAGGACCCAGGGACCACTCATGATCCTATGCAGATAGGCAGGGCTTAGGGAGTCTTCTATATCTTTTTTCTCTATCTTTTTGGTGCTTATTTAGACTAGTTGGCATTGGGGACAATGCCAGCTTTCATTTGAGGGGTAGGCCCTACTATTCATTTGATGGATGACTGTATATATATATTGATACATTTTTATGCTTTCTTGATTTTTCATCGTTGGTCTGTATATAATTTGATATTTAGTTACATTTATTGCACTTTTATTTTACTTTGGGTCCGTATATAAAGTTATATCACATTGTATATATCCATCCCATCTGTTGTATATTCACATCCCCTCTTATATATATTCATGCTATTTTCCGCAAATTTTTTGTTTTTAGCTTCTTATTTATGTTCGTAGCTTTTTGTTTTGTTTTGGACGTTTTCAATAAGCCTTTAATTTTCTTAGTGCCACTGTTCTTTCTAAAGGTGGACTGTTGTGTGAACCGGGTGGCTCTTCCCATTGATGGATGGCGTGACAACCTTCTTAAGGGTTTGAGTCCGTTTTCCTTTCTGTTTTTAGTAGTTTTTTGTTAAGGATACCTCAAGCAAAGCTTCACTTGGACCTAACACATTTGCCTTTGATCTCATGATCAAAAACAAGTTGTTATGTTTATGATGGTGAAAGTCGTGACCTTGAAACTCTTGTATTGACCAATAATCATCAAGTGGTTTTTCGGGATCATTATGTGCTCAAATTGTATCTAAGGTCGTTGTGGGCCCCCGACTATATGTCTTTAGCAATCCCTTAGCTTGTGTGATGAGTAATTGAATTGCGAGTCCAAGTCCCGAGCCATTGGTCTAGAACTTGCCCTGAATGTTTGTTGAGGCGAAATCCTAAGTGAATTTTGACTTGAGACGTGATTATAGGCTCTCCTTGATCCAAATGATAGTTTGAATAATTCCATAGCCTACCAACGATATGATCCCTAGTTACACCTTTTGAGCCTTAGACCTTTTTCTTTCAAGAACCATGATACAAGCCTATACCCGTTTTAAAAGATACCCTCTCTTGGCACCCTATCTTTCCTTTAGCACATGGCAAAAGTATAAGTTTGGGGGGAGAGACGAAGATGGCAATAAAGTGGTAAAAAGGCACGAAAGTAAAAAAATAAAAAGGGAAAGGCAATGAAAAAGAAAGAAAAGCAAAAAAAAGACAAAAAGAATGTTCAAAGTAAAAAAGAATAAAAAGGAATTCAAGAAAAAGTAAAGAATGAAAGGTGTACAAAGTTGGGAAAGGAAAAAAGGGGTTGAAATGCATGAGATAGAGTGACAGTATATCTCTCTAACCTTTTATAAAGAAGTGAAATGACTCAAAGAGTCAAGAGAATGTGTGCCAAATGAATCAAAAGAAGTGCTTAAGGGAAGATGGAACCTACCTAGACCAAAACATGTCCTACCCTAAACCAAAAGCCTTCATAATATCTCAAAGACCTATATGATCTTGAGTTGAATGAAGCTTACATTAGTGGATACTCACATAAGGGGCATACATATGGTACTTAGAGCCGGACTTGTGACTTTTTCTTGAGAGAGATGAGTGAAATTCCATTAGTCTCGTTTTGCGTGCCAATATTCTTAAGGTGAGGTTTGCTTAGGGAGACTCGAGGATGTGTGAGTTTGGGTTCCACAATGACCAAAGTAATTGAGAGAGTTCTTTGATGTGTTGAGTCAACTCTTGAAGCTCTTGTATCACACTTGATCCATGGTTTTTCAAAGTTTAAATGTTGTTAATGACTCATTTGTATTAAGGGCAATTGTTAGTCTCAATTGATGCTAGTGAGGTTGCTTTAGGACAGCTGAAAATTTCTTGGATTTTCCCTTAAGGGGTGGGTCTTATTTTGTTTGCTTGAGGACAAGCAAAAGCTTGAGTTTGGGGGAGTTGATAACTAGGGATTTTGACGCATTTTATACTCCTTCTTGCTTATGCTTTGTTTATAAATTCATACAAAATAGTCCCAAAAGACTCATAAGTTGTGCTTGATTGCAGGTTTGATCAATAAAGTGACAAGATGTTAAAGTTCAGCTTAAAAGGAGTGAAACTTGCACAAGTACAAAAGACAAGACAAGCTCAGGAAAAACAGGTCTAGTGCGGCCGCACTATACTTTGTGCGGTCTGCACTAGGGAGATTCAGAGAGCTGGTACTTCAAGCATTAAGGCAGTGCGGCTGCAGAAGATTTTGTGCGGCACTAAAGGCAATGCGGCTGCACTACCATTCTGTGCGGTCTGCAGAGTCAAGGTTCAGAGAGGGTGAAGATTGGAGCTTTCAAGCCTATGCGGTCCGTGGTCCAGTTTGTGCGGACCGCACTAGAAGCCTCTGCGGCCGCAGTCCATTCTGTGCGGTCCGTGGAGCCTGACTTCAGAGAGCCAAGTTTTCAAGTTCAAGTGCCTAGTGCGGCTGCACACCATTTTTTGCAGTCCGCACTAACCCCGCAGGGGCATTTTTGTCTAGTTTTTCCAACTCAGTATAAATAGATCCTTTTTCCATTTTTAGGGTATCAGACATTTTAGAATAGCTGTTGTGCGTGGGAACATATCTTGTAGCCATTTTGGGCATTTTTAGTTACTTTTTATAATTGAATTTTGTATTTAGCTTAGCAATTAATTAATATGTGTTAATCTTCATCTATTTCTCTATTTTTCTCTTTAAGTATGAGTAGCTAGACCCATTAGCTAGGGTTGTGGCTCAACCCTAGTGTGGGTAATTGATGGGTGTTGCAATTTAGGGCTAGATTGACTATGGGTGTTTGCTATTTGGGTCAATTTCATGGTTTAATTACTTAATTAGTGGTTGCAAACACTAGTTTGTGCTAAGTTGACTCGGGCTTTTCTTGATATTGAGAGCCTAAGTCTCTGAAATTGATCCAACAAGGAATTGGGATGGACTCAAGAGAATTGATAGTCCCATTTAAAGGGTTAAACCTCGAGAGAGTAATACCCGACTTGAACCTTAGTTGCTTGAGCAAATATGCATACCCAATTGGTCTTGAGAAAGTCAATTGGGCAAAATCATTCTTTCTACCGAGAGGTGTGAGAATGGATAATATCGAGCAACGGTTATAACATATTCCCCAATCATGTAAATCGTGTCTTAGACGCAATTACCCATCAATTTGGCCACCTAGTTGAAAGTCAATACCCTAGTGCCTTTTAGAATATTTGAACAACTTGTAGCATTTTACTCTTAGCTTAATCTAGTTGCAATTATAATTTGTACTTTGATAATAGTAGAATTATAAAAGAAAACCCAAAAATTAATAGAAGTGCAATTTGGAACCAATACGTAATCCCAACCTAAATAGATACTTAACTCCCTTTCTAGCTCTCTGTTGAAATCGATCCCGATCCAAAATCGGGTAAAAGCTATTGAGACCCTCTCTCGCTACTTTTTAAAGGTACGGAGTAGGCTGCGATCAGTAGCACGGGTAGGTGCTCAAGGTGTAATCTGTGATTTCAGACAACTCTAGCGTAGTTCTTAGCACGTTCGAGGACGAATGTATGTTTAAGTGGGAGAGAATGTAACGACCTGATCAGTCGTTTTGAGCTCTAGCGCATCGTTCAGCAGTTTGAGGCCACGAGCAACTTCATTTTAGGTATTATGACTTGTACGCACGGTCGGAATTTATATTCGGGGAATTCAGAGTTGATTTGGAAAGAGAATTCTCATTTCGGAAGCTTTAAGTTGAAAGAATTAACTAAGATCAGATTTTTGAGTAAGCGATCTCGGAATTGGGATTCAAAGGTTCCCGCATGTTTGTATGATGATTTTGGACTTGGGCATATGTCCGAACCAGGATTTGGAAGACCCGAGAATGTTTCGACACCTATTGTGGAAGTTAGCATTTTGGAAGAATTTCATAAGTTTGGATTGAAGTGCATTTCAGGGTTATCAATGTTTGTTTAAGATTCCGAGTCAAATAGTTCTGTATGGTGATTCTGGTGTTGGGAGCGCGATCGGAAGTGAATTCCGAGGTACGTGGGACAGTTTGGAGTCATTTGGCTAAAGATAGAAATTTGAAGGTTTTTGAGAAGTTTGACCGGAAGTGGACTTTTTGATATCGGGATCGGAATCTGATTCCGAAAGTTGGAGTAGGTCTGTAATGTTGAATATGACTTGTGTGCAAAATTTGAGGTCAATCGGACGTGATTTGATAGGTTTCGTCATCGAATGTAGAAGTTTGAAATTCTAAAGTTCCTTAAGCTTTGATTGGGGGTCGATTCATGATGTTAGCATTGTTTGATATGATTTGAGGCCTCGATCAAGTCCATAATATGCTTTGGGACTGGTTGGTATGATTGGCTAGGGTCCCGGGGGCCTCGGATGGATTCCGGGTGGTTAACGGATCGAATTGGAACTTGGAGGAAGAGCTGAAGTTGCTAGTTGCTGGTGTAACTGCACCTGCAGCCCAAGTCTCGCAGGTGCGGAGCCGCATAAGCGGCCAAAGGGGAGCATATGTGGTGGTGAAGGGTGAAGGCTAGGACCGCAGAAGCAGGACCGCACCTGCGGTGGAGAGGACACAGAATCGGAAAGGGCAGCCTGGTGAGAAACCGTAGAAGAGGGTAGTGGGGCGCACCTGCGGAACCGCAGAAGCGGTCAAGTGACCGTAGGTGCGAAAATGCTGGAGGCAGTGTATTCTTTTAAATCGGGAGATGGTCGTTTTTCTCCCATTTTTCATTTGGTGTGGATGATTTTGGAGAACTTCAAGTGGGGTTTTTTGTCATAATCAACAAGGTAAGCTAACCCCACCAATCTTGAGTTAAATATATCGATTATGTATGAATTTTAGCATGTAAATGGGTAGAACTTTGGGGGGTTTGAGGAAAACCTAGAAAATTCGTATTTTTGGATTTTGACCACGATTTTAGGTAAGGAATTAAGAGAAAATCATATATTTGAGTTCGTGAGTTCATGGGTAAACTTTATCTTCGAAAAATTTCGGAATCCGGGCACGTGGGCACGAGAGCAATTTTTTCAACTTGTCGATCGGGGTTAGGAATTGTTATAAATTGGATTGTAATAAGTAATTGAACATATATTAATGGATTTACATAATTATTGGCTAGTTTTGGAGCATCGTGCATCGATCGAGTCTTCGGAAGGGCGTGGAATGCCGGTTATGGATCTTCGGAGCGAGGTGAGTCTCCTTTCTAACCTTGTAAGAGGGAATTGTCCCCATAGGTAAAATAATTGGTTATGTGCTCCTATTTGTGGGGGCTACGTATGCACGAGGTGACGAGAGTCCGTGCGTAGTTACTATTATGTGTAAGTCCGGGTAGTCTAGGACCCAAAAGCATGCTATACTTGGAATATCTGTAATCTTGTTGGCAGTTGAATTGCTTAAATCTTATCGAATTGGTAAATAAATTTCTAAAAGGATTAAACTTTATTTTCTTAAATCACTAAAAGAAAATTTGGCTTTTATTTGGATAAATGTTCCCCGATAAATTCTTAATTTGTTGTTTGAGCATGTATTTCTATGTGTACCTGCATAGCATGTATGATTCACGAGCAGGGTGTTTCGGGGGCCTCGGGTGAGTTTCGGAGGGTTGAAAGGACTATTTTGAGTTAAAGAAAAGTTGCAGATTTCTATTCATCTGTTGCAGGTATTTTACTCTTCGTGTTCGCGAGTGGACCCTCGCGTTCGCGAAGAGTCAGTTGAGGAAGGTGGAATTTAAGCCTTCGCATTCGCGAGGATGGCTACGCGTTTGTGAAGGGTTAAGTGTTTGGGCATCGCGTTCGCGGGGTAGTATCGCGTTCGCATAGAAGAAAATGAGCGGTTGAACTTCAGTGGACTTAATTTATTGCGTTCGCGATAGGTGGAACGCGATCGCGAAGGACTGTCTGAGTAAAGCATCGCGTTCGCGATGTGGTGGTCGCGATCGCGAAAGAGGAATTTGGTCAAGGTTATTTTTGTGCTTCGCAAACGCGAGGCTTTGACCGTGTTTGCGAAGAAGGATTTTCAGTCCTGGGCAGAAGATTTAAAAGGTCGTCTTGTCCGCGAATGTGGGGTTTATTTCTTCCATTGTTGGTCGTTTTTGGAGCTATTTGAAGGAGATTGAAGAGGGATTCAAGGGAAATCACTTGGGGGTAAGCATTTTGGACTTAAAACTTGATTCTATTGTGAAATCTACCTAATAAATCATATAATCTAAGCCTAAAATTGAGGAATTAGGGCTTGAGATTAAGAGACTTTAAATGAGAATTTGAGGGGTCATTTGGACTCCAATTTCAGTGTTCTTAGTATGTGTGAACTCGTGGGAGGATAAGAATTTTGTTGATATTATTTTTATCGAGTTTCGAGATGTGGGATCGGGGGTCGGGTTTGGCCAATTTCGGGATTTTTGGTATTATTTGATTGTTTTTGCTTGGGCTTTGTTCCCTTAGCATATTTTGACGTCGTGATTCTAATTTTGAATAGATTTGATGCGAGTGGAGCATCGTGGAGTAGTGTTTTTTACCGGTTTGAGGTAAGTAACCATTGTAAATCTAGAACTGAGAGTACAAACCCCGGTATTTGACTTGTTTTGATAAATGCGGTGACGCACATGCTAGGTGATGAGCGTGTGGGCATGCACCGATAGGGATTGTGACTTGGTCCATCCCGTAGTGACTACTGAGTTGCGTATTTGATTTGAAACCTTATGATATTCCGTACTTTAGTCATTTATATTGTATTATAGGTTATATGCCATGTTTGGGTCCTTGTGCCGATCTGTTGAGACCCTTAGGGGCATTGTTTACAGTTTTTCCTCACTTTACTTGTTGAAAGCATATCCTCAGTCATGTTTTACTTGTTTAAATGTTTAAATCTGGTTTTATCACCCTACTTCTAATTGTGAGGACTGTTTGGGCTGAGTTCCCTAATTTCTATTGTTGTGCCCGAGAGGCTGTGAGGTTAATGACTGAGAGAGGTTGAGAACCTAATAGTGAGGATGTTATATGTATATGTTATGGATCAGGTTGCATGCCGCAGCGATACTTATATGGATCGGTTGCACGTTGCAGCGATATATATTGGATCGGACTGCACTTCGTAGCGATATATGTATTTGATCGGGCTGCGCGCCGCAGCGATATGATGTTTGGGCTGTAGGAGTCCCTCCGGAGTCTGTACACCCCCAGTAAGCGTAGTCGACTATAAATTATCGATCGGGCTGCACGCCGCAGCGGTTACTATGATTTCTATTATTAGGAGATATTAATGAGCCTAAGTGCTGAGAGTGAGTACTGAGTGACGAGAGTGAGTCACGAGTGACTGAGAGGCTGCCCAAGAGGCCATGTTCTGAGTGATACCTTGCCCGAGGGGCCCAGTTATGATATTTTCACTAATTTCACTCTTCGTTTTTTAAAATAGCCTCTGTTGGAAAAATTGCTAAGTATATGATTTCAAGTGTTTAAACTGAAATTGATGATTTTACTATGAAACTGGTTTTAAACTGTGAAATGGATTTGGTATCCTGTTGTTTATTCAGTTATATGATTTTTAACTGCTCGTCACTGCTTTCAGACCTTATTTAATTTAGTTACTTATTGAGTTGGCATACTCACATTACTTCCTGCACCTTGTGTGCAGATCCAGGTGCAGGAGTGGCAGAGTGAGGGTCCTCAGCTGATCCAGAGGGTGCCGGAGATTTCAAGGTAGCTGCAACCCTTGTTTCTCCTTCATATCTTGTTCTTTTCTGCATTTTCTAGACTTGTGTTGTATCAGATAGTCAGTTATGTAGTAGAGACTCTAGATCATGACACCAGATATTTGGGGCTGTGTATTTCATGTTTATTTGACTTCCGCTTATATTTTATTATTTTAAACACTTATTATGGAAATTTGGTATCTAAACCTGTGTTAGAAAAATGGTTTTATAAAAGGGACTTGTTGTGGTTAATGGTTTCGGTTGGCTTGCCTAGTAATGTGATAGGCGCCATCACGACCGGGTATTTGGGGTCATGACAAGTTGGTATCAGAGCCTAGGTTACATAGGTATGGCGAGTCATGAGCCGGTTTAGTAGAGTCTCTCGGATCGGTACGGAGACGTTTGTATTTATCCTCGAGAGGCTGCAGAACCTTTAGGAAAAACTTCATATTCTTGAAATTCTTATTGTGCAAATAAGTTGATCCGAGTACTAAACTTCTATTATTCCATTCTCTCACAAATGGTGAGGACACGTGCTACCAGGCAGGATGGACGACCGCTAGTACCACCAATTGGGGCCACTAGAGGCCGAGGATACGGTTGAGGCCGTGGTAGGGGGCAGAGCAGCTAGGGAAGAACCTACAGATCCACCAGTTGCCCCAATTCAGGATTAGGTCCCAGTTGTGGACGCTACAGCAGCACCAGCTCAGGCACCAACTGTGCCCATTGTGATTCCATGCCTTCAGGAGGCTTTAGCTCAGATCTTATCAGTGTGTACCAGTTTGGCTCGGGCAGTTTCAGTTACTACGGCCGCAGCTACTTCTCAGGCCTGGGGAGGCACCCAGACTCCCGTTGCTCGCACACCTGAGTAGGTTGTACAAGGACTCCAGACACCGGGGGCACCTTCAGCCCAGTCGGTTGCACCCGCTCAGGAGTTTGTGGTACTAGTTATGCCGGACGGCGAGCAGCGTTGACTAGAGAGGATTGGTAGACTCAAGCCTCCGACTTTTAACAGAGGGCAAGGATGCTCAGTGTTTCTTAGATAAGTGCCAGAGGATGCTTCGTACAGCGGGGATTCTAGAGACCAGTGGTGTAGCTTTTACCACCTTTTAGTTTTCTGGGGCTGCCTTCACTTGGTGGGAGGCGTATGAGAGGCGTAGTCCTGTTGGTACAGCGCCCCTTACCTGACAACAATTCTCTGTTCTCTTTCTAGAGAAGTATATGCCACATTTTCGCCGAGAGGAGCTGAGCAGGTAGTTTGAGAAGTTGCATCAAGGATACACAAATGAGGATCATCATACTGCCAATCTTGGATATGCTCCAATAAAAAAGAACGAGCGACTGTGCAAGCTAACACACGACTAGGCTCATAAACATCCAACCTCACGAACTGATTGGCCAAATTCTGAACATCCAAAGCAAGCGGTCTCTCACCGACTGGAATATAAGCAAGACTGTCGATACCGGCTGACTTCCTACTGAAAGCATCGGCCACCACATTAGCCTTTCCCGGATGATATAAGATAGTGATATCATAGTCCTTTAATAGCTCCAACCACCTTCTCTACCTCAAATTAAGCTCCTTCTGCTTGAAAACATAATGCAGACTCTTGTGATCTGTGAACACCTCACATGCCACGCCATATAGATAATGCCTCCAAATCTTCAACGCGTGAACAATGGCTACTAACTCCAAATCATGAACCGGATAGTTCTTCTCATGAATCTTCAAATGCCGTGAAGCATAGGCAATGACCTTGTCATCCTACATCAACACCGTACCAAGTCTAATACGAGATGCATCACAATAAACTGTATAAGGCCTGAACCTGTAGGCAAAACCAATAATGGTGTCATAGTCAGAGCTGTCTTGAGCTTCTGAAAGCTCGCCTCACACTCGTCCGACCATCTGAACTGGCACCTTTCTGGGTCAACCTGGTCATTAGGGCTGCGATAGATGAAAACCACTCCACAACCGATGATAGTAGCCAGCCAATCCCAAGAAATTCCGGATCTCTGTAGTTGATGCTGGTCTAGGCCAGTTCTTGACTGCCTCAATCTTCTTTGAATCAACCTGAATACCCTCTGCTGATACAACATGACCTAGGAATGCAACTGAACTCAGCCAGAACTCACATTTTGAAAACTTAGTGTACAACTGACTATCCCTCAAAGTCTGAAGAACTACTTTAAGATGCTGCTCGTGCTCCTCCTGGCTACAAGAATAGATCAAAATATCATCAATGAAGACTACCACGAACGAATCCAAGTAAGGCCTGAACACTCGGTTCATCAAATCCATAAAAGTTGCTTGGGCATTTGTCAACCCGAATGACATCACCAAGAACTCATAATGCCCGTACCGAGTGCGGAAAGCTGTCTTAGGGACATCAGATGCCCTAATCCTCAACTGATGGTAGCCAGATCTCAAGTCAATCTTCAAAATTACCTTGGCACCCTGAAGTTGATCAAATAAATGATCAATTCTCGGCAATGGATACTTATTCTTGATTGTAACCTTGTTCAACTGCCGGTAATCAATACACATTCTCATCGATCCGTCCTTTTTCTTAACAAACAACACCGGGGCACCCCAAGGCGAGACACTAGGTCTAATGAAGCCTTTTTCAAGCAAGTCTTGCAATTGCTCCTTCAACTCTTTCAACTTAGGCAGGGCCACACAATACGGCGGGATAGAAATGGGCTGAGTGCCCGGAGCCAAAACAATGCAAAAGTCAATATCCCTGTCGGGTGGCATACCTGGCAGGTCTGAAGGAAATACCTCAGGAAACTCACGAACAACAGGCATAGAATCAATAGAAGGAACCTCAGCACTAGAATCACGAACATGGGCCAAATAGGCCAAACACCCCTTCTCGACCATACGCTGCATCTTCATATATGAGATAACACTACGGGTAGAATGACCAGGAGTCCCTCTCCACTCTAAACGAGGTAAACCCGGCAAGGCTAAGGTCACAGTCTTGGCATGACAGTCCAAGAGAGCGTAATAAGGTGATAACCAGTCCATCCCCAATGTGACATCAAAATCAACCATGTCCAGAAGAAGCAAATCTACATGAGTCTCAAGACCCCCAATCACAACTATACATGAACGATGGACTCGATCTACCACAATAGAATCACCCACCGGTGTAGACACATAAACAGGAGCACTCAAAGAATCACTAGGCATGACCAGATACGATGCAAAATAAGATGACACATAGGAGTATGTATATCCCGGATCAAATAAAACTGAAGCATCTCTGCTATAAACTAGAACAGTATCTTTTATAACTGCATCTGAAGCCTCAGCCTCGGGCCTGGCTGGAAGAGCAAAACATCGGGGCTGGGGCCCACCACCCTGGACTATATCTCTGGGATGACCTACTACTGGCTGGACCCCACCTCTAGCAGCCTGAGCTCTACCTCTAATACTTCTACCTCTACCTCTAGCACCTCTACCCCCACCTCTAGCTGGATGCGCGGGTTGTGGAACACTCGGTGCCTAAACCATGGTACTGGAACCCTGATGCAGAGAGCTACTCGATGCTCGAGGGAAAAACCTAGCAGTGTGACCCATATCGCCACAAGTGTAACAAGCCCTCGGCTGTTTAGATTGCTGACCCTGACGACCTGAATGACCACCCCGAAAACTCTGAAGCGGCAGTGCACTGATAGGAGCTGGTGGTGCACTGTAGGACTGTTGATCAGAATACTACATATGGGTACCACGACCACCTGAAGCACCATGAGAAACTTGAAGTGCTAACTGAAAAGGCCTAGGAAGATGGCCTCTACCATACGAATCTCTGCCTCTAGACGAGGTAATCGGCCTGAATGATGAGGCCTCTTGTCAGACCCCTGACCACCTCCCTACGATAGAACCATCTCAACTCTCCTGGCCACATTAGCCGCCTCCTGGAAAGAAATCTCACTCCCAGTTTCCTTGCCCATCTGAAGCCTCAGAGGCTGGATAAGTCCCTCAATGAACCTTCTCACCCTCTCTCTTGGTAGGACGTATGATAAGAGCATGACGAGCCAAGTCAATGAATCTGGTCTTATACTGAGTAACGGTCATAGAAACCTGCTGGAGATACTCAAACTGCCTCCGATAGATCTCTCTCTGAGTGATGGTGAGAGACTTCTCCAGAAATAGCTGAGTAAACTGCTCCCAAGTCAAAGCTGGTGATCCGGCTGGTCTAGCCAAGCAATAATCTCTCCACTAAGTCTTGGCGGATCCAAACAAGTAAAAAGTAGCAAAATCGACCCCATTGGTCTCCACTATCCCCATGTTCCTAAGAACCTCATGACAGCTATCTAGATAATCCTGGGGATCCTCAGAAGATGCACCGCTGAAAATAGTAGTGAAGAGCTTGGTGAACCTATCCAACCTCCACAAAGCATCAGCAGACATAGCTGCTCCATCACCGGTCTGAGCTACCATGCTCGGCTGAACTGCTCCAACTGGCTGAACTACTGGAGTTTGGAACTGGGTAGCTACCTGCTCCAGAGTGCGAGCAGCAGGAGTCTAGGCTCCTCCTTCAGCCTGAGAGACCGCCGGTGTTACAGGAAGCAAGCCTGCCCGGGTGACACTCTCCATAAGGCCCACTAGACGGACCAAAGTATCCTGGAGTATGGGGGTAGCAATAAACCCCCTCTGGGACCTGAGCTGGGCCCATCGGAACTGTCGGGGTCGGAACCTCATCATCAAAGTCAACCTGAGGCTCCGCCGCTGGTGCTGCTGCTCTAGGCTGAGCTCTTCCCCTACCTCGGCCTCTAGCACAGCCTGGGCCTCACCCTCTACCCCTCGTGGCAGCTGCTACTGGGGGTTCGGACTGCTGGTCTGTGGATGAGGAAGCTCGAGTTCTCGCCATCTGTGAAAGAATAGAGTAGAACTTCAATTAGCATTGAGAAACTAAATCGCACGACAGGAAAGAATAATTGTGAAGTTTTTCCTTACTTTGTAGCCTCTGAGGGATAAGCACATACGTCTCCGTACCGATACCTCAAACTCTACTAAGCTTGTCTGTGAACTGTGAGACCCATGTAACCTAGAGCTCTGATACCAACTTGTCACGACCCGGATTTCCCACCTTCAGGTGTCGTGATGGCGCCTACTAATGTGAAATAGGCAAGCCGACTATTTGAACAAATTATCTTTTTACCAATTTATATTCTATAACAATTATAAAGCAATAACGTGTAGACAACAAAATTTACAATAAGTGAAAAGAAAGCAATAAATTATCTGAATATGTAACCAAAACAACTGTTTGAGCCTCGACTACCCAGAACTGGTGTCACGGTTTCACAGACGATCTAAGAATACCACATACAAAGTCTGAAAGATAAAAGATACATTGTTTCTGAATTAAATAAATGAAATAGGAATAAAGGGATAGAGGGAAACGCCAAGGCCTACGGAAGCCTGCAGGACTACCTTGGATCTCTGGGTGAACTGAAGGCAGCTACCCAATCTGCGGTCCAAAAGTTGTTGCTCCGAGATCTGCACACAGTGCAGAGTGTAGTATCAGCACAACTGACCCCATGTGCTGGTAAGTGCATAGCCTAACCTCGGCGAAGTAGCGACGAGGCTAGGACCAGACTACCAATCAAAACCTGTGCAATTCAACTATATATAACGGAAAAGAAGAGTAGTAATATACAGTGAAGTATGGGAGGGGTAACATGCTGCAGGGGAACTATCAATTTAGAATAGAAAGACAACATGTAATTGAAAGAAACAACATATCTCAAACATCAACAAAGAATCACAAATTAATAAGTGCACGGAATCACCCTTCGTGCTTTTACTCTCGTCCTCACCAAAGCAATCAAGTAATGAAAATGTGCACGACATCACCCTTCGTGCTTTTAGTCTTGTCCTCACCATATAATCAATATAACCGGCACAGAATGGTACATCGTGCGGCATGGCATCACTCATCGTGCTTTACACTCTTTCCTCACAAATCATACACGGAATCACCCTTCGTGTTTTAACTCTCTCTCACCAAACAATACACGGCATCACCCTTCGTGCTTTAACACTTTCCTCACCCAAACAACAATCACAAACAATAGGGCAAGGGAGTAAATAAAATTACAATAAGAATCTCAGCAAGGGAACAATAGTTCAACAATCAAGTCCCGGCAAGGGAACAACATCAAAAGAAACATCAACATCCCGGCAAGGGAGATAACATTAAAAGCAATAAATTCCCGGCAAGGAAGGCCACGTAATGATTCTCTTATTTTTCTCACTTTTACTTTACAACTCACTTCACAACTTGAGCCAATGCTCTAAAAGATTCAATTACCACTTATACCTTCACATTTCATTATACAACTTGAGCCAACGCTCCTCAATGTTCAAATGTCACAATTACTTCCACAAACTTTGCCCAACAATAGAAATCATCATCAAAGCATGAATAATACAACAAAGTCATAATAATCACAATATAAGACTCACGGTCATGCTTGACACCAACGTATAGATACTATTCACCATGCCTATATGTCGTACTCAATAAATACCACATAGCAAATAAGACTCGACTCCTAATCCGTCAAGCTAAGTTTAGACCAAACACTTACCTCGATGCCACGAACACAATTCAAGTCTCTACTATCGCTTTACCTCTTGATTCCACCACCAATTCGCTCGTATCTAGCCACAAGTTACTTAATTGCATCAATAAATGCTAAATGAATCAATTCTAATGTATGAAAATGAGTTTTCTAAACTTTTACCTAAAAAGTCAAAAATCGCCCCCAGGCCCACATGGTCAAAACCCGATTACTCATTCCTCCACGAACTCAAATATATAATTTGTTTTGAAATAGGACCTCAAATCGAGGTCCAAATCCCCAATTTTCGAAAAAACCTAGGTTCTACCCAAAACACCCAATTTCCCCCATGAAAATCATTGATTTTGAGTTAAAATCATATTAAAATATGTTAATGTTTGAAGAAAACGAGTTAAAATTGACTTATAATCGATTTGGAAGAAGAGTTGTCTTTGAAAAATCGTCCAAGAGTGTTTTGGTTTTGAAAGAGTGTGAAAAATGAAAGATTTTCGGCTAAGTTATTAAATTGCAGGCCGCAGCTGTCGCAATTGCGAACCCAGACTTCTGCTAAGCTCGCATTTGTGAAGTGACCTCGCATTTGCGAGGTCGGAATTGCAAACATACAATCGCATTTGCGATAATAGGCCCAAATGGGGAGTATCGCATTTGCGAAGGAAAAATCTCGCATTTGCGAGAAAGGGCTGGCCTGGGCTGTTTTGCATTTGCGACTCAGCCTTCGCATTTGCGAGCCAGGCTTCGCAAATGCGAAGCCTGCAGGCCTGCAATGAAACAGCTGAAGCCTGCAATTTCTCAAGTCCAAAATCCACCTCGTGGCCTATCCAAAACTCACCCGAGCCCTTGGGGCTCCAAACCAAACATGTACACCAACCTAAAAACATCATATCAAGCATTCGAATCACTAAAATAACATCAACAACTATGAATTTAGCATCAAAATCATGAAATTTCTTAAGAACTTCAAATTTTCCAATTTTTCTCAAATACAATCCGATTCACATCATCTCAAGTCCGTTTATCACCAAATTTCACAGACTTATCTTAAATCACATATAAGACCTGTACCAGATGCCGAAACCAAAGTACGGGCCTGATACCATCAAGTTTTAAACACATTTCATTTTCAAAAACTCATAAATATTCCAAAAAATAATTTTCTTTAAAAATTTATTTCTCGTGCTTGGGACCTCGGAATTCGATTCCAGGCATACGTCCAAGTCCCATATTTTCCTACGGACCCTCCGGGACCGTCAAATTATGGGTCCGGGTCCGTTTACCCAAAATGTTGACCGAAGTCAACTTAATTCATTTTAAAGTTAAAATTTATTATTTTCACATATTCGCTTTCCGGCTATGTGCCCGGAATGCGCATACAAATCGAGTTGAGACAGAAAGAGGTTTTTGAGGCCTCGGAACACAGAATTTACTTTACAGTTCTGTAGCACCCGAAGTTTTTCTTTTGCTTTTACTTTCTATCTATTTCACTTCAGACAGTAGTGTAGTATTTTTATATATTCTACTATTAGCTCATACACTTGTGACACTAGATCTTGGAGATTATGGTAGTCACTTGGTGAATTTTAATTAATTACTTCATATCATTTGCATTTAAAATTTTCTATTTCTCATGTTACATAATTTTTCACTTATTATTTATCCAATAACTAAAAATCAACCATTTCTAAATTGTTAAAAGAAATAATCATACCATTAGTTCACTGTTGACTTGCCTAGCAGTAACGTTGGGCGCCATCACGACCTATAGGAGAAATTAGATCATGACAAATAGGGAGATGTATTAGGATTCAATTAGTGTATGGATGTCCTATGGGTCATAAATCCGGTGTCCCACTGGATCTTTTAAGGCACTTATGCGATTGTGACGTCGTACATGAAGTGTGGATATGTGAAAATATTTGGTGCTTGCATACCCGCTTCGATGCGTGATTTTAATTGCCATAATTCTTTCTCTAATTTTAAAACATCATTGTATTTCTTGAGGAGATCTGGCTCAAGATTTTGGAGGAAAGTGATAGTAGGGTAGTGTGGTGAATTTTGAATGCTTTGAATTCGGGCTAGTAAAATCTTTTTCCGTTGGAAAATGTTCCCAAAAATATTGATATTCCAATCTTGAACATATTTTGTGAAATCATCGATGGCTTGTAGTATAGAGTTGTTTGGCGTCCAGTATTTATGGATGAGATGTATAAAATCTAGGTGACAAGTTCAAATGGTTTCGAAATGGAGAATTTCTTTCTAGGAACTGAATTTTTGGTTAGGGTCAACAGTAATGGCCAATGGTCGTAGTGAGTTTGGCGTAGGTGTCTCACTGAAACTTCAATATATCTAGGCGGTAGATTAAAATATATAGGGTTTAAGAAACAGGGTCATGAGCTGGGCTTAGTGCGTGAGACTTGAATTGGACCAATTCGACTAATTAGTGAAAATAGCACGGGTAGTCAGTTTTAGTTGAGAAATAGTCATATTTGTTAGGTTGATGAAAAATAACCATTATTTTGATGAAACATGGAAAGTTTCAGCATAATTTGCTGGATTATGGTACTCATGCGTATAAACATCTAGTATATTATGTTGGTACTCCAATACTCGGAAAGTTCAAGCATAATATGCTAGACATTGGAGCTCCCGCATATAAATTTCCACATATTATGGTAGAATTAAGGATGGGCATTCGGTACTTCAGTATGGTATCAAAAACTATGATTCGGTACTTCGGTATTTGACAAAATTAATTATGCACATAAAATATCATACTAAATTAGTTCGGTATAGTTTCAATAGCCAATTAAAACTGAAATATTTTTTTTGCATTAGTATAAAACGTTAAACATAGTTGCCACAACTATTTTTAACTTTTCATTTTTTTTGCCTAAAACCGTTTTCAACACCAATACTTGAAATAGGACCGTATTTGATTAGAAGTATAAATTTATCCCAGGATAAATTTATACGGCCAATCAAACTCGTTATAATTTTAATGCGATATCTTATCTCACCTTATCCCACGTACCAAACGACCCCTTAGGGAACAGTTTGCACTTTGCAAAACTTGAAATAGGTTGCTTTCTCATTTTAACTTACATTGACTGCAGGAATGAAACATATGAAGCCTAATATGAAAAATCTACATTTCGAAATAGCAATTAGAAAATTCTTAAAGCTTGAGATTATCAATGTGAGCACGTGATTTTTGCCTCACGAAAACTACTCCAAAATAAATCAAAAATAAAATAAATTTCTTTTACTGTGCAATTTATTGAATTCGCGTGGTGTTTGTTAAATATTTGTCTTATATCCGTAAATGTTTACTTTGTCATAATAAAATAAAAAATAAAATAAAATACATGTTGCATGCATATAGGATTTAATTATGCATTTAAAAGATAATTTAAATAAAATCACAAAGTGCATTCGTTCTATTTTTAAATATGTCACTGTGTGATTAATGTTTTGACTATGTGTTAAATAGTTGTTATAAAGTAATTAATATTTTGTGTAAGGTTAAAAATTGTTTTATAAATTTTATTAGGATTTTTTTTATAATTAAGAATAAATTTAGAAAAAATATATAAGTTGTAAAATGAAACTCGGACCTAGATTAAAATCCAGGCCCAAGTCAAGTTACCCCCCCACAACCCAATCCCAGGTCCGGTCCAATCCAAACAAGTCAAAACGACAGCGTTTGGTCGTAGTTTATCAGGGACCGTCGGATCAAATCCAACTAACGGTTGAGATCTCATCACCCTAACCCATAATCCTTACCCGATCCAATACCCGGTTCAACCCGTCCCCCCAAACTTAAGCCAAACGACATCGTTTGGTTAAGTGAATAGATCCTGGCCTTTCATTCTACTTGATCGGACAGTCAAGATTAATCCACCTTCCCCCTATATAAACCCCAAATCCTTACCCCGGCCCCCCTAACTAAACACCCCCCTCCTCTCACTATTCATCATCGTCCTCAACCAAACCCCTAACCCTAGCCGCCCTAGCATCCCACCGCCTGAAACCCGGCGGCAACAATGTCGCCGGTCACCAAAATAACACCCCAGAACCCCCTGAACATCCTCTATCCAGATATGTTATCCACTTGGTTCGAATCTCCCTGAAGGTTCTCGAATCTTCATTTGAAGATTCGAGCCAAACTCAGATCTAAACCAAACAGCCCTCAGTTAACACCATAGCATCCCCTAGCCAGCCTCGTTATGGATCTAGTGTTGTTTTGGTTCGAATCCCCTCAGAACTCTTCGAATCTTCTTTTGAAAGTTCGAATCAAAAAGAACTCACTCAGATCCCTTTCAAATTAACACCAAATCACCCCTAGGTTTCCCTCACCCTTGTGTCGTCTTTGGTTCCCTTCGAATCTACCCAGAAATGTCCGGATTTAAAATCCAAGATCTGAAACCCTAAATTTCCAATCTTAGAATCTTTTTCAAATTAAATAGAAGATTGAGGTTTAATCGACCTTAGTCGAAGTAGTTTCAGTGGAAAATACTTCGACTAAGGTCTGTTTGATTTCAAACAAAATCCGAATCCAAGTGGAGTTCTAGTCTGAATAAATTTGAAGGTTCAGAGGTACTTTTCTATTTCTTTTGTGTATTCTACGTGTATTTTTGTTTGTTTTAATAACCTGTTAATTTTTCATATTTTCGTTTGATTAATTCTGTCATTTTTGTCTCATACCCGTATGTCTGATCAAATAAATGAATTGTTTCTGTAGGCTATGTTTGTTCACAATGTGTGTAATCGACTCGATTAAATTCGTCGATTAGTTACATTATGAATTCCCGTTTCTGAAAATGCTGATTGAAATAGTCTGTTTCTATTTTTTAGACTGATTATTGACAAATGTTGTAAATAGTCAACTGATTAATACTCATCAATTAAATCATGTTTGTTTGCAAATCAGTAAATTCAAATGAATGTTGTGTATATATTGTTTTCTGAACAGGGCATTGTCAGTATATTGACAATGCTCCTGTGTTTGTTTGATTTTAGTCCAATGTTGAAATGCAGTTGAATTATTAGGCTGAATTCAGTATAATATTGTTGTGATGTTAGTTTTGAATTCAAGTTTCCAAAGGTTGGTTAAATGCAATTGTATTAGGAGGTTAATCCTAGGATTGGCTGTAGCTGCTTAAACAGCTCTTAAAATCTGTATTGGTAGATTCTGAATTTAAGGCAGTAATAACAGTAATTACAGTAGGATTTCTGGGGCATTTCTAGGACAGAACAGTAAGGGTAATGTGATAGTATAGTGGGTTGAAAGTGGAATGTTAATGGCTATAGTTTAATGAGATAATGGGAAACAAAGGGTAATGGGGCTGCTTAAAATCAGGATAAGATCACTTAAAGTATTCAAAAGCAGTTTTTAATGGAACTTTCTGATTTTAAAAGAAGAAGGTGGTCCAAGAAGCACTAAAAGGAAATAGGACAGACCTGTATAAGTACAGGGACTGGAAATTTGAAAAGGGTAGATTTTAAGAGGGAATTTGAAGAAGAAAAAATCTGATTTGAGAGGCAGTTTTTTCAGAGAGTTTTTTTAAGAGAGGCTGATTTTTAAGGCATTAAGATATATACACAGAAATATATATACATAGAGAGAAATCTGGATAGAAGAAGAGAAGAAGACAGAAACAGAAAAATCAGAAATAGGAATCCGAAAGAGGAAGAAACTGAAATCTGAAAAAATGTTATTCTTCTAGAATCTGTCCGTTGTTTGTTTTGTGGATATTGTTCAGTTTGAATCTGAAATCTTTCTCTCAAGTTTCTGAAACTGTTCATCTGGGTTAACGGGTCTTGTTCAGACTTACTGTATACTGTTACTCTGCTGAATTTGTTACTGCTGCTACTGCTGAAATCTTAACTCCTTCTTCCTTCATTGCCAGGTACATATCTTTTAAAACCTATGTTGTGAAGGGTTTCAACATGACAATAAATAAAGTTTGAATTGTAATACCATCTTCTATTCATTTGAGTTTTTTTAGTTAAAAAATTCAGCTTTGTTTCATGATTAAACAAGTAGTATATGTTGACAGGATGACTGTAAGTTAAATGTCATTTCTTGAAGTTTGTATAAGTGTTGTAATAAGGTTAATTTCTAAATTTTCATAAAAGGGAGATATAATTAAGTTGTTAAGGTAGGGAATATAGCATGAATGTTGGCCATTATTTAAATTTTTTTTTTTGGTGTTGTTAGCTAAGTAAAGAATAATATAGAAATATCAAGAAACTACACTAGTAACATCTATTGTTAAATAAGGTTAAGATGGTATTGGTGGTATTTGTTATATAAGATAATAGATGTGTGTATAACCATTGGCGAAAGGTGATATGATATAGCTTGTCACGATGTTTACGACATACAGTTAGGTTGCATGTAAGGCAATTTTATTGAATCGGCTTGTATAATAATTCCTTTCTTATCAACTTGATGCCTATCTACCCTCATAAATAAATTAACCAAATAATTAGGCCTATTAGATTAAAAGCAAGTATATGAGACGTACAAGCATAAATTGCAACACTTTATATCAATGGTAAGTAGAAATAGAATTTGCACTAAATAAAAATAATAAAAATTCTTCAAAAAAATATTTCTTCCTTTCATAAATCATTCTTGTTAGTTTCATATACAATTCATTTTTTGGCATATATATATGTTGTATTTGCTAAAAATAGTATTAATCATATTTTTATTCTTTTCTTTGAATCAGAATAGTGTGGATGAATATAATTTATACTCGGAAATTATAATCGACGGGCAATATTTAATAAATTGTGAATTCTTTTAAAATAATTTAAAGGCATCCCTTAAATGTGAATTTCGCAGGAATTTCATATAAAATGTGTAGATATAATAAACAATTTTGTGGAAAATCCATAATATTATTACAAAAATTTTGCGCAATTAGGGATGCGTTCGCGTACCCTGACTATATTTTTAAAAGCAAATTCGGATTATGCGTACGCGCAATTTCGAGCGAATATTTAATAAAAAGGATTCCTCCAAAATGTTAAAATAATTTCATATAGCCCGGGATGTGCAGCTCACCCTTTAAATATAAGGGTGGTGACGTTCTTAATTCTATGTTAAATCATGAACATATGAATTTGTAATAAAGGATATAATATGATCAATTATATTGTGTACCCGTATGCGTGACATGATCCCCGGTAATTATAAAAAGTATATAATACGAATATACGTACGCGTAATTCGTCCATATAATTGTAAACAATAAGTAAAAAGCGGTAGTAAAATCATGCAATAAAAACGTATTTAGTAAAATCAAGATAATTAAGCCAATAATAAAAACAGTTAAGCGACCGTGCTAGAACCACGGAATTCGGAAATGCCTAACACCTTCTTCCGGATTAACAGAATTCCTTACTCAGGATTTCTGGTTCGCAGAATAATAAACAGAGTCATATTCTCCTCGATTCAGGGATTAAAACCGGTGACTTGGGACGCCTTAAAATTCCCAGGTGGCGACTCTGAAATAATTAAATAAATCCCGTTTCGACTGTCCTTAAATTGGAGAAAACTCCCCACGCGCCCCGCGGGTGCGGTAAAAAGGAGGTGCGACAGCTCTGGCGACTCTGCTGGGGATTTGTTGGTACTGTAACCCAGAACCACTGGTTCAGGGTTTAAAGAATTCGAGCTTAAAATAACTGCGATAATTGGCTTTATTTACTATATGATTTTCAACTGTTTATATGCTTAACATGCTAAAAAAAAATTTACTGCTTTAATATTATTTGAATTGTGAATATATACAACTGCTACGAAACCCTTCTTCTTTCTGAGTCTTCTGAATTTATGGTGTACTCGTGCATGTGGCCCACCTTTCTGTTAAAGTCATACCAAATAAGACGGAGTTGGGACAAGTAACTAGGCCGGGTAGACTTTCGTGCTCCCGGTACGTTGCCCCCACTTCGGCTCGAACTGTCCGTTTGGGTAAGCCAGGTTTTAGAGCAATCAACCTCAGGTTTTACACTTAGAATAACTCAGCCATGTACCGGATCCCTAGTAGGAACGTCTATTTGCATCATGTACATTTGGACTTGGAGACTCAACACAGGGGTTGGGTCTGTCTAGGACAGGTGAACCCAAAACAAAAAGACCATCCTAATGCATCCTACTTGCTACTTGTGCATTCATTTGCCTCGAACATGCTTGTTGACCATCTTAAATGAAATCATGGTGAGAACCAAGGAATAAAATGGGTTGTTTTTTTTAAAAAAAAATCCAAAAAATAGTTTTAAATCTTGAAATAAAGGTTTTAATAAATAAAAATTTTGAAAATGATTTTTTTTTCTTTTCATTTTTTGGTGTAAATTTTCAAAATGAGTTTTGACTTTATTCAAATTAAATTTCAGATACAAAATGAGCACCACACAAAGCCCCTCATCCACGAGTACAGACGAGTTTCTGTTTCAGCTTCAAATATGGTGGTATGAATTAGGCGAAGATGGTCAAAAATGGGTCGTCAAGCATTTGGGAAATCTCACGGATATTATGAAAGTTGAACCCCGTGATGATCTGATTGTGGCGTTAGTAACCTTTTGGGACCCTGTTCACAATGTCTTTCGTTTCTCTGACTTCGAGCTTACTCCTACATTAGAGGAGATAGCTGGATATGCTGGTTTTGACGGAAGTTTAAGAAATCAAAGCCTGATATTCACAAAGGCTCCCTCGGTACATCGATTCTTCGGTCTTCTGAACATCAGCAGTCAAATCAGGAAAAGCAATGTCATCAATGGATGTTGTTCCTTCAACTTTTTGTATTCAAGGTTCGGAAAGTCAGATGGGTTCGAAATTCATGAGAAAGGCCTTACTAACAAGCAAAACAAAGACACTTGGCAGATTCACCGTCGCTTTGCCTTCATGGTGGCTTTTCTAGGAATCATGATCTTCCCAAACAAAGAGCGAACAATTGATATTCGCACCGCGAAAGTTGTGCAAATCCTCACCACCAAAGAAAATCACACCCTTGTCCCCATCATTCTCTCAGACATTTATCGGGCTTTGACTTTATGTAAATCAGGAGCAAAAGTCTTCGAAGGATGCAAAATTTTGTTGCAAATGTGGGTGATTGAACATCTCCAACAACAGCCCAAGATCATACAGTATGGGTCAAACAATGATAATTGCATCGAGAGTTATGAGGAAAGAATAAAAAATTATCAGGCTCCAGAAGGGATAGAAGCATGGGTATCTCATCTAAAGGCTTTAACGGCAAATCAGATTGAATGGACTTTGGGATGGCTCCCGATGAGGGAAGTGATACACATGTCAACCTCAAATAGTTATCTGCTACTATTGGGATTGAGAAGCATCCAGCCGTATGCGCCACTAAGAGTCCTAAGACAACTAGGGAGATATCAAGTAGTTCCTGATGATGAAGATTTGAGTATGCAAGTAATCGAATTACACCCAGAAGCCACTATTCCCGAGGCTCTACTTCAGCAGATGTGGAATGGATGTCGATACTTGAAAAGTGATACTCAAGTCCCAGACACTACAAAGGGTGAGATAAATCCTGGATATGCAAGGTGGTTTGAAAAACGGTCTCGCGTGGATGATGTACCAGAGCCTGAGCTAAGAAGGCCAACAAAAAGACCCCATGTTCAAAACTTCAATGATAAAATCCAAGAGCGGTTGATCTGGGGAGAAAAGGAAAAAGGGTACAAAGCAACTATCCATGCCCTAAAAGAAAATCTGAGAAGCCTCAGTTTGGAGAAAGATTTGCAAGCACAAGAAGCCGAAGGCGAGAAGAAGAGTCTAGCTTGTGAGAATGAAAATCTTCATGCTCGATTCCAAAAAATGAAAAGAGTTTCTGAGACACCAAAGAGGAGCTGGAAGGATCAAAAAACCATCGCCAATCTTTTTGAAAGAATGCAAGATTATGATTCCATTCTTGCGGAAAACAAAAGGGCGTTGAGCAAAGCAAAAGAAAAAATCCAACAATTAAACGAAGAGGCCAGATCTAATAAGGAACGCCAAGTAAGGCAATCCGAAGAAGTCAGGGCACAATTCAAGAAGGAAAAAGACCATTGGATACGATCAGAAGACCAGCTTCGTACACAACTAGAAGAGGCAAGAAGATGCAACAGGGAACATCAACAAGCAGACATCGACAGGGAAAGAGCGCATGCAAGATTAGAGCAGGCCAGACTACGAGCTCTATTAGAGTCAGCTCTAGATCGTGAAAACCGTGTAAGAGATATAGCCACCACTCGCCAGCAGCAATTGCAGAACCAAGACCAACGTCTCCAAGATTTCAGGGCACAAATCCACGACCTGGCGGTCTACACTTCTCAAAGTTACGTTAACTGCCAAGGAATGGATTATGAAAGGTTTACAGAACATGCACCCACTTTTGCCCGTCGTCTAGCAATGGAGTTGGAAAGGATGTATCGTACGCTGGGAGGTCATCCAGGTCAAGCCCCACATTGAGCAAATAATCTAATAATTTACAACACAAGTGGAAAGTGGGGCACGTTGTGAGATGTTAAGAATTGTATCTTTTATTTTGATTTAAGTGTGTGTGTTTCAAGCCATTTTCTTACAAAGTTTTTAAATATAATGTCTGTTCATCTTTGTATAATGAATAAAAATGTTTGCCTCATGTCCGAACTACGCAAGGTCTGATTCATACGGGGGCATGATACGTAGGCAATCTTTATAAGATTCGACCACCACAATAAGGAATATAATAAATAAAATAAAAGTGAGTAACAATAAAAATTTCAAGAAAGCTGGGACGACACAAGCGGCCGAGCAAATGCATAATAGAAAGGGGATATTTGTCTAGGAGCATTGCATCTCAACGTGTAATTATATATGTGTTAAACTCTCAAAACTAACAAGTTTGTTCATTTCCAGAATTCAAGCAGTTAGTTTCTCTAAAGAGTATACTGGCATATTATCATTATCACACGAGATCAAAAGGACCAATACCCGAAAGTATGTCTATCCCAGATGTTGACACAGGTATTGAGCTAGAGGAGATGGATGTCGGGAAAATGAAAGAAGAGATGTTTAAACTCAAGCAGCAAATGGCTGAGATGTACCAAGCCTGGTCTACAGGACAGTTACCCCCGTCTTACCCAACTAACCCTGCTCCATCAATGACCCAAACTCAGGATAATATTACCACTGAATTATCCCCAAATTTCCCCATTTACCAGCACTACCGAGGCACCACCTCTCAGACACCGCAGTCTCCACCTCCGAAACCAGTTCCATATTTTCCTCCACCTATGACTCCTGTTTTCGTAGCACCTCCCCCGGCTACATTCCACAAATCTCCTAGTGAGCCTACATTCCAGGCCCAGGACAACCAATATTACCCCCCGGAGCCCACCCTCAAAGCCTCCGAAATCCATTCAACTGCTCCTCGTTTTGATCTCCCAACCGAAATTGACAAGCCAGCCAAAAATGCTGAACAAGAAGAGATGTTCAGGAAGGTCAAGAGTCTAGAACAATCGTTCAGAGACATGCGAGGATTAGGTGGGCAAGTCAGTGTAGCATACAAAGATTTGTGCTTATTCCCCAATGTACAATTACCAGTTGGCTTCAAGATGCCCAAATTTGACCTATACAACGGGCACGGCGACCCAGTAGCCCACTTAAGGGGTTTCTGTGGAAAGATGCGAGGAGTTCGGGGAAAGGATGAATTATTGATGGCTTACTTCAGTCAAAGTTTAAGCGGATCAGCTTTGGAGTGGTATACACGCCAGGACCATGGGAGATGGTACACCTGGGATGACCTGGCACAGGCATTCGCATACCATTTCCAATACAATCTGGAAATCATCCCAGATCGACTATCTTTGACAAAATTTGAGAAGAAACACAATGAAAGTTTCAGAGAGTATGGTTTCCGGTGGAGAGAACAGGCAGCAAGAGTGGATCCTCCTATGAAGGAGAGTGAAATGGTAGACTACTTCCTCCAAGCCTTGGAACCGACTTACTATGCCCATTTGGTTTCAGCGGTGGGGAAATCATTCAACGAAGTGGTGAAGATGGGAGGTATGGTGGAAGAAGGCCTCAAGACAAATAAAATCATGAGCTATTCAGCGATTAAGGCGACTACTCAAGCTATTCAAGGCGGGGTAGGAGGAATCGGAAGAAAGAAGAGGGAGGAAGCAGCGGTAGTTGATTCAGGAATTTGGTCAGGACACAAAGGTTCACCGCCTTACTATAATCAACAACGACCTCGCCAATCAACTTACCACCACGATTCATCCCAACACTATTATCACCCTTCAGAGCCTCATTTTTCCATTAACCATGCTCAAGCATACAATCAGCCACCTGTTCACGCCAATTGGTGTGCTCCTGCCATACCAAGTACTTACCCACGAGCCTATCCCGGACCAGGTTTCAGGCCTAGGCCAACATTCAGGGGAGAAAGGGAACAAAAAAAGAAAACTTACACTCCATTGGGAGAGTCTTACACTAGTCTGTTCCACAGGCTGAGACAGCTAGACATGCTAAGACCAATACAATCCAAGCTACCCAATCCTCCTCCAAAGAATCTGGATTACACCATTAGCTGTGAGTATTGCTCCGGTGCACCAGGCCATGATACGGAGAAATGCTGGCATTTGAAAAATGCAATACAAGAGCTGATTGATACTAATAAAATCGAGGTTCAAACCCCCGAAGCTCCCAATATCAATAGAAATCCAATGCCAGCCCATCAAGAGGCCAATATGATAGAAATCATACAAGCTGATGGGGAGACAAAGAAGCCGTCACAAACTGTCATGATGATCAAGTCTCATGAAGCCAAGCCAGATAAGCAGTTAACAGAGGAGAAGCCGGTACCTAAGCAGAACAGAAATGGTGATGAACCATCTATGATAGTCGAGGAGGGATCATCGAGCAAAGTTGCCACAAAACAAGAAAGGCCGAAAGTGATAGTACCAGGGGTTGCTAACAAACCCATTGTATTCGTGGAAGGAGCCCGTACAGATCGGGTTATTATCACACCTGTAACCCAGCTGCCAGTCATCAACAACAAAGCCATCCCATGGAACTATGAACGGGTGACTGTAATGTACAAGGGAAAAGAAGTCAAGGAAGAAGTGTGTGAGGTGCAAGGCTTGACTCGTTCGGGAAGATGTTTTACGCCCGAAGAGTTAAGAAAAACTAAAAATAATCCAACACCAATAAAGAGAGCTGTGACGGAAGAAGAGGCGGAAGAGTTTTTAAGAAAAATGAAACTCCATGATTATTCTGTTGTGGATCAATTGAAGAAGACGCCCGCTCAAATTTCATTGTTGTCATTACTGATCCATTCAGAGGAGCACCGTCTGGCTTTGATGAAAATCCTGAATGAGGCTCATGTTCCTGAAAAAATCTCTGTAAATCATTTGGGAAGAATAGCCAACAGAATCTTTGAGACAAACAGAATTACATTTGCTGATGATGAATTGCCTGTGGAAGGTACCGAGCACAACAGAGCTCTTTACCTCACCGTGAAATGTGAAAACTCCGTAGTAACCCGGGTATTGGTTGACAATGGGTCAAGTGCAAACATCTGCCCTCTCTCCACTTTAAGCAAATTAAAAATTAAAGAGGAGAGGATCCAGAAGAATAGTATCTGCGTACGGGGGTTTGACGGTGGAAGCAGAGATTCATTTGGCGACATAGTGTTGGAACTAACAATAGGGCCAGTTGAATTCACAATGGAATTTCAAGTGTTGGACATAACTGTTTCTTACAACTTGTTGTTGGGTCGACCATGGATCCATGCTGCTAAAGCAGTCCCGTCAACACTACATCAGGCTGTCAAGTTTGAATGGGATCATCAAGAAATAGTTGTGCATGGGGAAGAAAGTTTAAATGCTCGCAGCAGTGCCATTGTACCGGTCGAGGGAATAGAAAATGACCAGGGACCATGGGTATACCAAGTGTCCGATACAGTGTCAGTAGAGAAAATTCCAGAAGGGAAGTACCTTCCGAATCCAAAGATAACCTCTGCGTCAGTCATGGTAGCCTATGCAATGTTAAAAAATGGTTTTATACCCAGCAAAGGTCTAGGCTCATCTTTGCAAGGAATTATACAACCAGTATCTCTCCCCGAGAACTGGGGAACATTTGGTTTGGGATTTATACCCACTATCACTGATGTGGAAAAGGCCAGAAAGCTGAAACACAAGGCATGGGATCTTCCAAAACCAGTCCCACCTCTATCAAAGTCTTTTGTCAAGACTGGTGCTAAAAATCGCCCGATAACAACAATTCCTAAATCCCGGGTCAATCCTGAGGAGGAATTGATTGAAAGATTTGGGAAATTGTTTGATGATGTGAATATGTTGGAAAGCGGAGAAGGGTGTAGCAACGCAGAAGTTCAATTCATTGGGCCAGAAACAAAGCTTAATAATTGGAAAGCCACTCCTCTCCCCATTCGAAAGGAGTCTTGGTAGTTTATTTTGATTTTCTTTCAGTTTGTTTGGGTTACCTCAGGGTTGTAATCCCAATGCTTATCTTACAGTTTGTTTGAAGTGTGCAAACCTTGTTATCTTTCATCATCCAATAAAATACAGTTTCCTTTTTCATTATCATTCCTGATAGTTTTCTTTTTCCATTTCTTCTTTTTTCTGTACAGTTCTTTTTACGCTGGCTCTAGTGATATGGCATGCATGAGGAATCCTCAGCCCAGTCTTAAAAATCAATCTGGTTCCGAAGTAATAATTCAAGAAATATATTGTGATTATGAATCAGAATATGATGAAGATGAGGTTTTTGAAGAGATTAGTAAAGAGTTAATTCACTTTGAGGAAAAAATCAAACCTAACTTGAGTGATACCGAGGACATCAATATAGGGGACATGAGTAATATCCGAGAAACTAAAATAAGTGTCCATCTCGAACCAAAGATCCGAGAAGAGTTAATTAAAACACTCATAGAATTCAAAGATGTTTTTGCATGGTCATATGACGACATGCCGGGCCTGAGCACCGATTTAGTGGTTCACAAATTGCCCTCCGATCCAACGGTGCCTCCTGTCAAGCAGACACTGAGAAAATTCAAGCCTGATATGAGTGTGAGAACTAAAGAAGAAATCACCAAACAGTTGGAAGCAAAGGTCATTCGAGTCACTCGATATCCTGTTTGGTTAGCTAATATCGTTCATGTGCCAAAGAAAGATGGCAAAATTAGAGTATGCGTCGACTACCGCAATCTCAACAAAGCAAGTCCGAAGGATAATTTCCCATTACCCAATATCCATATTTCGATTGATAATTGTGCCAAGCATGATATAGGATCTTTCGTGGATTGTTATGCCGGGTATCATCAAATTCTAATGGATGAAGAAGATGCAGAAAAGACGGCATTCATCACACCATGGGGAACTTATTGCTACCGGGTAATGCCATTCGGTTTGAAGAACGCCGGAGCAACCTACATGAGAGCGATGACCACAGTGTTTCATGATATGATACACAAGGAGATTGAGGTATACGTGGACGATGTGATCATAAAATCAAAGCATCAGGCCGACCACGTTGGGGATTTGAGGAAGTTCTTCTTAAGACTTCGCAGGTACAACCTCAAGCTTAACCCTGCCAAATGCGCATTTGGAGTTCCATCTGGAAAGTTGCTGGGATTCATAGTCAGTCGGCGAGGCATCGAGCTAGACCCATCAAAAATCAAAGCCATCCAAGAATTGCCACCTCCAAGGAACAAAACTGAAGTAATGAGTTTGTTGGGAAGGTTAAATTACATCAGCAGGTTTATTGCTCAGCTCACAACAACCTGTGAGCCAATTTTCAAATTGTTGAAAAAGGATGCTGCGGTCGAATGGACCGATGAGTGTCAATAGGCGTTTGATAAGATAAAAGGATACCTGTCAAACCCACCCGTGTTGGTCCCGCCAGAGCCAGGAAGACCTCTGATTCTTTACTTGACGGTCTTGGAAAATTCATTTGGTTGTGTATTGGGGCAACATGACCTCACCGGCAGAAAAGAACAGGCCATCTACTACCTTAGCAAAAAGTTCACAGCTTATGAGGTTAAGTATACTCATCTGGAAAAGACATGTTGCGCCCTAACATGGGTGGCTCAGAAGTTGAAACACTATTTGTCGTCCTACACTACTTACCTCATTTCGCGTTTGGATCCATTGAAATATATTTTTCAAAAGCCTATGCCAACGGGAAGACTTGCAAAGTGGCAAATTTTGCTCACAGAGTTTGACATCATCTATGTGACTCGGACTATAATGAAAGCCCAAGCACTGGCCGATCATTTAGCCGAAAACCCGGTCGATGAGGAATACGAGCCGTTGAAAACCTATTTTCCTGATGAAGAAATAATGCATATCGACGAGGTGGAGCGAATTGAAAAACCTGGCTGGAAACTTTTCTTTGATGGAGCCGCTAACATGAAAGGAGTCGGGATAGGAGCTGTAATCATCTCTGAAACAGGGCATCACTATCCTGTTACGGCTCAACTGCGATTTTATTGCACCAATAATATGGCTGAATATGAAGCTTGTATTATGGGTTTAAGGCTAGCCGCAGACATGGGTATCCAAGAAATCTTAGTCATGGGAGATTCGGATCTTCTGGTACATCAAATTCAAGGAGAATGGGAAACCCGAGACTTAAAGCTCATACCATACCGACAATGTCTACATGATCTTTGTCAGCGGTTTCAATCAGTGGAATTCCGGCATATTCCAAGGATTCATAATGAGGTTGCCGATGCATTGGCTACTTTGGCATCAATGTTGCACCATCCAGACAAAGCTTATGTGGATCCACTACATATTCGAGTCCACGATCAGCACGCTTATTGCAATATGGTTGAAGAAGAATTTGATGGTGAACCATGGTTCCACGACATCAAGGAGTATATCAGGATGGGGATATATCCCGCACAAGCCACAGGAGATCAAAAGAGGACCATTAGGCGATTAGCAAATGGATTCTTCTTAAGCGGAGGAGTTTTGTATAAAAGAACACCAGATCTTGGATTATTAAGATGCATAGATGCCAGACAAGCTACAGCTGTCATGTCTGAAGTACATTCAGGAGTTTGCGGACCCCACATGAGTGGATATGTGTTGGCAAAGAAAATCCTCCGAGCTGGTTACTATTGGCTTACCATGGAGCGAGATTGTATCAGTTTTGTGCGCAAGTGTCATCAATGCCAGATACACGGAGATTTGATTCATTCTCCACCATCCGAGTTGCACACAATGTCGGCACCATGGCCCTTCGTTGCCTGGGGCATGGATGTGATTGGACCAATTGAGCCGGCAGCATCCAATGGGCACAGGTTCATTCTGGTAGCTATTGATTATTTTACCAAATGGGTTGAGGCCAAGACATTCAAATCAGTGACCAAGAAAGCTGTGGTCGATTTTGTCCACTCAAATATCATATGTCGATTCGGAATCCCAAAGGTGATCATCACAGATAACGGTGCTAATCTTAACAGCAACTTAATGAAGGAAGTATGTCAACAGTTTAAGATTACACATCGCAACTCTACCCCATATCGGCCCAAGGCGAATGGAGCAGTCGAGGCAGCCAACAAAAACATAAAGAAGATACTTCGGAAAATGGTAGAAGGTTCAAGACAATGGCACGAAAAACTACCATTTGCGTTATTGGGATATCGCACTACTGTTCGCACTTCAGTAGGAGCAACTTCTTATTTGTTGGTATATGGCACTGAAGCAATAATTCCTGCAGAAGTTGAGATTCCTTCCCTTCGGATCATCGCCGAAGCAAAGATTGATGATGATGAATGGGTCAAAACCCATCTAGAACAGTTAAACTTGATTGATGAAAAACGATTGGCCGCAGTATGTCATGGTCAATTATATCAAAGAAGAATAGCAAGAGCATACAATAAAAAGGTGCGTCCACGGAAGTTCGAAGTGGGTCAACATGTGCTGAAACGTATTCTTCCACATCAGGTTGAGGCAAAAAGGCAAATTTGCCCCGAATTGGCAAGGACCATTCATTGTGACCAGAGTATTATCGAATGGTGCACTATGCTTAACAGATATTGAAGGCAAATGCATAGACATGGCGATCAATTCTGACGCGGTAAAGAGATATTATGCATAACTTTTTGAATGTTTGTATTTAGCATTATTTCGAAGATTGGAATGACAAAGGCAATTTATTCTGCTATCCAAACACTATACCCTTTGTTTCCCTTCGAGCCATATTTGTTTCTTTCTTACCCTCTCTTGGAATCAATGAAAATCAAATATGAAATAAAAAAAAGAATAGAAAATCACTATTATTTAGTGAACTACGTTTGACCTGATTCCTCAAAGAAGGATACGTAGGCACCTCACGGCTCGGTCATAGGGTTCACAATATACATAATGTGCACAAAAAGAAACATCAAGCGACCCCAATCAAGAAACTGGGGCAAAAACTGTATTGGAAATAAGAAAAAGATTCCAAGAGTTGTAATTTTAAACACATACCAAAACTGTTTAGCTTTTGATACCTTTCCATTTCCAACCACACACCAAAAAGACCTTTCGATCAATCTTAGAAAAATGCTGAGACAAGCAAATGAAGATGATTCATAACACTCTGGTACAAACAAGAAAAGAAAGTAAAATGAGAGAGTCTTATAGGTGAAAACCCACACGGGCACCATAAGATGACGAAAGTTGAGAGAAAGTAAAATGAGAGAGTCTTATTGGTGAAAACCTTCGCAGGCACCATAAGGCGAAAAGGAATAAGGAAGGTTTGTCGGTGAAAACTCTTTGAGATATTACAAGTCAAACATATATGTAAAATGAGAAATGAAGTTGGGTTATGGAAATTTTGGGGAAAACAAAAATGAGACAATTGAAAGGAGATTGATTAAAAGACTGGGTTAATTAATCCAAATTGCATACCATGATCATTGGCGCCAGTGACTCCAATCAGATAAGTCCTTTATTCCTTCGTCAACGATCATCCAAATTTGGATTTTTCTTTTTCATTCTATAATTGTCGAAATCAGCGTGTTTCGTCACTAATAAATCTTACTTTTCTAAAGCTTTGAGATAAGTTTTATTCCAAACAAATAAGAAGGAATGTCAAGGTATACTACCAAGATTCAAGGTTACATGATGCAAAATACGGCCAGGAAAGGCGGGAGATAAAAATAATAAGATATGGGTGTAAGAAAAATGGAATCAAAAGCGGATCAGCAATGTCAGGAGAACATATGATTACGGTTAAAAAGTTTGAAGGAAAACATACAGAGGGGAATCCTATAGTTAAGGATCAATTACAAGGACAAACAGTCTTTCAACCATTTCAAGGCAACAAAACAAGACAGAGAAGCCCCACCGTCGGCGAGAATGCCCAGTTAACCCTCCTGTTTTTTTTAAAAAACTAACAAAGTTTTATTTGATTTTAAAACAGGGGCAAAAACAACATTTGTGTTAGGAAAAACCCTATGAGAAGAATTAAAGAAGTCAGGCGTCCACATGGAGAATGAGGACAAAGAAAAGAAGCAGTCAGGCGTCCACCTGAAAAATAAGGACAAAGAAAAGAAGAAGTCAGGCGTCCACCTGGAGAATGAGGACAAAGAATTAAAGAAGTCAGGCATCCACCTGGAGAATGAGGACAAAGAAATTAAGAAGAAGTCAGGCGTCCACCTGGAGAATGAGGACAAAGAATTAAAGAAGTCAGGCGTCCACCTGGAGAATGAGGACAAAGAAATTAAGAAGAAGTCAGGCGTCCACCTGGAGAATGAGGACAAAGAAAAGAAGAAATCAGGCGTCCACCTGGAGAATGAGGATGAAGAAGTTAAAAAGAAATCAGGCGTCCACCTGGAGAATGAGGATGAAGAATTAAAGAAGTCAGGCGTCCACCTGGAGAATGAGGATAAGAATTAAAGAAGTCAGGCGTCCACCTGGAGAATGAGGATGAGAATTAAAGAAGTCAGGCGTCCACCTGGAGAATGAGGATGAAGAATTAAAGAAGGAATCAGGCGTCCACCTGGAGAACGAGGATAAGAATTAAAGAAATCAGGCGTCCACCTGAAGAATAAGGACAAAGAAAAGAAGAAGTCAGGCGTCCACCTGGAGAATGAGGACAAAGAATTAAAGAAGTCAGGCGTCCACCTGGAGAATGAGGACAAAGAAATTAAGAAGAAGTCAGGCGTCCACCTGGAGAATGAGGACAAAGAAAAGAAGAAATCAGGCGTCCACCTGGAGAATGAGGATGAGAATTAAAGAAATCAGGCGTCCACCTGGAGAATAAGGATGAAGAAGTTAAAAAGAAATCAGGCGTCCACCTGGAGAATGAGGATGAAAGTTAAAAAAGAAGTCAGGAGTCCACCTGGAGAATGAGGATGAGAATTAAAGAAGTCAGGCGTCCACCTGGAGAATGAGGATGAAGAATTAAAGAAGGAATCAGGCGTCCACCTGGAGAACGAGGATAAGAATTAAAGAAATCAGGCGTCCACCTGAAGAATAAGGACAAAGAAAAGAAGAAGTCAGGCGTCCACCTGGAGAATGAGGACAAAGAATTAAAGAAGTCAGGCGTCCACCTGGAGAATGAGGACAAAGAAATTAAGAAGAAGTCAGGCGTCCACCTGGAGAATGAGGACAAAGAAAAGAAGAAATCAGGCGTCCACCTGGAGAATGAGGATGAGAATTAAAGAAATCAGGCGTCCACCTGGAGAATAAGGATGAAGAAGTTAAAAAGAAATCAGGCGTCCACCTGGAGAATGAGGATGAAAGTTAAAAAAGAAGTCAGGAGTCCACCTGGAGAATGAGGATAAGAATTAAAGAAGTCAGGCGTCCACCTGGAGAATGATGATGAGAATTAAAGAAGTCAGGCGTCCACCTGGAGAATGAGGATGAAGAATTAAAGAAGGAATCAGGCGTCCACCTGGAGAACGAGGATGAGAATTAAAGAAGTCAGGCGTCCACCTGGAGAATGAGGATGAGAATTGAAGAAATCAGGCGTCCACCTGGAGAATGAGGACAAAGAATTAAAGAAATCAGGCGTCCACCTGGAAAATGAGGATGAAGAAGTTAAAAAGAAATCAGGCGTCCACCTGGAGAATGAGGATGAAAGTTAAAAAAGAAGTCAGGCGTCCACCTGGAGAATGAGGATAAGAATTAAAGAAGTCAGGCGTCCACCTGGAGAATGAGGATGAGAATTTAAGAAGTCAGGCGTCCACCTGGAGAATGAGGATGAAGAATTAAAGAAGGAATCAGGCGTCCACCTGGAGAACGAGGATGAGAATTAAAGAAATCAGGCGTCCACCTGGAGAATGAGGATGAAGAAATTAAGAAGAAATCAGGCGTCCACCTGGAGAATGAAGATGAAGAATTAAGAAGAAATCAGGCGTCCACCTGGAGAATGAGGATGGAGAAATTAAAGAAGTCAGGCACCCACCTGGAGAACAAGGGAATACAATTGAAGTATTGAAGTCAAAAGCTCGCTCATATGAGAAAGGAGCACACTTAGAATCAATAAAGCAGAGTAATCCAACTAAGTCCCCAGCAGGAAACGACAAGAGTCCCAAACAGATGAAGAAAATACGGGACACAATGAAAAGGAATACGGAATAAGCCAAACGCCCAAGAGTCACCAAGATATCAAGACAACAAGAAACGCAAGGGCATGATCTAGATAAGATTTTATAATTCATGTACCATAGTCTAGTTTAGCTTTTTGTATTACCTTTGAAGTAAGGTGTAATAAGGAGGTCAGCAAGCAGTAAAAACAGCACGAAGCAGCAGTAACATCACAGTCCCACGGTAGTCCCAGCTACCCAAAACTTCCCGAACTACATTGACCTGATTCCTTTATAGCCAAGGATATGTAGGAAACCTTTGAAGCAGAGGTTCGGTCAAATCTTTCAAAAAATGCTTCCCACGGAGTATTTGAACGGGCAAAAATCGCTCGTATCCGCTCACTTTATCTTTGCACGAAAACTCTTCGAGTTTCCGCACAAAGAGGGGCAGCTGTGAGGACGTGATTTTTGCCTCACGAAAACTACTCCAAAATAAATCAAAAATAAAATAAATTTCTTTTACTGTGCAATTTATTGAATTCGCGTGGTGTTTGTTAAATATTTGTCTTATATCCGTAAATGTTTACTTTGTCATAATAAAATAAAAAATAAAATAAAATACATGTTGCATGCATATAGGATTTAATTATGCATTTAAAAGATAATTTAAATAAAATCACAAAAAATATGCATTCGTTCTATTTTTAAATATGTCACTGTGTGATTAATGTTTTGACTATGTGTTAAATAGTTGTTATAAAGTAATTAATATTTTGTGTAAGGTTAAAAATTGTTTTATAAATTTTATTAGGATTTTTTTTTATAATTAAGAATAAATTTAGAAAAAATATATAAGTTGTAAAATGAAACTCGGACCTAGATTAAAATCCAGGCCCAAGTCAAGTTACCCCCCCACAGCCCAATCCAAACAGCCCAGGTCCGGTCCAATCCAAACAAGTCAAAACGACAGCGTTTGGTCGTAGTTTATCAGGGACCGTTGGATCAAATCCAACCAACGGTTGAGATCTCATCACCCTAACCCATAATCCTTACCCGATCCAATACCCGGTTCAACCCGTCCCCCCAAACTTAAGCCAAACGACATCGTTTGGTTAAGTGAATAGATCCTGGCCTTTCATTCTACTTGATCGGACGGTCAAGATTAATCCACCTTCCCCCTATATAAACCCCAAATCCTTACCCCGGCCCCCCTAACTAAACACCCCCTCCTCTCACTATTCATCATCGTCCTCAACCAAACCCCTAACCCTAGCCGCCCTAGCATCCCACCGCCTGAAACCCGGCGGCAACAACGCCGCCGGTCACCAAAATAACACCCCAGAACCCCCTGAACATCCTCTATCCAGATATGTTAGCCACTTGGCTCGAATCTCCCTGAAGGTTCTCGAATCTTCATTTGAAGATTCGAGCCAAACTCATATCTAAACCAAACAGCCCTCAGTTAACACCATAGCATCCCCTAGCCAGCCTCGTTATGGATCTAGTGTTGTTTTGGTTCGAATCCCCTCAGAACTCTTCGAATCTTCTTTTGAAGGTTCGAATCAAAAAGAACTCACTCAGATCCCTTTCAAATTAACACCAAATCACCCCTAGGTTTCCCTCACCCTTGTGTCGTCTTTGGTTCCCTTCGAATCTACCCAGAAATGTCCGGATTTAAAATCCAAGATCTGAAACCCTAAATTTCCAATCTTGGAATCTTTTTCAAATTAAATAGAAGATTGAGGTTTAATCGACCTTAGTCGAAGTAGTTTCAGTGGAAAATACTTCGACTAAGGTCTGTTTGATTTCAAACAAAATCCGAATCCAAGTGGAGTTCTAGTCTGAATAAATTTGAAGGTTCAGAGGTACTTTTCTATTTCTTTTGTGTATTCTACGTGTATTTTTGTTTGTTTTAATAACTTGTTAATTTTTCATATTTTTGTTTGATTAATTCTTTCATTTTTGTCTCATACCCGTATGTCTGATCAAATAAATGAATTGTTTCTGTAGGCTATGTTTGTTCACAATGTGTGTAATCGACTCGATTAAATTCGTCGATTAGTTACATTATGAATTCCCGTTTCTGAAAATGCTGATTGAAATAATCTGTTTCTATTTTTTAGACTGATTATTGAAAAATGTTGTAAATAGTCAACTGATTAATACTCGTCAATTGAATCATGTTTGTTTGCAAATCAGTAAATTCAAATGAATGTTGTGTATATATTGTTTTCTGAACAGGGCATTGTCAGTATATTGACAATGCTCCTGTGTTTGTTTGATTTTAGTCCAATGTTGAAATTGTAAGCACGTGATTTTTGCCCTATATGAGAATTACTCCCAAAAATCCAAAAATAAAATGATTTTTCTTTGGTGTGCAATTTTGTGATATTTTGAATAATTATTTGTATTTGTTTGTGCGTGTTTATTTGATAAATTAATAAAAAATACAAAAATATGTCGCATTTTGCATGTAGGATTTAATTCTATAGTTGTTAGTAATTAAATTTGTTTTACAAAAATTAAAAAATTACAAAAATAAGCATCGTTTGCATTTTTAGCATTTAATGTCCAAATATACAATTTTATGCTTAATTAATACTTAATTGTGCGTTAATTGTTATTGGGAGTTAATTTGCGCTTTTATAACTTAATTTAGTTCTTAATAATAGTTTAAGTATTTTTATAATTTAGTTTTAGATAAATAAAAGAAGAAAAAAGAGCGAAAATATAAAGAAAGTCGGAATTGGGCCTTTTCTTCAATTTCAAGCCACAGGCCCAAATAATGGCCCAATCTTCCCTACGACCCAGTCCATTTCGAACTGGGTCAACCCGGTCCATAACCCAACACCCTATAATCTTGCATTTTAAAAAAAAAAACAAAGAAAAACAAAAATAAAAAAAAATTTAGAAAACCCTAAGAAATGCCTAACTCACCCCCCCCCCCCCCCTTTTCTATCTTTCTTCTTCTTCTTCTTCCTTAAGCAAAGCTCCATCAATGGCTACTTCACCATCTCCACTACAACCACCCCTTCACCACATAACCATGGTTGCCTTCAAGCTTCACCATTGTCGTTTTTGTTTTTGCGCCATGGCTGCCCGCGTTTGCTTTCATCTTCTTCGTCGAGCTCAAGCTTGAGCTCGACATCCATGGACGACCACTGTTTCTCTAGCAGCCATGGCTGCGTTCCTCGTCATCGAACCCCAGCCAGCGCGACCATAGTCACGAGCTCCGACCACAGTCGCGAACACCAACGGCGAACAAACAACCTGCCTGCGCCACGCCGCTACTATCGCGGCTTCTTCTTCAACTCCTTTTGCTCGCCGCAGCTGCTTCCTCCTCGCGTCCGAGCTGCTGCTGCGTCCATTTCAAATCTCCGATGTCCAGCAGTAGCGGATGCTACTGCTTCAGTCCATATCGAGCTCGCAAACCTCGATGGCTATGGCTTCTTCATCATCAGTTGCTTCCGTTTCGTCTTCATCATTCAGTCCAGTCGAGTTCGCATACATGAAGTAGTTTTGGTCGATTTCGTCGATCACTGTCCGAGTTCGTCGTTGGTGGGTCGTTGTTCGTCGTTTCATTTCCGGTTAGTGGTTTTTTTTTGGATCTCATTTATCGTCCATATTTTTTGTTTGGTATTTTTCGGATCCAAAATCGATAAATGATTCAATTCTTATTTTGTTTGTTCATCATTGAAATAATTTTTTTTAGTTTGTTTATATGTTTGGTTGGTTTAATTTTCAGAGTCAAATGAAAATTTAATTAATTGATTTTTAGTTTATTTCATGTTAATTTAATTTTTGCAAAAAAAAGGAATTGTTAGTTTAGGTTTAATATTGTTAGATTTAGTTTAAATCGCTTGAATCCGTTGTTTGTTTAATATAGATTTCATTCATGATCATGTATCTTTGTTATATTTTTTTTGTTGGATTTAATTAAGAAAGATTAATTGATTATTTGAAGATTAGTGATTTGAATATGTTTATTTGTTTTGTTTAAGTTCAATTCGAAATTTGAATAAAGTTTGTTATTGTGGTTGAATCTTTTCATTCATGTTCATATTATGTTTGTTTGATTTTGAATCCGAAATGTGTATAGTTTGATTTCTTGTTTACCATTTGTGATTATTTCTTGAATTAGTCTCATAATCTTGTTTAAAAGAATTGTTTGTTATAATATTGTTAGAGTTGATTTTAAGTTCAATATTATTGAATTTAAGAATCTAAATATACTTGTTTGATTGTTGTTGTTGTTTAAATCCGAAAAATAGGTTTGTTGTTGCCAAAAATATTGTTCAATCAAATTTTGGTTGTTCTTGGTTGTTCAATTTGTGTTCATGTGATTTGTTGTTGAAATGTTGTTAAAATCATGTTCATGTGATATTGTTGTTATGATGTTCATCCATGTTCATATTGTTGTTTGAACATTGTTAGAAATTGATCATATTGTCTATATTTTGGTTAAGTTTGATTAATTGATGTGTTATAGCTGATGGGTAGTTTGGTAAATTTGTAATACGTTCAGGGGTAGTTTGGTAATTTCAGTAAGGTCGGAAGGGGTAGTTTAGGAATTGTACATTTTGTAATTGTTTATTTGAAGCATGGGGGACAAAATGAAATGGGGTGGTTTGTGATATTATTATTTAATATAAAGGGGGGACAAGATTTAATTTAAAGGGGAATCTTGCATTATTTTAAAAGAAGCATGGGGGACAAAATGAAATGGGGTGGTGTGATATGTTTATTTAATGTAATGGGGATGAGTGGGAAGATAATGGGTTTGGTAGAGAAAGGGATTGATTTTAATTGATTAAAGGGTGGGGATTATATATAGAGGTCTGAAAAATGATAGAAGGAGAAGAAATACAGACAGGAAAAAAAAAGAGATTGAAAAAAAAGCTGAACATTTATTCCGAAAAAAAAAATTGAAACTCTCAAGAAAAGAAAAACATACAAAGAAAAAAAAAATGAAAATTAGAAGAGAAAGTAGTACACACCTGATAAATATTCTGGTATACAGGTGTAGAAATTAAGGGTTGAAGATTAACTAGCCTTTCAAAAATCTGAAAATTTCCCTTGATTTCTGTCCGTTATTTTCGGCATTCCTGGATTTTATTTTGAATTTTTCAAAGCTGTCACTAGGATTTTCGTTGACTGGTTATTGCTGGTTATTGTTGCTGTTGCTGTGTTACGTATTACGTTGCTGACTTTCTTCTTCTTATATTGACAATATCAGGTACACAACTGTAATTTTGGCATTTTGTAAGCTGAAATGAAGAATGGAGTGTTAAATTTTTAATTTAGTTTAATTTAATTTTTTGTATTGTATTTAGGTTATTCATGTATTATTATTCCGTAAATCACTGTCATCGGCATAACTAGGCATATTATAGCGACATATTAAATAACGTCTTTACCAGATTATTAGGAAATATATTTAAACCTGATTATTAATTAAAATTGTTTAAATAAAAAAAATAGAAGAAATAACGTAAAAATGGCGTTATTGAATCAGTTTGGCAAAAATTAACTAAGTTCCTTATTCATAAGGTTTTTCGTCAACGATAAGTTAATCCGAATCATGTAGTCAATTTCAGTTATAACATGAATTAGTTTGCAAACAAGTATTAGGACATGATGAATTAAAACAAAGTTAGTTAATGTTAAATTGTTTAAATTTTTAGAAATATGATTTAGTACTCAAGTTTTTATTTTTATTTCTTTCAATTTTCAGTATTTGTAAATAATTAGTTTCAATAAGCTTAAGTCTTACTAATAATTTGAATTTTAATCCAACTATGGGATAATTAGTTTTTTTTTATTTTTTTACTTTTCGATAATTCCATGTTGTATTTATGATTATAATTTTATTACTTTCTGTTAATATTTGTTTTTCTCTTCTATTTAATATGTCATTTTCAAGAATGTAGATATTGATTTTATATTTATAAAAAACTTAGTAATAATAAAAAGGTTGCCATTAAAGGATATTCTTAAAGGATTTCGCTAAAAATAAATAGATGTAAATAATACAAATGTATAGGATTCTCCAATCTCATTTATTTATTTAATTATTTTAAAAAAAATTACTTAGAATTTGGGATGGATTGTTTAGTGAATTTCACTTCCTTCCCAAAAGATAATGACGCGTTAGACTCTTTAGGCGCGATTTAATTAATTTTACCTTCTTAAACTCGGATGCGCATTTCATGCGACCCAAATCTAAATCCTAAAACATCAAATAAAATATGTTTCGTATTGTGGGTGCATTTCATGTGACACAATCCAAAGATATGTTTTAAGCGATGTTCACATTCCTAAAAAATAATAATTATAATAATAAAGCGGTAAAAGATAAAATTTGCACATGGTTCATAATTGTATTAAAAATCAGATAAATAAGCCGAATATAACAGTTGAGCGACCGTGCTAGAACCACGGAACTCGGGAATGCCTAACACCTTCTCCCGGGTTAACAGAATTCCTTATCCGGATTTCTGGTACGCAGACTGTAATATAGAGTCATTCTTTTCCTCGATTCGGGATTAAAATTGGTGACTTGGGACACCCTAAATCTCCCAAGTGGCGACTCTGAAATAATTAAACCAATCCCGTTTCGACTGTCCTTTAATTGGAAAAAACTCCCTACGCACCTCGCGGTGCCGGAAAAAGGAGGTGTGACAGCTCTGGCGACTCTGCTGGGGACTTAACCCAGAACCAGTGGTTCAGGGTTAGAAATTCGAGCTCATATAAATTGTTATATTTGGTTTTATCTGATTTTTACATGTTTGAGCCTAATGTGCTAAATGCTGCTTTTACCGCTTTGATATTACATGAACTGTGTATAAACTGTGCCGAAACCCATCTCCTCTCTGAGTCTTCTAAATCATGAAGAAGGGTGTACTTCGTACGACTTCTTTTCTGTATAGTGTAAAATCCCAATTTAGAACGAGGTTCGGACAAGTTGCTAAGCCGGTGAAGCTTCTGTATTCCCGGTACGCTACCCCCCCTCGGCTCGAGCTGTCCGCTCGGGTAAGCCAGGTCTAGAACAAACACCCAGGTTCTGAACCTAGTATAACAAAACCACATGTCGGATCCCTAGTAGGAACGTTTGTTTGCATCACGTGCATCTGACTTTGGAGGCTCAACACAGGGGTTGGGTCTGTCTAGGACAGGTGCACCAAAAATGAAAATGACCATCCTGATGCATCTTATTTGTTTTATGTGCATTTATTTGCTCGGTCTTGCATGTTGACCGGCTTCTGAGTCTCGGGAGTGTAAAAAATAAAATAAAATAAAAATAGCAAGTGAAAAGTTATTTGATTAATTTAGAAAAATCAGTGTCCAAGTACTGTCGAAGTGCTGCCGAATTTTTTTTAAAAAAAACATATATATTTTTACTTTTAGAATTGTTGGTTTGCCTAGAAAGCAGAAAGTGTGTAGGAATAAGTCTTTTATTTTAATTTGCTTTATTTAAAAAAAATGAAAAAGGAAAATAGTTTTTTTTTATATAAAAGAAAAAGGAAAAATTTGTTTGTTTTCAAAAAAAATTAGTTAGTTTATAGCCTGAACTACGCGGGTATGATTCTCACCGGATGTGAGATCAGAGGCAAACCTCTTTGGTTTCGGCTCACCATATTCAAAAAAAAATCCAAAAATATTTAACATTACTCACTTCTTTAGAAAGTTTTTCTTTTAGACCTCAATTTTTTTTAAAAAATATATATTTCCTTTTAATCTCAAAATCCCAATTATTTGTTTAAAAGATATTCAAAATAAAATTCAAAAATATTTTTTCTGTAGTATTTCTTTCATAAATTCAGAATATTGGTTCAAAAATATTTCCTTTCTCCTTAAAAGTTTTTTTTTCAAGAAAAAAAAATTATTAAAATCCAAAAAATATTTCTTTAGAATATAGATAGTTTTTAAGTCAAATAAAAGTTTTTCCTTCTTTAATCACTATAATAAATGTGCAGGATGAGCACAAGTCAAAATGAACCATTCTCAGTGTGTAGCGAGGTCCCTTCGCAACTCCACATGTGGTGGAATGATATGGGAAAGGATAGTATAAAGATAGTGGAAAGAGTTTTGGGAGGTTTTGTCGATCTGTTGAATATCAAGCCAAGGACAGATATCATCGAGGCTCTAATACCGTTCTGGGACCCAACACGCAACGTGTTTCGTTTTGCTGACTTTGAACTTTCACCTACACTAGAGGAAGTCGCCGGATATGCGGGGTTGAATGGGAAACTAAGAGGGCAGTATTTACTTTCACCAAGACCAGTATCTCCGCACGCGTTCTTGGATTTGCTAAGCATTAGTCGGAAGGTACAGAATGATGATTTGTCGAAGGGATGTTGTACTCTCCAATTCTTGTATCAACGGTACGGAATTCCTCAGGGTTTGGAAGAACCAAACCTCGGATTAATTCACACTGGGAACAGAATCAAGTGGGAAGCAAGACGTACTTTGGCATTTATCACAGCATTTCTGGGAGTTGTGGTCTGTCCCCGCAAAGATAAAAAAATAGAGATAGGCCTTGTAGGGATGGCCGATGTTGCAATCAAAAGAACCGACAGTACTGTGGTTCCTTTGATTTTGTCTGAAATCTACCGAGCTTTAACTATATGCCGAGAAGGAGGCAAGTTCTTTCAGGGATGCAATCTGTTACTCCAGCTGTGGATGCAAGAACACCTCCATCACCGAGTGGGATACATGAACCACGGGTTGACTGAGAAAAACTGCATTAGCGGCTTTGAGAAACGAATGACAGGCGTCATATTTCCCGAAGGCGTCGAAGCATGGCTTGCACAATTGAGGTCAACAACAGCCGACCAAGTTGAATGGGCATTTGGGTGGTTGAATGATACTGAGGTAATATACATGGCGGCCGAGGAATGTCATGTTCTTTTGATGGGACTTCGTAGCATCCAACCATATGCTCCTCATCGGGTACTGCGCCAACTAGGAAGATTTCAGGTAATTCCCACTGATGAGGATCTAAGCAAGCACGCCATTGAGTTGAGTCCAGGAGTCGTGTTCCCCGAAGGAAAAATTAGAAAGTTGTGGCACGAATGTAGATTCCTTGAACCCAAGACTATGGTTCGAGAGCTGGCTAAGGGTGAGGTAGACCCAAAATACGATGTTTGGTTCGGGAAAAGGTTCCAGATTCGTCAGAGGCCTGCCAAAAGAGCTCACGTCCAACAATTTACGGATGATTCGCAGGAACAGTGGGGCTGGTTAGTGAGAGAGGAAGGCTACCGGGTTGAAATCGGGAAGCTGAAGCGACAAATTGAAAGGCTTATGTTTGAAAACAACGTTCAAGTAGCCTCAGAGCAGGGTGAGAAGAACAAATTAGCCAAAGAAAACCAGGCACTGAAAGCCCGAATTCGCCAAGTCAGTAAGAGTGATAGCGACCGACAGAAACGTCGCTCTGATGAAAGGTTGATAGCGGAATTGAGAAATCAAGTCAGCCAAAGCCGAGAAGACTTGGAGAGATCCCAGGCTTGTATAACAAGAATGCGGGTCAGGTGGGCTACAGTTACAACATCACGGAGAGAGCACCTATGGCAAGTAAAAAGGGACTACGAAATGAGTGTTGCGACATTGAGAGAGATAAACTCCATTCTCAATAATCGGGTCCTCAAACAAGCCCAGGATGCTAGAACATATAGAGAACACTACCATGAGTCGATAGCCCGGATGGAAGAACAAATGGAGAGGTTCCAAGAGCAGCTCATTGACAATACTCGAATATTGGGACTAAAGAATCAACGGATAGAACAGCTGTGCATAGAGAGGGATAGAATCAGGGGTAGGATCAATGATATAGGGCGCTATATCACCACAAAGTGCCTAACATGTGAAGAGATGCCTCGTGATGTCCTATTTGCCTCAATCATGGGTTATGTCCATCAGATCATGGAGGAACTAAAAAGCTTGCAAAGAAGCCTGGCCCCCAAGCCCGCGGAAAGGCCGAATGATGCCTCGCGGGCACCAAAATTCAAAGCTTTAATGTATCCCTAGTTCAATCTTGCACTTGTTTGTTTTTCGAGTCTGTTGTCTACCCATATGTTTTTTTTCCTTTTCTTCAAACATTCTCAAAAAAAAAATAAAAAAATAAAATATATATATATATATATATATATATATATATATATATATATATATATATAAAGTCTGTATTTTTGTTTTTTTTGTGATGGCTTGTAATAGCATTATTTTGAGTAATAAAAAAAATATTTGGTCTTATGGCACGAACTACGCTTGGTCTGATTCGTGCGGGGTCACGATACGTAGGCAATCTATAGGATTCGACCGTAAAAAGAATATATATTTGTCAGAGCAAAAAAGAATAAAAAAAGAATATATATTTGTCAGAGCAAAAAATAAGCCGGGATGATGCATGCGGTCAGAGCAAAAGCATGTTAGAAATGATTAACTGCCTAGGAGCATTGCATCCCCCTAACGTGCAATTACAATATCTGTTAAGACTCTAACACTGACAAGTTTGTTGTTTTTCCAATCAATATCAGTTAGTTGTTAGAGCGTACTGGCACCGTACCATTATCAGACAAGATCAAAAGGTCCTATACCAGAAAGCATGACTGGGTCAGACAACAGCGTTGAGTCAGAAAAAACGGCCAATCAGATGCTGAAGGAAGCCCTGGAGAAAATGGAAAAAATGAGGCTAGAAATGAATGAAATGCAGATAGCCTTAGCTAGAGCCCAGAAGGGGCAAGAACTACCCGTTACTCCTACCCTCCAACCAACACACACGCCGGAATACCCCTCTCCCGGTCCTTCAACAAGTTTCCCAAGCCATCACTATTATCAGGGAAGAGAGGCTTATGATTCCCAAGCTCCACCACCCACTCAAAACCCTCCTCCACCAAATGTTCCCGTCTTTGTGGCACCTCCCCCAGCCCCATTGCACAGATCATCTAGTGAGCCACTGTTTCAGGCTCACGATACACAATACTACCCCCCTGAACTCACATTCAAAGCACCCGAGCCACATACCTATAATCCCCACTTTGAGGTCCCGGCGGAGATTGAAAAGCCGGCTAAGAGCCCAGAGCAGGACGAGGTGATGCGGAAATTTAAAAGCCTGGAGCAATCCTTCAGGAACATACACGGGTTAGGTAACCAAGTCAGCGTGGCTTACAAGGATCTATGCCCTTTCCCTGACGTTCAATTACCAGCAGGGTTCAAAATGCCCAAGTTCGATTTATACGAAGGGCATGGTGATCCTATGGCACATCTACGAGGTTTTTGTAGCAAAATGAGGGGAGCAGGGGGCAAAGATGAGCTATTAATAGCTTACTTTGGCCAGAGTTTGAGCGGGTCGGCGTTAGAGTGGTATACAAGACAAGATCCGAGCAGGTGGTACACCTGGGATGACTTGGCACAGGCTTTCGCAGGACATTTCCAATACAACCTTGAGATAGTCCCAGACCGTCTCACATTGCTAAAGCTCGAGAAGAAACCCGGAGAGAGCTTCCGGGAATTTGGGTTCCGATGGAGAGAACAGGCAGCCAGAGTTGATCCCCCAATGAGAGAAGGAGAAATGGTGGATTACTTCTTACAAACTCTCGAGCCAACTTACTTTGGTCACTTGGTGACGTCAGTTGGCAAATCATTTAATGAAGTTGTGAAAATGGGAGGTATGATAGAAGAGGGACTTAAGTCCAATAAGATCCTGAGTTATTCGGCAATTAAGGCAACAACTCAGGCCATTCAGAGCGGCACGGGAGGTGCGCTAGGGAAGAAAAGGAGAGAGGAGGTCACGACATTAGAGGCCGACAATTGGTCCAGATCTAGAGGTCCTTCCCCTCATTACCAACCCAGACCCCATCGTCTAAACTACCCACACATTCCAAATTACCCTCCACAACCCTACTACCAACCACAAGAACAACATTTCACCGTCCATCAAGCCCAGACATACACCCAACCTCCGGTTCGCCCACAATGGCGCGCGCCGGTTCCCCACAATACATACCCACCTCCACATAACACATACCCACCACCACAAAACACCTATCCACCACCAAGAGCCTACAGGAACCCTCCAGGGATGGGTTTCAGGGGAAATCCGGCCGCCAGAAATGAAAGATTGCAGAGGCAAAGAACTTTTACTGAGTTGGGGGAAACTTATATTGCCTTGTTCCACAAATTGAGGCAGTTGGGTTTATTAAATCCTGTTGAGCCTAGATTACCAAATCCCTTACCCCAAAATATGGATCACTCGGTAAGATGTGAATATTGTTCGGGAGCTCCCGGACATGATACCGAGAAATGTTGGAGGCTGAAACATGCAATACAAGATCTTATTGATACCAACAAGATCGAGGTACAGGCACCGGAGGCACCCAACATTAACCAGAACCCATTGCCAAAGCACCCTGAAGCCCACATGATCGAACTTGTGCACGAAGGAGGGGAGCCGAAGAAACCCTCACAGACAGTGATGATGATCCGTGCCACTCCGAAAGAAAAATCGATCGATGAGGAAGCAGGGGTACAGTTGAAGGGGGAAGATGTCAAGCCAGTGGTGATATTGGGGAAGAATCCATCTGCCGCTACAAGGAAACCAGAACCAGCCAAGTTGGTAATAACGGGAGCATCATCTGCACCCGTGGTTGTTGTGAAGGGGGTCTGCAGGGAACCGGTCATCATAAAACCAGTAGTCCAAACACCAGTGATTGATAGCAAGGCTGTGCCTTGGAAGTATGAGAAGGCAGTGGTGATGTACAAGGGACAACAAGTGGAGGAGAATAGTTGTGAGGCGCAGGGACTGACTCGATCAGGACGGTGTTTTGCTCCGGCGGAGTTGAGAAGACCCAATCCAGCTGCAATAAAGAAACCTGTGTCAGAAGAAGAAGCTGAGGATTTCTTAAAGAAGATGAAAGTGCAGGATTACTCCGTGGTCGAACAGTTGAAGAAAACACCGGCCCAGATCTCACTGCTATCATTATTAATCCATTCGGATGAACATCGTCGGGCCCTGATGAAGATACTGAATGAAGCTCATGTGCCCAATGAAATTTCTGTAAATCACCTGGAAACGATTGCCAACAAAATTTTCGAGGTGAACAGGGTAACATTTTCAGATGATGATCTGCCAGTGGAGGGCACGGAGCATAATAAAGCTCTCTACCTAACTGTCAAATGTGAAGATTCGGCAGTTACTCGGGCATTAGTGGATAACGGCTCAAGTGCCAATATTTGTCCATTATCCACCCTGAACCAATTGAAGATCGACCACGGAAGAATCCAAAAGAATAGCATTTGCGTCCGAGGATTTGACGGAAATGGAACAGCCACCATGGGGGATATTGTACTTGAGTTGACCATCGGTCCAGTCCAGTTTACCATGGAATTCCAGGTATTAGATGCTACGGTATCTTATAACTTTCTGTTGGGACGTCCGTGGATCCATGCAGCCAAAGCAGTGCCATCCACCTTGCATCAGATGGTCAAGTTCGAGTGGGATAGACAAGAGGTCGTGTTGCACGGCGAGGACACTGCGTGCACCGTAGGAGGCGCCATTGTACCCTTCATAGAGACCAATGATGACAAAGGTCCCTGGGTCTACCAGATTTTTGATGCAGTGTCGGCAAACAAGATCCCCGAGGGTGAAATCATTCAGCATCCTAGGATAGCTTCCGCAACGGTTATGATGGTTTCAGAAATGCTGGGTAATGGGTTTATGCCAGGAAAAGGCTTGGGAGCTGAACTTCAGGGAATTGTTCAACCTGTTTCCTTGCCCAAGAATTTGGAGACCTTTGGGTTGGGGTTCAAACCGACTGCGGCAGATGTAAAACGAGCTCGGAAAATGAAGAAGAAAGTTTGGTTTCTTCCCAAACCTGTGCCACGTCTCTCAAGATCTTTTGTTAGAGCAAGCGCCAAGGGGTCACCAGTCCCGAAAGTTCTCGGGCGATTGATTGGGATTGACGGGGATCTGAATCAGAGTTTCGAAAGATTGTTCACTAATGTCAATATGGTAGAAGTCGGAGAGGGTTCCAGCGGAACAGACATACAGTTTATGGGGCCTGAGGCCAAAACCAACAATTGGACGGTTACTCCTCTTCCTACTCGGGGAGAGTCCTGGTAGTAGGCTTTGATTTTTGCTTTTTTATTTTTCGGATTATTCAGGGTGTAATCCAAATCTCATTTTATCTTGTAAAAGTGTGAACCCTGTTATCCCGCATTTTAATAAAATTCTTTTCTTGTCTCATTTTAATTTTGTTTTATTCTTTTCTCTTTCTGAACAGTTCTCTTTTTACCGGTTCTAATGACATGGCATGCACGACGGATCTTCGACCTAGTCTAATAAATCAATCTGACTCTGATTTAATGATACAAGAGATCGATTATGAGTCTGAATATGATGAGGATAAAGCCTTCGAAGAAATAAACCGAGAACTATGCCAATTTGAAGAGAAACCCAAGCCTAATCTGAATGACACCGAGGCTGTAAATCTAGGGGATGCGGATAATGTCCGAGAAACCAAAATCAGCATCCACATTGAGCCTGGCATCAGGGAAGAATTAATCAAAGCACTCATTGAGTTTAAAGATATTTTTGCATGGTCATATGACGACATGCCGGGTTTAAGCACCAAGCTAGTGGTTCACAAATTGCCCATTGACCCGGCCTGTCTTCCTGTCAAGCAGAAACTGAGGAAGTTCAAGACAGATATGAGTGTGAAGATTAAAGAAGAAGTAACCAAGCAGCTGCAAGCAAAGGTTATTCGGGTCTCTCGATATCCTGATTGGTTGGCTAATGTAGTGCCAGTACCAAAGAAAGATGGGAAGATCAGGGTATGCGTCGACTACCGTAATCTGAACAGGGCAAGCCCAAAGGATAACTTTCCATTGCCCAATATCCATATCTTGATCGACAATTGCGCCGGGCGAGAAATCGGCTCCTTTGTGGATTGCTACGCTGGGTATCATCAGATTTTGATGGATGAAGAAGATGCAGAGAAAACAGCTTTCATTACGCCATGGGGGACTTATTGTTATCGGGTAATGCCATTCGGTTTGAAGAACGCTGGGGCAACGTACATGAGAGCAATGACTACTGTGTTCCATGATATGATACACAAAGAGATCGAAGTGTACGTAGATGATGTGATCATCAAATCCAAGCGTCAGGAAGACCACGTAGCAGACCTTAGGAAGTTTTTCCAAAGACTTCGAAGGTACGACATTAAGCTCAACCCAGCCAAATGTGCATTTGGTGTTCCATCTGGAAAGCTGTTAGGATTTATCGTCAGTCGGCGAGGCATTGAGTTGGATCCGTCAAAGATCAAATCCATCCAGGAATTGCCGCCACCGAGGAACAAAACAGAAGTAATGAGTCTGTTGGGAAGGTTGAACTATATCAGCAGATTCATCGCTCAGCTCACAACAACTTGTGAACCCATCTTTCGATTGCTGAGGAAAGATGCCGCGATAGAATGGACGGCAGAATGTCAGGAGGCATTTGACCAGATCAAAGGTTATTTATCCAATCCACCTGTATTGGTTCCACCTGAGTCGGGGAGACCATTAATCCTTTATCTAACGGTCCTGGATCATTCGTTTGGTTGCGTGTTGGGTCAACACGACATCACAGGAAGAAAAGAGCAAGCCATCTATTATCTCAGCAAGAAGTTTACAGTCTATGAGAATAAGTACACCCAACTTGAGAAGACATGTTGTGCTCTAACTTGGGTAGCACAGAAGTTTAAGCATTATCTATCGTCACATACTACATACCTTATTTCACGTCTGGATCCATTAAAGTATATTTTCCAGAAGCCTATGCCCACAGGAAGATTGGCAAAATGGCAGATATTACTCACAGAGTTCGACATTGTCTATGTGACGAGGACGGCCATGAAAGCTCAAGCATTGGCCGATCACTTGGCTGAGAATCCTATTGATGAAGAATACGAGCCTTTGAGGACGTATTTTCCTGATGAAGAAGTGATACATATAGAGGAGTTAGAACTGAATGAGGAACCAGGGTGGAAGCTTTTCTTTGACGGGGCTGCTAATGCAAAAGGAGTTGGAGTAGGAGCAGTACTTATTTCAGAAACAGGACATCACTATCCTGTTACAGCTCAGCTACGTTTCTATTGTACCAACAACATGGCTGAATATGAGGCATGTATTTTGGGCCTACGATTGGCTGCAGACATGGATGTTCAGGACGTCTTGGTCTTGGGAGACTCGGACCTCCTAGTACATCAGATCCAGGGTGAATGGGAAACACGGGATTTGAAGCTTATACCATATCGACAATGTTTGCACGATCTGAGCAAGCGATTTCGATCAGTGGAGTTCAGACACATCCCGAGAGTTCACAATGAGGTTGCCGATGCTTTGGCCACTTTAGCATCGATGTTGCACCATCCAGACAAAATCCATGTTGACCCATTGTATATTCAGGTTCGTGATCAGCATGCCTACTGCAACATAATAGAAGAAGAAATGGATGGCGAGCCATGGTTTTATGATATCAAGGAATACCTCAGGATGGGGATATACCCGGAGCAGGCAACCGGAGATCAAAAGAGAGCCATTCGACGACTGGCAAATGGATTTTTCCTCAGTGGAGGAATGTTGTACAAAAGAACCCCAGATCTGGGATTGCTGAGATGTATTGATGCAGGTCAAGCCACGATAGTGATGACAGAGGTACATGCTGGAGTCTGTGGGCCCCATATGAGCGGATATGTGTTGGCAAAGAAGATTCTGCGAGCGGGATATTATTGGCTCACTATGGAGCATGATTGTATCAGTTTCGTACGAAAATGCCATCAGTGTCAGATACACGGAGATCTGATTCATTCTCCACCAACGGAATTGCATACAATGTCCGCACCATGGCCATTTGTAGCATGGGGCATGGATGTCATTGGGCCTATCGAGCCGGCAGCTTCGAACGGTCACAGGTTCATTCTGGTAGCCATCGATTATTTCACTAAGTGGGTTGAAGCCAAAACTTTTAAGTCTGTAACCAAGAAGGCAGTGGTGGATTTCGTCCATTCCCATATCATTTGTAGATTTGGGATCCCAAATATAATAATCACGGACAATGGTGCTAATCTTAACAGCAACTTGATGAGAGAAGTATGTGAACAGTTTAAGATTACACACCGTAATTCCACCCCGTATCGGCCCAAGGCGAATGGAGCAGTTGAGGCAGCCAACAAAAATATAAAGAAGATATTGAGGAAAATGATTGAAGGATCCAGACAATGGCATGAAAAGCTACCATTTGCGTTGTTAGGATACCGCACTACTGTTCGTACTTCAATAGGTGCGACTCCTTATTTGTTGGTATACGGAACCGAAGCAGTAATACCAGCAGAAGTTGAAATTCCTTCCCTTCGAATTATCGCTGAGGCCGGGATTGACGATGATGAATGGGTCAAAACCCGACTAGAGCAGCTGAGTTTAATGGATGAAAAAAGATTGGCAGCAGTATGTCATGGCCAGTTGTATCAAAAGAGAATGGCAAGAGCATACAATAAGAAGGTGCGCCCCAGAAAATTTGAAGTAGGGCAACAAGTATTGAAACGGATCCTCCCACATCAGATTGAAGGCAAAAGGCAAGTTCGCCCCGAATTGGCAAGGGCCGTATATTGTGACCAGAGTATTATCCAATGGCGCTTTACGTTTGACGGATGTTGAAGGAAGATGCGTCGACATGGCTATCAATTCTGATGCAGTCAAAAGATATTATGTGTAATTTCTTTTGTTGTTTATTTGTTAGTTTGTACTTAGTGCTTATCGGATAATGAAATGACGGAGGCAATTCTTTCTTCTATCCAAACACTTTTAACCTTTATTTTACCCCTTTGAGCCATACTTATCTTTTTATACCCCTCTCTTGGAATAATTAATGAAAAAATGTATGAAAAAAAAAATAAAATTTGAAGGTCGCAAGAAAACAAAGGAGTTAGTGAACTACGTTCGACCTGATTCCTCAAAGAGGATACGTAGGCGCCTCACGGCTCGGTCATAAGGTAATAAAAAAAAATCAAAAGAAAAATCCCCAAGTAAGAAAACTGGGGCAGAAATTATGTTTCTAAATTTTGAAAAAAAAAAGAGTTTGATTCCAAGAGTTGTAATACTTTACCCATCAAAGTTATTTTGAATTTTATATCCTTTTCTTCTAAAACCTATATTGATATCCAAAAAGACCTCCCGATCAGTATCCGAGAGGTGTTAAGATAGGCAAATGAAAACCAAGAATAAAACGTCGGTCCCTGACTGAATGAGGATCATGAATTGAAAGAATTTATAGCCAAAAGAATTCCCGGCAGAGATAAATCTTATCGGCAACACTCCAATCCCAAGCTGAGAAAATAAGATGAGAGAGTCTTATCGGCGAAAACCTTCACAGGCGCCATAAGGCGACGTAAGCTGAGAAATACAAAATGAGAGAGTCTTATCGGTGAAAACCTTCACAGGCACCATAAGGCGACGGGAGTTGTGAGAAATGAGAGAGCCTTGTTAGTGAAAACCCCGCGAAGGGCACTATAAGGCGACAAGATAGATTGACGGAAAAGATCCGTATTTTGCGAAGAATTGGGCACCTATTTATCCCCAGCAAGTGAAGACATCAGAAAGTTTGATCGACACAAATAGACTGGGTTGATTAATCCGGAATGCACAACATGATCATTGGAATCGGTTGTATCACCCAGATAAGTTCATTTTTTTTGTTCAGAAAGATTTTCTCATTTTTCTATCTTTTCATTTCGTTGTTTAAAAGAATTTTTCTAGAAATTTATGTTTTAAGGAAGGTCTTTCAGAGCTTACTACCAGTTGCCAAAATGGTACAACATAAAAAGTGAAAAGGGCAGGCAAGAGACAAGGCAATAAGGCAAAAGACGTTGGTTGCTAGGCCGAATAATACTGTCCTAAAATGGCAAGGAAAGTACGGGGAAGAGCCGGAAAAAAAAAAAAAAAACATGTTGAGGAAATTGTAAGCCAAGTTCCAAGACGATCCCCAGAGTACTCCGACCGAATATCGACCAAGCTACGAGGTGGTCGGACAACACAGAAGGGGAAGGGAAGAAAGGAAAATTCATCTTCGGCAAAATAACCTCCAGAAATTTTTGAGATACAAAATGGTGAAGGGATAAATGGAAAAACCATCCCCAGCAGAATGTTATCCCCAGCAAATAACATCATCCCCAACAAGTTTTGAGAACGCCGAACAAGAATAAGGGAAAGGGAACAATCATCCCCATCAGGAGTGACATGACCATTCGCCATATTTCAAAAAAAAAAAAAAAAAAAAAACTAACTAAATTTTCTTTGATTTGAACAGGAAAATAAAGTGTTGATGATGGCCTAAAGATACGCCATAAGAAAGATCGCCAGAATTGGGGCATAAAATTTTCTGCCACAAGTGGAAATTTTCTCGGAGAATCGAGGAAACAAATTCAAATTATTCTTTACCAATTAGGCGCCCACCAGTATAATGCGGGAATACATTTCTGTCTTTTCATTTCATGTTCTAGGTCACCCACCAGTAAAATGCGGGAATACATTTAAGTTCTAGGTCGCCCACCAGTAAAATGCGGGAATACATTTAAGTTCTAGGTCACCCACCAGTAAAATGCGGGAATACATTTAAGTTCTAGGTCGCCCACCAGTAAAATGCGGGAATACATTTAAGTTCTAGGTCGCCCACCAGTAAAATGCGGGAATACATTTAAGTTCTAGGTCACCCACCAGTAAAATGCGGGAATACATTTAAGTTCTAGGTCGCCCACCAGTAAAATGCGGGAATACATTTAAGTTCTAGGTCGCCCACCAGTAAAATGCGGGAATACATTTAAGTTCTAGGTCGCCCACCAGTATAATGCGGGAATACTTTTAAGTTCTAGGTCGCCCACCAGTATAATGCGGAATATATTTAAGTTCTAGGTCGCCCACCAGTATAATGCGGGAATACATTTAAGTTCTAGGTCGCCCACCAGTATAATGCGGGAATACATTTCAGTTCTAGGTCGCCCACTAGTATAATGAGGGAATACATTTTGTCTGTTCATTCCATATTCTAGGTCGCCCACCAGTATAATGCGGGCATACATTTCAGTTTTCCATTTCTAGGTCACCCACCAGTATAATGCGGGTATACATTTATGTTTTCATTTCATGTTCTAGGTCGCCCACCAGTAAAATGCGGGAATACATTTAAGTTCTAGGTCGCCCACCAGTAAAATGCGGGAATACATTTAAGTTCTAGGTCACCCACCAGTAAAATGCGGGAATACATTTAAGTTCTAGGTCGCCCACCAGTAAAATGCGGGAATACATTTAAGTTCTAGGTCGCCCACCAGTAAAATGCGGGAATACATTTAAGTTCTAGGTCGCCCACCAGTATAATGCGGGAATACTTTTAAGTTCTAGGTCGCCCACCAGTATAATGCGGGAATACTTTTAAGTTCTAGGTCGCCCACCAGTAAAATGCGGGAATACATTTAAGTTCTAGGTCGCCCACCAGTAAAATGCGGGAATACATTTAAGTTCTAGGTCGCCCACCAGTATAATGCGGGAATACTTTATGTTCTAGGTCGCCCACCAGTAAAATGCGGGAATACTTTTAAGTTCTAGGTCGCCCACCAGTAAAATGCGGGAATACATTTCAGTTCTAGGTCGCCCACCAGTATAATGCGGGAATACATTCCAGTTCTAGGTCGCCCACTAGTATAATGAGGGAATACATTTTGTCTGTTCATTCCATATTCTAGGTCGCCCACCAGTATAATGCGGGCATACATTTCAGTTTTCCATTTCCAGGTCGCCCACCAGTATAATGCGGGCATACATTTCATTTTTCCATTTCCAAGCACCCACCTGTATAACGAGAGGAATACTTTTCAGTCTTATACTGCAGATTTTGAAGTCAGTAACCCCACCGGAAGGCAAAGGTTACAACAAGAATCCCCAGCAGGAAACAATAAAATCCCAACACCAGAAGGCAGAAGGTGGCAACAAGAAGTCCCAGCGCAAATTCAAGCGCATGAGTCAAAAGAAAGAAAAGACGCGTCTTGATGAATCTGATGAAGATAATCGTGTCCCCCGAGGAACCGCCAAAAAGCTTAATGAAGAAAGCCATGTCCCCAGCGGACCGAACAAAATGACGAAAACTGGTATTAAAAAAAAAAGCCAAGGGCCAGAAGTCTTGGTAAAAAGGCACCAGAGGAAACACAAACCGACAAAAAGCAAGGCAACCGGAGCAAGGGGGAAAACAGATAAGATTCTGTAATTTCTAGCTTAGTCTAGCTTCTTATTTTTTAAGCATGGTGTAATAAGGAGGTCAGCAAACAGTAAAAGTAGCATGCAACAGCAGTAACATTGCAGTCCCATGGTAGTCCCAGCTACCAAGACTTCCCGAACTACATTGACCTGATTCCTGTTTAGCCCAGGATATGTAGGAAACCTTTGAAGCAAAGGTTCGGTCAAATCTTTTTCAAAAAATGCTTCACACGGAGTACTCGGATGGGCAAAAATCGCTCGCTTTATCTTTGCACGAAAACCCTTCGTGTATCCGGGCAAAGAGGGGCAGCTGTAAGCACGTGATTTTTGCCCTATATGAGAATTACTCCCAAAAATCCAAAAATAAAATGATTTTTCTTTGGTGTGCAATTTTGTGATATTTTGTGATATTTTGAATAATTATTTGTATTTGTTTGTGCGTGTTTATTTGATAAATTAATAAAAAATACAAAAATATGTCGCATTTTGCATGTAGGATTTAATTCTATAGTTGTTAGTAATTAAATTTGTTTTACAAAAATTAAAAAATTACAAAAATAAGCATCGTTTGCATTTTTAGCATTTAATGTCCAAATATACAATTTTATGCTTAATTAATACTTAATTGTGCGTTAATTATTATTGGGAGTTAATTTGCGCTTTTATAACTTAATTTAGTTCTTAATAATAGTTTAAGTATTTTTATAATTTAGTTTTAGATAAATAAAAGAAGAAAAAAGAGCGAAAATATAAAGAAAGTCGGAATTGGGCCTTTTCTTCAATTTCAAGCCACAGGCCCAAATAATGGCCCAATCTTCCCTACGACCCAGTCCATTTCGAACTGGGTCAACCCGGTCCATAACCCAACACCCTATAATCTTGCATTTTAAAAAAAAAAACAAAGAAAAACAAAAATAAAAAAAAAATTAGAAAACCCTAAGAAATGCCTAACTCACCCCCCCCCCTTTTCTATCTTTCTTCTTCTTCTTCTTCCTTAAGCAAAGCTCCATCAATGGCTACTTCACCATCTCCACTACAACCACCCCTTCACCACATAACCATGGTTGCCTTCAAGCTTCACCATTGTCGTTTTTGTTTTTGCGCCATGGCTGCCCGCGTTTGCTTTCATCTTCTTCGTCGAGCTCAAGCTTGAGCTCGACATCCATGGACGACCACTGTTTCTCTAGCAGCCATGGCTGCGTTCCTCGTCATCGAACCCCAGCCAGCGCGACCATAGTCACGAGCTCCGACCACAGTCGCGAACACCAACGGCGAACAAACAACCTGCCTGCGCCACGCCGCTACTATCGCGGCTTCTTCTTCAACTCCTTTTGCTCGCCGCAGCTGCTTCCTCCTCGCGTCCGAGATGCTGCTGCGTCCATTTCAAATCTCCGATGTCCAGCAGTAGCGGATGCTACTGCTTCAGTCCATATCGAGCTCGCAAAGCTCGATGGCTATGGCTTCTTCATCATCAGTTGCTTCCGTTTCGTCTTTCATCATTCAGTCCAGTCGAGTTCGCATACATGAAGTAGTTTTGGTCGATGTCGTCGATCACTGTCCGAGTTCGTCGTTGGTGGGTCGTTGTTCGTCGTTTCATTTCCGGTTAGTGGTTTTTTTTTGGATCTCATTTATCGTCCATATTTTTTGTTTGGTATTTTTCGGATCCAAAATCGATAAATGATTCAATTCTTATTTTGTTTGTTCATCATTGAAATAATTTTTTTTTAGTTTGTTTATATGTTTGGTTGGTTTAATTTTCAGAGTCAAATGAAAATTTAATTAATTGATTTTTAGTTTATTTCATGTTAATTTAATTTTTGCAAAAAAAAGGAATTGTTAGTTTAGGTTTAATATTGTTAGATTTAGTTTAAATCGCTTGAATCCGTTGTTTGTTTAATATAGATTTCATTCATGATCATGTATCTTTGTTATATTTTTTTTGTTGGATTTAATTAAGAAAGATTAATTGATTATTTGAAGATTAGTGATTTGAATATGTTTATTTGTTTTGTTTAAGTTCAATTCGAAATTTGAATAAAGTTTGTTATTGTGGTTGAATCTTTTCATTCATGTTCATATTATGTTTGTTTGATTTTGAATCCGAAATGTGTATAGTTTGATTTCTTGTTTACCATTTGTGATTATTTCTTGAATTAGTCTCATAATCTTGTTTAAAAGAATTGTTTGTTATAATATTGTTAGAGTTGATTTTAAGTTCAATATTATTGAATTTAAGAATCTAAATATACTTGTTTGATTGTTGTTGTTGTTTAAATCCGAAAAATAGGTTTGTTGTTGCCAAAAATATTGTTCAATCAAATTTTGGTTGTTCTTGGTTGTTCAATTTGTGTTCATGTGATTTGTTGTTGAAATGTTGTTAAAATCATGTTCATGTGATATTGTTGTTATGATGTTCATCCATGTTCATATTGTTGTTTGAACATTGTTAGAAATTGATCATATTGTCTATATTTTGGTTAAGTTTGATTAATTGATGTGTTATAGCTGATGGGTAGTTTGGTAAATTTGTAATACGTTCAGGGGTAGTTTGGTAATTTCAGTAAGGTCGGAAGGGGTAGTTTAGGAATTGTACATTTTGTAATTGTTTATTTGAAGCATGGGGGACAAAATGAAATGGGGTGGTTTGTGATATTATTATTTAATATAAAGGGGGGACAAGATTTAATTTAAAGGGGAATCTTGCATTATTTTAAAAGAAGCATGGGGGACAAAATGAAATGGGGTGGTGTGATATGTTTATTTAATGTAATGGGGATGAGTGGGAAGATAATGGGTTTGGTAGAGAAAGGGATTGATTTTAATTGATTAAAGGGTGGGGATTATATATAGAGGTCTGAAAAATGACAAAAGGAAGAGGGAGAGAGACAGAAAAAAAAAAGATTGAAAAAAAAAGCTGAACATTTATTCCGAAAAAAAAATTGAAACTCTCAAGAAAAGAAAAACATACAAAGAAAAAAAAATTGAAAATTAGAAGAGAAAGTAGTACACACCTGATAAATATTCTGGTATACAGGTGTAGAAATTAAGGGTTGAAGATTAACTAGCCTTTCAAAAATCTGAAAATTTCCCTTGGTTTCTGTCCGTTATTTTCGGCATTCCTGGATTTTATTTTGAATTTTTCAAAGCTGTCACTGGGATTTTCGTTGACTGGTTATTGCTGGTTATTGTTGCTGTTGCTGTGTTACGTATTACGTTGCTGACTTTCTTCTTCTTATATTGACAATATCAGGTACACAACTGTAATTTTGGCATTTTGTAAGCTGAAATGAAGAATGGAGTGTTAAATTTTTAATTTAGTTTAATTTAATTTTTTGTATTGTATTTAGGTTATTCATGTATTATTATTCCGTAAATCACTGTCATCGGCATAACTAGGCATATTATAGCGACATATTAAATAACGTCTTTACCAGATTATTAGGAAATATATTTAAACCTGATTATTAATTAAAATTGTTTAAATAAAAAAATAGAAGAAATAACGTAAAAATGGCGTTATTGAATCAGTTTGGCAAAAATTAACTAAGTTCCTTATTCATAAGGTTTTTCGTCAACGATAAGTTAATCCGAATCATGTAGTCAATTTCAGTTATAACATGAATTAGTTTGCAAACAAGTATTAGGACATGATGAATTAAAACAAAGTTAGTTAATGTTAAATTGTTTAAATTTTTAGAAATATGATTTAGTACTCAAGTTTTTGTTTTTATTTCTTTCAATTTTCAGTATTTGTAAATAATTAGTTTCAATAAGCTTAAGTCTTACTAATAATTTGAATTTTAATCCAACTATGGGATAATTAGTTTTTTTTTATTTTTTTACTTTTCGATAATTCCATGTTGTATTTATGATTATAATTTTATTACTTTCTGTTAATATTTGTTTTTCTCTTCTATTTAATATGTCATTTTCAAGAATGTAGATATTGATTTTATATTTATAAAAAACTTAGTAATAATAAAAAGGTTGTCATTAAAGGATATTCTTAAAGGATTTCGCTAAAAATAAATAGATGTAAATAATACAAATGTATAGGATTCTCCAATCTCATTTATTTATTTAATTATTTTAAAAAAAATTACTTAGAATTTGGGATGGATTGTTTAGTGAATTTCACTTCCTTCCCAAAAGATAATGACGCGTTAGACTCTTTAGGCGCGATTTAATTAATTTTACCTTCTTAAACTCGGATGCGCATTTCATGCGACCCAAATCTAAATCCTAAAACATCAAATAAAATATGTTTCGTATTGTGGGTGCATTTCATGTGACACAATCCAAAGATATGTTTTAAGCGATGTTCACATTCCTAAAAAATAATAATTATAATAATAAAGCGGTAAAAGATAAAATTTGCACATGGTTCATAATTGTATTAAAAATCAGATAAATAAGCCGAATATAACAGTTGAGCGACCGTGCTAGAACCACGGAACTCGGGAATGCCTAACACCTTCTCCCGGGTTAACAGAATTCCTTATCCGGATTTCTGGTACGCAGACTGTAATATAGAGTCATTCTTTTCCTCGATTCGGGATTAAAATTGGTGACTTGGGACACCCTAAATCTCCCAAGTGGCGACTCTGAAATAATTAAACCAATCTCGTTTCGACTGTCCTTTAATTGGAAAAAACTCCCTACGCACCTCGCGGTGCCGGAAAAAGGAGGTGTGACAGAAATGCAGTTGAATTATTAGGCTGAATTCAGTATAATATTGTTGTGATGTTAGTTTTGAATTCAAGTTTACAAAGGTTGGTTAAATGCAATTGTATTAGGAGGTTAATCATAGTATTGGCTATAGCTGCTTAAACAGATCTTAAAATCTGTATTGGTAGATTCTGAATTTAAGGCAGTAATAACAGTAATTACAGTAGGATTTCTGGGGCATTTCTAGGACAGAACAGTAAGGGTAATGTGATAGTATAGTGGGCTGAAAGTGGAATGTTAATGGCTATAGTTTAATGAGATAATGGGAAACAAAGGGTAATGAGGCTGCTTAAAATCAGGATAAGATCACTTAAAGTATTCAAAAGCAGTTTTTAATGGAACTTTCTGATTTTAAAAGAAGAAGGTGGTCCAAGAAGCACTAAAAGGAAATAGGACAGACCTGTATAAGTACAGGGACTGGAAATTTGAAAAGGGCAGATTTTAAGAGGGAATTTGAAGAAGAAAAAATCTGATTTGAGAGGCAGTTTTTTCAGAGAGTTTTTTTAAGAGAGGCTGATTTTTAAGGCATTAAGATATATACACAGAAATATATATACATAGAGAGAAATCTGGATAGAAGAAGAGAAGAAGACAGAAACAGAAAAATCAGAAATAGGAATCCGAAAGAGGAAGAAACTGAAATCTGAAAAAATGTTATTCTTCTAGAATCTGTCCGTTGTTTGTTTTGTGGATATTGTTCAGTTTGAATCTGAAATCTTTCTCTCAAGTTTCTGAAACTGTTCATCTGGGTTAATGGGTCTTGTTCAGACTTACTGTATACTGTTACTCTGCTGAATTTGTTACTGCTGCTACTGCTGAAATCTTAACTCCTTCTTCCTTCATTGCCAGGTACATATCTTTTAAAACCTATGTTGTGAAGGGTTTCAACATGACAATAAATAAAGTTTGAATTGTAATACCATCTTCTATTCATTTGAGTTTTTTTAGTTAAAAAATTCAGCTTTGTTTCATGATTAAACAAGTAGTATATGTTGACAGGATGACTGTAAGTTAAATGTCATTTCTTGAAGTTTGTATAAGTGTTGTAATAAGGTTAATTTCTAAATTTTCATAAAAGGGAGATATAATTAAGTTGTCAGGGTAGGGAATATAGCATGAATGTTGGCCATTATTTAAATTTTTTTTTGGTGTTGTTAGCTAAGTAAAGAATAATATAGAAATATCAAGAAACTACACTAGTAACATCTATTGTTAAATAAGGTTAAGATGGTATTGGTGGTATTTGTTATATAAGATAATAGATGTGTGTATAACCATTGGCGAAAGGTGATATGATATAGCTTGTCACGATGTTTACAACATACAGTTAGGTTGCATGTAAGGCAATTTTATTGAATCGGCTTGTATAATAATTCCTTTCTTATCAATTTGATGCCTATCTACCCTCATAAATAAATTAACCAAATAATTAGGCCTATTAGAATAAAAGCAAGTATATGAGACGTACAAGCATAAATTGCAACACTTTATATCAATGGTAAGTAGAAATAGAATTTGCACTAAATAAAAATAATAAAAATTCTTCAAAAAAATATTTCTTCCTTTCATAAATCATTCTTGTTAGTTTCATATACAATTCATTTTTTGGCATATATATATGTTGTATTTGCTAAAAATAGTATTAATCATATTTTTATTCTTTTCTTTGAATCAGAATAGTGTGGATGAATATAATTTATACTCGGAAATTATAATCGACGGGCAATATTTAATAAATTGTGAATTCTTTTAAAAGAATTTAAAGGCATCCCTTAAATGTGAATTTCGCAGGAATTTCATATAAAATGTGTAGATATAATAAACGATTTTGTGGAAAATCCATAATATTATTACAAAAATTTTGCGCAATTAGGGATGTGTTCGCGTACCCTGACTATATTTTTAAAAGCAAATTCGGATTATGCGTACGCGCAATTTCGAGCGAATATTTAATAAAAAGGATTCCTCCAAAATGTTAAAATAATTTCATATAGCCCGGGATGTGCAGTTCACCCTTTAAATATAAGGGTGGTGACGTTCTTAATTCTATTTTAAATCATGAACATATGAATTTGTAATAAAGGATATAATATGATCAATTATATTGTGTACACGTATGCGTGACATGATCCCCGTAATTATGAAAGGTATATAATGCGAATATACGTACGTGTAATTCGTTTATATAATTGTAAACAATAAGTAAAAGTGGTAGTAAAATCATGCAATAAAAACGTATTTAGTAAAAAATCAAGATAATTAAGCCAATAATAAAAACAGTTGAGCGACCGTGCTAGAACCACGGAATTCGGAAATGCCTAACACCTTCTTCCGGATTAACAGAATTCCTTACTCAGGATTTCTGGTTCGCAGAATAATAAACAGAGTCATATTCTCCTTGATTCAGGGATTAAAACCGGTGACTTGGGACGCCTTAAAATTCCCAGGTGGCGACTCTGAAATAATTAAATAAATCTCGTTTCGACTGTCCTTAAATTGGAGAAAACTCCCCACGCGCCCCGCGGCCGCGGTAAAAAGGAGGTGCGACAATCAACGACTTTGACTCTTCCCGATCGCTTATATATGATGTTGTGCGCTCAGTATTTGCTATGTGTCGACGATCGGTGATGTTGCAGATGGATTACGATGGGCTATGGATGCTTCATTATCATCGTGATGTGTTGTCTAGCCTCAGAAGCGAATGCAGTGTTAAATCTTCTAGTTGTTCATTTGTGGTATGAGGCGAGTTCATGTGTCTGGTTGGTAAGCACAGATTTGGGAAGATTGGCTGGTGGCCAGGCTATTGTGATTAATGTGGGTTCATGGCAAGGTGTCGATTTGAGTAAATCGATGGGCCATCTCCTGCATGATAAGTCTGGATCGTGTATCTCATATGAGGCTTCCATTCGGTGGAGTGCATATGTTATCATTTCAGAGCATTTGGGAAAGTTGTTTGACTATTGCAATGATGGGTAAGAGTTTGGCAGAGTCTTTGAGGTGTTCTGTGATCAGTATTGAATGAATATTTAAAGCATTCAGCTAATAGTCATGTGGGATCGGGGTATGCTATGAAGATATGGTAATTTATGTTATCGATGAGGTGTTCCATGGCGACGAGCTAAGTGGTGGAGTATGCTAATGACAATCGGATTGTAGGATCATGGACCGTATAAGTTTCCTGACATAGATTGTTGGGTTATTCCTTTGAATGGTCTTATGTTGGTGAAGCACGGGTTGCTCGACACGTATTAGCTGTGTATTGAAGATTAGAGTAAGATGAGTGGTTATCATGAAGGTTCTGACGAGTTCCAAGTCTTATGTAGCCTTTAAGGACTTTTGAATTTGTCTACGGGCAGGCTTGAAAATGGTAGCGAATGGTAATCGAATTAGCAGTATTGCCTTGTCAAGAAAGGTCAGCATGTCAATGTTGGGGTGATGCAAGAAATGGCTTCGAATTCCCAGGAAGTTCCTCAAGGCAGTCATAACGGATTGAGTTACTTTCGGGTTAGAAGTCTGCATGACTCGGTTGAGTTACAAGAGATTAATTTTGATTACTCAATTATGTGTTACTGAGTTTCGAAAAACTTATCATGGTTATGACCATGGTCGGAGGTGATGTTTTCTACAGGTATAGGAGATACTACTGATGGTTCAGAGTTGACTATGGGACGATCGTAGAGTTGCAAGTTAGCATGTTAGATGCGATGCACCGTATGGGGTTGAAAGGTTACATGTACTAGGTTGCAGTTAGTTTGGAGGGAAGCATATGAATTCTTGATGGCATGGACGATTCCGGGTGTTTAAGGTTTTACTGGCACTATGTGTTTTCATCGGGGCGCTTATTGGCAGGTACATTGTGTTTTGACTTATGAGCAATTTTCTGTGAGATGATGGAGTATGAGTTACGCATCAGCCATTTGAGTAGCGGATTTGGAAATTGGGTATGAAGATTCTAGTATTCGTGAGGTTCAGAGACCAGATGTTCATGTTGGTAGACTATTCCTTAATTGCGAGTTGTGAAGAAATGTAGAGGATTGGATGATTGATGGTTGGTGTTATGGAGAGGTTGCTATAGACTTTTGGAAGGTTTATTACATGTTTGCAGATGATCGAAATTTTGTTTGGGGATTATTTTGAGCCTAATGAGAATGTGTATCCTGTATCAGATCGGATTTGCTTGTTCTTGCGCAGTTGTTATCACATGTATATCATCGGGCGGAGTGGATGTTATTTGCGCCTTGGTTTATGTTGTATGTTTCTCTCTTATGTTATGACGTGTTGTGACGGTTACATGATTCTTCGCACGCATATTGTGATTCAGTTTAGGCCTCATGGCACTATGGCTGAGGTGGCCCTTGTGATGTTGATTTGCTTATTGCACCATAGTTGTTTGTCTTTCTCGGTATTATTTGTTCCCGATGATTTTCTCGACAGTTATATTATTGTGCACTCGATTGTGCTTGATATCGACGCACATATGGTCAGTGAGCGCGAGTATTATGGCTCGATGGGTACCCTATGTGGATTGATATAATAGGATCGGGTCGCATGCCGCAACAATACAGTGATGAATAATGACTCCTTGCTCTTATTTCGTGTACTTTGCTTTCACCTTGTTGAAAATAGTTCATAGTGAATTGTTGAAATTTTCCTACCTGCTTAACTTGCTTAGTAGTTTTCTTATTTAGTTTTCTTACTTTTATTTGTCATGTTTGAATTATTACTTGTTAGTGTTCGGAATCGAGTTGTGAGGACCTCCATATGATTATTGTGGATACTTCTCGGTGTGGCTACTTGGATTGGCTGAGATAAGGTTTCTAGACCTGAGACTTGCGCTATTGTATTGGGATGAGGAAGGTTTGGAAGAAGAACACTATATTTTGTTGGGGATTTGGACAATGGCCCTGGGTGAGTGAGCTCTTGAATTTTTTATCAGAAGGGTATATAAGCAGGTGTGCGTGTTTCTTTCATCATCGGTAGGGTATGAAGTTTTTGAACAAGATTCTAATCGATATGAGGTTTGCTACCAGTATCAGATTTATTTCTAGGCAGTAATGGTGGTTGGTAGTTCGTAATGTGAGTGTCGAAGTGATGGGGTATATCATGTGATTACATCTTGTGTTATTGTTGTGACTTGATACAGCGTATTCAGAATTATTCATTGTGTGTCATGGGATTCGGATCTTGTAATGAATTCTGGATGATAGAGATTGAGTTCTAAGGTTTAAGGACCAAGGCTGAAATAAGGATCTCTAATTATGATGTGTTGGCGGGCTTATGTGGATCAGGGCGACGTGGGATCACCCCCGAGTTTATGTGTAGTAAGGTTACACCGTGATTTGATAGCTTTGGAACGACTCCTGGCACATTCGAGTACGAACATATGTTTAAGTGGTAGAGGATGTAACGACCTGACTGGTCATTTTGGGAATCTGCACTTCGCTCGGTATATTGAAGGCCTGAGTAACTCCGCATGATGTATTATGACTTGCGTAAATCATCGGTGTTAGTTTTCAAGTTATCCGGAATTGATTTGGAAGAATGAACTTCAATACTTAAGTTCTAAGTTGGAAGAATTAACCAAGTTTGACTTTTTAGCAGTTGACCTCGGAATAGAGTTTCGTCAGTTCCATTAGCTACATTGGGTGATTGACTTAGGAGCGCGATCAGATTGTAAATTGGAGGTTCGTAGTTGAATTAATCTTGAATTGGCAAAAGTTGGATTTTTGGGAAGTTTGACCGTGAGAGGACTTTCTTATATCGGGGTCGGATTCCGATCGGTAGTTGGAATAGGTCCGTAATGGCAAATGTGACTTGTGTGAAAACTTGAGGTCAATCGGAGGTGATTTGATAGGTTTCGGCATCGGTTATAGAAGTTGAAGTTTCAAGTTCATTAATTTTAACTTGAGGTGTGTCACGACCCAAAACCCAGACCCGGTCATGATGGCACCTCCCGTGAAGACAAGGCCAGCTGACACATTCCCAATTCATATAAACACGTAAAGAACCGCCCCTCGGGCACAATGTCAACAAAAATCTGCCCCTCGAGCAATACCATAGAAAAGCACCAGCCCCTCGGGCTACATCTCACATCACAATGGGTACCCGTACTCATTGGCGGTGTGCAGACTCCTGAAGGGGCCCTTTACGGCCCAAGCGCAATATCAAGCCATCTCGTGGTGTACAATATCAAGCCCTCGGCCTTACTCAGTCAGAATCTCATTAGCCACTCGGGCAACAGTAAAACAAGATGCTCAGCCCAATTATCATTTAAAATATCATTTAATGTATTAAAACAGAGTGGACATGGATGAGTTATGAAAACAGTAGTATATAAAATGACTGAGTACAAGCATAAAGTCAAAACAGTGAGGAAATATCAGTAAATACCCCATAAGAGTCTAAATATTTGGCATGAGGCCCAAATATGGTATTCCGCCCAAAACATGATGATAGCAAACAGTTTTTCAATCAAATACGCAGTAAAACAGTCATTTGGGACAGACTAAGTCACAATCCCCAACGGTGCACGACCCCACGTTCGTCATCTGGCGTGTGCGTCACCTCAATATAGCATAACGATGTGTAATCCGGAGTTTTATACCCTCAATACAACATTTAAAATCATTACTCGCCTCAATCCGGTCCAAACTCTAGCCCGCGACGCCTTTGCCCCTCGAATCGGCCTCAACTCGCGTTGAATCTATCCAAAACAGAATCACAACGTCAAAATATGCTAAGGGAACGAAGCTCATGCAAAAATAATCAATTTACAACATAAATCCCGAAATTATCCAAACCCGACCCCCGTGCCCACGTCTCAAAATTCGATAAAATTTACATAATTAGATTACTTATCTCCCTATGAGTTCATACATATCAAAAGTTTTGAAATCCGACCACAAATGGTCCTTCAAATCCTCAATCAAAGGCCTAAGTTTCCAAGCCCTAGTTTCCTCCATGTTTAACCCTTAATTTCCCCTAATTACAGCTCTAATCCGTGAAATGATACTATAGGAACGAGTTTTCATGATCCAAAACCTTACCTCAATGGAGTCTCCTTGAATTCTCTCTTCAAAATTGCCCAAAACTCCAGAATTTGTGTTTAAAAATGGTGAAACCCTCTGAAATTCGCGAAGGAAGAATTATATACATTTTGACCCAGGTTTTTCGCACCTGCGGTTCATCCACCGCATTTGCGGTATCGCTTCTGTGGTCCAAGGCACCACATCTGCGGTTTTCACTTACTCGACCAAAATCCACATCCGCAATGCACCATCCGCACCTGCGCCATCGCAGGTGCAGTTCCTCAATCGCTTCTGCTGTTCCTGCCATCCCTAGGCTCTTCCGGTTCTGCGACTGGTCTCCCGCATCTGCGGGGTCGCACCTGCGATCCTTCAACCACAGATGCGGTTATGACAGCAACAAAATGGCTTCAGCTCTCAAACTCAACTCCAAACCTTCCCTCAACCATCCGAAACCACCCGAGGCCCCCGGGACCTCAACCAAAAGCACAAACAAGTCTTATACTACGATCCAAACTTATATCAATCTTCAAAACACCTCAAACCATATCAAATCAACCAAAACACATCGGATTCAAGCCTTAGGTTCTAAAATGTCTGAATTCCGCTTTTGATCAAAAAGTCTACCAAACCACGTCTGAATGACCTGAAATTTTGCACACACATCCAAAATGACACAATGGAACTACTGCAACTCTCAGAATTCTATTCCGACCACTATATCAAAATCTCACTTATCAACCGGAAAATACCAAAATTCGAATTTCGTCAATTCAAGCCTAAATCTACTCCGGACCTCCAAAACATATTCCGATCACGCTTCTAAGTTTCAAATCACCTAGCTATCCGAACCATCAGAACTTACATCCGAGCCCTCTAACACATAAGTCAATATCTGGTTGACCTTTTCAACTTAAGCTTCCTCAAAAGAGACTAAGTGTCTCAAACCTTACCAAAATCTTTCCGGACCCAAGCCAACCAACCCGATCACACATAGAATTGATAAGCAAGGCAATAAGAAGCAGAAATAGGGAAAACGGAACGGTAACTCATGAGATGACTGGCCGGTTCGTCACAAGGTGTGATTCTTTGTTTCAAGGTTGTTATGCGTGATTTGAAGCCTTGAGTAGGTTCATTTTGTCATATAGAACTTGTCTGCAAAATTTGGCACCATTCGGAGTTGATTTGACATGGTTCAGGCACTCGGTTGCGATTCTAGAAGTTCTTGAAGTTTTGTTTGATTTTCATGCATTTTGGCGTCTGATTCTTGGATTTAGAAGTTATTTTGATGATTTGAGCATGCGAGCAAGTTCATGTTGTATTTTTAGACTTGTGTGCATATTTGGTTTAGAGCCCCGAGGGCTCGGGTGAGTTTCGAATTGGTTACAAAATGATTTTCATGAATTTTGAGTGCTGGTTCTGGTTTCTTCACATTTGCGATGTTCTGGTCTCAAATGCGGCCATCGCATTTGCAAAGAACCCTTGCATTTGTGAAGCTTGGGCGGCTGGGCAGTTTTCGCATTTGCGATGAGCCTGCCACATTTCCCAAAGTTGGCATTCGCATTTACGAAGTTTTTGTCGCAAATGCTACCTTAACAGAAATCCTCCAGGTTCGCAATTACGATAAGTTGTATCGTATTTGTGGGGTCGCAAATGTGAACCCCCTGCCACAAATGCAACATCTGCAACTTGTTAAGTATTGAGAATTCCGAGTTTTAGCTTCATTTTCATATATTTTGAACTCTAGCTTCGAGAGGAGGTATTTTTATACCAAATCATTGGGTAAGTATATTTAATAAATTTCCAACTATATTTCATTATCTTATATAATATTTAACATAAATTCATGAGAAATCTATGGAAAATTTTGGGGATTTTGTCAAAGTTTTGAAAAATAAAAATTTGGGATTTGGGAGTTGAATATGACTCGGATTTTAAAACAAAAAATATATTTGGACTCGTGAGGCTATGGGTAATCAAGACCTACCTTTGGACCCGGGTTTTAACCGGGCGGGCCCGGAGTTTGACTTTTGTTGACTTTTGGACAATCTAATAGAAATCACAGCTTTATTAATTGAAATTATTTTCTCTTGCATTGCGTGATGTATTCAAGTCGTTGTTGACTAGATTGAGCCGGGCGGAGGCCAATTTTTAAAGAAAAAAAGGCTAGATTGAATGTTGAGTTACCCGAATCGAGGTAAGTACTTTGCCTAGCTTTGTTGAGGGAATATTTCCTCCTATTTGTCATTGTTTTCTACATGCGGGGGTGATACATATATGAGGTGACGAGCGTATATGTATGTGCCAGGGTTAATCATGCTCGGGAGTGGATTTTGTTATATTTGTGTTTGTAGAATTCCGTGACATTCTGCTTAATGCCTTACTTGTCTCTTAGACACTAAGGACATAATATTAAATGATAGAAATCAAGACTTAGTTTGTTATAACTTGATCAAGCATGATAGAAATCGTGAGAATACATTGATGTGTCTAATTCGATCATCTCTATGCGAAATTATTACTACATTACTACAACCAATATTTTGAGATCTTAGACTTTATACTTGTGTTGAGGGTAATTTGTGAGATACGTAGAAGTATTTGAATAATACGGTTCTTGAGGGTTGTTGAACCATTATTGACTTGGAAAGTTGTGATTTTGAATTTGTTTGGAATATTCGTTTGAACACTCTCCTCGATATTTTTTATATTTCCTGCCTTGCCATTTTATTGATATCCATATGCTTGAAAGAATGTAAAACACGAAGGGTGATGTCGTGCCATTTTATATTCATTATAATGTGAGGAAGAGTGTGTAAAGCACGAAGGATGATGTCGTGCCATTTTATATTCATTATCATGTGAGGAAGTATATAAAGCATGAAGGGTAATATCGTGCCATTTTATATTCATTATCATGTGAGGAAGAGTGTAAAGCACGAACATGCTGTGCCATTTCATTTATGTTGTTATGATTGTGTGCTATCGTGAAGTCATGGCATGATGCGTATTTCCATGCAGGCGAGGATGAGGGATATGCATTATGTTTGATATCAGTATTCTGTGTATACGCTTATGCCTTTACCTTGAACTGTTATTGTCATTATTATAGACCTGATGTGACTTGTTGTGATAGTTCGGTCATTAATCTCTATTTCAATTGTTGTTCTGATGCTCATACCTTCTACTTGTTTAACTTGCAAAATACCATGCATATTTCCTGCTTTTATAATTATACTCATGTAGTATCTATTCTGTAGCACTTAGTATAAGCCTTCTACCATGTTAGTCATTCTTGCCCTTACTTGCCAACTTGTAAAGATCATGTATTTCCGTCTTAGTTGTTATAATTGTACTTAGGCCTCCAATATGCCCACATATCTTTGTCCACTTTTGCTACTTGCGTATTTCCTACTTTGTAATTCCTGTTATCGATATTTCTTTTATCTGGTTGGTTCTGTTATCCGTACATTTGGGAGAATGAGTTGAACGCACGAAGGGTGTTGCCGTGCTAATTGATTTGTCACAAAAATCATATATATATATATGGTGAGGCAGAGATAGTAGCACGAAGGGTGTTACCATGTCGTTGACTTGATATCTTGGATATACTTCTCATACCAGGAAAGATTATAAATCTTCTACCATGATTCCTTTTAGTAATTGTTGACTGTCTCGCCGAGTTGTATCCGGTATTTTTACCTGTTATGCTTTGAACTGCTTTTACTGTTAATTTAATGTACAGGTTATAAAATAAGCACTTTTTAACAAAAAGTCTCGTCACTACTTCGACGAGGTTAGACAAAATACTTACCAGTACATGGGGTCGGTTGTATTGATACTGCACTTCTGTACGATGTATACAGATTTCTGGGGTAGAGTTGCTGGTGATGTCAGGTGTTAATTTTGTAGATGTCCGCGCTTTCCGGATATAACTGCCTCTTGTCCTTGGTAGCTTAGGTTTTACTATTCCGTTTATGTATCTTTCAAACAGAACGTGTATTTATTCTTACCAACTTAATAAATTCCAAGTCTTAGAAACTCATGAGTCGTACTACCAGTTCTTGGGTAAATTTGTAAGTGTTCAGTTATGTATTCTCTATTCTCTTATAATCTCAGTTGAGTTGTATTTTCTATTAGTTGGCTTACCTAGTGGGTTGAGTTAGGTGTCATCACAACTTGTGGTTTTTGGGTCGTGACACCGAATAAGCTTTGTGTCAAAAAGTATATTTATTCAAAATGCGTTCCAAATGCTCTTATCTTATTTTGTTATCCTTCGGGAATGTGATCTAAGTATGAGTTGCATATTAAAATATTATAACTTCAAGTCATATTTCAATGAAAGCTATTATATCAAATTGTGTAAGAAATCTCAATGTGCCTAAGAATTTCATCGCTCACATGTGTACTTAAAGTCTTGAAGAGAAACACCTTGTTGTTGATAATCCATGATGATATTTAAAAGTGAAAGAGATGAGCATAAAATATGAAATACAACCAACGTGCCAAGAATGGTATTACATTTGGGGCCACTAGTGCCAATGAAATAAGAGACCTGTAAAAGACATTTAAATGAGCTGAAATCCTTTAAATAATAAACACCTTGGGATTATCATTAGTCACTGAGGAATGGTATATTAAAATAACCTAACGCCAAAACTACACGTACCGGTGTAGGAGTGGATTGTGATTATTCCCCTTGTTTGGGATGAGATTGATGTGATAAGATTATTTCGCTTTATTGGGATAAGATGACTACAAGAAAAGGGTGATGTCGATCCACACGACATTGTGGTGTGACGGCTTAGCCAATTGGGTCGAGATCAGACGACATGCCGCATACGTGATGGTGATATTTCATGAAATTGTGATTGTGATAGTGATTGAGATTTTGATTGTGATTGTGATTGAATGTCTTGGGTGAGACGGCCTAGTCGATCAGGTCGTGATCGGACTCCGTGCTAAAGACAAGGTGGTATATCGGTACTAAAGATCTCCCAACCTAAAATATGAAAAAAAAAATCTTGAAAACTCATCTTGTTCCTAACTTGATGTTGTGTTATTGTTTAGGCTCCCATTGATTCGATGATTGTTCTTCCTTGTATTATTACTCGTTTTATTGAGAGTTGTTTAGCCATTCATATTAGTATTATTCCATATGTGCTAACGTCCCTTTTGCCGGGGCGCTGATCTTTAATGAATGCAGGTGGTTCCGCAGCAGGTGGCATTGATATGTGATAGCGGTACATCCTCTTCTCAGCAGATTTGGTGAGCCCCACTCCATTTCGGATTCGTCTATATTTTGTTCCTCATGTATTGTGTCTGAGGTATAGCCGGGGGGCTTGTTGCCGGCATTATCATAGTACTCTTTTGTATCTATTAGGCTCCATAGACAATGTAGGTTCTATATTGATGTTGGAAAAGTTAAACTAGTTTTGTTATATTCGAATCAGTTGTTCCACTTCAACTATGTAACTGATGGTAATGAATTAGTGTTGTCCACATGATCCTCTCATCGTTTAATTAATGAAATATATCTTCTTTTTTACTTATGGGTGAATTGGGTAAAAGGCAATCTAGCAGATTTGTTTGGCTGGATTATCTCGATCAAGCGCCGATCGCATTGCCCGATGTTGGGCGTGACATTTTTAAGTAACGAACTTTTGTTTTAATCACCATTGAAGATTGTACAAAATCATAGCCAGGCTAATAACACAATCTGCTATCTATAAGAGAATAAGGCATCCAATATTATAGAGAATATCAACTATAAATATTGTCTTTATTTTAGTTTTTAAAATTTCTTTCTTTGTAGAAATAATATTATCCTTTTTTAAATCTTTTCTCCGTAACGGAATAATTTTCTTTGATTAGGAATACCAGATGAAGGGAGTTGATGGTTCATATGGTCATTCAACTTTTGGTAATTAAGATCGGTTCAGGATCATGGGATTCTTTTCTATCAGATAGGAAGGGTTGTAGCACCTCCATTTACTATTCTTTCGTACTTTCTTCTTTTTACAACGCGATAGGTCAGCGAAGCCGCTCATCAAAGTTATAAACTTTTTTTTGGCTTTCAAAAATTATTCAACTTTACCTAGTTTATTTGACTAATTAATTAAATATACTCACAATAACTGCACAAAATTAGTTAAAAATAAAAATTCAAAGCAAGAAGTTCCTCTATTATCTCATGTATCCACACGGCATTGCTTATCAATGAATAATAAACTCCAAAAGAAAAGGAAGTGGAATACCAGCTTGTTTGGATGGTTGTTACATATCGTTTCATAATGTATTGTACTGTATTAAGAAGATTGTATTGTTTGTCGTCATTTCATGATATTACGTATCGGGATTATGAAGAATAAACTTACAATATTATAAAGAAAAATTATTATACGGGATAGAATTTTTATATAAAAAGATAAGTTTACAAAGTAATCATTCTTTGCTTTAATCATGAGGAGGCATATGGCTCACATCTGGTTCAATCCATATACCGGATCTTGGTTGGCCCTCAAAGTTGTAATAATTTGAACTTGAGAAAGCACTGTTGAGAGAGTAATTGAAAGAGTAATAGTTGCGAGTGGCCAAACAATAAAAAACGCCCTTGTTATTGTCATAAAACATTAGAAAATATATCTTATTTACTAACCCTTGTGCAACACAAGGTTTCAAGTAGGAAGCCCCAATGGTCACAAATAGTGTTCTATTATCCAAACTTGTTATTTGCTCCCTTTCCCAAACCCCTCCATTCACGTTGTACCTCCAAACCTCTACTTTTCCTTCTTCATGAGTTAGAAATACAGCTAATATTCCTCTATTATCGACATCTTTTGCTAAGAAAATCTGTCGAATTGAGTTTTGTTTTCGATGCGGCAAGGATTTCCATAAAATTCTCGTGTGCGTGTTGTAGACATGTGATTTTTAACTCTCCCCAAGATTTTTCATATTTTAGCACGTAAATATTTAATTTAGGCCCAATATAGCTATCTCAACTCATTTTTACTCTTTTATTTTATTTTATTACAAGAAAATGAAAATTACAAAAAAAATATTTTATTTTATGTAACTTTCATAAAGTAAAAAAAATAAAAAAAATAGTACCTTATTTTTATCTTTATATAATCTTGAAAAATACAAAAAATATGTAATAGTTTCATGTTTTAATATAATTTAGTTTAATTAATTAGAATTTATTTTTGCATCATGTAGTATAGTTATCTTATATTAAGGGAATTTAGCTATGATTTTAAATAATAATTCTTGGAGTCTTCTTAGCCCAAAATTGAAACACAAAAAAAAAAAAAAAAAAAAGACATGGTCCTACCCAATTACCCTTAGCCCATTCTTCCCAACTCATTAGCCCACTTAAGTGCAAGATTTAATTCTAGCCATCTATTTCCTTCTAATCCAATGGTCATCATCTCTCTCACCTTCATATAAAATACCCAATTATAAAAATCCTACCCCAAGTTTTCGATTCCTAAACCTAGCTAAGAAAAATCCCTACACAAGAAAAGAGAGAGCAAAAGCAGACATCTCCCTTTCGGAAGCAAAATGCAATCGAAATCCTTTTCTCTTTCCTCAAAACTCCGTACATCTTCTACTCAATTTGTTTGATTTAGTACGCAATTGCAATTTCTGTTAAACGTTCTTCTTGTTTCGTTCAATCAATCACTATACGAAATCTCTCTTGTGGCCTTTGATACTCTAAAAAATTCCACTCCACATGATATTTCAAGTCAATCGATGGACATACCCATAATTGGTCTTTTAATACCTTTTGCCTTGACCTTCATGTTGTCCTTCTTGCTGTTGCCAAATGTCTTCACTGGGGGAAATTGAAAACGAAAAGAAAAGAGAAAGGGGAAGGAATTTTTGGAAAAAGAGATAACAAAACTAAAAAAAGAAAAACAAAGAAATTGAGAGGAAAGAGAAGGAAAATAACGTTGAAAAAGAGTAAAGAAAAGACTTTTTTCAAAAGAAAGAGGAAAGATTGTTTTAAAAAGAAAAATTCTGGTGAGATTAAGAAAAGGAGCTCTCCGTTCGTGGCTTTTGATTCGAGGTTCCGGTTTGTTAATTTCGGTGTTGCAATTCAAGGGTTGTCGCTTTGTTTAGCCGATTGATTTGCAATCTTCAGATTTGTTCATCAATAAAAGGTCCATTTCTCATTTTCAATTCTCATTTCGTTGTGTTATAATAGCTTGGTGCGCGTATTGATTTGTGATTCTTCATTGTTTGAATAGCATGTCTTAGTTTTCGTTTAAATTGTTTTGATTAGTTTTTTTATTTCGATTGCGATGTATGTAGTCTTGGTTCTTGAATAAATGCTTTTAGTTGGGTAGATAAAAATTGAAGTTGCTTCTTTCTTGACAAGGAATAAGAATGGGTCATAAGGTGTGTCTTGAACTATAGAGAATCTAGGCCAAGTAATAGATTATGTTAGCTAGCCCTTGGCCCCAATAATATCTTGTTCATAAGTTTGGCCTTATAACAATCTCAAAGATTTGGAAAATAATTCAAATGTGTAGCTTGCTTTAGGCGCGCTAGTTAATAATTTACCTTCCTAAACTTGGGTGTGCATTTATGTGACCCAAATCCAAATCTTAACAATGTTAGATAAAACATGTCGAGGACCGCGGGTGCATTTATGTGACGTGGTTCAAGATATATTTTTAATAACGTTGAAATCCTCCTAAAAATAAAAGCGGCTCAAAAGTTTAAAATTGCACCATAGTTTAAAACATGTACTAAAATCAGATAATAGGCCAATTATAACAGTTGAGCGACCGTGCTAGAACCACGGAATCCGAAAATGCCTAACACCTTCTCCCGGATTAACAGAATTCCTTACCCGGATTTCTGTGTTCGCAGACTGTAATATAGAATCAATCTTTTCCTCGATTCGGGATTTGAACCGGTGACTTGGGACACCTTAAATTATCCCAAGTGGAAACTCTGAATTTAATAAATAAATAATCTCGTTTCGATTGTCACTTTAAGTTGGAAAAAACTCCCTTGTACTACCTTCGGGGTAGGAAAAAGGAGGTGTGACGGCTGGGGATCGAACTCAGAATCTCTGGTTCAGGGTTCAAGAATTTGAGCTTAGAATAATTGTTATATTTGGCTTTGTTTTTTATTGCATGTTTGAGCCTAATGTGCTAAAAGACGCTTTTTACCGCTTTGGTATTATCTGAATTGTATATAAACTGCTACGAAACCCTTCTCTTCTCATCTTCGGGGATATGCTCGCTGGTCGTGACTCCCTATTCTGTTAGTGTCATACCTTGAAATAAGAAAGAGGCTCGGACAAGTTACTAAGCTGGATGGCCTTTTGGTTCCCGGTACGTAGCCCCCTCCTCGGCTCGAGTTGTCCGCTCGGGTATACAAGTCTAGAACAATATACCCAGGTTTTTTAGCTTAGAATAACTCAGCCTCATGTCGGATCCCTAGTAGGAACGTTTGTTTGTATCATGGTGCATTTGACTTTGGGGACTCAACACAAGGGTTGGGTCCGTCTAGGACAGGTGTACCCAAATTAAAAGACCATCCTGATCCATCTTACGTGTCACTTGCGTATCTGTCTATGTTGGCCTTCATGTTGACTGGCTTCTAGAATAGGGAAAGAAAATAAAAAAAAAGAGAAAAAAAAAGAAAATAAAAAAAGGAGAAAGAAGAAAAAGGAAAAGAGAGTGAGAGGTAGGTATTTGAATTACCCTGAAATTCTGTTGAAATTTTGGAGAAAAAGAAAAGTCATTTCAAAATAAGTCATATTTTTCTGTTGCGTCAAAACGGGCGAACTACGCGGGTCTGATTCTCACCGGATGTGAGATACGTAGGCAAACCTCATCGGTTCCGGCCCATAATTTTCAAAAAAAAAAATCCAAAAATATTTTCCTTTACTTCCTCTCTAGAAAAGTCTTTTTTTTAGACACCATTTTTTAAAAATAAATCCAAAAAATATTTTCATTTAATTCTTTCTTTTAGACCCCAATTTATTTTTTATAAAAAAATAAATACAAAAATATTTTCTTCTAATCTCTCTCAAAATCCAAAAATATTTGTTTGAGAATTAAAAAAAAAAATTCTCTTTTCTTTTGTAGTATTTCTTTCATAAATTCAAAGTAAAATTCCAAAAATATTTCCTTTCTTCTTTAGAAGTTTTTCTTTCGAAATTTTCAGGAAAAAAAAAAGAAAAGAAAAAGAAGTTAAAATTCAAGAAAATATTTTTTTTCTCTTCTTTAAAAGTCTTTCTTTTCAAAAATCCTTAAAAAACAAATCGAAATACAAAAAATATTTTCTTTCTTCTTTGTAAGTATTTCTTTCGGAAAAAAAAACAAATTTCAAAATTCAAAAAAAAAGAGTTAGTTTATTTACTTTATTTTTAATCTTCTCGAACTATGCAAAATCTAATTCATGTTCCCACATGATATGTAGGCAACCCACATCAGGTTCGATCAACCATTGAAAAGAAAGATGAGAAAAAAAAAAGATGAAAAAAAGAGAAAAAAAATGAATAAAAACAAAAATGAAAAAAAATTGCTAATAATAAGGACCGACTGAGTCCATTCTAACATGTTTTGTTTTGAATTGTGAAGAAAGTTGAGGTGGTCGATTTGTGGTAAGCTGGAAACACAAGATCCAGGGAAAAATGATAACTGACATCGAAGCTGTAACAAATGCTCAGAGACTCAGGGTCAGAGGGTTCAACAAGAGGCTACTGTGTTTGAGAGAAATAGAATACTGAAACAGCAAATGACCAAAACGTGTCAAGCATGGGCCAGTGGTTAAGGACAGTCTCTTCATGAGTCACAATTTGCTACACAGCAAGAGCAATACCACTCTCCTGAGTACCACTCGTACTCGTTTGATCTTCCTGCAAACATTAAGAAGCCTGCCCGAAAGATGGTACAGGAAGAAATGACTCAAAGAGCGAAAAGCTTAGAACAACGATTGAAAAACATGCAAGGGTTGGCAGGTCAAAAGAGTGTTGCCTTCAAAGATCTATGTAAGTTCACCGATGTCCAATTGCCGCCTGGTTTCAAGACTCCCAAATTTGAAAAGTATGATGGACATGGAGACCCTACAGCCCACCTGAAAAGATATTACAATCAACTGAGAGGTGCGGGAAGAAACGAAGAATTGTTGATGGCTTATTTTGGGGAAAGCCTTGCGGGAGTAGCATCCGAATGGTTTTTGGATCAAGACACATCTCGCTGGTACGTCTGGAATGATATGGCACAGGCCTTTGTCAATCAGTTCCAATACAACATCGACATTGCCCCAGACCGCATTTCCCTTTCAAACCTGAAGAAGAAACCAAGTGAAAGTTTCAGGGAATATGCCATTAAATGGAGAGACCAAGCAGCTCGAGTTAAGCCACCCATGGATGACCATGAGCTAATCACTGTCTTCCTTCAAGCGCAAGAGCCAGATTACTTTCAAAACATGATGTTCGCAGTTGGCAAATCCTTCTCGGAAGCAATCAAAATAGGAGAAATGGTAGAGAATGGTCTTAAGATAGGAAAAATTATAAGTCAAGCAATTCTCAAAGCCGCAACTCAGGCTGTCCCGATTGAATTTGATAATTTCAGTGGCACGAATAAGAAGGATGAAGAAACCATGATGACAACAGGTTCGAGAAAAGGTCCCAGGAAAACATCTCGAAGGTATGCGCAGCCTCATCAGGTTTCCCATGACTCCCCTGAGCATCGCTATCCACCTCAGAACCCGCAATACTCTGTTGCTCCACATCAGTATGTTGTCCAGCCACCAAAACACCCCAGAAGGCGAGCGCGAGCATCACAAAATCTCCACCAGCTTCCACAAAATTTTCAGGCACCCTATAACCCACATCCAGGCCAGAGGTATAGAGGGGAACAAAAGTTGAAAGATAATTTTACACCAATAGGAGAGTCCTATGCAAGCTTGTTTGGGAAATTAAAGCATTATGACATGATTGCACCTATTCCTCCAAATCATGTGGACCCTCGTGCAAGAAGCTTTGACCCTTCTAAAAGGTGGGAATACCATTCCAATGCCCAGGGGTACAATGTTGAAAGCTGTCGGGATTTGAAAAGAGAAATAGAAAAGATGATCCAGGAAAACCTGATTGTGATCCAAGACAGTGACATCCAGAATATCGCGTAGAATCCTTTACCTGCACATCAAGATACACACTTTGTGGGGATGATGCCTGGTGACATGGAGTATGAGAATCTTCTCCAGAACTTGCTAACTGAAGTTAATGATGTTGAAATTGGAGAAGGCTCTGCTAATTCTGATGAGCAAATTTGTGGCTAAATACCAAGCCTAGCAATTGAAAAGTCATTTCCTCCTCACTAGGAAGGAATCTTGGTAGTTTGTTTTGATGTTTTTTCTTTTATCTGGGTTATTTCAGGGTTGTGATCCAGATTTTATTTGTTTTATTGAGTCAAACCCTTCTATCCCGCTATTCTGTTTGTGTGAGTCTTGTCTTTCTGTTCTGTTGCTATTTTCATTAGCCGGGTTATTTAGGGTTGTAACTCGGATTTTAGGTTGTTTGTCTTGTTGTTTACTTAATGATATACAGTTTGTCCTTTTGTGTCGTTCCATGATTAGTTTCTTTCCCGCCGGTCTTAATGACATGACATGCATGAGGAATTTTTTGCCAGATCTTAGAAAATTGATTTAAGTTTGGGTTGGACAACTGAGGAAAAGGCACTTTTGAGGATGAATAAAGAGTTGGAATACTTTGGAACTAAGGTCGAGTAAAATTTACCTTCAAATCATTGTGAAAATCGGGCTTGAGGATATTTAATCAATTGAAGTTTGTTGGAAAGTTTGTCACTAAGGGATGAAAAAATGTCTTGTGACCACGACACAACAAGAAGACAGACATGTTCGTTAATGCTGTGATCGTGAAAAGATACCATGTTTAATGTTCTTGAGATTGGGAGGCCTTTTTTCTGCTACCCAAACACTTTATATCATTTGCTACCCCTTTTGAGCCCGTGTTATTTTTCTTTGACTACCCTCTTTTGGAATCAAGTTTAGAGTAAAAAAAAATCCATGTCCCAAGAGTACAAACTGGGGCAATTCTTAGAAAGTTCAGAAAAAAAAAGGAATTGTCAAAGGTCCATGCCCTCAAAAATAAAAGCTGGGGCAAACAAAAAAAAAATAAGAAAAAAAATAAGATAAAAAGAAAAGGAAAAAAAAAGAAAAACAGAAAGAAAGATGAAAAATAATTTAGGTCAGATGTTTGAACTACGTTAGACCTGATTCCTTGAAAATAAGGATACGTAGGCAGCCTCACGGTTCGGTCCAACCAAATAAGAATTCAAATAAAAAATCCCAAAAAAATCCACAATAGCTGAAAATGTGGCACAAATTTTATTTCACTTTTGAAAGAGTCGATTCTAAGAGTTGTAAGTCCATAACCCCCTTTACTTTGAGTTTATTTTGAGCCTTCATGACGTCCTTTCTTTCCAACCCTATCCAAAATCCTTCCAAATAAAGACCTTCTGATATGCCTTCAAGAATGCCAAGAGAAGAATGCAATGAGAAATGGTTGTCACATGATGTAGAACACCGTCGAGTTTCTCACAAGAAGGCAAAAGAAAAAAAAAGAGAAAAATGAGAGAGTCTTACTAGTGAAAACCCTAACAGGCACTGTAAGGCGACGGTAAGCAGAGATAAACAAATGAGAGAGACTTGTTGGTGAAAACCCCTTGGGGCACCACTAGTCGAAAGTAAGTCATGAAGCTGATGCAAAATTGGCACGGATAGGCCCGACTTCAAAGATCATAAGAATGGTAAAAGGGAAGATTGGATTAGTTTGATAGATCAGGCCCTTGAGTCCAAAATGCATGTCATGATCATTAAGGCTAGTTATTGAAAAAAAAAATTCTTCCTTCTGTCCTTCAGACAGGGTCATTTCTTGTTAGTATTTGTTTTTTTGCATCATTTGTGTCTTCCACTCTGAGTCAGTCCTTCTCAAAACAAGCAAGAAAAGATTTCAAAATCTGCTACCAGCTTTTCAGTTGTACAAAGTAAATTTGGCCAACAAACTCAGTTGTTAATATCAACATGTCTTGAGGATTAATACAAAGGCTCCCCCAAAAGACTCTTGTCGGCCTGCTTAGCGCAAACAAAGATAACTTGTGATTCTCTCTGACAGACAAATTGCTCAAAGCAGGAAGTTATTCAAGATATCGAAAAGGGTCACCTAAGAAAAGATCTCTGGTTGGGATAAAGTTGATTGAGCTATAAATACAAATGGTATTGTGTGTGAAACAATTAGGGTCAATGCAAAGCAAAAGTCTCTCAAAACCGACTCAAGCTGATCGAGCAAAAGCCAAACTTCTCAAGACTCAAGGCCACAAACGGACCACCATTTTCAAAACTGACAAATATTTCTTTGTATGAAACAGGAACAAAGAAGTGCAAGGAAAGTGGTTCAAAAAAAACAAACAAAAAAAAAGAGAAGAAAAAGGAAAGACGAGATGAGCCGACAAAGGGAAGTTTCTCAAATCTTTGCCTTTATTTGTCTTTCTATTGTGCATAAAATCTTGCCATTTATCTTCACATTTTTCCTCCTAGGATAAAAAGTCCTAGTCTGATGGATTTTCCTCCCATTCGAAACCCTAGTCTGATGAACTTTCTCCTAGGATAGAAATCTTAGTCTGATGAACCTTCTCCTAGGATCAAAATCGTAGTCTGATGAATTTTTCTCCTAAGATAGAAGACCTAGTCTGATGAACTTTCTCCTAGGATATATGTCTTAGTCTAATGAATTTTTCTCCTAAGATAGAAAACCTAGTCTGATGAATCTTCTCCTAGGATCAAGATCTTAGTCTGATGATTTTTTCTCCTAAGATAGAAAACCTAGTCTGATGAACTTTCTCCAAGGATAAACGTCTTAGTCGGATGAATCTTTCTCCTAAGATACCAAAAAAAACAAAAAAAAGAAAAGGACCTAGTCTAATGAATTTTCTCCTAGGATTAACGTCTTAGTCTGATGAATCTTTCTCCTAAGATAGAGAACCTAGTCTGACGAATTTTCTCCTAGGATATTTTTTAAAAAAAGGGAAGCCTGAATTTGAAAAAAGGGGGTCATTTTTTTAGTTTTCTTAAGATTATCAATGTTTAGTTTTCCTGAAATCAGGGGGGCCCGCCTGGAGAATAGGATCAGTTTTTACTGTAGTCAAGCTTAGTTTATAGTTTTCCTAGTCTATTCTTTAGTTTACTCTCATCATTGCATCAATAGTACAAGTGGTTTATAATTTTGCTAACAACTCACAAATCTTCCTAGTGCAAATTGGGGCAGAAAAAATTTCTTATGTTTTGTCTGTTTTGTTGTAATCAGGCGCCCACCTGGAGAACAAGGGAAGATAACTCAAGTTTCAAGGGAAAACAGTTTTGAAGGAAGACAACTCAAGTTTCAAGGGAAAGCAGTTTCGAAGGAAGATAGTTCAAGTTTCAAGGGAAAATAGTTCAAGGTGCAAGGGAAAACAGTGTCAAGTAACAAGAGAAGACGGTTCAAGTTCAGCAATCAGGCGCCCACCTGAAAAAAGGGGGAATTCAATTCAGAATGCAATTCAGGTCAGCAACAAAAGAAGCTCGCGTCAAGAATGCAAGTCAGCAGTCCAAGATGATCAACAGAAGTAAGTCACAATCCAGAATAAAAAAAAAAAAAGAAAGACAAGAAGTGAATCCAAATGCAGAAGTTAATGAAAGATGTGAGCTGCTCAAGACAGGGCTGAGGTCACAAGCTCTGCATGTCCCGTTTTAGTCTGAAAAGCTGAAGAAGAACGAACTAGCACCTGCAACTAGCAAGCATCAAGGTTCAAATCCAAAGTCTGCATGAAGAACCATTCAAGACTCAAGATCAAGCTTCAGAAGACTTATAGATATGAATCTTGTAACTCGTAGTTGACAGGCTTAGCTAGTCTTTTTCATGTTTTGATTTTGATATAATAACGGGACCGCAGACCGGAACCTCGACGGCACCTCGATCGGCTCTCCACCTCGGCATACTCTATCATCTCACTCACTTCTAAACTACAAGTGGCCTGATTCCTTTATAGCCAAGGATATGTAGGCAACTCAGAGACCAAGGCTCGGTCACATTCTTATTTCTCTTAGTTTTTTGGTCCCTATAAATAAGAGACGAGTCAAAAAACCTGTCTAGTCGTTCTTTGTCTGAAAATACTTCGGCGTTTCCAGTCAAAGAGGGGCAGCTGTAGACATGTGATTTTTGACCCTCCCCAAGATTTTTCATATTTTAGCACGTAAATATTTAATTTAGGCCCAATATAGCTATTTCAACTCATTTTTACTCTTTTACTTTATTTTATTACAAGAAAATAAAAATTACAAAAAAAATATTTTATTTTATGTACCTTTCATAAAGTAAAAAAAATAGTACCTTATTTTCATCTTTATATAATCTTGAAAAATACAAAAAATATGTAATAGTTTCATGTTTTAATATAATTTAGTTTAATTAATTAGAATTTATTTTTGCATCATGTAGTATAGTTATCTTATATTAAGGGAATTTAGCTATGATTTTAAATAATAATTCTTGGAGTCTTCTTAGCCCAAAATTGAAACACAAAAAAAAAGAAGGAAAAGAGACATGGTCCAACCCAATTACCCTTAGCCCATTCTTCCTAACCCATTAGCCCACTTAAGTGCAAGATTTAATCCTAGCCATCTATTTCCTTCTAATCCAATGGTCATCATCTCTCTCACCTTCATATAAAATACCCAATTATAAAAACCCTACCCCAAGTTTTCAATTCCTAGACCTAGCTAAGAAAAATCCCTACACAAGAAAAAAGAGAGCAAAAGCAGCCATCTCCCTTTCGGAAGCAAAATGCAATCGAAATCCTTTTCTCTTTCCTCAAAACTCCGTACATCTTCTACTCAATTTGTTTGATTTAGTACGCAATTGCAATTTCTGTTAAACGTTCTTCTTGTTTCGTTCAATCAATCACTATACGAAATTTTTGTTGTGGCCTTTGGTACTCTAAAAAAATCCACTCCACATGTTATTTCAAGTCAACCGATAGACATACCCATAATTGGTCTTTTAATACCTTTTGCCTTGACCTTCATGTTGTCCTTCTTGCTGTTGCCAAACGTCTTCACTGGGGGAAATTGAAAGCGAAAAGAAAAGAGAAAGGGGAAGGAATTTTTGGAAAAAGAGATAACAAAACTAAAAAAAGAAAAACAAAGAAATTGAGAGGAAAGAGAAGGAAAATAACGTTGAAAAAGAGTAAAGAAAAGACTTTTTTTCAAAAGAAAGAGGAAAGATTGTTTTAAAAAGAAATATTCTGGTGAGATTAAGAAAAGGAGCTTTCCGTTTGTGGCTTTTGATTCGAGGTTTGGGTTTGTTAATTTTGGTGTTGCAATTCAAGGGTTGTCGCTTTGTTTAGCCGATTGATTTGCAATCTTCGGATTTGTTCATCAATAAAAGGTCCATTTCTCAATTTTAATTCTTATTTCGTTGTGTTATAATAGCTTGGTGCGCGTGTTGATTTGTGATTCTTCATTGTTTGAATAACATGTCTTAGTTTTCATTTAAATTATTTTTATTAGTTTTTTTATTTCGATTGTGATGTATGTAGTCTTGGTTTTTGAATAAATGCTTTTAATTGGGTAGATGAAAATTGAAGTTGTTTCTTTCTTGATAAGGAATAAGAATGGGCCATAAGGTGTGTCTTGAACTTTAAAGAATCTAGGCCAAGTAATAGATTATGTTAGCTAGCCCTTACCCCAATAATATCTTGTTCATAAGTTTGGCCTTATAACAATCTCAAAGATTAGGAAAATAATTCAAATGCGTAGCTTGCTTTAGGCGCGCTAGTTAATAATTTACCTTCCTAAACTCGGGTGTGCATTTATGTGACCTAAATCCAAACCTCAACAATGTTAGATAAAATATGTCGAGGACCGCGGGTGCATTTATGTGACGTGGTTCGAGACATATTTTTAATAACGTTGAAATCCTCCTAAAAATAATTCAATAAAAGCGGCTCAAAAGTTTAAAATTGCACCATAGTTTAAAATTGCACCATAGTTAAAACATGTATTAAAATCAGATAATAGGCCAATTATAACAGTTGAGCGACCGTGCTAGAACTACGGAACCCGGGAATGCCTAACACCTTCTCCCAGGTTAACAAAATTCCTTACCCGAATTTCTGTGTTCGCAGACTGTAATACAGAGTCAATATTTTCCTCGATTCGGTATTTGAACCGGTGACTTGGGACACCTTAAATTATCCCAAGTGGCGACTCTGAATTTAATAAATAAATAATCCTGTTTCGATTGTCACTTTAAGTTGGAAAAAACTTCCTTGTACTACCTTCGGAGTAGGAAAAAGAAAGTATGACGGGAGTTTTCCTTGATACTTAGTATCTCAAATTCCCGTTATAGCCATTGTCCATACAGTATTGTTTTTGAAGAATACAAGATTATTACACCTGAATAATCTGAATGACCCTCACTTATGTAATCCATCTTCATTATAAAAGGAATGATATGCCCATCTACTCAACTTTAATGATGTATACCGAATTGGGAGAACCAAACATATCAAAACCAACGACAAAACAATCCGATGTTAAGGAGCCCGGGGACACGAAAATGTCCAAGCATGGAAATAATTGAAATCCAAATCTTCTAGATGAGGGAGTTCAAACAAGGAAATACTATGAAAGTCACCCTAGTCCAACTAGAATTGGCAAAGTAATCCTTTGCTTATTTAAATAGAAAGGAAAAAATATTTTCTATGGTGACCCAAAGGGTCATCTTATGATTTAAGGCACCATTCTGGGCTCATTAGCCTTAAAAAGATTAATTTTAATTACCTCAATTTGCGTGCGCAGTACGAGCGTAAAATCGGAAAGCTTTTATGTGAAAACATAAGAAATAATGATTTTAGAGTTAAATTGTTGATTTTGAACGACTTTGGTCAATATTTTGAGTAAACGGGTCCGGATTCATATTTCGACAATCCTGGGAGGTCAGCAGTAAAATATGGGACTTGGGCGTATATCCGGAATTGATTTTCGAGGTCCCTAGCTTTAGAAATTAATTTTTGAAAGAAATTGTTTTGCTAAATTATTAATGAAATAAAGAAAAGAATTAATGTTTGAAATTATTGGTATCGGGCCCGTATTTTAGTTCCGGAGCTCGATACAAATTTGTTATGATATTTAAGTTTTATCTGTGAAATTTGGTGAGAATCGGAGTTGATTTGATGTGATTCGGACGTCTGGTTGAGAAATAGTGAAATGTAAGTGTTCTTGAGAAACATCATGAGTTTTGAGGTTAAATTCATTGTTTTAGATGTTATTTTCATAATTTGATCGCACGAGCAAGTCCGTACGATATTTTTAGACTTGCATGCATGTTTGATTTGGAGCCCCGAGGGCTCGGGTGAGTTTCGGGTAGGCTTCGGGGTGTTTTTAACTTGTAAAAAAAATCTGCTACCATAAAAGAAAAAATCTGCTGTCATAACAGTTTCTAGTGCACTGGTGCTCCACGCTTTTTCTTCAATTTTTTTTTTACAGAATCCAACTCGGGAAGCAGCCATTTTTTCATAGTTTCGAACTAAAAAGACCTAGAGGCGATTTTCTTCACACAGGCTCATCCCCAAAGTGTTGGTAAACAATTCTAAACTCTTCTCTTTCAATTATCCAATGTTTTTCATTACTTTTCAATCAAAAATCAAGAATTTTCATGGCAAAAATTGGGAGTTTGGGTAGAATTAGAGAATTTTGTAAAAATTAAATTTTGACATCGAATTGGGGTCAGATTTCGAAACTAATTGCATAATCGGGCTCGGGGGTGAATGGGTAGACGGAATTTGATCCGAACCTCAAGTTTGGACCAAGCGAGCCCAAGGTCGATTTTTAACTTTTTTTTGAGAAAACGTAGGAAAACCATAATTTTTCAGAAAGTCAGTTCCTTTAGCATTAATTAATGATATTAAGTTAATTATGATTAGATTCGAGTGTATTGGAGGTGAATTCAAAAGGAAAAGCTATAATTGAGCAGTGAGTGGCCTGCGAATTTGAGGTAAGTGTTTGGTTTAGCCTTGACTTGAGGGAATAGGAATCCCCAACCTAATTGCTATGTGAATTTGCAAGTGCGTGGTGTATAGGTGAGGTGACGAGTATCTATGCATCATCAAATTATCTGTTAAACATGATCCCTTCCCTGTTTCTAATTTAATTGATCCCTGGCTTAATTGTTTTGTGATCACTGATGTCTATATGCTTACTTAGTTTCATTAAATTATTGTTAAGTATTGTTTCAAGTATTTTGGAAGTGTTGGTTGTTCCTTTGGCTTCATTGTGATACATAAAAGGGTGAGCTAGTTGACAATATTTTAATATATATATTATGGTTGGTTTATTTGTGAAATGATAAATGATGAAGTTATAAGTGGTACGGTTTACTATTTACAATTGTTGAGGCAAAAATATTGTGAAAAGCATTGATTTGAAAGTTGTGAAATCTTTATAAATAAAAGTGATACAATTGTTTGGTGGGAGCCGGTTGCACGCCGCAACAAGGATTGATAAGGGTGGACAGGTAGGATCGGGTTGCATGCCACAACAGGAGAAATAAGGGTAATATTTGTATATAGGGAGGAGGAATAAGGGCGGACAGGTGGGAGCGGGTTGCACGCCACAACAAGGAGCGATAAGGGAGAATATTTATGACTTATTGATTTTTAAATACAAGGAACGAAAATCTCTCTATTTTATTCTACTGTTTATTTCATAGTTGACACCTACAGTTACTTTGAAAGCGAAATTTGAAATGTGGAAGCTTATGTGAGAATTTGATTATAGCTGAGACTTGGCAAGAGGTGGCTGAGTTATTTCATTTTGCTTTAGTTTATTTTTTTTGTTTAGTTTAGAATTTCTTTCTTGCTTTATTATTTATATGTTGTTACAGGTTATATTATAATTTCCCTGCCATAGCCTCGTCATTACTTCGTCGAGGCTAGGCTCGACACTTACTCAGTACATGGGGTCGGTTGTACTGATACTACACTCTGCACTCTTTTGTGCAGATCCAGGTACCGTCCAGCATTAGAGACTTTAGTAGCTATCATTCATCACTCGGAGACACGAGGTAGATCTGCTAGCATCCGCAGAATTCCTGGAGTCTTCTCTTAGTTTTATAGAGACTGTTTATTTTACTCAAAACAGATGCATTATTTCTTTCAGCCCATTATATGTAGTATTCTTAGAAGTTCGTAAATTGTGACACCAAATCCTAGGGTAGTCTTAGAGTTATATATTTAATTTGTGGCTTGGTTTATTTATTCGTTTATTATTTTATTCATGAAGTTATTTATGGAAACTATCAGATTTAGCTATTTTTAAATTGTTTTATTGTGTTTTAATAATTATTCAAAGGGAAATGGATAATTAATTTCTAATATTGGCTTGCGTAACAAGTGTAGTGTTAGGCGCCATCACATCCCTAAGGTTGAGAATTTGGGTCGTGACATTTTCCCCCACAGTACGTCCAAGTAGTAACTTCTTTCCTTGTATCTGAGCTATTCTAAATCCTTTTCATTATTGTATTTGGAGTCCATTACCTATTCTATTTAATGAACTATGGTACTCATCCCTTTTGTTTTAAAACACTCATTAACTATTGTTATTAGTCTTCAGAACGAGGTTGCCCAAGAAAAACATAAGGAGATTGCAAGGTAAGATTTTTTTAGTGTTCTCGGTAACAAGTTCAGCCAAACCTCTCTGCATTACGTTATATAGGCGAATCCAAGATTTGAAGTTTATGAGTTCCTACTTAATTTTAAATTAATAGACAATAATAATTGGGTTTACAGTTAAATATTTATAAATATTTAGTTATTTCTTTATATAAATACAGGTTGTATGCAAAAGTTAATGGGTTCCTCGAAAACCCATATTAGAAAAATTTGCCTTTTATAGTGAATATCTTTTATACCGGGATGTTATTATAGATAGATCTACTGTATTGTTTTCCTTAGCTTCTTTGTGCCTCCTTGGTTGCCTCTTTTTAGTTTTCTTGTTATTTCAGTTTATTCTCAAGTATTTTGCTTCAATTTGTAGATGTTTGTTAGCTTTCTTTAACTTTCCGGCAACTCTTTAGACGTACAATTACAAGTATAATCAGATGGAGTAGCCGAAATCAAAAAAAAAAAAAAAAGGTGTTTACCCTCAAAATTAGATAACAGTTAAATTTATAAGCGGTTTTAAGAATGCGGTGATTAATTTGACACAAAGCTATAAATTAAATAATAACTAAAGCGAGCAATGGTAAAATAAATTCAAATCGCATGACTTGAACAATTATATCCTTGAAAAGTAAGTCTCACTCGAGTTCGAGTAATTCAAATATCAGATACAGAAGAACTGTTATGAATGAAAATAATCTCATGACAGGCACGTTGGAAAAATTAGCAAATTACGTGTGGGACCCTGGGATAAGGGCACGGGAGGAAAGAACTGGGCAAATGGAAAAATAATAAATAGTAATAGGCTAGGTGAAATTAGGTATGCTATGTTATTGACAGAGTTGTCTTCTATTTCTCATCTGCTATTGTGTATCCTCTGCATTCTTCTAGGTTATTGTTCTTCTATCCTTCTGTAACTTCCCTCCTGTATCTTGGTTATTAATTGAATGATCAGTCTTCTTTTGTTATTGTGAGTGTTCGTATTTGGAGGTTGTTACATTGGTGCTTTCATCGATTTGAACTCCAATTGCAGTGGTGGTTTTAGATAAATTCAGCAGCGGCGACCCAGATGGCTGGGTTTCTCAGGCCGAGCAGTACTTTACCTTACTGGGTTTCTCCGAAGAATATTGGTTACCTCTACCTTACTTCTACCTTGAAGGCCATGCTCTCATTTGGTTCGATTGGCTACATCGCAACAAACAATTCTACGATTGGAACCATTTCAAGGAGAAACTACTTATGCGATTTCGACAATGGAGCTTCGCAAGTTCGGTAGAAAGTGTGGCATGTTTTGACTCCAGTAGCATCGGACCTATATCTGTACCAGCAGTCCTTCCTGCTGCAATGGAGTCTCATTTAGATAATGCAAAATCAGAGGAGGTCGCAGAATTGAAGATTTCTTCTGATTTGGATGATGGCAACTTACGTTCTATTGACAATTCTGAGGTCCCTCCTGAGATGTTAGAATCCCTGATTGGTAATATTTCAAACCCCACTGATTTTACTTCCTCAATAGTTTCAACGAGTGGCAATGGTGATGTGGATACACCACTGGAAATTAACATTGGTGAGGAGGAATATTCGTGGAACTATGCCTGCAAGGTGCTTGCTGACATTACCGAAAGGGAATCGACATGGACATTGAAGATTCAGTGAAGATCACCACCCAGGTGTTCGAGAAAATGGGACATAACTGCTGCACCAGAGTACTCTATGATGAATATGATTTGGATGCTGGAAACTCAGAGGAAAACAAAAAAATTTATTGACAATTCCCATAACGGTATATGCGAGTTGCCTAGTCAAATTATCCATATGACTTCATTTCTGATTTCTTTTGTTGCAAGTGAGTATAAGGTTACAAATAGGATCGTGCTAATTTCTGGAATGAATTACCCGTTGGCAGACACCTTGGCGTTTTCTCGTCAAGTACTTTCACTGGTACCACACTCTGGTAGTTGGGCTACGGATGCAAGAGATATTGGACTATCAAATTCTAGTTATGTGATCAGGTGGCTTGACACAGGGCAGGAATTTATCCTTGCTTTAGGGTGTTCACCTCTTATGCATATTCCTTTAAGTTCTCCATCACATGTACATACACTGTTTGAAACAATTAGAAAAATATGGAATTATTCATTTGCAAAGTTGTATGATTGGGAGCTGTTAGGTGAAGCTAAATTTGATGTTGAGTCATTTGATGCCGTGTATCTTGATGGAATTCTCAAACGAACCATTGACAAGAACTATGTTTCTCTAACTGGTGCGACAACCAATTATTTGGTACCTTTTCCTAGCCAAGAGTATGTAGTACCGGAGTACATAGCGAGACCTGTTGAAATCACACATCCATTTACAAATGTCATACATATTCACATTCACAATGGTCCATGTTTGTCAAAAACTTTTAAGGTCTTTCATGGAGCTAATTCAAAATTTATGTGGCTTCGCCAGGAACTTGTCGTCAACATTTGCAGTTCGTTTGATAATGGGCAGCTTATGTTATATATAGTCTATATGGGAATCAAGGATAGTGACTTTGCGCTGCCAATGCTATTACGCTGCTAAAATTTCATGCAACACAAGATTACAACACCATGATTCATGATGATGAAATTGATGGGACGCAACATCGTCTACGCTTAGGCGCTCATGGTGAACCCAATCTACAGGAAGTTCTTAAAAATATATGGTGGTTCTACCATGATTACAATACTTACTTAGACAAGTGGTGGGACACCGGGCATTACAACTAGTAAGTTTTCTCCAATTTCATTTCTGACTAATCTGATTGATATATATGTATATCAAATTTAGTTGGCTGGACAACTGGAGAGGGATGTTCAACGACATGATTTACAACAAATTGCTCATTGTATTGGCATCTTTCATACCACCAACTATTGTCTATAGTGAGATGATTGCTATGGCTGTTAAGTTTTCCCAGGCCACTAGCACGGCGCTGGCACTACTTCCTGCTAATGTGAATGCATCATTTCAAGCGTATATTGATGACTTCCTTGATATTAATCCCGGACACTGGCTTGTATTCATTTTACCCTTGAGCTCTTATGTTACTACAACTGGTTGTCAAGCAGTTGTTTACGTGCTGCACATAATCTCCAACACTGATGGACATCAAAGTGATACTACTGCAGTAGACCTTGGAAACTTGACACTCTCATATGCTATTGGAAGTAGAGGTGCTAGAATGAACATCAAGTACATATTTAGACAACTTTTGGGTAGGGGCTCAATACACGTGGAAGAGAAAATAGTAAGACGTGTTGCTGCACTTGTTGTTCGTTACCATCGTGGTCAAGGAATAATTCAGCAAACTATTGAGCACGTTTGTTACCACTGGCCCAATGTGAGGCTCGAAAGCGAAGGCTTTCTCATTAGTGTGGATTTTGAGAAAAATGCATGATGGGACGAAAATGATTTTGTGTGCAGATTGTGAGCCTAAGATAGATAGTGAGCTTGAAGAACTGAAATTCTATATATGTACATCTCTTCATGACTGGTTTGCAAGAGGAGGAAATGACCTTCCCTGCACCATCGCTATGCAGCCGGTGCAAGCTCTTGCAGGGTTTGTGACGTTCATTAAACATTTGGATGTTCAGCTGGTAAATATGAGTTCGGAGGGACTCATTAAATTGATTCTAGGAACCAAACAATCAAGCAAGCATGACCTTTTGCAATTTATTGCTGATTGGCATGCCGAGAGCACTTCAACAGTTGACTTAGAGAGCGTCACATCTTGGCTTTTCTCGTGAATCTTTGAGTCGATATGGTGGCAGACCTTGATTAAAAATATGCAAGTTCCCACAGATGACCCAACTGCCAGCAAATCTGTTGAGATGTTCTTAGGATCACCTGCTATCCAGCAACAAAGAAAGTTTTCCATTATCATACGAGATCATGCTTACCAAGGGACTTTGAAGAGATTATGGCCTGTCTTGGCTGGACATGTGGTGGAACAAGGTGTTGTCACCCTAAATGTGCCTGAAGTCGATGCTATTATTTGAGAATTAGCTTGTGGGATCCCAACTGCTGCTCCATTTGATCCAATTGTTAACGCAAAGGTGTTACCTATTCCGACATTGAGCTTTACAATATTAGTCTCGTGGGATCTGTTTGCTAGAGGTTTTGTCGACCCATATCTTGTTGATGCAACTCCTGAGCCACATTCAAGTCTTGACATAATCACCGTTGTTCTATCAATATTGCTCTACTCGAACCTTGAGGACAAGGTTCTTATTGAGGATGGGGGTATTATTTTGCATGAAAATAATCTCATGATAGGCACGTTGGAAAAATTAGCAAATTACGTGTGGGACCCTGGGATAAGGGCACGGGAGGAAAGAATTGGGCAAATGGAAAAATAATAAATAGTAGTAGGCTAGGTGAAATTAGGTATGTTATGTTATTGACAGAGTTGTCTTCTATTTCTCGTCCCCTATTGTGTATCCTCTGCATTCTCATCCCCTTCTTCTAAGTTACTATTCTTCTATCCTTCTGTAACTTTCCTCCTGTATCTTGGTTATTAATAGAACGATCAAGTCTTCTTCTGTTATTGTGAGTGTTCGTATTTGGAGGTTGTTACAAGAACAGTAGCTTGCAGGAAGAAAATTATATTATAATGCTTTGGGATGCGTGTTACAATGTGTTTTACAAATAATCAGACCCACTTTATATAGTAGGAGAATCCTACTTGAGGTACAATTTTATAAAAGGTAAAAATCTCATGATTTGTCATTAACCGGTTTCTGATTGATACATGCCGAGATTCCCGCCGTGATATCCGACTGGTTACGGATATTTTGGCCTTCCGTTATTTGGTCTGATAATGTTTCCTCGAGCTCATTCGGAGTCGGGGTCGATTCCGGGGTCTTGGACTCGATGATCTCGAAGACGGGAGTCCTAACCTCGTACCCTGGTTCGATGGAACCCGGGGTCGATCTTTAATCCATTATGTTTTAATCCAGATCTGTCATGCAACAGACGAGCCCGATTTCGACCATATAAGGGTTACTTTTGGCACTATTCAAGTAAAATAATTCATCTAAATTTTGAATACTATGAACTAAAACCATTTGTAGCTTTCATTCGTGTTTATATTGGATTTGGGTTTACCCTTTCGTCTTTTTTTGAGAAATATTCCACTTAAGCAACTGTTAACATGTGCAATGAAACCATTTGAGTTTGTTAAAATTTGTAACATTAAAAGTCTTGCTAATATTAAATGATTGTCTTATAACACTCATTATTATCTTCTCTTTTGCAGAAAAAAAAAAAACAGATGAAGTTGGAAAAGTACAAAAACGAAAAGTCAAAATATGGTTAACCCCCTTTTTCTACACAATCAAGCCTTTGGCTTGTTATTTGTCATGGAGAAGAGATGCAAAAGCAAACGTTTTTCAGTATATCAGAGCAACGGTATTATGTGAGGATTATATCTGAACTTCGGAACAAAAGAATATGTGTATGCACATGAGTGGCTAGTAAATTCTGATGATTTTTACCTTTGGAATCCATATTTGGAGGAAAAAATTCAGCTCCCACCACTCCAAGATATTGATCAGTATGACAAGCTAAAGTGCCTCTTGTCCGCACCACCCCATGATCCTGAATATCGCATTGTCTTCCTAATAGATTTGAAGTCATGCACACGTGTTTACTCCTGCAAGCCATGTTATAATCAAGACTTTCATAGACAAGATTAGCAACCAATTAATGGAGATAGCAACAATTTTTACTCCTAACAGTCTTCAAGGGAAAAATTTATAGATTAACATCCCATCGTGAAATTTTAGTGATTTTGGATCTAAATGATGACTCATGAGTAGTAACAGTTACACCAATGATTGATCAACCTGCGTATAATCACACAGGATTATTAGACATACCATGCCTTGGACAATACCTCATTTAATCATCATGTGACGATAATGATATGTTGTTATATGTTCACTTCATGGAAGGGAGCTGAATGAGGTATTTGGTTTTCTTGTGTTTCGGTTTGATTTTGTAAAAAAAAATGTGGGTGAAAGTGAAAAGTATTGGCGATACTGCAATTTTTCTTGGTAATTTCTGGGAAACAACTTGCTCCACAAGGAACACTAATACTGAACGAGAATCCATCTACCTCGTAAATGATCCTTGTCTTTATGTCTTCAATTTGAAAACACAGAGCATATCAGTATCTCTTCGTTGCCCACATGTTAGCAAGAAACATTGCTTCATCCCAATGCGGTTGATTAATATTGGAGATTTTAAGGATTTGGTCTTTTTTTTTTTTGGCCGCATCTTTATTGCTGAAGATGCAAGTTTTGCGTCCGATTTCAAATTTTGGAACACTTTTTGTGGCTTTATTCATTATTATTGCTTTTTGTGGTTTTATTCTTTTTTATTAATATAAAATTAATAATCCAAGGACCATTTGTAAGCAAAACCTGTCCATTGAATGCAATTCAGTAAGACCATATGTGATCGATTACAAGTTTTAAATTCATCGAGGTGGTTTTTTAATTATAAATCTTTTTTAGCGAACGTCGCCATATAATTAGTTTCTTTTTTTGTTTTATTAAAAGAAGAATAAAAATATACAAAAACCAAGTAACAAATATAATAATCGGTACAATAAATTAACATAAAATTGTAGAGGTATCTACAATTCCTTAAACAAGTTTACAAATCCTAAATTCTTGAGGATGTATTTTTTAAATTTCCTATTTACGCTCAAAATAATATAATATAGAATCAACAATAATTATGTCCCTTCGGATATTAGAAGTAAAACCTGCAACTAATCAAACCAAGACTATACTGGAAGAGAATTTTTTCTTTTTTCCGAATTATGTCCCTTGGGATTTGATTGAGAATTTTTTATTTTTTTCGAACTCATCTTAAAAATATTGTTGGTTATACATTGGATTTAAGATGATTTTTAAAAGATTTTGAAGATGAGGTTCAAGTTTGTAAAAAATACTTCTTTTTTGAGTAAATAATATTTTTCTCTCACAAAGTTACAATATTTTTTGAAGTGAAATGTATTTTCAAACAATTTCAATTTCAAATGCCTACTAATTAAGTGCTACACTGGAAGGAAAAAAGAAAAAATGTTGTGGGTGCATTTGAGTAGTAAATTTAATGTATTTGTGCAAATATATTAAATTACTGTAACTTTTTTTGTGTAACTTTGTATGACTAACGTATAACAATTATTACTGTAACTAATGTATAACAATTATTACTCCATGACTAAATAAAAACTCCATAGATCTATGCTTGGATAAATTATTTATTACTGTAACATTTTTTGTTTATTTCATTCTTTCTTTTTGGGTTTCAGTAAAAATGAATCCATATTTCTAAAGCTAAGAAAAACTCTTGAAGAGTTAAATGTATGAAGGTCAAGCACTTCTCTGAAGTAAAAAGTGCGTCACTTATATTAAACGAATATGGCAAAATGAATTATGAGAAATTCTTCCTGTATTAGTAAAGGGGAAGAAAAATAAATGTTGAGGTTATGTACCATTATTAGGAAAAATGTATTATTTCTGGGCTTTCCCTTTATTAACGCCAGTATGGAAACTGCAAAGGAAATATACGTTTCTTTTGTTTACATTTTTTTTCCCTTTAAATTTTTCATTATTTAAAGAGAACGGAAAAACAGAAAAGAACAAGGTTAGGGAATCTTACCGGAAATTTACAATTTAAGATATTGAACCATTGCTTGGTTTGGGCCTCTGTTTTGAATGACCCAAGCATGGGGGCCCAGACCATACCAAATGGGTCAGGTAGTGGATATTTTGGGCCTTCTGCAATGGAATAACACACAATAGATGGGCGATCTGCACAGATAGCCACTAACCGCTCATGTCTTTATTTTAAAGCCAGCGTTTTAAATGTCTTTAGTCTTTAGCCACTGGTTTAATATACTTTAACTGCTCGGACGAAAATACCCTTCTGCTCATGTCCTTAACTTAAGGACTTCAGGACTACATGACCTTAACTTTTGAACTTGAAACTCTAAGTTCAGGACTTCAGGACTACATGTCCTTAACTTTTGAACTTGAAACTCTAAGTTCAGGACTTTAAGGTTACATGTCCTTAACTTTTGAACTTGGAACTCAAACTTCAAGACCAAGCGTCCTTAACTTTTGAACTTGTAAGTCAAAGTTAAGGACCTATTGTCCTTAACTTTTGAACTTGTAACTGTAAGTTAAGTACTGCTTGTCCTTAATTTTTGAACGTGTAACTGTAAGTTAAGGACTGCTTGTCCTTAACTTTTGAACTTTAAACTCAAAGTTAAGGACAGACAGTCCTTAAGTTTTGAACTTGAAACAATAACTTAAGGACTGTCTGTCCTTAAGTTTTGAACTTGAAACTATAAGTTAAGGACTGTCTGTCCTTAACTTTTGAACCTGAAACTCAAAGTTAAGGACAACAAGTCCTTAAGTTTTGAACTTGAAACAATAACTTAAATACTAACTGTCCTTAAGTTTTGAACTTGAAACTATAAGTTAAGGACTGTCTGTCCTTATCTTTTGAACCTGCATGTCAAATTTAAGGACTGTCTGTCCTTAACTTTTAAACCTGCATGTCAAACTTAACTTTTAATCTTTGAACTCAAAAGAAACAAAAACAAGGTAAGAAGAAAGAAATTACTGTACGTAATTGAGACATCTGCTAAAAAATTCAGAACTTGAAATTTTTGATGATGCAAAAGGAACTACTGTACGTATTGGTAAAAGAAATAGTGAAGCAAAATCAGAAGGATCTCGTGATGGACCTGGTTATGTCCTAGTAATTGGGGCTACTAATAGACCCGATGCTATTGACCAAGCATGGAGGAGGCCGACCGTGAAATCACCTTGGGTATTCCAGATGAAAATGCAACGTGAAAGAGAGGAAGAAAGGGTAAAATTGTCTTTTTTCTATTAGTAGTGGCTATTTTGGCTGAGCATTATAATTAGTGGATAAAAACTAAAGACACCCTTAATTAGTGGCTACTACACGCCATTTTTACCACAATAGATTTGAGAAGGTTATTTTTTTGTAGATACAGACACCAGGTAGCCACTTTAAAGGATTGTTATTTAGGAATTAGCCAGTGTATCCCGAGTTTCAGTTTTTCAGTTCAATTTTCATAAAATAATGTCCTGAATTATCCTGAAATTACGATTTTTAATTTAAAATTTCAGGACAAAATAAGTATTGGCTAATCGTTAAATACTATTCATGAGAATGGCTATTCGTCCACATGCCACTTATTTTTTTAGGTAACTAACTTTTGTACTAATCACCGTTGAAATTTTACAAAACCATAGCCAGACTAATAAAGCAGTCTGATATCTAAAGAAACAAATACAAACTTTGCTACTTTCTTATTACTTGTGCCTATTATTACTTTTCTGTTCTTATCGTCCTTTTACTTTTTAATTACGGTGTCACTGTCCTTTTACATAATTTTGGTTTTTAGCATCCACCATCAGTAATAAATTATTGAACTTTCCCACAACAAATGGAAAATGACAAAAATATCTGCAGCTTATTTAAAACAGAAAAAAATAAAAAAATAAACTGTGTGTGGAATTCGAGTCCAGCTCTCTTTATATAGCTGGTAGCCATTAATGTACATTATTACTATGATTTTCAAAGTTTCATCATAATCTGACATATTATGGGGCCAATTGCTAGGTCCTTCAGGTGCTATTTTCTTGACTCCTGTTAATTTCGAAAATTAGTTATTCTTAATATTAATATTACTTTTAATAAGTTGAAAAATGTAATAAATTCATAGTGGATGAACTAATCTTTATAACTAACTTAAAGCCGCCCTATAAAAGAAAATAGAGAAGTAAATTAACCTAATATATTCTTAATTATTATTCTAACTGTCTCCCTCTAATCAAATAGATATTTAATTGTAAATGATTAAGTCTAACACTTGCTTTGATCTAAACTAAAGTTTGTTTGCCAGTTGCCATGCAATAAGCTGGTTTGACGTCGAGTTTTTATGATGACGTTCAATGACAAGAGGGGAAGTTCGAGTCTTCCCAAGAGCAAGGTGGGAAGTTCTTGGAGGAAAGGATGTCAGGGGTCTATTTGGAAACAGCTTATTTACCCCATGGTAGGGGTAAGGTCTGCGTAAACACTACCCTCCCCAGACCCCACTAAGTGAGATTATACTGGGTTGTTGTTGTTGTTTAATAAAAATAAAATTAAAATTTAATTAAATTGCAGTGAGATCCTCCTTTTTGGCATTTTATGAGAACGAATCTAATCGGCAATTTCTGATTTTTCCCTAATAAAGTTGTCCCTAACAAAGCAACAAACGCTCTCAACATTTAGCAATGAAAAAGAAGAAGAAAATTGTAGGGTCCATATTTTTCTTTACTATCACGACCCCAATTTTCTCCGAGGAAGTCGAGATGGCCCCTAATATCTAAAACTAGGTAAGCCTAACATATATTGATTATTAATGGAGTTTAATTAATTTAACTATAATAAATTAAATAATTTCCGTAATGACATAGTCAAACCAACTTCAGTTATAAAATCCCAAAAACAGGTAGTACAAGTCACAAACCTTTATAAGAGTAACTATAAATAAGGAGTACATCATTATTCCGGAATAATAGGAGACAGTAAAAATAAAACACAACATAAGGTGACTTCGGGACCTGCGAACATCGAGCAGGTATACCTTTAAGTCTCCAGCAACGCAGACATAATTCTCCAACCAACTCGATCATAGCTACCTGGATCTACACAAAAATATGCAGAAGCGTATCATGAGTATATCATAGCGGTACTCAGTAAGTATCAAGCTTAACCTTGATAAAGTAGTGACGAGGCCAGATTAAGACACCTACCAGACATGTAAACCCGTGCAAGATAATACATAAAGCTAACCAAGAAATAACATCAATATAAGGTTAATAGTAAAAAAAATCCAATTTCCAATCAACAGAAAAAATAACGAGAGTACGAATGGCAACGAGAACAATCAATTAATTAAGCAACAACATATTTGGGAAACCAACAAAATATGATAAGGATCAAGTAAGGAAACCAATTACAACTCAATAAATCACTCCTTTCTACTACACGAATTTTAATATGATTTACCGAGATACCGCTCCTCGAAATCTCAAATTCATAAGTCACAACTTTAAAATCTTATAAATATGACATTTTGTGCCCATATTTATCCAAAATCACTTTGCATCAGTGTCAAATATTAATAAAAAATGTTCGAAGGATCAATTTATTTTCAATAAAGTAAAATTACATTTTTTTTTAATCAAGTAGGGAATCAACAAAGAAATAAGTTTATTTTAAAAATCATTTGGGTGAAGAAAATGACATTTCAAATTAAAAAAAGCATCGGATAAGCTACTGATTTGGGTGTAGACTTTATTAAATTAAAACATAATAGCAATTTCTTTTATTTAAAACCGTTATATTACTAACAACTCAGCAAGATATGAGAAAATGACTCAACGTGATAAATTCATCTTGAAATCAATTCACCCCAAAATATTAATAATAGTAAATGAAATCAAGAAATGGCGGCAAGACAGTAAACTAATGGAAACAACTAAATCCTCGAAAACTAGTTAAAAAAAAAAAAAATACAAATTCTCGGAGTCGCATACAAGAGAACCGAAACCAACACAATACAATAAGGAATACAAAACACATAATATAGTCAAATAATAAATCACAGAAGAACACAAGGATTTTGTAATGACACGACCGGTCATTTTGAGCATTTGCACTTTGCTCGGTTATTTGAGGGGATGAGTAGCTCCGTATGATGTATTATGACTTATGTGAATCGTCGGTTTGGGCTTTCAGGTTATTTTGATGGTTTTGTTATCTCCGTTGGGTGATTTTGGACTTAGGAGCGCGTCTGGATCGTGATTTGGAGGTCCGTAGTGGAATTTGGCTTGAAATGACAAAGTTGGGATTTTGGAAAATTTGACGGGGAGTGAAATTTTTGATATCGGGATCAGATTCCAATTCCGAAAGTTGGAGTAGGTCCGTAATGTCAAATGTGACTTGTGTGCAAAATTTGAGGTCAATCCGACGTGATTTGATGGGTTTCGACATCAGTTGTGGAAGTTGAGGTTTCAAAGTTCAATGATTTCAAATTGAGGTGTGATTCATCATTTCGATGTTGTTATGTGTGTTTTGAGGCCTCGAGTAGGTCCGTGTTATGTTATGTGACTTTTTGGTATGTTTGGACGGGATCCCGAGGGGCTCAGGCGTGTTTCGGGTTGATTTCAGATGATTTTCTTTGATGTTGCTATTGTTGGTTCTGGTGTGACCGCACTTGCGGTTGGTATGCACATGTGTGGTGGTCGCAGGAGCGAAAATAGTGCTGGTGAGGAAGACTGCAGATGCAGAGATTTGAGCGTATATGCGGATGTGTAGGTGCGAAGTGATGGAGCGCAAGAGCGAGGTTTTTCGCAGGTGCGGATGGTGGCTCCCACCTGGGATATCGCAGAAGCGGGTATGTTGTCTGTAGGTGCGAGGGTCGAGTCCTTAGTTTATTCTGCAGAAGCGGAGGTTATGTCCCAGAAGCGGCTAATGGGTCCGCAGATGCGGAAGTGCTGGACAGAATGTTAGATACAAGGGTTCGCGATTTTGGCTTTATTTTTACATTTCCAAACGCGGATTGGGGCGAATTTGGAGCAATTTTCATCATATGGATTGGGGTAAGTATTTTACACTCGGTCTTGGTAATATTTTTTGAATATATCTTCGATTTTAACTTTTGGTAGATGAATTTTAAAGAGAAAATTGGGAATTTTGGCCTAAAGTTTCATATTGTGAATTCTTGAGTTTTGAACACCGATTTGGATTCGGATTTGAGTGAAACTTGTAAGGTTGGACTCGTAATTGAATGAGTTATTGGATTTTGTGAGTTTTGTCAGGTTCTGAGGTGCAGACCCGGGTGTGATTTTTGGCCGGATTTGGGACTTGATTTAGGATTTGATCTTTATCATTCTAATTGCTTCCTTGGGCTTTAGCTGATGTATTTGAGTTATTTTTGGCTAGTTTTGAGCCGTTACGAGGTCGCTATGCACGTGATGGCATTCCTGGAGCATCGCTTGGCTTGTCCGGCTGTGATGATCCAAAGGTCATCTTCTATTTTAAAATTCGATTCGTTATTCCGAGGCCTTGAAAACCTCATTTTATCTCTTTTCAATTTTAGTGCACAGTCTGGACGTGTATCCGGAAAGCCCTTATGTGAAAATATTATGAAATAATGATTTTTGACTTTAAAAAGATGATTTTTATTGGCCTCGTTCAATGTTTTTGTTAAATGGACCCGTACCGATGTTCCGACGGTCCTGGAGGGTCCGTAGTAAAAATTGGACCTGGGAGTATGCCCGGAATCGAATTCCAAGGTCCCTAGCCCAAGAAATGAATTTTTGAAGGAAATTGATAAGATTGAAAATGTAATAATTTAAACGATTTGATCTTGTTGGTATCGAGCCCGTATTTTAGTTTCGGAGTTTGGTACAGGTCCGTTATGATATGTAAACCTTATCTGTGAAATTTAGTGAAAAAACGGAATTGATTTGACATGATTCGGACCGTAGATTGAGAAAATAGAAGTTTGAAACTATCTTGAAAATTTCACGCAATTTGGTGCTAAGTTCATAGTTCTAGGTGTTATTTTGGCGATTTGAATACATGAGAAAGTTTGTATAATATTTTAAGACTTGTTTGCATGTTTGTCTTAGAGCCCCAAGCGCTCCGGTGAGTTTTGGATAGGCCACTGAGTGATTTTGGAACTTAGAAATTTGCTGGTGTATCTGGTGTCTGTAGCAGGCCTCTGATCTCACAATTGCGAGATTAGGCTTCGCAAATGCGAACCAAGCAGACATGGAAATTGCGAAGTATTTACCGCAATTTCGAAGAAAGTCTGGGCTAGCAGAGTTCGCAAATGCGAACAAATCTTCGCAATTGCTAAGGGAGTCTGGGAAGGCGTATGATCGCAAATGTGATCTTCCACTCGCATTTGCGAGCGCATTTGCAAGGAACAGTGTTCAAAAATGCGACAATTTCTTCGTATGTGCGAAGGCAGCAGGACTGTGAAAGGCTTCGCATTTGCGATGGCTCCTTCGCATTTACGAGCTTCACAATTGCAAAGCGTAGATCGCAATTGCGACATCTGCAGCCAAGTAAAAGGATCTTAGATGGGATTTTTCATTCATTCTCCCATTTTTCAAAACATAAACTTCAAGAGGAGATTTTGCTAGGGAACGTTCTTCTCCCAAATCATAGATAAATGATTCTTAACTCATTTATTTCAATCTATTTCATCTTTTTACAAAATTTCATCGTAGAATCTAGGGTTTTTCATAGTGGAATTGGGTGTTTTTGGGTTAGACTTAGGAATTTTGAAATTTGGGGATTTAGACCTCAAATTGAGGTTGGATTCCAAAACCAATTGTATATCCGGGCTCGGGGGTGAATGGGTAATCGGGTTTTGGTCCGAATGTTGGGTTTTGACCAAGCGGGGCCGGGGTTGATTTTTGACTTTTGGCGGGAAATGTTGGGGAATCTCTAATTATGCATTGGAATTGATCTCTTTAGCGTTAATTGATGTTATTAAGTTAATTATAACTAAATATGAATGGATTGAAGGTGGAATCGAGAGGTAAAACGGTAATTGAGCTTTGAAATACCGTTGGCTTGAGGTAAGTGTTTGGTCTAACCTTGACTCGAGGGATTAGGATCCCCGACTTATTTTCTATATGAAATTCCATGTGTGTGGCGTATAGGTATGGTGATGAGTACCTATGCACCGCCAAGTTATCTGTTTAGCCTGTTCCCTTCCCCGTTTCTAATATATTGTTTTCCTTTCTTAACTACTACTTACTTATTGATTCTTCCATGTCTAATTGCTTCCTATTAAATGTTGTTGTTTTTCTTCTATTGAACTTATTAATTGTTCCATAGTTTTATTATATTACATTGTTAGTTTAAGTTGGTTTATTGGTGCTTCATGGTATACCTTGGTTAGTCTCGCTGCGTAGTATTAACTGATGAAGTTTCATAATTGTATAGATTTTTCATTGTTAGAGTTTGAGGTATAAACGTTGTGGAGGGGTTTTAAGTTAATTTGTGAAACACTTGTTCTTATTTTGTGATTGGTACTGACATGGTAGGATCGGGTTGCGCGCCGCAATAGGAGGAATAAGGATAAAATGTGATTGTCTGGTGGGATCGGGTTGCGCGCCGCAACAAGGAGTAATAAGGGTGGACTGGTGGGATTGAGTTGCACACCGCAACAAGTAGAAATAAGAGTGAATGCTCATATTATTATTGATTATATGGTGTGAGCGGGATGCACGCCGCATCATTTGTTGTTTATGTATTTTTCTTCTAGTAAGATTCATTATTGTGGTGTTGAAACTCTCTTAAGGATTGGTTATAGATGAGCTGGATTCCATATTTATTTAATGCAAGTTACTGTCCTATTTCATTCCGTATTTTATTTTTGCCTTAGTATAAACTATTGCAGGATATATTATTTATGCCCCGCCGTAGCCTCGTCACTACTTCGTCGAGGTTGGCTCGGCATTTACCAGTACATGGGGACGGTTGTACTGATACTGCACTCTGCACTTTCTGTGCAGATTTTGGAGCTGGTAGTGGCGGATCGAAAGGTCGGTTGCTGATACTTCACTGAAGAGACCCAAGGTAGTCCTGTAGGCATCCGTAGGCCCTGCTATCCTCTCCTATGTTTACTTCATTTCTGTTTTACTTTATTCGAGACATATGTATTTTCTTTCTAATCCATATTTGTAGTTATTCGTAGAACGTGAGTTGTGATACCAGTTTCTGGGTGGTAACTATTTCGGATTGATTGATAGTATAAGGTTAATTAGTTAAATATGTACTTCCGCTTTTATTTCTGTTTGATCAGCCTTTGTTAATCTTAATTATGAAAATATAAAGGCAAACGGTGATTATAACTCTAACGTTGGCTTACCTAGCTAGTGCGATGTTACGCGCCATTACGGTCCTGACGGTGGAAAATTCAAGTCGTGACACCGGCGTTGGAATTAGCTTGTTTAAGATAAGTAACTCTTCTAAATTTAGTGCTGAGGGTATGAAACCCCAAATTATGTGTTGTGTGGTTGGTATTGTGGTGACGCACATGCTAGGTTACGAGCGTGTGGGCGTGCACCCTGTGAATTGTGACTCCGTGGTTTCCCTGGAACTGCTTAGTGGCCCTATTTTGTTGATATCTGTGTTTTCACCATGTGATTAATTAATTGAGCTGCCAATCATGCTAGATATCATGTTTAGGCTTTATGCTGATATCGTTATGACCCATAGTGGTCGTTCCTTGCGGTCACCTCACTAATTTTATTAATATTTCATACTCAGTCATATTCATGTATTCATATCATATCTCAGTCTCAGTTATTATTTATTGATACATCATATCATTGTCGGGCTAGTTTCATGACATTGAGAGCCCAAGAGACTGGAGAGATTGACGATTGAGTGAGGCCGAGGGCCTGAAGGTGAGGATATTTATGGGATCGGGAAGCATGCCGCAACATGCTTTATTGATTTATGCTTGAGCGAGGCCGAGGTACTGATTGATTTATGCCATGATTGTCTTGTTATAGCACTTGGGCTGAAGGAGTCCCTCCGAAGTCTGCATACCCCCAGTAAGCGCAGGTACCTACTGAGTGCAAGTGCCGAGTGACGAGTGCCGAGTGATTGGGAGGATTGAGAGACTGGGAGGACTGAGTGAATTGACACTCTGAGCGTATGCATATAATTTTATTATTGAGTCACATCACATTTGACATGCACATGACATACAGGCATACAGATGCATTTTTCCTCATGTTGTACGGTATCACGTCATTCATGACTTTTTACACACATTGATATGTGGTTATAGAGAGGTATTTCACACATTCTATCTGGAAGGAAAATGAAATATCATATTTACCGTTGAAACTTACTCATATTTTAGACGATTTCGGTAAAGGATTTGGGCTTTCATTGGTATACTTGATAGGTGGAACTGTTTTCGGAAAACTATGAAAAGACTGAGTACTTTATCTCTGAGCTATTTCTTTATTTATTTGCTTTACACTGTTATGAACTATTATTGGTTATTGGTGTTGGACCCGACCTATGTTCCAGCTCGTCATTGCTTTCAACCTAAGTTTAGGTTTGTTACTTATGGAGTACATGGGGTCGGTTTTGATTATACTACACTTCCTGCACATTGCGTGCAGATTTTGAATGTCGATGTTGCTGTGTTCGACGGAAGTTGGATTAGAAGATGTAACGGTGTCCCGGTTGTAACCGCCTCTTGTTCATGGTAGCCTTAGATTATATAACTCTGTTTATGCACATTTCAAACAGAAGATGTATTTATTTCATATCAGCTTTGAAATCTCTACTCTTAGAAACTCATGATTTGTACTACCAGTCCTTGGGAAATGTAATATATCCAGATAATTTACTCTATTTAATTGACTTGTTAACATTATTAAAATTTGTATAGTTATTAGTTGCTTACCTAGCGGGTTGGGTTAGGTGCCATCACGACTAGCGGATTTTGGGTCGTGACAGATTGGTATTAGAGCTCTAGGTACATAGGTTCTACAAGTCATGAGCAAATATCTAGTAGAGTCTTACGGATCGGTATGATGATGTCCATACATATCTTTGAGAGGCTACAAGACATTTAGGATATACTTCCTATCTTTCTTTCCTTATCGTGTGACATTGATTTATCTTGAGGCGTAACTCTTTGAAGTCCTTCCACGCATTCGTATGCGCATATGAGCGCTCTGTATCAGCTGTGCATCGACAGCTTGTGATTCCCTAAAAGAGGTGCGAGATGTGATTTCGATATGCTGATGATGGGCCAGTTTGGAGGACTTGAGGCTGGATCCTAACTGTAGCTTGAGCACTGAGGTATCGATTTTATGTGTACGTGCTTTTGGATTTATATGTCCGGTAGTGTCCCTATTAGTGTAATTTATGGCTGAATGGCTATGTGATGAGTATGATGTGACTGCGAAATGTGTTAATATGGTTTGAACCTGACGGGAAGGGTTTGATTGAGGTGTAGAAAGAACTATTTGGTGCTTGATTTCCATCTTGATTTGACGTATAGCCTCGAGTTATAGGTGTGTTGAAGGATATTTTCATGTTATTTAGTTGAGGAGTGAAGTAGATTTTCATGTCATGATATGAGTTCAGACTCAAGAAGATTAAGTGAATGCATAATGGTTATGACTGTGGAAGGGTATAAAGAGATGTTAGTTGGAGACGAAGCAGGTGGGTTATCTCCTGCGGGGTGTCCTGAGGGTTGTGTGATCCCTATGTCATTTTGTAGTGCGTCCTCATTTGCCAATGAATTATACGTGTTGCAATTTGAGTTTGGATCGCTTATGAGAGTTGGTTTGACTGTTACAAGGGTTAATGCGAGATTTGTAGATGATTTGATATATTAGATGGCTTGTGTTGCATGAGCTTATGGAGGATTTAGTTGAACCTCACTATGGTATTATGGCAGCAATAAAGTATGGGCATTTTGAGCTACTATGTGTTTTGATCTATGGCTTTGAGCCAAGTGGGGGAGTCTGCTATTAATAAGTTGATTGTACGGTTATGTGTTGTATTTGTTTTAGTTTGAGGTATACTGATGAATCAGTTATGGATTATAGAGGTTGAGATTGAGGATGACTCGAATAAAGGAAATTTTGGATAAGGGTTGTGTTATGATTTATGGGTATATGAGAAAACATTGGGTGATACAGTCACCAAACCATCCCAGCGATTGGAGGAAGAAGAAAGATAGGCGGGAGAAACCTATCACCATATCGAGCGAGTCAACGCCATTGACAAAGACAAATGGTGGGACAACAAAATTGAAAGCATATTGAACGAGAACGGATATGAGCCTAGCAAGGGACTTGGCAAAAACCTCCAAGGAATTGCCAAGCCGATCAAACTGAAGAAACATGGCACCACTTTCGGTTTGGGATACGAGTATACTTGGAGGGAATTCAACAACTGGTCGCCACTATGGTGCGGCCCTTACTACCCACTGGAGCAGCCGATACCCCATTTAGAACAGACTTTCCAGCCAGCCGATGTTATAAATGGGTCGGAAGAAGAGGAAGCACTGGCATAAATGAGGAATTTATTCGTGGAAGATGATAACATGGATTGCTGTGTCATTTTCAAGGAGGAGAGGGAGGAAGGCCTTTTTATACAAGCCGTAAGCCGAGGAGCATGCCTCAAATATTGGACCATCAGAACCACCAGAGCCCGGAAAGCCTCGGGCATTACTATTACTTATCTTGATGAACCAATGACTGTGACATGCAACGAGATAATGCAACAAACAGACATAGATTCAGAGGAAGATAACATACCAGAAGAGATTGTTAAAGAGGTTGAAAATTTTGAGAACAGACCTAAGTCCAACCTGGATGAGACCGAGATTGTTAACCTGGGAGATGTAGAGAATGTCAAAGAAACGAGAATCAATGTCCACTTATCTCCATCAAAAAAGAAGGAATATACAGAATTTCTAAAGGAATATGAAGACATATTCGCTTGGTCGTACGATGACATGACTGGTCTAAGTACATCTATTGTGGCTCACAAACTGCCAACTGATCCGACATGTCCACCGGTAAAGCAGAAGCTCAGAAAGTTCAAGCCTGACATGAGTTTGAAAATCAAGGAAGAAGTCACTAAGCAAGTCAAAGCTAAGGTTCTTAGGGTAGTAGAATATCCGACATGGTTAGCCAGCATCGTGCCAGTGCCGAAGAAGGACGGGAAGGTCAAAGTCTGTGTTGACTATCGGGATCTCAACCGAGCTAGTCCAAAAGACGACTTCCTCTTGACAAACATACACATCCTGATTGACAATTGCACCAAGCATGAGTTGCAGTCATTCGTGGATTGTTTTGCTGGGTATCATCATATCTAGATGGATGAAGAAGACGCTGAGAAAATGGCTTTCATTATGTCGTGGGGAATGTACTGTTACAAGATGATGTCGTTCGGGTAAAAGAATGCTGGAGCCACCTACATGAGGGCCATGACTACCATTTTCCATGATATGATACATAAAGAGATCGAAGTGTATGTAGATAATGTCATCATCAAATCCAAGAAAGAAACTAATTACATGGAAGATTTGAGGAGGTTCTTCAATTGACAGAGAAGGTATAACTTGAAGCTGAATCCCGCGAAATATGCATTTTGGGTTCCTTCCGGAAAACTACTTGGGTTCATTATGAGTCACCGAGGAATAGAATTGGATCCATCAAAGGTCAAAGCTATTCAAGAATTGCCACCACCAAAGAACAAGAAAGAAGTAATGAGTTTCTTGGGGAGACTCAACTACATCAGCCGGTTCATAGCTCAACTACTATCATCTGTGAGCCAATCTTTAAAATGTTGAAAAAGGACACCACTACCAAATAGACTGATGACTGCCAGAGGGCCTTTGACAAAATCAAGAAGTACCTGTCAACACCACCAGTTTTGATCCCGCCCGAGCCGGGTAAACCTCTATTACTCTACCTTGCAGTGCTAGATGGAGCGGTCAGTTATGTTCTTAGGCAACATGATGAAATAGTGAGGAAGGAGCATGCCATCTACTATCTTAGCAAGACGTTCACCCCTTACGAGGCCCGGTATTCTCTGTTAGAACGCACCTGTTATGCTCTGACTTGAGTACCTCAGAAGTTGAGGCATTATTTATGTGCATATACCATGTATCTCATATCAAGGATGGATCCGTTGAAGTACATCTTTTAGAAACCCATGCCAACTGGCAAGCTAGCCAAGTGGCAAATCCTTCTAAGTGAATTCGACATTGTCTACATAACTCAAAAAACAATCAAGGGACAGGCTTTGGCAGATCATCTTGTCGAGAATACCGTGGATGGAGAATACGAATCCTTAAAGACGTATTTTCCTAATGAAGAGATATCATTCATAAAAGAAGACATTACAGAATCCTATGACGGTTGGAGAATGTTTTTCGATGGAGCAACAAATTTCAAAGGAGTTGGCATAGGAGCAGTCCTAGTGTCAGAAATCGGTCAGCATTATCCGGTGTCTGCCAAACTCAGATTCCCTTACACCAACAACATGGCTGAGTACGAGGCCTGCATCTTGGGACTCAAGATGGCCATTGACATGAACATTCAAGGGTTGTTAGTGATCGGGGATTCAGACTTGCTTATACATCAGGTCCGAGAAGAATGGGCGACCAAGAACTCCAAGATACTCCCTTATCTGCATCACGTATAGGAGTTTAGAAAGAGGTTCACAAAGACAGAGTTCCAGCATGTTCCGAGAGTCCAAAATGAGTTTGTCGATGCATTGGCTACCCTATCATCCATGATACAACATCCAGATAAGAATTTCATTGACCCTATTCCAGTAAAGATCTACGATTAGCCAGCTTAATGTGCTCATGTCGAAGAAGAAGTGGATGGAAAACCTTGGTTTCATGATATTAATGAATACTTGGCGAAAGGAGAATACCTAGAGCTCGCAAACTCTATTCAGAAGCACACGCATCGGAGGTTATCCAACAATTTCTTTCACAGCGGAGGAATCCTGTATAGGAGGACTCCTGATTTGGGATTACTAAGATGTGTCGACGCAAAGGAAGCATCTAAATTACTAGAAGAAATCCATGCTGGGACCTGCGGCCATATATAAATGACTTTGTCTTAGCCAAGAAGATACTCTGAGCTGGTTATTTTTGGATGACTATGAAAACAGACTGCATCCAGTATGTCCAGAAGTGCCACCACTGTCAGATACATGCAGATATGATAAAGGTGCCTCTAAACGAGCTTAATGCAACAAGCTCACCATGGCCGTTCGCCGCTTGGGGAATGGATGTTATCAGACCAATCGAACCTACCGCATCAAATGGGCACAAGTTCATCCTAGTGGCAATTGATTATTTCACCAAATGGGTTGAACCAGCATCGTACAAGGCAGTGACTAAGAAAGTCGTAGTAGACTTCGTCCGCGGCCGTATCGTTTGTCGGTTTGGAATTCCAAAATCAATCATTACTGATAATGGTTCCAATCTCAATAGTGATTTGATGAAAGCCATGTGTGAAACCTTCAGGATCAAACACAAGAATTCTACAGCCTACAGACCTCAGATGAACGGAGCCGTAGAGGCCGCCAATAAGAATATCAAGAAGATACTAAGGAAAATGATAGAGAAGCATAAGCAGTAGCACGAGAAGTTATCACTTGCTTTATTGGGGTATCACACAAAAGTCCGTACATCAACCGGGGCAACCCTCTATATGTTGGTTTACGGTACAGAGGTTGTTATTCTCGTTGAGGTAGAAATTCCTTCCCTAAGGATCATACATGAAGCTGAACTTGATAATGTAGAATGGGTGAAAAGTCGTTATGAATAGCTAGCTCTTATAGATGGAAAGAGAATGAATGCAGTTTTCTATGGTCATCTTTATCAGAACAGAATGTCCAGAGCCTTCAACAAAAGAGTCAAGCCGAGACAGTTCACACCGGGGCAGCTAGTGTTAAAGAAGATTTTCCCGCATCAGGACGAGGCCAAAGGGAAGTTCTCTCCCAACTGTCAGGGTCCGTACATGGTCCACCGAGTTCTAACAGGAGGAGCCCTCATACTTGCAGAAATAAACGGAGAAGTTTGGCCGAAGCCGACCAATTCAGAACAGTGAAGCGATACTATGTGTAATCTCTATGCTTTCCTTTATGATTTAATTTGAACTACGCCTGACCTGATTCCTGTTTGATAGGGGATACATAGGCAGCCCTATGGGTTAGGTCACAATTCAATAAAATTTTCATTTCCCCCATAATTGGAAGCTGGGGCAGAATTTTGAGGAGGACCCTCAAAATTTTGGAGCAAGAGAAGTTGCAATGTCTTGAACGACGTCGCAGTCGTTGGTTTATCTAAAGAAAATTATCCTTAATTATGCATTTATATTTTTCTTAAATCATGCATTTGTATTTCTGAAATCACACTGTTTAGAAATGCTACCCCAATGATACGTACAGTATCACCGGAACAGAGCCGAGCAGGTCAAGCAGAACCAGCGGAAATACGAACTAACATTCCCCATTTTACAGAACTCACGATTTTCTTTGGATGCAGGCACTTGAGTTGCAAAATCATCAAATATACTATACACTCACGAGACTCACATTGCTCGAAATACTACGCTCAGAATCGTTGGACTTACTCATAGCTGCTATCCACACGCAGTGTCCCCAACAGACACAATATCCCCAGCAGTCGCAATATCGCAATCTTCTATCAGCTAAGAAAACTGTACTACCATTTGCCATTTTACTTCCTACATAAGGCTACCATTCCGCCTTTCGAGGTTAAGCTCTACCTCCATCTGCATTCTCTGCATTGCATAAGGCTACCATTCTGCCTTCTGAGACTAAGCTCTGTCTCCATCTGCATTCTCTGCATTGCATAAGGCTACCATTCTACCTTCCGAGACTAAGCTCTGTCTACATCTGCATTCTTTGTATTACATAAGGCTACCATTTTGCCTTCCGAGACTAAGCTTTGTCTCCATCTACATTCTCTGCATTGCATAAGGCTACCATTCTACCTTCCGAGACTAAACTCTGTCTCCATCTACATTCTCTGCATTGCATAAGGCTACCATTCTTCCTTTCGAGACTAAGCTCTATCTCCATCTACATTCTCTACATTGCATAAGGCTACCATTCTACCTTTCGAGGTTAAGCTCTACCTCCATCTGCATTCTCTGCATTGCATAAGGCTACCATTTTATCTTCCGAGGTTAAGCTTTACCTCCATCTCGCATGGCTGAAAGATCGCCATTTTCATTTACTTCTTGCATGGCTGAAAGATCGTCACTTTCATTTACTTCTTGCATGGCTGAAAGATTTCCACCTTCATTTACTTCTTGCATGGCTGAAAGATCGTCACCTCATTTATATTTACATGGCTAAAAGATCGCCACCCTACTGCATCTCATGGGCTAAAAGATTGCCAAATTATCCGAGGGCACCATCGTTCAGAGGCACCATTTGCATAGTCCGAGAACACCATGCCATGGCCCGAGGATCCCTTTTAATCTTTTGAATATCATTATTCAAAGGCATCATGGTTCGAAGGCATCATCCTCATAGCCTAAGAGCATCATTTCATGGCCCGCGAATCCTTTATTATACGCTTCATGGCCCAGGACATCATGGTCCAAGGATGTCATCCTAACCGTCCAAAGACAACATTCATGGTCCAACAAGAACTTGCATCATGTTTAAATTTACGCACAATATACACCTATATTGCTTATTTATAGGTAAACCGGTGAGCAATTGTCGTCTCAGCAGGAGCAACCCCGCTCCAGTTCCCACAGCTCTCCATCCATCCCAACCTGAATATCTCGTCCGTTCTTGAAAAATCTCCATCGGCATATTCCGCCGAAGAATCCTGAACTACATATGGCCTGATTCCTATAAGACCAGGGATATGTAGGTAGCTCAGGAACCAGAGCACAGTCAACCTCTTCAAACCAGTTCGTTCGGTCAAATTGGCCATCACATCTTTACCCAACAACTATTTCATCCTTCCCGGGTAAAGAGGGGCAGTTGTTGATTCCCAATTTTTCCCTATGCATTTTATATATGCAAAATACTTTCAAAATAGCATATATATACATATATAAGTATGCCCAAGTGTTTTAGTATTTTTTCCTAATTTTTAAAAGATATTTAAATCAATTTATTGCTCATTTTAGCAGTACAAAAACTAATAGTTATTCCCAAAATCATCATTTTGGTGAATAACTTATTTTATTCTCACATTTATACCAAAATATAGCTAAGGTAACTTTTACGCATTTTTACGAATTTATTTAGTATTTTAAAGCTAAATTGCATATGATTGCGATTTTAGCCTATCTTAAGATTTAATTACGTTTATAATTACAAAATTGATTCTAGTATTTTTAGTTTAATATTTATACATTATTAATTAATTTAGTACTTTTAATTTATTTTCAGAAATCATTTTACTATTTTTATAAAAATAAATGGGAAAAGTGGTTATTTAAATTCTAGCCCTATTTCATTTCAATTTTAGCCTAAAATCAGCCCCAATTAACCCCAATTTCAAATTCAAATGGGCTAGCCCAATTCCTAAAATGACCTGCCCCTAAACCGCTTATCCAACACGCCCGATTTCCCCTTTTGATCCAGGTCGTTGATCATTTCGATCAACGGCCAGAATTTCCCCTTTTGTTTTTAATTTCCAAACACCCCCAACCCTATCCCATTTCTCACCAACCCTATCCCATCTCTCAAACTCTCTCAAAGGTTCTTGAAACCCTAATCATCTCCTACTGTCTTCTACTTTCAGCTCACCGGAATCCATGGCCTCTCAAGCCATGGAGGGCTTAAACTCATCTCCCTCTGCTCTTAAACACTTGGTGTTCGAACTTTCGAGGTCTGACCTCAATGGTGTCCATTTAGATCCTCTTCTATTCGAGGTTCTATGGCCTCTTCGGCCTTGCTCCGGCATATCCAAGAATTATGAGCCTATTTCTGACTTATCTAACTCAGATCGGACCTTTTCCAAGCCTTTCTCGCTTTAGGGTTCCTTTGAAACCCTAGCTATTCGAGGTTTTCTCTGATTGTTTTCTTAAGTCTGTTCTATATATGTGCTCTACTTGAGTTTTTCAACATTTTCCTAATTTTTCTTTCAAAAATCACTTCTTTCCGATTTAGGGTTTTCTGAAAAGCTTAAAATGTTTGTCTCACTTTTCTTCTTCTTTTCGTTGTGTGTATTTGTCTATACTATGTTCTGATGTTTTCTTTTCTACCACGCATGTTCTTCTACTGTGTTTATATGTTTTTCTTTATCATGCATGTTCTCCTGTGCTTTGTTTTTCTACTGTGTTTTGTACCTTGCTCGCATGTTTATCTTGCTGTATCTTCCTATATGATCTTTTGCTATGCTTTTCCAGTATTTTGTGTTCTTCTACTGTATGTATTTCCTAATGAGTTCTTAAGTGTTGTTTGCCTTCTACTCAATTCTGTTTAAGTCCTTTCTAAAAGGTTTTCTTAAATACGTTTCTTCTACTGTTGTGACTATTCTCTCATTATGCTCCTATGCTGTGTCTGCTTCGATTATTATTTGTATTTTCTTGTCTTCTCATGAGATTCTGAAAGGAAATCTCTGAGCCTGATGCCTCATCATCTCTGTATTCAACTCGAGTTTGGTCATATGAAAGGTTTTCTTAAACACGTTTCGTATTCTCTCATTAGAATTTGGGGATTTCCTCCGAGTTTGGTCATATGATCAAACTAGGGTTATGTTTGAGGACCCTTGGCTCTTTCAGACTTATTTCTGGGTCTATAAACTAAGTGTGAACTTCTTTTGTTTGCACACAATTCTAATTCTCCTATACTAGACTCTTCTGAATAGCATGACAAATTTCTTCATGTTTAACGTGTCTATATGCTTTTATATATGAGGAATCTTTCTTCAGAATGGTTTTCCAACTTGTGATTGATTCAGAATTCCTTTTAATAAGTCTAATTGATTGGCACTGATTTTTCTTAAGTCGAAATCTTTCCCATTTTTATGACTTGGTTCATTTATACAAAATCTTCAACTTTCGATTTTCTTGGCTGTTAACTAATTTCCTTTCCTTATTTGCACAAACCGTGTGCTGTCAAGCCCCTGTCCTTAAATAGACCTTTATGTATTTATCCCTTTTATGCTGATTTGAAAAAGTGTTTGATGAATCCATTTCCTTAATTAGTGTTGCCCGTTTGAAATCAGAATCCCTTAATTAGGGGGAAACCTTGTTTAATTGATTTTCAAACTATTTTCTTACCTATTTCTGCTTGCTTTCTACACTATAAAAAGGCACGACCCTTCTGCACTTTAACTGACCTTCAGTTCAACACTTTTGCACTTCATACTTCACCCTTACAATCTCACGATTCTTTTCTAAGATCATAGCATTCTAGCTGCCTGTTTGCACTTTGGCTTTGCAAGACTACTGCTTTCTTTCACTTGTTTCTTTGAGACTAGTATGTTCTAGTTTAGCTTCAGTATCATCCCAATGTGTTCACTTATAGCCTTTACATCCATGTCTACGTTACTGTCTATATAGAGTTGAATGTTTAATTAGCATGTTAATTTCTTTTACTTGTTTCTGCTATGAATCCCTGTACCCCTATTACCCTATATGTGATTTGAGTTGTAGTTCATGACATGACAATATGCAAGTTATTGTTCATGTCTGAACTTGATCCCTTAGAGAATCCTGACTCCCAAAACAATGTGTTCTAACAGGCTTGTGGGGTGTGCTAGCACTTCCCATTGCTAGGTATGCCCACTAGCCTATCCATGTTTCTCTACCACTTCCCCTTTCCCCTTTTAAAACTCTGCACTTACACTTACTCTTAGCTTCTAAGCTCTGCCCCCCTCCTATAAGCCTTGCCTTGGGACCTTGAGTTCCCTCTAAACTTGGATACTTGAGGGCTGGCCCTTCCACACTGCATTATGTTCTTAATCCTATATGTGTTTGGGTGTGAGCACTGCCCGAAGTCCATTTGAGGTTCTTAGGGAAATCGGACACATCCAAATAAGAGAAAGGCTTGGGATCCTGATCTTTGGAGTTGGTTCATCTCATATTTCAAACCTGGAGTCTGAATTAGGCTCCCCTTGGTTGTACTTTAATTGCTAATGTAATTTTGCTTTTCTTATTCATTCTGGGCTGTAATAATTTGTAATAACTATTAGGGATGTTAGTGAAAAAGGGAGGGTCAATCGTGCATGCAAAAGGGGTGGATACCATGTTCATAGGGGATTACTATACTTCTGAATTCACATATCCTGCTTTCAGCTTTTGCATTCTGCATTTCATATAGATTCCATGTCTATAAGTTTTTTTGCACTTCTACATCATATAGATACCATGTCTATAAGTTTCTGCTCTTCTGCATTACATTGAGACCATGTCTATAGGTTTTTGCACTTCTGCATTACATACAGACCATGTCTATAGGTTTCTGCACTTCTGCATTATATAGAGACCATGTCTATAGGTTTCTGCACTGCTGCATTATCATATAGATAATATGCCTATAGGACTTCCTGCATTTTGCACTTGCATCTGTCACTAGGCAAATGAGTTTATAGGATTAAACAATTGACTGCATATAGATGACCTGCCTATAGGATTCATGTACGCCAATGACAATGTTTTAAATTAACCACGCCTAGAAAATATGCCTATAGGAACTATCAATCAAATCTGAATTGCCTCTCTCGTTTTAAGTTTAATCTGCAAAACTTGGTAAAAAACTAACAACCTTCCTATAAGCAGTTTACTACTTTATTTCTGAAACTAATATATATCATGCCTATAGGTTTCGCCCAACACCTAGGCAAGCTTTAGGGTAAAAGCTATAACTGCGCTAGTCTTTGATAATTACTACCAGCGGGTAGGTCTAATTCGGACTTCTTATCTGAAAATATGTGATAAATCAGCCTGCTTTAACCCTTTTAAATTTAATCAGACCATAATCAGTACGTGTAAGACATACTAAAACTATATGCTCTCTTTGGTTTAAGGAGGCTTATGGTCACGCCCAACTATGCCTTACAAAAGGACAATGCGGACGTTGCAAATATAACCTGAGTATTTATGCCTAGAGTCGAATCCACAGAGAATTAACCTATCAATTACTTTCGTTGGACTTACAAAATTCTTTAGAATCAACTTCCGCAAACGTTGTGAATAACAGTTGATGGTATATTTAATAACTAAGATTGAAAGTGAATAAACAGTGGTAAACTAAATATGCTTAAGTTGTGAACAATAATGAGAAGGTTCTAAGGTAGTGATTTCCCCTATTGATGGAATCCCTTCTGTTTATGTTTCATATAGATTTACCAACACATCTCTATCAACCATGAACACTCAAATTATCGTGAATCTCTCCTGAGTAATCACGATAATTTACTAGACGCACTCTCTCGAGATACACTAGCTGGCTTTATTTATTACAGTTCACTTTAGATTGCACCCAAGACTTCGTTATCCTTAATCCTGCCTTTAAACCCGCAGTTATAGATCGCTCTTATACTTTGGGAGTGATGTTGTTCACAATTACCTACATATGCACTCTCTCCCGAGTTATGCATACTAAATAGGCACAGCTAATTGAGGATCCTATCAATTAACTACAACAAACACGTAGTTGAACAAATAGAGATTAAACTGGAAAACTATATTAACATAATCAAGAAGTTCATCCTTCAATAGGTTCCATCAAAACCCTAGACAAAGGATTTAGCTACATCAAAACCCCAGGACCGCGGCCAACTAGCCTCTTAGAATCCGCAACAGCCTTCTGCCGCCGTCCGACCGCGGTTACGCCGAGACCGCGACAGTCCATCTCTAGTTCTGGTTTTGTTGCCTTCGCGTGGTGCACTTAGCGGATATTGTAAGATTGGCCTCTTTTTCTCCGTAATTGATCCCAAAAGTACTCCATAGACTTTCTTTTATTGTATATATCCTGCAAAGCATAAAAAGCACTAATCAGAGCATTTTGTTATCACTTTTTACCATAAAAACTATACAAGAAGGTGGTTCTTTAGGGCCTAATTATAGTCCAATTCACCTATCATCAACACCCCACACTTAAATCTTTGCTCGTCCTCGAGCAAGTTGAACCACACTTCTAGGCCTAATCGTTCGATGCATTACCCAGTTTATGTCACACCCGCTATTATGAAAGAACCACCTAAGCAGTGCAACAGCCACACCTCAGATGAAGACTCTAATGCCATGTCACACTCGTGCTTACTTTATTTACTCTAAACAAGGGTGAAAACTCGCTTTTTCTTCCTGAGTCACATGCCCTCACATCATATTTCTGAGAGAAGTTCCACACATATAAAATCAAGCAACAAGGAACTATAGATAGAACGAATCCACTCACTCTCAGTAAAGAACATTCACATGCCACACAGATACACCATAAGCTTGACCTTAGTGTAATACTCTACTAATCGAGTTGTTCAGTCCAAGATCAAGAGGTCTTTATTTGGTTATAATGTAGGCTAAGGTACGGGTAGAATATATTTGGATATAGTGACTAACCTCCCTAAGCACTTTTAATACAATCGTTCCCTTTATTCCAATTTCCATGTTCAACCCAGTCATTCTTCCACACTTGTTTCATAGGCTACCCCCACTTTTCTTTAGGTGCAACTGGCCTTTTTGTTTTTAAAGGCCATTGCACCATTCAAGTATTTTCCTGATTTTCTTTTTCCCACTTCATTACTACCCCACACTTTGACTTTTATATGCTCTTTAACGATTCAAGTGTTTCTAGGAGGTACAGGTTCAAACAGTCAAACTATTCAAACACAGGGATGTAGGTTGTTGTAAGGTTATCAAAGAACAGGCTTCAGGCTCTAAGGGGTTAACTATGACAATATGTACAGGTGGATTCATAATTATACAGGCTATACAAGGAAATGCCTCAATCATCTCTAAGGCCAAACAACTTCTATTTTGCTTTGCAAACACACAGGGAAAGTTCTAGGTATCGCATGCAAGCACAGAATACAAGTATTATCTCACACACACTTGGCATGTAACTCATTTCGAATTAGTTTGTCAACACACTCACATGAGCATTCAAGAAAGACAAGGTGTGCAGAATTAAGGCATAAAATTACGAGTCTACAAACGAGCCTAGATGTCGCACCCTCAAGTTTGTTTTAGTTATTTGCAGGTGTGTACATTACATGTTGCATTCTTGCCTTCACCCATCTTGGTCCAATAGAGTCCTAAAAATATTAAAGAAAAATCTACCCAATCCGGTTCAAGAAAAGCCCCTGGAAAAGAACCATGGTCAAAAGAAAAACCAAGGAGGAATTACTACACTACCTAAAAAGAAAAATAAAAATAAAAATCTAAATGGACTACTTCCCTCAAGAGTACTGTCCAAGTGGTCTGTCCTCAGGAAGAGTCTCCTACATTTATTTATTTTACAACCAATGTATATGTACACTAACAATACACTACTAAATCAAGTCTCCTACCCCACACAAAAAGAATATGGCATGTCCCCATGTCATAACACAAATAAAGTGTAGAAGGGTAAGAAGACTTCCCTGAGCATCACTCGGAGTCGGAGACGGTGCTGGGATCCACATAACAAGCCCTCCCCAAAGCACAAAACCAAGGTAGCATCCGACTCTCAGACATGGCATGCCGCTGAGACATGGCATCCATATGCACATGCAGGCCATCCACCGAGGAGCGAAGATCTGCCACCTCTTCCTCCAAAGAATGCAACATGGGTCGGCTGGACTGTGATCTAGAGAACCCTGCCCCAGTATGGGGTTGCCGAGAGGATCCAGCTCCATCATAGTATCTCCTAGATGGTTCCATGGGTGCTGGGGCGTCATCCTCATCATCAAACTCAATGGTTGTGGGTGCATCTCTGCCCACTGTGATCTTTGAAGATCTGAAAGCCATTTTTGCGGGCAAAACTCCATCTGTAGGATTGGTGGGGACACCATCCAGCAGACACAACCTCGTCACAAGTGAGGGGAAGTAAAACCCCTTAGATAGCAGAGGTGACCGAAGGATCATTTCATCTCCAATAATTCTCGCCCCATCAAAGTCTTTCTTGGTGACGAAGCACCACACCAATAGAGCCCGTAGGTGGTTCACATCTGTTGTGTTGCCCGTGGGCAATAACCGACTACAAATAATGGTGAACCAACACTTAGCCTCATGTGTGAACGACTTGGAGTAAAGGGTAATGTTTTCCTGTATCCAGATTGGTCGACCCCTTGCGCAGATTGTCTCAATCATAGTGTCCCAAGTGACCCCTTGGGCGTCTTGTGAATGATCAATTTCACTAGTGAACTGGGGCAGCTACAAGACCTAGTGAATTTTCAGAATTGAGGCATCCACCACCCTGCCCCACACAATCACAGACCGACAGAAATTTTCCGGGCAGTTCGCATAGAACTCCCGGACTATCATCGGGTTTGTCGTCTCAGGTTCATCAAACAAGAACTCCATCTCCCTCCGTCTGATTTCCTCATATATGTCTGCTTTTTCCATATGGAAGGCAGCCCTGTCAACAGGAATCTCAAGGATAAAGCTTTTGGTGGCCTTAGCATGAAACGCGTCCTCGGCCTCCTGTGAATGGAACCTGGTGGCATCATATGTGGGCATTTGGGAAGTGCTTGTCGAGCTCTTTCGCCTTTTTCGGGCCATATTACCTGCAGACAATTCAGGGTAACAATCATATGCATCCTAACATGTGCCAGTCGGATGGGTACTCAGATTCCTCCACCCAATGGCACCAAACAGTTTCCTTTTGTCAAACAATGCCAGTATACCCAATTAGGAAGGTGCCCAAAGTTGACAACCTTCTGGCTACCACCACCACAAACTAAGAAGGGCTCAAAGTGCTCCAAAACTTTACAACACACCCCCAATTTTTGGCCATTTAGACCCCTCCACCAAGCTTCACCCTAAAAAATTTGTTTAGGCCTCCAAACCTTCTAAAAATCGCCCCCAAGTTAAGCACAATGAAAGCCCAACCATTTAAACATCAAGCATGGCCAAAAGAAGCAAATAATGGAGAAAACGAAAGAAAAAAAGTAAGAAAAAAAATTACACTAAAACACTACACTAAGTTATGTAAAAGAAAGAGAAAAGAATAGAGAAGCTTACCTTGAGGATGAATGGAAGGGATAGGTGGTGGACAGAGAGAGATAGAGAAGAAAGGAGGGGCAACAATGGGGGTTTGAGGGATAAGAGAGTGTGAAAGAGAGAAGAGAAGAAAGAAGGGGATGGGGGAATAGTGGGGGGTTAGGTTTATTAAAAGGGGGGGGGAAGGGAAAACAATTCTGCACTTACGTGCCCGCGCTGGTCTACCGCGGTCCTACCGCGGTTATGCTGGGACCGCGGTAGACCTCTTTTAGAGGGGGTATTTGACCGTGGTCCTACCGCGGTAGACCTCTTTTAGAGGGGGTATTTGACCGCGGTCCTACCGCAGTTATGCTGGGACCACGGTCTGGACGTGTTCCTGCTACTTTTTTTTTAAATTTTTTTTATGAAGTTATGCATTACACTTACAACACATTCGTGGGTTGCCTCCCATGCAGCGCCTAATTTAATGTCGCGGCACGACGCAGATGAGAGCATTTAAGGCTCGCTCAACCTCTGTGGTTCAATCAGGTGTAGCTCAGACACTTCATTCGGTTCGCTCATGCCCACATATAGTTTCAATCTCTACCCATTGACTCTAAATGTACGAGAGTCTTTCTCTGTGGCAATCTCGACAGCACCTGAAGGGAAAACCTCGGCCACTCTAAATGGTCCAAACCATCGTGACCTGAGTTTACCCGGAAATAGCCTTAATCGTGAGTTATAAAGCAACACCATATCTCCAGGATTGAAATTTCTCTCCACAATGTTCTTGTCGTGCAACCTCTTCATTCTTTCCTTGTACAACTTTGTGCTCTCAAAAGCAAGGTGTCTGAACTCGTTGAGCTCATGCAATTCTGTGATCCTAATTGTGCCAGCAGCCTTGATGTCTAGATTCAGCTGTTTCAGTGCCCACCACGCTCTATGTTCAAGTTCCACTGGCAAATGGCAGGCCTTCCCGAACACCAACTTATATGGTGACATACCAATCGGTGTTTTAAAAGTAGTTCTATAGGCCCAGAGTGCATCATCTAACTTTTTCTCCCAATCAGTTCTTGTGTCGTTCACAGTCTTGGTTAGCACACTCTTTATCTCTATGTTGGAAACTTCAACCTGCCCACTAGTTTGCGGGTGATAAGGGGTAGCCACCTTGTGGCGTACATCATACTTTGCAAGCAACTTCTCGAAAGCTCTATTATAAAAGTGAGTGCCTCTGTCACTGATAATCGCTCTTGGTGTCCCAAATCTGGTGAATATGTTCTTCTTCAAAAAGCCCACCACTACTCTTGCATCATTAGTGGGCAACGCTGCAGCTTCTACCTATTTGGACACGTAATCCACAGCAACAAGTGTGTACTTATTGTCATAGGAGCTGATGAAGGGACCCATGAAGTCAATCCCCCAGACATCAAACACTTCCACCTCTTGAATTGGGTTCATGGGCATCTCATAGCGATGGAAAATGTTCCCGGTCCGCTAACATTCATTGCAGCCCTTCACCCATTGGTGCGCATCTTTAAACACTGTTGGACAAAAGAATCCGGTCTTAAGCACTTTCGCAGCTGTCCTGACCCCTCCAAAATGTCCTCCATAAGCCGATGCGTGACAAGCCTGCAAAATAGAAGATTGTTCTATCTCGGGACACACCTCCAGATCATATTGTCAACACAAATTCTAAACAGGTAAGGCTCGTCCCAATAATACATGCGGCAGTCACGATAAAACTTTTTTCTTTTGTACAGATGAAAGGTCATATGGAACTATACTGCAGGCCAGGTAATTTGCAAAATCTGCATACCATGGCGCTCTTTCAAGATTAGTAGCGAGCAGCTGCTCGTCTGGACTGGTGTATCTGTTGTCTATAGTAGGCCTCTGATCTCATAATTGCGAGATTAGGCTTCGCAAATGCGAACCAAGCAGACATGGAAATTGCGAAGTATTTATCGCAATTTCGAAGAAAGTCTGGGCTATCAGAGTTCGCAAATGCGAACAAATCTTCGCAATTGCTAAGGGAGTCTGGGAAGGCGTATGATCGCAAATGTGATCTTCCACTTGCATTTGCGAGCGCATTTGCAAGGAACAGTGTTCGCAAATGCGACATTTCTTCATATGTGCGAAGGCAGCAGGACTGTGAAGGGCTTCACATTTGCGATGGCTCCTTTGCATTTACGAGCTTCACAATTGCAAAGCGCAGGTCGCAATTGCGACATCTGCAGCCAAGTAAAAGGGTCTTAGATAGGATTTTTCATTCATTCTCCCATTTTTCAAAACCTAAACTTCAAGAGGAGATTTTGCTAGGGAACGTTCTTCTCCCAAATCATAGATAAATGATTCTTAACTCATTTATTTCAATCTATTTCATCTTTTTACAAAATTTCATCGCAGAATCTAGGGTTTTTCATAGTGGAATTGGGTGTTTTTGGGTTAGACTTAGGAATTTTGAAATTTGGGGATTTAGACCTCAAATTGAGGCTGGATTCCAAAACCAATTGTATATCCGGGCTCAGGGGTGAATGGGTAATCGGGTTTTGGTCCGAATGTTGGGTTTTGACTAAGCGGGGCCGGGGTTGATTTTTGACTTTTGGCGGGAAATGTTGGGGAATCTCTAATTATGCATTGGAATTGATCTCTTTAGCGTTAATTGATGTTATTAAGTTAATTATAACTAAATACGAATGGATTGGAGGTGGAATCGAGAGGTAAAGCGGTAATTGAGCTTTGAAATACCGTTGGCTTGGGGTAAGTGTTTGATCTAATCTTGACTCGAGGGATTAGGGATCCCCGACTTATTTTCTATATGAAATTCCATGTGTGTGGTGTATAGGTATGGTGATGAGTGCCTATGCACCGCCAAGTTATCTGTTTAGCCTGTTCCCTTCCTCGTTTCTAATATATTGTTTTCCTTTCTTAACTACTACTTACTTATTGATGCTTCCATGTCTAATTGCTTCTTATTAAATGTTGTTGTTTTTCTTCTATTGAACTTATTAATTGTTCCATAGTTTTATTATATTACATTGTTAGTTTAAGTTGGTTTATTGGTACTTCATGGTATACCTTGGTTAGTCTCGCTGCGTAGTATTAACTGATGAAGTTTTATAATTGTATAGATTTTTCGTTGTTTGAGTTTGAGGTATAAACGTTGTGGAGGGGTTTTAAGTTAATTTGTGAAACACTTGTTCTTATTTTGTGATTGGTACTGACATGGTAGGATTGGGTTGCGCGCCACAATAGGAGGAATAAGGATAAAATGTGATTGTCTGATGGGATCGGGTTGCGCGCCGTAACAAGGAGTAATAAGGGTGGACTGGTGAGATTGGGTTACACACCGCAACAAGTAGAAATAAGAGTGAATGCTCATATTATTATTGATTATATGGTGTGAGCGGGATGCACTCCGCATCATTTGTTGTTTAGGTATTCTTCTTCTGGTAAGATTCATTATTGTGGTGTTGAAACTCTCTTAAGGATTGGTTATAGATGAGCTGGATTCCATATTTATTTAATGCAAGTTACTGTCCTATTTCATTCCGTATTTTATTTTTGCCTTAGTATAAACTATTGCAGGATATATTATTTATGCCCCGCCGTAGCCTCGTCACTACTTCGTCGAGGTTGGCTCGGCATTTACCAGTACATGGGGACGATTGTACTGATTCTGCACTCTGCACTTTCTGTGCAGATTTTGGAGCTGGTAGTGGCGGATCGAAAGATCGGTTGCTGATACTTCACTGAAGAGACCCAAGGTAGTCCTGTAGGCATCCGTAGGCCCTGGTATCCTATCCTATGTTTACTTCATTTCAATTTTACTTTATTCGAGATAGATGTATTTTCTTTCTAACCCATATTTGTAGTTATTCGTAGAACGTGAGTTGTGACACCAGTTTCTGGGTGGTAACTATTTCGGATTGATTGATAGTATAAGGTTAATTAGTTAAATATGTACTTCCGCTTTTATTTCTGTTTGATCAGACTTTGTTAATCTTAATTATGAAAATATAAAGGCAAACGGTGATTATAACTCTAGCGTTGGCTTACCTAGCGAGTGCGATGTTACGCGCCATTACGGTCCTGACGGTGGAAAATTCAAGTCGTGACACCGGCGTTGGAATTAGCTTGTTTAAGATAAGTAACTCTTCTAAATTTAGTGCTGAGGGTATGAAACCCCAAATTATGTGTTGTGTGGTTGGTATTGTGGTGACGCACATGCTAGGTTACGAGCGTGTGGGCGTGCACCCTGTGAATTGTGACTCCGTGGTTTCCCTGGAACTGTTTAGTGGCCCTAGTTTGTTGATATCTGTGTTTTCACCATGTGATTATTTAATTGAGCTGCCAATCATGCTAGATATCATGTTTAGGCTTTATGCTGATATCGTTATGACCCATAGTGGTCGTTCCTTGCGGTCACCTCACTGATTTTATTGATATTTCATACTCAGTCATATTCATGTATTCATATCATATCTCAGTCTCAGTTGTTATTTATTGATACATCATATCATTGTCGGGCTAGTTTCATGACATTGAGAGCCCGAGAGACTGGAGAGATTGACGATTGAGTGAGGCCGAGGGCCTGAAGGTGAGGATATTTATGGGATCGGGAAGCATGCCGCAACATGCTTTATTGATTTATGCTTGAGCGAGGCCGAGGTCCTGATTGATTTATTCCATGATTGTCTTGTTATAGCACTTGGGCTGAAGGAGTCCCTCCGAAGTCTGCATACCCCCAGTAAGCGCAGGTACCTACTGAGTGCAAGTGCCGAGTGATGAGTGCCGAGTGATTGGGAGGATTGAGAGACTGGGAGGACTGAGTGAATTGACACTCTGAGCGTATGCATATAGTTTTATTATTGAGTCACATCACATTTGACATGCACATGACATACAGGCATAGAGATGCATTTTTCCTCATGTTGTACGGTATCACGTCATTCATGACTTTTTACACACATTGATATGTGGTTATAGAGAGGTATTTCACACATGCTATCTGGAAGGAAAATGAAATATCATATTTACCGTTGAAACTTACTCATATTTTAGACGATTTCGGTAAAGGATTTGGGCTTTCATTGGTATACTTGATAGGTGGAACTGTTTTTGGAAAACTATGAAAAGACTGAGCACTTTATCTCTGAGCTATTTCTTTATTTATTTGCTTTACACTGTTATGAACTATTATTGGTTATTGGTGTTGGACCCGACCTATGTTCCAACTCGTCATTGCTTTCAACCTAAGTTTAGGTTTGTTACTTATTGAGTACATGGGGTCAGTTTTGATCATACTACACTTCCTGCACATTGCGTGCAGATTATGAATGTCGATGTTGCTGTGTTCGATGGAAGTTGGATTAGAAGATGTAACGGTGTCCCGGTTGTAACTGCCTCTTGTTCATGGTAGCCTTAGATTATATAACTCTATTTATGCACATTTCAAACAGAAGATGTATTTATTTCATATCAGCTTTGAAATCTCTACTCTTAGAAACTCATGATTTGTACTACCAGTCCTTGGGAAATGTAATATATCCAGATAATTTACTCTATTTAATTGACTTGTTAACATTATTGAAATTTGGATAGTTATTAGTTGCTTACCTAGCGGGTTGGGTTAGGTGCCATCACGACTAGCGGATTTTGGGTCGTGACAGATTGGTATTAGAGCTCTAGGTACATAGGTTCTACAAGTCATGAGCAAATATCTAGTAGAGTCTTGCGGATCGATATGATGATGTCCATACATATCTTTGAGAGGCTACAAGACATTTAGGATATACTTCCTATATTTCTTTCCTTATCGTGTGACATTGATTTATCTTGAGGTGTAACTCTTTGAAGTCCTTCCACTCATTCGTATGCACATATGAGCGCTCTGTATCAGTTGTACATCGACAGCTTGTGATTCCCTGAAAGAGGTGCGAGATGTGATTTCGATATGCTGATGATGGGCCAGTTTGGAGGACTTGAGGCTGGATCCTGATTGTAGCTTAAGCATTGAGGTACCGATTTTATGTGAACGTGCTTTTGGATTTATATGTCCGGTAGTGTCCCTATTAGTGTAATTTATGGCTGGATGGATACGTGATGAGTATGATGTGACTGCGAGATGTGTTCATATGGTTTGAACCTAACGGGAAGGGTTTGATTGAGGTGTAGAAAGAACTATTGGGTGCTAGATTTCCATCTTGATTTGACGTATAGCCTCGAGTTATGGGTGTGTTGAAAGATATTTTCATGTTATTTAGTTGAGGAGTGAAGTAGCTTTTCATGTCATGATATGAGTTCAGACTCAAGAAGATTAAGTGAATGCATAATGGTTATGATTGTGGAAGGGTATAAAGAGATGTCAGTTGGAGACGAAGCAGGTGGGTTATCTCCTCCGGGGTGTCCTAAGGGTTGTGTGATCCCTATGTCATTTTGTAGTGCGTCCTCATTTGCCAATGAATTATACGTGTTGCAATTTGAGTTTGGATCGCTTATGAGAGTTGGTTTGACTGTTACAAGGGTTAATGCAAGATTTGTAGATGATTTGATATATTAGATGGCTTGTATTGCATGAGCTTATGAAGGATTTAGTTGAATCTCACTATGGTATTATGGCATCAATAGAGTATGGGCATTTTGAGCTACTATGTGTTTTGATCTATGGCTTTGAGCCAAGTGGGGGAGTCTGCTATTAATAAGTTGATTGTACGGTTATGTGTTGTATTTGTTTTAGTTTGAGGTATACTGATGAATCAGTTATGGATTATAGAGGTTGAGATTGAGGATGATTCGAGTAAAGGAAATTTTGGATAAGGGTTGTGTTATGATTTATGGGTATATGAGAAAACATTGGGTGATACAGTCGCCAAACCATCCCAGCGATTGGAGGAAGGAGAAAGATAGGCGGGGGAAACCTATCACCACATCGAGCGAGTCAACGCCATTGACAAAGACAAATGGTGGGACAACAAAATTGAAAGCATATTGAACTGGAGCGAATATGAGCCTAGCAAGGGACTTGGCAAGAACCTCCAAGGAATTGCCAAGCCGATCAAACTGAAGAAACATGGCACCACTTTCGGTTTGGGATACGTGTATACTTGGAGGGAATTCAACAACTGGTCGCCACCATGGCGCGGCCCTTACTACCTACTGGAGCAGCCGATACCCCATTTAGAACAGACTTTCCAGCCAGCCGATGTTATATATGGGTCGGAAGAAGAGGAAGCACTGGCATAAATGAGGAATTTATTCGTGGAAGATGATAACATGGATTGCCGTGTCATTTTCAAGGAGGAGGGGGAGGAAGGCCTTTTTATACAAGCCGTAAGCCGAGGAGCATGCCTCAAATATTGGACCAACAGAACCACTAGAGCCCGGAAAGCCTCGGGCATTACTATTACTTATCTTGATGAACCAATGACTGTGACATGCAACGAGATAACGCAACAAACAGACATAGATTCAGAGGAAGATAACATACCAGAAGAGATTGTTAAAGAGGTTGAAAATTTTGAGAACAGACCTAAGTCCAACCTGGATGAGACCGAGATTGTTAACCTGGGAGATGTAGAGAATGTCAAAGAAACGAGAATCAATGTCCACTTATCTCCATCAAAAAAGAAGGAATACACAGAATTTCTAAGGGAATACGAAGACATATTCGCTTGGTCATACGATGACATGACTGGTCTAAGTATATCTATTGTGGCTCACAAACTGCCAACTGATCCGACATGTCCACCGGTAAAGCAGAAGCTCAGAAAGTTCAAGCCTGGCATGAGTTTGAAAATCAAGGAAGAAGTCACTAAGCAAGTCAAAGCTAAGGTTCTTAGGGTAGTAGAATATCCGACATGGTTAGCCAGCATCGTGCCAGTGCCGAAGAAGGACGGGAAGGTCAAAGTCTGTGTTGACTATCGGGATCTCAACCGAGCTAGTCCAAAAGACGACTTCCTCTTGCCAAACATACACATCCTGATTGACAATTGCACCAAGCATGAGTTGCAGTCATTCGTGGATTGTTTTGCTGGGTATCATCAGATCTAGATGGATGAAGAAGACGCTGAGAAAACGGCTTTCATTATGTCGTGGGAAATGTACTGTTACAAGATGATGTCATTCGGGTAAAAGAATGTTGGGGCCACCTACATGAGGGCCATGACTACCATTTTCCATGATATGATACATAAAGAGATCAAAGTGTATGTAGATGATGTCATCATCTAATCCAAGAAAGACACTGATTACATGGAAGATTTGAGGAGGTTCTTCAATTGACTGAGAAGGTATAACTTGAAGCTGAATCCCGCGAAATGTGCATTTTGGGTTCCTTCCGGAAAACTACTTGGGTTCATTATGAGTCACCAAGGAATAGAACTGGATCCATCAAAGGTCAAAGCTATTCAAGAATTGTCACCACCAAAGAACAAGAAAGAAGTAATGAGTTTCTTGGGGAGACTCAACTACATCAGCCAGTTCATAGCTCAACTACTATCATCTGTGAGCCAATCTTTAAAATGTTGAAGAATGACACCACTACCAAATGGACTGATGACTGCCAGAGGGCCTTCTACAGAATCAAGAAGTACCTGTCAACACCACCAGTTTTGGTCCCGCCCGAGACGGGTAAACCTCTATTACTCTACCTTGCAGTGCTAGATGGAGCGGTCGGTTATGTTCTTAGTCAACATGATGAAATAGGGAGGAAGGAGAATGCCATCTACTATCTTAGCAAGACGTTCACCCCTTACGAGGCCCGGTATTCTCTGTTAGAATGCACCTGTTGTGCTCTGACTTGAGTACCTCAGAAGTTGAGGCATTATTTATGTGCATATACCATGTATCTCATATCAAGGATGGATCCGTTGAAGTACATATTTTAGAAACCCATGCCCACTGGCACGCTAGCCAAGTGGCAAATCCTGCTAAGTGAATTCGACATTGTCTACGTAACTCAGAAAACAATCAAGGGACAGGCTTTGGCAGATCATCTTGTCAAGAATACCGTGGATGGAGAATACGAATCCTTAAAGACGTATTTTCCTGATGAAGAGATATCATTCATAAAAGAAGACATTACAGAATCCTATGACGGTTGGAGAATGTTTTTCGATGGAGCAACAAATTTCAAAGGAGTTGGCATAGGAGCAGTCCTAGTGTCAGAAACTGGTCAGCATTATCCGGTGTCTGCCAAACTTAGATTCCCTTACACCAACAACATGGCTGAGTACGAGGCCTGCATCTTGGGACTCAAGATGGCCATTGACATGAACATTCAAGGGTTGCTAGTGATCGGGGATTCAGACTTGCTTATACATCAGGTTCGAGAAGAATGGGCGACCAAGAACTCCAAGATACTCCATTATCTACATCACGTACAGGAGTTTAGAAAGAGGTTCACAAAGACAGAGTTCCAGCATGTTTCGAGAGTCCAAAATGAGTTTGTCGATGCATTGGCTACCCTATCATCCATGATACAACATCCAGATAAGAATTTCATTGACCCTATTCCAGTAAATATCTACGATCAGCCAGCTTAATGTGCTCATGTCAAAGAAGAAGTGGATGGAAAACTTTGGTTTCATGATATCAAGGAATACTTGGCGAAAGGAGAATACCCAGAGCTCGAAAACTCTATTCAGAAGCACACGCATCGGAGGTTATCCAACAATTTCTTTCACAACGGAGGAATCCTGTACAGGAGCACTCCTGATTTGGGATGACTAAGATGTGTCGACGCAAAGGAAGCATATAAATTACTAGAAGAAATCCATGTTGGGACCTGCGGCCATATATAAATGGCTTTGTCTTAGCCAAGAAGATACTCTGAGCTGGTTATTTTTGGATGACTATGAAAACACACTACATCCAGTATGTCTAGAAGTGCCACCGCTGTCACATACATGCAGATATGATAAAGGTGCCTCTAAACGAGCTTAATGCAACAAGCTCACCATGGCCATTCGCCGCTTAGGGAATGGATGTTATCGGACCAATAGAACCTACCGCATCAAATGGGCACAAATTCATCCTAGTGGCAATTGATTATTTCACCAAATGGGTTGAACCAGCATCGTACAAGGCAGTGACTAAGAAAGTCGTAGTAGACTTCGTCCGCGGCCGTGCCGTTTGTCGGTTCGGAATTCCAAAATCAATCATTACTGATAATGGTTCCAATCTCAATAGTGACTTGATGAAAGCCATGTGTGAAACCTTCAGGATCAAACACAAGAATTCTACAGCCTACAGACCTCAAATGAACGGAGCCGTAGAGGCCGCCAATAAGAATATCAAGAAGATACTAAGGAAAATGATAGAGAAGCATAAGCAGTGGCACGAGAAGTTATCACTTGCTTTATTGGGGTATCGCACAACAGTCTGTACATCAACCGGGGCAACCCCCTATATGTTGGTTTACGATACAGAGGTTGTTATTCCCGTTGAGGTAGAAATTCCTTCCCTAAGGATCATACATGAAGCTGAACTTGACAATGTAGAATGGGTGAAAAGTCGTTATGAATAGCTAGCTCTTATAGATGGAAAGAGAATGAATGCAGTTTTCCATGGTCAGCTTTATCAGAACAGAATGTCCAGAGCCTTCAACAAAAGAGTCAAGCCGAGACAGTTCACACCGGGGCAGCTAGTGTTAAAGAAGATTTTCCCGCATCAGGACGAGGCCAAAGGGAAGTCTCTCCCAACTGTCAGGGTCCGTACATGGTCCACCGAGTTCTAACAGGAGGAGCCCTCATACTTGCAGAAATAGACGGAGAAGTTTGGCCGAAGCCGACCAATTCAGATACAGTGAAGCGATACTATGTGTAATCTTTATGCTTTCCTTTATGATTTAATTTGAACTACGCCTGACCTGATTCCCGTTTGAGAGGGGATACATAGGCAGCCCTATGGGTTAGGTCACAATTCAATAAAATTTTCATTTCCCCCATAATTGGAAGCTGGGGCAGAATTTTGAGGAGGACCCTCAAAATTCTGGAGCAAGAGAAGTTGCAATGTCTTGAACGACGTCGCAGTCGTTGGTTCATCTAAAGAAAATTATCCTTAATTATGCATATATATTTTTCTAAAATCATGCATTTGTATTTCTGAAATCGCACTGTTTAGAAATGCTACCCCAATGATACGTACAGTATCACCGGAACAGAGCCGAGCAGGTCAAGCAGAACCAGCGGAAATACGAACTAACATTCCCCATTTTATAGAACTCACGATTTTCTTTGGATGCAGGCACTTGAGTTGCAAAATCATCAAATATACTATACACTCACGAGACTCACATTGCTCAGAAATACTATGCTCAGAATCGTTGCACTTACTCATAGCTGCTATCCGCACGCAGTGTCCCCAGCAGACACAATATCCCCAACAGTCGCAATATCGCAATCTGCTATCAGCTAAGAAAACTGTACTACCATTTGCCATTTTACTTCCTACATAAGGCTACCATTCTGCCTTTCGAGGTTAAGCTCTACCTCCATCTGCATTCTCTGCATTGCATAAGGCTACCATTCTGCCTTCCGAGACTAAGCTCTGTCTCCATCTGCATTCTCTACATTGCATAAGGCTACCATTCTACCTTCCGAGACTAAGCTCTGTCTACATCTGCATTCTCTATATTACATAAGGCTACCATTTTGCCTTCCGAGACTAAGCTCTGTCTCCATCTACATTCTCTGCATTTCATAAGGCTACCATTCTACCTTCCGAGACTAAACTCTGTCTCCATCTGCATTCTCTGTATTTCATAAGGCTACCATTCTGCCTTTCGAGACTAAGCTCTATCTCCATCTACATTCTCTACATTGCATAAGGCTACCATTCTGCCTTTCGAGGTTAAGCTCTACCTCCATCTGCATTTTCTACATTGCATAAGGCTACCATTCTACCTTCCGAGGTTAAGCTCTACCTCCATCTCGCATGGCTGAAAGATCGCCATTTTCATTTACTTCTTGCATGGCTGAAAGATCGTCACTTTCATTTACTTCTTACATGGCTGAAAGATTGCCACCTTCATTTACTTCTTGCATGGCTGAAAGATCGTCACCTCATTTATATTTACATGGATAAAATATCGCCACCCTAGTGCATCTCATGGGCTAAAATATTGCCAAATTATCCGAGGGCACCATCGTTCAAAGGCACCATTTGCATAGTCCGAGAACACCATGCCATGGCCCGAGGATCCCTTTTAATCTTTTGAATATCATTATTCAAAGGCATCATGGTTCGAAGGCATCATCCTCATAGCCCAAGAGCATTATTTCATGGCCCGCGAATCCTTTATTATACGCTTTATCGCCCAGGACATCATGGTCCAAGGATGTCATCCTAACCATCCAAAGACAACATTCATGGTCCAACAAGAACTTGCATCATGTTTAAATTTATGCACAATATACACCTATATTGCTTATTTATAGGTAAACCGGCGAGCAATTGTCGTCTCAGCAGGAGCAACCCCGCTCCAGTTCCCACAGCTCTCCATCCATCCCAACCCGAATATCTCGTCCGTTCTTGAAAAATCTCCATCGGCATATTCCGCCGACGAATCCTGAACTACATATGGCCTGATTCCTATAAGACCAGGGATACGTAGGCAGCTCAGGAACCAGAGCACAGTCAACCTCTTCAAACCAGTTCGTTCGGTCAAATTGGCCATCACATCTTTACCCGACAACTATTTCATCCTTTCCGGGTAAAGAGGGGCAGTTGTTGATACCCAATTTTTTCCTATGCATTTTATATATGAAAAATACTTTCAAAATAGCATATATAAGTATGCCTAAGTGTTTTAGTATTTTTTCCTAATTTTTAAAAGATATTTTAAATCAATTTATTGCCCATTTTAGCAGTACAAAAACTAATAGTTATTCCCAAAATCATCATTTTGGTGAATAACTTATTGTATTCTCACATTTATACCAAAATATAGCTAAGGTAACTTTTACGCATTTTTACGAATTTATTTAGTATTTTAAAGCTAAATTGCATATGATTGTGATTTTAGCATATCTTAAGATTTAATTACGTTTATAATTACAAAATTGATTCTAGTATTTTTAATTTAATATTTATACATTATTAATTAATTTAATATTTTTAATTTGTTTTCAGAAATCATTTTACTATTTTTATAAAAATAAAAGGAAAAAGTGGTTATTTAGATTCTAGCCCTATTTCATTTCAATTTTAGCCTAAAATCAGCCCCAATTAACCCCAATTTCAAATTCAAATGGGCCAGCCCAATTCCTAAAATGACCCGCCCCTAAACCGCTTATCCAACACGCCTGGTTTCCCCTTTTGATCCAGCTCATTGATCATTTCGATCAATGACCAGAATTTCCCCTTTCGTTTTTAATTTCCAAACACCCCCAACCCTATCCCATTTCTCACCAACCCTATCCCATCTCTCAAACTCTCTCAAAGGTTCTTGAAACCCTAATTATCTCCTACTGTCTTTTACCTTCAGCTCACCGGAATCCATGGCCTCTCAAGACATGGATGGCTTAAACTCATCTCCCTCTGCTCTTAAGCACTTGGTGTTCGAAGTTTCGAGGTCTGACCTCAATGGTGTCCGTTTAGATCCTCTCCGATTCGAGGTTCTATGGCCTCTCCTGCCTTGCTCCGGCATATCCAAGCATTATGAGCCTATTTCTGACTTATCTGACTCAGATCGGACCTTTTCCAAGCCTTTCTCGCTTTAGGGTTCCTCTGAAACCCTAGCTATTCGAGGTTTTCTCTGATTATTTTCTTATATTTGTTCTATATATGTGCTCTACTTGAGTTTTTAAACATTTTCCTAATTTTTCTTTCAAAAATCACTTCTTTCCAATTTAGGGTTTTCTGAAAAGCTTAAAATGTTTCTCTGACTTTTCTTCTTCTTTTCGTTGTGTGTATTTGTCTATACTATGTTCTGATGTTTTCTTTTCTACCACGCATGTTCTTCTACTGTGTTTGTATGTTTTTCTTATTATGCATGTTCTCCTGTGCTTTGTTTTTCTACTGTGTTTTGTACCATGCTCGCATGTTTATCTTGTTGTATCTTCCTATATGATCTTTTGCTATGCTTTTCCAGTATTTTTGTGTTCTTCTACTGTATGTATTTCCTAATGAGTTCTTAAGTGTTGTTTGCCTTCTACTGAATTCTGTTTAAGTCCTTTCTAAAAGGTTTTCTTAAATACGTTTCTTCTACTGTTATGACTATTCTCTCATTATACTCCTATGCTCTGTCTGCTTCGATTATTATTTGTATTTTCTTGTCTTCTCATGAGATTCTGAAAGGAAATCTCTGAGCCTGATGCCTCCTCATCTCTGTATTCAACTCGAGTTTGGTCATATGAAAGGTTTTCTTAAACACGTTTCGTATTCTCTCATTAGAATTTGGGGATTTCCTCCGAGTTTGGTCATATGATCAAACTAGGGTTATGTTTGAGGACCCTTGGCTCTTTCAGACTTATTTCTGGGTCTATAAACTAAGTGTGAACTTCTTTTGTTTGCACACAATTCTAATTCTCCTATACTAGACTCTTCTGAATAGCATGACAAATTTCTTCATGTTTAACGTGTCTGTATGCTTTTATATATGAGGAATCTTTCTTCAGAATGGTTTTCCAACTTGTGATTGATTCAGAATTCCTTTTAATAAGTCTAATTGATTGGCACTGATTTTTCTTAAGTCGAAATCTTTCCCATTTTTATGACTTGGTTCATTTATACAAAATCTTCAACTTTCGATTTTCTTGGCTGTTAACTGATTTCCTTTCCTTATTTGCACAAACCGTGTGCTGTCAAGCCCCTGTCCTTAAATAGACCTTTATGTATTTATCCCTTTTATGCTGATTTGAAAAAGTGTTTGATGAATCCATTTCCTTAATTAGTGTTGCCCGTTTGAAATCAGAATCCCTTAATTAGGGGGAAACCTTGTGTAATTAATTTTCAAACTATTTTCTTACCTATTTCTGCTTGCTTTCTGCACTATAAAAGGGAATGACCCTTCTGCACTTTAACTGACCTTCAGTTCAACACTTTTGCACTTCATACTTCACCCTTACAACCTCACGATTCTTTTCTAAGATCATAGCATTCTGGCTGCCTGTTTGCACTTTGGCTTTGCAAGACTACAACTTTCTTTCACTTGTTTCTTTGAGACTAGTATGTTCTAGTTTAGCTTCAGCATCATCCCAATGTGTTCACTTATAGCCTTTACATCCATGTCTACTTTACTGTCTATATAGAGTTGAATGTTTAATTAGCATGTTAATTTCTTTTACTTGTTTCTGCTATGAATCCCTGTACCCCTATTCCCCTATATGTGATTTGAGTTGTAGTTCATGACATGACAATATGCAAGTTATTGTTCATGTCTGAACTTGATCCCTTAGAGAATCCTGACTCCCAAAACAATGTGTTCTAACAGGCTTGTGGGGTGTGCTAGCACTTCCCATTGCTAGGTATGCCCACTAGCCTATCCATGTTTCTCTACCACTTCCCCTTTCCCCTTTTCAAACTCAAACTCTGCACTTACTCTTAGCTTCTAAGCTCTGCCCCCTCCTATAAGCCTTGCCTTGGGACCTTGAGTTCCCTCTAAACTTGGATACTTGAGGGCTGGCCCTTCCACACTGCATTATGTTCTTAATCCTATATGTGTTTGGGCGTGAGCACTGCCCGAAGTCCATTTGAGGTTCTTAGGGAAATCGGACACATCCAAATAAGAGAAAGGCTTGGGATCCTGATCTTTGGAGTTGGTTCATCTCATATTTCAAACCTGGAGTCTGAATTAGGCTCCCCTTGGTTGTACTTTAATTGCTGATGTAATTTTGCTATTCTTATTCATTCTAGGTTGTAATAATTTGTAATAACTATTAGGGCTGTTAGTGAAAAAGGGAGGGTCAATCGTGCATGCAAAAGGGGTGGATACCATGTTCATAGGGGATTACTATACTTCTGCATTCACGTATCCTGCTTTCAGCTTTTGCATTCTGCATTTCATATAGATTCCATGTCTATAAGTTTTTTTTTTGCACTTCTACATCATATAAATACCATGTCTATAAGTTTTTGCACTTCTGCATTACATTGAGACCATGTCTATAGGTTTTTGCACTTCTGCATTACATAGAAACCATGTCTATAGATTTCTGCACTTCTGCATTATATAGAGACCATGTCTATAGGTTTCTGCACTGCTGCATTATTATATAGATAATATGCCTATAGGATTTCCTGCATTTTGCACTTGCATCTGTCACTAGGCAAATGAGTTTATAGGTTTAAACAATTGACTGCATATAGATGACCTGCCTATAGGATTCCTGTACGCCAATGACAATGTTTTAAATTGACCACGCCTAGAAAATATGCCTATAGGAACTATCAATCAAATCTGAATTGCCTCGCTTGTTTTAAGTTTAATCTGCAAAACTTGGTAAAAAACTGGCAACCTTCCTGTAAGTAGTTTACTGCTTTATTTCTGAAACTAATATATATCATGCCTATAGGTTTCGCCCAACACCTAGGCAAGCTTTAGGTTAAAAGCTATAACTGCGCTAGTCTTTGATAATTACTACCAGCGGGTAGGTCTAATCAGACCATAATCAGTACGTGTAAGACATATTAAAACTATATGCTCTCTTTGGTTTAAGGAGGCTTATGGTCACGCCCAACTATGCCTTACAAAAGGACAATGCGGACGTTGCAAATATAACCTGAGTATTTATGTCTAGAGTCGAATCCACAGAGAATTAACCTATCAATTACTTTCGTTGGACTTACAAAATTCTTTAGAATCAACTTCCGCAAACGTTGTGAATAACAGTTGATGGTATATTTAATAACTAAGATTGAAAGTGAATAAACAGTGGTAAACTAAATATGCTTAAGTTGTGAACAATAATGAGAAGGTTCTAAGGTAGTGATTTCCTCTATTGATGGAATCCCTTCTGTTTATGTTTCATCTAGATTTACCAACACATCTCTATCAACCATGAACACTCAAATTATCGTGAATCTCTCCTGAGTAATCACGATAGTTTACTAGACGCACTCTCCCGAGATACGCTAGCTGGCTTTGTTTATTACAGTTCACTTTAGATTGCACCCAAAACTTCGTTATCCTTAATCCTGCCTTTAAACCCGCAGTTATAGATCCCTCTTATACTTTGGGAGTGATGTTGTTCACAATTACCTACATATGCACTCTCTCCCGAGTTATGCATACTAAATAGGCACAACTAATTGAGGATCCTATCAATTAACTACAACAAACACGTAGTTGAACAAATAGAGATTAAACTGGCAAACTATATTAACATAATCAAGAAGTTCATCCTTCAATAGGTTCCATCAAAACCCTAGACAAAGGATTTAGCTATATCAACACCCCAGGACCGCGGCCAACTAGCCTCTTAGAATCCGCAATAGCCTTCTGCCGCGGTCCGACCGCGGTTACGCCGGGACCGCGGCAGTCCATCTCTAGTTCTGGTTTTGTTGCCTTCGCGTGGTGCACTTTGCGGATATTGTAAGATTGGCCTCTTTTTCTCCGTAATTGATCCCAAAAGTACTCCATAGACTTTCTTTTATTGTATATATCCTGCAAAGCATGAAAAGCACTAATCAGAGCATTTTGTTATCACTTTTTACCATAAAAACTATACAAGAAGGTGGTTCTTTAGGGCCTAATTATAGTCCAATTCACCTATTATCAACACCCCACACTTAAATCTTTGCTCGTCCTCGAGCAAGTTGAACCACACTTCTAGGCCTAATCGTTCGATGCATTACCCAGTTTATGTCACACCCGCCATTATGAAAGAACCACCTAAGCAGTGCAACAGCTACACCTCAGATGAAGACTCTAATGCCATGTCACACTCGTGCTTACTCTAGTTACTCTAAACAGGGGTGAAAACTCGCTTTTTCTTCCTGAGTCACATGCCCTCACATCATATTTCTGAGAGAAGTTCCACACATATAAAATCAAGCAACAAGGAACTATAGATAGAACGAATCCACTCACTCTCAGCAAAGAACATTCACATGCCACACAGATACACCATAAGCTTGCCCTTAGTGTAATACTCTACTAATCGAGTTGTTCAGTCCAAGATCAAGAGGTCTTTATTTGGTTATAATGTAGGCTAAGGGACGGGTAGGATATATTTGGATATAGTGACTAACCTCCCTAAGCACTTTTAATACAATCATTTCCTTTATTCCAATTTCCATGTTCAACCCAGTCATTCTTATACACTTGTTTCATAGGCTACCCCCACTTTTCTTTAGGTGCAACTGGGCCTTTTTTTTTTAACAGCCATTGCACCATTCAAGTATTTTCCTAATTTTCTTTTTCCCACTTCATTACTACCCCACACTTTGACTTTTATATGCTCTTTAACGATTCAAGTGTTTCTAGGAGGTACAGGTTCAAACAGTCAAACTATTCAAACACAGGGATGTAGGTTATTGTAAGGTTATCAAAGAACAGGCTTCAGGCTCTAAGGGGTTAACTATGACAATATGTACAGGTGGATTCATAATTATACAGGCTATACAAGGAAATGCCTCAATCATCTCTAAGGCCAAACAACTTCTATTTCGCTTTGCAAACACACAGGGCAAGTTCTAGGTATCGCATGCAAGCACAGAATACAAGTATTATCTCACACACACTTGGCATGTAACTCATTTCGAATTAGTTTGTCAACACACTCACATGAGCATTCAAGAAAGACAAGGTGTGCAGAATTAAGGCATAAAATTACGAGTCTACAAACGAGCCTAGACGTCGCACCCTCAAGTTCATTTTAGTTATTTGCAGGTGTGTACATTGCAGGTTGCATTCTTGCCTTCACCCATCTTGGTCCAATAGAGTCCTAAAAATATTAAAGAAAAATCTACCCAACCCGGTTCAAGAAAAGCCCTTGGAAAATAACCGTGGTCAAAAGAAAAACCAAGGAGGTATTACTACACTACCTAAAAAGAAAAATAAAAAAAAAATCTAAATGGACTACTTCCCTCAAGAGTACTGTCCAAGTGGTCCGTCCTCAGTAAGAATCTCCTACATTTATTTATTTTACAACCAATGTATATGTAAACTAACAATACACCACTAAATCAAGCCTCCCACCCCACACAAAAAGAATATAGCATGTCCCCATGTCATAACACAAATAAAGTGCATAAGGGTAAGAAGACGTCGCTGAGCATCACTCGAAGTCGGAGACGGTGCTGGGACCCACATGACAAGCCCTCCCCAAAGCACAGAACCAAGGTAGCATCCGGCTCTCAGACCTGGCATGCCGCTGAGACATGGCATCCATATGCACATGCAGGCCATCCACCGAGGAGCGAAGATCTGCCACCTCTTCCTCCAAAGAATGCAACATGGGTCGACTGGACTGTGATCTAGAGAACCCTGCCCCAGTATGGGGTTGCCGAGAGGATCCGGCTCCATCATAGTATCTCCTAGATGGTGCAATGGGTGCTGGGGCGTCATCCTCATCATCAAGCTCAATAGTTGTGGGTGCATCTCTGCCCACTGTGATCTTTGAAGATCTGAAAGCCACTTTTGCGGGCAAAACTCCATCTGTATGATTGGTGGGGACACCATCCAGCAGACACAACCTCGTCACAAGTGAGCGGAAGTAAAACCCCTTAGATAGCAGAGGTGACCAAAGGATCATTTTATCTCCAATAATTCTCGCCCCATCAAAGTCTTTCTTGGTGATGAAGCACCACACCAATAGAGCCCGTAGGTGGTTCACATCTATTGTGTTGCCCGTGGGCAATAACCGGCTACAAATAATGGTGAACCAGCACTTAGCCTCATGTGTGAACGACTTGGAGTAAAGGGTAATGTTTTCCTGTATCCAGATTGGTCGACCCCCTGCACAGATTGTCTCAATCATAGTGTCCCAAGTGACCCCTTGGGCGTCTTGGTAATGATCAATTTCACTAGTGAACTGGGGCAGCTACAAGACCTGGTGAATTTTCAGAATTGAGGCATCCACCACCCTGCCCTACACAATCACAGACCGACAGAAATTTTCCGGGCAGTTCGCATAGAACTCCCGGACTATCATCGGGTTTGCCGTCTCAGGTTCATCAAACAAGAACTCCATCTCCCTTAGTCTGATTTCCTCATACATGTCTGCTTTTTCCATACGGAAGGCATCCCTGTCAACAGGAATCTCAAGGATAAAGCTTTTGGTGGCCTTAGCATGAAACGCGTCCTCGGCCTCCTGTGACTGGAACTTGGTGGCATCATATGTGGGCATTTGGGAAGTGCTTGTCGAGCTCTTTCGCCTTTTTCTGGCCATATTACCTGCAAACAATTCAGGGTAACAATCAGATGCATCCTAACATGTGCCAGTCGGATGGGTACTCAGACTTTGCCACCCGATGGCACCAAACAGTTTCCTTTTGTCAAACAATGCCAGTATACCCAATTAGGAAGGTGCCCAAAGTTGACAACCTTCTGGCTACCACCACCACAAACTAAAAAGGGCTCAAAGTGCTCCAAAACTTTACAACACACCCCCAATTTTCGGCCATTTAGACCGCTCCACCAAGCTTCACCCAAAAAAATTTGTTTAGGCCTCCAAACCTTCAAAAAATCGCCCCCAAGTTAAGCACAATGAAAGACCAACCATTTAAACATCAAGCATGGCCAAAAGAAGCAAATAATGGAGAAAACGAAAGAAAAAAAGTAATAAAACAAATTACACTAAAACACTACACTAAGTTATGTAAAAGAAAGAGAAAAGAATAGAGAAGCTTACCTTGAGGATGAATGGAAGGGATAGGTGGTGGACAGAGAGAGATAGAGAAGAAAGGAGGGGCAACAATGAGGGTTTGAGGGATAAGAGAGTGTGAAAAAGAGAAGAGAAGAAAGAAGGGGATGGGGGAATAATGAGGGGTTAGGTTTATTAAAAGGGGGGAAAGGGAAAAAAATTCTGCACTTATGTGGCCCGTGCTGGTCTGCCGCGGTCCTACCGTGGTTATGCTGGGACCGCGGTAGACCTCTTTCAGAGGGGGTATTTGACTGCGGTCCTACCGCGGTTACGCTGGGACCGCGGTAGACCTCTTTTAGAGGGGGTATTTGACCGCGGTCCTACCGCAGTTACGCTGGGACCGCGGTCTGGGCGTGTTCCTGCTACTTTTTTTATAAAGTTATGTATTACACTTACAACACATTCGTGGGTTGCCTCCCACGCAGCGCCTGATTTAATGTCGCGGCACGACGCAGATGAGCGCATTTAAGGCTCGCTCAACCTCTGTGGTTCAATCAGGTGTAGCTTAGACACTTCATTTGGTTCGCTCATGCCCACATATAGTTTCAATCTCTACCCATTGACTCTAAATGTACGAGAGTCTTTCTCTGTGGCAATCTCGACAGCACCTGAAGGGAAAACCTCGGCCACTCTAAATGGTCCAGACCATCGTGACCTGAGTTTACCCGGAAATAGCCTTAATCGTGAGTTATAAAGCAACACAATATCTACAGGATTGAAATTTCGCTCCACAATGTTCTTGTCGTGCAACCTCTTCATTCTTTACTTGTACAACTTTGTGCTCTCAAAAGCAAGGTGTCTGAACTCGTCGAGCTCATGCAATTCTGTGATCCTCGTTGTGCCCGCAGCCTTGATGTCTAGATTCAGCTGTTTCAGTGCCCACCACGCTCTATGTTCAAGTTCCGCTGGCAAATGGCAGGCCTTCCCGAACACCAACTTAAGACATACTAAAACTATATGCTCTCTTTGGTTTAAGGAGGTTTATGGTCATGCCCAACTATGCCTTACAAAAGGACAATGCGGACGTTGCAAATATAACCTGAGTATTTATGCCCAGAGTCGAATCCACAGAGAATTAACCTATCAATTACTTTCGTTGGACTTACTAAATTCTTTAGAATCAGCTTCCCCAAACGTTGTGAATAACAGTTGATGGTATATTTAATAACTAAGATTGAAAGTCAATAAACAATGGTAAACTAAATATGCTTAAGTTGTGAACAATAATGAGAAGGTTCTATGGTAGTGATTTCCCCTATTGATGGAATCCCTTATGTTTATGTTTCATATAGATTTACCAACACATCTCTATCAACCATGAACACTCAAATTATCGTGAATCTCTCCCGAGTAATCATGATAATTTACTAGACGCACTCTCCCGAGATACGCTAGTCGGCTTTGTTTATTACAGTTCATTTTAGATTGCACCCAAGACTTCGTTATCCTTAATTCTGCCTTTAAACCCGCAGTTATAGATCCCTCTTATACTTTGGGAGTGATGTTGTTCACAATTACCTACATATGCACTCTCTCCCGAGTTATGCATACTAAATAGGCACATCTAATTGAGGATCCTGTCAATTAACTACAACAAACACGTAGTTGAATAAATAGAGATTAAACTGGCAGACTATATTAACATAATCAAAAAGTTCATCCTTCAATAGGTTCTGTCAAAACCCTAAACAAAGGATTTAGCTACTCATGACAATGGGTAAATAAACTATGAAAATATTCATGATCAAAATTGCAAGAAAAATAAAAAGAAGAAGAAAATATGATGTTTTGGGTGATCTCTCACACTTTTTTTTCTTGCCAAAGTACTTTCTAAAACATTGCCTGCCTCCCTTGGACGAGTTCTATTGTTTAATATAGGGTTTGGGGCTAAAATTCTCGTGTTTTGCACTTCAGTCCCTCAATTTTCTGCTTCCTGCCGTGGTCCTACCGCGGTTACGCCAGGACCGCGGCCAACTAGCCTCTTAAAATCCGCAACAACCTTCTGCCGCGGTTACGTCGGGACCGCGGTAGTCCATCTCCAGTTCTGGTTTTGCTGCCTTCGTGTGGTGCACTTAGCGAATATTGTAAGATTGGGCTCTTTGTCTCCGTAATTGATCCCAAAAGTACTCCATAGACTTTCTTTTATTGAATATAGCCTGCAAAGCATGAAAAGCACTAATCAGAGCATTTTGTTATCACTTTTTACCATAAAAACTATACAAGAAGGTGGTTCTTTAGGGCCTAATTATAGTCCAATTCACCTATTATCAGTTTACTTGAGCCGTATCTGTTTACATGCCTTCCCAATACTTGCTATATATGTTTTGATTGTCGCCTTAGAATTTTGTCCTTCAAAACTGCAAAATCTCATACCCCTCCCTTTTAGGATTAGTAGTCCCAAGTACCTCCAGGACTGATAGGAATGGGGAGGGTAATAGCATGCAATAAGTAATGAAACCATTCCGCGCTTTAATACCTTAACGGGGTGGGAAAGGGTAGATATAGATATGATGACCACACGATAACATCTCGTGTAGCCCTTCTTTGAGGAGTGATTACCGGATGTTGTGTGGGGTGATCCATATTATTTATAAACCTATGACCCCCCCCCCCTCTCCCTTTACTTGTTTATTTTTTCAGAATTTTCAAACTGTTTTCCTCAAAAATTCAGCTTCCTTTTGTTTTCTTTAAAACTTTAATCTATTTGCAACCATTACGTGAAAACCTCTTATATTTAAAAGTTCTATTTGCCTACTTGTTACTTAAAGTCATAATTGTATCATGACCGGGAACCACACTAGTGGATCCTGAGGGGTGCCTAGCACCTTCCCCTCTGGATAATTTCTAGCCCTTACCCAATCTCTGGTTTCTAGATCAATTCCTTCCTAGTGTCCTAATGTACTTTAATCATTAGGTGGCGACTCTCCAATTCAAACCCAATTCCTAAAGGGGAACGAATTGTCCTCCCAAATGTCCTAAACCCGATTTCGCGAGAAAAAGGGGGTGTGACACCCAAGAGACTGGAGAGATTGATGACTGAGTGAGGCTGAGGGCCTGATGGTGACGATATTTATAGGATCGGGCTGCACACCGCAACATGTTTTATTGATTTATGCTTTAGCGAGGCCGAAGGCCTGATTGATTTATGCCATGATTGGCTTGTTATAGCACTTTGGCTGAAGGAGCCTCTCCGGAGTTTGCACACTCCCAGTGAGCGCAGGTACCTACTGAGTGCCGAGTGCCGAATGATTGGGAGAATTGAGTGACTGTGAGGACTGAGTAATTGTGAAGACTGAGTGACTGTGAAGACTGAGTGACTGTGAAGACTGAGTGACTGGGAGAACTGGGTGAATTGATACTCTGAGAGTATGCATATGGTTTTATTACTGAGTCTCATTGCATTTGACATGCACATGACATACATGCATAGAGATACATTTTTCCTCATGTTGTACGGTATCACGTCATTCATGACTTTTTACACACATTGATATGTGGTTATAGAGAGGTATCTCACACATGATATCGGGAAAGAAAATTAAACATCATATTTACTGTTGAAAGAATTTTTGGGAAAAAGTTACAGTTTTCAAACTTATTCATATTTTTGACGATTTCGGTAAAGGATTTGGGCTTTCGTTGGTATACTTGAAAAGTGGAATTATTTTCGGAAAATTATGAAAAGGCTGAGCACTTTATCTCTGAGCTATATCTTTATTTATTTACTTTATAAAACTGCTATTGGTTAATGGTATTGGACCCGACCTATGTTCCAGCTTGTCATTGCTTTCAACCTAAGTTTAGGTTTGTTACTTATTGAGTACATGAGGTCGGTTGTACTCTACTAACACTTCCTGCACATTGCGTGCAGATTTCAGATGTCGATGTTGTTGTGTTCGATGAAAGCTAGATTGGAAGATGTACCGGCGTCCTGATTGTAGTTGTCTCTTGTTCATGGTAGCCTTAGATTATATAACTCTGTTTATGCACTTTTCAAACAGAAGAGGTATTTATTTCCTATTAGTTTTGAAATCTCTACTCTTAGAAGCTCATGATTTGTACTAACAGTCCTTGAAAAATGTAATAGATCCAGACAATTTACTCTGTTTAATTGACTTGTTAACATTATTGAAATTTGGATAGTTATTAGTTGGCTTACATAGAGGATTGGGTTAGGTTCCATCACGACTAGCGAATTTTAGGTCATGATAGATTTACACATCACGAAAAAATAAAATAACCAAAGGCAAGTACAACAATAGAGAAATATCGACAAGGGTCACTACTGAGGTACCGCCTCGAAGTCCCAAAATATAAATAAATTCACAATCTTTCCTTATATCACCGTGGGAGCCTTTACATTTAGTTTTTGAAATCTCATCTATTGAAATATCATCCCACGTTTTAGCCCACCATATCATACCGCATGACTTCTAGTAGTTTCCCTACTAGCCACGCGTATCAAGCCCGCCTTATCTCACCGCATTCGTTTCAACACCCAGACTTTATACCACCGTATGTGTATCAATATAATAACATATCACAAATTGCATCTCAACTTCTCAATTATCACAACTTGCCAAAGAAATCAACAATAATATTATTTTCCACAATAAGAAGCCCACGTCTCAGCCAAAATGTATACGAAGTCTCAACAAAACAACTGGAAGTAAATAACTCAACAGAATAACATTTCACAATTTAACACCTTTGCCTCAATGTAAATCACGGCCTTTATATCTCAATATCAATTTCAACAACCAAATATTTCATAATTTAATAACTCCAAGTAAGGAGTTCAACAGACAAATAGTGAACACAGAAATAAGGAAACAAAACTTCAACTAAACAGGTAGGGCAATTAGCAAGAAAGGTAAGGCAAATTAATTCATTAAATTATGATAAGAATTCAGGATAATAAAATTGTCACTTTTAATTTTACAACCAAAAGTCAACCATGGGCCTACACTTTCGAACCCGACAAACAAATTCACGAAATCCGAACATCCATTCCGATATGAGTCCAACCATACCAAATTTATCAATTCTGATATCAATTCACCTTTCAAATCTTCATTTTAGAGTCTAATTATTTTTACCATTTTCGACCCAAAATGATAAAAACAACAATAGATTCCTATAATTTAACCAAAATAAAGTAGAGAACACTTACCCCAATCTATATGGTAAACATCACCTCAAATATTGCTTCAATCCGAGCTCCATAGCTCTAAATATATAAAAATAGCCGAAACTCCCAAAATATAGCTTCTGCCCAGGTATTTACCCTTCGCAATCGCGAAGAACAACTTTTCTCAGCTCAAAATTGTCTTTCGTGATCGCAGAAAATGCTTCGTGATCGCGAAGAACAAGCTGCCCAACTCTTTTAGACAGCCTTTAGTATAATGGACATAACATTTTATACAAAACTCCAAATGACGAGTGGTTTAATTTTATGAAAACTACACATCAAGGGCTACAACTTTTATTTTTGTATTATATTATGAAAACTACACATCAAGGCCTACAACTTTTATTTTTGGATTATCTATCAAATCCTTATAGATTTCAAGATATAAGCTTCTAAAGTTAGCCCAGTGCAGCAGAAATTTCTTCTTCGCGATCGCGATGCACATTGTTGTAGCCAAAAATTAGCAATTAAAAATGGCCTAAAATGGTCCGAAACCACCCCAAAACTCACCCGAGCCTCGCGGAACACCATCCGAATATACCAATTTGTCTCAAAACATATTATGGACCTACTCGAAGTCTCAAATCACATCAAACAACTTAGAAATTACGAATCGCACCTCAAATCGAACTTATGAATTTTTAAATCTTCCAACTTACAAAACTCATACCGAACCATATCAAATCAATTCAGAATGAACTCAAATCTTGCATACAAGTCCCAACTGACATAAAGAAGCTATTGAAATTTCCGGAACCACAATCCGAACCTGAGATCATCAAAGTCAACTTTCAATCAAAATTATGAACATTGTAAACCTTCAAATTTCTAACTTTCGCCGATTTATGTCGAAACCTTCTAGAAATGTCCAAATGAAATTCTGAGCATACACCCTAGTCCAAAATCACCATCCGGACCTAAGAGAATCAACAAAACTCCGATCCGAGGTCGAATATTAAAAAGTCAAACTTGGTCAACTCTTCCAACTTAGAGCTTCCATCATGAAATTCATTCTTTCGAATTGATTCCGAAACACCTGAAAACCAAAGCGGACAATTCTCACAATTCATAATACATTATATGGAGCTACCCAACTCTTCAAATGGCTAAACGGAATGCAAATGCTCAAAATGACCGGCCGGGTCATTATATTCTCCCCCACTTAAACATGTGTTCGTCCTAGAATGTGCCAAGAGTTGTTTCTAAGCCTTCGAATCACTGTTCCACCTTACCACGCTCATACCCGGAGGTGATCCCTTGTCACCATATTCCATATAGGTCTGACCACACAACATCATTGAAGGTCATTATTTTGACCTTAGTTCATAAACGTTAGAACCAAATTCCCAACGTCCGAAATTCCTAACAAGACTCGAACTTCGCATTCACACCCTGTATAAGCTTGAACAAGCTATATCAACCTAGGGTACAATCACATGATTTTTCACGCAATTGTGATGCCCACGACAATAACTTCTGACCGCCATAGCTTCCAATAACAATATGGATACCGGTAATAGCTCTCTCGTCCGTTAAGGGCCATTGCCCAATTCCGAGCGTAAATAAAGTCACCCCTCCAAACACTCCTTATTCTTATACGATAATGCAATTCTAGGTCTAGAAACCTCATCTCAGCCAATATGTGTAGCCCAACTGATAACTCATCACAGAACCACATGGATTCTCTCCCAATACGGCATGTACACCAAACCAGTAATAACTCAAATAGGCAGCAAAAATAAAAAAAAACAAGACACGAGGACTATCTAGCAAACACAACAGATATAACAACAAAAGTACAGTTTCATTAACTCATCCCACATAGGGAAAACAAAACACCAAATAAACACAAAGAAACGGTATTCTATATAACATCTACTGCAGTGTGCAGCCCGATCCCAAATATATTAATCCACATAGGAATACCAATCGAGCCAAAGTGCTCGGTTTCACTGATCATATAAATGCCGATATCAAGCACGATAGAGTGTATAAGTATAATTGTGTGATAAAGGAATATAAATAATACAACATGGAGGAAAGCAAGCACAACTACAGTGCAATGAGCAAATCAACATCACGAGGGTCATATTGCCCATATCCCCACAAGACCCGAACAAAATTACAACATGCATAAAAATAATCATGCAACCTCACAGCCCCTCACAACATAAGAGAGGATCATATAACATAGACGGGGGCACAATTAATATCTATTATGCTCGGTAACATAACCATGATATTAACTCCGCAAGAGTACCCAAACCTGATCTGGTATAGAATACACATTCTCTATGGGCTTTCAAATAGCCCCCAAACAAATTTCGATTATTCCCCAAACAGGTAAATATCCTCCTAAAAGTTCATTGCTACCTATCCATAATGTATGCCATTACTTATCCCACCCTCAATATTTCTTCATAATCTACAATTAAAAGATAGTCCGCCTACGAGGACATCCAGTTTTGAAATCTTATAAATACCAGAATTTTCATACTCGATCTCAACTATGCTACTCAAATGGCTAATACATCACTTACAATCTATCACCTTACGGAAACACCCACATATATCTTCCTTATCGCGTAACAAAACCTAAACTTTACAAGCCCCTAGAACCCGAAAATCACTGTATCACTAGCCAAGCATTAGCAACCAAAACATAGAGTTCTTTCCTAAAATGCATGCTCTCGTATTCTATTAACTTCCGATTTCCATACAGGAAAAAACCATAATGCACAACATATTCCTTATGTCTGTAGTAGGCAACCAACTCAAATTGTGGTCGACACCATCGAAAATTCTCCGTGACCCGCCCGTACATACTAAGATGCTAGGATTGAATCTCCCAAACTCAACCGAGTTACGCAAACCGTCCAACTCTAGAGTACAACCGCAACTCCACTAAGCTGGACCATGCCCTCGGATACTCCTCGACTTTTCCTCGGGGTACACTTCTCCCTATCTATACACAACGACCTCAAAACCAAAGCTCAATGTAGAAGACCTTAGCACGAACCACGTAGCCTAGAAGCTTGAAAACCACAATATTTGCTCTGAAGCACCCCATAGTGCCGCAATTGAGATGCCCACGCTGAATAGACCCTCTGGGAATCTGAAGTTATTTCTCTAACCCTTTTGATATTGAAATGTAGGATTATTAAGGACGGAAAAATACCGCAAGTCCCATCATTATCCCATCCAAATATCAAATCTTGAACATATATAAATTTTGAGAACCTTTCAATACCACATATATACATCTCAGGCCAGAACTGATATAACACATGACACCGCAATTTGTTTGTCTATAGAGGACTCTCTCACTTAGTGTGAAGCCATAGGACACAACGTCCGATGATCTACAATAGTAACCTCACAGCTTGTACTCATCAACCAGATGCCAGAGCCCCCTACACCCCCACGTGAACCACTGAGTGATCTCTCAATACATTCGCATCTTCAATCGGAACGACACATTGAGACAATGTTTGAGCATCTCTGGCTCCCTCGTAGTTCATCCACGGCATCATGAACCATTAGCACATAGCTGATACCAAGTGCACAATTTCATACACGAGCGGATGTAAAGGAACATAAGATATATGCTTCAAGCTGAATCAATGTTGCACGATACAGAATGAAAGAAGTGGAATTTCCTAATAGTTTCTGTAGCCTCTCGAATATAAGTACAGACGTCTCTGTACCCATCCGTAAGACTCTACTAAACCTGCTTACGACTCGTAGCACCTATGAACCTAAAGCTCTGATACCAACTTGTCACGACCCTAATTTCCCTTCGAGGAAGTCATGATGGCACCTAGTATCTAAAACTAGGTAAGCCTAGAATATACTGATCACTAATGAAATTTGACTAACTTAACTGCAATAAATTAAATAATTTCCGTAACGACATAGTCAAAACAACTTCAGTTACAAAATCCTAAAATCGGTAGTACAAGTCACAAGACTTTCTAAGATTAAATATAAATAAGGAGTACATCATTGTTCCGGAATAAAAAAAGACAATGGAAATAAATACAATAGAAGGTGACTTGGGGACCTGCGAACATCGAGTATGTATACCTTTAAGTCTACATATAGCAACTCGACTGATCGTTTTGATTATATGCACTTCGCTCGGTATTTTGAGGGATTGAATATCTCCACATGATGTATTATGACTTACATAAATTGTCGGTATTGATTTTCAAGTTATCCGGAATCGATATGGAAGAATGAACTTCAAGATTTAAACTCTAAGTTAGAAGAGTTGACCAAGTTTGATTTTTTAGCATTTGACCTTGGAATGGAGTTCCGTCAGTTTTGCTAGCTCTGTTGGTTGATTTTGGACTTAGGAGCGCATCCGGATTGTAATTTAGAGGTTCGTAGTCGAATTAGTCTTGAAATGGCAAAAGTTGGATTTTTGGAACGTTTGATCGGGAGTGGACTTTTTGATATTGGGGTCGGATTCTAATCCCGGAAGTTGGAGTAGGTATATAATGGAAAATGTGAGTTGTTTGCAAAATTTGAGGTCAATTGGACGTGAATTAATAGGTTCCGACATCAGTTGTAGAAGTTGAAGTTTCAAAGTTCATTGATTTTGACTTGAGGTGTGATTCATCGTTTCAAGGTTGTCATGCATGATTTGAAGCTTGTAGTAGGTCCTTTTTGTCATATAGAACTTGCCTGCAAAATTTGGCACCATTTGGAGTTGATTTGATATTGTTCGGACGCTTGGTTGCGATTCTACAAGTCTTGAAGTTTAGTTTGATCTTCATGCGTTTTAGCATTTGATTCATGGTTTTAGAGGTTATTTTGATGATTTGATTGTGCGAGCGAGTTTGTGTTGTGTTTCTGGACCTGGGTTCATGGTTGGTTTGGAGCCTCGGGGGCTCGGGCGAGTTGCGGATTGTTTTAGGATTGATTTTTCATAAACTTTGATTTCTGGTACTGGTATCATCATATTTACGATGTTTTTGTCGCAAATGCGACAATCGCAATTGCGAAGCAGCCATCACATTTGTGAAGTCTGGGTTGCTGGGGAAAATTCGCATTTGCGAAGAACCCTGTTGCATTTGCGAAATGCTGGTCTTCGCATTTGCGAAGTATTGGGTCGCAAATGCGACCTTGACAGAAAAAATTTATGGTTCGCATTTGCGATAAGATGCTCGCATTTACGGGGTTCACATTTGCGAACCCGATGTCGCAAATGCAACATCTACGACCTGTTAAATGTTGAGAATTCCGAGACTTAGCTTCATTTTGATATATTTTTGAACCCTAGATTCGAGGATAGGCAATTTCGTGAAGTGATTTTCATACCAAATCATTAGGTAAGTGCCTCTAATCAATTCTCAACTATATTTCATGATTATATATAAGATTTAAGATCAAATTCATGAGAAATCTAGGAAAAATTTTGGGGATTTTGTCAAGGTTTTGAAAAATAAAAATTTGGGATTTGAGAGTCGAATAGGACTCGTATTTGAAAACAAAACATATATTTGGACTCGTGAGGCTATGAGTAGTCAAAACCTACTCTCGGACCCGAGTTTTGACCGGGCAAGCCTGGAGTTTGACTTTTGTTGATTTTTTTAGAAATCTAATAAAAAATACAGCTTTATTAATTAAAATTATTTTCTCTTGTATTGTGTGATGTATTCAAGTCGTCTTTGGCTAGATTGAGCCGAGTGGAGGTAAATTGGTAAAGGAAAAAACTAAATTTGAGTATTGAGTTAGCCGAATTGAGGTAAGTGACTTGCCTAACTTTGTTGAGGGAATATTTCCTCCTATTTGACATTGTTTGATCCATGTGGGGGTCATACATATATGAGGTGACGAGCGTATATGTAAATGCCAGGGTTAATCATGCTCAGGGGGTAGATTATGTTATATTTGTGGTTGTAGAATTACGAGACCTTCCTGCTTCATGCCTTACTTGACTCTTAGATACTAAGAACATAGTATTAAATATTAGAAATCAAAACTTAGCTTATCATGACTTGATCAAATTTGACGGAATTATGAGAATACATTAATGTGTCTAATTCGGTCATCTCTATGCATAATCATTTATACATTGCTACAACCGATCTTCTTAAGATACTAGATTCTATACTTGTGTTGTTGATCATTTGGGAGATTTGTGGAAGTACTTGAATAATACGGTTCTTGAGGGTTTATTGAATCATTGTTGGCTTGGAAAGTTATAATTGGGATTTGTTTGGAATATTCGTTTAAACACTCTCTTATTTATGCTCCCTGCCTTGTTTGTCATTAATATACACATGTTTGGTAAGGAAGAGTGTAAAGCACGAAGGGTGATGCCGTGCCATTGTTTATACATTATCATGCGAGGGAGAGTGTAAAGCACGAAGGGTGACACCGTGCCATAATATTTAAGAGTAAAAGCATGAAGGGTGATGTCATGCCATATTATTGAGAGTAAAAGCACGAAGGGTGATGTTGTTCCATACTATTGAGAGTAAAAGCACGAAGGGTGATGTCATGCCACATCATTTGAGAATAAAAGCACGAAGGGTGATGTCGTGTCATTTCATTTATATTGTTATGCTTTTATATTACCATGACATCATGGCACGAGGGGTGTTTCCGTTCAGGCGATGATGAGGGACATGCATTATGTTGTGATATTTGTATTCCGTGTATATGTTCGCGTCTTTATCTTAAGCAGTTATTGTCGTATTTATAGACCTCGTGTAGCTTGTTATTATTGTCCTGTCCTTGCTCTCTATTTCAATCATTGTTGTGTTGTCCATATCTTTTACTTGTTTAATTTGCAAACACATGCCTATTTCTTGCTGTTATAATTACCTCCATGTCGTGTCTATTCTGTTGCATTATTGTACAAGCCATTTTTCTATGTTAGTCATTCAGGCCTCTATTTGTTAACTTGTAAAGATCATGTGTTTCCTTTATATTTGTTATATCTGTACTTAGGCCTCCATCATGCTAGTTAATTGAAGTTTATATTCTTTGTTTTCCAATTGTTGTCATTACTCACATGCTTTCTGCCCAGTCTTTTACTGTTGCCCACATATATATATCCTCGTTCATTATTGGTACTCGCGTATTTCCTACTTTGTACTTCTTGTTATCGGTATTTTTGTCATCTGGTTGGTTCTGTTATACGTATATTGGGTGAGGATGAGATAAAAGCACGAAGGATGTTCCCATGTAATTGACTTGATGTCTGAGTACATTCCTCATGCTATGAAAGTTATGAAGTGACTATCGTGGTTTATCGGTTTCATTCTAAGGAAAGAATTGGTCGAGGTGTTGTAAGATGCTAAATTGTGATCGCGGCTAGTATTCAGTTATTGTTTGCATATTCATTTCATGTATTCTTCTCTATTATATCATGGTATAGTTCTATTACTAATTTACAGTGCAAGTTTTATCAGTGAGTATCTTTTAATTAAAAGCCTCGTCACTACTTCGACGAGGTTAGACAAGATACTTACCAGTACATGGGGTCGGTTATACTGATACTACACTTCTGCATATTGCATGCAGATTTTTGGAATGGAGCTGTTGGTGATGTCGGGTGCTGACTCTGAATATGCTCGTGCATTCCGGATATAGCTTCCACCTGTCCTTGGTTGCTTAGATTTTGGTAATCTGTTTATGTAAATTTTAAACAGATCATGTAATTATTTGTACCAGCTTTGTAAATTCCAAATCTTAGAAGCTCATGAGTCGTACTACCAGTTCTTGGGTTAATTTATAAATATTCAGATAATTCTTCACTATTTTCCTATAATCTCATTTGGAATGTATTTTCTGTTATTTGGCTTACCTAATGGATTGAGTTAGGTGCCATCACAGTTTGTGATTTTTGGGTAGTGACACTACAGCAACGTAGACATAGGTCTCCAACCAACTCGATCATAGATACCTGGATCTGCACAAAATATGCAGAAGCATCGCATGAGTACACCAAAACGGTATCCAGTAAATCTCAAGCCTAACCTTGGTAGAGCAGTGAAGAGTCCAGGTCAAGACACCTACCTTACATGTAAACTTGTGTAAGATAATACATACAACTACCAAGAAAGAACATCAATATAAGGTCAATAGTAGAAAAAAATTCAATTTCCAATCAATAGTAAAAATAATGAAAGTACGAATGGAAACGAGAACAATCAAGTAATTAAGCAAGAACATAGTCGGGAAACCAATGAATTATGATAAGGATCAACTAAGGGAAAACCAATTACAACTCAATAAATCACTCCTTTCTACTACATGAATTCCAATATGAATTACCGAGGTACCGCTCCTCGAAATCTCAAATTCATAAGTCACAACTTCCAAATCTGATGTACATGGCATCTTGTGCCCACATTTTTCCAAATCACTTTGCACCTGTGTCAAATATTAATAAAAAATGTTCGAAGGATCAATTTATTTTCAATAAAGTAAAATTACAATTTTTTGGAATCAAGTAGGGAATCAACAAAGAAATGAGTTTATTTTGGAAATCATTTGGGTGAAGAAAATAACATTTCAAATAAAATAAAGTATTAGATAAGCTACTAATTTGGGTGTAGACATTATTAAATTAAAACATAATAGCAATTTCTTTTATTTAAAATTGTTATATTGCTAACAACTCAGCAAGATATAAGAAAATGACTCAGCGTAGTAAATTCATCTTGAAATCAATTCACTCCAAACTATTAATAATAGGAAAGGAAATCAATAAATTGCGGCAAGGCAGTAAACTAATGAAAATAACTCAATCCTCGAAAACCAATAAAAATATATAAATACAAATCCTCAGAGTCTTATACGAGAGAACCGACACCAACACAATACAACAAGGAATACAAAACACATATAAAGTCAAATAATACATCACAGAAGAACACAAGGATTAACATGTCACAGAAAAACAAAATAAGCAAAGGCAAGTGCAACCATAGAGAAATATCAACAAAGGTCACTACCGAGGAACCGCCTCGTAGTCCCAAGTCATAAATAAATTCACAATCTTTCCTTATATCATCGCAGGAGCCTTTACATTTAGTTTTTGAAAAATTATTTATCGAAATAGCATCCCGCGTTTTAGCCCACCTTATCACACCACAGGGCTTCTAGTAGTTCCCCTACTAGCAATGTGTATCAAGCTCACCTTATCTCACCGCATGCGTTTCAACACCCAAACCATATACTACCGCATGCATATCAATATCACAACATATCACAAATCACGCCTTAAGTTCTCAATTATCACAACTTGCCAAAGAAATCAACAATAACATTAGTTTCTATAATAAGGAGCCCACGGCTCAGCCAAAATATACACAAAGTCTCAACAAAACAACTGGAAGTAAATAACTCAACGGAATAGCATTTCACAATTTAACACCTTTGCCTAAATGTAAATCACGGCCTTTGTATCTCAACATCAATTTCAACAACCAGATATTTCATAGTTAATAATTACAAGTTAGGAGTTCAACAGTCAAATAGTGAGCGCAGAAATAAGGGAACAAAATTTCAACTAAACAGGTAGGGCAATTAGCAAGAAAGGTAAGGCAAATAGAACATGTAAAAATAGACTAATGATGATAAATATAACACGATAAAATAGCTCAATTAATAGGTGACAAGAATCTATACAGTTAGAGGTAGCTTTTTTCCAAATTTAGCCCGTGAATACACTCGTCACCTTGCGTACAGGACCTTCACACATCACAATTATCAAGACAACACCAATCCTAAGGGGTAGTTTCCCCCACACAAAGTTAGGCAACATACTTACCTTAATGAAGTTAAGCTGATACTCTAAAATAGCCTTCTCGCATGAAACATCCTCCGAACGGCTCAAATCTAGCGAAATTAATTTCATAAAATAATTAAAATTCATAAAAAAATTAATTTCGGATAATAAAATTGTGACTTTTAATTTAACACTTAAAGTCAACCCGAAAATCAATCCCGGGCCCGCACCTCAGAAACCCGACAAACAAATTCACGAAATCTGAACACCCATTCTGATACGAGTCCAACCATACCAAATTCATCAATTTCCGATATCAATTCGCCCTTCAAATCTTCATTTTAGAGTCTAGAAAATTTCTACCATTTTCAACTCAAAATACTAATTTAATGATAGAAACAATAATAGACTCGTATAATTTAACCAAAATCGAGTAGAGAATACTTACCCCAATTCATATGGTGAAAATCGCCTCAAAAATCGCTTCAATTCGAATTACATAACTCCAAATATGTAAAAATGGCTGAAACCCCCGAAATATAGCTTCTGCCCCGGTATTTACCTTTCGCGATCGCGAAGCACAACTTTTCTCAGTTCAAAATTTCCTTTTGCGATCGCAAAAATGCTTCGTGATCGTGAGGAGCAAGCTGCCCAAATGACAAATAGTTTGACTTTCTGAAAACTAGGCACCAAGGGCTACAACTTTTATTTTTGGATCATCTCCAAATTCCTTATAGATTGCAAGATATAAGCTTCCAAAGTCAGCCCTGTGCAGCAGAAATTTCTTTTTCGCGATCGCGAAAGGGCTTATGCGATCGCGATTCACAAGGCCCCAAACCGCAGTTTGCTCTTCGCGAACACGACCAGATGTTCGCGATCGCGATGCACACTGCTGTAGCCAAAATCCAGGAATTTAAAATGACCTAGAAATGGTCCGAAACCACCCCAAAACTCACCCGAGCCCCTTCGGGCCCCGTCTGAATATACCAACAAGTTTCAAAATATATTACAGAACTACTTGAGGTCTCAAATCACATCAAACAATGTTAAAATTATGAATCACACCTCTGGCGCCCTATCAAATAAATTCATAATGAACTCAAATTTTGCATACACTCTTGGTCAAACTTATGAACATTCAAAACCTTCAAATTTTCAACTTTCGCCGATTCGTGTCGAAACTTTCTAGAAATATCCAAATGAAATTCTGGGCATATGCCCGAGTCCAAAATTATTGTTCGAACTTAACAGAATCATCAAAACTCCAATACGGGATTGTACTAAAAAGTCAAACTTGGTCAACTCTTCCAACTTAAAACTTCCATCATGAAATTCATTCTTCCGAACTAATTCACTCGAACCTAAGACCTCTGGTTAAAGATGAAAAAGTACTTACCACTCCACCACAATAAATATATTCAAACAGACATGATATTACATATACAAAAGAAGCCCAACAAAAGAGGGGGGTTGGGGGGTTTGGGGGGGGGGGTTAAGACAATCAAAATGTCATGTACTACAAGAAATAAAACAAACTAAGCTACGAAAACTAGCCTTTGACAATTTCCATTTTCATCTTTTTCTATATTCGCTTTGTATTTGGGGACCCCTTTTTAAACTTAGAAAAAACACAGATGCCAATTGAGAAAAGACATAAAATATTATGTATGCAACTCACATAGAAATAAACTAAGTCATAAGGTGACATGGATCCAAAATCATGCAATGAATCAAGAACAAAGGACAAGACAAATGACATTGGAGCAACTTAGTGTAAGGATTGTTCTTCGCCAGCTTGGCACACCCCTACCCACACATGCATCATCACTTTTTATTAATTTGAAAAGATGGTTGGATTGACTTTTTTTTAGGGTTCTTTTAAAATATTAATTCGTAGGTCACTCGTGCCTTGCAAAATTATATAACCCAGCTCCCACTGATCTAAGGCACAAGGCAATAAAAATAATGAAAGAAAAAATTATGTCAACGCACCATTATTAAACACTTCAAGAACTTATGTGAGTTTTGATTTTGTATATTTAAAAATATTTACACAATCAAGTCACTTATAAAATAATAAAAAAAATAAGTAAATTTTTATGATAATTTGAATAATAACTCTTATTATCACATATTAAACTGCATTAACATTGTAAAGAATTTTCATACTACAGTGCTTATAAATTTCATAATGTATATGTTAGTGTACGTGATTATATATAGTAAGAAGATGAGTTAGTATGAGATTTGCTTTCCTTTCTTTTGTTTATTTTAAGAAAGCCAGCATGAGGTTTCTACAAATGGTGAGTCAAACACGGATTGAGTTATATATTGAATTGCAAAAAGAAAGTCAAACCTATTTGTAAGGAAAAAGTCAAATCTTATTAAGGTCCTATGATCGCCGATTGTGAGCACCTGTTGAGATAAGTGAAACGTTAGCGTTAGTAAATGATTTTATTTGAGCAGTATTACAATTAACAATTAAGTCTAAATCTCAAACAGCTATACCTTAGATACATTGTATATATGAAATTCTCCTCTTGTTATAAGATAGAAATGTAATAATATATCGATATCATAGGTATCTTTTGGAGGGGGCTAGGTGGGCTGAAGGGAGTTCAGACTAACTCTCTCAAAAAGTACACTGTATATATAAGTTAAATTTATTTTTATGCGTATATATTAGGTATTGAATTTTGTTAAATTATTTGCGTGTTTCCCTTTTTTTCTTTTTTGAATCCCTTTATGAATTCTGTGTCTGCCAATAATCTCGTGTCACAAGTAAATAAACTAAATAAGTTTGTATAGTACTGTCCGAGGGAAGTAGTTGAGGAGCTAAATATTTGGAACAGCAGGAGAAATAAGTGAATTAAATAGTGGTTATAAGGTAGGAAGGCACAAATTAAAGTCAGACCCTAATTAATTGAGGCAAAAGGTCTAAACCACGAATAGGGCTTCGATATCCAACTAATTAATTTGAGAAGTTTTATGAATTTAATATATAGTGGGGATTTCATATATACTAGACTTATTAGATACTATTATTTCAGTATGACATGCGTGAAAGAAGTTAATAATTAAAATATCAAGAAAATAGCTGTACTGCATGGATAAGTTTAATTAGCAAATGAATTCGTGATATGTATCTTGCATATGATATTATTATTTAGTCATGAATCATGATTAGTTGATAGATATTATCGCTATAATTATATTGTGATTTTATGGTTAAATTAATTGGAGTAACAATAAAATTATTTTTGTGTGACCTATAGGTTAAAGGTTTGAGCCGTGCAAACAAAAACTATACTTACATTAAATAGGTTTGTCTACATCACAACTTTTGGGATACGGTATACTTCTCAGGATCCAGCGTGAACGAGAATACATTGTGCATCAGGCTACACATTTTTTTTTTTTGTTGGTGTAAGTATTTCTTATTACCGAGCTGTAATAGCTAAGGAAATAAGAAAAAGTAGTAAAGGAAACAAAAATAGTCGTACGTGTAAAAGATAGCGGTGCACAGAGGCTAAGGTTATGAGGTATTAGGTCAATGTGGATGAGAAACTAGCAACAACAACAACAACGAGCGGATAGGTAAAAATGGTGTTCTATACAATTTCAAAGGTTAATTTAACTGATGATCTGAATTTGACGTTGTTGGAAAAAATTGAACCATGAAATTACAAGAGACATGTGATACATTTTGTCGTATTAGTTTACAGTAAAACTGTTAACAAAAGAGTTCTCAAAGGTATTATGACACATTTCGAATGAATTAGCACAACAACAAAAAAAACACAATATAATTCCATAAATGTAGTTTGGAGAAGGTGCGTACGCAAATCATATGCCTACCTTGTGAAGGTAGAGAGACTGTTTCTGATAGATTCTGGGCTCAAGAAAAGATGAAAAAGAAAGTCATAACAACAAGCGATAACAACAACAAAATAAGATGATAAAAAAAAAATAGAATCAAAAGAAACGATAAAGATCTAAGTACAAGAAAATACAAGAATTAATAAAACTAAAACTATATTTTGAATGAAAGTAAAATCAAAATCATAGAGATGCTGGAAAAAATATTATGTTTCTCCTTATCTATCTAAATCATAGTGGGAATAGTTTCTTGATTTTTATGTTGAAAATGGGTAGTAAGTATATGATTGCAAGCTGACCCGAAATGAAATAAAAGATAGAATGTTCATGATTTCATGTCAATTATTTTGCTTAAGCGATCTTCTAAATGTTATGTTTTCTTTTTCTTTTTCTTTTTTGGGGTAAAAAACAATAGAAGTATATCATCTTGTTTTCTTCTTCTGAATTTGCTGTTGCCATATCTTTTATTTGGACTTTGCCAGTGTGAACATTGCTAGAAAATTGTAAAAAGAAAATCATAAAAGAACCACTTGCATTTTATTTACTTTGTATGTCCATATTTACGTGCACCCATAAAAGAAAAGGCACAAAAGATCTTAAAGAACTTCCATATATTTTCCTTCTCTAAATAAATAAAACAAACAAAATACGTGTAAAAGGTCGAAAAAATAAAAGAAAATACGTGTTAAAGAGAGAGGCTTCCATTTGATTGGTTGGTCGGTTTTTTTGACGTAGCCATAGACCTGCTCTCAATCGTCCAAAAATGCATGAGGACCAACACACGCTTATAGCCAATAGCATTACTTATATTCATTTCATTTTTTCTTTCCCTATTCATTTCATTCATCCCTATAAACAACGCTCTTTTCATTTTTCACGATTTTTTTAATATAAATTTGAGCAGTGTGAATTTTTTTTAACCCATGTAATTTGGTCAGTCGGTCTAGCGGAAATAGCCTATGTATCTGAACAAAATAAGATAAAATCCGTGTACACATTATTCTTCCCAAATCACACTTATAAAATTACGTTGAGTTTGTTATTGTTGTTGTAGTAATTTGGTCAGTTGCAACAAACCACGTAACTTTGTGTCAAGCTAATAACCCATTTTGTGTCATGATTGTTTAAATATGAAGTATTTAACCCATAAATACTATTTAGGAGATTTACGTGTTACTTCTCGCGAAAATATATCATCTGTTTCAACCACAGTTTAAATTATCGATCGGTAGGAATTATCACAAAGCGAATTTTTTTTTGGTTTTCACAATCTAGATGCCCCTCACGGATGCAAAATATTTTCTCCATAAACCCTAGCCGTTGTCATTTAGAAGGGAAAAGTATTGGCGTTTCCAACATCTATAATGGGGTATATATATATATATATATATATGACAAAGATTAGGATTTAGGAGAAGGACTAGCTAGTAAGCTAATGAGCCAATTAACACCTCTTATGGGTGGATCCCATCCAATAATTATTTTTTCAACAAAATTGTAACGATCCGACCGGTCGTTTCGAGAGTTGTAGCCTCGTTTTTCCATTTTCTGCTCCTTTTGTGCTCTACAACTGTATGACTTACCGGGTTGGTTGGTTCAGGTCCGGGGAGATTTCAGAGTGAATTGAGACACTTAGTCTCATAATTGAAAGCTTAAGTTGGAAAAGTTGACCGGATGTAAACTTATGTGTAAATGACCTCGGATTTGAATTTTGATGGTTCTGTTAGCTCCGTCGGGTGATTTGGGACTTAGAAGCGTGTTCAAATTATGATTGGAGGTCTGTAGTAGAATTAGGCTTGAAATGGTGAGAGTTGAAATTTTGAGAAGTTTGACCGTGAGTGAACTTTATGATATCGGGGTCAGATTAAAATTTTCGAAAGTTGGAGTAGGTTCGTGGTGTTATTTGTGACTTGTGTGCAAAATTTGAGGTGAATCGGACGTGATTTGATAGGTTTTGACGTCGTTTGTAGAATTTGGAAATTTCAAAGTTCATTAGACTTGAATCCGTGTGCAATTCATGTTTTTGATGTTGTTTCAGGCGGTTTGAGGATTCTATTAAGTTCGTATCGTCATTTAGGACTTTTTGGTATGTTTGGTTGAGGTTCCGGGGACCTCGGATAGATCTCAGGTGGCCAACGGGTCAAAGTTGGATGTTGAAGGATTAATGAAGTTTGATTCCTGGTGGTGTAATCGCACTTGCGGATGGGGAAACGCAGGTGCAAGCCCGCAAAAGCGGGAAAGAAGCTGCAGAAGCGGGCAAGGAAGAGAGGAACAGGAGGGTCGCAGGTGCGAATATTTTCCCGCACCTGCGAAAGCCGCAGATGTTGTCCAAGGAACACAGAAGCGGAGGCAGCTAGGGCAAAGTGACTTTCGCAGAATCGGAATTTTCACCGCATAAGCGAATTTTGGCTGCAGGTGCAGAAGGCCTGGGCAGATCCTATACAAGCGAAGGTTCCGAGATTTTTCCCCATTTCTATCATTTTGAGCTCGAAATTTGGAGGTTTCTGAGAAGATTTTCAAGAGGATTCTTAAGGTAAGCTCCTTGTGTTCATTTTTCTTCAATAATTACGTTTCCCCGCTGATTTTCCACCTAGTTGGTGTATCTTTGAGGTGAAATTTAGGGATTTGAGGCTAGGAATTTGGGGAGTTAATTTTGGGGATTTGAATGGCCATTTTGTTTCGGATTGTGATAAATTTGGTATAGTTAGACTCATGAGTGAATGGACTTTCGAGTTTTGTGACTTTTGTTGGATTTCGAGACGTGGGCTTGTAACGACTCGACTGGTCATTTTGAGCAATTGCGCCCGATTCGGTTCATATTAGGTGTATCGACTTGCGTGCATGGTGGATTCAGTTTTTGGATGAATCAGAATTGAATTGGAAGAAGGAGCCTAGTTTTGGAAGTTTAAATAGTGAAAATTTGTCCGGAATTGGACTTTTGAGTAAACGAATCTGGAATGGATCGTGGGTGATCTCAACAGCTTCGTATGGTGATTTTGGACTTAGGCACGCGTCCGGATTCGAATTTGGAGGTCCGTAGGGTAAAATGAGGCATTTCGGCGAAAGTTAGAAAAGTTGAAGTTTGCAAAATGGAGAAGTTTGACCCATAGTTGACTTTTGTGATATCAGGGTCGGAATGCAATTCCGAGAGTTGGAGCAGCTCAGTCATGTTATTTTGGACTTATCTACAAAATTTGGCGTTATTCCGGTTTGATTTGATTGGTTACGGCACAAGTTTTCGAATTTGGAAGATTTGGAAGTTCATAGTTTGATTCATGGTATGATTCGTCATTTCGCCATTGTTTGATGTAATTTAAGACCTCGAGCGAGTCTGTGTTATGTTATGAGACTAGTTTGTGAGTTTAGACGGGGTCCCGAGGGCCTCGGGTGTGTTCTGGGTGGGCTATGGGTATTTTCCCCCATTTTTAGAACTGCTGTTTTGCTGCTTCTGGTATCTATCTTCGCGATCGCGAACAGCCTCTCGCGTTCGCAATGCCTTGTTGCTGACCATCTCGAAATCCTTCTTCGTGTTCGCGTCTCTCCCTTCGCATTTGTGAAGCCCTGCATTTCCTTCTTCGCGTTCGCGACATTCCCTACGCGTTCGCGTAGGTCCCTGCTCTTGTTCTCCGCGTTCGTGAGCTCATCATCGCGTTCGCGATGAGCAACCTGGAAGCCTTAACTTTTCTTCTTCGCGAATGCGGTCTTCTCTTCGTGTTCGCGATGCATAAAAATCTGGGCAAACAGAATATATCCCAAAATCGAGGGTTTCACCATTTTCATCATATTTTGACTTCTAGAGCTCGGTTCTTGGCGATTTTTGGTGGGTTTTTCACATAATTAAATTGGGTAAGTGTTCTACAACTATAATTAAATATACTCCATGAATTTGTCTTTATTTTTATCATTTAAATTATGTTTGGGGTTGGGAAAGGAGTTGGTTTTTGAAGAAAAATTTTAAAATGAAAAATCGTGATTTGAGGGACCAAATGGTATCGAAATTTGATAAAATTTGTATGGTTGAACTCGTATCAGAATGGTTATTCAGTTTTTGTAAAATTTGTTGGGTTCTGAAGTGCGGCTTGGGGATCGACTTTTGGATCGATTTTTAGAATTTGATCAAGATTAAAACTTTATGATCCGGAATGGTCTCTTATGTGTTTTATTTGTACTTTGAAGTTAATTTGGTTATATTTGAGACATATGGAGGTCTTTTCACCCGAGAAGTGCATCTTAGAGTATCGGTTTGTCATCTTTAAGGTAAGTATCTTGCCTAACCTTGTATGGGAGACTTCCCCTTAGGAATTGAGTCTTCTATGGTAATTGTAGTCCATGCATGCGAGGTGACGAGTGTGTGCTCGGACTTATTTGTGGGAAATTTGCCTCTAGGGTTCTTAGGTCCTTATGTGGATAGTATCCTGTTATGATTGGGTTTCCTAGTTGCTTAAATTGCCTCTATATGCTCCATATGACGTTGTTAGCTTTCCTCTAGTTCTTATGTGTTACATTGACCCTAAATTGCATTAATTGAAGTGTTTTCCTTCCTTATTGTTTTGATACTTCTTGGTTGTGAGTTCCTCTATGACTTCGTGTAAATAGGTTACATGTCCAATTGTTGTGGTTGCCGGTGTAGTTATCACGTGCTTATTATGTCTTGTTGTGTAGTTGAGGTTTCATTGTGAAGTTAATTGTTGGTACAAGTTTGGTAATAGCTGATTCCCTTGCCGTGACATATTTAATTATTACTGTTGGTTCCCTTGTCGGGGCGTGTTTTATTCTTGTTGTTGACTCCCTTGCCGGGATATTGTTGTTTCCTAATTATTCCCTTGTCGGGATTCTTTCATGATTAGTGTGGATTTGTATATTGGGATTGGATTGCACGCCTCAATAATATTATATGGATCGGGTTGCACGCCGCAACATCATTATATGATTTGGATTGGGTTGCACGCTGCACCAATATTATATGGATCGGGTTGCACGCCACAACATCATTATATGATTTGGATCGGGTTGCACGCCGCAACAAGATTATATGTTTTGGATCAGGTTGCACGCCGCAATAGTAATATATGATTGGGATCGGGTTGCACTCCGCAACAAGAAAGAATAATAGTGAATATTTATTCTTGTGGTGAGAACGGGAGTAAAAGCACGAAGTGTAATGCCATGCACTTTCTGCTGCTGTGTATTTGTTGTTATCAATTCAAATGTTTAAACTGCTTAATTCCTTTATTGATGTGATCCTTTGTGTTAGAACCCACAATGTTTTCAATACCTCACTGTATTTATATATATTTATTTATACGTTTCAATACTTCAAGCTTAAATAATTGTTACATCCTTAATTCAATTAGTTTCTCAATTGTATCCCCTTAAACCATCTGAGGTTGTATTTTTCTTAAAAAGGAATTTCTACTAAGTTTTAAGTTCTCAAATCCCCTGTTAAAGGTAATAATTCTTTCGATGTTGTATTTTAAATTAAAAAGGGGTACTTTCTTTACTCAAAGGATTTCCAAAGAAACAACTTTATCTTTTCTCGCTGGCTTTTCCTAATTAGCTTAGAGATTGTAATTTTACTTATATTAGGTAAATGAGACTTCTTGGACATATTGGATTTATTGTACGAACGTTATGTATTGTATGGTATGAGGATTTTGTTGTTAAAAGTGAAAAGAGAAATGAAATATGGGGGCTCAAGGTGCTGTGTGTGCTGAAGGTTCGGAAGTTGAGATTATGATATGAGGAATCAAATGTTGAGACGGTCGGGATTGTGTACTAGGCATGATGTGATTGATTTAGTTGACATTGCTTTCTTTATTTGGATACATTCTTACTTGTCTCTATTCTTGTTATGTCAGTGTTGATTTACCTGGTTATCTGATTCACTTGGTTATCTGATTTACTTGGTTATCTGGTTTACTTGATTATCTGATTTACTTGGTTATCGTTCGTTACTACCCGTATTCTCCCTTATTGTTTCTACTATTTATATTTTGATTTCTCTCCGCTATTGGTATTACCTCGTTAACTATATCTCGATATTTTATTATCATATCCTGTTCATTTCATTTGACCAATAAGTGTCTTGACTGTTCCTCATCATTACCCCACCGAGGTTAGTCTTGATACTTACTAGGCACCGCCGTGGTGTGCTCATACTACACTTCTGTACATTTTTTTGTGTACAGATCCAGGTGTTGATCGATAGTAGTTGTGCGGGTCATCGCAGTGGAGGCTCACGGTAACCTGCTGCTGCGTTTGTAGGTCTTGGAGTCACCTTCGTTTGTATTTACGTTTCATTGATTCCTTCTCGTTCTGGATCAGTGTTGTATTTACTTTGTATAATTACTCTTAGAAAGGCTTATGACTTGTACCACCGGTTTTGGAAATTTTGATTTATTCAGAGTTGGTTAATTTAAAGTTAGTAAGTATCAATGTTATTTCAGTTTATGTTAGGCTTGCCTAGTTTAGAGACTAGGTGTCATCACGACTCCTTCGGAGGGATATTTGGGTCGTGACAGGACTCGAGGGCCGTCTTTTGGCCAATTTCGGATTTTGTCTTATGATTTCGTATTTTTCTTGTGAAATTGATTCCTTTAGCTCGTATTGATTGTATTGTACTGCTTGTGGCTAGATTCGGGACATTTGGAGGTCGATTCGTGAGGCAAAGGCATATTGGAGTAAAGTTTTGCTCGGATTGAGGTAAGTAATAGTTCTAAATCTGGTTCTAAGAGTATGAAACCCCGGATTATGCGTTATATGATTTGTTTGAAGGTGACACACATGCTAGGTGACGTGTGTGTGGGTGTGCACTGTAGGAAGACTTGGTCCATTCTTTGGAACTGTAAAGTTGAATAAATTATTGTTAGCCATATGTTCTCCCTGTGTTATAGAAATTTGACTGCTAATCATGTTAGAAATCATGTTTAGGCTATGTGTTGATACTGTTGGGACCCGCAGAGGTCGTGTACTTTTTGAATTTTTTGCTAATTGTCGTCTTGTACTCAGTCACAATTTTACTTATGTATCATATCTTAGTTTTGTTTCTTGTTGATACATTATATTATCTCTGTTTGGGTTGATTTTTATGACTTCTGAAAGCCTGAGAGACTGGAGAGGTTTGTGACTGAGTTAGGGACTGAGTGCCGAGTTGTGAGCTATATGTGTGTGTGTGTGTGTGTGTGTGTGTGTATGGATCGAGTTGCACGCGACAATGAGCCTAAGGGTTGTATGTATATGGATTGGGTTGCACGCCGCAATGAGCTTTAAGGCTGTATATATATATGGATCGAGTTGCATGCTGTAATGATCCTCATGGCTATTTATATGTTATAGGATTGGGCTGCACGCCACAGTGATATAGCGCTTGGGCTGAAGGAGCCCCTCCGAAGTCTGTACACCCCCAGTGAGCGCATGTACCTATTGAGTGTGAGTGTTGAGGGCTGAGAGCCGAGTGATAAGCTATTGAGAAAGACTGAGTGACTATTGCCTTGAGAGGCTGTAATTGCTTTCATCGTTGTTGCACATAGATGCTACATGTACTGTTTTGAAACTTCTAGGAGATATTATATCCGATTTTTACTTTAACTTGGCATGAATAAACTGATTTGATTTAAATTGCCGGATCTGAAAGCAGGTCTACTTTCTTGTTGATACTACTGAAAATGAACTATAACTATGTAGCTCGTCACTATCTTTCAGTTCATTATTTATTATTCTTACTTAATGAGTTGGTTGTACTTACGCTACACCTTGCACTTCGTGTGCAAATCCAGGTATTTCTAGATACAGTGAGCGTTGATATCGTGCACGGACGATCTTCGAAGATTACGAGGTAGTTGTCCGGCGTTCGCAGTCCTTGTTTCTCCTTCCTTATAATTTTCTTTGTTTGTAATTTTGATCCAGACTTTTGTAGACCTTTCTTTTCTAGACTGGTAATGTATAGATGCTCATAAGCTCAGTAACACCCCGATAGAGCTATTTTCTGCATCTGTGTTTTGGAATTTTACCCCGTTTCTATGAAAACTTTGGTTATTTAAATTACTTGATTCATTTTCTGTTAAGTGTTGGAAGTATTTTGGAAATGTCGGTTTGCCTAGTACCACGATAGGCGTCATCACGACAGATTAGGATTTGAATCGTCACAAAAATAGTTTTTACACAAATGTTGGATAAACTTAAACTCTCAAAATATTGTAGAAAATGGAAAAAAACTTTAGAACAAACTTGTTGGTAATATAATCCTCCTATACAAAAGGATACCCTATTTGGATAAGAATGACAGGCGCCTTTAAACCATGAGTTCAGGGAAAATAAGTGCCTTTTACATGAGATTTATCATTTAATCATGGTATATGAATTAATATTTATTTTTATATCAATTTATTATTTCATTATGCCAAAATAAATATAATTTGATACGTGTATCGGATAAGTCAATGAATAAAAATTTACTCGCAAACGGTGTTCATACCAATCAGATCAATGCATAATTTGTCCTATATATAAGTTATTTATCATTTAATTATAATTAGGCGGTTAATTCTTATAGTAAACTGGTTAATTTGGTGTAAATACAGGTGAGTGTAATTATTTATCATACAGATGACATAAAATGTTGCCAAATACATTGCAACATTTTTAGCAGTCTTGTTACCAAAATAAATTAAAGGAACATCTTTTTTTTGTTTTTTGGAAACGTGCTAATAGTAATACAGTAAACAATTACTAGACAGACCAAATCTTCGTATTATTCATGGCTTTGAACCAATCATCGTAAAAGCCAGTCAGAAATGGCGTGACAATTCAAAATTAGGCTAAAGGAGTGATTCTACTTTATCTCAATGCCTTAGACCATTGAAAGACAAAGAACTTCCGAGAAATAGTACAAACAAAGAATATCAAATTATTGTGATGACCCAACATGTAGAGAGGCCCCACTCCAATTGATGATGCATATTACTAAAAGTCAGCCACTAAAGAAAGAACCAACTCCTCCCCCCCCCACAAACCCCAAATCCCCACATCCCCAACATAAACCAACCCCTGGTTTTTGGTTGGCCAGGAAAGAGGGAGGGGTTGGGTTTTGTAGGTCCTAGGAAAGTCTAGGAATATTATTTAGTACTTCCTTCATTTCAATTTATTCGAACATGTTTGACCGGACACAGAGTTTATGAAAAAATAAAGATTTTTTAAATTTGTGGTCCTAAACAAGTAAAAAAGGTGCCAAAAATATTTGCGTGATTATAAAAACTTATCATTATGGGTAAAATTGAAATTTTAAACTAAATTATTTCCAAATTTAGAAAGGGGTCATTCTTTTTGAACAGACCAAAAAGAAAATAGGTTCACATAAACCGGAACAGAGGGAATACTTAATATTTTGGTTTAACAAGAAGAGTATATCGAAAACAATCTTTCTATTTTCATAAGGTAGGAGTAAGGTCTGCGTGCATACTATCTTCAAAAATATACCGGAATTGTTGTTGCTGTTCATTTTGGTTTAACCAGAATTTGCTCCCCCCCGCACGTCTCATTCAGATTTGTGCAGCAGGTCCATTAGTAATTACTCCTTCCATGTCAATTTATCTGATGTAGTTCGAGTTTCGAGAGTCATATTAGTAACTAATTTTAATCGTGAATTTAGATATTGAATTTTTAAAGTTTTAAAAACTAAATTTACATATTTAAAAACTACATAAAAAATATTACAAGTCACAGTAATTAATAGTTTAAGATATTTAAAAGGCATATGAAAAAAATATAGTTAAAGAAAAACTCATTTGACTCTTAAAATCAAAATACATCACATGATTTGGGACAAAAAGAATAGTAATTTTTCCATTCTAGGGATCAGGGGCGGATGTAATGTATTACCGACGGGTTCAATTGAATCCATAACTTTCGACGTGGATTAAAAATTTATATATAAAGATTCATTAAACTACAAAAATAATATATATAAACCTATAAATTAAAAATATAATAGGTTCAGTGTTAATTTTGAACCCTGCGATTAAAAGTGAAAAGATCTATCTATCCCAATATCCCATCATAATATTTTTATAAAATATTATAGACTTGAATTTAGCAATGTTAGCAATTTTGTGGAGGGTGTCCATGCCATGAACCTATCCCCAATGGGGTCAACAATTCTACATTGTCAACGGTTTTGTTTTATCAAATCAAAAACCAACACGTGGAATTCAAGAGCTGGATTTAGGAAACTAGGTACTGTTTCTTTTCTTGATTTTTCCCCCTCCTCTCTATATAAGTAGAGCTTTCACTTTTCTTAATTCCCACCATCTCCTCTATATTTCAAGTTCATAACATATATATAGATACCAACTCAGCTCTATATATATATTTCTCTTTTCAACTTTTGAGTAAAATATAATGTCTCCTGCATTGGCAAAATCTACTGAAAGATTGAATAATGAAGCTGAAGATTACAATAAAGGAGTGAAGTATTTGCATGAAAGTGGCATTAAAAGAGTTCCAAAGAAATACATCCTCCCTATTTCAGAACGTCCAAATTATTATGCTATAAATGGAAAACCACAATTAGCTAGCAAAGAACTCAATCTTAAGCTGCCAATCATAGATTTTGCTAAACTCCATGGCCCTAATCGAGCTCAAGTTCTTAATTCACTATCCTATGCTTGTGAAAACTATGGATTTTTCCAGGTAAACTAAGATTCCTATGAAAGTAACTTTGTGACACACTTTCATTTTTAGTGTGTCTCGAAAAAATGATATCTTTTTATATTTAGAAATAATTAAATTTTAGATTTTTATTTTACCCTTAATGACATGATATTATATATAGTTAGAGAAATGTCTGTCATATTTTAGATCATAATAATTTTTTTTTAAAAAAATTCTCTATACCCCACGTCCAGTTAAACAACATAAATTGAGAAGGAGGAAATATATCGTTTTAGGAGGTCTTAATGACTATGTATAGAACATATACAATTTTTACAATACCATAGTTTGCAATTCCTAGCTTAGTTGTACCTGACCAATGGCGGAGCCACCTTATGGCAAGGTATCAACTAATATCCTTTCTTGCAAAAAAATGCACTGTGTAGATAGGTGAAACCAATTTTTATAGTCAATATATAATATATATTGACTCTCCTTGATTTTTTCGTATATTTACTTTTATATACTATGACACCCCCTTAATAAAAATTCTGGCTGTGTATCTGACGTCCCTTTTGGGGGAGGGAGATGGGGGAGGATAACACACAATTCTTGAATTGATGAAAGTTAATATTTAGATTTTTAAAATATAGAAATGCATTTTGAAGTTGTTATTTTTATGGTTTCATGCAGTTGGTAAACCATGGAATTCCAGATGAGGTTATAAGAAGCATGGTTGATGTTGGGGGAAGTTTTTTTAATCTGCCATTATCAGAAAGAGAGAAGTACATGACAACAGACATGACTACACCAGTTAGATATGGAACAAGTTTTAATCAAACTAAAGATGGTGTCTTTTGTTGGAGAGACTTTCTTAAGTTGGTTTGTGATCCTCTTCCTGATGTTCTTCCTCATTGGCCTTCTTCTCCCACCGATTTTAGGTAAGAAGCTACATTTCACATTAAAACATACTGATAGCATAAAAAGTTTTTTTACATCATAAGTATATACTATATATAACTTACGAAGTGGAGTATTGGAACAACGGTAAAATTGTCTTTGTGTGACCTATAGGTCACAGATTTGAGACGTGGAATCAACTATTAATACTTGTATTAAGATATGCTGCCTATATTATACCCCTTGTGGTGTGTCCCTTCTTCGAACCCTACGTGAAAGTGGGATGCTTTGTACATCTGGTTGCCATAGTATATATAACTAAACTTCTCTTTTTGATGATACTTCAACTTTCTCATTCATTTTTCAATTGAGTTCAAATTATATATATCGGTCCAAGAAATTTTCATAATATCAGGTCATCTTTACCTATAGTAGATGGTATATTGTCTTATTTTTAGATTATAAATTTTACATTTTAAGAAAGCGTACCTACAAATATTCGTTGGGTAGGGTAACCTAGTGGTGAAGCCACATGGTCACATGCCCTTCGTCGAAAAATTATACTATCAAAATATTACGTTTTAGAGGTATATAATATATATTGAACACCCTTTTGTGGAGAATTTTTTTCACTTCTTTTAAATTTGAATACCTTTGGAAAAATTCCTAACTTCGCTACTGGGGTAGCCGGCAAATTTCTGCTGAATATTACTTGAACTCTTATGCATTATAGTTAGTTTCTTCATGCATGGTTATAAGCAAAAGGCTACAAGCCCTAACCTTAACAACAAAACATGTACGAGATAATTTGTTGTAGTATACTATTATACTCCCTCTGTTTCAATTTATGTTAACCTATTTCCTTTTTAGTCCGTGCAAAAAAGAATGACCCCTTTTCTTATTTGGAAACAATTTACCTTTACACAATAATTTATAGCCACACAAAATATATGTGTCTCATTTTACACCACAAGATCAAAAGTCTTCTCACTTTTCTTAAACTCCATGCCCAGTCAAATGGGTTCACATAAATGGAAACGAGGTAGTATTATTTATTTGAATAGTAAGGGTCATAATCATCTTTATATTAAACAATTTTATAAATTCATTCAATTTTGTATTTAAACAGGGAACAAGCAGTTGGATATGCGAAAGAGACCAAATTCTTGTTTTTAAAGTTAGTGGAAGCCATACTAGAAAGCCTTGGCATAACAACAAAAGACAAGACACAAAATGATGATGTTGAAGAAATGTTAAAAGAATTTGAAGATGGAAGCCAGCTAATGGCAGTCAATTTCTACCCTCCTTGTCCTAATCCTGATTTGACATTAGGAATGCCACCCCATTCTGATTATGGATTCCTTACCCTTCTTCTTCAAGATGAAGTTGAAGGTTTGCAAGTCAAGTGCCATGGAAAATGGGTCACTGTTCAACCTATCCCTGGAGCTTTTGTGGTCAATGTTGGTGACCATCTCGAGGTACGAAATATTTCAGAGTTTAATTTCTATATATTGACATTCTAAAAAAAAAATTATAAGCTACTATTTCGCCTAATAAATAATTGTATGCACAAAGGGGGATTCGTGACATAAGTTTCATAGGTTTTCACCGGCAAAATTTAGACGTTCGAGATTATGGGTTCAAAATTTAATATTTTTTGAAAATTCATATGCTTTTTATGTATACTTTTGTGGTTCATAAAGAAAATATTGGGTTAAGTTGAATCGATTGTTTATATGCTCCATTTGTCACAGACTAATAACCGTCCATATAAATTGAAATTAGTAGCATGAAAGATAAGGGGAGTTACCGGCTTAAAAAGGTTATAATACACTGATAATATTAGAAAAATATTATGTTGTTAATGTGTGTATGCGTGTGCGTGCGCGCATATATATGTATATAAATATACAAAATACAGTCCAGTGAACAAATCGTCATACGTTCATGTAGGGTCCGAAGAAGGGTCGCATCCTAAGGGGTGTGATATTATAATTTTATCAGTGTATGATGTATATATATCTGAAGTATGTATGTTCAAATATTTTATACTGTCATAAACACTAAAGTATTAACTCAAAAACCAACTCTTTTACTTTATTGTCACGTTCAAAGTTCATAATTTGACATGATTTTTTGTGTGATTTTGTGACAGATATTTAGCAATGGGAAGTACAAGAGTGTGCTACATAGAGTTCTTGTGAACTCCTTGAAGTCAAGAATTTCAGTGGCTTCTTTACATAGTCTTCCATTTAATAGTGCAGTAAAGCCATGGCCTAAACTAATTAGTGAAACAAATCCAAGAAATTACAAAGATACAAATTTTGCTGCATTTCTCGAATACATAAAATCTTGTGATTCCACCAACAAAAGTTTCCTCGAGACCAGGAAGTTAACTTTGAACTAAAGAAGAGAAAGAAACTCCAGACAATTTTGGAGAAGTTTTGTGTATTTTGACTTTTTCATTAGTATTATTTTAATTTTTTTGATTGGTTGGATCAATTATTTAGAAATTATTGGTTTGGTATATAGTTTACATCACTTGACGACATATTTGTATTGAGCTTATAAATGTATATATAAATACAACAGCTCTAGCTTCTTCCAATCATTTACGAGGAATCTACCCCTCTTCTTTCCGCTTGTAATTTGTAATCATGTTTTGAATAATGAAAAAGATTGCTTATTATTTATTCAAATTCTTTATTTCAATTTGAAGTTTATTAATGAAAGGAAAAACGATGGGTATTTATTCGTAATCTTGACACTGAAACCACGGTTACATCAAAATAGCACCTGGAAAGGACAAAACATTATACTAAAAAAGGTTCGAGTGTTAGGAGAAGATGTTAGAGAAAAAAGATTGAACAATTGAATTCAAAGAGAATTTAGACCTAACTCAATTGCAAAATCTAATTCAAGGGATAAAGATTGTCCAAAATATACAATGAGATAACAACTCATTCGGCTAACTAATGTGCACCATGCACACTATGTGTTAACATATGAAGCATGAACAATAGAACATGGTATAGTTAAACTAAGAATAAGGATATGTTGGGATATGTTACTATGATAAGAAAACGATATTTGATGTGTTTAATTTGGTAAATGAAGGAATTTCAAATTTTCTCATGTTTGGTTGGCCAAATTATTTTGGAAAATATTTTCCTTATATTTATTTTACTTCTTGTAACGACCTGACTGGTCGTTTTAAGTATTTGCACTTTGCTCGGAAGTTTGACGGTATGAGTAGCTTCGTATGATATATTATGACTTATGTGAATCGTCGATTTTGGTTTTCAAGTTATTCAGAATCGATTTGGGAGAATGAATTTCATGATTTAAGCTTTAAGTTGGAAGAGTTGACCAAGTTTGATTTTTTTTAGTATTTGACCTCGGATTGGAGTTTCGATGGTTCCATTAGGTCCTGATAGTGATTTTGGACTCAGGCGTATGACCGAATTTGCATTTGGATGTTTCTAAAAGATTTCAGCACAAATTGGTGAAAATTAGAATTTGAAGGTTTGGAAAGTTTATAAGTTTGACTGAGAGTTGACTTTGGAGATATCCGATTCAGATTGTGGTTCTGTGAATTGAAATAGTTTCGTTATATCCTTTGGGACTTGTGTGCAAAATTTGAGTCCATTTCGGGTTAATTTGATATATATGTTTCGGCACGAGTTTTCGAAGTTGAAAAGTTCAAAGTTCATTAAGTTCGATTTGAGGTGCGATTCGTCGTTTCGATATTGTTATGCGTGATTTGAGGTCTCGAGTAGGTCCATGTTGTGTTTCGAGAATTGTTGGTATATTCGAACAGGGTCCCGAGGGGATCGAGTGAATTTCGGATGGATTTCATATCATTTTAGCATTGGTGTGTTCTCCTGATTTCTGGTATCACATTTCTTCATTACGATCGCGGAGGGCGATCGCATAAGGGAAAAAATAGAGTAATTCTTCGTCTACACGTTAGCGAGTGATGGTCCGCGTTTGCATAGGTTGTGGCAGATTGAGCATCGCGTTGGTGCTGGTGAGCAGGCGTTCGCGTAGTGGTTTGGACTAAGCTAGGGCAAGAGAAAATTCTTCAACGCGTTCATGAAGGTATGAGGTAGTGTTGTTCGCGTTCACGTGAGCTATCTCGCGATCGCGTAGTGTATTTTGAGAGGCTGCTGAGTTTGTTTTTCGCGATCGCGAAGGATGCCCCGTGATCGCATAGAGTATTTCTTTCCAGTGAATATAAAGTACTATATTTTGAGGCGATTTTTGAAGCAATTTACGTCGCGTGAATTGGGATAAGTATTCTACACTAGTTTTTTATTTTATATCATGACTCTTTTTTCGTTTTTGGCATTTGATCGAGGGTTTCAAGAGAGAAATTTTGGGGTTTTGCCTAAAGTTTCATAATGTGAATTTTTAAGTTTCGAACGTCGACTTGGAGTCACATTTCAGTGAAACTCGTATGGTTGGACTCGTAATTGAATGAATTATCGGATTTTATGAGTATTATCGGGTTCCGAGGTGCAAGCCTGGTTTGACTTTTGGGTTGATTTTTGACTTTTGATTAAAGATTCGGCCTTTATTGATTGGGTTTGTTACCTTTGGAATTATTTGATGTATTTGAGTTTCTTTTGCTAGTTTCGAGCCGGTCGGAGGTCGGTACGTGAGGGATGGTATTTTGGAGCATCATTTGGCTTGCTCGATATTAGAGTTGGCTTGTTTAAGGTAAGTAACACTTATAAACTTGGTACTGAGGGTATGAAATCCCGAATTACGTGTTATGTGATTGATGTTGAGGTGGCGTGCATGCTAGTGACAGGCTTGTGGGTGTGCACCGTGTGAATTGTGATTTAGTCGATTCCATGGAACTGTGTAGCTATCGTATCTGAACATTTTTCCTGTACTCTATATGTTATAGCACCTAAGCTATAATTTATGCTAGAAATCATGTTAGGCTATATGCTGGTACTATTGGGACTCACAGTGATGTTCTTTGTTGTTGAGTTATTTTCTTAATTCCAGTCATGTTCTCAGTCACATTCATCATTTCATATCATATCTCAGTCTCTGTTATCGTATATTGTCACATCTCATATAATTGATTAGGGCTGCTTAGCATGAGTGTTGTGAGCCTGAGAGACTGGAGATATTGATGACTGAGTGAGGCCGAGGGCCTGTTGCAAGTGATATTTATGGGATCAAGTTGCATGCTACAGCAGGCTTTATTGATTCATGCTAGGATTTAGCTTATTATAGCTCTTGGGCTGGATCGACCCCTCTGGAGTATGCACATTCACAGTGGGCGCAATTGCTAGAATCCATTTACGTTAAGCTTGATCTGCCTTGGTTCATTTGCATTGGGTTGGATGTGTCCTGATTTACTTGCATTTTGGTTCATTTGTATTGGGTTGGATCTGCCTTGATTTATTTGCATTTGGATTGGATCTGCCCTATACAATATTGAGTGACTAAGTGTTGTGAGTATTGAGCATGATGAGTGAGAATATGAGACAGTGAGATTGAGTACTCTGAGAGTGTGAATACATGTATTCATCATTGAGATGCATTGAATTTGACATGCGTACTTGAGATAGAGGCATAGAGATGTATTTCCTCATGCTACTTGATTTTGGTAACATTCTTCATATCACCTGCATATGACATGTAGGCATAGAGATGAACTTTCCTCATGCTATCTGAAAAATGAAACCTCTTATTTATTATTGAAAGATTTTTTGGGAAAATCACTGTTTTACAAACTTACTCATATATTGGTGTTTTCGGTAAAAGATTTGGATTTTTACTGTTATACTTAAAAAGCATACCTATTTTCCGTAGTGAACGAACTGAGTTATTTCTTGTACCATCTTTATTATATTGTTATCAACTGTTACTGGTTATTGGAGTTGTACTCTGTCCCTTGTCCCAGCTCGTCACTACTTTCAACCTAAGGTTGGTTTGTTACTTATTGAGTACGTGGAGTCGGTTGTAATTATACTGCACTTCTGCACCATGCGTGCAGATGTTGGATGCTAATGTTGTTGTGTACGGCGGGAGATGGATTGGGAGATGTACCTGCATTCTAGTTATGGCTATCACTTATCCTTGATAGCATTAGATTCGAATTTTGTTCAATTATATTTCAACAGATGTTGTACTTATTTCAATTCGTTTTTTGTAAAAATCTAAATCGTAGAAGCTAATAATTTGTACTACCAGTTCTTGGGAAATTCTTGTATAAAAGCACTTGTATTATATTTTATTCTCTTAATAAATCTCATTAAATTGGATAATTGGTTATTGGCTTACCTAGCGGGTTGGGATTAGGTGCCATCACGACTAGTTGAATTTTGGATCGTGACACTCCTATTGGAGAAAAATGACTTCCCTACATAAATGATGAAAAATATTTTCCAAAACTCTATTCTTTCAACCTTTTCCACCCCAACCCCTACACTCAACCCCCAATTCGCACCCTTACCACCTTAGCCCCGGACCCCCGACCTCACCTAAACCATCCCGACCCACACCCCCAGCCCACCATCTAACCCCCTCCTTAGCAAGCCTTCCCAACCCCAACCAACCACCCTCGTAGCACCACCCACTCCTCTCCCGAACCCCATCCCACCCTTATCTTCCCGCCCCTCCTCTAGCCTTTACCATTTCGTCTCCCATAGTGTTTGCCTAAATTGTATATTTTTCATAAAAATATATTTGCTAACTTGTTAGGTTTTTTAAGCATTAAAATAGGCTTAAAAGAGGGTGAATGGGAAGTGGAAGGAAAATGAAATATTTGAGTTTCATTTGAGATTCCCTCCTTGACAAAGGGACATTGTCCCATATTGAAAGAGGAAGAGAATTTTCATGGGTATATAAGCAATTGCTCTTCTTCTATGTTGGCCTAACTAAAGGTGAGTTTTGAAGACTGACAAAGGAACTCAGACATGGACCAGGTCCATCCTAGTGAAGCACGGATATGGTCAACTCAAGCATGTGAGATGCACGTGAAGGAGATAAACCTAACTTACCAGAAGTGATATCTCATGATCATGATCGAAAAGGTTGCATATTAGATAAGGAGAAAGATTCCTTACACAAAGAGAACACTGCTTAAGAGAAGGATAAAGTTAGAGGATGAGATTAACTAGAACTTTTTCACCAAGGAAGAGTAGCATCAGAATTCTAGTCAATCTCTATTTCCTAACTCGATAAATATCAGCGTTGTTCTCTTTTACAAGTGATGCACATAAGCAAAAGTTAAACGTGAATTGAGAGCAAAATAGCAAGGCAATTTTGCAAGCAATTTGTGTGTGATTCAAGAGTGCAAACCTTAAGCTACTTGAACTAGATAGAAGAACCAGTTCCAAGTGTCTATCTTTTATTCTAGTTCTTTCTAGAAATAATTGTATGAGGTACTCAGAGTTTTCAAATTAGAGTTAACTTGAAGTTGTTGCAACAGTTGAGGTTGTGTGCTACAATGGGATTAGAGTTAATCTTAGGTTTACAAAAGCGTTTTTGTAAATGTAGTTTGTGGCTCATTGATTTTAGTGGAGAGTTTGGGAAAATCCTACTTGAAGGTAGGTCATAGTTTTTTTACCTTTTGAGCCAGATGTTTTTCACGTAAAATTTCTTTGTTCTTTAATTTCTGTACTTATTATTTCGCAACAGTAGTAGTTGGAACACATAGAAGAACCAGGTCATTCTATAATTAGGTTAAGCGAAAAATTGGACATCATACAAATTATCGCCCCCCCCTCTTGTGTGGTATTGAAGTATAAAACATCAATTGGTATCAAAGCAGGTTATACTTGAAGAAGTTAACACCTTAGGAACAGATCAAGATGAGTGCATCACCAGGAATCTGGGAAGGACAATCCACTACTATGCCTCTACTCTTTAATGGATAGTACTACTCCTGGTGGAAAAACAAGATGAGAGATCATATCATCGAAGAGGACTATAAACTCTGGGATATTGTTACTGATGGTCCCCTGGATATTATAAAGAAGAATGCTGAAGGAGTGGATGTGCTAAAGACTAGAGTTGACTGCACTGGTGAGGATTTGAAGAAGTGGGAAAAGAATGCTAAGGCCAAGAAATGACTTGTGTGTGGACTTGGTCTTGATGAGTACATTAGAATTCAAAGTTGCACTACTGCTAAGGAAATTTGGGACACTTTACAAGTGACTCTTGAAGGAACTCCTCAAGTGAAGAGATCTAGAGGAACACTGTTGTATTCTCAATATGAGAATTTCACCATGAAGGAAGGAGAAACCATCCAAGAGATGTATAAAAGGTTCACAACACTAACAAATGAACTTAAGTCTCTTGAAAAAATTATCCTTGATGAAGACAAGGTTGAGAAAATTCTGACAAGGGTTTTGCTAGTTACTTGGGAAAGCAAAATCACTGCTATTCAAGAATCGAAGAACATTGCCACTCTCAAGTTGGACGAGTTAATTGGAAATCTCACTGCCTATAAACTGAGAAGGCAGACCATGAAGATGGATGCTCTCAAGAAAGAAAGAAGCCTGGCTCTCAGAATCGCTGAAGGTGCAGATCTAGAGGAAGATGAAATGGATATGATCACGAGAGACTTCAAGAAGTATCTAATGAGAGGAAATGGTTCTTCAAGAGATGAAAATTACAACAAACCAAGGGTCCCTGAAAAACAGAACAACGAGGGCTATTACAAACATGGTAAGACTGACCACATGATCAAAAACTGTCCTCAATGGGAAATTGAATGGAAGAAGGAAAGGGATGAACGAAGAAACAGGAAGAAGGAACGGGTTCATCCCATAAAGAACAAATGATCAACGAAGGATATGGTTGCTGCCTGGGGAGAAAGCTCAAATGAGGATTCAGAAGATGAAGATGGAGATGAACAAGTACTTATGGCCATTGGAGAATCAGATAATGAACAAGAGGTAAGTATGATTCATCTCAAAGACAAGATTAAATTTTTGTCTAAAGAAAGGCTATCTGAATTACTGCTAGATTTCATTGATGAGTCTGAGGTCATGAACAATGAAAAGGAATAGCTGTCCAAGGAATGTGTAATATTTAAAACTAAGTGCAAGAATCTGGAACTCAAGGCTAGTAAAAGTGATAGTAAAAATACTGAGTTAAAGAACCAGGTTCTTGAACTTGACACCACTGTATTAAAGCTTAGATCTAAAAATTTAAAACTGAAACTAGGAACAGGTAAAAAGAAAGCTGATCACATGCACCTCACTTTAGAAGAAAATTTAGGAAAAATGAAGGATGAGTTGTACAAAAAGGATGAGCAGATAAGAGTCCTAAAAGAAGGTCTAGGTAAGTTTAAGCATGAACTAGACAAAACTTGCAAATGGAATAAGTCCTCTGATGCACTATCTTGGCTACAAGAATATCATACTATCAATAAAAGAGGACTTGGCTATGGGACCCCTGTACCTAAGTGGGATCCCAAAAGCAAGCACATCACACTTCCTGAGAACAAAATCTGCACACACTGTGGTAAAACTGGTCACTTCAAAAGTGAATGTAATGTAAAAGAAAAGGCCAGTCAAAAGAAGAAGACCTTTGTTCAAGGGAAAAATAGGCTGCTAGGATGGGCTAAAAAGAATTTAATTCACCCGTTAGCCTATAGAAAGGGACCGAAATAGTTTGGATTCCTAAGACTAACCCCTGATTTTTTCTTGCAGGTCAAAGTGAAGGGGAGCAGCCATATGGTACATGGATAGTGGCTGCTCAAAGCATATGACTGGAAGCAAGAACCAGTTCCTTTCACTTGAGGACCTCAAAGGAGGTAATGTCTCCTTTGAAAATGGTAAGAAGGGTGAGCTCATTGGGGTTGGAAAGGTAGGGAATACAGACTCACATTCTATTGAGAATGTCTACTTGATAGATGGCTTGAAATATATCCTAATGTGTATCACAACTGTGCGACAGAGGTAACTTGGTAGCATTCACCTCTACCAAATGTTTTGTGATAAATATTATCACTAACAAGATTGTTCTATAGGGAAAAAGAGTAAACAATATATACATTGTAGATCTGTCCACTCTTTTAGAAAATGAACTCACTTGCTTAAGCGTGTTGGACAATAATCCCCTCATTTGGCACAAAAGACTTGGACATGCAAGTCTAAGTCAACTCAACAAATTAGTCTCCAAGGACCTGGTGATAGGGCTGCCTAACATCAAGTTTAAGGAAGACAAAGTTTGTGAAGCTTGTGCAAGGGGAAAGCAGGTAAGATCCTCTTTAAAAGCAAGAAAGTGGTAAGCACGACCGGGTCGATGGAACTAGTTCATATGAATCTCTGTGGTCCAATGAGAACATTAAACAGACGTGGTAAAAAATATGTGATGGTGCTTGTTGATGATTACTCTAGGTTTACTTGGACATTATTTTTAACATCTAAGGATTAAATATTTGACATGTTTACTGCCTTTGTTAGAAAAACTTAAAATCAACTAGGTAATCAACTTGCATCAATAAGGTCTGATCATGGAACTGAATTTGAAAATGCTAAGTTTGCAGAATTTGGTGATGCGCATGGAATAGATCATAATTTTTCTGACCCTAGGACTCCTCAATAAAATGGAGTAGTTGAAAGAAAGAATAGGACTCTTGAAGATATGGCTAGGACTATGTTTCTTTCTAGTAAACTGCCCCATAGCTTCTGGGCAGAAGCTGTAAACACTGCATATTACATCATTAATAGGTGTATGACTAGACCTCTTATAGAGAAGACTCCCTATGAGTTACTTAAAGGGAGAAAACCAAATATATCTCATCTTAGGGCATTTGGATGTAAGTGCTTTGTGCACAACAATGGAAATGACTCCCTAGATAAGTTTGACCCCAGAAGTGATGAGGGAGTATTCTTGGGATATTCTTTACATAACAAAGCTTATAAAGTGTACAATAAAAGAACTATGTGTGTAGAAGAAAGTGTACATATAGTTTTTGATGAAACTAACAATCTTTATGAGAGATAGGAACATGAAGATGAAGCTATTGGGCTGGTAAAAGAGTTAAATGAAGTCACAGCCCAAGATGAAGATGCACCAGAAGATGGAACAGGTGATGGAACAGATTCTTCCATCTAAGGCAACCTGACAGGGGGAATTGAACAAAGAAAAACTGAATCTAATTCCCAAATGGAACCTGTCCATAAGCCTGTTCCTCAGCAACATAACATGGGAGAAACATCAAATAGAAACTAGTTGGTTGTGAAACCTTACAAGTATCAAAGTTCTCATCCGATTGAGAACATAATTATTGATCCAACCTTTGGAATTAAAACTAGATCTCAATTAAAGAATCTGTGTGCTTTTGATGCTTTCTTATCTCTTATTAAACCTAAAAATGTTGTTGAGGCTTTGCAGGATGCAGACTAGGTGAATGCAATTCATGATGAACTCATTCAGTTTGAAAGAAGTCAAGTTTGGCATCTGGTTCCAAAACCCAAGGATAGATCAGTAATTGACACTAAATGGGTCTTTAGAAAAAAACTTGATGAAGATTTAACTGTTACAAGGAACAAGGCAAGGTTGGTGGTTCAAGGTTATAGCCAGGAAGAAGGCATAGACTATGATGAAACCTTTGCTCTCGTTGCAAGATTGGAAGCAATAAGACTCATCATAGCCTTTGCAGCACACATGGAATTTACTCTTCACCAGATGGATGTCAAAAGTGCTTTCCTAAATGGCTACTTAAAGGAAAAAGTGTTTGTCAAACAACCTCCAGAGTTTGAGAGCAAGGAGTGTCCGGATCATGTATACAAACTAGACAAGGCTCTCTATGGATTCAAGCAGGCTTCTAGAGCATGGTATGAACGACTATCCAAATTCCTTCTTGAACATGGCTATAAGAAAGGTAAAATTGACAACACTCTATTCTTGAGGGAAAAAAATAAGGATCTTCTTGTAATACAAATATATGTTGATGACATAAGTTTCGGGGCAATCACTGAAAAACTAAGTAAGGAATTTGCTAAACTTATGGGGAGTGAATTTAAAATGAGTATGATGGGTGAGCTTAACTTCTTCTTAGGCTTACAAATTAAACAGAACTCAAATGAAACCATGATCCATCAGCAGAAAAATGCAAAAGCGTTGATTAAAAAGTTTAATATGGAAGAATGAAAGGAAATAGACACTCCTATTGCAACAGCCACAAAGTTAGACATAGATGAACCTAGTTCATCTGTTCATCAGAAGTTGTATAGGGGTATGATTGGTTCACTTTTGTATCTTACTGCTAGCAGACCTGGCATTGTTTTTAGTGTAGGGCTTTGTACTCGATTTCAAGCAAATCCAAAGGAATCCCACTTGACTGATGTCAAGAGAATATTAAGATACTTGAAAGGCACTACTGATCTTTGTCTTTGGTATCCAAAAGGTAGTAACTTTAACCTAGTGGGATATGCTGATGCTGAAATACAGGTTTCCTTATGGATAGGAAGAGCACCTCAGGTATGGCTCACTTCCTTGGTTCATATCTTGTGTCATGGGCTACTAAAAAGCAAAATTCAGTGGCCTTATCCATTGCTGAAGCTGAGTATGTTGTTGCTGTTTCCTGTTGTGCTCAATTGATGTGGATCAAATAGTAGTTGATGAATTTTGGTATTGAAGTTGGTTGCATCCCTATTTTCTATGATAAAACTAGTGCTATTAGTATGACTAAGTACCCGGTTCATCATAAGAGAACTAAGCACATAAATGTTAGACATCATTTTTTGAGAGACAACTATGAGAAATAAGTGATTACTATAGAATTTTGTGCTACTGATAAACAGATTGCTGACATCTTCACAAAAGCATTAAGTATGGAGCACTTTGAAAGGAACATGTTAGAATTAGAGATGATTAAGATCACCTAATGGGACCAGTTCAGAATGCACAATGAAAAAAAATATTTAAGAAAAAATGAAAAAAAAAATTGGTTAGAAAATCTAGAACTTGTGTAAATACTTAGATTAATTTTTGCTCAGTCTCATATTGTAAAATAGTATACTCCTGTGACATGTTTTGATATGACTCACTGATCTCTAACAAATTTTTCTCTATTTTGGTAAATTGAGGCATGATCAAGAGGATTCTTAGTGAAGAACCTGGTTCATTAGTACTGGTTCATCTGAATAACAAGGTATATTTTCTACACTCTGCACAATTAGAAATATTAATATTTAATTCATGAGTAGAGTCCTACCTATGTTTAAAAACGTCACAAAAACCTATCCTTTTGCATTTGAACCAGTTCTGTCCCAAACTAGAATCCTCACCATGTTAGAACGCCTAGATTCTAGGGAAGCCTAACCGTCTATTCAAACTGAAATTTCAGAGTGATTAGGCTCCTATTTGACTACTAAAAGTTGCCATTGTATATTAAATACACCTTCTACTTTAAATTCATTATCATCACCACTGCCACTCATCCAAAATTTCCATAACCGTCGAAAATTTTCTCTCCTCTCTTCTCTTCGCTTATACACCTATCCCCTTTCTAATTGAATTAGAAAAAATGACCAACCCACAAGATAACCCAGGTACTCCTCCACAACCTACCCCCTCTGATTCCTCCACCCAGCACAACCCCCCAACCTAGGAGAAGGCGAGTGAAGATGCTTGCTCGCAAAACTGTGGCTTCAACTATGCTTTCAAAGAAATTGAATGGCAAATTATAGGCTAGTCAAGCCCAAGATTTTGAAAACTCAGATGACTCCTTCAAGTCTGCGAGTGAGGGAGAAGGAACTGGGTCTTCTGATTTTAAGAAGGCTCAAAATCCCCTTTCTAAGGTACATTCTGTTCTGGTTGAAAATTTAGACAATAGGTTTGTTCTGATTGAGTCTGTTAGGAATGTGGAAATGCCTGAGTCAAGAAGGAGAGGAGGTAAAAATAAAAGTGAAAAAGAAAAGGAGAGTGAGGGTGTGAGTAGTGATGTGAGGGGAAAAAGGAAAGAAGTGGTTGATTCCTCACTCACTTCTAAAAGGGTTAGACCAACTATCTGTGGGGTTGAACATGAAAATGTGGAAGAAAGTAGCAAGAAAATAGGGAGAAGTGGTTCAGGGGAGGTTATTGAAGGGCCGGTTAACCTCAGTTCACAGGCAGATGAACCTGGTTCATCTATTGAGGAGACCCTAGCAGACCTTCTGAAGAAAGTGGGTGCAAGCTATAATCCAAAGAAAAAAGGAGAATCCCAACACCAAAGCCCCTAGCACTGCCAAAACTACCAAGAAAATGAAGGCTACTTCTTCAACAACTACTGAGATTCCTCTACCAAAAGGAAGGGCCGCAAGGATTACGTTGAAACAGAGTGAGAAGTAGTTACAAAAAGCTATGGCGGAAAGCAAGAAGAAGAAAGTGGACAAAGGTAAAGCTAAGGCTACAGAGCCTGCTGAGACTATTGATATGGATGAGATGGAACATGTCCATCAAGATGAACATGTGACTGTGGATGTGGAGGTTCAGACCACTTAGACAAAGAAAACCAAGACTTCTTCAAAGAAGTCTTCATCTGTTTCCAAGGCTGTTGAACCTTCTTCTTTAGCTAAACGAACAAGGTCTGCTATGAAAGCCAAGCAGGTTAAAATTACTGAAGAAGAAGAAGATTTGAGTGGTGAAGAAAAGGGTGAATCTGACTATGAACAAGATAAGCTGGCCAAGTTTGGCAAAATAAATCTTGAAGGGTAAAATTTTTGAAGGATTTGGTGGAACCAGGGATGGTTCGATTGGTTGATGCTCTAGCTGGTCAGGGTTGGAAGGACATGGTCCTTCAATTGGATGGTAGGCTAGCAAGGAATGAGGTTATTGAGTTCATGGCCAATGCACATGTCAAGGATGGCAGAGATACCAGTCAAGTGAAAGGGGTTCAAGTGACGTTTGATGCAAAAGAGTTGGGTGACATCCTTGATATCCCTTCTGAAAGGTATGATGACTACACGAGGCAAAGATGGCCAAGTCTGGACTCCCTTCCTACTGCCCTTGCAATCACTAGGAAATTATGTGATGTCACAGAAGTGAATGAGGCCAAGGTCGTGCATAAGAGTAAAATAAAACCATACCACAAAGTCTTGTTTGAATTTGTCAACAAGTGTTTGCTGCCTAGGCAGGAAAGAAGACACATTGCCAATTATATGGATTTGGTTTTGATGGAGTGTCTTGAAAGTGGAAGGCAGATCAACTAGCCTACATTTATTATCAAGCTACTGGACAGAGTTGTTAATGGCTCCAAGGCCCATGCCACTCCTTATGAGTTTATCCTGACTACTGTTCTTGATCGTTGCAAGGTGCCACTGAAGAAGTGGGAGATGACCACAAGCAAAGACCATTTTGGAATCAACACTTTGATTGCTTGTGACTATGAGGTCACTGCCATCCCCAATGAACCTGGTTCATCTAAAAAGACACTTATCAATAGCAAGGTTAGAGCTCTAGTGCAGGAGAGTGGGGCAAAGGATGCTGAGATAGCTAGGCTGAAGGCTCGTTTAGTAGAGGTTGAATCTGAGAGAGATGCTCTCAGAACTGAGCTCACAAAGGAAAAAGAGAAGAATGATGGCATTCTTCAAGACATGCTGCACTTTCTCCAAGCCAAGACCCAACCCTTTAGTTCTTCCAAGCCTTAAGTTCTTTAGCCTTCATCTCCTAAACCTTGTCTAGACCTTCAGTGACTAAGATTAGGGATTTTTCTTGGTTTGCTCATGTTTTGACTATTTTTGTTTCTTTTTGTGGATTATGGTAGCATCATATTCTCTATCAAAGAAGTCTGTTGTTTTTGCTCTTATTGACTGTTTATATTTCCCTGATAGTTTGAATATGTTTGGTTGATTACTAATGATTAATCCATGATTGCACTTGCAGTTGACCCAGTGGCCATGAGTAATTTTTATTATTCTGGGAATCACGCTATGTTTATGCAACTTTTCGATGATAATAAAAGGGGGAAGAGATATTGAGCTTTATATTCTGAATAAGTGGTGTTTATAACCTAGTGAACCTGGTCCTTGATGATAATTAAAAATTATCTAACTTTGCATTTATGAATAAGCTGAGTTATGACAGGGCCTAAGTGAGTGAAAAGCAAAGAGCTTGTCATTATCAAAAAGGGAAAATTTGTTGGCCCAAGTAAATGTGAGTTTTGAAGACTGACAAAGGAACTCAGACATGGACTAGGTCCATCCTAGTAAAGCACATATATGATCAACTCAAGCATGTGAGATGCACGTGAAGGAGATAAACCTAACTTACTAGAAATGATATCTCTTGATCATGATCGAAAATGTTGCATATTGGATAAGGAGAAAGACTTCTTACACAAAGAGAACACAACTTAAAAGAAGGATAGAGTTAAAGGATGAGATCAACTAGAACTCTTTCACCAAGGAAGAGTAGCATTAGAATTCTAGTCAATCTCTATTTCCTAACTCCATAAATATCATTGTTGTTCTGTTTTACAGGTGACGCACATAAGCAGAAGTTAAACGTGAATTGATAGCAAAATTGCAAGGCAATTTTGCAAGAAATTTGTGTGTGATTCAAGCCCCTGAAGCTACTTGAACTAGATAGAAGAACCAGTTCCAAGTGTCTATCTTTTATTCTAGTTCAATTGTAGTAGGTGATTTTATATTGTACCTTTCAGCTTTAACTAGAAGCAACTGTATTAGGTACTCAGAGTTTTCAAGTTAGAGTTAACTTGAAGTTGTCGCAACAGTTGAGACTGTGTGCTACAACGAGATTAGAGTTAATCTTAGGTTTACAAAAGAGTTTTTGTAAATGTAGTTTTTGGCTCAGTGATTTTAGTGGAGAGTTTGAGAAAATTTTACTGGAGGTAGGTCGTGGTTTTTTCACCTTTTGAGCCAGAGGTTTCCCACGTAAAATCTTTGTGTTCTTTAATTTCTGTACTTATTATTCCGCAGCAGTAGTAGTTGGAACAATTAGAAGAACCAGGTCCTTCTATAATCAGGTTAAGCGAAAAATTGGACACCACACAAATCACCCCCCCCCTCTTGTGTGGTATTGAAGTATAAAACGTCATTCTAGCTCTTAAAGAGCTGAAAAAAAGGCAAGCCTCGCATTGTCGTCGCTCGCTCGCTCGGCTCGGCTTCGGCTTCGGATTCAGATTTGGTCAAATGATCGATTGATTAATTAATTTTTTTGACTAAATTTATTTGTTAATAGTAAATATTAATAGAAATGTTATTAAATATCTGTTTTAATAATAGAATATTAATATCAATATTAAATCCAACGGAATATTAAACGTTTTTCCATTATCCGTTTTTCATTTTTCGGTTGTGTAACTGAAAATTAACCTCCCTCTTGAATTCCTGGTTTATTGTTGTGTAAATAGACATTTATGTTGTGGCATTTATGCTATGGTCATTTTGCATAAATAGCCATTCTGAAGAGTTTCACCTCTTCAGTTTTTAGCCCAACCTTGGCTATAAATACAAGTCCATTTCTCAGATTTTCCGTACGATTTTCTGAGTTCTCCTCCTTTCTTCTGCATACTTTTAACTTCAAAGAAAGCAACAGTAAGTGTGATTTGCTACCGAACTTTGTGTTCACTGAAACACTGGGGTTTGAAGTATCACTACACCAGTGTATAATCCGTTCTATCCTGGGAGAAAATAATCCATAACCTTGAGTATTAGGAGGGGATTATATGTTATTTTGTCTTTTCCAGAATTAGTTTACAAATACAGTATACTAACAAGCTTAAGGAATTTAATTATTTTCTGTATTTGTGTTATATTCACTGTTCTGGAAATTAAAACCTTTGTGGTTGTCTACTCCATTGGAGATTAAAACTTACATGATTTTAACGATTGTTTGTGTCATTCTTTTACAGAAATGACTAATGACGACAGGAACCAGGCTGTTCCGATGGTCACTGCCAATGCATCAACAAGTCGAACACCAGCGTTGGCACCGATAGAAAAATCTGAAAAAACTTTAGGGATTGATTTCAAGTGGTGGCAGCAGAAGATGTTCTTCTATTTGACTACTTTAAGTCTACAGAAGTTCATTAAGGAAGATACTCCTGTTCTGTCTGATGAAGCTCAAAATAATGAACACTTTCTTGTAATTGAGGCATGGAAGCATTCTGATTTTCTGTGCAAGAATTATGTTCTTATCGGACTGGAGGACGATCTGTATAACGTCTACAATGGCGTGGATACATCAAAATAATTGTGGACTGCGCTGGAAAGGAAACACAAAACTGAAGATGTCGGGTTGAATAAATTAGTTGTTGCTAAGTTTTTGGACTACAAAATGGTAGATAGCAAGTCTATTGTTACCCAAGTCCAGGAATTACAAGTGATTATTCATGATCTCCTTGTTGAAGGTATAACTCGAATTAATACTAATGTTGAAAGTAGTAATTTTAGTATTTTTACTAACAGAATTTTCATTGAAGGTCTTGTTATCAATGAAGCATTCCAAATAGCAGCGATGTTTGAGAAGTTGCCTCATTTGTAGAAGGACTTCAAAAACTACTTAAAACACAAACGCAAGGAGATGTCCCTTGAAGATTTCATTGTTCGGTTGAGAATCGAAGAGGACAACAAAGCTGCTGAAAAGAGAGGCTGTGGAAACTCAACAATAATGGGAGCAAACATTGTTGAGGATACTTCTCAAAATAAGAGAAAGAGGAAGCAGGCTTATGGACCGAAAAGCAACCCAAGCAAGAAGCGGTTCAACGGAAATTGATACAACTGTGGGAAAGCTGGACATAAATCTATAGATTGTCGTGCTCCAAAGAACGACAAGAAGAATGGTCAAGTAAACATAGTTGAAAAGCATGAAGGTATTGATGACTTGTGTGCTATGCTTTCTGAATGCAACTTGGTAGAAAATCCTAAGGAGTAGTGGATTAATTCTGGAGCCACTCGCCATGTTTGTACTATTAGGGAATCCCTTGCTACATATGCTCCTATTGGACCCAAAGAAATGCTTTATATGGGAAATGCTGAAACCACCAAAATTGAAGGATGTGCGAAGATATTTCTAAAAATGACTTCTGGCAAGGTGGTGAATTTGAACAATGCCCTTCATGTTCCTGAGATTAGGAAGAACTTAGTCTCTGTTGGACTTCTTGTTAAGAATGGTTTTAAGTGTGTTTTTGTATCCGATAAGATTGTAATAAGTAAGAATGAAATTGTTTGTAGGAAAATGTTACCTCACTGAGGACCTTTTCAAGCTAAATGTAATGATTGTTGAGAATAATAATAAAATTTCAGCTTCGTCTTACTTACTTGAGTCAAATGAATTATGTCATATACGTTTGGGTCATGTCAATTATAAAACCTTGCGGAAAATGATTAACTTGGAAGTATTGCCTAAGTTTGAATGCGACAAATTAAAATGTCAAATATGTGTGGAATCTAAGTATGTTAAACATCTTTATAAGTTAGTTGAAAGGAATTCAAATCCTTTAGACTTAATTCACACAGATATTTGTGATATGAAGTCAATACCATCTCGCGGTGGAAAGAAGTATTTCATAATTTTTATTGATGATAGTACACGATATTGCTATGTTTACTTACTTAATAGTAAAGATAAAGTAATAGACGCATTCAAGCAATACAAAAATGAAGTTGAAACGCAACTTAACAAGAAAATCAAAATGATAAGAAGTAATATGGGTGATGAATATGAATCTCCTTTTGAACAAATATGTTTAGAATATGAAATTATTCATCAAACAACGACCCCTTACACGCCCCAATCCAATGGGATTGCGAAAAGAAAGAATCATTCATTAAAGGAGATTATGAACGCATTGTTGTTAAGTTCTGGTTTGCCACAGAACTTTGGGGGAAGCCATTCTTACGGCTAACCGGATACAAAATTGAGTACCCCATAGCAAAACACAATCCATTCCATATGAAAAATGGAAAGGAAGGAAGCCCAACTTGAATTATTTTAAAGTGTAGGGGTGTTTGGAAAAGTGCAAGTTCCTAAACCCAAAAGGGTAAAAATAGGACCGAAGATCAATGATTGTGTTTTCATAGGATATGCGACCAATAGTAAATCATATCGATTTCTAGTTCATAAATCAGAAAATCCCGACATTCATAATAATATGGTTATAGAATCAGATAATGCTGAGTTCTTTGAAATATATATTCGTATAAAAAAGAAATGTGAGTCGATTGGTGAAGGATCTAAACGACCTCAGGAAGAAACAAAAGAAAGTACATTTAATTAGGAGGATCAAAGACGTAGTAAATGTCAAAGAACGTCTACTTCATTTGGACCAGATTTTATGACTTTCTTATTGGAAAATGAGCCTCGAACATTTAAAGAAGCTATGTATTCTTCGAAATCATTGTTTTGGAAAGAGACAGTCAATAGTGAAATAGAATCCATATTGAACAACCATACATGGGAATTGATTGATCTACCTCCTGGAAATAAACCTTTGGGTTCTAAATGTTTTTTAATAGAAAAATGAAAGATGATGGCACTATTGATAAATTTAAAGTAAGACTTGTAGTCAAAGGGTATAGATGACGAGAAGGTCTTGACTACTTTGATACATACTCTCCAGTTACAAGAATTACGTCCATACGAACATTAGTAGCGTTAGCTGTAGTTTATGGTTTTGAAATTCATCAAATGGACATTAAGACGAACTTCTTGAATGGAGATTTGGAGGAAGAAATCTACATGCAACAACCTGAAAGGTTTGTGGTTCCAGATAAAGAAAAAAAGGTATGTAGACTTGTTAAGTCCCTTTACGGACTAAAACAAACACCTAAACAATGACATGCGTATTTCGACCAAACAATGTTGTCAAATGGTTTTAAGATAAATGAATGTGATAAATGTGTGTACATTAAAAAAGTTCCAAATCACATAGTCATTGGTTGCTTATATGTGGATGATATGTTGATAATGAGTAATGACATTACCAACATAAATGCTACTAAGCGTATGCTAACTAGAAAATTTGATATGAAGGACTTGGGAGTTGCTGAATTGATTCTGGGAATTAAAATCCATAAGATTCCTCAAGGTCTGGCATTGTCACAATCTTATTATATTAAGACAATACTCGAAAAATTCAAGCACTTAGGATTTAAAGTTGCAAAGGCTCCAATTGATGTGAATCTTGCATTATAAAAGAACAAAGGCTAAAGCACATCACAATTGGATTATGCTCGTGTGTTGGGATGCTTAATGTATATCATGAATTGTACACGACCAAATATAGCTTGTGCTATAAGTAAATTAAGCCGATACACGAGCAATCCAGGTTAATCTTATTGGATGGCAATGAAACGAGTTTTGGGATATTTAGAACATACCCAGGGCTTTGCTTTGCACACAATAAACATCCTGCAGTAATTGAGGGATACTGTGATGCAAATTGGATCATCGGTTCAACTGATTCTAAGTCCACAAGTGGATATGTATTCAATATTGGTGGAGAAACGATATCTTGGAAGTCGTCCAAACAAAATTGTATTGCCCACTTTACAATGAAAGCCGAATTCATAGCCTTAAATAAAGCTGGTAAAGAAGCTGAATGGCTTCAGAATTTCTTGGAAGACATTCAATTTTGGCCCAAACCGTTGACATTAATATGCATACATTGCGATAGTCAAGTGGAAATTGGAAGGGCTGGGAGCGTTATGCATAATGGTAAATCTCATCATATACGATGAAGACATAAAACCGTTAGGCCATTACTTTCTAGAGGAATTATCACGATTGACTATATAAAGTCAAGCGAATGTCGGATCCACTTACAAAAGGCCTAACTAGAGAGGTAGTTGAGAAATCATCGAGGGGAATGGGACTATGGCCGAGAACAAGTCATTGTGGCGGTAACTCTACCTAGAAGACTAGAGATCCCAAGATCTAGGTTCAAGGATATCAAACAAAGTCATTAATGACGGTTCAACATTGTCAACTAAAATTTTGGTTCATTTTCGTGATGAGACAATGTTAAGTGCCAAGGATAAAGCATTAAGACTTTTTAATAATTTCTAAATTTGATACGGGGTATATCAAATAATGTATCTACGGGATGACACGTTTAGGAATCACCTATGTAAGTGTGAAGTGTTAGCCGCTTCAAGGAGAATTTTGTAAGGCCAGTTCTCTATGCACTTATGAAACCGGGCGGTATTCATGGCTGAAACAAATAAAACAATCATTAAAATAGGCTTAAAAGAGGGTGAATGGGGAATGGAGGGAAAATAAAATATTTGAGTTTCATTTGAGATTCCCTCCTTGACAAAGGGACACTGTCCCACATTGGAAGAGGAAGAGGTTTTTAATGGGTATATAAGCAATTTCTCTTCTTCTAGCTCTTAAAGAGTTAGAAAAAAAACAAGTCTCGCGCAGTCGTCGTCGTCGCTCGCTCGACTTTGGCTTCGGATTTGGTCAAATGATCGATTGATTGATTAATTTTTTGGACCAAATTTATTTGTTAATAGTAAATATTAACAAAAATATTATTAAATATACAGAATATTAAACATTTTTCTATTTTCCGTTTTTCAGTTGTGTAACTAAAAGTTAACCTCCCTCTTGAATTCCCGGTTTATTGTTGTGTAAATAGCCATTTATTTTATGACATTTATGCTATGGCCGTTTTTCATAAACAGTCATTCTGAAGAGTTGCACCTCTTCAGTTTTCAGTCCAACCTTGGCTATAAATACAAGTCCATTATCTCAGATTTTTCATACGAATTTCTGAGTTCTCCTCCTTTCTTCTGCATACTTTTAACTTCAAAGAAAGTAACAGTAAGTGTGATTTGCTATCGAACTTTGTATTCGCTGAAACACTAGGGTTTGAAGTACCACTACACCAGTGTGTAATTCGTTCTATCTTGGGAGGAAATAATCCATAACTTTGGGTACTAGGAGGGGATTAAATTCCTTAAGAAAACACTGTGAATTCAGCGGGTTTGGATTAACTTTTGTTTTGTTTACATTTTCTTTTTATATGTTATTTTATCTTTTTCAGAATTAGTTTACAAATACAGTATAGTAACATAAATAACCAAACATCATAAACTAAGTAAGAAAATCACTTATGTTTTCCAAAAAAATAAGTGGAAAATATTTTCTTTCATACGAAACACATTCCTAATTAACCTTAAAATCTAGCATGCGAGGTGGGGATAACCAAAGACCATATAATAAGGTAATAACTCACTCAAGCAATGTGAGACATTGTAACATCGACCTAAAGCCAATTAAATATGGTATTATTATTATTATTATTATTGTTGTTGTTGTTGTTGTTGTTGTTGTTGTTGTTGTTGTTGTTTTTGTTGTTGTTGTTGTAAGAAAGCCTCCATAGGAACAAGAAAAAAGAAAAAATAGAAGAAGAAATACTCCACCATTTAGCATCCCATAGAATTATGAAATGACTTGTACTAGTTTTTGGGTCCCCCAAGTTTGTTAGTAGTCCAAAATGGAAAGTTGACTTTGTGTATTTCTTTTTCTTTCTCATTGTAACAAGATTTGGCCCTTCTTGACGTAATTAGCACTCGTAATCCTAAGTACTACTCCCCTGTTTCAGTTTATGTGAATCTATTTCCTATTTTGTCCATTAAAAAAAGAATGACCTCTTTCTAAGTTTGGTAATAATTTAGCTTAAACTTACAATTCTACCCTTAATGAGAAGCTTTTATAACCACACAAATACTCTGGACCCTTTTTGGACTTGTTTAGGACCACAAATTCTAAAAGTCTTCATTATTTCTTAAATTTCGTGTCCAGTCAAACAGATTCACATAAATTAGAATGAAGGGAGTAGTATATAACAATTTTTTTAACCAATAAAACTATATAAATTTTTTATTTCCGATCATACAACATTTCCACAAATTCAATAAGACGATATATATATTTTTGAGAAATTTTCATAAAGCACTATCTTTTAGTAGTAATTAGCCATCTATAGATACCATTTTCTATATTACGGATTATAGATACCTTTTATGTGATTATAAAATGTATTTGATGTATTTAAGCTATTGTATTCATGAATACAGTAGCAAAAATAGGCATGAATCAGGGAAGTCCAGCTAATCAGTTGTTTTATTCGAGTGTATTCGACTGTATTCATGGAGTAAAACATGGAATTACAGCTGGACAGATTATTGTATTCGACTGTATTCATGGTATGAAATAGGGGATTACATTGTTTTTAAAACGGAAAGTGAATCAATTAACATAATAGACTCCTAATATAATCAACAAACTCAATTATAACACACAATTTTTGTATTTTCAGTTATGTCACGACCCGGATTTTCCACCCTCGGGAGTCGTGATGGCGCCTACTAATGTGAGCTAGACAAGTCAATCCTTAACAGCTTACTTCATTAACAAATCACTTCTTTAACGATTATCAGTGATAGCATGAAAACAACAGAATTTAATAAATGTACGGAAGACTTAAATGAAAGAAATTGAACAATAATACAGAAATCAACATATGCCTCTACCCTAGAACTGGTGTCACATTACTCACGAACTTCTAAGAGTACTAAATGCAACCGTTTTTGAGAAAAATATAAACTGTTTTCTCGAATACATGAGATAACAGACTGAAATAAAGATAGAGGAGATGCCGGGCCTGCGGACGCTTGCAAGGCTACCTCGGTGTCTCACTGGACTGAAAGCTGGCTCCCGCGCTACTGCTGCTGTCCAAGACCTGGATCTATGCAAAAGAGCACAGAGTGTAGTATCAGCACAACCGACCCCATGTGCTGGTAAGTGTCTGGCCTAACCCCAGCGAGGTAGTGACGAGGCTAGGACCAGACTCCAGATAAACCTGTGCAGTTATATACTATATGGCGAAAAAGTAAACAGGTAATAAGCAATCAAAGCTGGAAAAGGGGAAACATACTCCGGGGGTAGCAGATAAAACAGAATACCAAAGAATAGTAAGGAAACTACAATTTAACTTCTAACACGGATAAAGAGAAATAAGGCAACTTTCACTTTCAGTTTCATCTTGTTGCAGGCGTGCAACCCGATCCCATTTCTCATATCTTGTGGTAGGCGTACCACCCGATCCCATTTCAGTATATCTTGTGGTAGGCGTACCACCCGCTCCCATTTCATTATATCTCGTGGTAGGCGTACCACCCGCTCTCATTTCATTATATCTCGTGGTAGGCATACCACCCACTCCCATTTTATTATATCTCGTGGTAGGCATACCACCCGCTCCCATTTCATTATATCTCGTAGTAGGCGTACCACCCACTCCCTTTTACATTTCATCACACAATCACAAAAAACCCCGGCAAGGGAACATAAATAACATAATAACTTCCCGGCAAGGGAACACAACAATGTTATAATTTTCCCGGCAAGGGAACAACAATATTGAATTAGTCGTCCCGGCAAAGGAGAATCAGCTATAACCAACCTCAACTCAATTTGTACTCAGTTCAATTATTGAAAATGCTCAATCATAGAAGATCATTAAGTAAAGCACCCAAGTGTCATTTAAGAATACAACAACTTTCAATTTAAGACTCACAGTCATGCTTGACACCAACGTATAGATACTCGTCACCATGCCTATATGTCGTACTCAACAAGAAGCAAATAGCAAATAGGACTCAACTCCTAATCTCTCAAGCTAGGGTTAGACCAAACACTTACCTCGATGCCTTGATCACCACTCAAGTCTCAACTATAGCTTTACCCCTTGCTCCACCACCAATCCGCTCGAATCTAGTCACAAGTTACTTAATTACATTAATAAGTGCTAAATGAATCAACCCCAATGAAGGAAAATGAGTTTTCTAAAGTTTTACCCAAAAGTCAGAAATCACCCCCGGACCCACGTGGTCGAAACCCGAGGTTCGGACCAAAACCCGATTACCCATTCCCCCACGAATCCAAATATATAATTTGTTTTGAAATCGGACCTCAAATTGAGGCCCAAATCCCCAATTTTAGAAAACCTAGGTTCTACCAAAAACACCCAATTTCCACACAACCTCAAAAACATCCTACGAACATATTCGTGTACTTAAATGACCAAAATATCATCACGAGCATCGAATTAAACCTCGAGGTCAATAAAATTTCTCAAAACTCTTCTAAACATCAAATTTCTCAATTAAGGTCCGGACCACGTCAAACGACGTCCATTTTTAACCAAATTTCACAGGAATGACTCAAGTCATATATAAGACCTATACGGGGCGCCGGAACCAAAATACGGGTCCGATACTATTGCTTTCTAATCAGTTTTCACTTTAAATTTCCTTAAATAATTTCACTTAAAAATTCATTTCTCGGGCTAGGGACCTCGGATTCCGATTCCGGGCATACGCCCAAGTCCCATATTTTTTCCTACGGACCCTCCATGACCGCCAAATCACGGGTCTAGGTGCGTTTAACCAAAATATTGACCGAAGTCAAATTTATTCATTTTAAAGTCAAGACTAAATATTTTTCATAGAATTTCATATTTAAGCTTTCCGACTACGCGCCCGGACTACGTACGCAAATCAAAGCGACTCTAAATAAGGTTTTCAAGGCTTCAGAAGCACATAATGGGTAAGAAAGCACATAACAAGTTATAAAAAAGATTCTCAACCGAAAAATAGCAAAAAACATAGCAATCTTCAGAGAAATTATATAATACATCTGAATACATAAATTATATTAATTACAAAAAACTTATGAATACATTCATGGCATATAGAGAGACAGTGAATACAATGAAATACATAGAATACAACGGGATACATTGAAATACAAAGAGAAAAAAAGACAACGAATACAATGAAATACGTAGAATACAACGAGATACATTGAATTACAATAAAAAAAAAGACAATGAATACATTGAAATACATGAAAATACATTGAAATATATTAACAGAAAATCAAGTTGCTCAGCCCCAAAACTCCATCGTCTTTGTTCAAGAACAAACCCTAATTTTCGGCGAATTCGCCCTTCACCGGAAGCCGATAGTGAGAAATCGACCGGATTAAAAGAGCTAAGGAACATCTTCTCCTTTCTCAAAACCAGCAGATGTATATCCAGTAAGTTCTTCTCCTTTCTTAAAACCAGCAGATGTATATCCAGATAATCATCAGTAAGTTCTTCTCCTTTCTCAAAACCAACAGATGTATATCCAGGAACATCTTCCTCTAATATTTTCATGGCCGAAAACAAGAGAGAAGATTATTTTCCATTAATCCAACACTACCTCTGTTAAAATTCTCATGGTAATTAATCAATCTTGTCGGCGGCTGCTGCTGGTTACAAACCAATCGGAAATTTGGCAGACTGCAATACGTTTGAAGAATGACTGGTTCATTGAAAATTGGATGAACTAATTAAGAGAATAGAGAGAGAAAGAAAATAGTATAACTGATTAGCGTATTTAGTGGCTTAGGGCTAGGAGGTAACCAAAAATAAATTTTTTGCTATAAACCTTAAAAGGTATCTATAAAATATAATTTTTTTAAATGATATTTATTTAAAATAAATAAGGTGTTAACCTTTGCTATAGGAGGTAAAAATTCCTTCTTTTTTTTTTGTGCAACAATAAGATGATATATATGATCTCATATAATGTAAAAATTTATCAGCACTAACTTGGTTTTGAAAATTAATATTAGCCTGAAAGAGTTCCCTTTTTTTGAAATAAATAAATAAAATTCTACTCTATGTTTGTTTGGCTTTTGTATTGTGTTCATGTAGCAAAACAAATGCAGATTTAGCCTTAAATTTATGGGTTCTCGTTAACTCAATAGTTTTTGTCCAAATTTTATATTTGTATTAAATAATTCATTGAATATCTATCCATAGGCGTACCACGTATATAGCATTCTCGGCTAGGTACAACTGAACCCTTGGTATAAGATAATTGTTTGAAAGCCATCACACTTTTGCTTATTTGGAATCGATTCAGTTCGATCAAAATGAATATTTGAAAGCCATCACACATGTTCGTTGCATTTTGTTTAGTTAGTTTGATACCTTCTTCTTCCTTTACATATTACTTTTTGGCTTTTAAGATAGAAGTCTAATTAAGTAAATCTAGTCATATCAAGGCTTTTTAAGAAAGAAAAAAAAGAACATACTATTGACAATATAATGGCTAAATAAACTGAACTAACAAATTAATATTAAGCATGAGTTTACCCACGTGTTATGTTCGTTTCACTTGGAAGATTCCAGTCTCTTGATATGACTTGGTGAGTCATGTGAATGTAAGAACACGACCAAGTACTTGCCCTTATTTTTCCTCGTCAAACGATGGAATTATTTCTTTCTTTTGTTGTTTTAGAATCGGGATTTGAAGTTAATGAGTTTCAGATTCTATTTTTTCTAAATTATTGAGGTTTAAATTAATAATTTGTATATAAACAAATTTTTAAAGGCAAATATAAAGTTTAGATCAAAGTTACTTGATTCGGCCCAACTCGCATCAGAAGCTCTAGCTCCGCCCTATTTTAGGTCTCTTTTGTTTTATCGTAAAGCGTCCTTTTCGCTAAGAACGAACCAAGGTGCATTGCTATCACAGGTGGAGTTAAGATTTTAATTTTATGACTTTTGAATTTTAGAATAAGAATTTCATGTAGTTATACATATTTAATAAATTTTTTAATACAAATATATTGTTTAAGCAAAATTTACTTGGTGCAGCCGAACCCATATATGAGCTTCTAGGTTCGCCTCCGACTAGATGACTGAGAATCCTTCCCTCTTAACACGTGTCTCAGAATTTTTAGGTAAGAACCGCTTTGTTCTTTTTATAAATTAATATATGTAGAGCAAATCTAAATTAATTAATCATACCAGTAAATTTTGAATATTAAATGGTTAATCAATAGAACAAAAAATCTCATATCTCCTCAGTTAGTAGAAGTCTTTAGTCATGGATGTTTGCGCATACCTTGACCAGCCTTTGTAGACAGCTGCCAATTTTTGACACAAAAAGAAGTTATGGCTTTTGGGGTATGATCAGTTCTAGCCCTGTCAGAAACTATCTACGTTTTCAGTAGTTTAAAAAATATATAAATTTTGTATAATTTTTGCATATAACCTACGGAATATATCTATATATATATATTCATACACACAAAAATATTTGGCTATTATTTTGAGAGCGACGCTGTATCATTTTCCCATAGCTTTTCCTCGAATGCTATGAGGAATTTGCCCGCCCCAAAAGATGGGTTATTGTTTAGGATCTTTACACGAATAGCCGACCATAATAATTGTTTACTTTTCTAGCCATATTACATAGATTATACATAATTATTTCATATAATACATAAATTATGCATATATTATACATTTATTGGCTATTTTTAATTTAAATAATAGGGCGTATGGCTTTCGAGCCAAACCCTATATATAGATCAGATAAATTGATAATAAAATAAATATAACATTTAATTTTGCACATTTAAATCGTTCATCGTTACCTAACGTGGAACTCAGGAATTTATACTGCAGTCCACTTTAGTAAGTTGGTCAACGAGTATGAAGTATCATATTTCATGTAACTTTTTGAAAATACTTTCGCTTAGTCTTAGTTCCGACGTGTCATGGCTTAGGAAACTATAAAAGCTACTTCATCCGTTCTATTATATATGAAATATTTCTCTTATTAGTCTGAAAATAATTAAATATTTATATATTTCAAACATTAACTTATAAATTTTTATTTGATCCATTTTGTTTTTAATGAGAAACTTTTATGATTATATTAATATTATAAAATATTTAAGACTACAAGTTTCATTTCTTATGGTCATAAAAATATTATATGAATGTAGGAACTCATATTGTGACGATTATATTCACAAGTTCCAAAGGCTTGATTGTCTACCGTTGGATTATATTCCTTCCGTGCCTCAGTGAAAAATAGACGTGACTACTATTTGTGAATGTTATATTATACTTTCATCGGCTATTTTTAATTTAAGTAATTGGATAGGCGGCTATTTAAATTAGTTCTTCAATAAATTATGGGCCACCAAATATATATATATATATATATATATATCATAATCCTCAATGTATACTCACATATATTGGGAAAGGCTTCGAGCAAAATTAACGTCGCAGCGTAGTCATTGAGTATTTCTAGATCTCGTTAATTCATGTGTAACTGTTATGCATGTGAAATTGATGAATTTAAATAAAATTTAATTTCTAATTTTAACATTTACCTTGATAATTTTTGGGAAATGGCTTTGGCACAAAGATAATCTTATCATTTTACTTGTTTTATTTTGGGATACCTTATTGGATATGTTATAAAATTATACCAAAATTACAATGTATAATTATACTGATATTATTTATACCCAAAAGATAATTAAATGAACAATAAAATAATACCTTATTTTATATCGAAATTATTTTTATATTCTCGATAATCAGAAAACCGTAAAGGGAATTAGGATGTGAGAGAGGAACCATAAAAACCATTCAAACCACCCCACAGGGTCCACTTACTAGTAGTTGGTAAATGGGCTTTTTTCAGAAGGAAATGGTCTTACTGAGGCACTTATTTTGGGTAGATATTTTAAAAGACTGTTATTTAGGAATTGGCCAACGCATCTTAAATTTTAGTTTTTCAGTTTAATTTTCAGAATAAAAATATCCTGAGTTGTCTTGAAGTTAAATTTTTTGGTTTAAAATTTCAACAAAAAATAAGTACTGGTTAATACCTAAATAGCATACCTGAGAATGGCTATCTGTGCACTTGTCCCAAAGAATTTATTATTTCTTCAAGAAAGCCCACAAGATAAGGTTTGCATATGCTATCAATGAATGAGAAAATGACATTGTATAGCCGCTTTCAAAATAATAGCAGAATATATATATATATATATATATATATATATATATATATATATATATTATATACAAAAATTATACAAATTTTATATACTTTTTTGACTACCAAATATAAATAATTTTTGGCCCTAGAAATAAAAAAGCCCATCATGAATCGTGCACTCATGGCCCAAAGAAAAGGTATGCTTTTATCGAGTTATCCAACTATATAAGAGTAGAAACAACTAACACTTATCCTTTAAGACACTAACATCCGTAGCAACTTGTTAGAAAATATTATTAGATCGCGTAAACCCATAAGAGGTGTTAGATGATTCACAAGCCTATTAATTAGTCCTCCTCCTAGATCCTATTATAACCTATAACTATACCATTATGGTTGTGAAAAAGAGGTTTTTCATAATGTTTTTTTATGGAAAACAAACGATAGCTAGGGTTTGATTATCTACATCGTAGAGAGGAGTAGTCGGCTGTAAACAACGGGAAGTCATCCGTCTTGTGAGAATTCGCAACGACCGATAACACAAGTCATGGTTGCTATAAATTCGCTTCCGCTTTAGAAAAATCCATAACTCTTCTAAGTTTCTCCACCTCTCATCTCATATGCAAAAGAGGGAAAAAAATATTTATACTTGATTTTTACGTCAAACTAATTAATAACGCCATGTGCTTTTCCCATATATGTATATCACTTGAAAATAATTAATTATTGTGCATTCTCAAGTCAATATATCATATAATCATTGATAAATTAACGTGGCTAAATAAAAATGTCGTTCGTGAGACAAAAGGACCCGAGGGGGTGGGAGTGGGGTGGGGGAATAGAGATATCTTTTATGTTTTCCATAATATATAGAAGTACCTAGGAAATTTTATTGACTCCTTCGATCTGAATGCTAAATAAAAAATATAAGTCAGATGAAAGACTATCTATATGAAAGAGCATAATTGTCTTTTAATAGTGTTGACTACTGAGTATTATTTTGAAAAATAAATTTTTGCCTTTGGTTTGTTTTTGTAAGACTTTAAAGTTATAAACTGATCCAAAATTTAAGCTTTATGGATTTCATTTTTTGGCATTAACTCATCGTACTTCTAAGATTATTAATTCCAATCTATTATTTGTGTCACGATCCTAAATTCAAACCTCGGAATTGTGATAGCGCCTAGCATCCAATCGTTAGGCAAGCCGGCATGAGATAATTAAATAGCCAATTTTAACAGTTAAAACACAATGGTGATATACAACGAGAAATTAAAAACTAATCCGATACAATACCAACATATATCCCATGATAATATCTACTCCCAGAAATTCGGAGTCACGAGTACACGAGCAACTATAAGTCTACAAACAAAGTCTGAAATAAATACAACTGTTTCGAAGCAAATGAACACTAAAAGTGGGGAAAGGAAGGGGACTTCAAGGTCTGCGGACACCAACAGATATACCTCGAGTCTCCGTAAGCAGTGTTCAAAGCTGACGCACCTCACGCAATGCGGGGATCAATACCAGTGTCTGCACAAGAAGTGTAGTATGAGTACAACCGATCCAATATACTATGTAAGTGTCGAGCCTAACCTCGACGAGGTAGTAACGAGGCTATGACAAGATACCTACGTAAATAAACATGTACAAGTGTATATGAAACAGTAACAATAACAGAGAATAATAACGTACAAACTGGGAGGGGGCATGCAAAAGGGGCAGATATAACATTTGCTACAGGTATGAAATTACGAAATAGCCAAGTAAATCATCAACCAATGAAATCAAATAAACCGATATTATGAAAATGGCATAGCATCACCCTTCGTGCTTTTACTCTCGTCCTTATCATGTAATAATGAATAAATGAGATGAATGGCACGACATCACTGTTCGTACTTTTACTCTCTTTCTCACCATGTAATAATGAATAAATGAATTCAAGAAATAAATAATGCAGAGAATATATTTAATGTCAAATATGGTGCCAAGATACGAAACTTCAACTTCCAAAAATATTCAACAACGATGAAATAAGGAATAATTATGAAACAAATAATCAAAGAAGTAATAACCTAACCTAAGCATGAATATCATAATTAACAATGCAATAAAACTCAAAGAAACAAATTTCACCCTCATGCTTTAACCTAATTACAATGTATAAGTACTTGTCACCTCACATATACGTTGTTCCCATACACAAAACACGTAGCAAATAGACTAAAAAGTCCTAATCCCTCAAGTCAATTAACCACGACACTTACCTGCTCCGCAATCAAATCAAGCTCAACCGGTACCTTTCTATGTCCGTTCGAGGATGAACGCTTAATTTAGAGGTGGAGAATATAATGACCCGATAGATCATTTTTATTTTTATCCTTTATTTTTGTGTTCCGAGACCTCAAATAGCTTCGTTTATTGTTCCTCAATTTACATGCGCACTCCATGAGCTTAAGGAGTATATTCGGTCGGTTGTACTCATACTACACTTATGCACTTCTTGTGCAGATACTGGTCACGACGCGATGCGTGAGGTGCATCAACTTGGATCAAAAGGTAGATCTACTGGCGTCCGCAGACCTTGAAGTCCCCTTCCTTTTTCCACTTTTATTGTTCATTTCCTTCGAAACAATTATATTTATTTCAGACTTTGTTTGTAGACTTCTAGTTGCTCGTGTAGTCGTGACTCTAGATTTCTGGAAGTAGATATTATCATGTGACTTAAGTTGGTATTATATCAGATTGAGTTTCTATTTTTCGTTGTATATCGCCATTGTGTATTGACAGTTAAAAATTAGCTATTTAATTATTTCACGTTGTCTTGCTTCGCAAGTAAATGTTAAGCGCTACCACGATTCCGAGGCTGGGATTCCAGGTTGTGATAATTTGTTAGTGCAATTTCAATGACCTTATTGAAGATGAGCAAAATAAAGTCTTTTTTCGGTCCCTAATCTATACGTCCTAAATACAAACTTACTACTATCTTTTTTCAGTTTACAGCATGTAATCGTGTACACTTCACAATAATTTGCCTCGTTCTCAACTAATATTTTTGTTGAGACGGGAATTATTTGAAGGCCCATTATATAATATGTGGGGTTTAACAAAGATAATAATATATTTTCCCTCAGTATCAACCGACCAATTAGGTATAAATATTCAGAAAATGACAAAGTTTCTTTAATACCAGACCAAAATCTTGTTTTACAATCAATTTGTCTAATTCTCCAGACTCTACTATTTGGTTTTTATTAAAAATCTTATACGGAAAAGAATAAAAATACCCCTTTATTATTAAAAAATATTTATTTGTATCCTTTGTTATATTATTGGTCCACTATAGCCCTCGTCGTCATAGAATTGATGCAAAAATACCCTTGCCATTAGGACCTTCCACCATGGTAATATTATCCCAGGTGACCTGACATATCACTGAAGTGGAAGCCACATGACATGTCACCTCATCGCACCTATCCTATTTTATCCCCCCCCCCCCCCCCCCCCGATTCTTCTTCTTCCACCACCACCTTCCTTTTTACCCAACCACCGCCAACAATATCTCCTCCTTCACTATGCATCTATTCTTCCGCTACTATCAAACCACTAGTCGTGACACCGTTAAACTACCATTCTTTCACCAAAAGTCAAACTGAATCGAAAATTTTAATTGTTGGGTTTCATTTTTCCAACAAATCATCTTGAAATCAAGTTGTCCAAAAAAATACGATCTTAGATTAATCATGAATTTTGTATGTGAATCATAACACATACCTGCAAGAAGTTGTCACGACCCAAAAATCACAAGTCGTGATGGCACCTAACTCACCCGCTAGGTAAGCTAACTAACAGAAAAATACGACTCAACTAAGATTATAAGAGAAAGAGAATAGATAATTGAACACTTACAAGTTTACCTAAGATCTGGTAGTACGAACCACGAGCTTCTAAGATTTGAAATTTAAAAAAAAAAACTGATACAAATAAATACACGTTCTGTTTGAAGGTTAGATAAACAGATTAGCCATAACCTAAGCTACCAATGACAAGTGGCAACTATAATCAGACGCACGAACATCTTCTGAATCACCACCCAACGTCATCGGCAACTCTGCTCCAAAATCTGCACGCAATGTGCACAAGTGTAGTATCAGTACAACCATGTACTGGTAAGTATTTTGTCTAACCTCGTCGAAGTGGTGACGAGGCTTTTAGTTAAAACATGCTTATTGTTATAACCTGTACATTAGATTAGCAATAAAGCAGTTCAAAGCATAACATCTAAGAGTATCATATACAACCCGACAAGACAGTCAACAAATACTAAAATGAACCACAGAAGAAGATTTACCATCTTTCCTAGTATGAGAAGTATGTCCAATATATCAAATCACATGGCATGGTAACATCCTTCGTGCTTTTATCTCATCCTCAGCATGTATAAAGAAATTTATGTAACAATTCAATTAGCACGAAAACACCCTTCGTGCGTTCAACTCATCCTTCCAAATGAACATATAACAAAACCAACCACATGACATAAATACAATAATAGGAATTCCAAAGTAGGAAATACGCAAGTAACAACAATGGACAAAGATTTACATATGGGCCACAGTAAGAGACTGAATGGAAGCACGTGGGTAATAACAACAATTAGAAAGCAAGGGGTATCAACGTCAATTAACTAGTATATTGGAGGCCTAAGTATAAATATGACAAATAAGAAGGAAACACATGATCTTTACAGGTTAAAAAATAAGGGCATGAATGACTAGCATAATGTAATGCTTAAACCAGAGTGCGAATAAATAGGTATGACATGAGTATAATTTCAAAGAAGGAAATAGGCATGGAATATGCAAGTTAAGCAAGTAAAAGATATGGACAACACAACAACAATTGAGATAGAGGTCAAGTACGGGACAATAACAACATATAACTCAGAATATTTAATTGCGACAATAACAACTCAAGGTAAAGGCAAAAGTATATACACGAAAAGCAAATATCACATCATAATGCATGTCCCTCATCCAAACCTGCACGGAAACACCCTTCGTTCCATGTACTCGCAATATTAAAAGCATAACAATATAAATGAAATGGCACGGCATCACCCTTCGTGCTTTACACTCTTCCTCACATGATAATATATATGAAATGACACGGTAATACCCTTTGTCTTTTTCGCTCTTCCTCACATGATAATATATATTATGGCATGGCATCACCCTTCGTGCTTTACGCTTTTCCTTACCAAGTATATGATATCAATAAAATGACAAGATAGGAAGAATAAATAACATCGAGGAGAGTGTTCAAATGAATATTCCAATAAATTTCCAATCACGAAATTTTCAAGCCAACAATGATTCAATAAGCCCTCAAGGGCCGTACAATTCAAGTACTTCCATAAATCTCACAATTTATCATCAACACACGTATAGAATCCAGCATTCCAAAATATCGACGGTAGCAATGTAGTAGTGATTAAGCATAGAGATGACCAAACTAGACCCATCAATGTATTCTCAGAATTCTATCAAATTTGATAAAGTTATATTAGGCTATGTCTTTATTACTAACATATTATACTACGTTCTTAATATCGGTAAATCAAGTGGAGCATGAAACAAGGAAGCTACGTAATTCTACAAGACATAATTATAGCCTAATATACCCCAAGCATGATTAACCCAGGCACATACATATACGCTCGTCACCTCATATATGTATTACCTCCGCATGTAGCAATCAATGATAAATAGGAGAAAAAATTCTCTCAACAAAGTTAGGCAACACACTTACCTCGATTCGACTAACTCATCACTCAACTTAGTCCTTCCCTCTACCAATTCGCCTCCGCTCGACTCAATCTAGCCAATGACGACTTGAATGCATCACACAATGCAAGAGAAAATAATTTCAATTACTAAAGCATCCAATTTCTAAAAAGTTAACAAAAGTCAAACCCCGGGCTTGCCCCGGTCAAAACTTAGGTCCCAGAGTAGGTCTTGACTACCCATAGCCTCGCGAGTCCAAATATGTATTTTGTTTTCAAATCCGAGTCCTATTCGACTCTCAAATTTTTATTTTTCAAAGCTTTGACAAAATTCCCAAATTTTTTCATATATTTCCCATGAATTTGATGTTAAATCTTATATAAAATCATGAAACATAGTTGGAAATTGATTAAAGATACTTACCCAATATTTTGGTATGAAAATCCCCTCTCAAAATCACATCACCTCGAAGTTAGTGTTCAAAAATATGAAAAATGAAGCAAAAACTCGGAATTCTCAGTACTTAACAGGTCGCAAATATCGCATTTGTGACATGGAGTTCGCAAATGCGAAGGATTCATAGCATTTGCGAACCTGAAGGATTTCTGCTGAGGTCGAATTTGCGACAAAGACTTCGCAAATGCGAAGACCAGCCTTCGCAAATGCGGCTGATAAATCGCAAATGCGAAAAGCTGCCCATCCGCCCAGGCATGGCAAATGTGAGGCTTCTTCGCAAATGCGAAGATACCAGAACCATAAATCAAAATTCACGAAAACCATTCCGAAACCAATTCGAAACTCATCCGAGCCCTCGGGGATCCAAACTAAACATGCACACAAGTCTAAAAATAGAACACGAACTCGATCGCACGCTCAAATCATCAAAATAACTTCTAAAACCACGAATTAGACACCAAAACGCATGAAAATTAAATTAAACTTCAAGAACTTCTAGAATCGCAAACCGAGCATCCGAATTATATCAAATCAACTCCGAATGGCGCCAAATTTTACATACAAGTTCTATATGTCACGACCCAAACTGAAGGGCCATGACTAGCACCCGACCACACTTGCCGAGCACCAACGTACATTTCATCTAACCTTCATTATTATCTTTTAAGGCTAAAGATATCAATATAAATGGTAGACCTAGATCATGGACAACCAGCAATAAAATATGACGGCATGGACATACATAGCAGGGGATGACCAGACAATCAAGAAACTACATATAAGGTATGAGCTACCACGCTACTATGAAAGACTATACAACAAAAACTAGCCGACAAGGCATACCAAACTATACATGAGCCGACACCTGTCTATGAGCCTCTAAAAGAACATAAGTGTTGCAACATAGCCGGAACAGGGCCCCGACATACCCATAATGTCTATAACAAAAATTGCATACCAAGACCAAGGCAAGTCCGGAGAAGGGATCTCGCCAATCACCGCTGAACTGGACAGTCTACTGTGGTGGGGGAGCTGCACCTGTCTGTCTATCAGGACCTGCAGCATGACATGCAGCGTCCACAAATAAAAGGACGTCAGTACGAATAAAGTACTGAGTATGTAAGGCAAGGAACCATAAATACGATCAGTAATGTAAGCAAGGATAAAGAATATACCACCTGTAACATCTTAGTACCTCTGAGGGCTACTTACATGAAATGCATGATACATATGTATAAATACATAAACCTTTAAAGCATTCGCCTCTGTGGGCATCATCATCATCATATCGTACCCGGCCATAATAGGCTCGGTAGAATCGTACCCGGCCACGTGGAGCTCGGTAAAACCCAACTGATCAGTGGTTGCACAATAGGTGCCGTACCCGGCCAACTATAGCGTGGCTCGGTAGAGTAAAATAGATACATATATATAATGCATGCTCGACTCATGGAATCACATTCTAAACCTTTCGGAGTGACGTAAGGTCGGTATCCTCTGTACACGTTATTAGGACTAACTCTTCACTATGAACCTTATAAGAATCAGGAAGTACCAACAACATTGATAACATAAGACTAAGAGAAGCAACATTAACATCAATCGTTCCATAAGAGGGAAAACAATGTAAGTACTGCTAGCTTCTAAGAGTAGAGTATCTTGGAAGATCGTTCATTACATTATGTGCAATCGGAGTCGTGCAAAAGAAGGAAAGGGATAGCCTCACATACCTTGTATATACTTCCCCAATCTCAAGCTATGCAATTGTCAAAACTCCTTAGTCTACAATAAGAGAAACGATACTATCGTTATCATTTAAGCGTCATAACTATTATGTATCGACCACAACCTATTTTACGATGAAACGGACAGCACCTCCCCTATATATATGACCTCACACCATTCAAAATAGTCACCAAACAGCCCAAACAACATCAATAATAAACATATTGAGCCTCCCAATATAGTCCACACACAGCCTAATCACTCCATACATACGACGACCACCATAGTCGTGTCAAACAATCTGGAAATGTTACGAATAACTATCAGCCCATAACCCTACATATATATGGTGTTTCCCCACACCCTTCCTCCTCCAAAACTCCACAAGATAGTAGTAAAATACGCAGCCCAACAACAACGCAAAACAGTCCACAAAACAATAACATTACTACCAAACCTTTCGATATATATCTCACAAGTTCTAGCTTCAATGGCTTAGCCGCAACTTGGATAATCTTAAATACATATAGAGTAAGAGGTTCCTTACCTTTATACAGAAAGAACAACTCCAATTTGACCTTAAATTTCCATGAAATATCCCTCCAATGCTGCCACAACAACAAAAAAGCGAAACTAGCGATCAATTAGTGTTTTTCGGCACTAGAATCACTTTAGAAGGCTTGAAATCACCTAGGATTGATATTAAGAACATGAGGGAGTATTTACAGAACATAAACCCTTTAAAACAACCTCCCACACGGGCTGGAATGACACAAAAATGAGCAACAACAAGAAGAACAAGAGACTTACTAGCGCCACGGAATTCCCGACACTTGATTTGTGTTGTTTGCCCTTTTTTGGGTCTTGAATCTTGAGAGAACCTTGAGAGGATGTTCCTAGGGTTCTAAGGTCTGAAAATAGTGAAAAGAAATGACTTAAAACGGGTTGTAGTCATCCTATATAGGTCCAAATATCTTAAACCGACTTAGTGGGCCCCATAGAGAGGTGCTTGGTGCAGTCTCGCAAAAATGCGAATATCTCTCTACTCCGAGATCGTATCGATGAACGGTTTAATGCGTTGGAAACTAGACTCATAGATCTTTAATTTGGTGGGTAGATCACCCCGTAATTCCTTGTAAAATTTGAGAAAAGATTAGAAACATTTGACCTAATGTTTAAGTAAAATTATGAACCTAAGTTGCGACAACTTTTGTCGACTTTTGTTTCATAACTCGTTTGACTTCAAGACTTATGATACGGATATTATATGATTAAAATAACTTAATAAATGACCTCTTGAGTGTATTAAGCACCGCTAGATTACCTGAAAATACGAGTTACAACATCCTTGATTCGTTTAACTTCTAATACTGGTTAATCACCCTTATACACTCTTGTATCACTTAAGACCAATAGGATTGACTTCTTATCATCTCAAAGATAATTCCTTCTTGGATTTATGTTAACTAATATATGGCATGAACTAACACATGTGGATATGGGTTGTAACACCCTCCCCCCCTTAGGAACATTCGTCCTCGAATGTAAGGGTTTATGGGGAGTTTAAATCATCGTGGATTCCAATGGAAATTTCCGATCAATTTTCCCCTATAAAATGGTCACTAGCAAAACTTGCAAGTAATTAAGCCCAACATATGGTTTCACAAGTCTACACAAAGCATTATGCGTATTTACATTATCTACATATCATCATTTTGTATTAAGGAGGAGTATTCTCAAATTATTGCTTACCTCATAGAGCCGTTTCTTCTTCCAATGTATCCTGTCTTCCACCAGCATCCTTGTTATCTTCATTCTGGAATAAGTAAGGGTATTTTGACTTCATCTCCTTTTCTGCTTCCCATGTCATTTCTTCCATATTTTTGTTCCTCCACAATACTTTGACAGAAGCTACATCTTTTGTTCTCAGCTTGCGGACTTGCCGATCTAATATCGCCACTGGCACTTCTTCATATGATAGGTCCTCTGTAACTTGTACATCTTTGATAGGGACGACTCGAGAAGGGTCTCCAATACATTTTCTCAACATAGATACATGGAATACCGGGTGGACAAATTCCAATTCGGATGGCAATTCTAACTCATAAGCAACCTGTCCAATCCGTCGAAGAATTTTATACGGCCCGATATACCTTGGACTCAGCTTACCTTTCTTCCCAAAACGCATAATACCCTTCATTGGTGAGATCCTCAGGAAAACCCAATCACCAACCTCAAACTCTAGATCACGACGTCGGACATCAGAATAAGATTTTTGCCTGCTTTGTGCCGTCCTCAATCGCTCCTGTATCACTTTCACCTTCTCAATAGCTTGGTGAATCAAATCTGGCCCATATAATTCTGTTTCACCGACTTCGAACCATCCAACTGGTGATCTACATCTCCTCCCGTATAGTGCCTCGTATGGGGCCATTTTAATACTGGAATGGTAGCTATTGTTATAGGCGAATTCTATGAGTGGAAGATGATCATCCCAATTCCCCTTAAAATCTAGAACACATGCTCGTAGCATATCTTCCAGTGTCTGAATGGTACGTTCAGCCTGTCCGTCAGTCTGCGGATGAAATGCAGTGCTGAGATTTACTTGTGTGCCTAAACCCTTCTGGAAAGACCTCCAAAAGTTAGCCGTAAATTGAGCTCCTCGGTCTGATATAATAGATATGGGCACACCATGAAGCCTAACAATCTCCTTGATATACAACTTTGCATAATCTTCAGCCGCGTAAGTTGTCTTCACTGGCAGAAAATGGGCACATTTTGTAAGTCGATCAATTATCACCCAGATGGAGTCAAACTTATGATAAGAGCGAGGTAATCCAATAATGAAGTCCATATTAATCACCTCCCACTTCCAGGTCGGAATCTCTATATTTTGAAGCAATCCACCGGGTTTCTGATGTTCTATCTTTACTTGTTGACAATTGGGACACTGGGCTACAAATTCAGCAATAGACTTCTTCATATTATCCCACCAATACTGCTCCTTGACATCATGATACATCTTTGTCGAGCCGGGATGGATGGAATATCGGGATTGATGAATCTCATTCATAATCTTCTCTCGCAACCCTGCCACATTAGGCACACACAATCGGCTCTGGTATCTCAGTGCCCCATCTTTTCCGATCCTAAAAGCCATACTTTTACATTGTTGAATGCTTTCTCTTAATCGTACTAAGATAGGATCTTCATATTGTCGTGCTTTTACCTCGGCTACCAAAGATGATTCTGATGTATTCTGTACAGTAACACCTCCGTCATCAGAGTCTAACAATCTGATTCTCATATTGGCTAGCTGATGAAGCTCTTTAATCAACCCCCATCTACCTGCCTCAATATGTACTAAGCTTCCCATTGATTTACGGCTGAGAGCGTCTGCCACAACATTGGCTTTACCGGGATGATACAATATCTCGACGTCGTAGTCTTTCAATAATTCAAGCCACCTACGCTGCCTCAAATTCAACTCTTTCTGCTTGAAGATGTATTGTAAACTCTTGTGATCTGTGTAGATGTCAACATGGACGCCGTATAAGTAGTGCCGCCATATCTTCAAAGCATATATTACTGCAGCCAATTCCAAATCATGGGTTGGATAATTCTTTTCATGCTTCTTCAATTGTCTTGATGCATAAGCAATCACATTCCCATGCTGCATCAATACGCACCCCAAACCTATACCTGAGGCATCACAATATACCACATAACCTTCTTGTTCCTTCAGGAAGAGTGAGCACTGGTGCAGATGTCAATCGATTCTTCAACTCCTGAAAACTACGTTCACAAGTGTCAGACCACTGGAATTTGGTAGCTTTTTGTGTTAACTTAGTCAATGGTGATGATATAGAGGAAAATCCTTCTACAAACCGCCTATAATATCCTGCTAGCCCTAGGAAGCTGCGGACTTCTGATGGTGTTGTAGGTCTCGGCCAATTCTTTACTGCATCGATCTTCTGAGTGTCGACACTAATACCCTCATCAGATATCACATGGCCAAGGAATGCTACTGAGTTCAGCCAGAATTCACATTTGGAGAGCTTAGCATATAACTTACGATCCTGAAGCGTCTGTAATACTATCCGCAAGTGGCCCGCATGTTCCACCTCCGAACGAGAATACACTAGAATGTCATCAATGAATACAATCACGAACACATCAAGATAGGGCCTGAATATAGTATTCATGAGATCCATAAAAGCTGCTGGGGCATTTGTTAGCCCGAACGACATCACCAAGAACTCAAAGTGCCCATATCTTGTCCGGAAGGCCGTCTTTGGAATATCCTTCTCCCTAACCCTCACCTGATGATACCCTGAACGTAAATCAATCTTAGAGAAATACTTGGCACCCTGGAGTTGGTCAAACAGGTCATCAATTCTTGGAAGTGGATACTTGTTCTTTATAGTAGACTTATTCAACTGTCGATAGTCGATACACATCCGTAACGACCCGTCTTTCTTCCGCACGAATAGGACTGGTGCACCCCAAGGTGAAGTGCTAGGCCTAATAAAGCCCTTATCCAGCAAGTCCTTCAACTGCACCTTCAACTCTCGCAACTCTGCCGGGGCCATTCTGTATGGAGGAATAGAGATCGGTTGAGTGTCAGGCAACACATCAATGCTAAACTCAATCTCCCTTTCAGGAGGAAGGCCCGGGAGTTCATCTGGGAAAACATCTGGGAATTCGTTAACCACAGGGATTGATTGTAAAGTAGGCGGTTTCGCCTCCGCATCCCTAACGCGAACGAGATGATAAATGTAACCTTTTGAGATCATTTTCCTTGCCTTAAGATAGGAAATAAACCTACCTTTCGGTGTAGCAATGTTCCCTTTCCATTCAATGACGGGTTCACCCGGAAATTGGAACCTAACCATCTTCGTACGACAGTCAACATTTGCATAGCATGAGGCCAACCAGTCCATTCCCATTATCACATCAAAATCAACCATTTCTAACTCAAATAAATTTGCCGAGGTTTGACGACTACAAATCATCACAGTGCAACCTCTATATACCCTTCTAGCAATCACAGAATCTCCTATCGGAGTAGATACCGCGAGGGGTTTACTTATCAATTCAGGTTCAATGCCAAACTTATTAGCCACAAAGGGTGTAACATATGATAATGTAGATCCCGGATCAATCAGCGCATATACATCATAAGAAAACACAGATATAATACCTGTAACAACATCTGGAGACGACTCGAGATCCTATCGACCTACTAGAGCATAGGTTCGATTTTGAGCACCACTCGAACTCGGCACTGCACCTCTACCCCTACCATGACCTGTCGACTGCTGAAAACCCCGTGCTGGAGGTCGAACTGATGAGGAAGAACCAGACACAGATCCAGTCGGCTGAGCCATACCATCACCTCCTCTATTAGGACAATCCCGCATCATATGGCCAGGCTGCCCGCACGAATAGCATGCATCAGAACCTCGACGACACAGTCCAAAGTGGGCCTTGCCGCACTGATCACAATGTGGTGTTGGGGGTCTCATCTGACTAGTATCCCTGTGATGTTGCGAGCCAGATGCCCGCGAACTCTGACCTGGACCAGAATAGGATCGATCATATCGAGGCCTCTGAAACTGTGGAGGAGCACTAGCTACAGGTGGCGCCGAACTCCTCGAAAACTGTGGCCTGATGCGGCCTCTGAAGTCATCAGAATACCCTGCAAATCTCGCCCTCTTATGCTGGCCTCTATCCTGCTCCCTAACTGCCCTCTGCTGGCGCTTACGATCCTCTAGGGTCTGGGCATAAGCTTGAATACGGGAAATATCCATGCCCTCCACCAAGGAGGCTGTCGTACACTCATTTATTAGATGTGGTCCCAACCCATTCACGAACATATGCACCCTATCACTCATCTCGGCCACCATATGGGGAGCATACCTTGCCAAAGAATCAAACTGCATACTGTACTCTCGCACACTCATATTACCTTGTCTAAGGTTCAAGAACTTATCAGCTCTAGCTCGTCGTATCTCAACTGGCAAGTAGTGACGAAGAAAGGCCTCAGAAAATTCCTTCCACACAGCTGGAGGAGGGTTCGGACCCCTGGATCTCTCCCAACTATCATACCAGAGAACTGCTAAATCTCGTAGCCGATAAGAAGCCAACTCTACTGCCTCTGTATCACTAACATGCATAACCCGAAGTGTACGATGAACCTGGTCAATAAAAGTCTGTGGGTCCTCCTTGGGGTCTGATCCGGTAAACACTAGAGGGTCTAAATTAATAAAATCACGAACTCTTGTACTAACTGGTTTCTCAGCAGCACCTGTATTCTGCCTCTGAGCCTGAGCAGCTACCAAGCTAGTCAATAACTGCAAAGCACTCTGCATATCCTGGTCTGGAGTGCCAGACGGAGGAACTGGAGGCGCTGGGTGCCTTCTAATATCCTCTGGAGGAGATGGAGTAGATGAGGTATGAGAGGGCATCTCACTTTGAGCCTCACTTTGTCCTGCTCTGACTTGGGGCACCTGACTGGTACCCTCTCCCGCTGCTGTATCAAGCCGTCTACTAATCGTTTGCTTCCTAGTCGAAGGCATCACTGAAAAAAAACAAGGTGAATATTAGAGACAAACACTTACGACTCAACTCTACGCACGATCTAGATTCAGGAAGAAGGTAACAACCCTAGATGTCATGTAGCCTCCTGATTATAAATGTGGCGCGCTACACATCCATAATCAAGACTCTACTAGACACGGCTCATAGACAACCCCTAGGACAGACTTGCTCTGATACCAAGTTTGTCACGACCCAAACTGAAGGGCCATGACTAGCACCCGACCACACTTGCCGAGCACCAACGTACATTTCATCTAACCTTCATTATTATCTTTTAAGGCTAAAGAGATCAATATAAATGGTAGACCTAGATCATGGACAACCAGCAATAAAATATGACGGCATGAACATACATAGCAGGGGATGACCAGACAATCAAGAAACTACATATAAGGTATGAGCTACCACGCTACTATGAAAGACTATACAACAAAAACTAGCCGACAAGGCATACCAAACTATACATGAGCCGACACCTGTCTATGAGCCTCTAAAAGAACATAAGTGTTGCAACATAGCCGGAACAGGGCCCCGACATACCCATAATGTCTATAACAAAAATTGCATACCAAGACCAAGGCAAGTCCGGAGAAGGGATCTCGCCAATCACCGCTGAACTGGACAGTCTACTGTGGTGGGGGAGCTGCACCTGTCTGTCTATCAGGACCTGCAGCACGACATGCAGCGTCCACAAATAAAAGGACGTCAGTACGAATAAAGTACTGAGTATGTAAGGCAAGGAACCATAAATACGATCAGTAATGTAAGCAAGGATAAAGAATATACCACCTGTAACATCTTAGTACCTCTGAGGGCTACTTACATGAAATGCATGATACATATGTATAAATACATAAACCTTTAAAGCATTCGCCTCTGTGGGCATCATCATCATCATATCGTACCCGACCATAATAGGCTCGGTAGAATCGTACCCGGCCACGTGGAGCTCGGTAAAACCCAACTGATCAGTGGTTGCACAATAGGTGCCGTACCCGGCCAACTATAGCGTGGCTCGGTAGAGTAAAATAGATACATATATATAATGCATGCTCGACTCATGGAATCACATTCTAAACCTTTCGGAGTGACGTAAGGTCGGTATCCTCTGTACACGTTATTAGGACTAACTCTTCACTATGAACCTTATAAGAATCAGGAAGTACCAACAACATTGATAACATAAGACTAAGAGAAGCAACATTAACATCAATCGTTCCATAAGAGGGAAAACAATGTAAGTACTGCTAGCTTCTAAGAGTAGAGTATCTTGGAAGATCGTTCATTACATTATGTGCAATCGGAGTCGTGCAAAAGAAGGAAAGGGATAGCCTCACATACCTTGTATATACTTCCCCAATCTCAAGCTATGCAATTGTCAAAACTCCTTAGTCTACAATAAGAGAAACGATACTATCGTTATCATTTAAGCGTCATAACTATTATGTATCGACCACAACCTATTTTACGATGAAACGGACAGCACCTCCCCTATATATATGACCTCACACCATTCAAAATAGTCACCAAACATCCCAAACAACATCAATAATAAACATATTGAGCCTCCCAATATAGTCCACACACAGCCTAATCACTCCATACATACGACGACCACCATAGTCGTGTCAAACAATCTGGAAATGTTACGAATAACTATCAGCCCATAACCCTACATATATATGGTGTTTCCCCACACCCTTCCTCCTCCAAAACTCCACAAGATAGTAGTAAAATACGCAGCCCAACAACAACGCAAAACAGTCCACAAAACAATAACATTACTACCAAACCTTTCGATATATATCTCACAAGTTCTAGCTTCAATGGCTTAGCCGCAACTTGGATAATCTTAAATACATATAGAGTAAGAGGTTCCTTACCTTTATACAGAAAGAACAACTCCAATTTGACCTTAAATTTCCATGAAATATCCCTCCAATGCTGCCACACAACAAAAAAAATGAAACTAGCGATCAATTAGTGTTTTTCGGCACTAGAATCACTTTAGAAGGCTTGAAATCACCTAGGATTGATATTAAGAACATGAGGGAGTATTTACAGAACATAAACCCTTTAAAACAACCTCCCACACGAGCTGGAACGACACAAAAATGAGCAACAACAAGAAGAACAAGAGACTTACTAGCGCCACGGAATTCCCGACACTTGATTTGTGTTGTTTGCCCTTTTTTGGGTCTTGAATCTTGAGAGAACCTTGAGAGGATGTTCCTAGGGTTCTAAGGTCTGAAAATAGTGAAAATAAATGACTTAAAACGGGTTGTAGTCATCCTATATAGGTCCAAATATCTTAAACCGACTTAGTGGGCCCCATAGAGAGGTGCTTGGCGCAGTCTCGCGAAAACGCGAATATCTCTCTACTCCGAGATCGTATCGATGAACGGTTTAATGCGTTGGAAACTAGACTCATAGATCTTTAATTTGGTGGGTAGATCACCCCGTAATTCCTTGTAAATTATGAGAAAAGATTAGAAACATTTGACCTAATGTTTAAGTAAAATTATGAACCTAAGTTGCGACAACTTTTGTCGACTTTTGTTTCATAACTCGTTTGACTTCAAGACTTATGATACGGATATTATATGATTAAAATACCTTAATAAATGACCTCTTGAGTGTATTAAGCACCGCTAGATTACCTGAAAATACGAGTTACAACATCCTTGATTCGTTTAACTTCTAATACTGGCTAATCACCCTTATACACTCTTGTATCACTTAAGACCAATAGGATTGACTTCTTATCATCTCAAAGATAATTCCTTCTTGGATTTATGTTAACTAATATATGGCATGAACTAACACACGTGGATATGGGTTGTAACACTATATGACAAAACGAACCTACTCAAAACTTCAAATCATGCATCACAATCTCGAAACGACGAATCACACCTCAAGTCAAAATCAATGAACTTTGAAACTTCAACTCCTATAACCGATGCCGAAACCTATCAAATACTCTCCGATTGACCTCAAATCTTGCATACAAGTCACATTTGCCATTACGGACCTATTTCAACTTCCGGAATAGAAATCCCACCCCGATATCAAAAAGTTCACTCCCGATCAATCTTCCCAAAAATCCAATTTTTGCCATTTCAAGACTAATCCAACTACGGACCTCCAAATTACAATTCGGATGCTCTTCTATGTACAAAATCACCCAACGGAGCTAACGGAACTGACGAAACTCCATTCCGAGGTCAAATGCTAAAAAGTCAAACTTGGTCAACTCTTCCAACTTAGAACTCAAATCTTGAAGTTCATTCTTCCAAATCGATTCCGGATAACTTGAAAACCAACATCAACGGTTTATGCAAGTCATAATACCTCATGCGGAGATACTCGAGCCCTCAAGATACCGAGCGAAGTGCAGATTCCCAAAACGATCCGTCGGGTCACTACAGAAATTTTCGTGAACCACAAGAAAATTTTGAATATTTAACAGTGTATAAGATACTAAATATCTACATGGGAAATATTATAATTATTGCGTGCCAAATTGTGAATGCCTAACGCAAGATATAATATTCATTTTTTCTGTTTCTCCATTTCTAATATTGGGAGCTTATTTGGTTTAGCACGACTACTAAAATAGTAGTTGATTTTTATTTTTATTTTTATAATAGACCAATGAATAAAAGATATAGAAGCATATATGGAGAAAGAAAACAGCTATATTTATTTTTTTAGACAACAAATATAAAACTGTTACAATTAATTTAGGACTAATTAGAAGCTTAATTCTACTTTTTTCCCCCCTTTTCCCTAATGTTTTCAAGAACAAACTCCGTGCGAGAATAAGATAATGCACATAGAGTTTATTTTTTAATTTGTAGACTAACCTATAATAACAAGTAACTCTCAATTTTGATTTATGGTAACTTGGAAAATGTATATGGAATATATATATATATATATATATATATATATATATATATATATATAATATAACCGATTAAATTAAACTAATAGTGCACGAATACTATGCAAATATCAAATATAACAAAATTAGTTTATTTTACCTTTTGGGTGCTTATATAAATGGCAAGAATAAAGGTATTTTTAACTTTGCCTATAATTTTAGTTTTTTTAAGTTTTCGGGTGCTCATATAAATGGCAAGAAGAAAGGTCTGTTCAACTTAACTATTTTAGAATTGTTTCATTTTCCTTCTAAAAACAGAACCTCTCACTTCTCTTTAAAGCACACATAGCACAAACTACAACTCCAATACAATTTTGTTTTTGAGAATTATGAGCCATGGAAAATATAGGAGCTCCTCCAATACTTTCTTCAACAAGATCTTTCATAGCCCCTCTTCTTATTTCAATGTTAGGCATAGGTTGCACTGCCTTAGCTTTAGTGATTTACCACTTTATTTTGTTAAGATTCTGCATAAGGAGAAGTAAATCACATATTAGAAACAATATTGGACAGCCATTCCATGAACCCCATTTAACCATTGCCAATTAACTAGTATATTGGAGGCCTAAGTGTAAATATGATAAATAAGAAGGAAACACATGATCTTTATGGGTTAAAAAGTAAAGGCATGAATGACTAGCATGATGTAATGCTTAAACCAGAGTGCGACAAAATAGGTATGACATGAGTATAATTTCAAAGAAGGAAATAGGCATGGAATATGCAAGTTAAGCAAGTAAAAGATATGGACAACACAACAACAATTGAGATAGAGGTCAAGTACGGGACAATAACAACATATAACTCAGAATATTTAATTGCGACAATAACAGCTCAAGGTAAAGGCAAAAGTTTATACACGAAAAACAAATATTACATCATAATGCATGTCCCTCATCCAAACCTGCAAGGAAACACCCTTCGTTCCATGAACTCACAATATTAAAAGCATAACAATATAAATGAAATGACACGACATCATCCTTCGTGCTTTACACTCTTCCTCACATGATAATATATATGAAATGACATGGCATCACCCTTCGTGCTTTACACTCTTCCTCACATGATAATATATATGAAATGGCACGGCATCACCCTTTGTGCTTTACGCTCGTCCTCACATGATAATATATATGTAATGGCACGGCATCACTCTTCGTGCTTTAAGGTCTTCCTTACCAAGTATATGATATCAATAAAATGACAAGGCAGGAAGAATAAATTTCATCGAGGAGACTGTTCAAATGAATATTCCAATCAATTTCTAATCACGGAATTTTCAAGCCAACAATAATTCAATAAGCCCTCGAGGGCCGTACAATTCAAGTACTTCCATAATCTCACAATTTATTAGCAACACAAATATAGAATCCAGCATTCCAAAATATCGACGGTAGCAATGTAGTAGTGATTAAGCATAGAGATGACCAAACTAGACCCATCAATGTATTCTCAGAATTCTATCAAATTAAATAAAGTTATATTAGGCTATGTCTTGATTACTAACATATTATACTACGTTCTTAATATCTGTAAATCAAGTGGAGCATGAAGCAAGGAAGCTACGTAATTCTACAAGACACAATTATAGCCTAATATACCCCCGAGCATGATTAACCCCGACACATACATATACGCTCGTCACCTCATATATGTATTACCCCCACACGTAGCAATCAATGACAAATAGGAGAAAAAATTCCCTCAGCAAAGTTAGGCAAAACACTTACCTCGATTCGACTAACTCATCACTCAACTTAGTCCTTCCCTCTACCAATTCGCCTCCGCTCGACTCAATCTAGCCAATGACGACTTGAATGCATCACACAATGCAAGAGAAAATAATTTCAATTAATAAAGTTGTAATATTTATCCAATTTCTAAAAAGTTAACAAAAGTCAAACCCCAGGCCTACCCGGTCAAAACCTGGGTCCCAGAGTAGGTCTTGACTACCCATAGCTTCACGAGTCTAAATATGTATTTTGTTTTCAAATCCGAGTCCTATTCGACTCTCAAATTTTTATTTTTCAAAACTTTGACATAATTCCCAAATTTTCCCATATATTTCCCATGAATTTGATGTTAAATCTTGTATAAAATCATGAAATATAGTTGGAAATTGATTAAAGATACTTATCCCATATTTAGGTATGAAAATCCCCTCTCAAAATCACATCACCTCGAAGTTAGGGTTCAAAAATATGAAAAATGAAGCAAAAACTCGGAATTCTCAGCACTTAACAGGTTGCAGATATCGCATTTGAGACAGGGGGTTCGCAAATGCGAACCTCGCAAATGCGAACCTCGCAAATGCGAAGGATTCATCGCATTTGCGAACCTGAAGGATTTCTGCTGAGGTCGCATTTGCGACAAAGACTTCGCAAATGCGAAAAGCTGCCCAGCCGCCCAGGCATGGCAAATGCGAGGCTTATTTGCAAAATGCGAAGATACCAGACCCAGAAATCAAAATTCATGAAAACCATTCCGAAACCAATTCGAAACTCATCCGAGACCTCGGGGCTCCAAACCAAATATGCACACAAGTCTAAAAATAGAACACGAACTTGCTCGCTCTCTCAAATCATCAACATCACTTCTAAATCATGAATCAGACGCCAAAACGCATGAAAATCAAACTAAATTTCAAGAATTTCTAGAATCGCAAAACGAGCGTCCGAATCATATCAAATCAATTCCGAATGGCGCCAAATTTTACATACAAGTTCTATATGACAAAACGAACCTACTCAAAACTTCAAATCATGCATCACAACCTCGAAATGACCAATCACACCTCAAGTCAATTTCAATGAACTTTGAAACTTCAACTCCTACAACCGATGCCAAAACCTATCAAATACTCTCCGATTGATCTCAAATCTTACACACAAGTCACATTTGCCATTACAGACCTATTTCAACTTCCGAAATCGGAATCAGAATCCGACCCCGATATCAAAAAGTTCACTCCCGGTCAATCTTCCCAAAAATCCAACTTTCGCCATTTCAAGACTAATCCAACTATGGACCTCCAAATTACAATCCGGATGCGCTCCTAAGTTCAAAATCACCCAACGGAGCTAGCGGAACTGACAAAACTCCATTCCGAGTTCAAATGCTAAAAAGTCAAACTTGGTCAACTCTTCCAACTTAGAACTCAAATCTTGAAGTTCATTCTTCCAAATCGATTCCAGATAACTTGAAAATCAACATCGACGGTTTATGCAAGTCATAATACCTCATGCGGAGATACTCTAGCCCTCAAGATGCCGAGCGAGGTGCAGATTCCCAAAACGATCTGTCGGGTCACTACAGAAATTTTCGTGAACCGCAAGAAAATTTTGAATATTTAACAATGTGTAAGATACTAAATATCTACATGGGAAATATTATAATTATTGCGTGCCAAATTGTGGATGCCTAACGCAAGATATAATATTCATTCTTTCTATTTCTCCATTTCTAATATTGGGAGCTTATTTGGTTTAGCACGACTCCTAAAATAGTAGTTGATTTTTTATTTTTATAATAGACCAATGAATAAAAGATATAGAAGCATATATGGAGAAAGAAAACAGCTATATTTATTTTTTTAGACAACAAATATAAAACTGTTACAATTAATTTAGGACTAAGAAGCTTAATTCTACTTTTTTTTCCCTTTTCCCTAATGTTTTCAAGAACAAACTCCGTGCGAGAATAAGATAATGCACATTGAGTTTATTAATTAATTTGTAGACTAACCTATGATAACAAGTAACTCTCAATTTTGATTTATGGTAACTTGGAAAATGTATATGGAAAATATATATGTATAATATAACCGATTAAATTAAACTAATAGTGCACGAATACTAAGCAAATCTATATATATATTAAAGCTATAAAGTTGCCATAAATAATTGATAATGTAGTTTAACCAAGTGACAAACTAATAAATATCAATAGTATATGGTAACTTTATTCTATATTTGACTATGTTAGTCATATATATATATATATATATATATATATATATAATTTTGAATTTATATATATAATTTTTTTTAATTTTGAATTAAAATAAAAAAATATCTTTTATTACCATGTTATCGTACTTAATTCGGTTAGTGATCATATACAATTATATTAGGAACTTTTGTTATCTTAATTTAAATTATGTAAACACTACTTCGCCTCTGGCAAAAATAAATAAATAATACTCCATATAACTATAAACTCTTTTACATTTAAAAACCTATAATTATAATTCTTTAAAACACTATAGCTAGATTTGAATAAAGCGAATTTCTTTTAAAATAAATAAAATATATAAGGTACATGTCTATGTTTATAACAAAAGAAAGTTTAAACGTTAATAAAAATTTACTTGCATATATAATGAAGTAAACCTACATGCTGGAGAAAGAAACATTACAAAAATCAATCAATATTCAACACAAGTTATTTTTTTTTTCTTTTTGAAAAATATTTGTTTGAAGAGTCAATTTATATAAATGGACATCAAACAAATAACAAAACTTTGACTATATAATTGATTAATTTCTGTTTAGCACCTTCTAGGAATTGAAGGATATAAGCCGAAATCTCTTCATTTAGCTGCAGTCAAACCAACATTGCAAGGGTATAGTATTTTTTACATTGAAAAATACTAGTTTTGAATCATTAGATTATGTGAAAGATTTTTTTCTCGAATTCAAAAGGAGGGATATTGGTTTCTAATTGATAGTTTCTATAGCGATTTTCAAGTGTAACGAAAAGTATATTTAAAAAAAAATTGGTATGACGTGAAATAGTTATTTTTAAAATATAAACAAATTATTTCGAAATGGGATTATTTTTTAAATTATAATGTAATTTTTAAAATAAAAATAAGATATTTTTAAATTTTAGTAGAGAGTTTTTAAAATAAATATAATAGAAGTCATATCATGGATTAAATCAAGAAACCAAAATCTTATGGATTATTACATAAATATCCGGCCAGATTTATTATTTACTTTTTATAGCTAATATACATAGATGATATACCTATTACACATGATTATACACATGTTACATACGAATTATAAATAAATTACACATCCTCAATTTTTTAGTTTAAGTGGTTGGGTGAGCTCCTGTTTAGGTTGATAAGATAAAGTCAAAAGAAAAATATGACAAAATTTCAACCAAAGATTAAAAATATAAATAGAGTTCTTATGTAGACAATTTCTTTTAAAACTCATCATTTTAACAGGCTTGAGTGCAGAGATGCAACTATGGCCAATAGAAAGCAATAGCCAAATAACAGCAACACCCAATGGAGTAGAATCAAAACTCTAGACAGACCAAACCAGTGGTAAGCCAATGGAAACACTCGACCAACAGACACAACTGGAATTTCAAAGAATCAGAATTGATTTGAACAAGTTCAGCAGCTGAAAACCAATACTAATAGGAGGAAAAAGTTTCTGATTGTTGGTTGTATAGCTTCTATCCCTTAACCTCTCTCTATCTGTGTTTTTGTTTTTCCTTTTCAGCTCTTAAGGTTCCCAATCCCCTCACTGTGTGTGTATATTTTCTTTTTCAGGTCTGATCCTCTCTATCCTCTGATTCTATCTCCTTTTTTATGTCTATCTCCTAATGCCCCCCTCTTTCTCCTGCCCAATTCTGTCTCCTTTTATAAGCCTCAACACCATCTCTTTTAACAGCCTGTTTTTCAAATGTCACAGTACTCCTCCCATGTGTCTTTTACCTTTTCAGATCCCAATTAGTGATTTAAGTATATTACCTCCATCAACATTCCCTGGAAGACTTACTTTTGAAAGGTTTAATACTTTTTAAACTTAAAGCAATGTATGGGCAGTAGAATATGTCTGACAGCATATGCTGTCAACACATTTTAAAATTAAAAGCCCTTTTATGAAGGAAACAGGCTGTGCACAATGCACATGCTGTGCACAAGTGCACATGCCATCAACTCAGATTTCAATTAACAGACCAAGCCTTAGGTTTCTGAAATCATATTAACAGCTATAAGTAACTGGACTTGGTTCTTAATTGATTCAGGCAAATGTTCAACAGAAGCAAGTCAATTTGTTATTGTTCGGACAGTTGAAACTAATTGACGACTCATGTCGACTCGACTATATTAGCATTAACATACACAATCGTAGCCAAAAATCAGACGTTTAAACAGTATCGATACATGGTTCGAATTATACTGACTAAGCAGAAATACACTCGAGGAGTCAACTAGTCAGTCCAAACTTGAAAATCAGCTACTTGCACAACATTTACATACTCATTATCAGAACAAATGGAAAGACTCACTCAAACAAACAGAAGTTCAGGCAAAGTGGACAAACAAAAGTTGGTAAAATTGAAACAAATATGAACAGATTTTTTTTTAAAACAAATCAACGGACTAAAAATAAAATAAAGAAAAGAAAACAAGACTCACCTCAAACCGCAAAAGGGTCAAAACCTTAACTCGGACTTGGTCAGGCCTTTCTTAAGGCTGAACGGACTTTAAACGAAGTGTTTCTCAGATGAGAAACACTTTGATTAAAGTCCATTAGACCTTAATTTCTTCTGTTGAAACAGTGACGGAAAAACACAAAACTTTCAAACTTAGATCTGGGATTCAGGCTTCCCTGATCAGATTCGGACCAAACCAAGTATGGTTTGGTCACGAGGGGGTTTGGGGAGTATCTGGTGTGAAGCTAGGGTTGAACCGTGTAGATCGAGTTTCGACTCGAACCTTCAAATGAAGATTCGAGAAGGTGGGGAGGGATTCGAACTACAGGGTTAATGGATTCATGCTCAGGATGGCAAGGGGGTTCTAGGGTGTTAAGGGGAAGGTCACCGGCGTCCATGCCGCCGGTTTTCATGGTGGAGGATACAGGGGCGGCTCTAGGGTTTGATGGGGATGAGGTTGAAGACGGGAGCTGGGGTATCTGATGGCGGGGCAGGGTAAGGTTATAGGCTTATATATGGAATAGGCGGGCTGATCTCAGCCATCGGATTAATTGGAATCAATGGCTTGGATCTAAAGGCCTCGGGGAAACGATGTCGTTTCAACTAAAGGGGGTTTGGGTTGGTTCGGGTGGAAACGGGTCGGGTTCTGTTCGTGGGTATAGGAAAGTGATCTTGGCCGTTGATCAATCTGAGATCAACGGCCTAGATCAGGCACGACTCAAACGGACGTCGTTTGGACGTCTTGGGCATCAGGTGGCCTGAACCGGGTAGGCCTAGGTCTTGGGCTGTTTGTTTGGGCCAATTTTAATAAATTGGCCCAAGTCCGGAAAGGCATGGTCCTTTTCTTTATTTTTATTTTTTTTATTTTATTTTATTTATTTCCTTTTTTCTTATTTATTTTAAAAACAAAACTAAGCCAAAAAATCAAATTAAAATTAAATACACACTCAATACAATTATTTGCACACACACTAAAATATTTCAAAACAGGTAAAGTCAAACCAAATAAAATCACGGACGAAGATGCCTATTCATGATTTTCTATTTAACGACCGGATTACGGTTCGAATTATGCAGGACACATATATATTTTTTTTGAATTTTATTTTAAAAAGTAAATAAATAAAAATGGGCCGAAGTCACAAATAAATCAACAAGGTGCCGCACAGAAATCCAAAATTGTACAGCAGGGCCAATTATTATTTTTTATTTCTTTTTGGAGCGATTGTCGTGCGAAACAAAAATCACGTGCTCACAGCTGCCCCTCTTTGTTCGGAAACACGAAGGGTTTTCGTGCAAAGAATTACGAAATAACTTAATTTTGTGTAACAAAAAAAACATAAAAAAAATAGGATAAAAGAAAATAAATATAGAAAAAATGTATGAAAAATCTAAAAACCAGAAATAAGAGACGACAACGAATTTCTTCTTCTGTTTCATCTTTGTTGAGTGTAAAGAATTTGGGAGATGATCTCATCGATTTCAAATATTTTTTTCAACTCAAATACATAGATTATAAGATAAGGATATCTTAGAATATTTTTTTATTTACATTGTGTGTCGTTTTTAAAAAAATCACTATTGCTAACAAAGTGATATAATATTTGAATTTGAATTTAATTATAATTTAAGTAGTTTGCATTGAGGTTAAGCCAAGCATGGTGAAAAAATTGCTTAGCAATTTTAAGACAATATATGCAATGTTATATAATAACAATCAATTAATCTAACATTTAATGATTCAAAGAACAAAAAATCTGTATATGTAAGGGTATTCAAAATTTGAAATTTATGGCTAGAGATATCGATAAACTCAAAATGGAGTCATACTGAAATAAAATTTACCGACTAAAGAATCATTTAAATTTTTAGCTAGCCGATTAAAGTGAATTTTAAATTAAGGATAATATCTTCACTTGCATCATTATAAAAATAATTATTTTATTGAAATATATATAATGTTGTAGAAATTGAAATTTTAAAATAGAAATATTTGTTTTAAGCATAATAGCATACCAAATAAGAATTTAAGTAGTAGTAAAAGAGTCACGTCGTAACCAAAGAATCGTTCATATTGTGCCAACCTTTGTGCTTTTCCAGAGCTCATAAATACGAGTTATTATTTCGTGACTATTTTTAGGTTCCAATGACACCAATAAGAATGATGCAAAAATAAAATTATCACTACGAGATTTGAGAAAATGTTAGCCTTTTTTCATGTAGTGTTTCATAAACAATATCTAACGATATCTATAATTACCTAGAACGTTTGAATTTTAAGGTTATTTACATATAATTCAAATAACTCACATATTTAACATGGTTAATGTCAAATATCAAAATGGAGTCATACTAGAAAGAAAATCACTGGCTAAAGAACTTTTTAAATTTTAGATAGCCGACTAAAATGAGTTTTGAATTAAGGATAATATTTTCACTTACATTGTTATAAAAACAATTATTATTGAAAAATAAAATTTTAGAAACTGAAAATTTAAAATAGAAATAATTTTAGAATATATCAACACACCAAATAAGAGTTCAAGCAGTAGTAAAAGAGTCAAGTCGTATACAAAGAGTCATTCATAGTCTCAACCTTTGATTGTTTTGCCATAAATATGAGTTATTATTTTGCTTTCTGACTATTTTTTTATCCAATGACACCGGCGAGAATGATACTAAAAAGGAAAAACAGAATTATAGCCTAGGAGATTTGAGAAATGTTTAATCATTTTCATGTCTTAATTAATATCTAATGATTATCTATATTTATCGAGAAAGTTTAAATTTTAATTTTTTTTACGTATAATCCAAATAACTCAAATATTTAATATGGTTAGTGTCCGCGCATTTGTGCGAGTGCTAATACTAGTATCAAATATAACAAAATTAGTTTTTTAACCTTTTGGGTGCTTATATAAATGGCAAGAATAAAGGTGTTTTCAACTTTGCCTATAATTTTAGTTTTTTTAAGTTTTCGGGTGCTCATATAAATGGCAAGAAGAAAGGTCTGTTCAACTTAACTATTTGAGAATCGTTTCATTTTCCTTCTAAAAACAGAACCTCCCACTTCTATTTAAAGCACACATAGCACAAACTATAACTCCAATACAATTTTTTTTTTTTTTTTTTTTTTGAGAATTATGAGCCATGGAAAATATAGGAGCTCCTCCAATACTTTCTTCAACAAGATCTTTCATAGCCCCTCTTCTTATTTCAATGTTAGGCATAGTTTGCACTGCCTTGGCTTTAGTGATTTACCACTTTATTTTGTTAAGATTTTGCATAAGGAGAAGTAGATCACATATCAGAAACAATATTGGACAATCGTTCCATGAACCCCATTTAACCATTGGCATAGAGCAGAAGATTATTGAATCAATTCCTCTCGTTGTTTATTCGATTCATAAACAAGATTTATGTCGCGTAGATCAGAATGAGTGTGCCGTTTGCTTAGGTGAATTGGAAGAAGGTGAGATAGTTCGATTTTTGCCTAATTGTAGGCATATTTTTCATGTCACATGCATAGACAAGTGGCTTATTGGCCACATAAATTGCCCGATTTGTCGATCTCCTATAATAGAGACAATAAACTACGAGGAGAAAGATAAGCCAGATGTGACAATCGTTCCACTACCATCTAATTCTCCGCCATGTGTCAATGATGAAAGCAACACGATTGATGTTCAAGTTCAAGATCAAGATCACAAAAATCAAGTCAACCTCGAGTATCGTACTGCTTCATCATCTGATCAGGTACAATTACCATCACAATCTTGTAGGTTGCATTGCCATAGTGCATCATTGGAATTGCCTATGGAGAGAATTAGATCAACAGAAAGAAAATTAGTGATGGGGTTGAAGAGATCATTATCTATGGATCAAACTTTTATTATTATTGATAGAGAGAAATTAGAAGACGAAATCAAGTCATTTTCAATATCTTCTTGTTGCTCTTCATCAATGGAGGAATTAATCAGAAGCAATCAACAAGGAACTTTTTAATGAGGAAATGAAGTCAAATTATTCCCTAATATGATTTATTTACTTTTCTGAATTTTTTTATACGCAGTATTTAATTAGCTTCCTGTAGCTGGATATATGTTCACTAAATAGTGGCATATGACTTAATCACGAAAGTGTGGATCTAAATATCCTTCGCCAAGAAGGTTCTTTTAATGGCACATTCAAGGATGTAATTTAATGGTTAATGAAGGATATACGTTTATTCACATTTGATGTTTTATCAAACTATATTAATTTTTTATGATTAAGTCATAAAATAAGATTAAAATATATATTAATTCACTACGATTTAATGATAAAAGTGTTGTCACTCTTTTTTGAAAAGGGACACCGATTACGCTGGCACGACAGTTAGATTTCGTCAAAATAGTTCCTTGTATTTTGCATTCAGTTGGTCATAAAATACTATGCCCTCTGCTTTGCTTTGCATGTCATAATTTGATTAGATACAAAGTTTAGTAGTATAAATAAGACTTTTAAATTTTATGATTTTAAGTTAAAGATGTTGTCGTGCCCCTTTTTTCCCTCTTTGCAACGAAAAATCGGATTTATGACATTTTGGGTATAAGACAACTCATTCTTTTTAGGAACTAGGTTTGCATTTTTTGAAGAGTCGCCACCTAATGATTTAAGGTGCATTAGGATACCTATGAGGTTTACTTTTAAGTTTGTTTGATAACCAGAGATAGGGTAAGAGCTTGAAATTATCCTAAGGGGAAGGTGTTAGACACTCCTCAGGATCCACTAGTGTGGTTCCCGGCCAGATAATTTTGTAAATTTTGTACAATTAGCAAATAGGTAGGTAGAGGATCAAATAGTAGGAGATTTAAGTTTAAACACATAAGAGTTTGAAAGAGCAATTAAAAGGCGGATTTTGAAAAGAAGTTGCAAATGAGAAGAAAAAAGGTCCTAGGTTTATTTATAATATGGATCACATCAATGCAATGCCCGGTATGACACTCATCAAAAGAGGGGATACACGTGGTATTAGCGCACCGGCCATCATATCCATATCTACCCTTCCCACCCTGTTAAGGTATTAAAGCGCAGAATGGTCTCGACCTCTATTGCATGCTACTACCCGTCCCTTCCTATCAGTCCCGAAGAGTTTAGGACTACTATTCCTAAAGGGGAGGGATATTAGGCTGACTTTAGATTTTAAAAGGTGAAAAAGCTAAGGCGACATACAAAACATATAGGACTGCACATTAGGGGAAACATGTAAACAAATAAAAGGCTCATGCGTACCTCCTCAAACAAAGAACATAAATAGCATGACTTAAACACAAGCAGAGTCTGAATTTAAAATACTAAGGTAAGGAGAGTTCCAATTGTCGAGGCAAACCAGTTTGGTACATGACTAAGATAGGAAGTCCGAATCAGGCTTGCCTGCTGATTGTATCAGTCATTAATTAACAAAGGCGAAATCAGTTTTTATGTTATCACCTAAGTTTTGCCTAAGTGTTTAGGCGAGATCCTATAAACATGCTATCTATTACTGATTTAGAAGTATAGCAAAGCAGCGACTAGTTTTAAAAAAAATCGAGCGGTTTGAGATCCAATAGGCACGATTTCTAAACCGAGTTAATAAAAGAAAAGTAGGTTGTTTGAGACTAGTTTAAAATAGTACGAGATAAACTGATTTTGATTACGCTGGTTTCAGATCCTATAGGCATGGTATCTATTATTGCCAATTTTTCAGTTCCTATAGACATGATATCTAGTATTGCCGATTTTCCAGTTCCTATAGACATGGTATCTAGTTTAACGTGAAACGAAGCATGGTAGGATATACTAAAAATTCCTATAGACATGATTTCTATAAAAATACTGATTTTAAGCATACAAAATTAAAGGAACAGATCTTATAGGCATGATCCCTAGATGTAAAACTGCAACATACAGAGTTTTAAAAGAATAGATCCTATAGGCATGATCTCTACCCTTCTAATAGCTAAACATGCATAACTACCCATCCTCTTTTTCACTAGCCAACCCCAATGTCTATTACAAATTATTACAAACCAAGTAATGAATTACATCAAAAAATTGTAAAAGAAGAAATTACAATCAGAGGAAGCCTAATTCCCGACTTCCTTTCTGAGTTATGGCACAAACCACTTCAAATGCCATTTGTTTCAAAGCCTTTCTCAGACCTGGGTATGTCAAAGTTCCCTAAGGGTCTCAAGGGACTCCGGGCAGTGCTTACACCCAGTTTGCGAAACCAGATAGAGATGAGTGCAGTGTGGAAGGACCAACCCTTATATGTCCAAGTCTAGAGGGAACTCATGGGTCCCAAGGCAAGACTCATACAATAGGGGCAGAACCTAAGTCTAAGAGTATAGTGGGAGTGCAGAACTAGAGGTTTAAAACTAAGTTGAGAATAGAGAGAGGTTAGTGTGATTGGAAAACAGTAGTAGCAGCTAATACTACACAGAATCAACATTTTACACAAAGGGGTCAGAGGTTTGGGAATACATTGCAGGGAGCATATGACCCTAGAAAGAGTCAGGTTTGGACATGCACAACAATAGATGGTGCTCGCATGCCCATAAACCAGCCAGAGACAAAACTCATAGAGGGGATATAGGGTTTGGGATTCACAAGTCATAATAAGTGACTGACAAAATTCATACATAAAGAAAACACATTGATTTATAACATGCTTTTAAGAATGAAACTTGATTAAATAAAAGCAGGAAACATTCAAGAGTGAAGGAAATAGTAAAGAAACATGTTGTTGTTGATGCTGGAAGATTAATTGAACATACCAGTAAAGAAGCAAATGCAGAAAGAAAAGCAGGCAAATTTCCACAACCTAACTTTGGCTTTCAGCCGGCTTGACAAGGCAGCAACCAAATAGTAACAGAGAAAAGAGAGAGAGAGAGTTTTTTAGTGAAGTGTGTATTCTGAACTCAAGGTTTGTTCATGTGTTTGAAAGAGGAGAAGGTGCATGGTATTTATAGCTTCTGAAAACGAGTCAGAAGTAAGGTAACAAGTAAAGTTTAATACAAATATAGAAACAATTAACAGTTAGAATCAATTACACAAGTGACTCCCTTTAATTAAGGAGTCACTGTTTAACGGGTAATAACAGATTCAAAATAAGGAAGGAAGATCAATTTAGAGACAAACTGATTATTTCCATAAAAGAAGTAGTAAAAACATTGAGTAAGTAATCAAGTCTAAGTACAGAAATATGCTTATTTTTTGGAAAAGGATTCAATAAGGCAAAATAAGGAAAGAATCAAGTAACTTTAAGAGGCGAGTGAAATTAGAGTCCATAAAAGAAAAGTTTTGAAATTAGTCACACGATTGAGATCAATCAAAGAAGAAACATGCTTATGCACTTCAGTATATAAATAAAGTGAACAGGGACATCAGACATGTGAGGCCAAACATATTGACAAAAGAGATAATCACAAATATGCAGTAATGGCAGAAATTAGCTAGGGTTCAGTAGTAAAGCAAGCATTCAAAGCATAGTAGGTCAAGTTATATTGAATCAACAGGGAAGAACAGATTATCAGAAACATGCAAAGGTATCATATTAGCAGGTGAGAAAACCTTTTGAAAGGTTAGGGTTTCATGCATAGTCGAGTTTTAAAGATAATAAAAACCCAGAATGAGATGAATCACAAAAAGAAAAGAAGATTCTGAAATAAAAGCTTTCAGTCTAGTCAAGTACTCAAACAATTTCAGACCCCAAAGCCTAGGGCCTTTCAACAACAATCGAGTTTTAAAAATGGTAACACAAATAAGTCAAACAAGAAAGAGGAACTTAATTAAACAAGTATACATTTAAACAAACAGCTTCAGGATTCGAATGAGACCTAAAAGAAATTAGGGTTTTCAACATGCTGACTCAAGTAGAAGGAAAGCATAACAAACAGTTCGAACATAGTAAAGTCATAAAACAACATCGAGAATCAAAGGAAAGATTTTGAAATAACTTTAAAGGAAAACCCCAATCAGAACAATTGAAGAGTCGTTTTGAAAACAACGTTGAAGAAACTTCGAGAAAAAAAATGCTAAAAAGTTCATGGTTAGCACAGATCTAAGATAGATCTGAAAGAAATCGAAAGATCATAGAGATTAGGGTTTCAGGAAACCCAAAAGAAAATGAGAAAGATCTCGAAAGTTAACGATCTAACCAGAAAAGATCAAGGACCCATCTCGAAAGGCCATGAATGGCCAGAAAAGGTCGTGGATGGTCGGAGAAAGGCCATGAACACCCGTTAAGCAGGACTGGACCAAACTCCTTCGAAGTCTGGTTATGAAACCATAGAACCAAACATATAGAAGCCATGGAAGGCCGGTACAAGCCTCAAATGACCACGGAAGGCCATGAATCAAGTGGGTGTTAAGGTGGATTATGGTGGCGATGGCTAGGGTTTAGGTGGTGTTGCAGAGAGATTTTGAGAGGAAGAGGGATTCAGAGGTGGCTGGTTGTATCAAATGATAGGGTTTTGGGGGTCATTTAGGATAAATTAAGGAAAAGGGTAATGGGAGCCGTTGATCTAAACGATCAACGGCTGGGCTTAAAGGGGTTAGGTGGGGAGTCCGGGTTGGGTAATTTAAATGGTTAGGGGGTCGGATTTAAAGGAAATTGGGCCAGGGGAAATTGGGTTCAAATTGGGGTAGAATTCAGGCTATAATTGAAATGCAATTGGGCTAGATTTTAAATAGCCAATTTTCCCTTTTCATTTTTATAAAAATAGTAAATTAATTTATAGAAATAAATTAAAAGTACTAACATGATTTATAACATATAATTAACCATTAAAAAATATTGGACTTAATATTCATGAATATAAACGCAATTAAATCTTAAAAGAGGCTAATATTGCAATTATATGCAATTTAGTTTTAACAATACTAAATAAATTTGTAAAAATATGCAAACATTATATTAGCTATATTTTAGCATAAATGTGAAAGTCAAATAAATGAATTTCCAAAAAGAATAATTTTGGAAATAATTATTGGGTTTTTATGGATAAAAATAGGGAAATAAATTGATTTTAAAACCTTTAAAAATTATGGAAAAATAATAAAATATTTGGACATACTTATATATGCATACATATACTATTTTGAAGGTATTTTGCATATTGAAAAAAGATATAGGAAAAAATTGGGTAACAACAGCTGCCACTCTTTACCCGGGAAGGATGAAAGAGTTGTCAGATAAAGATATGATGACCAATTTTAATCGAGCGAAACGGTTTGAAGAAGATAGGCTGCACCCTGGCTTCTGATCTGCCTACATATACCTGGTTTTACATAAATCATGCCATATGTAGTTCAGGATCTGCTGGCGGAGTATGCCGATGGAGACTTTTCAAGAACAGATGCAATATCTAGGACAGGTTGAGTGGATGGCCTGCGGGAACGGTTAGGTTTGATATGGCTGCGGGAACTGGAGCGGGATTTCTCCTGCCGGGATGGCTGTTGCTTGCCGGTGTACCTACAGTTAGAAACAGTACGAGCGTATATCACGCATAAATTTAAACATGATACAAATTCCCGTCGGAACATGGATGTTGTCTTTGGATGGTTAGGATGACATCCTTAGACCATGATGTCCTGGGCCATGAAGCGTACAATAAAAGATTCGCAGTCCATGAAATGATGCTCTCGGGCTATGAGGATGATGCCTCCGAACCATGATGCCTTTGAATAATGATATGCAAAATATTAAAAGGGATCCTCAAGCCATGACATAGTATTCTCGGGCTATGAAGATGGTGCCTCCAAATGCTGATGCCTTTAGATAGTTTGGCTATCTTTCAGCCTATGAGATGCAGTATGAGGTGATCTTTCAGCCCATAAGATGCAATATGAGGCGATCTTTCAGCCATACAGTATGTAGTTTGCGGCGATTTTTCAGCCATGCAGTATGTAGTATGTGGCGACCTTTCAGCCATGTAGTATGTAGATGGAGACAACATTTAGTCTTAGAAGGCAGAATAGTAGCCTTATGCCATGCAGAAATGCAGATGGAAATAGTGTTTAGTCTCGGAAGGCAAAATAGTAGCTTTATGCAATGCAGAAATGTAGATGGAGACAGTTTTTAGTCTTGGAAGGCAGAGTAGTAGCCTTATGCAATGCAAAAATGCATATGGAGACAACGTTGTCTCGGAAGGTAGAATAGTAGCCTTATGCAATGCAGACGGAGACAACGTTTAGTCTCGGAAGGAAGAATAGTAGCCTTATGCAAGAAATAATATGGCACATGGTGGTAGAGCTTTCTTAGCTGATAGCAGACTACGATATTATGACCGCTGGTGATATTGTGATATACGGAATGTCACTGGCGTGTGTGGATAGTGAATGTCAGTGAATGCAACGATTCTGAGAGTTGTATTCCCTAACAATGTTTATCCCGTGAGTGTATAGTATGTCTGATGATTTTGTAATCCAAGTGCCTGCATCCAAAGAAAAATTGTGAGTTTTGTAAAGGTGGAGATTAGTTCGTATCCTCGCTAGCTTTGCTTGACCTGCTCGGCTCTGATCTGGTGATACTGTATGTATCATTGGGGTATTGTTGCTAAACAAGGCAGTTTTAGTAATAAACATGCATGATTTAGTAAAAATATGACATAAGTATATAATTAAGAATAACTTTCAGATGAACCGATGATTGCGACGTGGTTCATGACATTGCAACATCTATTGCTAAGGAATTTTGAGGGTCATCCTCAAAATTCTGCCCCAGTTTAATGGGTTGATGCTTCTAACTATTGTTTGCGACGATCAACTTAAATTAGTTCGGAAATTTGAGGGTCCTCCTCAAAATTCTGCCCCAGTTTCCAATTGCGGGGGAAATGAAAATTTTATTGAATTGTGACCGAATCTATAGGGTTGCCTATGTATCCCTTCTTAAACGGGAATCTGGTCAGGCGTAGTTCAAGTCGCATCATATAGGGAAAGCATAAATATTACACATAGTAACGCTTGACTACATCTAAATTGATCGGTTTTGGCCAGACTTCTCCGTCCATTTCTGCGAGTATGAGGGCTCCCCCTGTTAGAACCCGGTGAACCATGTATGGACCCTTCCAGTTGGGAGAGAATTTCCCTTTGGCTTCATCCTGATGCGGAAAAATTTTCTTTAACACCAGCTGCCCTGGTGTGAACTGTCTCGGCTTGACTCTTTTGTTGAAGGCTCTGGACATTCTATTTGATAGAGTTGACCGTGGCAAACTATATTCATTCTCTTTACGTCTATAAGGGCTAGTTGCTCATAACGACTTTTCACCCACTTTGCGTTGTCGAGCTCAACTTCCTGTATGATCCTTAGGGAAGGAATTTCTACCTCAGTGGGAATGATTGCCTCTGTACCATAAACCAGCATATCGGGAGTTGCTCCAGTTGATGTGCGGACTGTGGTGCGATACCCCAATAGAGCAAACGATAATTTCTCATGCCACTATTTATGCTTTCTATCATTTTTCTCAATATCTTATTGATATTCTTGTTGGCGGCTTCTACAACTCAATTCATCTTAGGCCTGTAGGCTGTGGAATTCTTGTGTTTGATCTTGAAGGTTTCACACATAGCTCTTATCAAGTCACTATTGAGGTTAGAGCCATTAACAGTAATGATTAACTCTGGAATCCCGAATCGACAAACAATGCGGTCGCGGACAAAGTCTGCCACGACCTTCTTAGTCATTGCTCTGTAAGATGTCGCTTCGACCCATTTGGTGAAATAGTCGATTGCTACCAGGATAAACCTGTGTCCATTGGAAGCGGCAGGCTCGACTGGTCTGATAACATCCATTCCCCAGGCGGCGAACGACCATGGTGAGCTTGTTCATTAAGTTCATTTGGAGGTACCTTTATCATGTATGCATGTATCTGACAGCGGTGGCATTTCCGAACATATTGGATGCAGTCCGTTTCCATAGTCATCCAAAAGTAACCATCCCGACGTATCTTCTTTGCTAAGACAAAACCGTTTATATGTGGGCCGCAGGTCCTATAATGGATTTCCTCTAGTAGCTTGGATGCTTCCTTTAAGTCGACACATCTTAATATTCCCAAATCGGGAGTCCTCCTATAGAGGATTCCTCTACTGTGAAAGAAATTGTCGGACAACCTCCGAAGGGTGCGTTTCTGATTATGATTTGCGAGTTCTGGGTACTCTCCTTTTTCCAAATATTCCTTGATGTCATGAAATCAAGGCTTTCCGTCTGCTTCTTCTTTAACATGGGCACAATAAGCTAGCTGATCATGATCTTTACTGGAATGCGATCAATGAAATTCTTGTCCAGATGTTGTACCATAGATGACAGGGTAGCCAATGCATCGACGAACTCATTCTGGACTCTGGGAACATCTTGGAACTCCACCTTCGTGAATCTCTTTCTTAATTCCTATACATGGTGCAGATACAAGAGTATCTTGGAGTTCTTGGTTGCCCATTCTTCTTGTGCATGATGTATGAGTAAGTCTGAATCTCCAATCACTAGCAACTCTTAAATGTTCATTTCAATGGACATTTTAAGCCCTAAGATGCAAGCTCATATTCAGCCATATTGTTGGTGCACGGGAACCTGAGTTTGGTGGACATCGGATAATGTTGACCGGTTTCTGATACTAGGACTGCTCCTATGCCAACCACTTTGAAATTTGCTACTCTATCGAAAAACATTCTCCAACCATCATAGGATTTTGCAATGTCTTCTCCTATGAATGATGCCTCTTCATCAGGAAAATACGTTTTCAGGGGTTCGTATTCTCCATCCACGAGATTTTCAGCAAGGCGATCTGCTAGTGCCTGTTCCTTGATCGCTTTCTGAGTTACGTAAATAATGTCGAACTTACTCAACAGTATTTGCCACTTGGCTAGCTTGCCAGTGGGCATGGGCTTCTAAAATATGTACTTCAAAGGATCCATCCTTGATATGAGATATATGGTATAGGCACAGAAATAGTGCCTCACCTTCTGAGCTACCCAAGTCAAAGCACAACAGGTTCGCTCTAACAGAGGATACTAGGCCTCATACAGGGTGAACTTCTTACTGAGATAATAAATGGCCTGCTCTTTCCTCCTCGTTTCATCATGCTTTCCTAGAACACAACCTAAAGCTCTATCCAATAAAGGTAGTGTAATAAGGGTCTACCTGGCTTGGGCGGGACCAAGACTAATGGTGTTGAGAAGTACTCCTTGATTCTGTCGAAGGCTTTTTGGCATTCATCGGTCCATTTGGTAGCGACGTCCTTCTTCAACATCTTAAATATTGGCTCAAAGATAACTGTAGATTGTGCTATGAACCGGCTGATTTAGTTGAGTCTTCCTAAGAAACTCATCACATCTTTCTTGTTCCTTGGTGGTGGCAATTCTTGGATAGCTTTGACTTTTGATGGATCCAGTTCGATTCCTTGGAGACTCACAATAAACCCTACCAGTTTTCCAGCGGGAACCCCAAATGTGCACTTCGTGGGATTCAGTTTCAGGTTGTACCTCCGCAGTCTATTGAAGAACTTTCTCAAATCTTCCATGTGATCAGTGACTTTCTTGGACTTGATAATAACATCATCTACACATACCTCTATATTTTTATGTATCATATCATGGAAAATGGTGGTCATGGGCCTCATGTAGGTGGCCCCTGCATTTTTCAGGCCGAACGACATCATCTTGTAACAGTACATTCCCCATGGCATGATGAAAGCTATTTTCTCAGCATCTTCTTCATCCATCTAGATCTGATGATAACTAGCGAAACAATCTACAAATGATTGCAACTCATGCTTGGCACAACTGTCAATTAGGATGTGTATGTTCGGTAAAGGGAAGTCATCTTTCAGACTGGACCGGTTGAGATATCGGTAGTCGACACAAACTTTGATCTTCCCGTCCTTCTTTGGTACTGGCACGATGTTGGCTAACCATGTCGGGTATTCCACTACCCTAAGAACCTTAGCTTTGACTTGCTTAGTGATTTCTTCCTTGATTTTCAAACTCGTATCAGGCTTGAACTTTCTGAGCTTTTGCTTTACCGGCGGATATGTTGGGTCGGTTGGAAGTTTGTGAGCCACAATAGACATACTCATACCCGTCATGTCATCATATGACCAGGTAAATATGTCCTCGTATTCCCTTAGAAATTCTATGTATTCTTTCTTTTCTGACGACGATAAGTGAACGTTGATTCATGTTTCCTTGATGTTTTCTGCATCTCCCAGGTTAACAATTTCTGTCTCGTCCAGGTTGGACTTAGGTCTATTCTCAAAGTTCTCAACTTCTTTGACAATCTCATCTAGTATGTCATCTTCTTCTGAATCAATGTCCGTTTGTTGCGTTGTCTCATTCTATGTCACAATCATTGGTTCATCAAGATAAGTAATAGTTATGCTATATAAGTAAAGTAATGAGAGAAAATAATAATAAGTGTTGATTCATAAGAAAAGTCAAAATGCTTTGATAATTTTCATAACTGTTTTGAACATTGAAGGTCTTATTTTTTTTTTTTGGTTAAAATAATTTTTTTATTTCACCAAGTAATGACTTTACATGCATCTAACTCATTTGGACTATTGAGTTAGTTTCTTAGATATTTACAACCATTTCTATACTTTCCTAGACTGGGTACCAATTCAATCTATCTAATACACTTTTCCATTTACAATTATATTGACCTTTAATATGTAACTGTATAGCTATATCTCTTGTTCTCTGTCTGACTTCTTGCTTCTTCAACTGAAACCTTCTCGCATTTCTTTCACCCCATATGTGATAGACTGTAGCTGCAAAGAGGAATCCCAATATGTGTTTCCATGGTCTGGTACTAACTTTGCTTTCCACCCATTGCACTTCTTCCTGCTAGTTCCCTATGCTTCTCTGTATGCCTAGCCAGCTCAATATAGATTTCCACATATGTTGTGAGTAAGCACATTCAAATAATATTGAAGATCTTATTGCAGGAATTGAAAATGCGAAAAGAAAATTATTTAGTAAATAAAAACAGTGCATGATGCTTGTTTTAGCCTTGCTACCCTGAGGCTCGTCGAGCTCTGGTTGTCCCGATGGTCCAGTTATTGAGGCATGCTCCTCTGCTCATAGCCTGTATGGAAGGGCTTTCCTCCTCCTCCTCCTCGAGAACAACACAATAGTCCATGTCATTGTCTTCTAAGAACAAGTTCTTCAGCGCTGCCAGTGCTTCCTCTTCATCTGACCCATAAATAATATCGGCCGGTTGGAAAGTTTGCTCCAAACGTCGTATCGGCTGCTCTAGTGGATAGTAAGGACCGCGCCATAGTGGTGACCAATTGTTGAATTCTTCCCAGGTGTAGTCATATCCCAGACCAAAAGTAGTGGCGTGCTTCTTGAGTTTTATGGGCTTAGCAATTCCTTAGAGGTTCTTGCCGAGCCCCTTGACAGGTTCATACTCACTCCAATTTAGTATACTCTCGATTTTATTATCCCATCATTTGTCTTTGTCAACAACATTTACCCGTTCAATGTGGTGGTAAGTCTTCCCACCTAGCTTCCTTCTTCCTTCGATTGACGGAATGGTCTGGCGACTGTATATAGGGTTGCTACCGTCACCGTGAATGATCACCTTTTGGTGGTTCCATACGAATTTTACCGCCTAATGTAGTGTTGATGCTACGGCCCCAGCAACATGAATCCATGGCCGTCCCAACAGCAGATTGTAAGATGCTGGCACATTTATTACCTGGAAATCAACATCGAACTAGGTTGGCCCCATTTGCAAGCATAGAACAATCTCACCAATGGTGGACCTCTAGGAACCATCGAAGGATTTCACATTGATAACTCCATCTTTTATCTCGTGCAGTCCTTTACCCAACTTCTTGAGTGTTACCAATGGACAAATGTTGAGGCGGGACCCTCCATCAATCAGGATTCTGGTGATAAAATAGTCCTCGCATTGCACGGTGATGTGTAGTGCTTTGTTGTGTCCCAACCCTTCAGGTGGCAGCTCGTCCTCTTAAAATGTGATCTTATGGCTCTCCAACACTTGTCCTACCATGTTAGCCATTTCTCCGCCAATGATGTTGCTTGGTACATATGCTTCACTCAATACTTTTAGCAGAGCGTTCTTGTGTGCCTCAAAATTTGTAGCAAAGCAAGAATGGAGATTTGCGCTGGTGTTTTGTTCAACTGGTCGATGACCGAGTATTCTTTGGCCTGTATCTTTCTCCAAGGATCGTCGGGACCTGTCTCAATTATGGGTGGCCGGTTGGAGGCCTGCTTGCTTAACTCGGCTAAGTGTTCCGGGGTATAAACTCTACCAGTTCTCGTCATACCCTGTCCGGCGACAGTCTCTTCAAACCTATCCTTTCCTTTCCTTCTTGCCTCGGATGTATAGTCCTAGGGTATAACCTTTGTATGGAATGGTTTCATGGTTGACATTGCCATTGGGATCGGCGTGGCTATCCTTACTCCAAACAGAGCATGTGCCTTGGGTAGTAAAACTGCAACTTCAAACGGTGTGGGAGCATTTGTTAGAGATACGAATTCGACCTCAATTGTTGCTGGTGTCTTTGCAGATGACATTGCTTCAAACTCGAGTGACACAAACATATTTACCTCAGCGTCCACAGATGGCTGAATCTGGACTATAATTGGATTAAGAGTAACTATCAGCTTCTTTGGGTCATCACCTTCTACGATCAACCCAATTGATCCCTCGGGGTCCCAATCATCCTCTATTTCAATCATGTAAATACCTCCACCTTTATGGTCTAATAGAGGGTTATTGTGGATGTTTGGAGCGGGTTCCTTTGCCACAATAATCTTATTATCAATTAAAGTCTGGATCTTGTCTTTTAAGGAGCAGCATTCATCAATGGTGTGCCTTTTCATGTCGGGTGATATGCACAGGATTTGTTTGGGTTAACCCACTGAAAAGGGTTCTCAGGAGTTGCAATAAGGATGGGGGGTGACATAACCAGCAGCTTTGAGTCTCTCATATAACTGGTCAATAAGTTTGGCGATGACTGTATATTATATTGGAGGTCTGCGGTCGAATTTAGGTCGGGGTCTGGGGAAGTTTTGATGGGCGGGAGGTGACTGATAGTGGGATGGTGGTGCATTGTAAATTTGGTAGACATGTGCGGGTTAGGAATATCTGGGAGAAGTAGGCTGATATGTGGGAGGTGGAGGTGATTGATAAGGTGGTGGTACAGCTTGGTAGTTCGGAGTAGGCTGATATGTGAGTAGAGGTGTTGGGTAGCTTTGGTATTTGTTAGGAGATTTTGTCCTTTGTGCAACCATCACAGCTCCTACGTCCCATTTCTTGGACACACCACCGGACTGTAAAGCCTTATTTGTAGCTTGCAGGCCTCGAAGTTTGTAACCATACCGCTTTTGATACTCTCTTCAATTCTTTCACCCAATTTGATAATGTTAGAAAATTTGTGGCTTTCAATCATCATTAGTCGTTCATAGTATTGTGGTTCTTGGTCCCGGACAAAGAATTTGTTCATCTGTTCTTCCTCTAAGGCAGGTCTGACCTTAGCAGCTTCGGACCTCCAGCGAATAGCATACTCGCGAAATGTTTCTGTAGGATTTTTCTTTAGATTCTGAATTAGAACACATCCGGCGCATTCTCTGTGTTAAACCTGAACCTGTCCATAAAGTCGGACGTCATGCTTACCCAGCTTGACCATTTCTTCGGATCTTGGCTGATGTACCAGGACAATGCATCTCCTTTCAGACTCCTCATGAATAACTTCATGCGAATTCTCTCGTCTTTACCTACTCCAACTAGATTGTCATAGTATGTTCTCAAATGGACCTTTGGATCACCTGTACCGTCAAACATTTCAAACTTCAGAGGTTTGTACCCCTCGGGTAGTTCGACATCGGGCTGTATGAAAAGATCTTCATAGTTCAGTCCCTCAATTCCCTTGCTTCCTTCAACACCTTGAATTCGGCTAGTCAATTTCTTAAGTTCCTCAACCAGGTTCCTGGTGAGCAAGTCTTTATCATCAGACTCATTTGTGCTTGAGATAGGTTGGGTGGAGTGTGGAATGGTCTCCACGTAGATGGGGGTATTATGGTGGGTATGAAAGTGGTCATTTGTGGAGTTTTGGAGTTCTGGGATGAGTAGCGGAGTGTTATTTGGGGTATGGAAAGTATTGCATTGGGTCTTTGGTGGAATAGTGTGAGGAGCGGGATGATTCTGTTGCTTTGGGATGTTCTGAGGCGGTGTAGGGTTTTGAGTATTGGGAAAGGTAATATCCGGGGTGCTGAGGAAAAATGACAAGCTTGCCAGATTCCGATCCTGATCTAGTTCTTCCTGGAATTTCAGTAATTTCTGTTCAAGTTGGGATACATTTTCCGTAAGAACCTGAGTTCCATGACCATTAGTGCCTCTACCCGTTCAGTTGCATTCTCCTTTCTGATGTTGTCCAAATCTTCCATCTTGCCATTGTTCTTGTTTTTGACTGGACTAAGAGGAGGAGTGGGTGAAGGTCTCCTGGATCTCGTGGAATAGGATGATGTTGCTAGAGTGCACGAACTAACCTTTGGGGAGGGGAATAATAAAACAAAAAGTAAAAACAAAAAGGTAATAAAGTTAGTGAGGATTATAGGAAGTATTGCAATATTTAAACACATAGTGCGGGAAAGTAAATCATGTCCTAATTTGGGGACCTCTTTGTGCCCGAGGTAGGCCTATCGACAAATTGATTTAGATAACTTAGGATGCTAAATGCCTCATTTTATTGATAAAAAATAGACGAATCCCAAATTGACACTAAATAAATAGGAAATAAAAACTCACTAATGGACATTGGCCTTATTACATTTTATAAAGCGAAAAAAGTAAATTCCTATCTACTTGGTCACAGAAGGACTTTCCCCAGGTTGAATGCTCTCGTTGATCAAATCCTCCAGCGTGCGTAGGTTCACCAGTAAAAATGCCTTTGCTAGGTGTTCTCCTTCGTTTCCCTCAGAGTTCTGGCAGTCGGTGACTCTCTTCCTCACTTTTACTTCCAACTCTAGCAGACTGTATATTCCAGATAGTCCAACTTTTTACTAGCTTTGGCGGCCCTCTCTTTCCACTCATTGATTTGGTCATTTGATGGGAGACTCCTCCACCAGTCTAACAAGAGTGGGGGAGAGCTAATCATACTGAAACCGGGGACCCCATGCCTAATTTTCTGCAAAACAAAAGGGTTAGATCCTACCCCCACCAAACTCGACTATTTAATACCAACAATTAGCATGAAGCATTTAGTTATCCAAATAAATGCACAGAACGTGGTGATGTCCGTTTGGGTTTAGGAAACCCAGTGGACTTTGGACAAGGCTATCTTAAAGGATCATTATGTGGACAACATAACTGACCCGACTAAGTTTGACCATGATGCATGCACAATTTTAACAGAGTAAGGTTTCTACGGGGTTTTAGACTGGTACCCTTGATCGGACAACTCAAGGGGGAAGGCATGAAACCATTGACTGCGCAGCTGATCGACTGGTTTTACCGCAAATATGCCTTTCCGAATTTAGGGGGTAACAATATAGGAAGAGCGCAACCACTCATTATAAGCGTTGCTATAGTATTTATTTGGCACGAGTGGAGTATGATGTCGAGCATGTTTATGCAATAATTAAAAGCATGTTGGCACGTATTTGCATGTTAAGAAAGCAGTAAATACAACAATTTCATAATTTAAAGCAGCAATAAAGGAAAGAAACGAAGAAGATAAGTCAGTTTTGCAGTTGAAAAGGAAATTAAATACTTAAAGGAATTAAACAAATAATTACATATAAGGAGGTACAAATTCACAAGAACCATCTGAAATGGTAAAAGCCTAAGATCCCCAGTAGAGTCGCAATGCTGTCGCGCCTCTTTTTTCCCTCTTTGCATCGGAAAATCGGGTTTATGACATTTTGGGTATAAGACAACTCATTGCTTTTGGGAACTGAGTTTGCATTTTTTAAAGAGTCGCCACCTAATGATTTAAGGTGCATTAGGACACCTATGAGGTTTACTTCTAATTTTGTTTGATAACCAGAGATAGGGTAAGGGCTTGAAATTATCCTAAGGAAAAAGTGTTAGGCACCCCTCAGGATCCACTAGTGTGGTTCCCGGCCAGATAGTTTTGTGAATTTTGTACAATTAGCAGATAGGCAGGTATAGGCTCAAATAGTAGGGGATTTAAGTTTAAACACATAAGAATTTGAAAGAGCTATTAAAAGGCGAATTTTGAAAAGAAGTTGCAAATGAGAAGAAAAGGGGTCCTAGGTTTATTTATAATATGGATCACATCAATGCAATACCCGGTATGACACTCCTAAAAAAAGGGGATACACGTGGTATTAGCGCACCGGTCATCATATCCATATCTACCCTTCCCACCCTGTTAAGGTATTAAAGCACGGAATGGTCTCGACCTCTATTGCATGCTATTACCCGTCCCTTCCTATCAGTCCTGGATGAGTTTAGGACTACTATTCCTAAAGGGGAGGGATATTAGGCTGACTTTAGGTTTTAAAAGGTGAAAAAGCTAAGGTGACATACAAAACATATAGGACTGCACATTAGGAGAAACATGTAAACAAATAAAAGTCTCATGTGTACCTCCTCAAACAAAGCACATAAATAGCATAACTTTAACACAATCAGGGTCTGAATTTAAAATACTAAGGTAAGGGGAGTTCCAATTGTCGAGGTAAACTAGTTTGGTACATGACTAAGATAGGAAGTCCGAATCAGGCTTGCTTGCTGGTTGTATCAGTCATTCATTAACAAAGGCGAAATCAATTTTAATGTTATCACCTAAGGCTTGCTCAAGTGTTTAGGCGAGATCCTATAAACATGATATCTATTACTGATTCAGAAGCATAGCAAAGTAGCAACCAGTTTTAAAAGAAATCGAGTGATTTGAGATCCTATAGGCATGATTTCTAAACCGAGTTAATAAAAGAAAAGTAGGTTGTATGAGACTAGTTTAAAATGTTTCTATAGACATGGTATCTAGTTGAACGTGAAACGAAGCATGGCAGGATTTACTGGAAATTCCTATAGGCATGATTTCTATAAAAATACTGATTTTAAACATATAGAATTAAAGGAATAGATCCTATATGCATGATCCCTAGATGTAAAACTGCGACATACAAAGTTTTAAAGGAATAGATCCTATAGGCATGATCTGTAACCTTCTAATAACTAAACATGCATAATTACCCATCCCTTTTTTCACTAGCCAACCCCAATGTCTATTACAAATTATTACAAACCAAGTAATGAATTACATCAAAAAATTGTAAAAGAAGAAATTACAATCAGAGGAATCCTGATTCCTGACTTCCTTTCTGAGTTATGAAACAAACCACTTCAAATGCCATTCGTTTCAAAGCCTTTGTCAGACCTGGGTGTGTCAAAGTTCTCTAAGGGTCTCAAGGGACCCCGAGCAGTGCTTACACCCAAGTTTGCGGAGCCATATATATATGAGTGCAATGTGGAAGGGCCAACCCTTATATGTCCAAGTTCAGAGGGAGCTCATAGGTTCCAAGGCAAGGCTTATACAAGAGGGACAAAACCTAAGTCTAAGAGTATAGTGGGAGTGTAGAAACAGAGGTTTAAAACTAAGTTGAGAATGGAGAGAGGTCAGGGTGATTGGAAAACATTAGTAGCAGCTAACACTACACAAAATCAACATTTTACACAAAAGGGGTCAGAGGTTTGGGAATACATTGAGGGGGCATATGACCCTAGAAAGAGTCAGGTTTGGGCATTCACATCAATAGATGGTGATGGCATGCCCATAAGCCAACCAGAGACAAAACTCATAGAGGGGATATGGGGTTTGGGATTCACAAGTCATAATAAGTGACTGACAGAATTCATACATAAAGAAAACACATTGATTTATAGCATGCTTTTAAGAATGAAACTTGATCAAATAGAAGCAGGAAACATGCAAGTGTGAAGGAAATAGTAAAGAAACATGTTGTTGTTGATGCTGGAAGATTAATTAGAACATACCAGTAAAGAAGCAAATGCAGAAAGAAAAGCAGGCAAATTTCCACAGCCTAGCCTTGGCTTTCAGTCGGCTAGATAAGACAACAACCAAATAGTAACAGAGAAAAGAGAGAGAGAGTTTTTAGTGAAGTGTGTGTTCTGAATTCAAGGTTCGTTCGTGTGTTTGAAAGAAGAGAAGGTGAAGGGTATTTATAGCTTCTGAAAACGAGTGAGAAGTAAGGTAACAAGTAATGTTTAATACAAATATAGAAACAATTAACAGTCAGAATCAATTATACAAGTGACTCCCTTTAATTAAGGAGTCACTGTTTAACGGGTAATGACAGATTCAAAATAAGGAAGGAAGATCAATTTAGAGACAAACTGATTATTGCCATAAAAGAAGTAGTAAAAGCGTTGAGTAAGTAATCAAGTCTAAGTACAGAAATATGCTTAGTTTTTGGAAAAAGATTCAGTAAGCCAAAATAAGGAAAGAATCTAGTAACTTTAACATGCGAGTGAAAATTAGAGTTCATAAAAGAAAAGTTTTGAAATCAGTCACACAATTGAGATCAATCAAAGAAGAAACATGCTTCTGCACTTCAGTATATAAATAAAGTGAACAGGGACATCAGACATGTGATGCCAAACATATTGACAAAAGAGATAATCACAAACATGCAGTAGTGGCAGAAATAAGCTAGGGTTCAGTAGTAAAGCAAGCATTCGAAACATAGTAGGTCAAGTTACATTGAATCAACAGGGAAGAACAGATTATCAGAAACATGCAAAGATATCACATTAGCAGGTGAGAAAACCTTTTGAAAGGTTTGGGTTTCATGCATAGTCAAGTTTTAATGATAATAAAAACCCAGAATCAGATGAATCACATAAAGAAAAGAAGATTCTGAAATAAAAGCTTTCAGTCGAGTCAAGTACTCAAACAATTTCAGACCCCAAAGACCTAGGTCCTTTCAACAACAATCGAGTTTTAAAAATGGTAACACAAATAAGTCAAACAAGAACGAGGAACTTAATTAATCAAATATACATTTAAACAAACATCTTCAGGATTCGGATGAGACCCAAAGGAAATTAGGGTTTTCAACATGCTGACTCAAGTCGAAGGAAAGCATAAAAAATAGTTCGAACATAGTAAAGTAATAAAACAACATCGAGAATCAGAGGAAAGATTTTGAAATAACTTTAAAGGAAAACCCTAATCAGAACAATTGAAGAGTCGTTTTGAAAACAACGTTGAAGAAACTTCAAGAAAACAAATGCTTAAAAGTTCATGGTAAGCACAAATCTAAGATAGATCTAAAAGAAATCGAAAGATCATAGAGATTAGGGTTTCAATAAACCCAAAAGAAAACGAGAAAGATCTCGAAAGTAACAATCTAACCAGAAAAGATCAAGGACCCGTCTCGAAAGGCCATAAATGGCCGAAAAAGTCGTGGATGGTCGGAAAGAGGCCATGAACACTAGTTAAGAAAGGACTGGACCAAACTCCATCGAAGTCTGGTCGTGAAACCATAGAACCAAACACATAGAAGCCATGGAAGGCCAGTACAAGCCTCAAATGACCTCGGAAGGCCATGAATTAGGTGGGTGTTAGGGTGGATTAGGGTGGCGGCAACTAGGGTTTAGGTGGTGTTGCAGAGAGAGTTGGAGAGGAAGAGGGATTTAGAGGAGGCGGGTTGTATCAATTGATAGGGTTTTGGGGGTCATTTAGGATTAATTAAGGAAAGGGGTAATGGGAGCCGTTGATCTAAACGATCAACGGCTAGGATTAAAGAGGTTAGGTGGGGAGTCCGGGTTGGGTCATTTAAACGGGTTTAAGGGTCGGATTTAAAGGAAATTGGGCCAGGGGAAATTGGGTTCAAATTGGGGTAGAATTCAGGCTATAATTGAAATGCAATTGGGCTAGATTTTAAATAGTCAATTTTCCCCTTTCATTTTTATAAAAATAGTAAATTAATTTCTGGAAATAAATTAAAAGTACTAACATGATTTATAACATATAATTAACCATTAAAAATGCTGGACTTAATTTTCATGAACATAAACGCAACTAAATCTTAAAAGAGGCTAATATTGCAATTATATGCAATTTAGCTTTAAAAATACTAAATAAATTTGTACAAATATGAAAAATTTATATTAGCTATATTTTAGCATAAATGTGAAATTTCAATAAATTAATTACGAAAAATAATAATTTTATAAATAATTATTGGGTTTTTATGAATAAAAATAGAAAAATAAATTGATTTAAAAACCTTTGAAAATTTTGGAAAAATAATAAAACATTTGGACATACTTATATATGCATACATATGCTTATTTGAAAGTATTTTTCATATTAAAAAAAGATATAGGGAAAAATTGGGTATCAATAGATGTATATAACATATCAAATACTTTTTGAAATGTATGTCATTAGTGTAATGGAGTGTCATTAAGTTTTAAATAACTCTCTTACAATGATTTTGATCTAGATACAAAATACAATCTTTTGATGAAGTGTGTTCAATTGACCACCAATATGATGGTGTCCATCTCATTCAAAAGCTAAAGTAATAGGCATGTGCCTAAGGAATTTTTTTTGGGTTTGGTAGCCAACTTTGTTGAATTTCTTTGGTTTGGTAGCCAACTTTGTTGAATTGTCAACATTAAAGAAAAAGAAGGAAAAGTGAGTGCAAATTGTCAAATATTGTAGGCTTTAGAGAGCGAGGCTTTGACTATAAATGGAGAGCTTCAACTCTCATTTCTACACACCAACAAAGAGAAAAAGAAAGAGTGAGACATCACAGAAAGGGTATAAGAAAATAGTATATGAGAAAAATAGAGAGTGGACGATATTGTACTGAGGTGGGAATATCAAAAGAGGATTATTTTTTTGGAGTGTTATAGTGGTCTTTGGAGTATTTTACTGGGACCTACAAAGTGTAAAAGTCCTTGTTATAGTGATATCGCTTGCTCCTCTCAGGGCTGTGTTTTTTTCCTTATTCAAAAGTATTTTCCACGTAAAAATCTTGGTGTCGTTGTCACTCTTTTATTCTTGTTAATTACCGTATCTCGGTGCTACGTTATTATTCTGCTTTTAGTACCATAAATATTATTTCTATGGGGGTTTATTCCCAACAACTAGTATCAGAGTGCAAGTTTTGCTCATTCACATAAATATTATTATCTGTTGGTAGTACTATACTCGATGAAAAATAAAAATATCCGGAGTAAAGTATGAGGTAGCAAAGTTTAATGGAGATAGAGGTTTCTCAACATGGCAAAGAAGGATGAGGGATCTGCTCATCCAACAAGGATTACACAAGGTACTAGATGTTGATGCCAAAAATCCTGATACCATGAAAGCTGAGGATTGTGCTGACTTGGATGAAAAAGTTGCTAGCACAATCAGGTTGCACTTATCAGATGTTTACGTAAATATCATCATTGATGAAAATACCGCATGTGGCATTTGGACAAAGTTGAAAAGCCTATACATGTCGAAAATGCTGACAAATAAATTATACCTGAAGAAGAAGCTATATGCCCTACATATGGGTGAAGGTACAGATTTTTGTCACATTTAAATGTGTTTAACGGACTAATCACACAGCTCGCCAATCTTGGAGTGAAAATCGAGGAAGAAGATAAAGCTATCTTGCTGTTGAACCTGTTGCCATCTTCGTACGATAATTTTGCAATAACCATCCTGCACGGTAAGACTACCATTGAGTTGAAAGATGTCACATCGGCTCTTCTACTCAATGAGAAGAAGAGAAAAAAGCCTGAAAATCAAGGATATGCTCTCATCATAGAAGATAGAGGAAGGAGTTATCAAAGGAGCTCGAGCAACTATGGTAGATTCGGAGCTCATGGAAAGTATAAGAACCGATCCAAATCAAGAGCGAGAAATTGCTACAACTGTGATCAACCAGGTCACTTCAAAAGAGATTGCCCAAATCCAAGGAAGGGCAAAGGTGAAACCAGTGGCCAGAAGAATGACGACAACACAACCGTCATGGTGCAAAACAATGATAATGTTGTCCTCTTTATAAATTAGGAAGAAAAATGTATGCACCTATGAGGTCCAGAGTCGGAATGGGTGGTTGACACAACGACATCTTACCATGCCACACCGGTAAAATATCTTTTTTTGCAAATATGTAGTATGTGATTTTGGCACTGTGAGAATGGGTAACACAATTTACTCAAAGATTGCGGGGATTGGTTATATTTGTATCAAGACAAATGTCGGATGCACATTGGTTCTAAAGTACGTGCAACATGTACCTAATTAGCGGATGAACTTGATCTCAGAAATTGCTTTAGACCGAGATGGATACGAGAATTAATTTGAAAATTAGAAGTGGAGGCTCACTAAGGGATCCTTGGTGGTTTCAAAGGGAGTTTCTCGTGGCACGTTATATAGGACAATGCAGAAATATGCCAAGGTGAATTAAACGTGGGACAAGATAAGTTTTCTGCAGATTTGTAGCATAAAATGGGTCATATGAGTGAGAAGGAATTGTAAATTGTTGCTAGGAAATCACTTATTTGTTATACTAAAGGTACAATATTAAAACCTTGTGACTACTATTTAGTAGGTAAGTAGCATAGAGTCTAATTTCAGACATCGTCTGAAAGAAAATTGAATATACTTGATTTGGCATATTCTGATATTTGTGGTCCAATGGAAATTGAATCAATGGGCGGTAACAAATATTTTGTTATTTTTATTAATGATGCTTCACGAAAATTATAGGTTTATATTTTGAAAACTAACGATCAGGTGTTTCAAGTTTTCCAGAAGTTTCATGCTCTGGTGGAAAGGGAGATGGGTTGAAAGCTAAAGCGTCTCCGAAGTGACAATAGAGGTGAGTACACTTCAAGGGAATTTGAAGAGTACTATTCAAGTAATGGTATTAGACATGAAAAGACAGTTCTTGGAACCCCACAACATAATGACGTAGTCGAGAGTATAAACTGCACCATTGTTGAGAAAGTGAGAAGCATACTCAGAATGGCTAAACTGCCTAAGTTATTCTAGGTCAAGATTGTTACCTAATCCATAGGCGTCCATCAGTTCCGTTGGATTTTGAAATCCCAGAGAGAGTTTGGACCAACAAGGAAGTGTCATACTCACATCTAAAGGTGTTCAGTTGCGGAGCTTTTGCACATGTACCAAAGGAGTAGAGAACAAAGCTAGATGATAAATTTGTTCCCTGTTCATCGGATATGGAGATGAAGAGTTTAGGTAAACATTGTAGGATCCTGTAAAAAAGAAGGTCATTAGAAGCAGAGATGTAATCTTCCGAAAAAGTGAAGTTGGAGCTGTAGATGATTAGTTAGAGAAGACAAAGAATGGTATAATCCCTAACCTTATTACCATTCCTTATTCTTCTAACTATCCCACAAGTATAGAAATTACGACCGACGGAGTTGACGAGTAGGGGGAGCAACCTGGTGAGGTTATTGAGCAGGGGGAGAAACTTGATGATGATGTCGAGAAAGTGGAGTACCTTACTCAAGAAGAAGAAGAACAACCTCAACCTCTAAGGAGATCATAAAGGCAAAGGGTAGAGTCTTGCAGGTACCCTTCCACAGAGTATGTCCTCCTCAGTGATAAATGGGAGCCATAAAGTCTTAAGGAGGTGTTGTCCCATACAGAAAAGAACCAGTGGATGAAAGCCATGCAAGAAGAGATGGAATCTCTGCAGAAAAATGGCACGTACAAACTGTTGATACCCAATTTTTTCCTATGTATTTTTACATACGAATACTTTCAAAATAGCATATATATGCATATATAAGTATTTCCAAGTATTTCAATAATTTTTCTAATTTCTAAAAGATTTTAAACTGATTTATTGCCAATTTTAGCAGTACAAAAACCAATAATTATTCCCACAATTATCATTTTGGCAAATAACCTATTCTATTCTAATATTTATACCCAAATATAGCTAGGGTAATGTTTTATACATTTTTTCAATTTATTTGGTATTTTAAAAGCTAAATTGCATATAATTGCAATTTTAGCCTATTTTAAGAATTAATAGCATTTTATAATTATGAAATTGGTTCCAATATTTTAAATTAATATTTATATATTATTAACTGGCTCAGTACTTTTAATTTATTTTCAGAAATCATTTTTACTATTTTTATAAAATAAAAGGAAAAAAAGTGGCTTTAAAATCTGGCACATTCAGTTTCAATTATAGCCCAAATTGGTTCCCTCAATTGACTCAATTTCAAACCTAATTTCAGACCAGACCAATTCCACTTAACCCAACCCTTAACCCATTTAAAACTACCCGACCCAAACCCCTTTTAGTCCAGGCCGTTGATCAATCTGATCAACGACCATGATTTCCCCTTTCCTTTTTTAATCCGTCTACACCCCTAACCCTAACTCATTTCATTCTATTATCCGCCTCTAAATACCTCCCCTCTCAAACTCTCTTGAAGGTTCTTGAAACCCTAATCATCTCCTACTATCTTCTACCTTCAGCTCACCGGAATCGAGAGGCCATGGATGGCTGAAACTCATCTCCCTCTGCTCTTAAACACTTGGTGTTTGAAGTTTCGAGGTATGACCTCGAAGGTGTCCGTTCAGATCTTTGCTGATTCAAGGTTTTGTGGCCATTTCCGGCCTTGCTCCGGCATATCCAAGCATTATGAGCCTATTTCTGACTCATCCGACTCAAGATCAGACATTTTTCCAAGCCTTTCTTGTTTAGGGTCCCTCTAAAACCCTAGCTATTCGAGGTTTTCTCTAATTTTTCTTAGATTTGTTATATATCTGTTCTCTACTTGAGTTCTTAAACGTTTTCCCCAATTTTTCTTTCAAAAAAAAAAAATTACTTCTCTTCGATTTAGGGTTTCTTACTTTCCTTTTCCTTTTTCTTTGTGTGTATTTGTCACGCATGTGCTTCTGCTGCTTTCCTATTTTTTTCTACTATATATGTTCTTCTGTGCCTTGTCTTTCTACTATGTTTCTACACCATGCTCACATGTTCACCCCGCTGTGTTTTTCCTATATGTCTTGTTGATATACTTTTCTGGTATTTTGTGTTCTCCTACTGTATGTATTTCCTACTAAATTCTTAAGTTCTTTGTTGCCTTTACTGGACCTTTGCTCAAGTTCCCTTTACACATGTCTCCTCTATTGTTTTCTTAAGTGTTATACTACCTATTTTCTCTTCTGAACTTGTTTAAGTCCCATGTTTTTCTTAAACATATGCTTCAAATCAGTTTCTTCACATTGTTTGCTTTGAACTTGCTATTGTATCTGTTTGTTTTCACATGAGTCTCTTAAAGAGATCTCTGAGCCTATTTCAATTACTTGCCTCCTCGTCTCTATATCTGATTCGAAGTAGGAACCCTAGAATTCGGGGATTTTGACGAGGGTGATCTTGTGTTTGGACTAGAGTTCTATTTTGGAACCCTTGACTCTTTTAGACAAATTCTTAGTGTAGGAACTAAGTTTGAATTTCTCTGTTTACGACTTTGAACTTTTAGACTCTTCTATGCTAGACTCTTCTGATTAGCGTGACAGTTCTTTCTTGTTTAAGCATGTCTGTATGCTTTTATATGTGTATTGAACCTTTCTTCAAAAGGCTTTCCAACCTATGATTGATTCAGAATCCTTTTTTTAGGTTTGATTGATTGTTACTGATTTTCCTTAAGTAAAACCTTTCCTCACCTTTTCTGTCTTGGTTCATTTATACAAAGCCTTCAATTTTGATTTATTGGCTGTTAACTGATTTCCTTTCCTTACTTGCACAAACCGTGTGCTGTCATACTTTTTCCTTAAATAAATCTCTATGTATTTACCCTTCTTATACTGCTTTGGAAAAGGTTTTGATCAATCTCTATCCTTAATTATTTTTACCCGTTTGAAATCAGAATCCCTTAATTAGGGAAAAACCTTGTGTAATTGATTTTCAAACTATTTTCATACCTATTTCTACTTGCTTTATACACTATAAATGGGCACGACCCTTCTGCACTTTAACACACTCTCAATTCAACACTTTTACACTTCATACTTCACCCTTAGAATCTCACGATTCTTTTCTAAGATCATAGCATTCTGACTGCCTATTTGCACTTTGGCTTTGCAAGACTACTACTTTCTTTCACTTGTTTCTTTGAGACTGGTATTATCAAGTTTTAGCTTCAGCATCATCCCAATGTGTTCACTTATAGCCTTTACATCCATGTCTACTTTACTGTCTATATAAAGTTGAATGTTTAATTAGCATGTTAATTTCTTTTACTTGTTCCTGCTATGAATCCCTGTACCCCTCTTCCCCATTATGTGATTTGAGTTGTAGTTCATGACATGACAATATGCAAGTTATTGTTCATGTCTGGACTTGATCCCTTAGAGGATCCTGACTCCCAAAACAATGTGTTCTAACAGGCTTATGGAGTGTGCCAGCACTTCCCATTGCAAGGTATGCCCACTAGCCTGTTCCTGTTTCTCTACCACTTTCCCTTTCCCTTTTTCAAACTCTGCACTTATACTTACTCTTAGCTTCTAAGATCTTCCCCCTTCCTATAAGCCTTGCCTTGGGTCCTTGAGTTCCCTCTGAACTTGGATACTTAAGGGTTGGCCCTTCCACACTGCACTATGTTTTTAGTCCTGTATGTGTTTGGGTGTGAGCATTGCCCGGAGTTCATTTGAAACTCTTAGGGAACTCTGACACATCCAAATAAGAGAAAGGCTTTGGAAATTTGATCGTTGGAGTTGGTTCATTTCATATTTCAGACCCGGAGTCTGAATTAGGCTCCCCTTGGTTGTACTTTAATTTCTGATGTAATTTTGTTTTTCTTATTCATTCTGGGCTGTAATGATTTGTAATAACTTATGGGGTTTTAGTGAAAAGGGGAGGTTCAATCATGCATGCAAAAGGAGTAGATATCATGTTAATAGGGAGTTGTTATATTTCTGCACTCTTATCCTGCTTACAGCTATCATTTTCGCATTTTATATGTAGAAACCATGTCTATAGGTTTCTGCACTTCTGTATTTCATAGAAATCATGTCTATAGGTTTTTGCATTTCATATTGATTCTATGTCTATAGGATCTGCATTTTCACGTAGAAACCATGTCTATAGGATCTGCACTTCCGCATTTCATATAAATCATGTCTATAGGTTTTTGCATTTCATATAGATTCTATGTCTATAGGATCTGCATTTTATACAGAAAAATTGTCTTTAGGTTCTGCATTCCCAAATGCTGCATATCATATAGATAACATGCCTGTAGGACTTTCTAAATTCTGCATATACATCTATCACTAGGTAAACGGTTTATAGGTTTAAATAACAATCAGCATTCTAGATACCATGACTATAGGACTTCTGCATTTCTATAAATGTTTAAAAATCAATAACGCTTATAAACCATGCCTATAGGAGTAATCAACCGAATTTGAATCGTCTATCTCGCTTATAAGTCTACAAATCAGTAGTAACATTGCTTAATATTTGCAGAACTTATGTTCCTGCAATTAATAAGTACTTTTCTTTAAATCAGTATATTTATTTTATGCATAGATATCATGCCTATAGGTTTCACCTAGGCAAGCTTTAGGGTAAAGGTTATAACTGCACTAGTCTTTGATAATTACAACCAGCAGGCAAGCTTAATTCATACTTCTTATCTGAAAATATGTGATAAATCAACCTATTTTAATATTTTTTTAAGTTTAATTCAGACCATAACCAGTACATGCAAGATATGCTAAACAATATGTCTTTAAGTTGACGAGGCCTGTTTGAGCCTTTAAATGTTATGTGTTTTCCCATATCTGCTCTATGTGTTTTGTTTGTCGCCCTAGATTTTGTCCTTTAAACCATAAAAGCCAATCTCCCTTCCCTTTAGGACTAGTAGTCCCAAATGCCTCCGGGACTGATAGGATTGAGACGGGTAAGAGCATGCAATAATAACGAAATTATTCCGCGTTTTAATACCTTAACGGGGTGGGAAAAGGGTAGATATGGATATGATGACCGATGCGCTAATACCACGTGTAACCCTTCTTTTGAGAAGTGATTACCGGGTATTGCATTGATGTGATCCATATTATTTGTAAACCTAGGACCCCCTTCCCTTTACTTGTTTATTTTATTACTTTTATGAATTTTTAAACTATTTCCTCAAAATTTCAGCTTTCTTTGTTTCTTCAAACTTTAATTTATTTGCAGCCATAATGTGACAATCCCTCATATTTGAAACCTTTATTTTCTTACTTGTACTTAAAGTCACAATTGTAGCATGACCAGAAACTACACTAGTGAATCCTGGGGGGTGCCTAACACCTTCCCCTCAGGATAATTTCTAGCCTTTACCTAAACTCTGGTTTTCTAAATCAAAACCCTTCTTAGTGTCCTAATGCAATCATTAGGTGGCGACTCTTCAATTCAAACCCAATTTCCAAAAAGGGAATGAGTTATCCTCCCAAATGTCATAAACATGATTTTGCGAGAAAAAGGGGGCACGACAGCATGTCGACTCTGCTGGGGATTTCTTTTAGGCTTTTACCATTTCAAGTTATTACTGTTACTTTACATTTCTTATGTGCCTTTATTTGTTTAATACCTTTAAGCATTTAATTCCCTCTTCTACTACAAAAACTGACTTATCTTTTGTTTCTTTCCCTTATTTCTTTTACTGCTTTCCTTTACTGCACTCCTTTATTACTGTTTTAAATTACTGTAATTATTACTTTATGAACGTGCAAATACGTGACAACTTGTTTAATCATTGCATAAACATGTTTTCAACATAATATTCCACTCGTGCCAAACAAATACCATAGTAATGCTTATAATGAGTGGTTACGCTCTTCTGATATTATCACCCTTTAAATCCGGCAAAGGCGTATTTACGGTAAAACTAGTCGATCAACGGTGTAGTCGACAGTTCCGTGCCTTTACCTCTTGAGTTGTCGGCTCAAGGGTACCAGTCTAAAACCCCCATAGAATCCTTACTCTGTCCAATTGTGCATGCATCATGGTAAAACTTAGTCGGGTCAGTTATGTTGTCCACATAATGACTCTTTAAGATAGCCTTGTCCAAAGTCCACTGGGTTTCCCTAAAAACCAAATGGACACTATCACGTTCTATGCATTTATTTGGAGAACTAAATGCTTTTATGCCAATTATTGATATTTAAATAGTCAAGTCTGGTGGGGGTAGAGTCTTAACCCTTTTGTTTTGCAGAAAATGAAGAACGAGGTCCCCAACTTCGGTATGGTTAGCATACCCTCACTCTTTCTAGACTGATGGAGGAGTCTTCCATCAAATGACCAAACCAACAAGTGGAAAGAGAGGGCCTCCAAAGCTAGCGAAAAGTTGGAATATCTGGAGTACAGTCTGCTGGAATTAGAAGGAAAAGTGAGGAAGAGAGTCACCAACTGCCAGAACGCTGAAGAAAATGAAAGAGAACACATGGAAAAAGCATTTATACTAGTGAACCTACGTGAGCTGGAGGATTTGATTAACGAGAGCATTCAACCTGAGGAAGGTCCTGCTGGGACCAAATAGATAGGAATTTGTTTTTTCGCTCTATGAATGTAATAAGGCCAATGGCCACTAGCAACATTTTATTTCCTATTATTTAGCGTCGTTTTGGGATTCATATACTTTTTATCAATAAAATGAGGCATTTTAGCATTATAAGTTCTCCAAATCAACTTGTCGCTAGGCCTACCTCGGGCACAAAGAGGTTCTCAAATAGGACACGATTTACATTCTTGCACTATATGTTTAAATATCACAACATTTTTTTTATAATCCTCACTGACTTGTCACCTTTTTGTTCTTATTTTTGTTTATTCCCCTCCCCCAAGGTTAGTTCATGCAATCTGGCATCATCATCATATTCCACAAGATCAAAGGGCCCTCCACCCACTCCTCCTTCAAGCCTTGTCAAAAACAAGAACAAAGAAAAGATGGAGGATCTGAACAACTCAACTGAACGGGTAGAGGTCACTCATGGTACTTAGGTCTCCAAAGAAAGTGCGTCCCAACTCGAGCAAAAATTGTTGAAATTTCAGGAGGAACTTGATCAGGTTCGGAACTTGGCGAGCTTATCGTTTTACCTCACCACCCCAGATGTCAATTTTCCTAACGCTCAGAACCCCACACCTATACAAAACATCCCAAAACCACAAAACCATCCCGCTCCTCACTACCATTGCAACACCTATCATACTTCCAACAATACTCCACTGCTCATCCCAGAACCGGTGAACTCCACAAATGACCATTTACACACTCATAACACCCCCAACTACGTGGAAACCACACTCTACCCAACCCATTTCAAGCACACCCGGGTCTGATGATAAAGACTCACTCATCAGGAGTCTGGCTGAAGAGCTTAAGAAGTTGACTAGCCGAATTCAGGGGGTCGAAGGAAGCAAAGGAATTGAGGGGCTAAACTATGAAGACCTCTGCATACAGCCCGATGTTGAACTGCCCGAGGGATACAAACCTCCGAAGTTCGATGGTACAGGAGATCCGAGAGTTCTTTTGAGAACATAATGTGACAAGCTGGTCATAGTAGGAAAAGATAAAAGGATCCGCATGAAACTTTTCACGAGGAGTATGAAGGGAGATGCTCTGTCTTGGTACATTAGCCAAGATCCAAAGAAGTGGTCGAACTGGGTAAACTTGGTGTCCGATTTCATGGACAGGTTCAGGTTCAACACAGAAAATGCGCCAGATGTGTTCTATATCCAGAACCTAAAGAAGAAACCTGCGGAGACATTCCGCGAGTATGCTACTCGCTGGAGATCAGAAGCTGCTAAGGTTAGGCTGGCTTTAGAAGAAGAACAAATGAACAGATTTTACGTCCGAGCTCAAGACCCACAGTAGTATGAAAGGTTGATGCTGATTGAAAGCCAAAAATTTTCCGACATTATTAAGCTAGGTGAGAGGATCGAGGAAGGCATCAAAAGTGGTATGGTCACAAATTTTGAAGCCTTGCAGGCTACCAACAAAGCTCTACAGTCTGGTGGTACGTCCAAGAAAAGGGATGTGAATTCCGTAATGGTTGCACATAGAACCAAATCCCCTATAGAATACCAAGCCTACCCGATACCTCCACTCACATATCAACCTACTCCAATTACCAAGCACCCTCGCCCTCTTACTAAACTCCACCACCTACTTACTAATCACCTTCACCTCCCACATATCAGCCTACTTCACCCAGATATTCCCAACCCGCACATGTCTACCAAGCCTACAATGCTCAACCCTCTCATTATCAATCACCTCCCCCTCGCCAAAACTTTCCTAGACCCCAACCGAATTTCGACCACAAACCTCCCAAACAATATACCCCCATTGCTGAACTAATTGACTAGCTGTACGAAAGGCTCAAAGCTACTAGTTATGTCACCCCTATCCCTGCTATAACCCTTGAAAACCCTTCTCAATGGGTCAATCCAAATAAATCCTGTGCATATCATTCCGGCATGAAGGGACATACCATTGATGAATGTCGCTCTCTAAAAGATAAGATCCAGACTCTAATTGATAACAAAATTATTGTGGCAGAGGCGCCTGCTCCAAATGTCCGCAACAACCCTCTTCCCAACCACAAGGGTGGAGGCATTCACATGATTGAGATAGAAGATGATTAGGACCCCAAGGGATCGATCGATTTGATCGCGGAAGGTGACGATCCAAAGAACAATCACCCTTAATTCAATTGTAGTCCAGATCCAGCCTTATGGGGACACTGAGGTGAATATGTCCATACCACTTGAGTTTGAAGCGCCCTCCCCCACAAAGACGCCAACACCAATTGAGGTCGGAGTTTGGGTCTCCAGCAAACACACCCGTGCCATTTGAAGTTACGGTTTTACCGTCCAAAATACATGGTCCGCTTGGGGTAAAGGCACCCATTCCAGTAGCAATGTCGGCTATAACTCCATTCCATACAAAGGCCATCCCTTGGGACTACACAACCGAGGCAAGAAGAAAAGGAAAAGCCAAATCCGGTGAAGCAGTCGCGACACAGGGTATGACAAGAACCAGCAGAGTATACACCCCAGAACATTTGGCAGAATCAAGCAAGCAGGCCTCTGGACGGACAACCATCATTGAAGCTGGGCCCGATGATCATTGGAGAAAAATACAAGCAAAGGAGTACTCAGTCATTGATCAGTTGAACAAAACACTGACACAGATCTCTATTCTAGCTTTGCTGCAAAGCTCCGATGCACATAGGAACGCCTTGTTGAAGGTGCTGAGTGAGGCATATGTACCGAGCAACATCACTGGAGGAAAAATGGCAAACATGGCAGGGAAGGTATTGGAGAGTCACAAGATCACTTTTCATGAAGATGAGTTGCCACCAGAAGGGTTGAGTCACAACAAGGCGTTGCACATCACTGTGCAATGCGAGGATTATTTCATTACCAGAATCCTGATTGACAGTGGGTCCAACCTCAATATTTGTCCATTGGTAACACTCAGGACATTGGGAAAGGGGCTGCATGAGATCAATGACAGGGCCATCAATGTCAAAGCTTTTGACGGTTTCCAAAGGTCCACTATTGGGGAAATTAGCTTGTGTTTGCAGATGAGGCCTACTTGGTTTGATGTTGAGTTTAGAGTAATAGACGTGCGGGCATCTTACAACTTGCTTTTGGGAAGGCCTTGGATTCATGCCACTAAGGCTGTAGCATCAACCCTACATCAGGTAGTGAAGTTTGAGTGGAATCACCAAGAGGTAATCATTCACAGAGACGGTAGCAATCCCATATACAGTCGCCAAACCATCCTAGCGATCGAAGGTAGAAGAAAGATAGGCGGACAGACCTATAACCACATCGAGCGAGCTAACGCCGTTGATAAGGACAAATGGTGTGACAAAAAAATCGAAAACATATTGAACTGGAGCGGATATGAACCTCGCAAGGGACTTGGCAAGAACCTCCAAGGAATCGCCAAACTTATCAAGCTGAAGAAGCATGGCACCACTTTCGGTCTGGTATAAGAGTACACTTCAGAAGAGTTCAACAACTGGTCGCCACCATGGCGTGGACCTTACTACCCACTGGAGCAGCCAATACCCCATTTAGAACAGACTTTCCAACCAACCGATGTTATATATAGGTCGGAAGAAGAGGAAGCACTGGCAGCAATGAGGAATTTATTTGTGGAAGATGATGACATGGATTGTTGTGTCATTTTCAAGGAGGAGGGAAAGGAAGGCCCTTCCATACAGGCTGTAATCCGAGGAGCATGCCTCAACAATTGGACCATCAGGACCACCAGAGCCCGGAAAGCCTCGGGGTTGCAAGGCTGAACAAAACATCATGCACTATCTTTCATTTTTACTAGTTGATTTTCCTTTCGCATTTTTGAATTTTCGCAAAAAGATCTTCAATATTCAAAACAGTTATGGAATTTAGCAAAACATTTCAATTTTCCCTATAAATCTTACTCTTATTATTTTTTCTCATTACTTTACTCATACATCATTACTATTACTTATCTTGATGAACCGATGACTGTGACATGCAACGAGACAATGTAACAAATGGACATAGATTCAGAGGAGGATGACATACCAGAAGAGATTGTTAAAGAGGTTGAAAATTTTGAGAACAGACCTAAGTCCAACCTAGATGAGACCGAGATTGTTAACTTGGGAGATGCAGAGAACGTCAAAGAAACGAGAATCAGTGTCCACTTATCGCCATCAGAAAAAAGGAATACACATAATTTCTAAGGGAATATGAAGACATATTCGCTTGGTCATATAATGACATGACTGGTCTAAGTACATCCATTATGGCTCACAAACTGCCAACCAATCCAACATGTCTGCCGGTAAAGCAGAAGCTCAGAAAGTTCAAACCTGATATAAGTCTTAAGATCAAAGAAGAAGTCACTAAGCAGGTCAAAGCTAAGTTTCTCAGGGTAGTAGAATATCCGAGATGGTTAGCCAATATTGTGTCGGTGACGAAGAAGGATGGGAAGGTCAGTGTCTGTGTCGACTACAAGGATCTCAATCGGGCCAGTCCAAAGGACGACTTCCCCTTGCCGAACATACACATCCTGATCGACAATTGCGCCAAGCATAAGTTGCAATTATTTGTAGATTGCTTCGATGGATATCATCAGATCTGGATGGACAAAGAAGACGCTGAGAAAATAGCTTTCATCACGCCGTGAGGAATGTACTGTTACAAGATGATGCTGTTCAGCCTGAAAAATGCAGGGGCCATCTACATGAGGGCCATGACTACCATTGTCCATGATATGATACATAAGGAGATCGAGGTGTATGTAAATGATGTCATCATCAAAACCAAGAAAGCCACTAATCACATGGAAGCTTTGAGAAAGTTCTTTAACAGACTAAGAAGGTACAACCTGAAACTAAATCCCACGAAATGTGCATTTGGGGTTCCTGCCGGAAAAATACTTGGGTTCATTGTAAGTCGCCGAGGAATAGAACTAGATCCATCAAAGGTTAAAGCTATTCAAGAACTGCCACCGCCAAAGAACAAGAAGGACGTAATGAGCTTCATGGGAAGACTTAACTACATCAGCCGATTCATAGCACAATCTAAGGTCATCTATGAGCCGATGTTTAAGATGTTGAAGAAGAATGCCACTACCACATAGACTGATGATTGCCAAAATGCTTTCGACAGAATCAAGGAATACCTATCAACACCACCAGTCTTAGTTACGCCTGAGCTGGATAGACCTCTATTACTCTACCTTGCAGTGCTAGATGAAGCGTTCGGTTGTGTTCTTGGACAACATGATGAAACAGGGAGGAAGAAGCTGGCCATCTACTATCTTAGCAAGAGGTTCACCCCGTACGAGGCCCGATATTCTCTATTAGAATGCACTTGTTGTGCTCTGACTTGGGTAGCTTAGAAGTTAAAGCACTATTTCTGTGCCTATACCACGTATCTCATATCAAGGATGGATCCGTTGAAGTACATCTTTCAGAAGCCTATGCCCAATGGCAAGCTAGACAAGTGGCAAATCCTGCTGAGTGAATTCGACATTATCTACATAACTCAGAAATCAATCAAGGGACAAGATTTGGCAGATCATCTTGCCAAGAATCCCATGGACGGAGAATACGAACCCTTAAAGACGTATTTTCCTGATGAAGAGGTGTCATTCATAGGAGAAGACATTGCAGAATACTATGATGGTTGGAGAATGTGTTTTGATGGAGCAGCAAATTTCAAAGGAGTTGGCATAAGAGCAGTCCTAGTGTCAGAAACCGGTCAGCATTATCTGGTGTCTGCCAAACTCAGATTCCCTTGCACCAACAACATGGCTGAGTATGAGGCCTGCATCTTGGGACTCAAGATGGCCATTGGCATGAACGTCCAGGAGTTGCTAGTGATCGGGGATTTAGACTTGGTTATACATCAGGTCCGAGAAGAATGAGCGACCAAGAACTCCAAGATACTCCCTTATCTGCATCATGTGTAGGAGTTGAAAAAGATGTTCCCAAAGATAGAATTCCAGCATGTCCCCAGGGTCCAGAATGAATTTGCCGATGCATTGGCTACCCTATAATCTATGATACAACATCCTGATAAGAACTTTATTGATCCTATTCCGGTAAAGATCCATGATCAGCCAGCTTACTGTGCTTAAGTCGAAGAAGAAGTAGACAGAAAGCCTTAGTTTCATGATATCAAAGAATACTTAGTGAAAGTAGAACACCCAAAGCTTGCAAACCCTATTCAAAAGCGTACACTTCGAAGATTATCCAACAATTTCTTCCACAATGGAGGAATCCTATATAGGAGGACTCCGGATCTGGGATTACTAAGGTGTGTCGATGCAAATGAAGCATCTATATTACTAGAAGAAATCCACGCTGGGACCTGCAGGTTACATATGAATGGCTTTATCTTAGCCAAGAAGATACTCCGAGCTGGTTATTTTTGGATGACTATGGAAACGGACTGCATCCAGTATGTTCGGAAGTGCCACCGCTGTCAGATACATGCAAATATGATAAAGGTGCCTCCAAAAGAGCTTAATGCAACAAGCTCACCATGGCCTTTCGCCACTTGGGAAATGGATGTTATCGGACCAATCGAACTTGCCGCATCAAATGGGCACAAGTTCATCCTGGTGGCAATTGATTATTTCACCAAATGGGTTGAAGCAGCATCGTACAATGCAGTGACTAAGAAAGTTGTGGCAGACTTTGTCCGTGACCGTATCTTTTATCGGTTCGGAATTCTAGAATCAATCATTTATGATAATGGTTCCAATCTCAACAATGATTTGATGAAATCCATGTATGAAACCTTTAGGATCAAATACAAGAATTCTACAGCCTACAGACATCAGATGAACTGAGCCGTAGAGGCCGCCAATAAGAATATCAAGAAGATACTAAGGAAAATATAGAGAAGCATAAGAAGTTGCACGAGAAGATATCATTTTCTTTATTAGGGTATCGCACCATAGTCCACACATCAACCGGGGCGCCTCCCTATATGCTAGTTTATGGTACAGAGGCGGTCATTCCTACCGAGGTAGAAGTTCCTTCCTTGAGGATCATACAGGAAGCGGAACTTGATAATGCAGAATGGGTGAAGAGTCATTACGAACAACTAGATCTTATAGACGGAAAGAGAATGAATGCAGTTTGCCACGATCAGCTTTATCAGAACAGAATGTCCAGAGCCTTCAACAAAAGAATTAAGCCAAGACAATTCACGCCGGGGCAGCTGGTGCTAAAGAAAATCTTTCCACACCAAGATGAAGCCAAGGGGAAGTTCTCTCACAACTGGCAGGGTCCATACATAGTTCACCTGGGTTCTAACAGGAGGAGCCCTCATACTTGCAGAAATGGATGGAGAAGTTTGGCCAGAGCCGATCAATTCAGACGTAGTCAAGCGTTACTATGTGTAATTTTTATGCTTTCCTCATATGATGTAATTGAACTACGCCTGACTTGATTCCCGTTTAAGAGGGGATACGTAGGCAGCCCTATGGGTTCAGTCATAATGCAATAAGATTTCCATTTCCCCCGCTATTGGAAACTGGGGCAGAATTTTGAGGTGAGGCCGATTCCAGCCATTTATCATTAACAGCGATTAGGAGCAGCATCCCAGTAAACTGGGACAGAATTTTGAGGAGGACCCTCAAAGTTCTGGAGCAAAAAAAGTTGCAATGTCTTGAACCACGTCGTAGTCGTCAGTTCATCTAAAGAAAACTATTCTTAATTATGTATTTATGTTATGCTTTTACTAAATCATGCAATGTTTATTACTAAAACTGCCTTGTTTAGCAACGCTACCCCAGTGGTATATACAGTTTCGCTGGATCAAAGACGAGCGGGTCAAGCAAAGCCAGCGAGGATACGGACTAACCTTCCCCCCTTTTTACAAACTCACGATTTTTCTTTGGATGCAGACACTTGAGTTGCAAAATCATCAAATATACTATATGCTCACTCATAAAGTTTTGGTATACAACTCTCAGAAATATTGCACTTACTCACAGCTGCTATCCGCACAGCAGTGTCCCCAGCAGGCACAATATCCCTAGCAATCACGATACCGCAATCCGCTTTCAGCTAAGAAAGCTTTATTGCCATTTTCCATTTTACTTCCTGCATAAGGCTACCATTATGCCTTCTGAGACCACGTTCCCTTCTACGATTATGCTTTTAGTAGCTGTTGCCAGTTTGGCAAGGCCGTCTGCTTCGATATTCTGTGCTCGAGGGATTTGGTCGAGCTAACATTCATCGAACTCGGGTAACAGCTTGCACATCTCGACCTGGTATTTTTGTAGTCTTTGTTCCTTGATTTGGAAATTCCTTGTGAATTGATTGACGACGAGCTGAGAGTCGCACCACAGGATGACTCACTTCGCTCCGTACTTGAGTGCTAACTTTAGCCCTGTAATCACGGCCTCGTACTCGGCTTCGTTGTTACTCATATCTGGGCATCTTATGGACTTGCAAATTACTTTGCCTATTAGGAGCACGAGCACGACTCCCAGTTTTGATCCCGGTGCGTTAGAGGCTCCATAGTATATAATACCCATAGGTCGTGTATTTTGGGGAAAGTACGCACGACTTCCTTTTCGACTTCAGGTATTATTTTTGTGTTGAAGTCGGCGACGAAGTCGGCGAGCACTTGCGACTTTATCGCCATTCGCAGGTGATAGGTTATATCGTGCTCGCTCAATTCTATGGACCATTTGGCTAATATGCCCAATAGCTCAGTTTATGCAAAATACTCTTCAGGGGAAATGTCGTGACTATCGAGATAAGACGGCACTGGAAATAGGTTCTAAGCATTTGTGAAGCTATGACCAAAATAAGAGAAAGCTTCTCGAGGTGTGGATACCTCGTCTCTATGTCAACTAGAGTTTTGCTATTATCGTAAATGGGAGATTGCATACCTTAGTTTTTTTGGACCATGACTGCATTCACGGCCACATCGGACACAGCTAGGTAGATTAGGAGACGTTCCCCAGGTTTCGCCTTAGCGAGCAATGGGGGTGAAATATAGGTACGCCTTTAACTCTTTCAAGGCTTCGACGCACTCGGATTTTCATTGGAGTCCATTTTATTTCTTGAGTATGTCAAAAAATTTATGGCATTTGTCGGAGGACCGGGAGATGAATCTCGACAGGGCAGCTATGCAACCGGTCAACTTCTATACCTATTTCTTACTGTTTAGGTTCCTCGGTATTCACTATATGGCTTTGATTTGGTCAGGGTTGACCTTGATGACTCGTTGTGATACCAAGAAACCGAGGAAATTTCTTGAGGTTACGCCGAAGGTGCACTTTTTGGGGTTCAATTTCATATGTATCGTCTGAATATGTCGAAGGCCTCTTTCAAGTGGTCGATGTGATCCTCTTTCCTTTTTGACTTGATCAACATGTCATCAATGTAGACTTCCATGGTTTTGCTGATCTGGTCTTTGAACATTTTTGTCACCAATCTCTAATATGTCACCCCTGCATTTTTCAGTTCGAAAGGCATCACTCTATAGCAGTACGTCCCCTGGCGAGTGATAAAACTGGTCTTTCCTTGGTCTTCCTCCTCCAGGAGAATCTGGTTGTAGCCCGAATAGGCGTCCAAGAAGCTTAATAGCTCGTACCCGGCTGTTGCGTCAATGAACTGGTCAATATAGGGTAGTAAGAATGAGTCTTTCGAGCAAGCTTTGATCAGATATATGAAGTCTATGCACATCCGTGTCACGACCCTAGTTCGCCCTTCGTAAACCATCGTGATGACACCTAGTCTTTACGACTAGGTAAGCCTAAATTGCGAAAGAAAAACCAAATTTGCGGAAATAAAACAATTTAAAATAGAAATAAGGTAATAACAATGTTTAAATGTGCCGCTCAGCATACACCATATTTAAATCTCAAAACCAATATCTAAATCCAAGACCCAAAAACCCACGAATCACAAGCTAAGAGATACATAAGAAGATCTAACCCCAGAAATGTCTAATAAAGGGAAGTACAAAAGGGCTACACTATAACGGTAAGATAGAGACGGACTCCTCAATCTTCGTACGCGGCAGATATCCCTCGAAGTCTCTACAGAGCGCCTCGCCTCAAGGATAGTGAGTCTGAGCAGTGGTACCTGGATCTGCACAGGAAAAACATACGCAGAAAGGGCATGAGTACACCACAGCGGTACTCAGTAAGTGCCAAGGCTAACCTCGGTCAGGTAGTGATGAGGAAGGTCAGGGCCCTACTGAGGTTAAATAAATATAAAGATGACAAGATATGATAAGCAATACAATTGAGAATCTACAGTAAGAATCTATACAGGATAACAAGGAGTACAATAACAGAAACAGAGATAAGGACAAAAATACAAGGAAGTACCACTCATAACAAGGATGATTGCGGGGATCTCTTGGTATCTCGAGGATCTCTTGGTATCCTCCATGTATACAAGGGGTCTCTTGGTATCCCGAGGATATCTTGGTACCCTCAATATATGCTAGGGATCTCTTGGTATCCCGAGGATTTCTCAGTATCCTCAATACACATGCCAGGGATCTCTTGGTATCCCGCACCTCAGTTCAAGTCATAACTACGTACATGGTATCTCCCGGGATGCCGTCCCGTAGTCCCAAAGTAAATCACACAGCCGCAAAACAAGAATACTCAATTAAACTAAATTTTCGTACTAAGTAAACATGTAATTCTAGCCTAACATGCTTCACCTTATGCAATTAAGGCAGTTTAAGAAAATAGGCAATTAGGTCAACTAAGCATGCTTTTCTAACTAACAATAGGTTAAGTTTGCAATTAGAAATAAATAGGAAAAAGGAACTCAATTGAAATAACTTAAAGAAAAACCGGATTTTTAAACAATTAGCTCAAGTACGCATTCGTCACCTCACGTACAAGACATTTCAATTATCAAATATACCAAATCTTAAGGGGAAGGTCCCCCACACAAGCTTAGACAAGCCACTTACCTCGAACCAGCTGAAACTCAACCCGAGACCACGTTATTGCCACAGTTCTCGACTCCAAATGGCCCAAATCTATTCAATTCAATTTCATAATATTAATAACACTTGAAGTAACTGATTCTACAATTAAAATCTAAGCTAATACGCGAAATTAGGTAAAATAACCAAAATGCCCCTTGGTCCCACATCTCGAAAATATGGTAAAATTTATATTTCCAGAAACTTCGCACTCTCACGAGTTCAGTCATATCAAAAGTACCAAAATCGAACCTCAATTTGTCCTTCAAATCATCATTCAAACGTCTCCAATTAGACAAGCCCTAACCCCAAATTACCACTGATTTTCCTTATTTTTTCATGCTTAAATTGATAAAAATCAATCCAATAACGAGTTTAGGGACCAAAGACCTTACCCCAATGAACTCATCTAAAAATCTGTCTTGAAAAGTGCTCCCCAAGCTTCTTCCCGTTTTGAAAAAGATGAAAAATGGCTAAATTTTGCGAAAGCCCTCGGACCGCTTCTGCGAAACCCGGTTGCATCCGCGACATTTCATTAAAGAAGGACTTTCTGCACCTGCAACTACCTTACTGAAGTAGCAGCACCTAACCACATCTGCGGTCGACTCCCTTTTTGCCTCAAACCGCTTCTGTGACCTCTGAGCCGCTTTTGCGGTGCTGCACCCACTGAACCCAAACCGCAAGTGCGGTTGTGACAGAACCAGCAACTGAAGCTACAACTCTAACTCCAAAATCTTTCCGTCAACCATCCGAATTCATCTCGAGGCCCTCAGGACCTCAACCAAAGGCACCAACAAGTCAAAAACCACTATGCAAATTTGTACCGATCCTTAAAACACCTAAAAAAATATCGAAACCTCGAATTAACCATGGATTTATAAGAACTCCAAAATTCTCAAAATACGCATTCGATCAAAAAGTCTATCAAACCTCATCCGAAAGAGCTGAAATGTTTCACAAACATCACATTCAACCTTACAGAGCTACTCCAACTTCCGGAATCCCATTCCGACCCTCAGATCAAAATCTCACTATCATACCAGAAACTTCAAAAATTCAACTTTCGACATTTCCAGCCTAAATTAGCTACAGACCTCCAAAACACAATCCAAATATTCCCCTAAGCCCGAAATCACCCAAAGGAGCTAAAGGAACCATCAGATTTCCATTCCGAGGTCGTCTTTATATTTTTCTGACTACAGTCAACTTTCCAACATTTAAGCTCTTTTTAGGGACTAAGTGTCGCAAAACTCTCTGAAACTCAAAACCGAACATCCCGACAAATCAAAATATCAGAAATAAACTTGGGGGAAGCAGTTAATAGGGGATCATGGCGTTAATTCTTAAGACGATCGACTGGGTCGTTACATCCTCCTACACTTAAACATTCGTTCATCCTCGAACGAGCATAGAGACATACCTGAAGTAGTGAAAAGACGAGGGTAACGGCTGCACATATCCTGCTCGGTCTCCTAGGTTGCCTCCTTGACCGGCTAACCCCGCCACTGAACCTTCACTGATGCAATGTTATTTGACCTCAACTTTCTGACCTGCCTGTCCAATATTGTCACTGTCTCCTCAACAGAAGATAGATCCTTGTCCAACTGGACTGAACTAAAATCCAACACGTGTGACGGGTAACCGTGATACCTCCAGAGCATCGAAACATGAAATACTAGATGAACTTCTACCAAATCTTATAACACCCTTCATAGGCGAAACCCGAAGCAGAACTTGTTCATAAACCATATAAGAAACATCACGAACCTTTCGGTTCGTGTAACTCTTATGTCTGGACTGGGGTGTACGGAGTCTATCCTGAATTACCTTGACCTTCTCCAAAGCATCCTGAACTAAGTCTGTGCCCAATATTCTGGCCTCACCCAGCTCAAACCAACCCACCAGAGATCTACACCATCTACCATATAATGCCTCATATGGTGCCATCTGAAAGCTGGACTGATAGCTGTTATTGTAAGCAAACTCCGCCAATGGAAAGAACTGATCCCAAGACCCTCCAAACTCTATCACACACACATAGAGCATATCCTCAAGAGTTTGAATAGTGCGCTCGGAATGTCCATCCATCTGAGGGTGAAATGTTATACTAAACTCCACCCGAGTACCCAACTCATGTTGAACGGCCCTCTTGAATCGTGATGTGAACTGAGTACCTCTATCTGAAATGATGGACACTGGAATACCATGCAGACGAACAATCTCCCTGATATAAATCTCTGCCAACCGCTCTGAAGAATTAGTAGTACACTCAGGAATGGAATAAGCAAACTTGGTAAGCCGATCCACAATCACTCAAATAGCATCAAACTTCCTCAAAGTCCGTGGAAGCCCAACAACAAAGTCCATGGTGATCCTCTCCCACTTCCACTTCGGAATCTTTATCTGCTGAAGCAACCCACCCATCCTCTAGCGCTCATACTTCACCTGTTGACAGTTAAGGCACCGAGCTATAAATCCAACTATATCTTTCTTCATCCGCCTCCACCAATAGTGCTGTCTCAAATCCTGATACATCTTTGCGTCACCTCAGATGGATGGAATACCGCGAACTATGGGCCTCCTCAAGAATCAACTCTCGAAGCCTATCAACATTGGGTACACAAATCCGACCCTACATCCTCAATACCCCATCATCACCAATAATCCCATATCTGGTATCACCGTGCTGAACCTTGTCCTTGAGGTCAAGCAAATGAGGATCATCATACTGTCTCTCCCTAATACGATCAAATAAGGAAGACCGAGAAACCACGCAAGCTAGAACCTGACTGGGATCCGAAAGATCCAATATTACAAACTGGCTGGCTATGGCCTGAACATCCATCGCCATAGGCCTCTCTGATGCTAGTAAATATGCCAAACTCCCCAAACTCGCCATTCGGTGACTCAAGGCATCAGCCACCACATTGACCTTGCTCGGGTAAATCAAAATAGTGATATCATAGTCCTTCACTAACTCTAACCACCTCCTCTGATGCAAATTTAGATACTTTTGCTTTAACAAGTGTTGCAAGCTCCGATGGTCAATATAAATCTCACAGGGAACTCCATATAAATAATGGCGCCAAATCTTCAGGGTGTGAACAATGGCAGCTAACTCAAGGTCGTGAACTGGGTAGTTTTTCTCATATGTCTTCAACTATCTGGACGCGTAGGCAATCACCCTACCGTCCTGCATTAACATCGCTCCGAGACCAATCCTCGAGGCATCATAATAGACCGTGTAAGACCCCGAACCTGAAGGCAATATCAAAACTGGGGCTGTAGTCAAAGCTATCTTGAGCTTCTAAAAGTTCGTCTCACACTCCTCCGTCTACTGGAACGGAGCACCCTTCTGGGTCAACCTTGTCATAGGGGTTGCAATCGATGAAAACATCTCCACAAAACGACGGTTGTAGCTCACCAAGCTAAGGAAATTGTGGATCTCAGTAGTTGAGGATGGCTTGGGCCAACTCTACACGACCTCTATCTTCTTCGAATCCACCTGAATACCCTCACTCGATACCACGTGGATTAGGAATGCCACTGAATCCAACCAAAACTCACATTTCAAGAACTTAGCATATAACTTCTTCTCTCTTAGAGCCTAAAGCACAATCCCCAGGTGCTGCTCATGATCTTCCCGACTCCGGAATACACCAGAATATCATCAATAAAGACAATGACGAACGAGTAAAGATACTATTGGAACACACTATGCATCAAATGCATAAAGGCTGCTGAGGTATTAGTCAGCCCAAATAACATGACAAGGAACTCGTAATGACCATACAGAGTCCTGAAAGCAGTCTTCGAGATATCTGTCTCCCCAATCTTCAACTGATGGTACCCTGAGCGCAAATCAATCTTAGAAAACACCCGTGCACCTAGAAGCTAATTAAATAGATCATCAATACAAGGCAAAGGATAACAGTTCTTCACTATAACTTTGTTCAACTAGCGATAATCAATACACATACGCATAGAACTATCTTTTTTCTTCACAAACAATATAGGAGCACCCCAAGGTGATACACTGGGTCGAATAAAGCCCTTATCAAGCAATTCCTGTAACTGATCCTTCAACTCCTTCAACTCAAGAGGAGCCATACAATACGGAGGAATAGAAATTGGCTGAGTGCCCGACAACATATCAATGCCAAAATAAATATCTCTATTAGGAGGCATGCCCGAAAGGTCAGCTGGAAACACATCGGGAAAATCCCGTACTACTAGGACTGAATCAACTGAAGGGGTATCAATACTGACATCTCTCACATAAGCTAAATACGCTTCATACCCCTTATCAACCATACGCTGAGCTTTAAGAAAAGAAATAACTCTACTGGGAGTGTGATCTAAAGCACCCCTCCACTCAACACGCAGTACACTTGGCATATCCAGTGTCACGGTTTTGGCATGACAATCAAGAATAACATAATGGGGAGATAACCAGTCCATGCCCAAGATAATGTCAAAATCTACCATGCTGAGCAATAATAAATCGTCTCTAATCTCAAAACTACTAAGACTAACCAAACATGACCGATAAATGCGATCCACAACAAGAGAATCTCCCACAGGAGTAAAAACATAAACAAGGGAACTCAAAGAATCCTGAGGTACACCCAAATTCAGAGCAAAATAAGAAGACACATAAGAGTAAGTGGAGCTTGGATCGAATAGAACCAATGCATCTCTGTGACAAACCAGTATAATACTTGTGATGACAAAATCGGAGGCAACAACCTCGGTATAGGCAGTAAGGGCATAGTACCTGTCCTGACCTCCTCCTCTAGGGCGACCTCTACTTCCCCGACCTCCACTTCTAGTTGGATGAGTAGGTGGGGTAGCAACTGAAGCTGTAATTATAGTCTGATAACTCTGCGGGGCATACTGCGGCTGAGAAGTCTGTGGAAGTGCACACCTCCCAAGTCTAGGGCAATCCCTTACCACGTGGAGCGTGTCACTACACTCAAAACAAGCTCTAGGAGGATATGGTGGCTGCGACTGGCTCAGGCCGGGTCTGCTGGACTGACCTCTGAAAGCACCCGGCACAGGAGGCACACTAGATACCTGTGGTGCATAATAAGGCTTTTGAGGCCTAGGAGGAGCTGGAGCACTACTGGCTGCTGGAAGAGCTGAATGAACATGGCGACTCATATAACCCCTACCATGACGACCTGCAGCTGGGGCACGGGCACTAGAATAATGGTCCAACTCTCGAGACCTCCTGGCCTCCCTCTCCTCTCTCTCTAGCATGAATATCCTCAATCCTCCTAGCAATGCTCACCACCTGCTGATAAGGAATATCTATCTCCAACTCAAGAGCCATGCTAGACTTGATGCTGGGAATGAGCCCCTCAATAAGCCGGCGAACCCTCTCACGAACAGTAGAAACCAAGGTTGGTGTATGTCTAGCTAAGCTAGTGTAACAGACAACATACTCTAAGACAGTCATAGTACCCTAGTGCAAATGCTCAAACTCTGTGCGCCATGCGTCCCTGAGGCTCTGAGGGACAAACTCTCTCTGGAACAGATCTGAAAACTAGGTCCAAGTCAGTGAAGTAGCCTCGTCTGGACTATCTAACTCATAGGTGCGCCACCACTCATAGACGGCTCCTCGAAGCTGGAAAGTAGTGAAAGAAACCCTGATCGATCCTGATATACTCATGGTATGGAGAATACGGTAGCACTCCTCAAGAAATCCCGAGGCATCATCTGATTCTCATCCACTGAATACCGGAGGATCATACCTCTTGAACCTCTCAAGTCTCCGCTGCTCATCCTCTGAAGTAGCTACCCTATCCTTGGGCTGAACTAGCACTGTAGACGATACCGAAATAATATCTAGGACCTAATCAACATGCACTCACTTCTCGGGAGTGCGGGCGGCTGGAGTCTGTGCTCCTCCCCCAACCTGGGATGTGGCTGCGGCAAGGGGAAGCAACCCTGCCTGAGCCAAAGTGGTGTACATGCTCATGAACTATGCTCGAGTCTCCTAAAGAGCTAGAGTAGTAGCAGCAGTAGGCGTATCAAGGGCTTGGACTCCGGCTGGAACTGCTAGTGGTACCTCGACGGCAGCTCGTGCAGTTGCTCTGGCTGCAGCACATGCACGTCCTCGGCCTCTACCCCGGCCTCGGCCTCTGACGTCTGCAGTAGGGGGTGCGGGTGCCTGATCATCTTAGGTAGCACGTATCTTCACCATCTGTCAGAGAATAGAAGACAGAAGTTTAGAATTATTATGTCAAAATATCGCACGGCAAGGAAATTGAATGAAGTGGAAAGTTTCCTAACAGTTACATAGCTTCTCGTAGATAAGTACAGACGTCTCCGTACCGATCAGTGAGACTCTAATAAAATGGCTTGTGATCCGTGACTCCTATGAACCTAGAGCTTTGATACCAACTTGTGATGACCCCGGTTCTCCCTCCGTGAACCATCGTGATGGCACCTAGTCTGTACGACTAGGTAAGCCTAAATTGCGGAAGAAAAACCAAATTTGCAGAAGTAAAATAATTTGAAACAGAAATAAGGTAATAACAATGTTTAAATGTGCCGCTCGACATACACCATATTGAAATATCAAAACCAATACCTAAATCCAAGACCCATAAACCCACGAATCACAAGCTAAGAGATATATAAGAAGCTCTAACCCCAGAAATATCTAATAAGGGGAAGTACTGAAGGGCTGCACTATTACAGTAAGATCTAGAGGGACTCCTTGATCTGTGGATGCGGCGGATAAACCTCGAAGTCTCTACAGATCGCCTCACCTCAAGGATAGTGAGTCTGAGTAGTGGTACCTGGATCTGTACATGAAAATCATGCACACAAAGGGCATGAGTACACCATAGCAGTACTCAGTAGGTGCCATGCCTAACCTCGGTCCTGTAGTAACAAGGAAGGCCAGTACAATTAAGAATATAAAGATGACAAGATAAGATGAGAAGTACAATTGAGAATCTACAATAAGAATCTATACCGGATAATAAGGAGTACAATAACAGAAACAAAGATAAGGACAAAAACACAAGGAAGTACCACTCATAACAAGGATGATAGCCTGGGATCTCTTGGTATCCCGAGGATCTATTGGTATCCTCCATGTATACAAGGGATCTCTTGCTATCCTCAATATATGCTAGGGATATCTTGGTATTCTGAGTATCTCTCGGTATCCTCAATACATATGCCAGGGATCTCTTGGTATCCCGCACCTCAGTTGAAGTCATAACTACATACAGGGGATCTCCCAGGATGCCGTCCCGTAGTCCCAAAGTAAATCATACAGCCGCAACACAAGAATACTCAATTAAACTAAATTTCGTACTATGTAAACAGGTAATTCTAGCCTAACATGCTTCACGTAATGCAATTAAGGCAGTTTAAACAAATAGGCAATTAGGTCAACTAAGCATGCTTTTCTAACTAACAATAAGTTAAATTTGCAAGTAGAAATAAATAGGAAAAAGGAACTCAATTGAATTAACTTAAAAAAATTGGATTTTACAACAATTAGCTCAAGTACGCACTCGTCACCTCACGTATAAGGCATTTCAATTATCAAATATACCAAATCCTAAAGGGAAGGTCCCAGACACAAAGTTAGACAAGCCACTTAGAACCAGCTCAAAATCAACCCGAGACCACGTTCTTGCCACGAGTCCTCGACTCCAAATGGCCCAAATCTATTCAATTCAATTTCATAATGTAAACAACACTTCAAGTAACTGATTCTACAATTAAATTCTAAGCTAATAAACGAAATTAGGTAAAATGAACAAAACGCCCCTTGGGCCAACATCTCAGAATCGGGTAAAATTTATATTTTCAAAAACCTCGCACTGTCATGAGTTCAGTCATATCAAAAGTACCAAAATCGGACCTCAATTTGTCCTTCAAATCGTCACTCAAAGGTCTCCAATTAGACAAGCCCTAACCCCCCAATTACCACTAATTTTCCTTAATTGTTCATGCTTAAATCGATAAAAATCATTCCAATAACGAGTTTAGGGACCAAAGACCTTACCCCAATGAACTCCTCTGAAAATCTCTCTTAAAAGGTGCTCCCCAAGCTTCTTCCCGTTTTGAAAAAGATGAAAAGTGGCTAAATTTTGTGAAGGCCCTGGGACCTCTTCTGCGAAACCCGGTTGTATCTGCGACATTTCATTAAAGAAGGACTTTCCGCACCTGCAACTATCTTACTGCAGATGCGGTGCCGTTTCTACGGTTACCGGACCGCATCTTCCGTCGACTTCCTTTTTGCCTCAAACCGCTTCTGCAACCTTTTAGCCGCTTCTATGGTGCCGCACCTGTGGAACCCAAACCGCAGGTGCGGTTATGACAGAACCAGTAGCTGAAGCTGCAACTTTAACTCCAAAATCTTTCTATCAACCATCCGAACTCATCCCGAGGCCCTTAGGACCTCAACCAAAGGCACCAACAAGTCACAAACCACTATCCAAACTTGTACCAATCCTTAAAACACCTAAAACAACATCAAAACCTCGAATTAACCATGGATTTAAGCTAGGAACTTCAAAATTCTCAAAATACGCTTTCGATAAAAAAGTATATCAAACCTCGTCCGGAAGACTTGAAATTTTTCACACACGTCACATTCAACCTTATAGAGCTACTCCAACTTCCGGAATCCCATTCCGACCCATAGATCAAAATCTCACTATCAGACGAGAAACTTCAAAAATTCAACTTTCGGCCTTTCAAGCCTAAATTAGCTACGGACCTCCACAACACAATCCGAACACGCCCCTAAGCCTGAAATCACTCAACGAAGCTAACAAAATCATCATATTTCCATTTCGAGGTTGTCTTCACACTGTTCTGACTACGACCAACTTTCCAACACTTAAGCTCTCATTTAGGGACTAAGTGTCCCAAAACTCTCCGAAACTCAAAACCGAACATCCTGACAAATCAAAATAGTAGAAATAAAATTGGAGAAAGAAGTTAGTAGGGTATTGGGGTGTTATTTCTTAAGAAGGCCGGTTGGGTCGTCACAATCTGCCATTTCTCATTCTTCTTTTTCACCATGACCATGTTGGCGACCCATTGAGGGTACTTTGATTCTGTGATTGATCCATTTTCTAGTAGTTTTTGAACCTCCCCGTAGACTGCATCATTTATTGCGGAGTTGAAATTTTGCCTAACATGCCATTGCGGTAAAATAGTTCGACGTTTAACTTGTGTGTCGGTATCTCTTTCAGGATGCCCGTTATATCTGCATGGGAAAAGGAAAACAAGTCTACGTTATTAGCTAAAACTTGATGGAATTACCTGGTTCCTGAAGTTTGTGGCCAATATAGGATTTTTTGCTGTGGTCGTCTTTGTCGAGTTGTACGGGGTCGAGATCCTCTACGATCGACCTTGTGGCCTCTACAATTTCAGGTCCCACATAACATCTTTCTCTTCGCCATCACCTGACCCCGACCCTGTTAATTGCTATGCGGCCTCAGCTTTGCCTTTCAATTGTTGGGTGTATGTGCAATCTTGGGCGATGCGATAGTATTTCGGGCAGTGCGTTTCTCTCCTCGGATGCCGAATACCCCCCAAAGGGTGGGAAATTTGATTACTTGATAAAAGCTGGAGGGGACGGCTTTCAAGGTGTGTATCCAGGGCCGACCTATGATGGCGTTGTATGTCGTTTCCTGGTCCATAATGTTGAATGTGGTCTCCAAAGTGACGCCACCGGACAGTATGGGTAGCGTGATCTCTCCATATGTCCGCTTAACTGCATTGTTAAAACTCATCAGTGTTATGCAGCGTTGCACTATCCTATCCTTGAGCTTCATTTGTCCGAGAACTCGAGGGTGGACAATGCACGTGCCGCTGACATCGTCGACCATTATATATTTTATGTCAGTATCTAAGATGCGTAAAGTAATAACAAGGGCGTCATAATATGGAAAGACCAAACTGCGGGTATTCAACTTATCAAAGATGATACTCTCTTTGAGTTCGTCATACCGTTCATGAGTGATTGACCGTTTCAACTAGTGGGTGGTCATGAATTTTACGTTGTTTATTGACGCGTCGTCACCTCCTCCAATGATCATTTTGATGGTTCGAGTTGGGGAGAGCGGTTTTCATGGACCCTGATGTGGTTCGCATCCTCGAGCAAATTTTGTCCTTCCTCGATCGCTCAAAAATTCTTTCAGATGTCCTTGGTGAAGCGTGTTCATGACCTCTTGCCTTAGAGAAATGTAGTCCTCGGTTTTGTGGCCCCATTCCTGATGGAATTCACAGAGGGCGTATGACTTTCTGGTGTTTGGGTCGGACCTCATCTTTTGAGGCCACTTCACTTTTGAACCGAGCATCTACAGTGCGTAGATTATTTCTGAGGGAGAAACACAGAAATTGGGAGCAGATAGTAGTTGAGGCATACCTCTTTCACTCCGGTGAGTCCCTTATTGCGGCCTAGGTGGGTCGTCGCCATGATGTGTACCCACTCGTTACATAACGTACACGACCTTTACATAACACGAATGACACAATCATCTCAAATCCTAAGGGGTGATTTCCCCCACACAAAGTTAGACAAGAAACTTACCTCGCTTCGCGGCCAAATTCAAGATTCCAATAAACCTTTGCCTCGCGAATTCGTGTCCAAAATCTTCAAATCTAGTCACAAACAATTCAATATACTCAATAAAATTGTATGAATTAATTCTATATGAAATTACTAATATTCTAGATTAAAATCGGAAATTCATTTTAAAAATTGACAGTGGGACCCACGTTTCGAATCCCGAAAAACTCACGAAATCTAAACACCCATTTCGATACGAGTTCAACCATACAAAAATTATCGAATTCCGACATCGGATTGCCTTTCAAATCTTTAATTAAATCTTTGAAGTTTCTACCATTTCCAACCCAATCTTTACTCATTTGAACTCAACAATCTTCTCACAACCTTATGGTACAAGCATGTATAACTTATACTCTCACATCCAAGAATTATCTTATTAATTATCTATTTCTAGTTAGATTTCGAAATTGAAGAATCGGGGAAAGAAATTCTTACCATATTGAAGCCTTAGCAACCCTTTGATGCGATTTCAAGGTTTGATTTAAGGAAGAGTAGTGAAATCTTTAGTTCTCTCCTTTTCTCTCTCTAGAATCGCTCTCCCTTCTCTCTAAAACACTAGAAACTTTCCCTAAAATGGACCCAATCGATTTAAATGAAATAGGGGCCGGGTCATACAAATCGGGTTTTGTACAGCCGCGGTGCGTGGGGCGGCTGTGCAAAAAGTGTCTGGAAATGAAATTTCGGAACGCTCTGGAAATTCCCACAGGCGCAGCGCATGGAGCACCACAGTAGTGTAAATTTCTGCCAACTTTCAGTAATTTGGTCATAACTTCTTTTAGGAGTGTTCAAATGACAAACAGTTTAAAGCATTAGAAAATAGACTCGAATATATTTCATTTTTTAAGTTGTTCATCACATAAATCCTTATATATATGTAGATATGTTCATCCAAAGTTTGGTCTTAAGCGTACTCATTTGGAAATTTAGTCTATCATGAAATTTCCACCTTGACTTACGCTTCGGCCTCTCCCTAGACCTCACATCACTTATAATATTTCTCGTACACTTATTATCATATCTAATTAATATCCATCATATTATTAGTCTTCGTACGCACACAAAGTAATATAATTAGAACACATCAACTTTCTAATTTTGCCAAAATGCGCTGAATTGTTCTACGGACTTCCAACTCTAATTCCGGACATACTCATAAGTCTGAAATTACCATACAAAGCTATTGGAACCATCAAAGTTCCATTCCGGGGTCGTTTACACAAAATTCAAACTCCAATCAACTCTTTTCATTTAAGCTTCCAAAACAAGAATATATCACTCTTTTAATTAAATCTCGAATTGACTGAAAACATTGCTTGATCGCACACACAAGTCATAATACACATTAAGAAGCTGCTGGAGGTCTTAAAGCTAATTATTAAAATGACAAGCCGGGTTGTGACATTTCTACAACTCACAAATATTCTGTTCTTGTGGAAAATCCGAGTTAATTACTGAAACTCGAATTTCGGAGGCTTTGTAAAATCCTGAAGGAATTCTACTATTATCCCTGCAACAATTAGTGGGAAGCATAAATTCCTTAAGGACAATGATTACACTATCGAAGCCAGATTATTTCATCCCATTATATTTTCTAATAAACATAAGGAATTTAATCTACAATGCAATAGCAGCTTCTGGTAGTGATTCTGGTTTCAACAACACGTTCAAACTGGATTGATTTGATTGTTCAAATTTGACCCGCAAGAAAGATAAATTGTTGCTCTTTCTCACTGAGTTGGGAATAGCATATTTGCTAAGTTCTGATCTTCCTGCAATGCCATAACCTACTACCCAAGATTCTGATAAAATTAAGGCAGTACACAAAAAATGTGAAGATGATGAGGTGCGCTTTAGAGGTTTAATTTTAAACTAACTTTCTGATCATTTATATGACTTGTTCCGTCCTCACAAATCACCACAAGAAATCTGGAAAGCCTTGGAACAAAAATATATTGCTGTGAAACAAGGAACAAACATATTCCTTGCAATGAAATTTTTTGAATTTCAAATGAAAGATGGGAAATCTATCATGAAACGGGTTGATGAGTTACCTGTCTTGATATCTAGACTCAAAGATTTTAAAGTCGATGTTTCTGAATCTATTCAAGTGGATGATGTACTTGCAAAATTACCATCCACTTGGAATGACTATAGGCATAAATTATTGCATTCTTCTGAAGACTTTAATATGGACCAGTTGACAAAGCATATTTGGATTGAAGAAGAGTCATGGAAATATAAAAGTAAATATGCTACGGAAACTAGTTCAAACATGAATTGTGTTGAGTCTAGTAAGGCAAACAATTCTGGAAAATTTTGAAACAAGGCTGGAAAGAAGAGAAAGTTTGAGGTTGCTCCAAAGGAAAATTCTTCTAACATTAAGAAATGTCTGTGTTATACTTGCGAAAAATGGGTCATTTTAAGAGAGATTGCAGATTTTGTAAGAGACGGAAATGAAGAAAATGATAGACAGAAGAGGGTAAATAATGTTAAACAACAACAAGCTTCTTCTTCGGATATTGTTGGTATGATTTCTGCCTTTACCAACTTGAATCTGAGTATGGTGACCGAATGCATTATGGCAGCAACTATGAAATTTGCAGATTGGTGGTATGATTCTGGTGCTATAGTTCATGTTTTCAATGACAAGAGTTTCTTCAAACATTATGAAGTTACAAAAAATGATGAAAAGATTGTAATGGAAAATCATGACACCGCCAAGGTCTTTGGAAAAGGAACAATTGAACTACAATTCTTTTCGGGAAAGAAGTTGATTTTAATGAATGTTCATCATGTACCTAATGTTAGGAAAAATTTAATTTCTACAAGTTTATTATGTAAGAAAGGCCTCAAAACTGTTATAGAGGCAGAAAAGATTATTTTCTCTAAGAATGGTGTATTTTTAGGACAAGGCTACTCTTGTGAGGGCATGTTCAAATTAAGTATTAATAATGTTGATGTTTCTGCATATATAATTGAGTCATCTATTACTTTATGGCATTCTAGACTTTCACATGTTAATTTTTAATATATTAAGTTTATGTCTAAAAATAAATTAATTCATGCTATTGAGAATAACTATAAAAAATATGAAATATGCATACAAGCTAAGATGACTAAAAAATCATTTCTAAAGAATAAAAGAACAAGTAATATACTTGAACTTGTGAATTCCTATATATGTTAATTGAATGGTCATTTAACTAAAGGTGAAAATAGATACTATATTAATTTTATAGATGATCATTCTAGATATACATATGTTCACCTAATGAAAACAAAAGATCAAGCATTTGATACGTTTAAGTGTTACAAAGAATTAGTTGAAAATTGTAACGACCGACCGGTCGTTACAATGTTATAACCATGTTCCCCCATTTCATGCTTAATTTGTGTTCTTCATTTACATTATGATATAGCGGGTTAGTTGGTTAGGGACGAAGTGATTTCAGAATGAATTGAGACACTTAGTCTCTTATTTGAAAGCTTAAGTTGGAAAAGTTGACTGGATATTGACTTATGTGTAAACGACCTCGGATTTGAATTTTGATGGTTCCGTTAGAACTGTTAGGTGATTTTGGACTTAGTAGCTCGTTCGGAATGAGATTTGGAGGTCCGTAGTGGAATTAGGCTTAAATTAGCGAAAGTTGGAATTTTGGCAATTTTGACCGGTAGTGGAAATTTTGATATCTGGGTCTGATTAAATTTTTGGGAGTTGGAGTAGGTTTGTGGTGTCATTTCTGATTTGTGTGCAAATTTTGAGGTCATTCGGACGTGATTTGGTAGGTTTCGACATCGTTTGTGGAATTTAGAAGTTTAGAAGTTCTTTAGGCTTGAATCCGGGTGTAATTTGGTATTTTGTTGTTGTTTTGAGTGATTCAAAGGTCTGAATAAGTTCGTATGAGGTTATAAGACCTATTAGTATGTTTGGTTGTGGTCCCGAGGGCCTCGGGTTGATTTCGGTTGGTTGATGGATTGATTGGAGTTGAGGAAATGCAGTTGAAGTGTTGCTGCTACTGGTGTAACTGCACCTGCGGAGTGGGAACCGCAGGTGCAAGACCGCAAAAGCGAAGAAAGGGTCGCATATGCAGCTAAGGAACATCTGGACATAGGACTTTGCTATGGCATTTCCGCACTTGTGGTGGTCGCATAAGCGGAGCCAAGGGCGCAGGTGCAAGTTTGGACCGCAGAAGCATAAGGGTTCCCGCACCTGCGCAAGGTGCAAATGTGGTCTTGAGGTCGTAGGAGAAAGGTCCGCATTTTAAATGAAATCCACATGCGATGGAATTTCCGTAGGTGCGGCATCACAGAAGCGACAATGGACCGCAGGTGCGGTATTGCTGGGCAGAAAAATACCAGCTCGAGGTTTTGTCTTTCATTTTCAATTTTGGACTTGAGAAGCTTGGGAGAGAGGCTAATATTGCGGTAAGTTATTCTAACCTCGATTGGTCTAAATTTTGTGAATCTATGGGTTCTTCATCATCTAATTAAGGATTTGAGCTTGAAATTTTGGGGGTTTAGGGCTTAAGAATTGGAGAGTGGATTTTGGGAATTTTGAGGGGCAAATGATGTCGGATTTTGATGAATTTAATATGGTTAGACTCATGAGTGAATGGGCTTTCAGGTTTTGTGACTTTTGTCGGATTTCAAGACGTGGGCCTGGGGGCTGGGTTTGAGTCGATTTTTGATTTTTGGCTATAATTTGGTATTTTTCTTGTGGAATTGATTCCTTTAGCCTATATTGATTGTATTGTATTGCTTGTGGCTAGATTCGAGATGTTTGGAGGCCGATTTGAGAGGCAAGGGCATTGCAGAGTAGGATTTTGCTTGGTTTGAAATGTAACGCTTACAAACTTGGTTTTGAGGGTTCGAAACCCCAAACTATGTGTTACATGATTAGTATTGAGGTGACGCGCATGCCAACTGACGGGCATGTGGGTGTGCGCCATGAGAATTGTGACCTGGGTGATTCCATGGCACCGATTAGTGACTATATCCTGTTGATATCCATATTTTCATCATATGATAAATTAATTGAGCTGTAAATCATGCTAGGTATCATGTTTAGGCTTCATGTCGGTATTGTTGGGACCCTTAGTGGTTGTTTCATGCTGTCATCTTACTATTTCCATTAATATTTTGTATTCAGTCATGTTCATGCATCTTTATATCATATCTCATTCTTAGTTATTTATTGATTCATCATATTATTTTTCCGGGTTTGTTTTATGACATTGTGAGCCCGTGGGTGAGACTGGAGAGATTGATGACTGAGTGAGGCCAAGAGCCTAGTTATGAGTGACATTTATGGGATCTGGTTGTACGCCGCAACGGTTATATTGATGATTATGAAAGCGCTTGGGCTGTAGGAGCCCCTTCGGAGTCTGTAACACACACTAGTGAGCACGGATAATACCATTGAGGGATGGATTTCCCTAGACATGGATTTGTCTGAAGTACTTAATACCTGGATATGGTTTTCTCCAAAGGGTTGGATTGCCCTTTTTCCTCGGTACTGGGTGACTTATAGTCAGTGTTGTATATGTTTGGGGATGGATTTCCCTGGGTCGGATGGCCATATACAGTACCGAGTGGTTGAGCATTTGAGAGTGAGAGCACATGGTGCATTTCATACAGCATGTGCATAGGCATGTACATATAGTAGAGTTATATACCTTACACTGTTCAGATCTGTATTTACTTCGTTACTTTGAGTTGTCTAATTAACTTGAAAGCATGCCTACGTTTCTGCATATTTATTTCTATTATGTCTGTTGCAGTTGAGTTTGTCACTACCTTTAAGTCCATAGTTTGGACTCGTTAATTACTGAGTTGGTGTACTCACGTCACTCTCTGTGCCTCGTGTGCAGATCCAGGCAATACCGATCGTAGCGCCAGTTGCTGTTGCGTTTTATCAGAGTTGGAAGACTATTGAGGTAGCTGCACGACGCTTGCAGCCCTTGACTCTCCTTCTTTATCATTTGTCACATTTCAGTTTATTTCTCTAGACATTATAGTGGACTGTATTCTTATTTAGACGCTCATGTACTCAGTGACAGCCTGATTTTGGGCTGAATTGTATCGTATTTTTGGATTTCTTATGTTTTTAAATAATTTTCTTTAAGTGTTAAATGCTTCCATTTATATTTTCAAACTTATTGTTGCTGTGATGGGTAGTTAAGTTGGGCTGGCCTAGTTCCACGATATGCGCCATCACGACGGTAGATTTTGGATCGTGACAAAAATCAATTGGAAAACCTACATAGTGATCGAGGAGGTGAATATCTTTCTAATGAATTTTCTGTATTTTTTGAAGAAAATGGTCTGATTCACCAAGTTAGTGCACCGTATACCCCACAACAAAATGGTCTTGCTGAAAGAAAAAAATAGAATGTTGGTAGATATGATTAATGTAATGCTTTACATGCAAAATTACTAACGCGTTTGTGGGGGGAAGCTTTGTTAACGACTTGTTTTGTGTACAATAGAGTACCTTCAAAGAAGTTTAAGGTCTCACCATATGAATTATGGAAAGCAAGAAAGCCTAGCTTAAATTTCTTAAGGGTATGGCAGTGATTAGCCTATTATAAAATTTTAGATCCTAAAAGAACTAATTTAGGACCTAGAGGAATTAAAAGCATATTTGTAGGATATGCAGAGAACTCAAAGGCATACTTGTTATTGGACATTGAGTCTAAATATATTTTGGAATCTAAAGATGTTGAGTTCTTGGAAACAAAATTTATTGGTGATTCTAATAATTCACACGAAAATACAGAACAAGATGGTCATGCAGCAAGCATTAGTGATAATGCAGTAACTCAAAAAAATTGTGCCGAACCTAGTTGTTCTTCTAACAATAAAAGAAAGGCAATAGAATCTCCCGTAGAACCAAGGAAAAGACAAAGAGTTAGAAAAGAAAACAATATGGGTTCTGATTTTATTTCTTCTCAAGCACTAGACTTTTTGGTAGAAGGAAGTAGAGATGATATATTAAATAAAATACCCATTATTTTAAATTTAGAAGAGGATCCTAAAAACTATAGTGGGGCTATGGCTTCACGGGATTCTACTTTCTGGAAAGAAGTTGTAAATGATAAAATGGATTGTCTTTTATCCAATGGTACATGGGTATTGGTAGATTTACCTGTGAGCACGTGATTTTTGTTTACACGACAATTACTCCAAAAGAAATAAAAAATGATGGCAAATGGTTTTGTTGTACAACTTTGGAATTTACGTGGCATTTTTGGTAGTTATTTGTGGTCTTGTCTGTGATTATTTAGTCTTATCGAACAAAAATACAAAAAATATATGTTGTGTGTAAGCTTAAGATATCATTTCTACTATTAGGAATTAATCAAACCATAATTTGGTTTTAAGGAAAAATCACAAAAAATATGTTGTCATTAATTGATTTTATTTAAATGGTTAATATGTGTGATAATTGTTGTTTAAGTAGTAATCAACATTTGTATAAGTTTTATTTTTGATTTTACAACTTAGTTAGGAATTTTGTTTAAATTAGAAATTGAAAGAAGGAAAAGAAAAGAGTTTAAATTGGAGAAAATCCGGATTTGGGCTCAAATTTGAGACCAAAATTAGGCCCAAATCATTTCATGACCCAGTCCATTTCCCTGATCTCTATAGCCTCACCAAACGACGTCGTTTAAGGACTATCAGATCTGGACCGTTGATCAAACATATCTAACGGTCCAGTTCAACTCCCATTTTAAATCAAACGACTCCGTACAAGGATACTCAATCGGAGCCGTCCATCTTGTCCAATCCGACGGCTCCCAAGCCTTCCCCAGATACCCGACCCACTGTAACCCGGTTTGATCCGTTCCCAGAATGAGACCAAACGATGCCGTTCCCCCCAGTGGAATGATCAAGGCCGTTGATCATTGGTGATCCAACGGCCAATATCAAAACATTCACTCCATATATAAGCTTACCTCCTTCACCCCGCACCCCTCGAGCCAGACCCCCCTCCTCACTGTTCCTCCGTCTCTCTCATTTCATAGACGGACCTGGGTTTAGAAACCTAGCCGCCTTAGCCCCCTTCCGTTTGAAACCCGGCGACACCGTCGGCCACCAGACTAACACCCTAGGACCACTCAATCACCCTGAATCCAAATCCACCAACCGTTTAGTTCGAATCAATCCCTAGGTTCTCGAATCTTCATTTGAAGATTCGAGCAAAACCTCGATCTACACCGACCTACCCCAGATTCACACTAGACACTCCCCTGACCTCCCTTGTGACTAAACCAGGCTTGGTTTGGTCCGAATCCAACCAGGAAAACCTGAATACCAAATCTGCCTTAAGAACCCTAGAAGTCCTGAGTCCGATTTTTGTCCGTTTGATCCAGAAGATTAAGGTCTAATGGACCTTAATCGGAGTGTTCTCAGTGAGAACACTTCGATTAAAATCCGTTCAACCCCAAGAAAGGTCGATTCAAATCCGAGATAGGGCCTTTTGATTTTTCAAGCCTTTAAGGTATTTTTGTTTTCCTTTTCCTTGTCAGTCCATTTTGTTGTTTTGTTAAATGTCTGTTCATATGTCCAAATGTTTAGTTGATTTGTTTTAAATTTTTTGTGTCGACTGTTCTGTCCTCGCCCGGACCTCTCATTTGATCGAATCTCTTTTGCTATCATTGATGAGTGTGTGTGTTTGACAGTGTAATCAATTGAAATAATACTCGATCGATTAATTGGTTCCCAGGGTCATTTCTGGTTTTGACAGTGCAATCTGAAACCCCTGTTCAATACTGTTCGACTCTGATCATTAGTTATTGATTGTATGTGTTGTAATTCGCGTAGTCGATTCAATATATATCGTCAATTAGTTTCAGCTTTGAATGGTAATAATTTGATTCATGTTTTCTGCTGAAGCTTTGTTTGAATCCAATTAAGAATTGAGTATAGCTACTTATAGTTTGTGTATTTGAATCGGAAACATTTAAGGATTGGGTTGTAGCTGCAGTTCAGGGTTAAGTCTGAATTGATGGCATGTGCACTTGTGGACAGCATGTGCATTAAAGCCTTTAAGAGATTAAAATTAACTTGACAGCATGTGCTGTCAGGGCATATTCAGGCTGCCTATACCCTTGTTTTAGTTTAATAAAATGGAAACTACTTTGAATATTTTAAAGATAGGGCTGTCAGGGGAAATCTGATGGGGAATGGTTTTCTTTATGGCTGTGAGTGGAAAACAGGAGGGAGGATGGGGAGTTTGAATTGTTTAACAGGCTGGTAGATGGTCTGATGCTAACCTATAAATAGAGGAGAGTTTCCATTAGTTAAAGGGGGCAGGACAGACATAGGACACAGAGAGAAAGAGGGAACAAATAGAAAAACAAAGAGAGTTGAAGGAAGAACATATATACACAGACACAGAAACAGTTCTGAATTAGAAAGGAGAGGATTCAGAAATCAGGGAGGGAGATAGGAAAAGGAATTTCTGCTGTTTGATTGAAATTAAAAACCTTGCCTTTCCTCACCATTTTCTGTTTGGAAATCAGCATTAATCTGCCATTTGTTCTGTCAAGCTTAGGGTCCTTCCTTGAGTGTTTGAAAAATCAGAAAACTGTTTCCTTTATTGTGTTAGGATTCACCTATTTCTGTCTGTCTGAATGACATTGGTATCCCCTAGTCCTAATCGAGTCTGTTGAGTGTGATTGTTTGGTTACTGGGTATTTGTTTCATTGGGTTGTTTCTGGTTTGTCCATCGGGGTTTGATTCTGCCATTCTTGTACTATTGCTTTGCTGCTGCCACTGCTGTTGTATTGGTTATATGTTTTGCTAGTCCTACTGCACTGCTGCTTTGCTGACTTCTTTTCTCTTCAATTGTAAACGTTTCCAGGTACACACTTCTGAAACTATGGTTTGATGTAAGCTTGAACTGGAAGTTGAGTTGAAATAAACAAAGAAACGAAACATCCATCTGTTTTTACAATATCTGTGTTTAAGATGTAGCAATAGGATAAAAATGATTTAATTAGTTCATATTTGTTTGGGCTCATGCTAATCGTATTCGTTTTGTGTAAATTGGGGCGTATTCGAACCAATATGGACTGTTAAGTAGTATGTTGTTATTTTGATAGACGTATACCAGGTATTTAGCAATTTAGTTTAACTTAGCTGACACGGGCGGTATAACACATAATCTAATAGGTGTCAGTAAGTACCCTGTCAGACCTTTGGATTGTTTAAGTTTGCTATGGCCCGGTTCAGTTCGCTTTTAAGAAATATGTATCTCACATAAATTTTCGTATTGTGTTAGTTAATACCAATTGTTTAGCAATATATGTCAACTCTCTTGTTTGAATTCCCTGTTTCAATGTAGGTCTAATAGTGTAGATTAATGATTAATAGCATCGACTCACCACTTAAATGAAGCGGCTAGCAATTTTAGGGAATCAGTAGGCTTTACAGGTTTGGGAGTACGAATCAACGCTATAGGGTTAAGAACTTTAATCTAAAAGGCGTGAATCTAGCAAGACGGTTTAACGTTTAGATCTAATAAACTTTCGGATAAGCACTAAGAGTTAAGGTTAATGTTATTTTGAGTAGTCGAAAATAATTGTTGGTCTATTCACATAATTATGCGGAGTCAACCTAGTTATAGGATAACTAATCTTCTTTGAATATATTATTTTGTCGATTTTGTATTCACTTATAATTTCAAATTTTAAGTAATATTCTTTTCTGTTAACATTCGTCTTAATCTAGTATGTAAAATGATGTGCTTGTAGCATGTAACTAAATAAGATCTTCCTTTTGCTCTCTCTTATTTTTAAAAACAAAAATTAATGGAAATGTAGTCACTTTAGGATACCCTTAAAATAAATGAGATGAGCCTCGCTAAATAAAAATGCACAAACCGCGGGGCCCTCATAAATGTACATATTAAATACTTAGAATCCGGGATGGGTCATTTAGCGAATTTCATGACCCTCCCCAAAGATATAACGCGTCAGACTCTTTAGGCGCGATTTAATCAAATTACATTCTTAAATTCGGATGCGCATTTATGTGACCCAAATTCAAATCTCAACGAAGTTGAAATGTGTTAACAACTACGGGTGCATTGATTGTAACGTGGTTCGAGATGCATTTTCACGACGTTACAATTCTATAAAAAATAAATGATAATTATAAAAGCGGTTTAAACTTAATAAAAGCACATAAGTCATAACATGTATTTAAATCAGATATTTAGCCATTATAACAATTTGAGCGACCGTGCTAGAACCACGAGATTCGAGGGTGCCTAACACCTTCCCTCGGGTCAACAGAATTCCTTACTTAGAATTTCTGGTTCGCAGACTTCATTTGGAAAATCGAATATTTTCCTCGATTTGGGATTCAAGATAAACCGGTGACTTGGGACACCAAAAGTCAAACCTTTCCCAAGTGGAGACTCTGAATTAAATAATAATCCCATTTTGATTATTGTCACTTAAATCGGAAAAACTCCCTCGCGCATTCTACCCTTCGGGGCGGGGCGCGCAAAAAGGAGGTGTGACAGCTCTGGCGACTCTGCTGGGGAGTAACAACCCAGAACCTTCGGTTCAGGGTTCAAGAATTCGAGCTTAAAATAATTGTTATATTTGTCTTTATTATCTGATCTTTATCACATGTTTCGACATAATGTGCTAAGTGTTGTCTTTTACTGCTTTCATATTATCTGAACTGTATATAAACTGTGCCGAAACCCTTCTCTCTTCACCTCCGGGGATGTGCTTACTGGTTGAGACTCCCTATTTTGTTAGTGTCAAATACCCTTAAATGAAAAGAGGCTCGGACAAGTTACGAAGCCGGATGGCCTTTTGGTTCCCGGTAAGTTGCCCCCTCCTCGACTCGAGTTGTCCGCTCAGGTACACAGTCTAGAACACCGACTCAGGATTTGAACATAAAATAACATGACCTCATGCCGGATCCCTAGTAGGAACGCTTATTTGCATCATGTTGCATTTGACCTAGGGGACTCAACACAGGGGTTGGGTCCGTCTAGGACAGGCAACCTGGAATGAAAAGACCATCCTGCTGCATCCCGTTTGTTTTGCGCATTTATTTAATTCAGTTCCGCATGCTGACCGGTTTCCAAAAAAAAAATGAAAACAAAATTTGTCTTTTAGTTTGATTTATTAAAAAAAAACGTATATATAAAAAAACGTATATATAAAAAAAATTCCTTTTAATCACTTTCAAAATCCAAAAAATATATATATATTTATTTAAAAGTAAAAAAAAGAAGAAGGGAAAATTCAAAATTCAAAAAATGTTGTTTCTTTTGTAGTATCTCTTTTATAAATTCAGACTAATAGTCCAAATACTTCCTTAAAAAGATTTTTCTTTAGTCTTTATCTCTTTTCAAAATAAAAAAAAAAAAAAATATAAAAATCCAGAAAAATATTTTTTCTTTTCTTTAAAAGATTGTATTCAGAAAGGGTTTTACTCTACGCTTGATCAAGCCCGAACTTCGCCGGTTTGATTCTCGCAGGGTGCGAGATACGTAGGCAACCCTCATCGGGTCCAACCTCCCCTTTTTCAGAAATAGCCAAAATATCAGAATTTTAATTTATGAGTCGGGTGATGCCGTTTTTTCAAGAATAGCCAAATGTTCCCGAAAGGAACGTCGGAATGCTGACTTTGCATAAACAGCCATTTTGGTCATTTTTTTTAAAAAAAAATTTGACCAAGTTTCCCAATGGCCTTAGGATCCTCGTCCCCGAGGATCTGCGAGGCCATGTTCCCAATATCGGGTCACCATTCTAAAAAAAATAAAAAAATAAAAAAATAAAAAAATAAAAAAATCAAGTGATTCTTTTGTTGTCAAAAAGAGCCGAATGTTCCCTAAAGGGACGACGGAAGGCTGACATTGCATAAACGGTCATCTTTAGTCATCGTTTTTGATTTTTGACCGTTTGATCCTCGCAGCCTTAAAATCTTCGTTCCCGAAGTTCTAAAAGGCCGCATTTGAAAACCTAGTCCATCATTTTGAAATCTTGAAAGAAAAAAAAACATAGATAGTTTATTTTTTGAGTCTAATAAAAGTTTTTCGTTGGCATAATCACCTTAATAAATGTGCAGGATGAGCACGATACAAAACGAACCTTTTTCAATAATGACCGAGATCCCTTTTGAGTTGCGATTATGTTGGAATGACTTAGGCAAGGAAGGGCAAGACAAAGTAAAGAAGTGTCTGAAAGATCTCCCGGATTTACTAGAAATCCAGCCTCGGGGTGATATTATCAGATCATTGGTCACTTGCTGGGATTCAACACACAATGTATTTCATTTCTGTGACTTTGAGCTCACCCCGACATTGAAAGAAATAGCGGGATACATTGGAAGTGATGAAGCCCCGTTAAGGTTCAAGTACTTGATTGCACCTAGGGCCGTCACGGTACACCGATTTCTGGATTTCCTAAAAATACCCCGAACATTTCACCATCCAGATCTTGCCAAAGGTTTCTACAGTCTCCACCTCGTATATGCTAGATACGGCCACGTGGGCGGGTTCAATAAGCCAGACTTCAAACTATGCAGTAGAGGTAACCGACAAAAGTGGGACGAACACAGGCTGGTAGCTTTTGTGACAGCTTTTTTGGGTCTTATAGTGTTCTCAAGGAAAGACGGAAACATCGATCTAAAAGTAATTGGGGTCGTCAGTACTTTGCTCACCCAAGATAAAAGTACTCTGGCGCCTATGATTATGGCTGACATCTTCCGGGCTCTCACTGCTTGCCGAGCCAGGGGTGACTTTTTCGAAGGATGTAACCTATTGTTGCAAATGTGGATGACCGATCATTTATGCCACCGCTCCCCGCTCTTGGGTTACGGTTCGCCCGAGAAAACTTGTATTGGAGAATTCTACACAAGAATCAAAGGGTTTAGTCTACCCGAGGGAGTCACAGCTTGGACGTCATTTTTTCGAACTCTCACTGCCAACCAAATCCAGTGGACGCTCAGATGGTTGCCTGTTGAGGAAATCATATACATGCCGGCAACCAGGCCTCACTTTCTGTTGATGGGACTTAAAAGCATCCAACCCTATGCACCGTATCGGGTTTTGAGGCAACTTGGGAGGTATCAAGTAGTGCCGAAAGATGAAGACTTGAGTACACAAGTGATTGAAATCAGTCCAGACGGTCGTTTCCCCGAAGAAGAAGTTCGCCAAATCTGGAGTGAGTGCCAACACCTGACAGCAAACACTTGTGTGATGGATACGGCTAAAGGGGAAGTTGCCCCGGGGTATCACGCTTGGTTTAGAGGTGACATATCCTGCGAGAGACTAGCTAAAAGACCTCATCTCAAAGATTTCGTTGAGTCATCCCAAGAGCAATGGAACTGGTTAGCAAAAGAAAAGGGGTATCGGGCAGAGATCGGTGATTTGAAGCAACAGGTTGACAGTCTGAAATTCAATAACAGTATGCAAATCGCTGCGGATCGAGGCGAAAATAATAGATTGGCCCAAAAAAATGAAGAACTTAGGGCCCAAATCCAGAAATTGAGATTGACTCTTGATAAACAACCAAGGAGTCGATCAGACGAGCAGTTGATAAAAGGGCTGAAAAGTGAAGTCAGGGAATGGCGAGATGATTTAGAAAAGTCTGAAAACGTCATGGCAGAGCTCAAGGTACAGTGGGGTACAAGAGCATATAAGCATCGCCGATACTTGAATCAATTGAAACGCGACCACGAGAAAGTTTTTGCCAAAATGAAGAGAGAGATGGCTACACTTGAGGTTAAAGCAGTTAGTCAGGCCGAGGATTTCCAAATTGAGAGCAGATACTGTTACGACTTGTTGGCCCGGATGAAGGTAGAAGTACGACAACTGAAGAATCAGCATATACAGGATTCTTAGGTTTTAAAAACGTGCAATGATCAAATAAAACGCCTGTTCGTGGAAAAGAAGCAAACCAGAGATAAGATCAGGACCATTGCCCACGCCATCATCAGACGGTGTCTACGGTGTGAAAACATTACCAGCATTACCGTTCTCTCGGCAGTGATGGGTTATGTCAAGCAGACCATGCATGAGCTGGAACAACTTGAAAGGGATCTCACAACTAGGACCGCGGCGAGGCCGAACGATGCCCCGCGGACGCCAGTTCTCAGAACCTTAATGTATTCATAGGTCGAGTCTGTCCGTCTTTTGCATTCAAGGTATATTAGTCTGTTGAGTCTGTACTATTTTCGATGCTTGTTATTTTCCTTTTTCAAAGAATGTTAGTTTGTAATAGATTGTTCAGGAATAAAATGTGTGCTCCTTTTACACTCATCTGTTTTGAACTACGTCATGATCTGATTCACGCGGCATCATGATACGTAGGCAATCCTCATCGGATCTGGTCACATTTTATCTGCAAATATTGAAAACAGTAATAAAAAGAGAAAGAAAGAAAAATAAAAAACAATAATAAAAAAATAAAAAAAATAAAATAAAGAGGAAGCCTAAAAGAAGCCGGAATGACGCATGCCTTCGTTGCAAACATGTAGGAATTCACTTAACTGTATAGGTGCATCATACCCCAACGTGAGATTACCTATCTGTTATTTGTTTCGAACTAACCGTTCCTTTGTCGTTGAGTCCTTCCAGGTTTTAGAAAAGGCGGTTGGTTTGGTGAAAGTCTGGCCTCACATTCATACTTCACGAGGTCGAAAGGGAGTGTTCAATTACTTGTTGATAAGTCAAGAGGCGGTACTCACACTTACTTCACAAGATCAAAGGGAAGTATAGAAATGTCTTCGGAAATTCCTTTGCTGACAGTTCCTGTTTCCGAGGAGAGTTCGATCTCGGCCGTCCTCACGCCCGAATCCGCAACTGCGGAGGAAAATAGAATCCTGCGGCTCCGCATGTTGGAAATGCTGGATGACTGGAATAACGGAAAAGTGCCACCAAGTGTTATCCCTGGATTCCCTGAGTTGTTCTCCAGGACAAATGGGACTTCTAACGTCCCCATAAGCTATCCGGCTACCCCATTCGGGTACCCAGCCATTTCGGACTTCTCTGCTAGATCGCCCTCTGATTCTTATCCCCGGATGTCAACAACAGATGTAGCTACAAACATCTTTACTGCACCTCACTGTCCAATCGTGGCACAACCCGCTACACACAAGCCAAATTTTGACTCATCCTCATTCACATTCCAAGCACCATCTTTCTCACTGGAACCAACTCGGTTCGCCACCAGCACTCATCCTCCACAACCTCAATGCGAGTTTGCACCTGGGCAGGATCAAAACCCCAAAACCTCTGAACAAGATGAGATGGCAAAAGGAATGAGGAGCCTTGAGCAGAGTTTGAAAAACATGCAAGGTTTAAGCGGACAAAAGAGTGTCTCCTATACCGATCTATGCATGTTCCCTCACGTGCACCTACCTGTGGGTTTCAAAACCCCAAAGTTTGAGAAGTACGTCGGGCACGGCGACCCCATTGCTCATCTCAAGAAATATTGTAACCAATTGTGGGGAGCCGACGGCAAAGAGGAATTGCTAATGGCATATTTCTGGGAAAGTCTGGTAGGAATAGCCTTAGAATGGTATATGGACCAAGACATATCTCGATGGCATATATGGGATGATCTCGCCAGAGATTTTTTGAGACAATTCCAGTATAACATCGACATTGCACCAGACCGAAATTCTCTGTCAAACTTGAAGAAGAAACCTTCAGAAAGCTTCAGAGAATATGCTATTAAGTGGCGCGAGCAGGCATCGAGGGTAAAACCTCCCATGGACGAGATAGAAATGGTCACTACTTTTCTCCAGGCTCAAGAATCAGACTATTTCCAGAATATGATGTTAGCCATGGGAAAGCCTTTCGCGGAAGCAATCAAGATCGGGGAGATGGTGGAGAACGGTTTGAAAACGGGTAGAATCTTAAGTCAGGCAGCCATAAGGGCAACCTCCCAAGCCGTCCAAAGTGGGTCCGGAGGAATGGAAAGAGGAAAGAAAAAGGAAGAAACGTCCATGGCAGCATCAGAAGCAAGGGAATATCGTAATCCCAGGCCCCGTTTTCCAGAAAGAACCCCACAACATTACTACCCCCACCAAAATGTGACATATGCTCCTCAACCCTACATGGTCATGAATACCCAGCCCTATGTCCATCCGCCACAGCAAGCCAATCGAGGCCAAGCTCCACCTCCCAGAAATCAGCCTCCCTACCGCAACCACTATAATCCACAGCCTCCTCAAAATAACTTCCGCCCTCAGGAACCACCTAGAAGACGGACTTTCACACCCATCGGTGAACCATATTCTACTTTGTTCCCAAAGCTAGTCCAGTTGGGTTTCCTGCAGCCAGTCCCTCAGACGAGGCACAATCCGGCATCACCTACTTACAAAGCCGGTGTTAGGTGCGCCTATCATTCTGGAGCGGAAGGGCACGATGCAAATGACTGCTGGGCTTTGAGAAGGGTAGTTGAGAATTTAATAGAGCAGGGGAAAATAGTACTAAGGGACGAGGAGGTCCCAAATGTGACTAACAATCCGTTGCCCGCTCACAATAACGGGCCGCTGATTGGAATGATTTGCGAGGACAAAGAATTTGATCCTGCTTTAAAAGCTATAATCGCCATTGTCGATGCAGGGAAAAGGCCTAAAACCACCCTGAAGCTAGAGAAAGGGGAAAGGAAGGTCAGTACTGTCAAGGGCGAGCCCGAAGAGAAGGTGGAGAAAAAGACAGTGACGATGATGCCTGTGAGGAACGAAGTTCTTTACGTTCCACGAGGTCGAGCAAAGAAGCCGCAGAGTTTCAAAGTCAAAAGGGAAAAACCAATGTACGTACCAAAAAGGGCCTATGTGGTCCGGGGGACGATTCAACCACCTCGGCTGAATGAGCCAGTGGTTATCGGACGCGTGCCACAAAAGCCAATGACAAATCCGTCCACAGTACCGTGGAACTATCAAAGAACGTTGGTTACGTACAAGGGCAGAGAAGTCACGGGAGAACTTCCGAAAAATACTTTCATTGGAAGGTATTCTAACACTCAAGAGTTAAACAACGCCACACGGAGACGCTTCCCACCAAAGAAGCCTGTAAGCGTTAAAGAAGCGGAAGTTTTCTTCCAAAAGATGAAAATGCCAGACTACGAAGTTGTAGATCAACTACGCAAGTGCCCCGAGCAAGTGTCCATGCTATCTCTGCTGATGAGGTCGGCTGAACACCAAAAGATCTTGCTCAAAACCCTGAACGAAGCATACATACCAGTTGAAACCTTAGTCGAACAACTGGAACGGATGATGGAGAGGTTCTTCGCCGTTAACCAGGTCTCTTTCAGCAAGAACGACTTACCTCCAGAGGTAGCAGCCTACAACAAAGACTTACATCTGACAGTTAAATGCGAGGACTACTACGTCAAGTGGGTAATGTTGGATGGAGTATCAGGTGTTGACATTTGTCCACTCTCCACACTGTAGAGAAAGGAAATTGGGACCGGAAGAATCCGCCCCAATAATGTCTGCGTAAGGGCTTTTGATGGCGTCAAGAGGGATACCCTCGGGGAAATAGACTTGGTGTTGACTATAGGACCAGTGGAGTTTGAAATAACTTTCCAGGTGTTTGACATGGATACGTCTTACAATTTTCTCCTCGGCAGACCTTGATTCATACGGCAGGGGCTGTGCCTTCCACTCTTCACCAAATGGTGAAGTTTGAGTACGAAGACCGGGAAATTGTGATCCACGGAGAAGACGAACAGTCTATTTATCGGGACCCATCCATCCCATATCTTGAACCAAGGGAAGGGAGCGAGCAAACGGTTTATCAGGCTTTCGAAGTTGTGCTAGCAGAGCAGTATGAAGAAGGAATACCGTGCCCCCAACCTTTCTTGTCCAACGCCTCAATCATGGTGGCTAAAGAAATGATCCGACATGGATTCAGGCCAGGGAAAGGGCTCGGACGAACATTGCAAGGAATAACGGAACCCATTACCTTGCCTTCGACCAAGAAACTTTTTGGGATAGGTTTCCTACCCACTCCAAAAGATGAAGAGTGGGCAAAGAAGAGGAAAGTTGAGGGTTGGAAACTGCCTCGGCCATTGCCGAATTTATATGAAACTTTCGTCGGACCAAAATACACCGAAGAAGAAGACGATGAGGTTTTCACGGCCGAAGAGATCAAGGAGATATGTGGGGCAATGAGAGAAATTCTTTACGAAGCTCACATGGTTCAACCAGGAGAAGGCACAAGCACTGCCGAGATGCTATATGTGGGGCCAAACGCCAAGCTTCGAAACTAGGAGGCCACGCCATTCCCTTACTAGACAGGAGTCCGGGTAGACCTGTCCTGCCACCTTTCTTGCATCACGAGTTATCCCCAGGATATAACTTGGATGTTTTCCCTTCAATTGTTGTTTTGAATTCCTGAGTTATAAACATTGTTATCTTCCAAATTCCAATAAAATAAAAATCATTGTTTTCTCATTTTTCCTTTGTTCTGATTTTGTTATTTTTCCTTTATCTTTTCTTTCAGTTATAATAATGCGGCTTTAAATAATATGACATGCTTGCGGACTTCATGCCCAGATCACAACGAGCTATTTAATTGTGAAATGATGAATCAAGAAACAGAATATGACGAAGAAGAGGCTTTTAGGGAAATAAACCGAGAATTGGAACACTTTGAGAATAAACCTAAGCCGAATCTGAATGACACTGAACCGGTTAATTTGGGAACTCCTGAAGAAATCCGAGAGACCAAAATAAGCATTCACACGGACGAGAAAATGCAAGATGCGATAATACAACTCCTTTTTGAATTTAAAGATGTGTTTGCTTGGTCATACGATGACATGCTAGGATTAGGTGTTGATCTAGTGGTTCATAAATTGCCAATCCACCATGATTGTCCTCCAGTTCAACAAAAGTAAAGAAAGTTCAAAACTGATGTCAGTGACAAAATTAAAGAAGAGATCACCAAGCAGCTGAAAACGGGAGTAATTCGGGTAGTCCAGTACACCACGTGGTTGGCGAATGTAGTTTCAGTGCCGAAAAAAGATGGGAAGACTCAGGTATGTGTGGATTATCGAGACTTGAATAGGGCGAGTCCCAAAGACAATTTCCCATTACCCAACATCCACATCCTTGTTGATAATTGCGCCAAACATGAGATACAGTCTTTCATAGATTGTTACGCTGGGTATCATCAGGTGTTGATGGATGAAGAAGACGCCGAGAAGACTGCCTTCACTACACCTTGGGGCACTTACTGTTATCGTGTTATGCCATTTGGTCTGAAGAATGCTGGGACAACTTACATGAGGGCCATGACTGCCATTTTTCATGACATGATGCATCAAGAAATAGAGGTGTATGTGGACGACGTGATACTCAAGTCCAGGACGCAGGATAATCACATCCAAGACTTGAGGTAGTTCTTCGAGAGATTGAGGAAGTACGACTTGAAGCTGAACCCAGCCAAATGCGCTTTCGGAGTCCCATCGGGCAAGCTTTTGGGTTTCATAGTAAGTAGGAGAGGTATCGAATTAGATCCAACAAAGATAAAATCTATCAGAGATCTACCTCCCCCAAGAATAAAGAAAGACGTGATGAGTCTATTGGGAAGGTTAAACTATATCAGCCGATTCATTGCCCAGCTGACTAGCACGTGTGAGCCCATATTTAAGCTATTGAGGAAAGATGCAGCGATCAAATGGATGGCTGAGTGTCAATAAGCTTTTGACAAAATCAAAGAATATCTTTCAAATCCCCCAGTTTTGGTCTTGCCAGAGCCAGAGAGACCACTGTTCTTGTATCTGATAGTCTTGGAAAATTCTTTCGGTTGCGTCCTCGGGCAACATGACATAACCTGAAAGAAGGAACAAGCGATCTACTACTTGAGCAAGAAATTCACCGGCTACGAGGCCATGTACACTCTGTTGGAAAGAACATGTTGTGCTTTGACGTGGGTTGCTCAAAAGTTGAGACATTATCTCCAAGCTCACACTACTTACCTCATAAGCAGGCTGGATCCTTTGAAGTATATATTTCAGAAACCAATGCCTACTGGAAGACTGGCCAAGTGGCAAATCTTGCTTACTGAATTTGACATAGTCTATGTCACCCGCACGGCAATGAAAGCCCAAGCGTTAGCCGATCATTTGACTGAAAACCCGGTTGATGAAGAATACCAACTGTTGAGTACTTATTTTCCGGATGAAGAAATAAACACCGTAGAAGTAGTCTCGGAAAACGCTCATGTCTGGAAGATGTTCTTTGATGGGGCCGTAAACACCAAAGGTATAGGAATCAGGGCAATTTTGATCGCGCCCTCTGATCAGCATTATCCTGCTACAGCTAGACTACGTTTCTTTTGCATGAACAATACAGCTGAGTATGAAGCTTGCATCATGGGCATACATATGGCGATCGATCAGGATGTTGAAGATTTATTGATTATGGGAGATTCTGACCTGATTATCTGGCAAGCCCAAGGTGAATGGGAAACTCGGGATGTCAAGCTCATTCCTTACCGACAACACGTGGAGGACCACGACAATAATTTTAAATCAATAAAGTTCAGGTATATCCCGTGGTGTCACAATGAACTAGCGGATGCACTTGCTACCTTGGCTTCAATGCTACCCTACCCAGGCAACGCCCACGTCGATCCCTTGGAAATCCAAATAAGGGAAAGACACGGTTACTGCAACGCAATCGAGGCAGTATCGAGTACAGAGCCATGGTACCGTGATATCAAGAGGTTCTTAAAGACACAAGAATACCTCGAACATGCTACCAGAGATCAGAAGAGGACTATCAGGCGGCATGCAGGAGGTTTCTTTTTGAGCGGCGAGTTATTGTATAAAAGAACCCCGGACCTCAATCTGCTAAGATGTGTTGACGCCGAGGAGGCGGGAAGGATCATGCATGAAGTACACGCAGGAGTGTGCGGGCCCCACATGAACGGGTATGTTTTGGCAAAGAAAATTCTTCGAGCAGGTTATTACTGGATGACCATGGAAAAGGACTGCTTTAGCTTCATTCGGAAGTGTCATCAGTGTCAGGTGCACGGTGATTTGATTCATGCACCTCCCACGGAATTGCATCTCATGTCTTCACCTTGGCCATTTGTTGCCTGGGGCATGGACGTCATTGGTCCGATCGAGCCAATGGCCTCAAATGGACACAGATTCATATTGGTCGCTATCGCCTACTTCACGAAATGGGTAGAAGCTGTCACTCTCAAATCAGTCACTAAGAAGGCTGTGGTGGATTTTGTACATTTAAATCTTATCTGTCGTTTCGGTATTCCTGCAACTATCATCACAGATAACGCAGCAAACCTGAATAGTCACTTGATGGGAGATGTATGCGAACAGTTCAAAATAACGCATAGGAATTCCACTCCTTATCGGACCAAGGCCAATGACGCTGTAGAAGCAGCAAACAAGAACATCAAGAAGATCTTGAGGAAGACGATCCAGAATTCCCGACAGTGGCATGAACAGTTACCCTTTGCATTGCTGGGATATCGCACCACAGTACGCACGTCAGTGGGAGCAACCCCTTATCTTTTGGTTTGTGGGACCGAGGCTGTGATACCAGCAGAGGTAGAAATTAGAAATTGAATATAGCGAGTGGGTTAAGACTCGATTGGAGCAGTTGACTTTGATTGACCAGAAACGAATGGCTGCGGTTTGTCACGGGCAGTTGTACCAACGAAGAATGGCCCGTGCTTAGAACAAGAAAGTTCGACCCAGGAATTTCGAAGTGGGTCAACTGGTACTGAGGCACATTCTGTCACATCACCAGGAAGCGAAAGGAAAATTTGCTCCAAATTGGAAAGGCCCATACATCATCAAGAAGATATTGTCGAGAGGAGCGTTATATCTGGGTGATATTGAAGGAAATGATCCTGAAACAGCAGTGAATGCGGACGCAGTCAAAAGGTACTATGTCTGAGTTATACTCCAGTGGTCCTGACACATTTCATGACATGATGCATCAAGAAATAGAGGTGTATGTGGACGACGTGATAGTCAAGTCCAGGACACAGGATAATCACATCCAAGACTTGAGGTAGTTCTTCGAGAGATTGAGGAAGTACGACTTGAAGCTGAACCCAGCCAAATGCGCTTTCGGAGTCCCATCGGGCAAGCTTTTGGGTTTCATAGTAAGCAGGAGAGGTATCGAATTAGATCCAACAAAGATAAAATCTATCAGAGATCTACCTCCCCCAAGAATGAAGAAAGACGTGATGAGTCTATTGGGCAGGTTAAACTATATCAGCCGATTCATTGCCCAGCTGACTAGCACGTGTGAGCCCATATTTAAGCTATTGAGGAAAGATGCAGCGATCAAATGGATGGCTGAGTGTCAATAAGCTTTTGACAAAATCAAAGAATATCTTTCAAATCCCCCAGTTTTGGTCTTGCCAGAGCCAGAGAGACCACTGTTCTTGTATCTGACAGTCTTGGAAAATTCTTTCGGTTGCGTCCTCGGGCAACATGACATAACCGGAAAAAGGAACAAGTGATCTACTACTTGAGCAAGAAATTCACCGGCTACGAGGCCATGTACACTCTGTTGGAAAGAACATGTTGTGCTTTGACGTGGGTTGCTCAAAAGTTGAGACATTATCTCCAAGCTCACACTACTTACCTCATAAGCAGGCTGGATCCTTTGAAGTATATATTTCAGAAACCAATGCCTACTGGAAGAATGGCCAAGTGGCAAATCTTGCTTACTGAATTTGACATAGTCTATGTCACCCGCACGGCAATGAAAGCCCAAGCGTTAGCCGATCATTTGGCTGAAAACCCGGTTGATGAAGAATACCAACCGTTGAGTACTTATTTTCCGGATGAAGAAATAAACACCGTAGAAGTAGTCTCGGAAAACGCTCATGTCTAGAAGATGTTCTTTGATGGGGCCGTAAACGCCAAAGGTATAGGAATCGGGGCAATTTTGATTGCGCCCTCTGGTCAGCATTATCCTGCTACAGCTAGACTACGTTTCTTTTGCACGAACAATACAGCTGAGTATGAAGCTTGCATCATGGGAATACATATGGCGATCGATCAGGATGTTGAAGATTTATTGATTATGGGAGATTCTGACCTGATTATCTGGCAAGCCCAAGGTGAATGGGAAACTCGGGATGTCAAGCTCATTCCTTACCGACAACACGTGGAGGACCACAGCAATCATTTTAAATCAATAAAGTTCAGGTATATCCCGTGGTGTCACAATGAACTAGCGGATGCACTTGCTACCTTGGCTTCAATGCTACCCTACCCAGGCAACGCCCACGTCGATCCCTTGGAAATCCAAATCAGGGAAAGACACGGTTACTGCAACGCAATCGAGGCAGTATCGAGTACACAGCCATGGTACCGTGATATCAAGAGGTTCTTAAAGACATAAGAATACCTCGAACATGCTACCAGAGATCAGAAGAGGACTATCAGGCGGCATGCAGGAGGTTTCTTTTTGAGCGGCGAGTTATTGTATAAAAGAACCCCGGACCTCAATCTGCTAAGATGTGTTGACGCCGAGGAGGTGGGAAGGATCATGCATGAAGTACACGCAGGAGTGTGCGGGCCCCACATGAACGGGTATGTTTTGGCAAAGAAAATCCTTCGAGCAGGTTATTACTGGATGACCATGGAAAAGGACTGCTTTAGCTTCGTTCAGAAGTGTCATCAGTGTCAGGTGCACGGTGATTTGATTCATGCACCTCCCACGGAATTGCATCTCATGTCTGCACCTTGGCCATTTGTTGCCTGGGGCATGGACGTCATTGGTCCGATCGAGCCAATGGCCTCAAATGGACACAGATTCATATTGGTCGCTATCGCCTACTTCACGAAATGGGTAGAAGCTGTCACTCTCAAATCAGTCACTAAGAAGGCTGTGGTGGATTTTGTACATTCAAATCTTATCTGTCGTTTCGGTATTCCTGCAACTATCATCACAGATAACGCAGCAAACCTGAATAGTCACTTGATGGGAGATGTATGCGAACAGTTCAAAATAATGCATAGGAATTCCACTCCTTATCGGACCAAGGCCAATGACGCTGTAGAAGCAGCAAACAAGAACATCAAGAAGATCTTGAGGAAGACGATCCAGAATTCCCGACAATGGCATGAACAGTTACCCTTTGCATTGCTGGGATATCGCACCACAGTACGCACGTCAGTGGGAGCAACCCCTTATCTTTTGATTTGTGGGACCGAGGCTATGATACCAGCAGAGGTAGAAATTAGAAATTGAAGATAGCGAGTGGGTTAAGACTCGATTGGAGCAGTTGACTTTGATTGACCAGAAACGAATGGCTGTGGTTTGTCACGGGCAGTTGTACCAACGAAGAATGGCCCGTGCTTAGAACAAGAAAGTTCGACCCAGGAATTTCGAAGTGGGTCAACTGGCACTGAGGCACATTCTGCCACATCACCAGGAAGCGAAAGGAAAATTTGCTCCAAATTGGAAAGGCCCATACATCATCAAGAAGATATTGCCGAGAGGAGCGTTGTATCTGGGTGATATTGAAGGAAATGATCCTGAAACAGCAGTGAATGCGGACGCAGTCAAAAGGTACTATGTCTGAGTTATACTCCAGTGGTCCTGACACATTTTGAGATGATGAAGGTTTTATTCCCACTACCCCAAACACTATTGACTCTCTCTACAGGCCCTTTGAGCCGGTTACATTTCTTCGGCTACCTATCAAAAAAAACAAATAGAAAAGAAAAAGAAAAAAAACAACAAAACAAAACATTGATTGAGCCTGAACTACGTCTGACTTGATTCCGAAAGGATACGTAGGCAGCCTCTCTCTGAGGTTCAGTCACGCCAAAATAAAACCCCATTTACCCTGAAATTGAAACCGGGGCACATCAAACGGCTTAGAAGTTGTAGTTTCATCTACCATTCTTTTTACCAAGAACAAGTCCTTCGGATCAATTACCAAAGGTAGGGGAGCCAAGAGATATCACGATTGGAGGTCGGTACATTCAGAATTGAGAGAAATAAAACGAGAGAGTCTTGTCGGTGAAAACCTTTGGGCACCGTGAGGCGACGGGAGTAGAGAAACCAAAATGAGAGAGCTTGTTTAGTAAAAAACTTGCAAAGGGTGCTATCAAGCGACAGCAAGAAGAGAAATGAGAGAGGTTGACTAGCGAAAACCCGCAAAGGGCGTTGTCGGCCGAAAGGATGATTCCACCTCGGGAAATCTTGGCAAAGTTCCACCGGTTTGGAAACATAATTCCACTTTTGGTTCATCAGGAACTACAAGTTCTTGAAGGTCAGGCGTCCAGTCCAAAAAGCATGTCATGTCCATTTAAAGACAGCATGTTCCCTTCAGATAAGTCTTTCTTGTCCCGAAAGGGACACTTCTCTTCTAAAATTTGATTTCTCCGTTCTTTGTTTTACTTTTCTTTGAACCCCTTTCATTTTAACTCCAAGTTCCAGATATACTGGAAAGAATAGGTGGCAGGACCGGTTTTCAGGGAGTTTCGTTTAGTAAGAAGTAAATACCCCGCTTTAGTGGTTCGTTTGTCCAAATCAGATGGATCATGATGTTGGCTGCATTCGAAGTAAAGCCACACACACACACACACATACACAAAAAAGATAAAAATCCCCACAGGGTCTCCCTTTGTACAAATCCCCACAGGGCCTCCCTTTGTAAAAGTTCCCCAAAGAGTCTGCCCCAGATAATCCCCAACGAGTCTTCTTTGTACAAATCCCCACAGAGTCTCCCCAATAAAAAATCCCCACTGAAGATCCCCAAGCAGAACGGGATGGAAAAACCAAATCCTTACAAGGCAAATCATCACAAAATCTGGAAACGCGAGTCTGAGTAGTCCAAAGGGTTTCGCCTGTGAATCCAATCAATAGCAGAATTTCTCAACAAAAATAAGGACGTGACAAAGCAACTGGAACAATCAAGGTCACCGAACCAACCACCATTGCCGTACTAACAATTGTTCTTTGTTTGGAAATTGAAAAAGGTGTGACCTAGAGCAACCGTACAAGAAGCAGTTTGTCGCCCAAAAAAAAAAGAAATACATGAGTGCAAGAGACGGCTCGGCAATAAGGAATCCACTCGAAACGGAAGTTTCCCCAAAATTCTCTTTTACATTTTACTAAAAGAAGAAAACTCAAAAAAAGAGGGTCATTTAGAATCACCGACATTTTTCTGTTAGCCAGCATCAGGGCTCCAACCTTGAACTGAGCATTTTACATTTAGCCAGCATTAGGGCTCCAACCCTGAACTGAGCATTTTTCTGTCAGCCAGCATTAGGGCTCCAACCCTGAACTGAGCATTTTTCTGTCAGCCAGCATAAGGGCTCCAACCCTAAACTGAGCATCTTACATTTAGCCAGCATTAGGGCTCCAACACTGAACTGAGCATTTTTCCATTTAGCCAGCATTAGGGCTCCAACCCTGAACTGAGCCTTTTTTCATTCAGCCAGCATTAGGGCTCCAACCCTGAACTGAGCATTTTTCTATCAGCCAGCATTAGGGCTCCAACCCTGAACTAAGCATTTTTCTGTAAGCCAGCATTAGGTCTCCAACCCTGAACTGAGCATTTTTCTGTTAGCCAGCATTAGGGCTCCAACCCTGAACTGAGCATTTTACATCTGGCCAGCATTAGGGCTCCGACCCTGAACTGAGCATTTTTCTGTCAGCCAACATTAGAGCTCCAACCCTGAACTGAGCATTGTTCTGTTAACTAGCATTAGGGCTCCAAACCTGAACTGAGCATTTTACATTTAGCCAGCATTAGGGCTCCGACCTTGAACTGAGCATTTTTCTGTTAGCCAGCATTAGGGCTCCAACCCTGAACTGAGCATTGTTCTGTTAGCCAGCATTAGGGCTCCAACCCTGAACTGAGCATTTTTACATTTAGCCAGCATTATGGCTCCGACCCTGAATTGAGCATTTTTCTGTCAGCCAGCATTAGGGCTCCAACCCTGAACTGAGCATTTTACATTTAGCCAGCATTAGGGCTCCAACCCTAAACTGGGCATTTTTCCATTTAGCCAGCATTAGGGCTTCAACCCTGAACTGAGCATTTTTCTGTTAGCCAGCATTAGGGCTCCAACCCTGAACTGAGCATTTTACATTTAGCCAGCATTAGGGCTCGAACCCTGAACTGAGCCTTTTTCCATTCAGCCAGCATTAGGGCTCCAACCCTGAACTGAGCATTTTTCTGTCAGCCAGCATTAGGGCTCCAACCATGAACTGAGCATTTTTCTGTCAGCCAGCATTAGGACTCAAACTCTAAACTGAGCATTTTTCTGTCAGCCAGCATTAGGGCTCCAACCCTGAACTGAGCATTTTACATTTAGCCAGCATTAGGGCTCCGACCTTGAACTGAGCATTTTTCCATTTAGCCAGCATTAGGGCTTAAACCCTGAACTGAGCATTTTTCTGTTAGCCAGCATTAGGGCTCCAACCCTGAACTGAGCATTTTACATTTAGCTAGCATTAGGGCTCCAACCCTGAACTGAGCCTTTTTCCATTCAGCCACCATTAGGGCTCCAACCCTGAACTGACATTTTTCTGTCAGCCAGCATTAGGGATCCAACCCTGAACTGAGCATTTTTCTGTCAGCCAGCATTAGGGCTCCAACCCTGATCTGAGCATTTTTCTGTTAGCCAGCATTAGGGCTCCGATCCTGAACTGAGCATTTATTTTCTGTTAGCCGACATCAGGACTCCAACCCCCTAGTTGAGCACTTTTCCATTCAGCCAGCATCAGGGCTCCAACCCCTGAACTGAACGTTTTTACCTTGTGGCCATATTAGGACTCCAATCCCTGAGTTGCGTTTTGTAGACTACTGTTTTCCAATCCCCTCATTAATTCTGTAAGTTGTTATGGCGATTAATTCACGAAATTTTCCTAGTGAAACTGGGGCAGAAAAATTTCGTTCGTTTGTTTTGTTTGTCTCAGCAGGTCTGACCTCGAGGTGCATGGATCGAGACGACCTACGGGATGAGTCTCAATCCAGATTAAAGAGAAGAAGAAAAGGACAAAAAGAATATGTTCCGATATTGAAAAAAAAGATGTTCCGAGATATTCCCCAAAGAGACTGCCCCAGCTAATCCCCAACGAGTCTGCTTTGTACAAATCCCCACAGAGTCTCCCCAATAAAAAATCCCCACTGAAGATCCCCAAGCAGAACGGGATGGAAAAACCAAATCCTTACAAGGCAAATCATCACAAAATCTGGAAACACGAATCTGAGTAGTCCAAAGGGTTTCGCCTGTGAATCCAATCAATGGCAGAGTTTCTCAACAAAAATAAAGACGCGACAAAGCAACTGGAACAATCAAGGTCACCGAACCAACCGCCATTGCCGAACTGACAATTGTTCTTTGTTTGGAAATTGAAACAGGTGTGACCCAGAGCAACCGTAAAAGAAGCAGTTTGTCGCCCAAAAAAAAAGAAGAAATACATGAGTGCAAGAGACGGCTCGACAATAAGGAATCCACTCGAAAGGGAAGTTTTCCCAAAATTCTCTTTTACATTTTACTAAAAGAAGAAAACTCAAAAAAGAGGGTCATTTAGAATCACCGGCATTTTTCTGTTAGCCAGCATCAGGGCTCCAACCCTGAACTGAGCATTTTACATTTAGCCAGCATTAGGGCTCCAACCCAGAACTGAGCATTTTTCTGTCAGCAAGCATTAGGTTTCCAACCCTGAACTGAGCATTGTTCTATTAGCCAGCATTAGGGCTCCAACCCTAAACTGAGCATTTTTCCATTTAGCCAGCATTAGGGCTCCAACCCTGAACTGAGCCTTTTTCCATTCAGCCAGCATTAGGGCTCCAACCCTGAACTGAGCATTTTACATTTAGCCAACATTAGGGCTCCAACCCTGAACTGAGCATTATTTTGTTAGCCAGCATTAGGGCTCCAACCCTGAACTGAGCATTTTACATTTAGCCAGCATTAGGGCTCCGACCCTGAACTGAGATTTTTTCTGTCAGCCAGCATTAGGGCTCCAACCCTGAACTGAGCATTGTTCTGTTAGCCAGCATTAGGGCTCCAACCCTGAACTGAGCATTTTATTGTTAGCCAGCATTAGGGCTCCAACCCTGAACTAAGCATTTTACATTTAGCTAGCATTAGGGCTCCGACCTTAAACTGAGCATTTTTCTGTCAGCCAACATTATGGCTCCAACCCTGAACTGAGCATTTTTCTGTCAGCCAGCATTTGGGTTCTAACCCTGAACTGAGCATTTTACATTTACCCAGCATTAGGGCTCCAACCCTGAACTGAGCATTTTTCTGTCAGCCAGTATTAGGGCTCCAACCCTGAAATGAGCATTGTTCTGTTAGCCAACATTAGGGCTCCAACCCTGAACAGAGCATTTTTCTGTTAGCCAGCATTAGGGCTCCAACCCTGAACTGAGCATTTTACATTTAGCCAGCATTAGGGCTCCGACCTTTAACTGAGCATTTTTCTGTCAGCCAGCATTAGAGCTCCAACCCTGAACTGAGCATTGTTCTATTAGCCAGCATTAGGGCTCCAACCCTAAACTGAGCATTTTTCCATTTAGCCAGCATTAGGGCTCCAACCCCGAACAAAGCCTTTTTCCATTCAGCCAGCATTAGGGCTCCAACCCTGAACTGAGCATTTTACATTTAGCCAGCATTAGGGCTCCAACCCTGAACTGAGCATTATTCCATTAGCCAGCATTAGGGCTCCGACCCTGAACTGAGCATTTTTCTGTCAGCCAACATTAGGGCTCCAACCCTGAACTGAGCATTGTTCTGTTAGCCAGCATTAGGGATCCAACCCTGAACTGAGCATTTTACTGTTAGCCAGCATTAGGGCTCCAACCTTGAACTGAGCATTTTACATTTAGCCACCATTAGGGCTCCGACCTTGAACTGAGCATTTTTCTGTCAGCCAGCATTAGGGCTCCAACCCTGAACTGAGCATTTTTCTGTCAGCCAACATTAGGGCTCCGACCCTGAACTGAGCATTTTACATTTAGCCAGCATTAGGGCTCCGACCCTGAACTGAGCATTTTTCTGTCAGCCAACATTACGGCTCCAACCCTGAACTGAGCATTTTTCTGTCAGCCAGCATTAGGGCTCCAACCCTGAACTGAGCATTGTTCTGTCAGCCAGCATTAGGGCTCCAACCCTGAACTGAGCATTGTTCTGTTAGACAGCATTAGGGCTCCAACCCTGAACTGAGCATTTTTATATTTAGCCAGCATTAGGGCTCCGACCCTTAACTGAGCATTTTTCTGTCATCCAGCATTTGGGCTCCAACCCTGAACTGAGCATTGTTCTGTTAGCCAGCATTGGGGCTCCGACCCTGAACTGAGCATTTTTCTGTCATCCATCATTAGGGCTCCAACCCTGAAGTGAGCATTGTTCTGTTAGCCAGCATTGGGGCTCCAACCCTGAACTGAGTATTTTTCCATTTAGCCAGCATTAGGGCTTCAACCCTGAACTAATCATTTTTCTGTTAGCCAGCATTAGGGCTCCAACCCTGAACTGAGTATTTTACATTTAGCCAGCATTAGGGCTCCAACCCTGAACTGAGCATTTTTCCATTTAGCCTGCATTCGGGCTCCAACCCTGAACTGAGCATTTTTCCATTTAGCCAGCATTAGGGCTCCAACCCTGAACTGAGCATTTTTCTGTCAGCCAACATTAGGGCTCCAACCCTGAACTGAGCATTTTTTTGTCAGCCAGCATTAGGGCTCCAACCCTGAACTGAGCATTTTACATTTAGCCAGCATTAGGGCTCCAACCCTGAACTGAGCATTGTTCTGTTAGCCAGCATTAGGGCTCCAACCCTGAACTGAGCATTTTTACATTTAGCCAGCATTATGGCTCCGACCCTGAATTGAGCATTTTTCTGTCAGCCAGCATTAGGGCTCCAACCCTGAACTGAGCATTTTACATTTAGCCAGCATTAGGGCTCCAACCCTAAACTGGGCATTTTTCCATTTAGCCAGCATTAGGGCTTCAACCCTGAACTGAGCATTTTTCTGTTAGCCAGCATTAGGGCTCCAACCCTGAACTGAGCATTTTACATTTAGCCAGCATTAGGGCTCGAACCCTGAACTGAGCCTTTTTCCATTCAGCCAGCATTAGGGCTCCAACCCTGAACTGAGCATTTTTCTGTCAGCCAGCATTAGGGCTCCAACCATGAACTGAGCATTTTTCTGTCAGCCAGCATTAGGGCTCAAACTCTAAACTGAGCATTTTTCTGTCAGCCAGCATTAGGGCTTAAACCCTGAACTGAGCATTTTTCTGTTAGCCAGCATTAGGGCTCCGACCCTGAACTGAGCATTTTACATTTAGCTAGCATTAGGGCTCCAACCCTGAACTGAGCCTTTTTCCATTCAGCCACCATTAGGGCTCCAACCCTGAACTGACATTTTTCTGTCAGCCAGCATTAGGGATCCAACCCTGAACTGAGCATTTTTCTGTCAGCCAGCATTAGGGCTCCAACCCTGATCTGAGCATTTTTCTGTTAGCCAACATTAGGGCTCCGATCCTGAACTGAGCATTTATTTTCTGTTAGCCGACATCAGGACTCCAACCCCCTAGTTGAGCACTTTTCCATTCAGCCAGCATCAGGGCTCCAACCCCTGAACTGAACGTTTTTACCTTGTGGCCATATTAGGACTCCAATCCCTGAGTTGCGTTTTGTAGACTAATGTTTTCCAATCCCCTCATTAATTCTGTAAGTTGTTATGGCGATTAATTCACGAAATTTTCCTAGTGAAACTGGGGCAGAAAAATTTCGTTCGTTTATTTTGTTTGTCTCAGCAGGTCTGACCTCGAGGTGCATGGATCGAGACGACCTACGGGATGAGTCTCAATCCAGATTAAAGAGAAGAAGAAAAGGACAAAAAGAATATGTTCCGATATTGAAAAAAAAGATGTTCCGAGATATTCCCCAAAGAGACTGCCCCAGCTAATCCCCAACGAGTCTGCTTTGTACAAATCCCCACAGGGTCTCCCCAATAAAAAATCCCCACTGAAGATCCCCAAGCAGAACGGGATGGAAAAACCAAATCCTTACAAGGCAAATCATCACAAAATCTGGAAACACGAATCTGAGTAGTCCAAAGGGTTTCGCCTGTGAATCCAATCAATGGCAGAGTTTCTCAACAAAAATAAAGACGCGACAAAGCAACTGGAACAATCAAGGTCACCGAACCAACCGCCATTGCCGAACTGACAATTGTTCTTTGTTTGGAAATTGAAACAGGTGTGACCCAGAGCAACCGTAAAAGAAGCAGTTTGTCGCCCAAAAAAAAAGAAGAAATACATGAGTGCAAGAGACGGCTCGACAATAAGGAATCCACTCGAAAGGGAAGTTTTCCCAAAATTCTCTTTTACATTTTACTAAAAGAAGAAAACTCAAAAAAGAGGGTCATTTAGAATCACCGGCATTTTTCTGTTAGCCAGCATCAGGGCTCCAACCCTGAACTGAGCATTTTACATTTAGCCAGCATTAGGGCTCCAACCCAGAACTGAGCATTTTTCTGTCAGCAAGCATTAGGTTTCCAACCCTGAACTGAGCATTGTTCTATTAGCCAGCATTAGGGCTCCAACCCTAAACTGAGCATTTTTCCATTTAGCCAGCATTAGGGCTCCAACCCTGAACTGAGCCTTTTTCCATTCAGCCAGCATTAGGGCTCCAACCCTGAACTGAGCATTTTACATTTAGCCAACATTAGGGCTCCAACCCTGAACTGAGCATTATTTTGTTAGCCAGCATTAGGGCTCCAACCCTGAACTGAGCATTTTACATTTAGCCAGCATTAGGGCTCCGACCCTGAACTGAGCTTTTTTCTGTCAGCCAGCATTAGGGCTCCAACCCTGAACTGAGCATTGTTCTGTTAGCCAGCATTAGGGCTCCAACCCTGAACTGAGCATTTTATTGTTAGCCAGCATTAGGGCTCCAACCCTGAACTAAGCATTTTACATTTAGCTAGCATTAGGGCTCCGACCTTAAACTGAGCATTTTTCTGTCAGCCAACATTATGGCTCCAACCCTGAACTGAGCATTTTTCTGTCAGCCAGCATTTGGGTTCTAACCCTGAACTGAGCATTTTACATTTACCCAGCATTAGGGCTCCAACCCTGAACTGAGCATTTTTCTGTCAGCCAGTATTAGGGCTCCAACCCTGAAATGAGCATTGTTCTGTTAGCCAACATTAGGGCTCCAACCCTGAACAGAGCATTTTTCTGTTAGCCAGCATTAGGGCTCCAACCCTGAACTGAGCATTTTACATTTAGCCAGCATTAGGGCTCCGACCTTTAACTGAGCATTTTTCTGTCAGCCAGCATTAGAGCTCCAACCCTGAACTAAGCATTGTTCTATTAGCCAGCATTAGGGCTCCAACCCTAAACTGAGCATTTTTCCATTTAGCCAGCATTAGGGCTCCAACCCCGAACTGAGCCTTTTTCCATTCAGCCAGCATTAGGGCTCCAACCCTGAACTGAGCATTTTACATTTAGCCAGCATTAGGGCTCCAACCCTGAACTGAGCATTATTCCATTAGCCAGCATTAGGGCTCCGACCCTGAACTGAGCATTTTTCTGTCAGCCAACATTAGGGCTCCAACCCTGAACTGAGCATTGTTCTGTTAGCCAGCATTAGGGATCCAACCCTGAACTGAGCATTTTACTGTTAGCCAGCATTAGGGCTCCAACCTTGAACTGAGCATTTTACATTTAGCCACCATTAGGGCTCCGACCTTGAACTGAGCATTTTTCTGTCAGCCAGCATTAGGGCTCCAACCCTGAACTGAGCATTTTTCTGTCAGCCAACATTAGGGCTCCGACCCTGAACTGAGCATTTTACATTTAGCCAGCATTAGGGCTCCGACCCTGAACTGAGCATTTTTCTGTCAGCCAACATTACGGCTCCAACCCTAAACTGAGCATTTTTCTGTCAGCCAGCATTAGGGCTCCAACCCTGAACTGAGCATTGTTCTGTCAGCCAGCATTAGGGCTCCAACCCTGAACTGAGCATTGTTCTGTTAGACAGCATTAGGGCTCCAACCCTGAACTGAGCATTTTTATATTTAGCCAGCATTAGGGCTCCGACCCTTAACTGAGCATTTTTCTGTCATCCAGCATTTGGGCTCCAACCCTGAACTGAGCATTGTTCTGTTAGCCAGCATTGGGGCTCCGACCCTGAACTGAGCATTTTTCTGTCATCCATCATTAGGGCTCCAACCCTGAAGTGAGCATTGTTCTGTTAGCCAACATTGGGGCTCCAACCCTGAACTGAGTATTTTTCCATTTAGCCAGCATTAGGGCTTCAACCCTGAACTAATCATTTTTCTGTTAGCCAGCATTAGGGCTCCAACCCTGAACTGAGTATTTTACATTTAGCCAGCATTAGGGCTCCAACCCTGAACTGAGCATTTTTCCATTTAGCCTGCATTCGGGCTCCAACCCTGAACTGAGCATTTTTCCATTTAGCCAGCATTAGGGCTCCAACCCTGAACTGAGCATTTTTCTGTCAGCCAACATTAGGGCTCCAACCCTGAACTGAGCATTTTTTTGTCAGCCAGCATTAGGGCTCCAACCCTGAACTGAGCATTTTACATTTAGCTAGCATTAGGGCTCCGACCTTGAACTGAGCATTTCTCTGTCAGCCAGCAATAGGGTTCCAACCCTGAACTGAGCATTTTTCTGTCAGCCAGCATTAGGGCTCTAACCCTGAACTGAGCATTTTACATTTAGCCAGCATTAGGGCTCTGACCCTGAACTCAGCATTTTTTGTCAGCCAGCATTAGGGCTCCAACCCTGAACTGAGCATTGTTCTGTTAGCCAGCATTAGGGCTTTAACCCTGAATTGAGCATTTTTCTGTTAGCCAGCATTAGGGCTCCAACCCTGAACTGAGCATTTTACATTTAGCCAGCATTAGGGCTCCGACCTTGAACTGAGCATTTTTCTGTCAGCCAGCATTAGGGCTCCAACCCTGAACTGAGCATTGTTCTATTAGCCAGCATTAGGGCTCCAACCCTAAACTGAGCATTTTTCCATTTAGCCAGCATTAGGGCTCCAACCTTGAACTGAGCCTTTTTCCATTCAGCCAACATTAGGGCTCCAACCCTGAACTGAGCATTTTACATTTAGCCAGCATTAGGGCTCCAACCCTGAACTGAGTATTATTCTATTAGCCAGCATTAGGGCTCCAACCCTGAACTGAGCATTTTACATTTAGCCAGCATTAGGGCTCCGACCCTGAACTGATCATTTTTCTGTCAGCCAGCATTAGGGCTCCAACCCTGAACTGAGCATTGTTCTGTTAGCCAGCATTAGGGCTCCAACCCTGAACTGAGCATTTTACTGTTAGCCAGCATTAGGGCTCCAACCCTGAACTGAGCATTTTATATTTAGCCAGCATTAGGGCTCCGACCTTGAACTGAGCATTTTTCTGTCAGCCAGCATTAGGGCTCCAACCCTGAACTGAGCATTTTTCTGTCAGTCAGCATTAGGGCTCCGACCCTGAACTGAGCATTTTACATTTAGCCAGCATTAGGGCTCCGACCCTGAACAGAGCATTTTTCTGTCAGCCAGCATTACGGCTCCAACCCTGAACTGAGCATTTTTCTGTCAGCCAGCATTAGGGCTCCAACCCTGAACTGAGCATTGTTCTGTCAGCCAGCATTAGGGCTCCAACCCTGAACTGAGCATTGTTCTGTTAGACAGCATTAGGGCTCCAACCCTGAACTGAGCATTTTTATATTTAGCCAGCATTAGGGCTCCGACCCTGAACTGAGCATTTTTCTGTCATCCAGCATTAGGGCTCCAACCCTGAACTGAGCATTGTTCTGTTAGCCAGCATTGGGGCTCCAACCCTGAACTGAGCATTTTTCTGTCAGCCAGCATTAGGGCTTCAACCCTGAACTGAGCATTTTTCTGTTAGCCAGCATTAGGGCTCCAACCCTGAACTGAGTATTTTACATTTAGCCAGCATTAGGGCTCCAACCCTGAACTGAGCATTTTTCCATTTAGCCTGCATTCGGGCTCCAACCCTGAACTGAGCATTTTCCATTTAGCCAGCATTAGGGCTCCAACCCTGAACTGAGCATTTTTCCATTTAGCCTGCATTCGGGCTCCAACCCTGAACTGAGCATTTTTCCATTTAGCCAGCATTAGGCTCCAACCCTGAACTGAGCATTTTTCTGTCAGCCAACATTAGGGCTCCAACCCTGAACTGAGCATTGTTCTGTCAGCCAGCATTAGGGCTCCAACCCTGAGATGAGCATTTTACATTTAGCTAGCATTAGGGCTCCGACCTTGAACTGAGCATTTTTCTGTCAGCCAGCATTAGGGCTCCAACCCTGAACTGAGCATTGTTCTGTTAGCCAGCATTAGGTCTCCAACCCTGAACGAAGCATTTTTCTGTTAGCCAGCATTAGGGCTCCAACCCTGAACTGAGCATTTTACATTTAGCCAGCATTAGGGCTCCGACCTTGAACTGAGCATTTTTCCGTCAACCAACATTAGGGCTCCAACCCTGAACTGAGCATTGTTCTGTTAGACAGCATTAGGGCTCCAACCCTGAACTGAGCATTTTTATATTTAGCCAGCATTAGGGCTCCGATCTTGAACTGAGTATTTTTCTGTCATCCAGCATTAGGGCTCCAACCCTGAACTGAGCATTGTTCTGTTAGCCAGCATTGGGGCTCCAACCCTGAACTGAGAATTTTTCCATTTAGCCAGCATTAGGGCTTCAACCCTGAACTGAGCATTTTTCTGTTAGCCAGCATTAGGGCTCCAACCCTGAACTGAGTATTTTAGATTTAGGCAGCATTAGGGCTCCAACCCTGAACTGAGCATTTTTCCATTTAGCCTGCATTAGGGCTCCAACCCTGAACTGAGCATTTTTCTATTTAGCCAGCACTAGGGCTCCAACCCTGAACTGAGCATTTTTCTGTCAGCCAACATTAGGGCTCCAACCCTGAACTGAGCATTTTTCTGTCAGCCAGCATTAGGGCTCCAACCCTGAACTGAGCATTTTTCTGTTAGCCAGCATTAGGGCTCCAACCCTGAACTGAGCATTTTTCTGTTAGCCAGCATTAGGGCTCCAACCCTGAACTGAGCATTTTTCTGTTAGCCAGCATTAGGGCTCCAACCCTGAACTGAGCATTTTCCATTTAGCCAGCATTAGGGCTCCAACCCTGAACTGAGCATTTTTCTGTTAGCCAGCATTAGGGCTCCAACCCTGAACTGAGCATTGTTCTATTAGCCAGCATTAGGGCTCCAACCCTAAACTGAGCATTTTTCCATTTAGCCAGCATTAGGGCTCTAACCCTGAACTGAGCCTTTTTCCATTCAGCCAACATTAGGGCTCCAACCCTGAACTGAGCATTTTACATTTAGCCAACATTAGGGCTCCAACCCTGAACTGAGCATTATTTTGTTAGCCAGCATTAGGGCTCCAACCCTGAACTGAGCATTTTACATTTAGCCAGCATTAGGGCTCCGACCATGAACTGAGCATTTTTCTGTCAGCCAGCATTAGGGCTCCAACCCTGAACTGAGCATTGTTCTGTTAGCCAGCATTAGGGCTCCAACCCTGAACTGGGCATTTTACTGTTAGCCAGCATTAGGGCTCCAACCCTGAACTGAGCATTTTACATTTAGCCAGCATTAGGGCTCCAACCCTGAACTGAGCCTTTTTCCATTCAGCCAGCATTAGGGCTCCAACCCTGAACTGAGCATTTTTCTGTCAGCCAGCATTAGGGCTCCAACCATGAACTGAGCATGTTTCTGTCAGCCAGCATTAGGGTTCCAACCCTAAACTGAGCATTTTTCTGTCAGCCAGCATTAGGGCTCCAACCCTGAACTGAGCATTTTACATTTAGCCAGCATTAGGGCTCCGACCTTGAACTGAGCATTTTTCCATTTAGCCAGCATTAGGGCTTAAACCCTGAACTGAGCATTTTTCTGTTAGCCAGCATTAGGGCTCCAACCCTGAACTGAGCATTTTACATTTAGCCAGCATTAGGGCTCCAACCCTGAACTGAGCCTTTTTCTGTCAGCCAGCATTAGGGATCCAACCTTGAACTGAGCATTTTTCTGTCAGCCAGTATTAGGGCTCCAACCTTGATCTGAGCATTTTTCTGTTAGCCAGCATTAGGGCTCCGATCCTGAACTGAGCATTTATTTTTTGTTAGCCGACATCAGGACACCAACCCCCTAGTTGAGCACTTTTCCATTCAGCCAGCATCAGGGCTCCAACCCCTGAACTGAACGTTTTTAACTTGTGGCCACATTAGGACTCCAATCCCTGAGTTGCGTTTTGTAGACTAATGTTTTCTAATCCCCTCATTAATTCTGTAAGTTGTTATGGCGATTAATTCACGAAATTTTCCTAGTGAAACTGGGGCAGAAAAATTTCGTTCATTTGTTTTGTTTGTCTCAGAAGGTCTGACCTCGAGGCGCATGGATCGAGACGACCTACGGGATGAGTCTCAATCCAGATTAAAGTGAAGAAGAAAAGGACAAAAAGAATATGTTCCGAGATATTGAAAAAAAAGATGTTCCGAGATATTCCCCAAAGAGTCTGCCCCAGCTAATCCCCAACGAGTCTGCTTTGTACAAATCCCAACAGAGTCTCCCCAATAAAAAATCCCCACTGAAGATCCCCAAGCAGAACGGGATGGAAAAACCAAAGCCTTACAAGGTAAATCATCACAAAATCTGGAAACGCGAGTCTGAGTAGTCCAAAGGGTTTCGCCTGTGAATCCAATCAATGGCAGAGTTTCTCAACAAAAATAAAGACGCGACAAAGCAACTGGAACAATCAAGGTCACCAAACCAACCGCCATTGCCGAACTGACAATTGTTCTTTATTTGGAAATTGATACAGGTGTGACCCAGAGCAACCGTAAAAGTAGCAGTTTGTCGCCCAAAAAAAAAGAAGAAATACATGAGTGCAAGAGACGGCTCGGCAATAAGGAATCCACTCGAAAGGGAAGTTTTCCCAAAATTCTCTTTTACATTTTACTAAAAGAAGAAAACTCAAAAAAAGAGGGTCATTTAGAATCACCGGCATTTTTCTGTTAGCCAGCATCAGGGCTCCAACCCTGAACTGAGCATTTTACATTTAGCCAGCATTAGGGCTCCAACCCTGAACTGAGCATTTTTCTGTCAGCCAGCATTAGGGCTCCAACCCTGAACTGAGCATTATTCTATTAGCCAGCATTAGGGCTCCAACCCTAAACTGAGCATTTTTCCATTTAGCCAGCATTAGGGCTCCAACCCTGAACTGAGCCTTTTTCCATTCAGCCAGCATTAGGGCTCCAACCCTGAACTGAGCATTTTACATTTAGCCAACATTAGGGCTCCAACCCTGAACTGAGCATTATTTTGTTAGCCAGTATTAGGGCTCCAACGCTGAACTGAGCATTTTACATTTAGCCAGCATTAGGGCTCCGACCCCGAACTGAGCATTTTTCTGTCAGCCAGCATTAGGGCTCCAACCCTGAACTGAGCATTGTTCTGTTAGCCAGCATTAGGGCTCCAACCCTGAACTGAGCATTTTACTGTTAGCCAGCATTAGGGCTCCAACCCTGAACTGAGCATTTTACATTTAGCTAGCATTAGGGCTCCGACCTTGAACTGAGCATTTTACATTTAGCCAACATTAGGGCTCCAACCCTGAACTGAGCATTATTTTGTTAGCCAGCATTAGGGCTCCAACCCTGAACTGAGCATTTTACATTTAGCCAGCATTAGGGCTCCGACCCTGAACTGAGCATTTTTCTGTCAGCCAGCATTAGGGCTCCAACCCTGAACTGAGCATTGTTCTGTTAGCCAGCATTAGGGCTCCAACCCTGAACTGGGCATTTTACTGTTAGCCAGCATTAGGGCTCCAACCCTGAACTGAGCATTTTACATTTAGCCAGCATTAGGGCTCCAACCCTGAACTGAGCCTTTTTCCATTCAGCCAGCATTAGGGCTCCAACCCTGAACTGAGCATTTTTCTGTCAGCCAGCATTAGGGCTCCAACCATGAACTGAGCATGTTTCTGTCAGCCAGCATTAGGGTTCCAACCCTAAACTGAGCATTTTTCTGTCAGCCAGCATTAGGGCTCCAACCCTGAACTGAGCATTTTACATTTAGCCAGCATTAGGGCTCCGACCTTGAACTGAGCATTTTTCCATTTAGCCAGCATTAGGGCTTAAACCCTGAACTGAGCATTTTTCTGTTAGCCAGCATTAGGGCTCCAACCCTGAACTGAGCATTTTACATTTAGCCAGCATTAGGGCTCCAACCCTGAACTGAGCCTTTTTCTGTCAGCCAGCATTAGGGATCCAACCTTGAACTGAGCATTTTTCTGTCAGCCAGTATTAGGGCTCCAACCTTGATCTGAGCATTTTTCTGTTAGCCAGCATTAGGGCTCCGATCCTGAACTGAGCATTTATTTTTTGTTAGCCGACATCAGGACACCAACCCCCTAGTTGAGCACTTTTCCATTCAGCCAGCATCAGGGCTCCAACCCCTGAACTGAACGTTTTTAACTTGTGGCCACATTAGGACTCCAATCCCTGAGTTGCGTTTTGTAGACTAATGTTTTCTAATCCCCTCATTAATTCTGTAAGTTGTTATGGCGATTAATTCACGAAATTTTCCTAGTGAAACTGGGGCAGAAAAATTTCGTTCATTTGTTTTGTTTGTCTCAGAAGGTCTGACCTCGAGGCGCATGGATCGAGACGACCTACGGGATGAGTCTCAATCCAGATTAAAGTGAAGAAGAAAAGGACAAAAAGAATATGTTCCGAGATATTGAAAAAAAAGATGTTCCGAGATATTCCCCAAAGAGTCTGCCCCAGCTAATCCCCAACGAGTCTGCTTTGTACAAATCCCAACAGAGTCTCCCCAATAAAAAATCCCCACTGAAGATCCCCAAGCAGAACGGGATGGAAAAACCAAAGCCTTACAAGGTAAATCATCACAAAATCTGGAAACGCGAGTCTGAGTAGTCCAAAGGGTTTCGCCTGTGAATCCAATCAATGGCAGAGTTTCTCAACAAAAATAAAGACGCGACAAAGCAACTGGAACAATCAAGGTCACCAAACCAACCGCCATTGCCGAACTGACAATTGTTCTTTATTTGGAAATTGATACAGGTGTGACCCAGAGCAACCGTAAAAGTAGCAGTTTGTCGCCCAAAAAAAAAGAAGAAATACATGAGTGCAAGAGACGGCTCGGCAATAAGGAATCCACTCGAAAGGGAAGTTTTCCCAAAATTCTCTTTTACATTTTACTAAAAGAAGAAAACTCAAAAAAGAGGGTCATTTAGAATCACCGGCATTTTTCTGTTAGCCAGCATCAGGGCTCCAACCCTGAACTGAGCATTTTACATTTAGCCAGCATTAGGGCTCCAACCCTGAACTGAGCATTTTTCTGTCAGCCAGCATTAGGGCTCCAACCCTGAACTGAGCATTATTCTATTAGCCAGCATTAGGGCTCCAACCCTAAACTGAGCATTTTTCCATTTAGCCAGCATTAGGGCTCCAACCCTGAACTGAGCCTTTTTCCATTCAGCCAGCATTAGGGCTCCAACCCTGAACTGAGCATTTTACATTTAGCCAACATTAGGGCTCCAACCCTGAACTGAGCATTATTTTGTTAGCCAGTATTAGGGCTCCAACCCTGAACTGAGCATTTTACATTTAGCCAGCATTAGGGCTCCGACCCCGAACTGAGCATTTTTCTGTCAGCCAGCATTAGGGCTCCAACCCTGAACTGAGCATTGTTCTGTTAGCCAGCATTAGGGCTCCAACCCTGAACTGAGCATTTTACTGTTAGCCAGCATTAGGGCTCCAACCCTGAACTGAGCATTTTACATTTAGCTAGCATTAGGGCTCCGACCTTGAACTGAGCATTTTTCTTTCAGCCAATATTAGGGCTCCAACCCTGAACTGAGCATTTTTCTGTCAGCCAGCATTAGGGCTCTAACCCTGAACTGAGCATTTTACATTTAGCCAGCATTAGGGCTCCAACCCTGAACTGAGCATTTTTCTGTCAGCCAGCATTAGGGCTCCAACCCTGAACTGAGCATTGTTCTGTTAGCCAGCATTAGGGCTCCAACCCTGAACTGAGCATTTTTCCATTTAGCTAGCATTAGGGCCCAAACCCTGAACTGAGCATTTTACATTTTGCCAGCATTAGGGCTCCAACCCTGAACTGAGCATTATTCTATTAACCAGCATTAGGGCTCCAACCCTGAACTGAGCATTTTACATTTAGCCAGCATTAGGGCTCCGACCCTGAACTGAGCATTTTTCTGTCAGCCAGCATTAGGGCTCCAACACTGAACTGAGCATTGTTCTGTTAGCCAGCATTAGGGCTCCAACCCTGAACTGAGCATTTTACTGTTAGCCAGCATTAGGGCTCCAACCCTGAACTGAGCATTTTACATTTAGCCAGCATTAGGGCTCCGACCTTGAACTGAGCATTTTTCTGTCATCCAGCATTAGGGCTCCAACCCTGAACTGAGCATTTTTCTGTCAGCCAGCATTAGGGCTCCGACCCTAAACTGAGCATTTTACATTTAGCCAGCATTAGGGCTCCGACCCTGAACTGGGCATTTTTCTGTCAGCCAGCATTACGGCTCCAACCCTGAACTGAGCATTTTTTTGTCAGCCAGCATTAGGGCTCCAACCCTGAATTGAGCATTGTTCTGTCAGCCAGCATTATGGCTCCAACCCTGAACTGAGCATTGTTCTATTAGCCAGCATTAGGGCTCCAACCATAAACTGAGCATTTTTCCATTTAGCCAGCATTAGGGCTCCAACCTTGAACTGAGACTTTTTCCATTCAGCCAGCATTAGGGCTCCAACTCTGAACTGAGCATTTTAAATTTAGCCAGCATTAGGGCTCCAACCCTGAACTGAGCATTATTCTATTAGCCAGCATTAGGGCTCCAACCCTGAACTGAGCATTTTACATTTAGCCAGCATTAGAGCTCCGACCCTGAACTGAGCATTTTTCTGTCAGCCAGCATTAGGGTTCCAACCCTGAACTGAGCATTGTTCTGTTAGCCAGCATTAGGGCTCCAACCCTGAACTGAGCATTTTACTGTTAGCCAGCATTAGGGCTCCAACCCTGAACTGAGCATTTTATATTTAGCCAGCATTAGGGCTCCGACCTTGAACTGAGCATTTTTCTGTCAGCAAGCATTAGGGCTCCGACCCTGAACTGAGCATTTTACATTTAGCCAGCATTAGGGCTCTGACCCTGAACTGAGCATTTTTCTGTCAGCCAGCATTACGGGTCCAACCCTGAACTGAGCATTTTTCTGTGAGCCAGCATTAGGGCTCCAACCCTGAACTGAGCATTGTTCTGTCAGCCAGCATTAGGGCTCCAACCCTGAACTGAGCATTGTTCTATTAGACAGCATTAGGGCTCCAACCCTGAACTGAGCATTTTTATATTTAGCCAGCATTAGGGCTCCGACCCTAAATTGAGCATTTTTCTGTCATCCAACATTAGGGCTCCATCCCTGAACTGAGCATTGTTCTGTTATCCAGCATTGGGGATCCAACCCTGAACTGAGTATTTTTCCATTTAGCCAGCATTAGGGCTTCAACCCTGAACTGAGCATTTTTCTGTTAGCCAGCATTAGGGCTCCAACCCTGAACTGAGCATTGTTCTGTCAGCCAGCATTAGGGCTCCAACCCTGAACTGAGCATTGTTCTATTAGACAGCATTAGGGCTCCAACCCTGAACTGAGCATTTTTATATTTAGCCAGCATTAGGGCTTCAACCCTGAACTGAGCATTTTTCTGTTAGCCAGCATTAGGGCTCCAACCCTGAACTGAGCATTGTTCTGTCAGCCAGCATTAGGGCTCCATCCCTGAACTGAGCATTGTTCTGTTATCCAGCATTGGGGCTCCAACCCTGAACTGAGCATTTTATATTTAGCCAGCATTAGGGCTCCGACCTTGAACTGAGCATTTTTCTGTCAGCAAGCATTAGGGCTCCGACCCTGAACTGAGCATTTTACATTTAGCCAGCATTAGGGCTCTGACCCTGAACTGAGCATTTTTCTGTCAGCCAGCATTACGGGTCCAACCCTGAACTGAGCATTTTTCTGTCAGCCAGCATTAGGGCTCCAACCCTGAACTGAGCATTGTTCTGTCAGCCAGCATTAGGGCTCCAACCCTGAACTGAGCATTGTTCTATTAGACAGCATTAGGGCTCCAACCCTGAACTGAGCATTTTTATATTTAGCAAGCATTAGGGCTCCGACCCTGAATTGAGCATTTTTCTGTCATCCAGCATTAGGGCTCCATCCCTGAACTGAGCATTGTTCTGTTATCCAGCATTGGGGCTCCAACCCTGAACTGAGTATTTTTCCATTTAGCCAGCATTAGGGCTTCAACCCTGAACTGAGCATTTTTCTGTTAGCCAGCATTAGGGCTCCAACCCTGAACTGAGTATTTTACATTTAGCAAGCATTAGGGCTCCATCCCTGAACTGAGCATTGTTCTGTTATCCAGCATTGGGGCTCCAACCCTGAACTGAGTATTTTTCTATTTAGCCAGCATTAGGGCTTCAACCCTGAACTGAGCATTTTTCTGTTAGCCAGCATTAGGGCTCCAACCCTGAACTGAGTATTTTACATTTAGCAAGCATTAGGGCTCCAACCCTGAACTGAGCATTTTTCTGTCAGCCAGCATTAGGGCTCCAACCCTGAACTGAGCATTGTTCTGTTAGCCAGCATTAGGGCTCCAACCCTGAACATAGCATTTTTCTGTTAGCCAGCATTAGGGCTCCAACCCTGAACTGAGCATTTTACATTTAGCCAGCATTAGGGCTCCGACCTTGAACTGAGCATTTTTCTGTCAGCCAGCATTAGGGCTCCAACCCTGAACTGAGCATTGTTCTATTAGCCAGCATTAGGGCTCCAACCCTAAACTGAGCATTTTTCCATTTAGCCAGCATTTGGGCTCCAACCCTGAACTGAGCCTTTTTCCATTCAGCAAGCATTAGGACTCCAACCCTGAACTGAGCATTTTACATTTAGCCAGCATTAGGGCTCCAACCCTGAACTGAGCATTATTCTATTAGCCAGCATTAGGGCTCCAACCCTGAACTGAGCATTTTACATTTAGCCAGCATTAGGGCTCCGACCCTGAACTGAGCATTTTTCTGCCAGCCAGCATTAGGGCTCCAACCCTGAACTGAGCATTGTTCTGTTAGCCAGCATTAGGGCTCCAACCCTGAACTAAGCATTTTACTGTTAGCCAGCATTAGGGCTCCAACCCTGAACTGAGCATTTTACATTTAGCCAGCATTAGGGCTCCGACCTTGAACTGAGCATTTTTCTGTCATCCAGCATTAGGGCTCCAACCCTGAACTGAGCATTTTTCTGTTAGCCAGCATTAGGGCTCCGACCCTAAACTGAGCATTTTACATTTAGCCAGCATTAGGGCTCCGACCCTGAACTGAGCATTTTTCTGTCAGCCAGCATTACGGCTCCAACCCTGAACTGAGCATTTTTCTGTCAGCCAACATTAGGGCTCCAACCCTGAATTGAGCATTGTTCTGTCAGCCAGCATTAGGGCTCCAACCCTGAACTAAGCATTGTTCTGTTAGACAGCATTAGGGCTCCAACCCTGAACTGAGCATTTTTATAGTTAGCCAGCATTAGGGCTCCGACCCTGAACTGAGCATTTTTCTGCCATCCAGCATTAGGGCTCCAACCCTGAACTGAGCATTGTTCTGTTAGCCAGCATTAGGGCTCCAACCCTGAACTGAGTATTTTTCCATTTAGCCAGCATTAGGGCTTCAACCCTGAACTGAGCATTTTTCTGTTAGCCAGCATTAGGGCTCCAACCTTGAACTGAGCATTTTACATTTAGCCAGCATTAGGGCTCCAACCCTGAACTGAGCATTTTTCCATTTAGCCTGCATTAGGGCTCCAACCCTGAACTGAGCATTTTTTCATTTAGCCAGCATTAGGGCTCCAACCCTGAACTGAGCATTTTTCTGTCAGCCAACATTAGGGCTCCAACCCTGAACTGAGCATTTTTCTGTCAGCCAGCATTAGGGCTCCAACCCTGAACTGAGCATTTTTCTTTAGCCAGCATTAGGGCTCCAACCCTGAACTGAGCATTTTTCTGTCAGCCAACATTAGGGCTCCAACCCTGAACTGAGCATTTTTCTGTTAGCCAGCATTAGGGCTCTAACCCTGAACTGAGCATTTTACATTTAGCCAGCATTAGGGCTCCGACCCTGAACTCAGCATTTTTCTATCAGCCAGCATTAGGGCTCCAACCCTGAACTGAGCATTTTTCTGTCAGCCAGCATTAGGGCTCCAACCCTGAACTGAGCATTGTTCTATTAGCCAGCATTAGGGCTCCAACCCTAAACTGAGCATTTTTCCATTTAGCCAGCATTAGGGCTCCAACCTTGAACTGAGCCTTTTTCCATTCAGCCAGCATTAGGGCTCCAACTCTGAACTGAGCATTTTAAATTTAGCCAGCATTAGGGCTCCAACCCTGAACTGAGCATTATTCTATTAGCCAGCATTAGGGCTCCAACCCTGAACTGAGCATTTTACATTTAGCCAGCATTAGAGCTCCGACCCTGAACTGAGCATTTTTCTGTCAGCCAGCATTAGGGTTCCAACCCTGAACTGAGCATTGTTCTGTTAGCCAGCATTAGGGCTCCAACCCTGAACTGAGCATTTTACTGTTAGCCAGCATTAGGGCTCCAACCCTGAACTGAGCATTTTATATTTAGCCAGCATTAGGGCTCCGACCTTGAACTGAGCATTTTTCTGTCAGCAAGCATTAGGGCTCCGACCCTGAACTGAGCATTTTACATTTAGCCAGCATTAGGGCTCTGACCCTGAACTGAGCATTTTTCTGTCAGCCAGCATTACGGGTCCAACCCTGAACTGAGCATTTTTCTGTCAGCCAGCATTAGGGCTCCAACCCTGAACTGAGCATTGTTCTGTCAGCCAGCATTAGGGCTCCAACCCTGAACTGAGCATTGTTCTATTAGACAGCATTAGGGCTCCAACCCTGAACTGAGCATTTTTATATTTAGCCAGCATTAGGGCTCCGACCCTGAATTGAGCATTTTTCTGTCATCCAGCATTAGGGCTCCATCCCTGAACTGAGCATTGTTCTGTTATCCAGCATTGGGGCTCCAACCCTGAACTGAGTATTTTTCCATTTAGCCAGCATTAGGGCTTCAACCCTGAACTGAGCATTTTTCTGTTAGCCAGCATTAGGGCTCCAACCCTGAACTGAGCATTGTTCTGTCAGCCAGCATTAGGGCTCCAACCCTGAACTGAGCATTGTTCTATTAGACAGCATTAGGGCTCCAACCCTGAACTGAGCATTTTTATATTTAGCCAGCATTAGGGCTTCAACCCTGAACTGAGCATTTTTCTGTTAGCCAGCATTAGGGCTCCAACCCTGAACTGAGCATTGTTCTGTCAGCCAGCATTAGGGCTCCATCCCTGAACTGAGCATTGTTCTGTTATCCAGCATTGGGGCTCCAACCCTGAACTGAGCATTTTATATTTAGCCAGCATTAGGGCTCCGACCTTGAACTGAGCATTTTTCTGTCAGCAAGCATTAGGGCTCCGACCCTGAACTGAGCATTTTACATTTAGCCAGCATTAGGGCTCTGACCCTGAACTGAGCATTTTTCTGTCAGCCAGCATTACGGGTCCAACCCTGAACTGAGCATTTTTCTGTCAGCCAGCATTAGGGCTCCAACCCTGAACTGAGCATTGTTCTGTCAGCCAGCATTAGGGCTCCAACCCTGAACTGAGCATTGTTCTATTAGACAGCATTAGGGCTCCAACCCTGAACTGAGCATTTTTATATTTAGCAAGCATTAGGGCTCCGACCCTGAATTGAGCATTTTTCTGTCATCCAGCATTAGGGCACCATCCCTGAACTTAGCATTGTTCTGTTATCCAGCATTGGGGCTCCAACCCTGAACTGAGTATTTTTCCATTTAGCCAGCATTAGGGCTTCAACCCTGAACTGAGCATTTTTCTGTTAGCCAGCATTAGGGCTCCAACCCTGAACTGAGTATTTTACATTTAGCAAGCATTAGGGCTCCATCCCTGAACTGAGCATTGTTCTATTATCCAGCATTGGGGCTCCAACCCTGAACTGAGTATTTTTCTATTTAGCCAGCATTAGGGCTTCAACCCTGAACTGAGCATTTTTCTGTTAGCCAGCATTAGGGCTCCAACCCTGAACTGAGTATTTTACATTTAGCAAGCATTAGGGCTCCAACCCTGAACTGAGCATTTTTCTGTCAGCCAGCATTAGGGCTCCAACCCTGAACTGAGCATTGTTCTGTTAGCCAGCATTAGGGCTCCAACCCTGAACATAGCATTTTTCTGTTAGCCAGCATTAGGGCTCCAACCCTGAACTGAGCATTTTACATTTAGCCAGCATTAGGGCTCCGACCTTCAACTGAGCATTTTTCTGTCAGCCAGCATTAGGGCTCCAACCCTGAACTGAGCATTGTTCTATTAGCCAGCATTAGGGCTCCAACCCTAAACTGAGCATTTTTCCATTTAGCCAGCATTTGGGCTCCAACCCTGAACTGAGCCTTTTTCCATTCAGCAAGCATTAGGGCTCCAACCCTGAACTGAGCATTTTACATTTAGCCAGCATTAGGGCTCCAACCCTGAACTGAGCATTATTCTATTAGCCAGCATTAGGGCTCCAACCCTGAACTGAGCATTTTACATTTAGCCAGCATTAGGGCTCCGACCCTGAACTGAGCATTTTTCTGCCAGCCAGCATTAGGGCTCCAACCCTGAACTGAGCATTGTTCTGTTAGCCAGCATTAGGGCTCCAACCCTGAACTAAGCATTTTACTGTTAGCCAGCATTAGGGCTCCAACCCTGAACTGAGCATTTTACATTTAGCCAGCATTAGGGCTCCGACCTTGAACTGAGCATTTTTCTGTCATCCAGCATTAGGGCTCCAACCCTGAACTGAGCATTTTTCTGTTAGCCAGCATTAGGGCTCCGACCCTAAACTGAGCATTTTACATTTAGCCAGCATTAGGGCTCCGACCCTGAACTGAGCATTTTTCTGTCAGCCAGCATTACGGCTCCAACCCTGAACTGAGCATTTTTCTGTCAGCCAACATTAGGGCTCCAACCCTGAATTGAGCATTGTTCTGTCAGCCAGCATTAGGTCTCCAACCCTGAACTAAGCATTGTTCTGTTAGACAGCATTAGGGCTCCAACCCTGAACTGAGCATTTTTATAGTTAGCCAGCATTAGGGCTCCGACCCTGAACTGAGCATTTTTCTGCCATCCAGCATTAGGGCTCCAACCCTGAACTGAGCATTGTTCTGTTAGCCAGCATTAGGGCTCCAACCCTGAACTGAGTATTTTTCCATTTAGCCAGCATTAGGGCTTCAACCCTGAACTGAGCATTTTTCTGTTAGCCAGCATTAGGGCTCCAACCTTGAACTGAGCATTTTACATTTAGCCAGCATTAGGGCTCCAACCCTGAACTGAGCATTTTTCCATTTAGCCTGCATTAGGGCTCCAACCCTGAACTGAGCATTTTTTCATTTAGCCAGCATTAGGGCTCCAACCCTGAACTGAGCATTTTTCTGTCAGCCAACATTAGGGCTCCAACCCTGAACTGAGCATTTTTCTGTCAGCCAGCATTAGGGCTCCAACCCTGAACTGAGCATTTTACATTTAGCTAGCATTAGGGCACTGACCTTGAACTGAGCATTTTTCTGTCAGCCAACATTCGGGCTCCAACCCTGAACTGAGCATTTTTCTGTTAGCCAGCATTAGGGCTCTAACCCTGAACTGAGCATTTTACATTTAGCCAGCATTAGGGCTCCGACCCTGAACTCAGCATTTTTCTATCAGCCAGCATTAGGGCTCCAACCCTGAACTGAGCATTTTTCTGTCAGCCAGCATTAGGGCTCCAACCCTGAACTGAGCATTGTTCTATTAGCCAGCATTAGGGCTCCAACCCTAAACTGAGCATTTTTCCATTTAGCCAGCATTAGGGCTCCAACCTTGAACTGAGTCTTTTTCCATTCAGCCAGCATTAGGGCTCCAACTCTGAACTGAGCATTTTAAATTTAGCCAGCATTAGGGCTCCAACCCTGAACTGAGCATTATTCTATTAGCCAGCATTAGGGCTCCAACCCTGAACTGAGCATTTTACATTTAGCCAGCATTAGAGCTCCGACCCTGAACTGAGCATTTTTCTGTCAGCCAGCATTAGGGTTCCAACCCTGAACTGAGCATTGTTCTGTTAGCCAGCATTAGGGCTCCAACCCTGAACTGAGCATTTTACTGTTAGCCAGCATTAGGGCTCCAACCCTGAACTAAGCATTTTATATTTAGCCAGCATTAGGGCTCCGACCTTGAACTGAGCATTTTTCTATCAGCAAGCATTAGGGCTCCGACCCTGAACTGAGCATTTTACATTTAGCCAGCATTAGGGCTCTGACCCTGAACGGAGGATTTTTCTGTCAGCCAGCATTACGGGTCCAACCCTGAACTGAGCATTTTTCTGTCAGCCAGCATTAGGGCTCCAACCCTGAACTGAGCATTGTTCTGTCAGCAAGCATTAGGGCTCCAACCCTGAACTGAGCATTGTTCTGTTAGACAGCATTAGGGTTCCAACCCTGAACTGAGCATTTTTATATTTAGCCAGCATTAGGGCTCCGACCCTGAATTGAGCATTTTTCTGTCATCCAGCATTAGGGCTCCATCCCTGAACTGAGCATTGTTCTGTTATCCAGCATTGGGGCTTCAACCCTGAACTGAGTATTTTTCCATTTAGCCAGCATTAGGGCTTCAACCCTGAACTGAGCATTTTTCTGTTAGCCAGCATTAGGGCTCCAACCCTGAACTGAGTATTTTACATTTAGCCAGCATTAGGGCTCCAACCCTGAACTGAGCATTTTTCCATTTAGCCTGCATTCGGGCTCCAACCCTGAACTGAGCATTTTTCCATTTAGCCAGCATTAGGGCTCCAACCCTGAACTGAGCATTTTTCTATCAGCCAACATTAGGGCTCCAACCCTGAACTGAGCATTTTTCTGTCAGCCAGTATTAGGGCTCCAACCCTGAACTGAGCATTTTACATTTAGCTAGCATTAGGGCTCCGACCTTGAACTGAGCATTTTTCTGTCAGCCAGCATTAGGGCTCCAACCCTGAACTGAGCATTTTTCTGTCAGCCAACATTAGGGCTCTAACCCTGAACTGAGCATTTTACATTTAGCCAGCATTAGGGCTCTGACCCTGAACTCAGCATTTTTTTGTCAGCCAGCATTAGGGCTCCAACCCTGAACTGAGCATTGTTCTGTTAGCCAGCATTAGGGCTCCAACCCTGAACTGAGCATTTTACTGTTAGCCAGCATTAGGGCTCCAACCCTGAACTAAGCATTTTACATTTAGCCAGCATTAGGGCTCCGACCTTGAACTGAGCATTTTTCCATTTAGCCAACATTAGGGCTCCAACCCTGAACTGAGCCATTTTCTGTCAACCAGCATTAGGGCTCCAACCTTGAACTGAGCATTTTTCTGTTAGCCAGCATTAGGGCTCCAACCCTGAACTGAGCATTTTATATTTAGCCAGCATTAGGGCTCCGACCTTGAACTGAGCATTTTTCTATCAGCAAGCATTAGGGCTCCGACCCTGAACTGAGCATTTTACATTTAGCCAGCATTAGGGCTCTGACCCTGAATGGAGGATTTTTCTGTCAGCCAGCATTATGGGTCCAACCCTGAACTGAGCATTTTTCTGTCAGCCAGCATTAGGGCTCCAACCCTGAACTGAGCATTGTTCTGTCAGCAAGCATTAGGGCTCCAACCCTGAACTGAGCATTGTTCTGTTAGACAGCATTAGGGTTCCAACCCTGAACTGAGCATTTTTATATTTAGCCAGCATTAGGGCTCCGACCCTGAATTGAGCATTTTTCTGTCATCCAGCATTAGGGCTCCATCCCTGAACTGAGCATTGTTCTGTTATCCAGCATTGGGGCTTCAACCCTGAACTGAGTATTTTTCCATTTAGCCAGCATTAGGGCTTCAACCCTGAACTGAGCATTTTTCTTTTAGCCAGCATTAGGGCTCCAACCCTGAACTGAGTATTTTACATTTAGCCAGCATTAGGGCTCCAACCCTGAACTGAGCATTTTTCCATTTAGCCTGCATTCGGGCTCCAACCCTGAACTGAGCATTTTTCCATTTAGCCAGCATTAGGGCTCCAACCCTGAACTGAGCATTTTTCTATCAGCCAACATTAGGGCTCCAACCCTGAACTGAGCATTTTTCTGTCAGCCAGTATTAGGGCTCCAACCCTGAACTGAGCATTTTACATTTAGCTAGCATTAGGGCTCCGACCTTGAACTGAGCATTTTACATTTAGCCAGCATTAGGGCTCCAACCCTGAACTGAGCATTTTTCTGTCAGCCAACATTAGGGCTCTAACCCTGAACTGAGCATTTTACATTTAGCCAGCATTAGGGCTCTGACCCTGAACTCAGCATTTTTTTGTCAGCCAGCATTAGGGCTCCAACCCTGAACTGAGCATTGTTCTGTTAGCCAGCATTAGGGCTCCAACCCTGAACTGAGCATTTTACTGTTAGCCAGCATTAGGGCTCCAACCCTGAACTAAGCATTTTACATTTAGCCAGCATTAGGGCTCCGACATTGAACTGAGCATTTTTCCATTTAGCCAGCATTAGGGCTCCAACCCTGAACTGAGCCATTTTCTGTCAACCAGCATTAGGGCTCCAACCTTGAACTGAGCATTTTTCTGTTAGCCAGCATTAGGGCTCCAACCCTGAACTGAGCATTTTATATTTAGCCAGCATTAGGGCTCCGACCTTGAACTGAGCATTTTTCTATCAGCAAGCATTAGGGCTCCGACCCTGAACTGAGCATTTTACATTTAGCCAGCATTAGGGCTCTGACCCTGAACGGAGGATTTTTCTGTCAGCCAGCATTACGGGTCCAACCCTGAACTGAGCATTTTTCTGTCAGCCAGCATTAGGGCTCCAACCCTGAACTGAGCATTGTTCTATCAGCAAGCATTAGGGCTCCAACCCTGAACTGAGCATTGTTCTGTTAGGCAGCATTAGGGTTCCAACCCTGAACTGAGCATTTTTATATTTAGCCAGCATTAGGGCTCCGACCCTGAATTGAGCATTTTTCTGTCATCCAGCATTAGGGCTCCATCCCTGAACTGAGCATTGTTCTGTTATCCAGCATTGGGGCTTCAACCCTGAACTGAGTATTTTTCCATTTAGCCAGCATTAGGGCTTCAATCCTGAACTGAGCATTTTTCTGTTAGCCAGCATTAGGGCTCCAACCCTGAACTGAGTATTTTACATTTAGCCAGCATTAGGGCTCCAACCCTGAACTGAGCATTTTTCCATTTAGCCTGCATTCGGGCTCCAACCCTGAACTGAGCATTTTTCCATTTAGCCAGCATTAGGGCTCCAACCCTGAACTGAGCATTTTTCTATCAGCCAACATTAGGGCTCCAACCCTGAACTGAGCATTTTTCTGTCAGCCAGTATTAGGGCTCCAACCCTGAACTGAGCATTTTACATTTAGCTAGCATTAGGGCTCCGACCTTGAACTGAGCATTTTTCTGTCAGCCAGCATTAGGGCTCCAACCCTGAACTGAGCATTTTTCTGTCAGCCAACATTAGGGCTCTAACCCTGAACTGAGCATTTTACATTTAGCCAGCATTAGGGCTCTGACCCTGAACTCAGCATTTTTTTGTCAGCCAGCATTAGGGCTCCAACCCTGAACTGAGCATTTTTCTGTTAGCCAGCATTAGGGCTCCAACCCTGAACTGAGCATTTTACTGTTAGCCAGCATTAGGGCTCCAACCCTGAACTAAGCATTTTACATTTAGCCAGCATTAGGGCTCCGACCTTGAACTGAGCATTTTTCCGTCAGCCAGCATTAGGGCTCCGACCTTGAACTGAGCATTTTTCCGTCAGCCAGCATTAGGGCTCCAACCCTGAACTGAGCATTGTTCTGTTAGACATCATTAGGGCTCCAACGCTGAACTGAGCATTTTTCCATTTAGCCTGCATTCGGGCTCCAACCCTGAACTGAGCATTTTTCTATCAGCCAACATTAGGGCTCCAACCCTGAACTGAGCATTTTTCTGTCAGCCAGTATTAGGGCTCCAACCCTGAACTGAGCATTTTACATTTAGCTAACATTAGGGCTCCGACCTTGAACTGAGCATTTTTCTGTCAGCCAGCATTAGGGCTCCAACCCTGAACTGAGCATTGTTCTGTTAGCCAGCATTAGGGCTCCAACCCTGAACTGAGCATTTTTCTGTTAGCCAGCATTAGGGCTCCAACCCTGAACTAAGCATTTTACATTTAGCCAGCATTAGGGCTCCGACCTTGAACTGAGCATTTTTCCGTCAGCCAGCATTAGGGCTCTAACCCTGAACTGAGCATTGTTCTGTTAGACAGCATTAGGGCTCCAACCCTGAACTGAGCATTTTACATTTAGCCTGCATTCGGGCTTCGACCTTGAACTGAGCATTTTTCTATCAACCAGCATTAGGGCTCCAACCCTGAACTGAGCATTTTTCTGTCAGCCAGCATTAGGGCTCTAACCCTGAACTGAGCATTTTACATTTAGCCAGCATTAGGGCTCCGACCCTGAACTCAGCATTTTTCTGTCAGCCGGCATTAGGGCTCCAACCCTGAACTGAGCATTGTTCTGTTAGCCAACATTAGGGCTCCAACCCTGAACTGAGCATTTTTTCATTTAGCCAGCATTAGGGCTCCAACCCTGAACTGAGCATTTTTCTATCAGCCAACATTAGGGCTCCAACCCTGAACTGAGCATTTTTCTGTCAGCCAGTATTAGGGCTCCAACCCTGAACTGAGCATTTTACATTTAGCTAGCATTAGGGCTCCGACCTTGAACTGAGCATTTTTCTGTCAGCCAGCATTAGGGCTACAACCCTGAACTGAGCATTTTTCTGTCAGCCAGCATTAGGGCTCTAACCCTGAACTGAGCATTTTACATTTAGCCAGCATTAGGGCTCCGACCCTGAACTCAGCATTTTTTTGTCAGCCAGCATTAGGGCTCCAACCCTGAACTGAGCATTGTTCTGTTAGCCAGCATTAGGGCTCCAACCCTGAACGGAGCATTTTTCTGTTAGCCAGCATTAGGGCTCCAACCCTGAACTGAGCATTTTACATTTAGCCAGCATTAGGGCTCCGACCTTGAACTGAGCATTTTTCCGTCAGCCAGCATTAGGGCTCCAACCCTGAACTGAGCATTGTTCTGTTAGACATCATTAGGGCTCCAACGCTGAACTGAGCATTTTTCCATTTAGCCTGCATTCGGGCTCCAACCCTGAACTGAGCATTTTACATTTAGCTAGCATTAGGGCTCCGACCTTGAACTGAGCATTTTTCTGTCAGCCAGCATTAGGGCTCCAACCCTGAACTGAGCATTTTTCTGTCAGCCAGCATTAGGGCTCTAACCCTGAACTGAGCATTTTACATTTAGCCAGCATTAGGGCTCCGACCCTAAACTCAGCATTTTTCTGTCAGCCAGCATTAGGGCTCCAACCCTGAACTGAGCATTGTTCTTTTAGCCAGCATTAGGGCTCCAACCCTGAACGGAGCATTTTTCTGTTAGCCAGCATTAGGGATCCAACCCTGAATTGAGCATTTTACATTTAGCCAGCATTAGGGCTCCGACCTTGAACTGAGCATTTTTTCGTCAGCCAGCATTAGGGCTCCAACCCTGAACTGAGCATTGTTCTGTTAGACAGCATTAGGGCTCCAACCCTGAACTGAGCATTTTTATAATTAGCCAGCATTAGGGCTCCGACCCTGAACTGAGCATTTTTCTGTCATCCAGCATTAGGGCTCCAACCCTGAACTAAGCATTGTTCTGTTAGCCAGCATTGGGGCTCCAACCCTGAACTGAGTATTTTTCCATTTAGCCAGCATTAGGGCTTCAACCCTGAACTGAGCATTTTTTTGTTAGCCAGCATTAGGGATCCAACCCTGAACTGAGTATTTTACATTTAGCCAGCATTAGGACTCCAACCCTAAACTGAGCATTGTTCAATTTAGCCTGCATTAGGGCTCCAACACTGAACTGAGCCTTTTTCCATTTAGCCAGCATTAGGGCTCCAACCCTGAACTGAGCCATTTTCTGTCAGCCAACATTAGAGCTCCAACCCTGAACTGAGCATTTTTCTGTCAGCCAGCATTAGGGCTCCAACCCTGAAATGAGCATTTTTCTGTTAGCCAGCATCAGGGCTCCAACCCTGAACTGAGCATTTTACATTTAGCCAGCATTAGGGCTCCAACCCTGAACTGAGCATTTTTCTGTCAGCCAGCATTAGGGCTCCAACCCTGAACTGAGCATTGTTCTATTAGCCAGCATTAGGGCTCCAACCCTAAACTGAGCATTATTCCATTTAGCCTGCATTAGGGCTCCAACACTGAACTGAGCATTTTTCCATTTAGCCATCATTAGGGCTCCAACCCTGAACTGAGCCATTTTCTGTCAAACAGCATTAGGGCTCCAACCTTGAACTGAGCATTTTTCTGTTAGCCAGCATTAGGGCTTCAACCCTGAACTGAGCATTTTTCTGTTAGCCAGCATCAGGGCTCCAACCCTGAACTGAGCATTTTACATTTAGCCAGCATTAGGGCTCCAACCCTGAACTGAGCATTTTTCTGTCAGCCAGCATTAGGGCTCCAACCCTGAACTGAGCATTGTTCTATTAGCCAGCATTAGGGCTCCAACCCTAAACTAAGCATTATTCCATTTAGCCAGCATTAGGGCTCCAACCCTAAACTGGGCATTTTTCCATTTAGCCAGCATTAGGGCTCCAACCCTGAACTGAGCCTTTTTCCATTCAGCCAGCATTAGGGCTCCAACCCTGAACTGAGCATTTTACATTTAGCCAGCATTAGGGCTCCAACCCTGAACTGAGCATTATTCTATTAGCCAGCATTAGGGCTCCAACCCTGAACTGAGCATTTTACATTTAGCCAGCATTAGGGCTCCGACCCTGAACTGAGCATTTTTCTGTCAGCCAGCATTAGGGCTTCAACCATGAACTGAGCATTGTTCTGTTAGCCAGCATTAGGGCTCCAACCCTGAACTGAGCATTTTACTGTTAGCCAGCATTAGGGCTCCAACCCTGAATTAAGCATTTTACATTTAGCCAGCATTAGGGCTCCGACCTTGAACTGAGCATTATTCTATTAGCCAGCATTAGGGCTCCAACCCTGAACTGAGCATTTTACATTTAGCCAGCATTAGGGCTCCGACCCTGAACTGAGCATTTTTCTGTCAGCCAGCATTAGGGCTTCAACCATGAACTGAGCATTGTTCTGTTAGCCAGCATTAGGGCTCCAACCCTGAACTGAGCATTTTACTGTTAGCCAGCATTAGGGCTCCAACCCTGAATTAAGCATTTTACATTTAGCCAGCATTAGGGCTCCGACCTTGAACTGAGCATTTTACATTTATCCAGCATTAGGGCTCCGACCCTGAACTGGGCATTTTTCTGTCAGCCAGCATTACGGCTCTAACCCTGAACTGAGCATTTTTCTGTCAGCCAGCATTAGGGCTCCAACCCTGAACTGAGCATTGTTCTGTCAGCCAGCATTAGGGCTCCAACCCTGAACTGAGCATTGTTCTGTTAGACAGCATTAGGGCTCCAACCCTGAACTGAGCATTTTTATATTTAGCCAGCATTAGGGCTCCGACCCTGAACTGAGCATTTTTCTGTCATCCAGCATTAGGGCTCCAACCCTGAACTGAGCATTTTTCTGTTAGCCAGCATTAGGGCTCCAACCCTGAACTAAGCATTTTACATTTAGCCAGCATTAGGGCTCCGACCTTGAACTGAGCATTTTTCCGTCAGCCAGCATTAGGGCTCTAACCCTGAACTGAGCATTGTTCTGTTAGACAGCATTAGGGCTCCAACCCTGAACTGAGCATTTTACATTTAGCCTGCATTCGGGCTTCGACCTTGAACTGAGCATTTTTCTATCAACCAGCATTAGGGCTCCAACCCTGAACTGAGCATTTTTCTGTCAGCCAGCATTAGGGCTCTAACCCTGAACTGAGCATTTTACATTTAGCCAGCATTAGGGCTCCGACCCTGAACTCAGCATTTTTCTGTCAGCCGGCATTAGGGCTCCAACCCTGAACTGAGCATTGTTCTGTTAGCCAACATTAGGGCTCCAACCCTGAACTGAGCATTTTTTCATTTAGCCAGCATTAGGGCTCCAACCCTGAACTGAGCATTTTTCTATCAGCCAACATTAGGGCTCCAACCCTGAACTGAGCATTTTTCTGTCAGCCAGTATTAGGGCTCCAACCCTGAACTGAGCATTTTACATTTAGCTAGCATTAGGGCTCCGACCTTGAACTGAGCATTTTTCTGTCAGCCAGCATTAGGGCTACAACCCTGAACTGAGCATTTTTCTGTCAGCCAGCATTAGGGCTCTAACCCTGAACTGAGCATTTTACATTTAGCCAGCATTAGGGCTCCGACCCTGAACTCAGCATTTTTTTGTCAGCCAGCATTAGGGCTCCAACCCTGAACTGAGCATTGTTCTGTTAGCCAGCATTAGGGCTCCAACCCTGAACGGAGCATTTTTCTGTTAGCCAGCATTAGGGCTCCAACCCTGAACTGAGCATTTTACATTTAGCCAGCATTAGGGCTCCGACCTTGAACTGAGCATTTTTCCGTCAGCCAGCATTAGGGCTCCAACCCTGAACTGAGCATTGTTCTGTTAGACATCATTAGGGCTCCAACGCTGAACTGAGCATTTTTCCATTTAGCCTGCATTCGGGCTCCAACCCTGAACTGAGCATTTTACATTTAGCTAGCATTAGGGCTCCGACCTTGAACTGAGCATTTTTCTGTCAGCCAGCATTAGGGCTCCAACCCTGAACTGAGCATTTTTCTGTCAGCCAGCATTAGGGCTCTAACCCTGAACTGAGCATTTTACATTTAGCCAGCATTAGGGCTCCGACCCTAAACTCAGCATTTTTCTGTCAGCCAGCATTAGGGCTCCAACCCTGAACTGAGCATTGTTCTTTTAGCCAGCATTAGGGCTCCAACCCTGAACGGAGCATTTTTCTGTTAGCCAGCATTAGGGATCCAACCCTGAATTGAGCATTTTACATTTAGCCAGCATTAGGGCTCCGACCTTGAACTGAGCATTTTTTCGTCAGCCAGCATTAGGGCTCCAACCCTGAACTGAGCATTGTTCTGTTAGACAGCATTAGGGCTCCAACCCTGAACTGAGCATTTTTATAATTAGCCAGCATTAGGGCTCCGACCCTGAACTGAGCATTTTTCTGTCATCCAGCATTAGGGCTCCAACCCTGAACTAAGCATTGTTCTGTTAGCCAGCATTGGGGCTCCAACCCTGAACTGAGTATTTTTCCATTTAGCCAGCATTAGGGCTTCAACCCTGAACTGAGCATTTTTTTGTTAGCCAGCATTAGGGATCCAACCCTGAACTGAGTATTTTACATTTAGCCAGCATTAGGACTCCAACCCTAAACTGAGCATTGTTCAATTTAGCCTGCATTAGGGCTCCAACACTGAACTGAGCCTTTTTCCATTTAGCCAGCATTAGGGCTCCAACCCTGAACTGAGCCATTTTCTGTCAGCCAACATTAGAGCTCCAACCCTGAACTGAGCATTTTTCTGTCAGCCAGCATTAGGGCTCCAACCCTGAAATGAGCATTTTTCTGTTAGCCAGCATCAGGGCTCCAACCCTGAACTGAGCATTTTACATTTAGCCAGCATTAGGGCTCCAACCCTGAACTGAGCATTTTTCTGTCAGCCAGCATTAGGGCTCCAACCCTGAACTGAGCATTGTTCTATTAGCCAGCATTAGGGCTCCAACCCTAAACTGAGCATTATTCCATTTAGCCTGCATTAGGGCTCCAACACTGAACTGAGCATTTTTCCATTTAGCCATCATTAGGGCTCCAACCCTGAACTGAGCCATTTTCTGTCAAACAGCATTAGGGCTCCAACCTTGAACTGAGCATTTTTCTGTTAGCCAGCATTAGGGCTTCAACCCTGAACTGAGCATTTTTCTGTTAGCCAGCATCAGGGCTCCAACCCTGAACTGAGCATTTTACATTTAGCCAGCATTAGGGCTCCAACCCTGAACTGAGCATTTTTCTGTCAGCCAGCATTAGGGCTCCAACCCTGAACTGAGCATTGTTCTATTAGCCAGCATTAGGGCTCCAACCCTAAACTAAGCATTATTCCATTTAGCCAGCATTAGGGCTCCAACCCTAAACTGGGCATTTTTCCATTTAGCCAGCATTAGGGCTCCAACCCTGAACTGAGCCTTTTTCCATTCAGCCAGCATTAGGGCTCCAACCCTGAACTGAGCATTTTACATTTAGCCAGCATTAGGGCTCCAACCCTGAACTGAGCATTATTCTATTAGCCAGCATTAGGGCTCCAACCCTGAACTGAGCATTTTACATTTAGCCAGCATTAGGGCTCCGACCCTGAACTGAGCATTTTTCTGTCAGCCAGCATTAGGGCTTCAACCATGAACTGAGCATTGTTCTGTTAGCCAGCATTAGGGCTCCAACCCTGAACTGAGCATTTTACTGTTAGCCAGCATTAGGGCTCCAACCCTGAATTAAGCATTTTACATTTAGCCAGCATTAGGGCTCCGACCTTGAACTGAGCATTATTCTATTAGCCAGCATTAGGGCTCCAACCCTGAACTGAGCATTTTACATTTAGCCAGCATTAGGGCTCCGACCCTGAACTGAGCATTTTTCTGTCAGCCAGCATTAGGGCTTCAACCATGAACTGAGCATTGTTCTGTTAGCCAGCATTAGGGCTCCAACCCTGAACTGAGCATTTTACTGTTAGCCAGCATTAGGGCTCCAACCCTGAATTAAGCATTTTACATTTAGCCAGCATTAGGGCTCCGACCTTGAACTGAGCATTTTTCTGTCAGCCAGCATTAGGGCTCCAACCCTGAACTGAGCATTTTTCTGTCAGCCAGCATTAGGGCTCCGACCCTGAACTGAGCATTTTACATTTATCCAGCATTAGGGCTCCGACCCTGAACTGGGCATTTTTCTGTCAGCCAGCATTACGGCTCTAACCCTGAACTGAGCATTTTTCTGTCAGCCAGCATTAGGGCTCCAACCCTGAACTGAGCATTGTTCTGTCAGCCAGCATTAGGGCTCCAACCCTGAACTGAGCATTGTTCTGTTAGACAGCATTAGGGCTCCAACCCTGAACTGAGCATTTTTATATTTAGCCAGCATTAATGCTCCGACCCTAAACTGAGCATTTTTCTGTCATCTAGCATTAGGGCTCCAACCCTGAACAGAGTATTGTTCTGTTAGCCAGCATTGGGGCTCCAACCCTGAACTGAGTATTTTTCCATTTAGCCAGCATTAGGGCTCCGACCCTGAACTGAGCATTTTACATTTATCCAGCATTAGGGCTCCGACCCTGAACTGGGCATTTTTCTGTCAGCCAGCATTACGGCTCTAACCCTGAACTGAGCATTTTTCTGTCAGCCAGCATTAGGGCTCCAACCCTGAACTGAGCATTGTTCTGTCAGCCAGCATTAGGGCTCCAACCCTGAACTGAGCATTGTTCTGTTAGACAGCATTAGGGCTCCAACCCTGAACTGAGCATTTTTATATTTAGCCAGCATTAATGCTCCGACCCTAAACTGAGCATTTTTCTGTCATCTAGCATTAGGGCTCCAACCCTGAACAGAGCATTGTTCTATTAGCCAGCATTAGGGCTCCAACCCTAAACTGAGCATTATTCCATTTAGCCTGCATTAGGGCTCCAACACTGAACTGAGCATTTTTCCATTTAGCCATCATTAGGGCTCCAACCCTGAACTGAGCCATTTTCTGTCAAACAGCATTAGGGCTCCAACCTTGAACTGAGCATTTTTCTGTTAGCCAGCATTAGGGCTTCAACCCTGAACTGAGCATTTTTCTGTTAGCCAGCATCAGGGCTCCAACCCTGAACTGAGCATTTTACATTTAGCCAGCATTAGGGCTCCAACCCTGAACTGAGCATTTTTCTGTCAGCCAGCATTAGGGCTCCAACCCTGAACTGAGCATTGTTCTATTAGCCAGCATTAGGGCTCCAACCCTAAACTAAGCATTATTCCATTTAGCCAGCATTAGGGCTCCAACCCTAAACTGGGCATTTTTCCATTTAGCCAGCATTAGGGCTCCAACCCTGAACTGAGCCTTTTTCCATTCAGCCAGCATTAGGGCTCCAACCCTGAACTGAGCATTTTACATTTAGCCAGCATTAGGGCTCCAACCCTGAACTGAGCATTATTCTATTAGCCAGCATTAGGGCTCCAACCCTGAACTGAGCATTTTACATTTAGCCAGCATTAGGGCTCCGACCCTGAACTGAGCATTTTTCTGTCAGCCAGCATTAGGGCTTCAACCATGAACTGAGCATTGTTCTGTTAGCCAGCATTAGGGCTCCAACCCTGAACTGAGCATTTTACTGTTAGCCAGCATTAGGGCTCCAACCCTGAATTAAGCATTTTACATTTAGCCAGCATTAGGGCTCCGACCTTGAACTGAGCATTATTCTATTAGCCAGCATTAGGGCTCCAACCCTGAACTGAGCATTTTACATTTAGCCAGCATTAGGGCTCCGACCCTGAACTGAGCATTTTTCTGTCAGCCAGCATTAGGGCTTCAACCATGAACTGAGCATTGTTCTGTTAGCCAGCATTAGGGCTCCAACCCTGAACTGAGCATTTTACTGTTAGCCAGCATTAGGGCTCCAACCCTGAATTAAGCATTTTACATTTAGCCAGCATTAGGGCTCCGACCTTGAACTGAGCATTTTACATTTATCCAGCATTAGGGCTCCGACCCTGAACTGGGCATTTTTCTGTCAGCCAGCATTACGGCTCTAACCCTGAACTGAGCATTTTTCTGTCAGCCAGCATTAGGGCTCCAACCCTGAACTGAGCATTGTTCTGTCAGCCAGCATTAGGGCTCCAACCCTGAACTGAGCATTGTTCTGTTAGACAGCATTAGGGCTCCAACCCTGAACTGAGCATTTTTATATTTAGCCAGCATTAATGCTCCGACCCTAAACTGAGCATTTTTCTGTCATCTAGCATTAGGGCTCCAACCCTGAACAGAGTATTGTTCTGTTAGCCAGCATTGGGGCTCCAACCCTGAACTGAGTATTTTTCCATTTAGCCAGCATTAGGGCTTCAACCCTGAACTGAGCATTTTTCTGTTAGCCAGCATTAGGGCTCCAACCCTGAACTGAGTATTTTACATTTAGCCAGCATTAGGGCTCCAACCCTGAACTGAGCATTTTTCCATTTAGCCTGCATTAGGGCTCCAACCCTGAACTAAGCATTTTTCCATTTAGCCAGCATTAGGGCTCCAACCCTGAACTGAGCATTTTCTGTCAGCCAACATTAGGGCTCCAACCCTGAACTGAGCATTTCTCTGTCAGCCAGCATTAGGGCTCCAACCCTGAACTGAGCATTTTACATTTAGCTAGCATTAGAGCTCCGACCTTGAACTGAGTATTTTTCTGTCAGCCAGCATTAGGGCTCCAACCTTGAACTGAGCATTTTTCTGTCAGCCAGCATTAGGGCTCTAACCCTGAACTGAGCATTTTACATTTATCCAGCATTAGGGCTCCGACCCTGAACTCAGCATTTTTCTGTCAGCCAGCATTAGGGCTCCAACCCTGAACTGAGCATTGTTCTGTTAGCCAGCATTAGGGCTCCAACCCTGAACTGAGCATTTTTCTGTTAGCCATCATTAGGGCTCCAACCCTGAACTGAGCATTTTACATTTAGCCAGCATTAGGGCTCCGACCTTGAACTGAGCATTTTTCCGTCAGCCAGCATTAGGGCTCCAACCCTGAACTAAGCATTGTTCTGTTAGACAGCATTAGGGCTCCAACCCTGAACTGAGCATTTTTATATTTAGCCAGCATTAGGGCTCCAACCCTGAACTGAGCATTTTTCTGTCAACCAGCATTAGGGTTCCAACCCTGAACTGAGCATTTTTCTGTTAGCCAGCATTAGGGCTCCAACCCTGAACTGAGCATTTTTCCATTTAGCCAGCATTAGGGCTCCAACCCTGAACTGAGCATTTTTTCTGTCATCCAGCATTAGGGCTCCAACCCTGAACTGAGCATTTTTCTGTTAGCCAGCATTAGGGCTCCAACCCTGAACTGAGCATTTTTCTGTCAGGCAGCATTAGGGCTCCAACCCTGAACTGAGCATTTTTCTGTCAGGCAGCATTAGGGCTCCAACCCTGAACTGAACATTTTTCTGTCAGCCAGCATTAGGGCTCCAACCCTGAACTGAGCATTTTTCTGTTAGCCAGCATTAGGGCTCCACCCCTGAACTGAGCATTTTACATTTAGCCAGCATTAGGGCTCCGACCCTGAACTGAGCATTTTTCTGTCAGCCAGCATTAGGGCTCCAACCCTGAACTGAGCATTTTTCTATTAGCCAGCATTAGGGCTCCAACCCTGAACTGGGCATTTTTCCATTTAGCCAGCATTAGGGCTTCAACCCTGAACTGAGCATTTTTCTGTCAGCCAGCATTAGGGCTCCAACCCTGAACTGAGCATTGTTCTGTTAGCCAGCATTAGGGCTTTAACCCTGAATTGAGCATTTTTCTGTTAGCCAGCATTAGGGCTCCAACCCTGAACTGAGCATTTTACATTTAGCCAGCATTAGGGCTCCGACCTTGAACTGAGCATTTTTCTGTCAGCCAGCATTGGGGCTCCAACCCTGAACTGAGCATTGTTCTGTTAGACAGCATTAGGGCTCCAACCCTGAACTGAGCAATTTTATATTTAGCCAGCATTAGGGCTCCGACCCTGAACTGAGCATTTTTCTGTCATCCAGCATTAGGGCTCCAACCCTGAACTGAGCATTGTTCTGTTAGCCAGCATTGGGGCTCCAACCCTGAACTGAGCATTTTTTCTGTCATCCAGCATTAGGGCTCCAACCCTGAACTGAGCAATTTTCTGTTAGCCAGCATTAGGGCTCCAACCCTGAACTTAGCATTTTTCTGTCAGGCAGCATTAGGGCTCCAACCCTGAACTGAGCATTTTTCTGTCAGCCAACATTAGGGCTCCAACCCTGAACTGAGCATTTTTCTGTCAGCCAGCATTAGGGCTCCAACCCTGAACTGAGCATTTTTCTGTTAGCTAGCATTAGGGCTCCACCCCTGAACTGAGCATTTTACATTTAGCCAGCATTAGGGCTCCGACCTTGAACTGAGCATTTTTCTGTCAGCCAACATTAGGGCTCCAACCCTGAACTGAGCATTATTCTATTAGCCAGCATTAGGGCTCCAACCCTGAACTGAGCCTTTTTCCATTCAGCCAGCATTAGGGCTCCAACCCTGAACTGAGCATTTTACATTTAGCCAGCATTAGGGCTCCAACCCTGAACTGAGCATTATTCTATTAGCCAGCATTAGGGCTCCAACCCTGAACTAAGCATTTTACATTTAGCCAGCATTAGGGCTCCGACCCTGAACTGAGCATTTTTCTGTCAGCCAGCATTAGGGCTCCAACCATGAACTGAGCATTGTTCTGTTAGCCAGCATTAGGGCTCCAACCCTGAACTGAGCATTGTTCTGTTAGCCAGCATTAGGGCTTTAACCCTGAATTGAGCATTTTTCTGTTAGCCAGCATTAGGGCTCCAACCCTGAACTGAGCATTTTACATTTAGCCCAGCATTAGGGCTCCGACCTTGAACTGAGCATTTTTCTGTCAGCCAGCATTGGGGCTCCAACCCTGAACTGAGCATTGTTCTGTTAGACAGCATTAGGGCTCCAACCCTGAACTGAGCAATGTTCTGTTAGCCAGCATTGGGGCTCCAACCCTGAACTGAGCATTTTTTCTGTCATCCAGCATTAGGGCTCCAACCCTGAACTGAGCATTTTTCTGTTAGCCAGCATTGGGGCTCCAACCCTGAACTGAGCATTTTTTCTGTCATCCAGCATTAGGGCTCCAACCCTGAACTGAGCATTTTTCTGTTAGCCAGAATTAGGGCTCCAACCCTGAACTTAGCATTTTTCTGTCAGGCAGCATTAGGGCTCCAACCCTGAACTGAGCATTTTTCTGTCAGCCAGCATTAGGGCTCCAACCCTGAACTGAGCATTGTTCTGTTAGCCAGCATTAGGGCTTTAACCCTGAATTGAGCATTTTTCTGTTAGCCAGCATTAGGGCTCCAACCCTGAACTGAGCATTTTACATTTAGCCAGCATTAGGGCTCCGACCTTGAACTGAGCATTTTTCTGTCAGCCAGCATTGGGGCTCCAACCCTGAACTGAGCATTGTTCTGTTAGACAGCATTAGGGCTCCAACCCTGAACTGAGCAATTTTATATTTAGCCAGCATTAGGGCTCCGACCCTGAACTGAGCATTTTTCTGTCATCCAGCATTATGGCTCCAACCCTGAACTGAGCATTGTTCTGTTAGCCAGCATTGGGGCTCCAACCCTGAACTGAGCATTTTTTCTGTCATCCAGCATTAGGGCTCCAACCCTGAACTGAGCATTTTTCTGTTAGCCAGCATTAGGGCTCCAACCCTGAACTTAGCATTTTTCTGTCAGGCAGCATTAGGGCTCCAACCCTGAACTGAGCATTTTTCTGTCAGCCAACATTAGGGCTCCAACCCTGAACTGAGCATTTTTCTGTCAGCCAGCATTAGGGCTCCAACCCTGAACTGAGCATTTTTCTGTTAGCTAGCATTAGGGCTCCACCCCTGAACTGAGCATTTTCCATTTAGCCAGCATTAGGGCTCCAACCCTGAACTGAGCCTTTTTCCATTCAGCCAGCATTAGGGCTCCAACCCTGAACTGAGCATTTTACATTTAGCCAGCATTAGGGCTCCAACCCTGAACTGAGCATTATTCTATTAGCCAGCATTAGGGCTCCAACCCTGAACTAAGCATTTTACATTTAGCCAGCATTAGGGCTCCGACCCTGAACTGAGCATTTTTCTGTCAGCCAGCATTAGGGCTCCAACCATGAACTGAGCATTGTTCTGTTTGCCAGCATTAGGGCTCCAACCCTGAACTGAGAATTTTACTGTTAGCCAGCATTAGGGCTCCAACCCTGAATTAAGCATTTTACATTTAGCCAGCATTAGGGCTCCGACCTTGAACTGAGCATTTTTCTGTCAGCCAGCATTAGGGCTCCAACCCTGAACTGAGCATTTTTCTGTCAGCCAGCATTAGGGCTCCGACCCTGAACTGAGCATTTTACATTTAGCCAGCATTAGGGCTCCGACCCTGAACTGGGCATTTTTCTGTCAGCCAGCATTACGGCTCTAACCCTGAACTGAGCATTTTTCTGTCAGCCAGCATTAGGGCTCCAACCCTGAACTGAGCATTGTTCTGTCAGCCAGCATTAGGGATCCAACCCTGAACTGAGCATTGTTCTGTTAGACAGCATTAGGGCTCCAACCTTGAACTGAGCATTTTTATATTTAGCCAGCATTAATGCTCCGACCCTGAACTGAGCATTTTTCTGTCATCTAGCATTAGGGCTCCAACCCTGAACAGAGTATTGTTCTGTTAGCCAGCATTGGGGCTCCAACCCTGAACTGAGTATTTTTCCATTTAGCCAGCATTAGGGCTTCAACCCTGAACTGAGCATTTTTCTGTTAGCCAGCATTAGGGCTCCAACCCTGAACTGAGTATTTTACATTTAGCCAGCATTAGGGCTCCAACCCTGAACTGAGCATTTTTCCATTTAGCCTGCATTAGGGCTCCAACCCTGAACTAAGCATTTTTCCATTTAGCCAGCATTAGGGCTCCAACCCTGAACTGAGCATTTTCTGTCAGCCAACATTAGGGCTCCAACCCTGAACTGAGCATTTTTCTGTCAGCCAGCATTAGGGCTCCAACCCTGAACTGAGCATTTTACATTTAGCTAGCATTAGAGCTCCGACCTTGAACTGAGTATTTTTCTGTCAGCCAGCATTAGGGCTCCAACCTTGAACTGAGCATTTTTCTGTCAGCCAGCATTAGGGCTCTAACCCTGAACTGAGCATTTTTATATTTAGCCAGCATTAGGGCTCCAACCCTGAACTGAGCATTTTTTCTGTTAGCCAGCATTAGGGCTCCAACCCTGAACTGAGCATTTTTCTGTTAGCCAGCATTAGGGCTCCAACCCTGAACTGAGCATTTTTCCATTTAGCCAGCATTAGGGCTCCAACCCTGAACTGAGCATTTTTTCTGTCATCCAGCATTAGGGCTCCAACCCTGAACTGAGCATTTTTCTGTTAGCCAGCATTAGGGCTCCAACCCTGAACTGAGCATTTTTCTATCAGCCAGCATTAGGGCTCCAACCCTGAACTGAGCATTTTTCTGTCAGCCAGCATTAGGGCTCCAACCCTGAACTGAACATTTTTCTGTCAGCCAGCATTAGGGCTCCAACCCTGAACTGAGCATTTTTCTGTTAGCCAGCATTAGGGCTCCACCCCTGAACTGAGCATTTTACATTTAGCCAGCATTAGGGCTCCGACCCTGAACTGAGCATTTTTCTGTTAGCCAGCATTAGGGCTCCAACCCTGAACTGAGCATTTTACATTTAGCCAACATTAGGGCTCCAACCCTGAACTGAGCATTTTTCTGTCAGCCAGCATTAGGGCTCCAACCATGAACTGAGCATTGTTCTGTTAGCCAGCATTAGGGCTCCAACCCTGAACTGAGCATTGTTCTGTTAGCCAGCATTAGGGCTTTAACCCTGAATTGAGCATTTTTCTGTTAGCCAGCATTAGGGCTCCAACCCTGAACTGAGCATTTTACATTTAGCCAGCATTAGGGCTCCAACCCTGAACTGAGCAATGTTCTGTTAGCCAGCATTGGGGCTCCAACCCTGAACTGAGCATTTTTCTGTCATCCAGCATTAGGGCTCCAACCCTGAACTGAGCATTTTTCTGTTAGCCAGCATTGGGGCTCCAACCCTGAACTGAGCATTTTTTCTGTCATCCAGAATTAGGGCTCCAACCCTGAACTGAGCATTTTTCTGTTAGCCAGCATTAGGGCTCCAACCCTGAACTTAGCATTTTTCTATCAGGCAGCATTAGGGCTCCAACCCTGAACTGAGCATTTTTCTGTCAGCCAGCATTAGGGCTCCAACCCTGAACTGAGCATTGTTCTGTTAGCCAGCATTAGGGCTTTAACCCTGAATTGAGCATTTTTCTGTTAGCCAGCATTAGGGCTCCAACCCTGAACTGAGCATTTTACATTTAGCCAGCATTAGGGCTCCGACCTTGAACTGAGCATTTTTCTGTCAGCCAGCATTGGGGCTCCAACCCTGAACTGAGCATTGTTCTGTTAGACAGCATTAGGGCTCCAACCCTGAACTGAGCAATTTTATATTTAGCCAGCATTAGGGCTCCGACCCTGAACTGAGCATTTTTCTGTCATCCAGCATTAGGGCTCCAACCCTGAACTGAGCATTGTTCTGTTAGCCAGCATTGGGGCTCCAACCCTGAACTGAGCATTTTTTCTGTCATCCAGCATTAGGGCTCCAACCCTGAACTGAGCATTTTTCTGTTAGCCAGCATTAGGGCTCCAACCCTGAACTTAGCATTTTTCTGTCAGGCAGCATTAGGGCTCCAACCCTGAACTGAGCATTTTTCTGTCAGCCAACATTAGGGCTCCAACCCTGAACTGAGCATTTTTCTGTCAGCCAGCATTAGGGCTCCAACCCTGAACTGAGCATTTTTCTGTTAGCTAGCATTAGGGCTCCACCCCTGAACTGAGCATTTTCCATTTAGCCAGCATTAGGGCTCCAACCCTGAACTGAGCATTTTACATTTAGCCAGCATTAGGGCTCCAACCCTGAACTGAGCATTATTCTTTTAGCCAGCATTAGGGCTCCAACCCTGAACTAAGCATTTTACATTTAGCCAGCATTAGGGCTCCGACCTTGAACTGAGCATTTTTCTGTCAGCCAGCATTAGGGCTCCAACCATGAACTGAGCATTGTTCTGTTAGCCAGCATTAGGGCTCCAACCCTGAACTGAGCATTTTACTGTTAGCCAGCATTAGGGCTCCAACCCTGAATTAAGCATTTTACATTTAGCCAGCATTAGGGCTCCGACCTTGAACTGAGTATTTTTCTGTCAGCCAGCATTAGGGCTCCAACCCTGAACTGAGCATTTTTCTGTCAGCCAGCATTAGGGCTCCGACCCTGAACTGAGCATTTTACATTTAGCCAGCATTAGGGCTCCGACCCTGAACTGGGCATTTTTCTGTCAGCCAGCATTACGGCTCTAACCCTGAACTGAGCATTTTTCTGTCAGCCAGCATTAGGGCTCCAACCCTGAACTGAGCATTGTTCTGTCAGCCAGCATTAGGGATCCAACCCTGAACTGAGCATTGTTCTGTTAGACAGCATTAGGGCTCCAACCCTGAACTGAGCATTTTTATATTTAGCCAGCATTAATGCTCCGACCCTGAACTGAGCATTTTTCTGTCATCTAGCATTAGGGCTCCAACCCTGAACAGAGTATTGTTCTGTTAGCCAGCATTGGGGCTCCAACCCTGAACTGAGTATTTTTCCATTTAGCCAGCATTAGGGCTTCAACCCTGAACTGAGCATTTTTCTGTTAGCCAGCATTAGGGCTCCAACCCTGAACTGAGTATTTTACATTTAGCCAGCATTAGGGCTCCAACCCTGAACTGAGCATTTTTCCATTTAGCCTGCATTAGGGCTCCAACCCTGAACTAAGCATTTTCCATTTAGCCAGCATTAGGGCTCCAACCCTGAACTGAGCATTTTCTGTCAGCCAACATTAGGGCTCCAACCCTGAACTGAGCATTTTTCTGTCAGCCAGCATTAGGGCTCCAACCCTGAACTGAGCATTTTACATTTAGCTAGCATTAGAGCTCCGACCTTGAACTGAGTATTTTTCTGTCAGCCAGCATTAGGGCTCCAACCTTGAACTGAGCATTTTTCTGTCAGCCAGCATTAGGGCTCTAACCCTGAACTGAGCATTTTTATATTTAGCCAGCATTAGGGCTCCAACCCTGAACTGAGCATTTTTTCTGTTAGCCAGCATTAGGGCTCCAACCCTGAACTGAGCATTTTTCTGTTAGCCAGCATTAGGGCTCCAACCCTGAACTGAGCATTTTTCCATTTAGCCAGCATTAGGGCTCCAACCCTGAACTGAGCATTTTTTCTGTCATCCAGCATTAGGGCTCCAACCCTGAACTGAGCATTTTTCTGTTAGCCAGCATTAGGGCTCCAACCCTGAACTGAGCATTTTTCTGTCAGCCAGCATTAGGGCTCCAACCCTGAACTGAGCATTTTTCTGTCAGCCAGCATTAGGGCTCCAACCCTGAACTGAACATTTTTCTGTCAGCCAGCATTAGGGCTCCAACCCTGAACTGAGCATTTTTCTGTTAGCCAGCATTAGGGCTCCACCCCTGAACTGAGCATTTTACATTTAGCCAGCATTAGGGCTCCGACCCTGAACTGAGCATTTTTCTGTCAGCCAGCATTAGGGCTCCAACCCTGAACTGAGCATTGTTCTATTAGCCAGCATTAGGGCTCCAACCCTGAACTGGGCATTTTTCCATTTAGCCAACATTAGGGCTTCAACCCTGAACTGAGCATTTTTCAGTCAGACAGCATTAGGGCTCCAACCCTGAACTGAGCATTGTTCTGTTAGCCAGCATTAGGGCTTTAACCCTGAATTGAGCATTTTTCTGTTAGCCAGCATTAGGGCTCCAACCCTGAACTGAGCATTTTACATTTAGCCAGCATTAGGGCTCCGACCTTGAACTGAGCATTTTTCTGTCAGCCAGCATTGGGGCTCCAACCCTGAACTGAGCATTGTTCTGTTAGCCAGCATTGGGGCTTCCAACCCTGAACTGAAGCAATTTTATATTTAGCCAGCATTAGGGCTCCGACCCTGAACTGAGCATTTTTCTGTCATCCAGCATTAGGGCTCCAACCCTGAACTGAGCATTGTTCTGTTAGCCAGCATTGGGGCTCCAACCCTGAACTGAGCATTTTTTCTGTCATCCAGCATTAGGGCTCCAACCCTGAACTGAGCATTTTTCTGTTAGCCAGCATTAGGGCTCCAACCCTGAACTTAGCATTTTTCTGTCAGGCAGCATTAGGGCTCCAACCCTGAACTGAGCATTTTTCTGTCAGCCAACATTAGGGCTCCAACCCTGAACTGAGCATTTTTCTGTCAGCCAGCATTAGGGCTCCAACCCTGAACTGAGCATTTTTCTGTTAGCTAGCATTAGGGCTCCACCCCTGAACTGAGCATTTTACATTTAGCCAGCATTAGGGCTCCGACCTTGAACTGAGCATTTTTCTGTCAGCCAGCATTAGGGCTCCAACCCTGAACTGAGCATTTTTCTGTCAGGCAGCATTAGGGCTCCAACCCTGAACTGAGCATTTTTCTGTCAGCCAGCATTAGGGCTCCGACCTTGAACTGAGCATTTTTCTGTCAGCCAGCATTAGGGCTCCAACCCTGAACTGAGCATTTTTCTGTTAGCCAGCATTAGGGCTCCACCCCTGAACTGAGCATTTTACATTTAGCCAGCATTAGGGCTCCGACCCTGAACTGAGCATTTTTCTGTCAGCCAACATTAGGGCTCCAACCCTGAACTGAGCATTGTTCTATTAGCCAGCAATAGGGCTCCAACCCTGAACTGGGCATTTTTCCATTTAGCCAGCATTAGGGCTTCAACCCTGAACTGAGCATTTTTCTGTCAGCCAGCATTAGGGCTCCAACCCTGAACTGAGCATTGTTCTGTTAGCCAGCATTAGGGCTTTAACCCTGAATTGAGCATTTTTCTGTTAGCCAGCATTAGGGCTCCAACCCTGAACTGAGCATTTTACATTTAGCCAGCATTAGGGCTCCGACCTTGAACTGAGCATTTTTCTGTCAGCCAGCATTGGGGCTCCAACCCTGAACTGAGCATTGTTCTGTTAGACAGCATTAGGGCTTCAACCCTGAACTGAGCAATTTTATATTTAGCCAGCATTAGGGCTCCGACCCTGAACTGAGCATTTTTCTGTCATCCAGCATTAGGGCTCCAACCCTGAACTGAGCATTGTTCTGTTAGCCAGCATTGGGGCTCCAACCCTGAACTGAGCATTTTTTCTGTCATCCAGCATTAGGGCTTTAACCCTGAACTGAGCATTTTTCTGTTAGCCTGCATTAGGGCTCCAACCCTGAACTTAGCATTTTTCTGTCAGGCAGCATTAGGGCTCCAACCCTGAACTGAGCATTTTTCTGTCAGCCAACATTAGGGCTCCAACCCTGAACTGAGCATTTTTCTGTCAGCCAGCATTAGGGCTCCAACCCTGAACTGAGCATTTTTCTGTTAGCTAGCATTAGGGCTCCACCCCTGAACTGAGCATTTTACATTTAGCCAGCATTAGGGCTCCGACCTTGAACTGAGCATTTTTCTGTCAGCCAGCATTAGGGCTCCAACCCTGAACTGAGCATTTTTCTGTCAGGCAGCATTAGGGCTCCAACCCTGAACTGAGCATTTTTCTGTCAGCCAGCATTAGGGCTCCGACCTTGAACTGAGCATTTTTCTGTCAGCCAGCATTAGGGCTCCAACCCTGAACTGAGCATTTTTCTGTTAGCCAGCATTAGGGCTCCACCCCTGAACTGAGCATTTTACATTTAGCCAGCATTAGGGCTCCGACCCTGAACTGAGCATTTTTCTGTCAGCCAGCATTAGGGCTCCAACCCTGAACTGAGCATTGTTCTATTAGCCAGCAATAGGGCTCCAACCCTGAACTGGGCATTTTTCCATTTAGCCAGCATTAGGGCTTCAACCCTGAACTGAGCATTGTTCTGTTAGCCAGCATTAGGGCTTTAACCCTGAATTGAGCATTTTTCTGTTAGCCAGCATTAGGGCTCCAACCCTGAACTGAGCATTTTACATTTAGCCAGCATTAGGGCTCCGACCTTGAACTGAGCATTTTTCTGTCAGCCAGCATTGGGGCTCCAACCCTGAACTGAGCATTGTTCTGTTAGCCAGCATTGGGGCTTCCAACCCTGAACTGAAGCAATTTTATATTTAGCCAGCATTAGGGCTCCGACCCTGAACTGAGCATTTTTCTGTCATCCAGCATTAGGGCTCCAACCCTGAACTGAGCATTGTTCTGTTAGCCAGCATTGGGGCTCCAACCCTGAACTGAGCATTTTTCTGTCAGCCAGCATTAGGGCTCCAACCCTGAACTGAGCATTTTTCTGTTAGCCAGCATTAGGGCTCCAACCCTGAACTTAGCATTTTTCTGTCAGGCAGCATTAGGGCTCCAACCCTGAACTGAGCATTTTTCTGTCAGCCAACATTAGGGCTCCAACCCTGAACTGAGCATTTTTCTGTCAGCCAGCATTAGGGCTCCAACCCTGAACTGAGCATTTTTCTGTTAGCTAGCATTAGGGCTCCACCCCTGAACTGAGCATTTTACATTTAGCCAGCATTAGGGCTCCGACCTTGAACTGAGCATTTTTCTGTCAGCCAGCATTAGGGCTCCAACCCTGAACTGAGCATTTTTCTGTCAGGCAGCATTAGGGCTCCAACCCTGAACTGAGCATTTTTCTGTCAGCCAGCATTAGGGCTCCGACCTTGAACTGAGCATTTTTCTGTCAGCCAGCATTAGGGCTCCAACCCTGAACTGAGCATTTTTCTGTTAGCCAGCATTAGGGCTCCACCCCTGAACTGAGCATTTTACATTTAGCCAGCATTAGGGCTCCGACCCTGAACTGAGCATTTTTCTGTCAGCCAACATTAGGGCTCCAACCCTGAACTGAGCATTGTTCTATTAGCCAGCAATAGGGCTCCAACCCTGAACTGGGCATTTTTCCATTTAGCCAGCATTAGGGCTTCAACCCTGAACTGAGCATTTTTCTGTCAGCCAGCATTAGGGCTCCAACCCTGAACTGAGCATTGTTCTGTTAGCCAGCATTAGGGCTTTAACCCTGAATTGAGCATTTTTCTGTTAGCCAGCATTAGGGCTCCAACCCTGAACTGAGCATTTTACATTTAGCCAGCATTAGGGCTCCGACCTTGAACTGAGCATTTTTCTGTCAGCCAGCATTGGGGCTCCAACCCTGAACTGAGCATTGTTCTGTTAGACAGCATTAGGGCTTCAACCCTGAACTGAGCAATTTTATATTTAGCCAGCATTAGGGCTCCGACACTGAACTGAGCATTTTTCTGTCATCCAGCATTAGGGCTCCAACCCTGAACTGAGCATTGTTCTGTTAGCCAGCATTGGGGCTCCAACCCTGAACTGAGCATTTTTTCTGTCATCCAGCATTAGGGCTTTAACCCTGAACTGAGCATTTTTCTGTTAGCCAGCATTAGGGCTCCAACCCTGAACTTAGCATTTTTCTGTCAGGCAGCATTAGGGCTCCAACCCTGAACTGAGCATTTTTCTGTCAGCCAACATTAGGGCTCCAACCCTGAACTGAGCATTTTTCTGTCAGCCAGCATTAGGGCTCCAACCCTGAACTGAGCATTTTTCTGTTAGCTAGCATTAGGGCTCCACCCCTGAACTGAGCATTTTACATTTAGCCAGCATTAGGGCTCCGACCTTGAACTGAGCATTTTTCTGTCAGCCAGCATTAGGGCTCCAACCCTGAACTGAGCATTTTTCTGTCAGGCAGCATTAGGGCTCCAACCCTGAACTGAGCATTTTTCTGTCAGCCAGCATTAGGGCTCCGACCTTGAACTGAGCATTTTTCTGTCAGCCAGCATTAGGGCTCCAACCCTGAACTGAGCATTTTTCTGTTAGCCAGCATTAGGGCTCCACCCCTGAACTGAGCATTTTACATTTAGCCAGCATTAGGGCTCCGACCCTGAACTGAGCATTTTTCTGTCAGCCAGCATTAGGGCTCCAACCCTGAACTGAGCATTGTTCTATTAGCCAGCAATAGGGCTCCAACCCTGAACTGGGCATTTTTCCATTTAGCCAGCATTAGGGCTTCAACCCTGAACTGAGCATTTTTCTGTCAGCCAGCATTAGGGCTCCAACCCTGAACTGAGCATTGTTCTGTTAGCCAGCATTAGGGCTTTAACCCTGAATTGAGCATTTTTCTGTTAGCCAGCATTAGGGCTCCAACCCTGAACTGAGCATTTTACATTTAGCCAGCATTAGGGCTCCGACCTTGAACTGAGCATTTTTCTGTCAGCCAGCATTGGGGCTCCAACCCTGAACTGAGCATTGTTCTGTTAGACAGCATTAGGGCTCCAACCCTGAACTGAGCAATTTTATATTTAGCCAGCATTAGGGCTCCGACCCTGAACTGTGCATTTTTCTGTCATCCAGCATTAGGGCTCCAACCCTGAACTGAGCATTGTTCTGTTAGCCAGCATTGGGGCTCCAACCCTGAACTGAGCATTTTTTCTGTCATCCAGCATTAGGGATCCAACCCTGAACTGAGCATTTTTCTGTTAGCCAGCATTAGGGCTCCAACCCTGAACTTAGCATTTTTCTGTCAGGCAGCATTAGGGCTCCAACCCTGAACTGAGCATTTTTCTGTCAGCCAACATTAGGGCTCCAACCCTGAACTGAGCATTTTTCTGTCAGCCAGCATTAGGGCTCCAACCCTGAACTGAGCATTTTTCTGTTAGCCAGCATTAGGGCTCCACCCCTGAACTGAGCATTTTACATTTAGCCAGCATTAGGGCTCCGACCCTGAACTGAGCATTTTTCTGTCAGCCAGCATTAGGGCTCCAACCCTGAACTGAGCATTGTTCTATTAGCCAGCATTAGGGCTCCAACCCTTAACTGGGCATTTTTCCATTTAGCCAGCATTAGGGCTTCAACCCTGAACTGAGCATTTTTCTGTCAGCCAGCATTAGGGCTCCAACCCTGAACTGAGCATTGTTCTGTTAGCCAGCATTAGGGCTTTAACCCTGAATTGAGCATTTTTCTGTTAGCCAGCATTAGGGCTCCAACCCTGAACTGAGCATTTTACATTTAGCCAGCATTAGGGCTCCGACCTTGAACTGAGCATTTTTCTGTCAGCCAGAATTGGGGCTCCAACCCTGAACTGAGCATTGTTCTGTTAGACAGCATTAGGGCTCCAACCCTGAACTGAGCAATTTTATATTTAGCCAGCATTAGGGCTCCGACCCTGAACTGAGCATTTTTCTGTCATCCAGCATTAGGGCTCCAACCCTGAACTGAGCATTGTTCTGTTAGCCAGCATTGGGGCTCCAACCCTGAACTGTGCATTTTTTCTGTCATCCAGCATTAGGGCTCCAACCCTGAACTGAGCATTTTTCTGTTAGCCAGCATTAGGGCTCCAACCCTGAACTTAGCATTATTCTGTCAGGCAGCATTAGGGCTCCAACCCTGAACTGAGCATTTTTCTATCAGCCAACATTAGGGCTCCAACCCTGAACTGAGCATTTTTCTGTCAGCCAGCATTAGGGCTCCAACTCTGAACTGAGCATTTTACATTTAGCCAGCATTAGGGCTCCGACCTTGAACTGAGCATTTTTCTGTCAGCCAGCATTAGGGCTCCAACCCTGAACTGAGCATTTTTCTGTCAGCCAGCATTAGGGCTCTAACCCTGAACTGAGCATTTTACATTTAGCCAGCATTAGGGCTCCGACCCTGAACTCAGCATTTTTCTGTCAGCCAGCATTAGGGCTCCAACCCTGAACTGAGCATTGTTCTGTTAGCCAGCATTAGGGCTCCAACCCTGAACTTAGCATTTTTCTGTCAGGCAGCATTAGGGCTCCAACCCTGAACTGAGCATTTTTCTGTCAGCCAACATTAGGGCTCCAACCCTGAACTGAGCATTTTTCTTTGAGCCAACATTAGGGCTCCAACCCTGAACTGGGCATTTTTCTGTCAGCCACCATTAGGGCTCCAACCCTGAACTGAGTATTTTTCTGTCAACCAGCATTAGGGCTCCAACCCTGAACTGAGCATTTTTCTGTTAGCCAGCATTAGGGCTCCAACCCTCAACTGAGCATTTTACATTTAGCCAGCATTAGGGCTCCGACCCTGAACTGAGCATTTTTCTGTCAGCCAGCATTAGGGCTCCAACCCTGAACTGAGCATTGTTCTGTTAGCCAACATTAGGGCTCCAACCCTGAACTGAGCATTTTTCCATTTAGCCAGCATTAGGGTTTCAACCCTGAACTGAGCATTTTTCTGTTACCCAGCATTAGGGCTCCAACCCAGAACTGAGCATTTTACATTTAGCCAGCATTAGGGCTCCAACCCTGAACTGAGCAATTTTTCTGTCATCCAGCATTAGGGCTCCAACCCTGAACTGAGCATTTTTCCATTTAGCCAGCATTAGGGCTCCACCCTGAACTGTGCATTTTTCTGTCAGCCAGCATTAGGGCTCCAACCCTGAACTGAGCATTGTTCTGTTAGCCAGCATTAGGGCTTTAACCCTGAATTGAGCATTTTTCTGTTAGCCAGCATTAGGGCTCCAACCCTGAACTGAGCATTTTACATTTAGCCAGCATTAGGGCTCCGACCTTGAACTGAGCATTTTTCTGTCAGCCAGCATTGGGGCTCTAACCCTGAACTGAGCATTGTTCTGTTAGACAGCATTAGGGCTCCAACCCTGAACTGAGCAATTTTACATTTAGCCAGCATTAGGGCTCCGACCTTGAACTGAGCATTTTTCTGTCAGCCAGCATTGGGGCTCTAACCCTGAACTGAGCATTGTTCTGTTAGACAGCATTAGGGCTCCAACCCTGAACTGAGCATTTTTCTGTTAGCCAGCATTAGGGCTCCAACCCTGAACTTAGCATTATTCTGTCAGGCAGCATTAGGGCTCCAACCCTGAACTGAGCATTTTTCTATCAGCCAACATTAGGGCTCCAACCCTGAACTGAGCATTTTTCTGTCAGCCAGCATTAGGGCTCCAACTCTGAACTGAGCATTTTACATTTAGCCAGCATTAGGGCTCCGACCTTGAACTGAGCATTTTTCTGTCAGCCAGCATTAGGGCTCCAACCCTGAACTGAGCATTTTTCTGTCAGCCAGCATTAGGGCTCTAACCCTGAACTGAGCATTTTACATTTAGCCAGCATTAGGGCTCCGACCCTGAACTCAGCATTTTTCTGTCAGCCAGCATTAGGGCTCCAACCCTGAACTGAGCATTGTTCTGTTAGCCAGCATTAGGGCTCCAACCCTGAACTTAGCATTTTTCTGTCAGGCAGCATTAGGGCTCCAACCCTGAACTGAGCATTTTTCTGTCAGCCAACATTAGGGCTCCAACCCTGAACTGAGCATTTTTCTTTGAGACAACATTAGGGCTCCAACCCTGAACTGGGCATTTTTCTGTCAGCCACCATTAGGGCTCCAACCCTGAACTGAGTATTTTTCTGTCAACCAGCATTAGGGCTCCAACCCTGAACTGAGCATTTTTCTGTTAGCCAGCATTAGGGCTCCAACCCTCAACTGAGCATTTTACATTTAGCCAGCATTAGGGCTCCGACCCTGAACTGAGCATTTTTCTGTCAGCCAGCATTAGGGCTCCAACCCTGAACTGAGCATTGTTCTGTTAGCCAACATTAGGGCTCCAACCCTGAACTGAGCATTTTTCCATTTAGCCAGCATTAGGGTTTCAACCCTGAACTGAGCATTTTTCTGTTACCCAGCATTAGGGCTCCAACCCAGAACTGAGCATTTTACATTTAGCCAGCATTAGGGCTCCAACCCTGAACTGAGCAATTTTTCTGTCATCCAGCATTAGGGCTCCAACCCTGAACTGAGCATTTTTCCATTTAGCCAGCATTAGGGCTCCACCCTGAACTGTGCATTTTTCTGTCAGCCAGCATTAGGGCTCCAACCCTGAACTGAGCATTGTTCTGTTAGCCAGCATTAGGGCTTTAACCCTGAATTGAGCATTTTTCTGTTAGCCAGCATTAGGGCTCCAACCCTGAACTGAGCATTTTACATTTAGCCAGCATTAGGGCTCCGACCTTGAACTGAGCATTTTTCTGTCAGCCAGCATTGGGGCTCTAACCCTGAACTGAGCATTGTTCTGTTAGACAGCATTAGGGCTCCAACCCTGAACTGAGCAATTTTACATTTAGCCAGCATTAGGGCTCCGACCTTGAACTGAGCATTTTTCTGTCAGCCAGCATTGGGGCTCTAACCCTGAACTGAGCATTGTTCTGTTAGACAGCATTAGGGCTCCAACCCTGAACTGAGCAATTTTATATTTAGCCAGCATTAGGGCTCCGACCCTGAACTGAGCATTTTTCTGTCATCCAGCATTAGGGCTCCAACCCTGAACTGAGCATTGTTCTGTTAGCCAGCATTGGGGCTCCAACCCTGAACTGAGCATTTTTTCTGTCATCCAGCATTAGGGCTCCACCCCTGAACTGAGCATTTTACATTTAGCCAGCATTAGGGCTCCGACCTTGAACTGAGCATTTTTCTGTCAGCCAGCATTAGGGCTCCAACCCTGAACTGAGCATTTTTCTGTCAGGCAGCATTAGGGCTCCAACCCTGAACTGAGCATTTTTCTGTCAGCCAGCATTAGGGCTTAAACCCTGAACTGAACATTTTTCTGTCAGCCAGCATTAGGGCTCCAACCCTGAACTGAGCATTTTTCTGTTAGCCAGCATTAGGTCTCCAACCCTGAACTGAGCATTTTACATTTAGCCAGCATTAGGGCTCCGACCTTGAACTGAGCATTTTTCTGTCAGCCAGCATTGGGGCTCTAACCCTGAACTGAGCATTGTTCTTGTTAGACAGCATTAGGGCTCCAACCCTGAACTGAGCAATTTTATATTTAGCCAGCATTAGGGCTCCGACCCTGAACTGAGCATTTTTCTGTCATCCAGCATTAGGGCTCCAACCCTGAACTGAGCATTGTTCTGTTAGCCAGCATTGGGGCTCCAACCCTGAACTGAGCATTTTTTCTGTCATCCAGCATTAGGGCTCCAACCCTGAACTGAGCATTTTTCTGTTAGCCAGCATTAGGGCTCCAACCCTGAACTTAGCATTTTTCTGTCAGGCAGCATTAGGGCTCCAACCCTGAACTGAGCATTTTTCTGTCAGCCAACATTAGGGCTCCAACCCTGAACTGAACATTTTTCTGTCAGCCAGCATTAGGGCTCCAACCCTGAACTGAGCATTTTTCTGTTAGCCAGCATTAGGGCTCCACCCCTGAACTGAGCATTTTACATTTAGCCAGCATTAGGGCTCCGACCTTGAACTGAGCATTTTTCTGTCAGCCAGCATTAGGGCTCCAACCCTGAACTGAGCATTTTTCTGTCAGGCAGCATTAGGGCTCCAACCCTGAACTGAGCATTTTTCTGTCAGCCAGCATTAGGGCTCCAACCCTGAACTGAACATTTTTCTGTCAGCCAGCATTAGGGCTCCAACCCTGAACTGAGCATTTTTCTGTTAGCCAGCATTAGGGCTCCACCCCTGAACTGAGCATTTTACATTTAGCCAGCATTAGGGCTCCAACCCTGAACTGAGCATTTTTCTGTCAGCCAGCATTAGGGCTCCAACCCTGAACTGAGCATTGTTCTATTAGCCAGCATTAGGGCTCCAACCCTTAACTGGGCATTTTTTCATTTAGCCAGCATTAGGGCTTCAACCCTGAACTGAGCATTTTTCTGTCAGCCAGCATTAGGGCTCCAACCCTGAACTGAGCATTGTTCTGTTAGCCAGCATTAGGGCTTTAACCCTGAATTGAGCATTTTTCTGTTAGCCAGCATTAGGGCTCCAACCCTGAACTGAGCATTTTACATTTAGCCAGCATTAGGGCTCCGGACCTTGAACTGAGCATTTTTCTGTCAGCCAGCATTGGGGCTCCAACCCTGAACTGAGCATTGTTCTGTTAGACAGCATTAGGGCTCCAACCCTGAACTGAGCAATTTTATATTTAGCCAGCATTAGGGCTCCGACCCTGAACTGAGCATTTTTCTGTCATCCAGCATTAGGGCTCCAACCCTGAACTGAGCATTGTTCTGTTAGCCAGCATTGGGGCTTCAACCCTGAACTGAGCATTTTTTCTGTCATCCAACATTAGGGCTCCAACCCTGAACTGAGCATTTTTCTGTTAGCCAGCATTAGGGCTCCAACCCTGAACTTAGCATTTTTCTGTCAGGCAGCATTAGGGCTCCAACCCTGAACTGAGCATTTTTCTGTCAGCCAACATTAGGGCTCCAACCCTGAACTGAGCATTTTTCTGTCAGCCAGCATTAGGGCTCCAACCCTGAACTGAGCATTTTACATTTAGCCAGCATTAGGGCTCCGACCTTGAACTGAGCATTTTTCTGTCAGCCAGCATTAGGGCTCCAACCCTGAACTGAGCATTTTTCTGTCAGCCAGCATTAGGGCTCTAACCCTGAACTGAGCATTTTACATTTAGCCAGCATTAGGGCTCCGACCCTGAACTCAGCATTTTTCTGTCAGCCAGCATTAGGGCTCCAACCCTGAACTGAGCATTGTTCTGTTAGCCAGCATTAGGGCTCCAACCCTGAACTTAGCATTTTTCTGTCAGGCAGCATTAGGGCTCCAACCCTGAACTGAGCATTTTTCTGTCAGCCAACATTAGGGCTCCAACCCTGAACTGATCATTTTTCTTTCAGCCAACATTAGGGCTCCAACCCTGAACTGGCCATTTTTCTGTCAGCCACCATTAGGGCTCCAACCCTGAACTGAGCATTTTTCTGTCAACCAGTATTAGGGCTCCAACCCTGAACTGAGCATTTTTCTGTTAGCCAGCATTAGGGCTCCAACCCTCAACTGAGCATTTTACATTTAGCCAGCATTAGGGCTCCGACCCTGAACTGAGCATTTTTCTGTCAGCCAGCATTAGGGCTCCAACCCTGAACTGAGCATTGTTCTGTTAGCCAACATTAGGGCTCCAACCCTGAACTGAGCATTTTTCCATTTAGCCAGCATTAGGGTTTCAACCCTGAACTGAGCATTTTTCTGTTACCCAGCATTAGGGCTCCAACCCAGAACTGAGCATTTTACATTTAGCCAGCATTAGGGCTCCAACCCTGAACTGAGCATTTTTCCATTTAGCCTGCATTAGGGCTCCAACCCTGAACTGAGCATTTTTCCATTTAGCCAGCATTAGGGCTCCAACCCTGAACTGAGCATTTCTGTCAGCCAACATTAGGGCTCCAACCCTGAACTGAGCATTTTTCTGTCAGCCAGCATTAGGGCTCCAACCCTGAACTGAGCATTGTTCTGTTAGCCAACATTAGGGCTCCAACCCTGAACTGAGCATTTTTCCATTTAGCCAGCATTAGGGTTTCAACCCTGAACTGAGCATTTTTCTGTTACCCAGCATTAGGGCTCCAACCCAGAACTGAGCATTTTACATTTAGCCAGCATTAGGGCTCCAACCCTGAACTGAGCATTTTTCCATTTAGCCAGCATTAGGGCTCCAACCCTGAACTGAGCATTTTTTCTGTCATCCAGCATTAGGGCTCCAACCCTGAACTGAGCATTTTTATGTTAGCCAGCATTAGGGCTCCAACCCTGAACTGAGCATTTTTCTGTCAGGCAGCATTAGGGCTCCAACCCTGAACTGAGCATTTTTCTGTCAGGCAGCATTAGGGCTCCAACCCTAAACTGAGCATTTTTCTGTTAGCCAGCATTAGGGCTCCAACCCTGAACTGAGCATTTTTCCGTCAGCCAGCATTAGGGCTCCAACCCTGAACTGAGCATTGTTCTGTTAGACAGCATTAGGGCTCCAACCCTGAACTGATCATTTTAATATTTAGCCAGCATTAGGGCTCCAACCCTGAACTGAGCATTTTTCTGTCAACCAGCATTAGGGCTCCAACCCTGAACTGAGCAATTTTCTGTTAGCCAGCATTAGGGCTCCAACCCTGAACTGAGCATTTTTCCATTTAGCCAGCATTAGGGCTCCAACCCTGAACTGAGCATTTTTTCTGTCATCCAGCATTAAGGCTCCAACCCTGAACTGAGCATTTTTCCATTTAGCCGGCATTAGGGCTCCAACCCTGAACTGAGCATTTTTCTGTCAGCCAGCATTAGGGCTCCAACCCATAACTGAGCATTGTTCTGTTAGCCAGCATTAGGGCTTTAACCCTGAATTGAGCATTTTTCTGTTAGCCAGCATTAGGGCTCCAACCCTGAACTGAGCATTTTACATTTAGCCAGCATTAGGGCTCCGACCTTGAACTGAGCATTTTTCTGTCAGCCAACATTGGGGCTCCAACCCTGAACTGAGCATTGTTCTGTTAGACAGCATTAGGGCTCCAACCCTGAACTGAGCAATTTTATATTTAGCCAGCATTAGGGCTCCGACCCTGAACTGAGCATTTTTCTGTCATCCAGCATTAGGGCTCCAACCCTGAACTGAGCATTGTTCTGTTAGCCAGCATTGGGGCTCCAACCCTGAACTGAGCATTTTTTCTGTCATCCAGCATTAGGGCTCCAACCCTGAACTGAGCATTTTTCTGTTAGCCAGCATTAGGGCTCCAACCCTGAACTTAGCATTTTTCTGTCAGGCAGCATTAGGGCTCCAACCCTGAACTGAGCATTTTTCTGTCAGCCAACATTAGGGCTCCAACCCTGAACTGAGCATTTTTCTGTCAGCCAGCATTAGGGCTCCAACCCTGAACTGAGCATTTTTCTGTTAGCCAGCATTAGGGCTCCAACCCTGAACTGAGCATTTTACATTTAGCCAGCATTAGGGCTCCGACCTTGAACTGAGCATTTTTCTGTCAGCCAGCATTAGGGCTCCAACCCTGAACTGAGCATTTTTCTGTCAGGCAGCATTAGGGCTCCAACCCTGAACTGAGCATTTTTCTGTCAGCCAGCATTAGGGCTCCAACCCTGAACTGAACATTTTTCTGTCAGCCAGCATTAGGGCTCCAACCCTGAACTGAGCATTTTTCTGTTAGCCAGCATTAGGGCTCCACCCCTGAACTGAGCATTTTACATTTAGCCAGCATTAGGGCTCCGACCCTGAACTGAGCATTTTTCTGTCAGCCAGCATTAGGGCTCCAACCCTGAACTGAGCATTGTTCTATTAGCCAGCATTAGGGCTCCAACCCTTAACTGGGCATTTTTCCATTTAGCCAGCATTAGGGCTTCAACCCTGAACTGAGCATTTTTCTGTCAGCTAGCATTAGGGCTCCAACCCTGAACTGAGCATGGTTCTGTTAGCCAGCATTAGGGCTTTAACCCTGAATTGAGCATTTTTCTGTTAGCCAGCATTAGGGCTCCAACCCTGAACTGAGCATTTTACATTTAGCCAGCATTAGGGCTCCGACCTTGAACTGAGCATTTTTCTGTCAGCCAGCATTGGGGCTCCAACCCTGAACTGAGCATTGTTCTGTTAGACAGCATTAGGGCTCCAACCCTGAACTGAGCAATTTTATATTTAGCCAGCATTAGGGCTCCGACCCTGAACTGAGCATTTTTCTGTCATCCAGCATTAGGGCTCCAACCCTGAACTGAGCATTGTTCTGTTAGCCAGCATTGGGGCTTCAACCCTGAACTGAGCATTTTTTCTGTTATCCAGCATTAGGGCTCCAACCCTGAACTGAGCATTTTTCTGTTAGCCAGCATTAGGGCTCCAACCCTGAACTTAGCATTTTTCTGTCAGGCAGCATTAAGGCTCCAACCCTGAACTGAGCATTTTTCTGTCAGCCAACATTAGGGCTCCAACCCTGAACTGAGCATTTTTCTGTCAGCCAGCATTAGGGCTCCAACCCTGAACTGAGCATTTTACATTTAGCCAGCATTAGGGCTCCGACCTTGAACTGAGCATTTTTCTGTCAGCCAGCATTGGGGCTCCAACCCTGAACTGAGCATTGTTCTGTTAGACAGCATTAGGGCTCCAACCCTGAACTGAGCAATTTTATATTTAGCCAGCATTAGGGCTCCGACCCTGAACTGAGCATTTTTCTGTCATCCAGCATTAGGGCTCCAACCCTGAACTGAGCATTGTTCTGTTAGCCAGCATTGGGGCTTCAACCCTGAACTGAGCATTTTTTCTGTCATCCAACATTAGGGCTCCAACCCTGAACTGAGCATTTTTCTGTTAGCCAGCATTAGGGCTCCAACCCTGAACTTAGCATTTTTCTGTCAGGCAGCATTAGGGCTCCAACCCTGAACTGAGCATTTTTCTGTCAGCCAACATTAGGGCTCCAACCCTGAACTGAGCATTTTTCTGTCAGCCAGCATTAGGGCTCCAACCCTGAACTGAGCATTTTACATTTAGCCAGCATTAGGGCTCCGACCTTGAACTGAGCATTTTTCTGTTAGCCAGCATTAGGGCTCCAACCCTGAACTGAGCATTTTTCTGTCAGCCAGCATTAGGGCTCTAACCCTGAACTGAGCATTTTACATTTAGCCAGCATTAGGGCTCCGACCCTGAACTCAGCATTTTTCTGTCAGCCAGCATTAGGGCTCCAACCCTGAACTGAGCATTGTTCTGTTAGCCAGCATTAGGGCTCCAACCCTGAACTTAGCATTTTTCTGTCAGGCAGCATTAGGGCTCCAACCCTGAACTGAGCATTTTTCTGTCAGCCAACATTAGGGCTCCAACCCTGAACTGATCATTTTTCTTTCAGCCAACATTAGGGCTCCAACCCTGAACTGGCCATTTTTCTGTCAGCCACCATTAGGGCTCCAACCCTGAACTGAGCATTTTTTTGTCAACCAGTATTAGGGCTCCAACCCTGAACTGAGCATTTTTCTATTAGCCAGCATTAGGGCTCCAACCCTCAACTGAGCATTTTACATTTAGCCAGCATTAGGGCTCCGACCCTGAACTGAGCATTTTTCTGTCAGCCAGCATTAGGGCTCCAACCCTGAACTGAGCATTGTTCTGTTAGCCAACATTAGGGCTCCAACCCTGAACTGAGCATTTTTCCATTTAGCCAGCATTAGGGTTTCAACCCTGAACTGAGCATTTTTCTGTTACCCAGCATTAGGGCTCCAACCCAGAACTGAGCATTTTACATTTAGCCAGCATTAGGGCTCCAACCCTGAACTGAGCATTTTTCCATTTAGCCTGCATTAGGGCTCCAACCCTGAACTGAGCATTTTTCCATTTAGCCAGCATTAGGGCTCCAACCCTGAACTGAGCATTTTCTGTCAGCCAACATTAGGGCTCCAACCCTGAACTGAGCATTTTTCTGTCAGCCAGCATTAGGGCTCCAACCCTGAACTGAGCATTGTTCTGTTAGCCAACATTAGGGCTCCAACCCTGAACTGAGCATTTTTCCATTTAGCCAGCATTAGGGTTTCAACCCTGAACTGAGCATTTTTCTGTTACCCAGCATTAGGGCTCCAACCCAGAACTGAGCATTTTACATTTAGCCAGCATTAGGGCTCCAACCCTGAACTGAGCATTTTTCCATTTAGCCAGCATTAGGGCTCCAACCCTGAACTGAGCATTTTTTCTGTCATCCAGCATTAGGGCTCCAACTCTGAACTGAGCATTTTTATGTTAGCCAGCATTAGGGCTCCAACCCTGAACTGAGCATTTTTCTGTCAGGCAGCATTAGGGCTCCAACCCTGAACTGAGCATTTTTCTGTCAGGCAGCATTAGGGCTCCAACCCTAAACTGAGCATTTTTCTGTTAGCCAGCATTAGGGCTCCAACCCTGAACTGAGCATTTTTCCGTCAGCCAGCATTAGGGCTCCAACCCTGAACTGAGCATTGTTCTGTTAGACAGCATTAGGGCTCCAACCCTGAACTGATCATTTTAATATTTAGCCAGCATTAGGGCTCCAACCCTGATCTGAGCATTTTTCTGTCAACCAGCATTAGGGCTCCAACCCTGAACTGAGCATTTTTCTATTAGCCAGCATTAGGGCTCCAACCCTGAACTGAGCATTTTTCCATTTAGCCAGCATTAGGGCTCCAACCCTGAACTGAGCATTTTTTCTGTCATCCAGCATTAGGGCTCCAACCCTGAACTGAGCATTTTTCCATTTAGCCAGCATTAGGGCTCCAACCCTAAACTGAGCATTTTTCTGTCAGCCAGCATTAGGGCTCCAACCCTGAACTGAGTATTGTTCTGTTAGCCAGCATTAGGGCTTTAACCCTGAATTGAGCATTTTTCTGTTAGCCAGCATTAGGGCTCCAACCCTGAACTGAGCATTTTACATTTAGCCAGCATTAGGGCTCCGACCTTGAACTGAGCATTTTTCTGTCAGCCAACATTGGGGCTCCAACCCTGAAATGAGCATTGTTCTGTTAGACAGCATTAGGGCTCCAACCCTGAACTGAGCAATTTAATATTTAGCCAGCATTAGGGCTCCGACCCTGAACTGAGCATTTTTCTGTCATCCAGCATTAGGGCTCCAACCCTGAACTGAGCATTGTTCTGTTAGCCAGCATTGGGGCTCCAACCCTGAACTGAGCATTTTTTCTGTCATCCAGCATTAGGGCTCCAACCCTGAACTGAGCATTTTTCTGTTAGCCAGCATTAGGGCTCCAACCCTGAACTGAGCATTTTTCTGTTAGCCAGCATTAGGGCTCCAACCCTGAACCGAGCATTTTTCTGTCAGCCAACATTAGGGCTCCAACCCTGAACTGAGCATTTTTCTGTCAGCCAGCATTAGGGCTCCAACCTTGAACTGAGCATTTTTCTGTTAGCCAGCATTAGGGCTCCACCCCTGAACTGAGCATTTTACATTTAGCCAGCATTAGGGCTCCGACCTTGAATTGAGCATTTTTCTGTCAGCGAGCATTAGGGCTCCAACCCTGAACTGAGCATTTTTCTGTCAGGCAGCATTAGGGCTCCAACCCTGAATTGAGCATTTTTCTGTCAGCCAGCATTAGGGCTCCAACCCTGAACTGAACATTTTTCTGTCAGCCAGCATTAGGGCTCCAACCCTGAACTGAGCATTTTTCTGTTAGCCAGCATTAGGGCTCCACTCCTGAACTGAGCATTTTACATTTAGCCAGCATTAGGGCTCCGACCCTGAACTGAGCATTTTTCTGTCAGCCAGCATTAGGGCTCCAACCCTGAACTGAGCATTGTTCTATTAGCCAGCATTAGGGCTACAACCCTTAACTGGGCATTTTTCCATTTAGCCATCATTAGGGCTTCAACCCTGAACTGAGCATTTTTCTGTCAGCCAGCATTAGGGCTCCAACCCTGAACTGAGCATTGTTCTGTTAGCCAGCATTAGGGCTTTAACCCTGAATTGAGCATTTTTCTGTTAGCCAGCATTAGGGCTCCAACCCTGAACTGAGCATTTTACATTTAGCCAGCATTAGGGCTCCGACCTTGAACTGAGCATTTTTCTGTCAGCCAGCATTGGGGCTCCAACCCTGAACTGAGCATTGTTCTGTTAGACAGCATTAGGGCTCCAACCCTGAACTGAGCAATTTTATATTTAGCCAGCATTAGGGCTCCGACCCTGAACTGAGCATTTTTCTGTCATCCAGCATTAGGGCTCCAACCCTGAACTGAGCATTGTTCTGTTAGCCAGCATTGGGGCTTCAACCCTGAACTGAGCATTTTTTCTGTCATCCAGCATTAGGGCTCCAACCCTGAACTGAGCATTTTTCTGTTAGCCAGCATTAGGGCTCCAACCCTGAACTTAGCATTTTTCTGTCAGGCAGCATTAGGGCTCCAACCCTGAACTGAGCATTTTTCTGTCAGCCAACATTAGGGCTCCAACCCTGAACTGAGCATTTTTCTGTCAGCCAGCATTAGGGCTCCAACCCTGAACTGAGCATTTTACATTTAGCCAGCATTAGGGCTCCGACCTTGAACTGAGCATTTTTCTGTCAGCCAGCATTAGGGCTCCAACCCTGAACTGAGCATTTTTCTGTCAGCCAGCATTAGGGCTCTAACCCTGAACTGAGCATTTTACATTTAGCCAGCATTAGGGCTCCGACCCTGAACTCAGCAATTTTTCTGTCAGCCAGCATTAGGGCTCCAACCCTGAACTGAGCATTGTTCTGTTAGCCAGCATTAGGGCTCCAACCCTGAACTGAGCATTGTTCTGTTAGCCAGCATTAGGGCTTTAACCCTGAATTGAGCATTTTTCTGTTAGCCAGCATTAGGGCTCCAACCCTGAACTGAGCATTTTACATTTAGCCAGCATTAGGGCTCCGACCTTGAACTGAGCATTTTTCTGTCAGCCAGCATTGGGGCTCCAACCCTGAACTGAGCATTGTTCTGTTAGACAGCATTAGGGCTCCAACCCTGAACTGAGCAATTTTATATTTAGCCAGCATTAGGGCTCCGACCCTGAACTGAGCATTTTTCTGTCATCCAGCATTAGGGCTCCAACCCTGAACTGAGCATTGTTCTGTTAGCCAGCATTGGGTCTCCAACCCTGAACTGAGCATTTTTTCTGTCATCCAGCATTAGGGCTCCAACCCTGAACTGAGCATTTTTCTGTTAGCCAGCATTAGGGCTCCAACCCTGAACTTAGCATTTTTCTGTCAGGCAGCATTAGGGCTCCAACCCTGAACTGAGCATTTTTCTGTCAGCCAACATTAGGGCTCCAACCCTGAACTGAGCATTTTTCTGTCAGCCAGCATTAGGGCTCCAACCCTGAACTGAGCATTTTACATTTAGCCAGCATTAGGGCTCCGACCTTGAACTGAGCATTTTTCTGTCAGCCAGCATTAGGGCTCCAACCCTGAACTGAGCATTGTTCTGTTAGCCAGCATTAGGGCTCTAACCCTGAACTGAGCATTTTACATTTAGCCAGCATTAGGGCTCCGACCCTGAACTCAGCATTTTTCTGTCAGCCAGCATTAGGGCTCCAACCCTGAACTGAGCATTGTTCTGTTAGCCAGCATTAGGGCTCCAACCCTGAACTTAGCATTTTTCTGTCAGGCAGCATTAGGGCTCCAACCCTGAACTGAGCATTTTTCTGTCAGCCAACATTAGGGCTCCAACCCTGAACTGAGCATTTTTCTGTCAGCCAGCATTAGGGCTCCAACCCTGAACTGAGCATTTTTCTGTTAGCCAGCATTAGGGCTCCAACCCTGAACTTAGCATTTTTCTGTCAACCAGCATTAGGGCTCCAACCCTGAACTGAGCATTTTTCTGTTAGCCAGCATTAGGGCTCCAACCTTCAACTGAGCATTTTACATTTAGCCAGCATTAGGGCTCCGACCCTGAACTGAGCATTTTTCTGTCAGCCAGCATTAGGGCTCCAACCCTGAACTGAGCATTGTTCTGTTAGCCAACATTAGGGCTCCAACCCTGAACTGAGCATTTTTCCATTTAGCCAGCATTAGGGTTTCAACCCTGAACTGAGCATTTTTCTGTTACCCAGCATTAGGGCTCCAACCCAGAACTGAGCATTTTACATTTAGCCAGCATTAGGGCTCCAACCCTGAACTGAGCATTTTTCCATTTAGCCAGCATTAGGGCTCCAACCCTGAACAGAGCATTTTTCCATTTAGCCAGCATTAGGGCTCCAACCCGGAACTGAGCATTTTTCCATTTAGCCAGCATTAGGGCTCCAACCCTGAATTGAGGATTTTTTCTGTCAGCCAGCATTAGGCCTCCAACCCTGAATTGAGCATTTTTCTGTTAGCCAGCATTAGGGCTCCAACCTGAACTGAGCATTTTTCAGTCAGCCAGCATTAGGGCTTCAACCCTGAACTGAGCATTTTTCTGTCAGCCATTATTAGGGCTCCAACCCTGAACTGAGCATTGTTCTGTCAGCCAGCATTAGGGCTCCAACCCTGAACTGAGCATTGTTCTGTTAGAAAGCATTAGGGCTCCAACCCTGAACTGAGCATTTTTATATTTAGCCAGCATTAGAGCTTCAACCCTGAACTGAGCATTTTTCTGTCATCTAGCATTAGGGCTCCAACCCTGAACAGAGTATTGTTCTGTTAGCCAGCATTGGGGCTCCAACCCTGAACTGAGTATTTTTCCATTTAGCCAGCATTAGGGCTTCAACCCTGAACTAAGCATTTTTCTGTTAGCCAGCATTAGGGCTCCAACCCTGAACTGAGTATTTTACATTTAGCCAGCATTAGGGCTCCAACCCTGAACTGAGCATTTTTCCATTTAGCCTGCATTAGGGCTCCAACCCTGAACTGAGCATTTTTCCATTTAGCCAGCATTAGGGCTCCAACCCTGAACTGAGCATTTTACATTTAGCTAGCATTAGAGCTCCGACCTTGAACTGAGTATTTTTCTGTCAGCCAGCATTAGGGCTCCAACCTTGAACTGAGCATTTTTCTGTCAGCCAGCATTAGGGCTCTAACCCTGAACTGAGCATTTTACATTTAGCCAGCATTAGGGCTCCGACCCTGAACTCAGCATTTTTCTGTCAGCCAGCATTAGGGCTCCAACCCTGAACTGAGCATTGTTCTGTTAGCCAGCATTAGGGCTCCAACCCTGAACGGAGCATTTTTCTGTTAGCCATCATTAGGGCTCCAACCCTGAACTGAGCATTTTACATTTAGCCAGCATTAGGGATCCGACCTTGAACTGAGCATTTTTCCGTCAGCCAGCATTAGGGCTTCAACCCTGAACTGAGCATTGTTCTGTTAGACAGCATTAGGGCTCCAACCCTGAACTGAGCATTTTTATATTTAGCCAGCATTAGGGCTCCAACCCTGAACTGAGCATTTTTCTGTCAACCAGCATTAGGGCTCCAACCCTGAACTGAGCATTTTTCTATGTTAGCCAGCATTAGGGCTCCAACCCTGAACTGAGCATTTTTTCTGTCATCCAGCATTAGGGCTCCAACCCTGAACTGAGCATTTTTCTGTTAGCCAGCATTAGGGCTCCAACCCTGAACTGAGCATTTTTCTGTCAGGCAGCATTAGGGCTCCAACCCTGAACTGAGCATTTTTCTGTTAGCCAGCATTAGGGCTCCAACCCTGAACTGAACATTTTTCTGTCAGCCAGCATTAGGGCTCCAACCCTGAACTGAGCATTTTTCTGTTAGCCAGCATTAGGGCTCCACCCCTGAACTGAGCATTTTACATTTAGCCAGCATTAGGGCTCCGACCCTGAACTGAGCATTTTTCTGTCAGCCAGCATTAGGGCTCCAACCCTGAACTGAGCATTGTTCTATTAGCCAGCATTAGGGCTCCAACCCTGAACTGGGCATTTTTCCATTTAGCCAGCATTAGGGCTTCAACCCTGAACTGAGCATTTTTCTGTCAGCCAGCATTAGGGCTCCAACCCTGAACTGAGCATTGTTCTGTTAGCCAGCATTAGGGCTTTAACCCTGAATTGAGCATTTTTCTGTTAGCCAGCATTAGGGCTCCAACCCTGAACTGAGCATTTTACATTTAGCCAGCATTAGGGCTCCGACCTTGAACTGAGCATTTTTCTGTCAGCCAGCATTGGGGCTCCAACCCTGAACTGAGCATTGTTCTGTTAGACAGCATTAAGGCTCCAACCCTGAACTGAGCAATTTTATATTTAGCCAACATTAGGGCTCCGACCCTGAACTGAGCATTTTTCTGTCATCCAGCATTAGGGCTCCAACCCTGAACTGGGCATTGTTCTATTAGCCAGCATTGGGGCTCCAACCCTGAACTGAGAATTTTTTCTGTCATCCAGCATTAGGGCTCCAACCATGAACTGAGCATTTTTCTGTTAGCCAGCATTAGGGCTCCAACCCTGAACTTAGCATTTTTCTGTCAGGCAGCATTAGGGCTCCAACCCTGAACTGAGCATTTTTCTGTCAGCCAACATTAGGGCTCCAACCCTGAACTGAGCATTTTTCTGTCAGCCAGCATTAGGACTCCAACCCTGAACTGAGCATTTTTCTGTTAGCCAGCATTAGGGCTCCACCCCTGAACTGAGCATTTTACATTTAGCCAGCATTAGGGCTCCGACCTTGAACTGAGCATTTTTCTGTCAGCCAGCATTAGGGCTCCAACCCTGAACTGAGCATTTTTCTGTCAGCCAGCATTAGGGCTCTAACCCTGAACTAAGCATTTTACATTTAGCCAGCATTAGGGCTCCGACCCTGAACTCAGCATTTTTCTGTCTGCCAGCATTAGGGCTCCAACCCTGAACTGAGCATTGTTCTGTTAGCCAGCATTAGGGCTCCAACCCTGAATTGAGCATTTTTCTGTTAGCCAGCATTAGGGCTCCAACCCTGAACTGAGCATTTTTCCATTTAGCCTGCATTAGGGCTCCAACCCTGAACTGAGCATTTTTTCATTTAGCCAGCATTAGGGCTCCAACCCTGAACTGAGCATTTTTCTGTTAGCCAGCATTAGGGCTCCAACCCTGAACTGAGCATTTTTCTGTTAGCCAGCATTAGGGCTCCACCCCTGAACTGAGCATTTTACATTTAGCCAGCATTAGGGCTCCGACCCTGAACTGAGCATTTTTCTGTCAGCCAGCATTAGGGCTCCAACCCTGAACTGAGCATTGTTCTATTAGCCAGCATTAGGGCTCCAACCCTTAACTGGGCATTTTTCCATTTAGCCAGCATTAGGGCTTCAACCCTGAACTGAGCATTTTTCTGTTAGCCAGCATTAGGGCTCCAACCCTGAACTGAGCATTTTACATTTAGCCAGCATTAGGGCTCCAACCTTGAACTGAGCATTTTTACATTTAGCCAGCATTAGGGCTCCAACCCTGAACTGAGCATTTTTCTGTCAGCCAGCATTAGGGCTCCAACCCTGAACTGAGCATTTTTCTGTCAACCAGCATTAGGGCTCCAACCCTGAAATGAGCATTTTATTGTTAGCCAGCATTAGGGCTCCAACCCTGAACTGAGCATTTTACATTTAGCCAGCATTAGGGCTCCGACCCTGAACTGAGCATTTTTCTGTCAGCCAGTATTAGAGCTCCAACCCTGAACTGAGCATTATTCTGTTAGCCAACATTAGGGCTCCAACCCAGAACTGAGCATTTTTCCATTTAGCCAGCATTAGGTCTCCAACCCTGAACTGAGCATTTTACATTTAGCTAGCAGTAGGGCTCCAACCCTGAACTGAGCATTTTTTCTATCAACCAGCATTAGGGCTCCAACCCTGAATTGAGCATTTTTCTGTTAACCAGCATTAGGGCTCCAACCCTGAACTAAGGATTTTACATTTAGCCAGCATTAGGGCTCCAACCCGGAACTGAGCATTTTTCTGTCAGCCAGCATTAGGGCTCCAACCCTGAACTGAGCATTGTTCTGTTAGCCAGCATTAGGGCTCTAACTCTGAACAGAGCATTTTTCTGTCAACCAGCATTAGGGCTCCAACCCTGAACTGAGCATTTTTCCATTTAGCCAGCATTAGGGCTCCAACCCTGAACTGAGCATTTTTTCTGTCATCCAGCATTAGGGCTCCAACCCTGAACTGAGCATTTTTCTGTCAGCCAGCATTAGGGCTCCAACCCTGAACAGAGCATTTTTCTGTCAACCAGTATTAGGGCTCCAACCCTGAACTGAGCATTTTACATTTAGCCAGCATTAGGGCTCCAACCCTGAACTGAGCATTTTTCTGTCAGCCAGCATTAGGGCTCCAACCCTGAACTGAGCATTTTTCTGTCAACCAGCATTAGGGCTCCAACCCTGAAATGAGCATTTTACTGTTAGCCAGCATTAGGGCTCCAACCCTGAACTGAGCATTTTACATTTAGCCAGCATTAGGGCTCCGACCCTGAACTGAGCATTTTTCTGTCAGCCAGTATTAGAGCTCCAACCCTGAACTGAGCATTATTCTGTTAGCCAACATTAGGGCTCCAACCCAGAACTGAGCATTTTTCCATTTAGCCAGCATTAGGTCTCCAACCCTGAACTGAGCATTTTACATTTAGCTAGCATTAGGGCTCCAACCCTGAACTGAGCATTTTTTCTATCAACCAGCATTAGGGCTCCAACCCTGAATTGAGCATTTTTCTGTTAACCAGCATTAGGGCTCCAACCCTGAACTAAGGATTTTACATTTAGCCAGCATTAGGGCTCCAACCCGGAACTGAGCATTTTTCTGTCAGCCAGCATTAGGGCTCCAACCCTGAACTGAGCATTGTTCTGTTAGCCAGCATTAGGGCTCTAACTCTGAACAGAGCATTTTTCTGTCAACCAGCATTAGGGCTCCAACCCTGAACTGAGCATTTTTCCATTTAGCCAGCATTAGGGCTCCAACCCTGAACTGAGCATTTTTTCTGTCATCCAGCATTAGGGCTCCAACCCTGAACTGAGCATTTTTCTGTCAACCAGTATTAGGGCTCCAACCCTGAACCGAGCATTTTTCTGTTAGCCAGCATTAGGGCTCCAACCCTGAACTGAGCATTTTTCTGTTAGCCAACATTAGGGCTCCAACCCTGAACTGAGCATTTGACATTTAGCCAGCATTAGGGCTCCAACCTTGAACTGAGCATTTTACCATTTAGCCAGCATTAGGTCTCCAACCCTAAACTGAGCATTTTTTCATTTAGCCAACATTAGGGCTTCAACCCGGAACTGAGCATTTTTCTGTCAGCCAGCATTAGGGCTCCAACCATGAACTGAGCATTTTTTCTATCAACCAGCATTAGGGCTACAACCCTGAATTGAGCATTTTTCTGTTAACCAGCATTAGGGCTCCAACCCTGAACTGAGCATTTTTCTGTCAGCCAGTATTAGGGCTCCAACCCTGAACTGAGCATTTTTCTGTCAGCCAGCATTAGGGCTCCAACCCTGAACTGAGCATTGTTCTGTTAGCCAGCATTAGGGCTCCAACCCTGAACTGAGCATTTTTCCATTTAGCTAGCATTAGGGCTCCAACCCTGAACTTGAGCATTTTTCCATTTAGCCAGCATTAGGGCTCCAACCCTGAACTGAGCATTTTTCTTTCAGCCAACATTAGGGCTCCAACCCTGAACTGAGCATTTTTCTGTCAGCCAGCATTAGGGCTCCAACCCTGAACTGAGCATTTTTCTGTCAACCAGCATTAGGGCTCCAACCCTGAAATGAGCATTTTACTGTTAGCCAGCATTAGGGCTCCAACCCTGAACTGAGCATTTTACATTTAGCCAGCATTAGGGCTCCGACCCTGAACTGAGCATTTTTCTGTCAGCCAGTATTAGGGCTCCAACACTGAACTGAGCATTATTCTGTTAGCCAACATTAGGGCTCCAACCCAGAACTGAGCATTTTTCCATTTAGCCAGCATTAGGTCTCCAACCCTGAACTGAGCATTTTACATTTAGCTAGCATTAGGGCTCCAACCCTGAACTGAGCATTTTTTCTATCAACCAGCATTAGGGCTCCAACCCTGAATTGAGCATTTTTCTGTTAACCAGCATTAGGGCTCCAACCCTGAACTAAGCATTTTACATTTAGCCAGCATTAGGGCTCCAACCCGGAACTGAGCATTTTTCTGTCAGCCAACATTAGGGCTCCAACCCTGAACTGAGCATTGTTCTGTTAGCCAGCATTAGGGCTCTAACCCTGAACAGAGCATTGTTCTGTTAGCCAGCATTAGGGCTCCAACCCTGAACTGAGCATTTTTCCATTTAGCTAGCATTAGGGCTCCAACCCTTAACTGAGCATTTTTCTGTCAGCCAACATTAGGGCTCCAACCTTGAACTGAGCATTTTTCTGTCAGCCAGCATTAGGGCTCCAACCCTGAACTGAGCATTTTTCTGTCAACCAGTATTAGGGCTCCAACCCTGAACCGAGCATTTTTCTGTTAGCCAGCATTAGGGCTCCAACCCTGAACTGAGCATTTTTCTGTTAGCCAACATTAGGGCTCCAACCCTGAACTGAGCATTTGACATTTAGCCAGCATTAGGGCTCCAACCTTGAACTGAGCATTTTACCATTTAGCCAGCATTAGGTCTCCAACCCTAAACTGAGCATTTTTTCATTTAGCCAACATTAGGGCTCCAACCCGGAACTGAGCATTTTTCTGTCAGCCAGCATTAGGGCTCCAACCATGAACTGGGCATTTTTTCTATCAACCAGCATTAGGGCTACAACCCTGAATTGAGCATTTTTCTGTTAACCAGCATTAGGGCTCCAACCCTGAACTGAGCATTTTTCTCTCAGCCAGTATTAGGGCTCCAACCCTGAACTGAGCATTGTTCGGTTAGCCAACATTAGGGCTCCAACCCTGAACTGAGCATTGTTCTGTTAGCCAGCATTAGGGCTCCAACCCTGAACTGAGCATTTTTCCATTTAGCTAGCATTAGGGCTCCAACCCTGAACTGAGCATTTTTCCATTTAGCCAGCATTAGGGCTCCAACCCTGAACTGAGCATTTTTCTTTCAGCCAACATTAGGGCTCCAACCCTGAACTGAGCATTTTTCTGTCAGCCAGCATTAGGGCTCCATCCCTGAACTGAGCATTTTTCTGTCAACCAGCATTAGGGCTCCAACCCTGAAATGAGCATTTTACTGTTAGCCAGCATTAGGGCTCCAACCCTGAACTGAGCATTTTACATTTAGCCAGCATTAGGGCTCCGACCCTGAACTGAGCATTTTTCTGTCAGCCAGTATTAGGGCTCCAACCCTGAACTGAGCATTTTTCTTTCAGCCAACATTAGGGCTCCAACCCTGAACTGAGCATTTTTCTGTCAGCCAGCATTAGGGCTCCATCCCTGAACTGAGCATTTTTCTGTCAACCAGCATTAGGGCTCCAACCCTGAAATGAGCATTTTACTGTTAGCCAGCATTAGGGCTCCAACCCAGAACTGAGCATTTTTCCATTTAGCCAGCATTAGGTCTCCAACCCTGAACTGAGCATTTTACATTTAGCTAGCATTAGGGCTCCAACCCTGAACTGAGCATTTTTCTGTCAACCAGTATTAGGGCTCCAACCCTGAACCGAGCATTTTTCTGTTAGCCAGCATTAGGGCTCCAACCCTGAACTGAGCATTTTTCTGTTAGCCAACATTAGGGCTCCAACCCTGAACTGAGCATTTGACATTTAGCCAGCATTAGGGCTCCAACCTTGAACTGAGCATTTTACCATTTAGCCAGCATTAGGTCTCCAACCCTAAACTGAGCATTTTTTCATTTAGCCAACATTAGGGCTCCAACCCGGAACTGAGCATTTTTCTGTCAGCCAGCATTAGGGCTCCAACCATGAACTGAGCATTTTTTCTATCAACCAGCATTAGGGCTACAACCCTGAATTGAGCATTTTTCTGTTAACCAGCATTAGGGCTCCAACCCTGAACTGAGCATTTTTCTGTCAGCCAGTATTAGGGCTCCAACCCTGAACTGAGCATTTTTCTGTCAGCCAGCATTAGGGCTCCAACCCTGAACTGAGCATTGTTCTGTTAGCCAGCATTAGGGCTCCAACCCTGAACTGAGCATTTTTCCATTTAGCTAGCATTAGGGCTCCAACCCTGAACTGAGCATTTTTCTTTCAGCCAACATTAGGGCTCCAACCCTGAACTGGGCATTTTTCTGTCAGCCACCATTAGGGCTCCAACCCTGAACTGAGCATTTTTCTGTCAACCAGCATTAGGGCTCCAACCCTGAACTGAGCATTTTTCTGTTAGCCAGCATTAGGGCTCCAACCCTCAACTGAGCATTTTACATTTAGCCAGCATTAGGGCTCCGACCCTGAACTGAGCATTTTTCTGTCAGCCAGCATTAGGGCTCCAACCCTGAACTGAGCATTTTACATTTAGCCAGCATTAGGGCTCCAACCCTGAACTGAGCATTTTTCCATTTAGCCAGCATTAGGGTTTCAACCCTGAACTGAGCATTTTTCTGTTACCCAACATTAGGGCTCCAACCCAGAACTGAGCATTTTACATTTAGCCAGCATTAGATCTCCAACCCTGAACTGAGCATTTTTCCATTTAGCCAGCATTAGGGCTCCAACCCTGAACAGAGCATTTTTCCATTTAGCCAGCATTAGGGCTCCAACCCGGAACTGAGCATTTTTCCATTTAGCCAGCATTAGGGCTCCAACCCTGAACTGAGGATTTTTTCTGTCAGCCAGCATTAGGCCTCCAACCCTGAATTGAGCATTTTTCTGTTAGCCAGCATTAGGGCTCCAACCCTGAACTGAGCATTTTTCAGTCAGCCAGCATTAGGGCTTCAACCCTGAACTGAGCATTTTTCTGTCAGCCAGCATTAGGGCTCCAACCCTGAACTGAGCATTTTTCTGTCAGCTAGCATTAGGGCTCCAACCCTGAACTGAGCATTTTTCTGTTACCAGCATTAGGGCTCCACCCCCGAACTGAGCATTTTACATTTAGCCAGCATTAGGGCTCCAACCTTGAATTGAGCATTTTTCTGTCAGCCAGCATTAGGGCTCCAACCCTGAACTGAGCATTGTTCTATTAGCCAGCATTAGGGCTCCAACCCTGAACTGAGCATTTTTTCTATCAGCCAGCATTAGGGCTCCAATCCTGAATTGAGCATTTTTTTGTTAGCCAGCATTAGGGCTCCAACCCTGAACTAAGCATTTTACATTTAGCCAGCATTAGGGCTCCAACCCTGAATTGAGCATTTTTCTGTCAGCCAGCATTAGGGCTCCAACCCTGAACTGAGCATTGTTCTGTTAGCCAGCATTAGGGCTCCAATCCTGAACTGAGCATTGTTCTGTTAGCCAGCATTAGGGTTCCAACCCTGAACTGAGCATTTTTCCATTTAGCTAGCATTAGGGCTCCAACCCTGAATTGAGCATTTTTCTTTCAGCCAACATTAGGGCTCCAACCCTGAATTGGGCATTTTTCTGTCAGCTACCATTAGGGCTCCAACCCTGAACTGAGCATTTTTCTGTCAACCAGCATTAGGGCTCCAACCCTGAACTGAGCATTTTTCTGTTAGCCAGCATTAGGGCTCCAACCCTCAACTGAGCATTTTACATTTAGCCAGCATTAGGGCTCCAACCCTGAACTGAGCATTTTTCTGTCAGCCAGCATTAGGGCTCCAACCCTGAACTGAGCATTGTTCTGTTAGCCAGCATTAGGGCTCCAATCCTGAACTGAGCATTGTTCTGTTAGCCAGCATTATGGCTCCAATCCTGAACTGAGCATTTTTCCATTTAGCTAGCATTAGGGCTCCAACCCTGAACTGAGCATTTTTCTTTCAGCCAACATTAGGGCTCCAACCCTGAACTGGGCATTTTTCTGTCAGCTACCATTAAGGCTCCAACCCTGAACTGAGCATTTTTCTGTCAACCAGCATTAGGGCTCCAACCCTGAACTGAGCATTTTTCTGTTAGCCAGCATTAGGGCTCCAACCCTCAACTGAGCATTTTACATTTAGCCAGCATTAGGGCTCCGACCTTGAACTGAGCATTTTTCTGTCAGCCAGCATTAGGGCTCCAACCCTGAACTGAGCATTGTTCTGTTAGCCAACATTAGGGCTCCAACCCTGAACTAAGCATTTTTCCATTTAGCCAGCATTAGGGTTTTAACCCTGAACTGAGCATTTTTCTGTTACCCAGCATTAGGGCTCCAACCCTGAACTGAGCATTTTACATTTAGCCAGCATTAGGGCTCCAACCCTGAACTGAGGATTTTTTCTGTCAGCCAACATTAGGCCTCCAACCCTGAATTGAGCATTTTTCTGTTAGCCAGCATTAGGGCTCCAACCCTGAACTGAGCATTTTTCAGTCAGCCAGCATTAGGGCTTCAACCCTGAACTGAGCATTTTTCTGTCAGCCAGCATTAGGGCTCCTACCCTGAACTGAGCATTTTTCTGTCAGCCAGCATTAGGGCTTCAACCCTGAACTGAGCATTTTTCTGTCAGCCAGCATTAGGGCTCCAACCCTGAACAGAGCATTTTTCTGTCAGCCAGCATTAGGGTTCCAACCCTGAACTGAGCATTTTTCTGTTACCAGCATTAGGGCTCCACCCCCGAACTGAGCATTTTACATTTAGCCAGCATTAGGGCTCCAACCTTGAATTGAGCATTTTTCTGTCAGCCAGCATTAGGGCTCCAACCCTGAACTGAGCATTGTTCTATTAGCCAGCATTAGGGCTCCAACCCTGAACTGAGCATTTTTTCTATCAGCCAGCATTAGAGTTCCAACCCTGAATTGAGCATTTTTCTGTTAGCCAGCATTAGGGCTCCAACCCTGAACTAAGCATTTTACATTTAGCCAGCATTAGGGCTCCAACCCTGAACTGAGCATTTTTCTGTCAGCCAGCATTAGGGCTCCAACCCTGAACTGAGCATTTTTCTGTCAGCTAGCATTAGGGCTCCAACCCTGAACTGAGCATTTTTCTGTTACCAGCATTAGGGCTCCACCCCCGAACTGAGCATTTTACATTTAGCCAGCATTAGGGCTCCAACCTTGAATTGAGCATTTTTCTGTCAGCCAGCATTAGGGCTCCAACCCTGAACTGAGCATTGTTCTATTAGCCAGCATTAGGGCTCCAACCCTGAACTGAGCATTTTTTCTATCAGCCAGCATTAGGGCTCCAATCCTGAATTGAGCATTTTTTTGTTAGCCAGCATTAGGGCTCCAACCCTGAACTAAGCATTTTACATTTAGCCAGCATTAGGGCTCCAACCCTGAATTGAGCATTTTTCTGTCAGCCAGCATTAGGGCTCCAACCCTGAACTGAGCATTGTTCTGTTAGCCAGCATTAGGGCTCCAATCCTGAACTGAGCATTGTTCTGTTAGCCAGCATTAGGGTTCCAACCCTGAACTGAGCATTTTTCCATTTAGCTAGCATTAGGGCTCCAACCCTGAATTGAGCATTTTTCTTTCAGCCAACATTAGGGCTCCAACCCTGAATTGGGCATTTTTCTGTCAGCTACCATTAGGGCTCCAACCCTGAACTGAGCATTTTTCTGTCAACCAGCATTAGGGCTCCAACCCTGAACTGAGCATTTTTCTGTTAGCCAGCATTAGGGCTCCAACCCTCAACTGAGCATTTTACATTTAGCCAGCATTAGGGCTCCAACCCTGAACTGAGCATTTTTCTGTCAGCCAGCATTAGGGCTCCAACCCTGAACTGAGCATTGTTCTGTTAGCCAGCATTAGGGCTCCAATCCTGAACTGAGCATTGTTCTGTTAGCCAGCATTATGGCTCCAATCCTGAACTGAGCATTTTTCCATTTAGCTAGCATTAGGGCTCCAACCCTGAACTGAGCATTTTTCTTTCAGCCAACATTAGGGCTCCAACCCTGAACTGGGCATTTTTCTGTCAGCTACCATTAAGGCTCCAACCCTGAACTGAGCATTTTTCTGTCAACCAGCATTAGGGCTCCAACCCTGAACTGAGCATTTTTCTGTTAGCCAGCATTAGGGCTCCAACCCTCAACTGAGCATTTTACATTTAGCCAGCATTAGGGCTCCGACCTTGAACTGAGCATTTTTCTGTCAGCCAGCATTAGGGCTCCAACCCTGAACTGAGCATTGTTCTGTTAGCCAACATTAGGGCTCCAACCCTGAACTAAGCATTTTTCCATTTAGCCAGCATTAGGGTTTTAACCCTGAACTGAGCATTTTTCTGTTACCCAGCATTAGGGCTCCAACCCTGAACTGAGCATTTTACATTTAGCCAGCATTAGGGCTCCAACCCTGAACTGAGGATTTTTTCTGTCAGCCAACATTAGGCCTCCAACCCTGAATTGAGCATTTTTCTGTTAGCCAGCATTAGGGCTCCAACCCTGAACTGAGCATTTTTCAGTCAGCCAGCATTAGGGCTTCAACCCTGAACTGAGCATTTTTCTGTCAGCCAGCATTAGGGCTCCTACCCTGAACTGAGCATTTTTCTGTCAGCCAGCATTAGGGCTTCAACCCTGAACTGAGCATTTTTCTGTCAGCCAGCATTAGGGCTCCAACCCTGAACAGAGCATTTTTCTGTCAGCCAGCATTAGGGTTCCAACCCTGAACTGAGCATTTTTCTGTTACCAGCATTAGGGCTCCACCCCCGAACTGAGCATTTTACATTTAGCCAGCATTAGGGCTCCAACCTTGAATTGAGCATTTTTCTGTCAGCCAGCATTAGGGCTCCAACCCTGAACTGAGCATTGTTCTATTAGCCAGCATTAGGGCTCCAACCCTGAACTGAGCATTTTTTCTATCAGCCAGCATTAGAGTTCCAACCCTGAATTGAGCATTTTTCTGTTAGCCAGCATTAGGGCTCCAACCCTGAACTAAGCATTTTACATTTAGCCAGCATTAGGGCTCCAACCCTGAACTGAGCATTTTTCTGTCAGCCAGCATTAGGGCTCCAACCCTGAACTGAGCATTGTTCTGTTAGCCAGCATTAGGGCTCCAATCCTGAACTGAGCATTGTTCTGTTAGCCAGCATTAGGGCTCCAACCCTGAACTGAGCATTTTTCCATTTAGCTAGCATTAGGGCTCCAACCCTGAACTGAGCATTTTTCTTTCAGCCAACATTAGGGCTCCAACCCTGAACTGGGCAATTTTCTGTCAGCTACCATTAGGGCACCAACCCTGAACTGAGCATTTTTCTGTCAACCAGCATTAGGGCTCCAACCTTGAACTGAGCATTTTTCTGTTAGCCAGCATTAGGGCTCCAACCCTCAACTGAGCATTTTACATTTAGCTAGCATTAGGGCTCCAACCCTCAACTGAGCATTTTACATTTAGCCAGCATTAGGGCTCCAACCCGGAACTGAGCATTTTTCCATTTAGCCAGCATTAGGGCTCCAACCATGAACTGAGGATTTTTTCTGTCAGCCAGCATTAGGCCTCCAACCCTGAATTGAGCATTTTTCTGTTAGCCAGCATTAGGGCTCCAACCCTGAACTGAGCTTTTTTTCAGTCAGCCAGCATTAGGGCTTCAACCCTGAACTGAGCATTTTTCTGTCAGCCAGCATTAGGGCTCCAACCCTGAAATGAGCATTTTTCTGTCAGCCAGCATTAGGGCTCTAACCCTGAACTGAGCATTTTTCTGTTACCAGCATTAGGGCTCCACCCCCGAACTGAGCATTTTACATTTAGCCAGCATTAGGGCTCCAACCCTGAATTGAGCATTTTTCTGTCAGCCAGCATTAGGGCTCCAACCCTGAACTGAGCATTGTTCTATTAGCCAGCATTAGGGCTCCAACCCTGAACTGAGCATTTTTTCTATCAGCCATCATTAGGGCTCCAACCCTGAATTGAGCATTTTTCTGTTAGCCAGCATTAGGGCTCCAACCCAAAACTAAGCATTTTACATTTAGCCAGCATTAGGGCTCCAACCCTGAACTGAGCATTTTTCTGTCAGCCAGCATTAGGGCTCCAACCCTGAACTGAGCATTGTTCTGTTAGCCAGCATTAGGGCTCCAATCCTGAACTGAGCATTGTTCTGTTAGCCAGCATTAGGGCTCCAATCCTGAACTGAGCATTTTTCCATTTAGCTAGCATTACCAACCCTGAACTGAGCATTTTTCATTCAGCCAACATTAGGGCTCCAACCCTGAACTGGCCATTTTTCTGTCAGCTACCATTAAGGCTCCAACCCTGAACTGAGCATTTTTCTGTCAACCAGCATTAGGGCTCCAACCCTGAACTGAGCATTTTTCTGTTAGCCAGCATTAGGGCTCCAACCCTCAACTGAGCATTTTACATTTAGCCAGCATTAGGGCTCCGACCCTGAACTGAGCATTTTTCTGTCAGCCAGCATTAGGGCTCCAACCCTGAACTGAGCATTGTTCTGTTAGCCAACATTAGGGCTCCAACCCTGAACTGAGCATTTTTCCATTTAGCCAGCATTAGGGTTTTAACCCTGAACTGAGCATTTTTCTGTTACCCAGCATTAGGGCTCCAACCCTGAACTGAGCATTTTACATTTAGCCAGCATTAGGGCTCCAACCCTGAACTGAGGATTTTTTCTGTCAGCCAACATTAGGCCTCCAACCCTGAATTGAGCATTTTTCTGTTAGCCAGCATTAGGGCTCCAACCCTGAACTGAGCATTTTTCAGTCAGCCAGCGTTAGGGCTACAACCCTGAACTGAGCATTTTTCTGTCAGCCAGCATTAGGGCTCCAACCCTGAACTGAGCATTTTTCAGTCAGCCAGCATTAGGGCTTCAACCCTGAAGTGAGCATTTTTCTGTCAGCCAGCATTAGGGCTCCAACCCTGAATAGAGCATTTTTCTGTCAGCCAGCATTAGGGCTCCAACCCTGAACTGAGCATTTTTCTGTTACCAGCATTAGGGCTCCACCCCCGAACTGAGCATTTTACATTTAGCCAGCATTAGGGCTCCAACCTTGAATTGAGCATTTTTCTGTCAGCCAGCATTAGGGCTCCAACCCTGAACTGAGCATTGTTCTATTAGCCAGTATTAGGGCTCCAACCCTGATCTGAGCATTTTTTCTATTAGCCAGCATTAGGGTTCCAACCCTGAATTGAGCATTTTTCTGTTAGCCAGCATTAGGGCTCCAACCCTGAACTAAGCATTTTACATTTAGCCAGCATTAGGGCTCCAACCCTGAACTGAGCATTTTTCTGTCAGCCAGCATTAGGGCTCCAACCCTGAACTGAGCATTTTTCTGTCAGCTACCATTAGGGCTCCAACCCTGAACTGAGCATTTTTCTGTCAACCAGCATTAGGGCTCCAACTCTGAACTGAGCATTTTTCTGTTAGCCAGCATTAGGGCTCCAACCCTCAACTGAGCATTTTACATTTAGCCAGCATTAGGGCTCCGATCATGAACTGAGCATTTTCTGTCAGCCAGCATTAGGGCTCCGACCCTGAACTGAGCATTTTTCTGTCAGCCAGCATTAGGGCTCCAACCCTGAACTGAGCATTGTTCTGTTAGCCAACATTAGGGCTCCAACCCTGAACTGAGCATTTTTCCATTTAGCCAGCATTAGGGTTTCAACCCTGAACTGAGCATTTTTCTGTTACCCAGCATTAGGGCTCCAACCCTGAACTGAGCATTTAACATTTAGCCAGCATTAGGGCTCCAACCCTGAACTGAGGATTTTTTCTGTCAGCCAACATTAGGCCTCCAACCCTGAATTGAGCATTTTTCTGTTAGCCAGCATTAGGGCTCCAACCCTGAACTGAGCATTTTTCAGTCAGCCAGCTTTAGGGCTTCAACCCTGAACTGAGCATTTTTCTGTCAGCCAGCATTAGGGATCCAACCCTGAACTGAGCATTTTTCTGTTAGCCAGCATTAGGGCTCCAACCCTGAACTGAGCATTTTTCTGTCAGCCAGCATTAGGGCTCCAACCCTGAACTGAGCATTTTTCTGTCAGCCAGCATTAGGGCTCCAACCCTGAACTGAGCATTTTTCTGTTACCAGCATTAGGGCTCCACCCCTGAACTGAGCATTTTACATTTAGCCAGCATTACGGCTCCAACCTTGAATTGAGCATTTTTCTGTCAGCCAGCATTAGGGCTCCAACCCTGAACTGAGCATTGTTCTATTAGCCAGCATTAGGGCTCCAATCCTGAACTGAGCATTTTTCTGTCAGCCAGCATTAGGGCTCCAACCCTGAACTGAGCAATTTTCTGTTACCAGCATTAGGGTTCCACCCCCGAACTGAGCATTTTACATTTAGCCAGCATTAGGGCTCCAACCTTGAATTGAGCATTTTTCTGTCAGCCAGCATTAGGGCTCCAACCCTGAACTGAGCATTGTTCTATTAGCCAGCATTAGGGCTCCAACCCTGATCTGAGCATTTTTTCTATCAGCCAGCATTAGGGTTCCAACCCTGAATTGAGCATTTTTCTGTTAGCCAGCATTAGGGCTCCAACCCTGAACTAAGCATTTTACATTTAGCCAGCATTAGGGCTCCAACCCTGAACTGAGCATTTTTCTGTCAGCCAGCATTAGGGCTCCAACCCTGAACTGAGCATTGTTCTGTTAGCCAGCATTAGGGCTCCAATCCTGAACTGAGCATTGTTCTGTTATCCAGCATTAGGGCTCCAACCCTGAACTGAGCATTTTTTCATTTAGCTAGCATTCTGGCTCCAACCCTGAACTGAGCATTTTTCTTTCATCCAACATTAGGGCTCCAACCCTGAACTGGGCATTTTTCTGTCAGCTACCATTAGGGCTCCAACCCTGAACTGAGCATTTTTCTGTCAACCAGCATTAGGGCTCCAACTCTGAACTGAGCATTTTTCTGTTAGCCAGCATTAGGGCTCCAACCCTCAACTGAGCATTTTACATTTAGCCAGCATTAGGGCTCCGACCATGAACTGAGCATTTTTCTGTCAGCCAGCATTAGGGCTCCAACCCTGAACTGAGCATTGTTCTGTTAGCCAGCATTAGGGCTCCAATCCTGAACTGAGCATTGTTCTGTTAGCCAGCATTAGGGCTCCAACCCTGAACTGAGCATTTTTCCATTTAGCTAGCATTAGGGCTCCAACCCTGAACTGAGCATTTTTCTTTCAGCCAACATTAGGGCTCCAACCCTGAACTGGGCATTTTTCTGTCATCTACCATTAGGGCTCCAACCCTGAACTGAGCATTTTTCTGTCAGCCAACATTAGGCCTCCAACCCTGAATTGAGCATTTTTCTGTTAGCCAGCATTAGGGCTCCAACCCTGAACTGAGCATTTTTCAGTCAGCCAGCGTTAGGGCTACAACCCTGAACTGAGCATTTTTCTGTCAGCCAGCATTAGGGCTCCAACCCTGAACTGAGCATTTTTCAGTCAGCCAGCATTAGGGCTTCAACCCTGAAGTGAGCATTTTTCTGTCAGCCAGCATTAGGGCTCCAACCCTGAACAGAGCATTTTTCTGTCAGCCAGCATTAGGGCTCCAACCCTGAACTGAGCATTTTTCTGTTACCAGCATTAGGGCTCCACCCCTGAACTGAGCATTTTACATTTAGCCAGCATTAGGGCTCCAACCTTGAATTGAGCATTTTTCTGTCAGCCAGCATTAGGGCTCCAACCCTGAACTGAGCATTGTTCTATTAGCCAGCATTAGGGCTCCAACCCTGATCTGAGCATTTTTTCTATCAGCCAGCATTAGGGTTCCAACCCTGAATTGAGCATTTTTCTGTTAGCCAGCATTAGGGCTCCAACCCTGAACTAAGCATTTTACATTTAGCCAGCATTAGGGCTCCAACCCTGAACTGAGCATTTTTCTGTCAGCCAGCATTAGGGCTCCAACCCTGAACTGAGCATTTTTCTATCAGCTACCATTAGGGCTCCAACCCTGAACTGAGCATTTTTCTGTCAACCAGCATTAGGGCTCCAACTCTGAACTGAGCATTTTTCTGTTAGCCAACATTAGGGCTCCAACCCTCAACTGAGCATTTTACATTTAGCCAGCATTAGGGCTCCGACCATGAACTGAGCATTTTCTGTCAGCCAGCATTAGGGCTCCGACCCTGAACTGAGCATTTTTCTGTCAGCCAGCATTAGGGCTCCAACCCTGAACTGAGCATTGTTCTGTTAGCCAACATTAGGGCTCCAACCCTGAACTGAGCATTTTTTTCCATTTAGCCAGCATTAGGGTTTTAACCCTGAACTGAGCATTTTTCTGTTACCCAGCATTAGGGCTCCAACCCTGAACTGAGCATTTTACATTTAGCCAGCATTAGGGCTCCAACCCTGAACTGAGGATTTTTTCTGTCAGCCAACATTAGGCCTCCAACCCTGAATTGAGCATTTTTCTGTTAGCCAGCATTAGGGCTCCAACCCTGAACTGAGCATTTTTCAGTCAGCCAGCGTTAGGGCTTCAACCCTGAACTGAGCATTTTTCTGTCAGCCAGCATTAGGGCTCCAACCCTGAACTGAGCATTTTTCAGTCAGCCAGCATTAGGGCTTCAACCCTGAAGTGAGCATTTTTCTGTCAGCCAGCATTAGGGCTCCAACCCTGAACAGAGCATTTTTCTGTCAGCCAGCATTAGGGCTCCAACCCTGAACTGAGCATTTTTCTGTTACCAGCATTAGGGCTCCACCCCCGAACTGAGCATTTTACATTTAGCCAGCATTAGGGCTCCAACCTTGAATTGAGCATTTTTCTGTCAGCCAGCATTAGGGCTCCAACCCTGAACTGAGCATTGTTCTATTAGCCAGCATTAGGGCTCCAATCCTGAATTGAGCATTTTTCTGTCAGCCAGCATTAGGGCTCCAACCCTGAACTGAGCATTTTTCTGTTACCAGCATTAGGGCTCCACCCCCGAACTGAGCATTTTACATTTAGCCAGCATTAGGGCTCCAACCTTGAATTGAGCATTTTTCTGTCAGCCAGCATTAGGGCTCCAACCCTGAACTGAGCATTGTTCTATTAGCCAGCATTAGGGCTCCAACCCTGATCTGAGCATTTTTTCTATCAGCCAGCATTAGGGTTCCAACCCTGAATTGAGCATTTTTCTGTTAGCCAGCATTAGGGCTCCAACCCTGAACTAAGCATTTTACATTTAGCCAGCATTAGGGCTCCAACCCTGAACTGAGCATTTTTCTATCAGCCAGCATTAGGGCTCCAACCCTGAACTGAGCATTTTTCTGTTAGCCAGCATTAGGGCTCCAATCCTGAACTGAGCATTGTTCTGTTAGCCAGCATTAGGGCTCCAACCCTGAACTGAGCATTTTTTCATTTAGCTAGCATTCTGGCTCCAACCCTGAACTGAGCATTTTTCTTTCAGCCAACATTAGGGCTCCAACCCTGAACTGGGCATTTTTCTGTCAGCTACCATTAGGGCTCCAACCCTGAACTGAGCATTTTTCTGTCAACCAGCATTAGGGCTCCAACTCTGAACTGAGCATTTTTCTGTTAGCCAGCATTAGGGCTCCAACCCTCAACTGAGCATTTTACATTTAGCCAGCATTAGGGCTCCGACCATGAACTGAGCATTTTTCTGTCAGCCAGCATTAGGGCTCCAACCCTGAACTGAGCATTGTTCTGTTAGCCAGCATTAGGGCTCCAATCCTGAACTGAGCATTGTTCTGTTAGCCAGCATTAGGGCTCCAACCCTGAACTGAGCATTTTTCCATTTAGCTAGCATTAGGGCTCCAACCCTGAACTGAGCATTTTTCTTTCAGCCAACATTAGGGCTCCAACCCTGAACTGGGCATTTTTCTGTCATCTACCATTAGGGCTCCAACCCTGAACTGAGCATTTTTCTGTCAACCAGCATTAGGGCTCCAACCCTGAACTGAGCATTTTTCTGTTAGCCAGCATTAGGGCTCCAACCCTCAACTGAGCATTTTACATTTAGCCAGCATTAGGGCTCCAACCCTCAACTGAGCATTTTACATTTAGCCAGCATTAGGGCTCCAATCCGGAACTGAGCATTTTTCCATTTAGCCAGCATTAGGGCTCCAACCCTGAACTGAGGATTTTTTCTGTCAGCCAGCATTAGGCCTCCAACCCTGAATTGAGCATTTTTCTGTTAGCCAGCATTAGGGCTCCAACCCTGAACTGAGCATTTTTCAGTCAGCCAGCATTAGGGCTTCAACCCTGAACTGAGCATTTTTCTGTCAGCCAGCATTAGGGCTCCAACCCTGAACAGAGCATTTTTCTGTCAGCCAGCATTAGTGCTCCAACCCTGAACTGAGCATTTTTCTGTTACCAGCATTAGGGCTCCACCCCCGAACTGAGCATTTTACATTTAGTCAGCATTAGGGCTCCAACCTTGAATTGAGCATTTTTCTGTCAGCCAGCATTTGGGCTCCAACCCTGAACTGAGCATTGTTCTATTAGCCAGCATTAGGGCTCCAACCCTGAACTGAGCGTTTTTTTTTTTCAGCCAGCATTAGGGCTCCAACCCTGAATTGAGCATTTTTCTGTTAGCCAGCATTAGGGCTCCAACCCTGAACTAAGCATTTTACATTTAGCCAGCATTAGGGCTCCAACCCTGAACTGAGCATTTTTCTGTCAGCCAGCATTAGGGCTCCAACCCTGAACTGAGCATTGTTCTGTTAGCCAGCATTAGGGCTCCAATCCTGAACTGAGCATTGTTCTGTTAGCCAGCATTAGGGCTCCAACCCTGAACTGAGCATTTTTCCATTTAGCTAGCATTAGGGCTCCAACCCTGAACTGAGCATTTTTCTTTCAGCCAACATTAGGGATCCAACCCTGAACTGGGCATTTTTCTATCAGCTACCATTAGGGCTCCAACCCTGAACTGAGCATTTTTCTGTCAACCAGCATTAGGGCTCCAACCCTGAACTGAGCATTTTTCTGTTAGCCAGCATTAGGGCTTCAACCCTCAACTGAGCATTTTACATTTAGCCAGCATTAGGGCTCCAACCCTCAACTGAGCATTTTACATTTAGCCAGCATTAGGGCTCCAACCCGGAACTGAGCATTTTTCCATTTAACCAGCATTAGGGCTCCAACCCTGAACTGAGGATTTTTTCTGTCAGCCAGCATTAGGCCTCCAACCCTGAATTGAGCATTTTTCTGTTAGCCAGCATTAGGGCTCCAACCCTGAACTGAGCATTTTTCAGTCAGCCAGCATTAGGGCTTCAACCCTGAACTGAGCATTTTTCTGTCAGCCAGCATTAGGGCTCCAACCCTGAACTGAGCATTTTTCTGTCAGCCAGCATTAGGGCTCCAACCCTGAACTGAGCATTTTTCTGTTACCAGCATTAGGGCTCCACCCCTGAACTGAGCATTTTACATTTAGCCAGCATTAGGGCTCCAACCCTGAATTGAGCATTTTTCTGTCAGCCAGCATTAGGGCTCCAACCCTGAACTGAGCATTGTTCTATTAGCCAGCATTAGGGCTCCAACCCTGAACTAAGCATTTTACATTTAGCCAACATTAGGTCTCCAACCCTGAACTGAGCATTTTTCTGTCATCCAGCATTAGGGCTCCAACCCTGAACTGAGCATTGTTCTGTTAGCCAGCATTAGGGCTCCAATCCTGAACTGAGCATTGTTCTGTTAGCCAGCATTAGGGCTCCAACCCTGAACTAAGCATTTTTCCATTTAACCAGCATTAGGGCTCCAACCCTGAACTGAGCATTTTTCTTTCAGCCAACATTAGGGCTCCAACCCTGAACTGGGCATTTTTCTGTCAGCTACCATTAAGGCTCCAACCCTGAACTGAGCATTTTTCTGTCAACCAGCATTAGGGCTCCAACCCTGAACAGAGCATTTTTCTGTTAGCCAGCATTAGGGCTCCAACCCTCAACTGAGCATTTTACATTTAGCCAGCATTAGGGCTCCGACCCTGAACTGAGCATTTTTCTGTCAGCCAGCATTAGGGCTCCAACCCTGAACTGAGCATTGTTCTGTTAGCCAACATTAGGGCTCCAACCCTGAACTGAGCATTTTTCCATTTAGCCAGCATTAGGGTTTTAACCCTGAACTGAGCATTTTTCTGTTACCCAGCATTAGGGCTCCAACCCTGAACTGAGCATTTTACATTTAGCCAGCATTAGGGCTCCAACCCTGAACTGAGCATTTTTTCATTTAGCCAGCATTAGGGCTCCAACCCTGAACAGAGCATTTTTCCATTTAGCCAGCATTAGGGCTCCAACCCGGAACTGATCATTTTTCCATTTAGCCAGCATTAGGGCTCCAACCCTGAACTGAGGATTTTTTCTGTCAGCCAGCATTAGGCCTCCAACCCTGAACTGAGCATTTTTCTGTTAGCCAGCATTAGGGCTCCAACCCTGAACTGAGCATTTTTCTGTCAGCCAGCATTAGGGCTCCAACCCTGAACAGAGCATTTTTCTGTCAGCCAGCATTAGGTCTCCAACCCTGAACTGAGCATTTTTCTGTTACCAGCATTAGGGCTCCACCCCCGAACTGAGCATTTTACATTTAGCCAGCATTAGGGCTCCAACCTTGAATTGAGCATTTTTCTGTCAGCCAGCATTAGGGCTCCAACCCTGAACTGAGCATTGTTCTATTAGTCAGCATTAGGGCTCCAACCCTGAACTGAGCATTTTTTCTATCAGCCAGCATTAGGGCTCCAACCCTGAATTGAGCATTTTTCTGTTAGCCAGCATTAGGGCTCCAACCCTGAACTAAGCATTTTACATTTAGCCAGCATTGGGGCTCCAACCCTGAACTGAGCATTTTTCTGTCAGCCAGCATTAGGGCTCCAACCCTGAACTGAGCATTGTTCTGTTAGCCAGCATTAGGGCTCCAATCCTGAACTGAGCATTGTTCTGTTAGCCAGCATTAGGGCTCCAACCCTGAACTGAGCATTTTTCCATTTAGCTAGCATTAGGGCTCCAACCCTGAACTGAGCATTTTTCTTTTAGCCAACATTAGGGATCCAACCCTGAACTGGGCATTTTTCTGTCAGCTACCATTAGGGCTCCAACCCTGAACTGAGCATTTTTCTGTCAACCAGCATTAGGGCTCCAACCCTGAACTGAGCATTTTTCTGTTAGCCAGCATTAGGGCTCCAACCCTCAACTGAGCATTTTACATTTAGCCAGCATTAGGGCTCCAACCCTCAACTGAGCATTTTACATTTAGCCAGCATTAGCGCTCCAACCCGGAACTGAGCATTTTTCCATTTAGCCAGCATTAGGGCTCCAACCCTGAACTGAGGATTTTTTCTGTCAGCCAGCATTAGGCCTCCAACCCTGAATTGAGCATTTTTCTGTTAGCCAGCATTAGGGCTCCAACCCTGAACTGAGCATTTTTCAGTCAGCCAGCATTAGGGCTTCAACCCTGAACTGAGCATTTTTCTGTCAGCCAGCATTAGGGCTCCAACCCTGAACTGAGCATTTTTCTGTCAGCCAGCATTAGGGCTCCAACCCTGAACTGAGCATTTTTCTGTTACCAGCATTAGGGCTCCACCCCTGAACTGAGCATTTTAAATTTAGCCAGCATTAGGGCTCCAACCCTGAATTGACCATTTTTATGTCAGCCAGCATTAGGGCTCCAACCCTGAACTGAGCATTGTTCTATTAGCCAGCATTAGGGCTCCAACCATGAACTGAGCATTTTTTCTATCAGCCAGCATTAGGGCTCCAACCCTGAATTGAGCATTTTTCTGTTAGCCAGCATTAGGGCTTCAACCCTGAACTAAGCATTTTACATTTAGCCAGCATTAGGTCTCCAACCCTGAACTGAGCATTTTTCTATCAGCCAGCATTAGGGCTCCAACCCTGAACTGAGCATTGTTCTGTTAGCCAGCATTAGGGCTCCAATCCTGAACTGAGCATTGTTCTGTTAGCCAGCATTAGGGCTCCAACCCTGAACTGAGCATTTTTCCATTTAGCTAGCATTAGGGCTCCAACCCTGAACTGAGCATTTTTCTTTCAGCCAACATTAGGGCTCCAACCCTGAACTGGGCATTTTTCTGTCAGCTACCATTAAGGCTCCAACCCTGAACTGAGCATTTTTCTGTCAACCAGCATTAGGGCTCCAACCCTGAACAGAGCATTTTTCTGTTAGCCAGCATTAGGGCTCCAACCTTCAACTGAGCATTTTACATTTAGCCAGCATTAGGGCTCTGACCCTGAACTGAGCATTTTTCTGTCAGCCAGCATTAGGGCTCCAACCCTGAACTGAGCATTGTTCTGTTAGCCAACATTAGGGCTCCAACCCTGAACTGAGCATTTTTCCATTTAGCCAGCATTAGGGTTTCAAACCCTGAACTGAGCATTTTTCTGTTACCCAGCATTAGGGCTCCAACCCTGAACTGAGCATTTTACATTTAGCCAGCATTAGGGCTCCAACCCTGAACTGAGCATTTTTTCATTTAGCCAGCATTAGGGCTCCAACCCTGAACAGAGCATTTTTCCATTTAGCCAGCATTAGGGCTCCAACCCGGAACTGAGCATTTTTCCATTTAGCTAGCATTAGTTCTCCAACCCTGAACTGAGGATTTTTTCTGTCAGCCAGCATTAGGCCTCCAACCCTGAACTGAGCATTTTTCTGTTAGCCAGCATTAGGGCTCCAATCCTGAACTGAGCATTTTTCTATCAGCCAGCATTAGGGCTCCAACCCTGAACTGAGCATTTTTCTGTCAGCCAGCATTAGGGCTCCAACCTTGAACTGAGCATTTTTCTGTTAGCCAGCATTAGGGCTATACCCCCGAACTGAGCATTTTACATTTAGCCAGCATTAGGGCTCGGACCCTGAATTGAGCATTTTTCTGTCAGCCAGCATTAGGGCTCCAACCCTGAACTGAGCATTGTTCTATTAGCCAGCATTAGGGCTCCAACCCTGAACTGAGCATTTTTTCTATCAGCCAGCATTAGGGCTCCAACCCTGAATTGAGCATTTTTCTATTAGCCAGCATTAGGGCTCCAACCCTGAACTGAGCATTTTACATTTAGCCAGCATTAGGGCTCCAACCCTAAACTGAGCATTTTTCTGTCAGCCAGCATTAGGGCTCCAACCCTGAACTGAGCATTTTTCTGTCAGCCAGCATTAGGGCTCCAACCCTGAACAGAGCATTTTTCTGTTAGCCAGCATTAGGGCTCCACCCCCGAACTGAGCATTTTACATTTAGCCAGCATTAGGGCTCGGACCCTGAATTGAGCATTTTTCTGTCAGCCAGCATTAGGCCTCCAACCCTGAACTGAGCATTTTTCTGTTAGCCAGCATTAGGGCTCCAACCCTGAACTGAGCATTTTTCAGTCAGCCAGCATTAGGGCTCCAACCCTGAACAGAGCATTTTTCTGTCAGCCAGCATTAGGGCTCCAACCCTGAACTGAGCATTTTTCTGTTACCAGCATTAGGGATCCACCCCCGAACTGAGCATTTTACATTTAGCCAGCATTAGGGCTCCAACCTTGAATTGAGCATTTTTCTGTCAGCCAGCATTAGGGCTCCAACCCTAAACTGAGCATTGTTCTATTAGCCAGCATTAGGGCTCCAGCCCTGAACTGAGCATTTTTTCTATCAGCCAGCATTAGGGCTCCAACCCTGAATTGAGCATTTTTCTGTTAGCCAGCATTAGGGCTCCAACCCTGAACTAAGCATTTTACATTTAGCCAGCATTAGGGCTCCAACCCTGAACTGAGCATTTTTCTGTCAGCCAGCATTAGGGCTCCAACCCTGAACTGAGCATTGTTCTGTTAGCCAGCATTAGGGCTCCAATCCTGAACTGAGCATTGTTCTGTTAGCCAGCATTAGGGCTCCAACCCTGAACTGAGCATTTTTCCATTTAGCTAGCATTAGGGCTCCAACCCTGAACTGAGCATTTTTCTTTCAGCCAACATTAGGGATCCAACCCTGAACTGGGCATTTTTCTATCAGCTACCATTAGGGCTCCAACCCTGAACTGAGCATTTTTCTGTCAACCAGCATTAGGGCTCCAACCCTGAACTGAGCATTTTTCTGTTAGCCAGCATTAGGGCTCCAACCCTCAACTGAGCATTTTACATTTAGCCAGCATTAGGGCTCCAACCCTCAACTGAGCATTTTACATTTAGCCAGCATTAGGGCTCCAACCCGGAACTGAGCATTTTTCCATTTAGCTAGCATTAGGGCTCCAACCCTGAACTGAGCATTTTTCTTTCAGCCAACATTAGGGATCCAACCCTGAACTGGGCATTTTTCTATCAGCTACCATTAGGGCTCCAACCCTGAACAGAGCATTTTTCTGTCAACCAGCATTAGGGCTCCAACCCTGAACTGAGCATTTTTCTGTTAGCCAGCATTAGGGCTCCAACCCTCAACTGAGCATTTTACATTTAGCCAGCATTAGGGCTCCGACCCTGAACTGAGCATTTTTCTGTCAGCCAGCATTAGGGCTCCAACCCTGAACTGAGCATTGTTCTGTTAGCCAACATTAGGGCTCCAACCCTGAACTGAGCATTTTTCCATTTAGCCAGCATTAGGGTTTTAACCCTGAACTGAGCATTTTTCTGTTACCCAGCATTAGGGCTCCAACCCTGAACTGAGCATTTTACATTTAGCCAGCATTAGGGCTCCAACCCTGAACTGAGCATTTTTTCATTTAGCCAGCATTAGGGCTCCAACCCTGAACAGAGCATTTTTCCATTTAGCCAGCATTAGGGCTCCAACCCGGAACTGATCATTTTTCCATTTAGCCAGCATTAGGGCTCCAACCCTGAACTGAGGATTTTTTCTGTCAGCCAGCATTAGGCCTCCAACCCTGAACTGAGCATTTTTCTGTTAGCCAGCATTAGGGCTCCAACCCTGAACTGAGCATTTTTCTGTCAGCCAGCATTAGGGCTCCAACCCTGAACAGAGCATTTTTCTGTCAGCCAGCATTAGGGCTCCAACCCTGAACTGAGCATTTTTTTGTTACCAGCATTAGGGCTCCACCCCCGAACTGAGCATTTTACATTTAGCCAGCATTAGGGCTCCAACCCTGAACTGAGCATTTTTCTTTCAGCCAACATTAGGGATCCAACCCTGAACTGGGCATTTTTCTATCAGCTACCATTAGGGCTCCAACCCTGAACTGAGCATTTTTCTGTTAGCCAGCATTAGGGCTCCAACCCTCAACTGAGCATTTTACATTTAGCCAGCATTAGGGCTCCAACCCTCAACTGAGCATTTTACATTTAGCCAGCATTAGGGCTCCAACCCGGAACTGAGCATTTTTCCATTTAGCCAGCATTAGGGCTCCAACCCTGAACTGAGGATTTTTTCTGTCAGCCAGCATTAGGCCTCCAACCCTGAATTGAGCATTTTTCTGTTAGCCAGCATTAGGGCTCCAACCCTGAACTGAGCATTTTTCAGTCAGCCAGCATTAGGGCTTCAACCCTGAACTGAGCATTTTTTTGTCAGCCAGCATTAGGGCTCCAACCCTGAACTGAGCATTTTTCTGTCAGCCAGCATTAGGGCTCCAACCCTGAACTGAGCATTTTTCTGTTACCAGCATTAGGGCTCCACCCCTGAACTGGGCATTTTACATTTAGCCAGCATTAGGGCTCCAACCCTGAATTGAGCATTTTTCTGTCAGCCAGCATTAGGGCTCCAACCCTGAACTGAGCATTGTTCTATTAGCCAGCATTAGGGCTCCAACCCTGAACTGAGCATTTTTTCTATCAGCCAGCATTAGGGCTCCAACCCTGAATTGAGCATTTTTCTATTAGCCAGCATTTGGGCTCCAACCCTGAACTAAGCATTTTACATTTAGCCAGCATTAGGTCTCCAACCCTGAACTGAGCATTTTTCTGTCATCCAGCATTAGGGCTCCAACCCTGAACTGAGCATTGTTCTGTTAGCCAGCATTAGGGCTCCAATCCTGAACTGAGCATTGTTCTGTTAGCCAGCATTAGGGCTCCAACCCTGAACTAAGCATTTTTCCATTTAGCTAGCATTAGGGCTCCAACCCTGAACTGAGCATTTTTCTTTCAGCCAACATTAGGGCTCCAACCCTGAACTGGGCATTTTTCTGTCAGCTACCATTAGGGCTCCAACCCTGAACTGAGCATTTTTCTGTCAACCAGCATTAGGGCTCCAACCCTGAACTGAGCATTTTACATTTAGCCAGCATTAGGGCTCCAACCCTCAACTGAGCATTTTACATTTAGCCAGCAATAGGGCTCCGACCCTGAACTGAGCATTTTTCTGTCAGCCAGCATTAGGGCTCCAACCCTGAACTGAGCATTGTTCTGTTAGCCAACATTAGGGCTCCAACCCTGAACTGAGCATTTTTCCATTTAGCCAGCATTAGGGTTTTAACCCTGAACTGAGCATTTTTCTGTTACCCAGCATTAGGGCTCCAACCCTGAACTGAGCATTTTACATTTAGCCAGCATTAGAGCTCCAACCCTGAACTGAGCATTTTTTCATTTAGCCAGCATTAGGGCTCCAACCCTGAACAGAGCATTTTTCCATTTAGCCAGCATTAGGGCTCCAACCCGGAACTGATCATTTTTCCATTTAGCCAGCATTAGGGCTCCAACCCTGAACTGAGGATTTTTTCTGTCAGCCAGCATTAGGCCTCCAACCCTGAACTGAGCATTTTTCTGTTAGCCAGCATTAGGGCTCCAACCCTGAACTGAGCATTTTTCTGTCAGCCAGCATTAGGGCTCCAACCCTGAACAGAGCATTTTTCTGTCAGCCAGCATTAGGGCTCCAACCCTGAACTGAGCATTTTTCTGTTACCAGCATTAGGGCTCCACCCCTGAACTGAGCATTTTACATTTAGCCAGCATTAGGGCTCCAACCCTGAACTGGGCATTTTTCTATCAGCTACCATTAGGGCTCCAACCCTGAACTGAGCATTTTTCTGTCAACCAGCATTAGGGCTCCAACCCTGAACTGAGCATTTTTCTGTTAGCCAGCATTAGGGCTCCAACCCTCAACTGAGCATTTTACATTTAGCCAGCATTAGGGCTCCAACCCTCAACTGAGCATTTTACATTTAGCCAGCATTAGGGCTCCAACCCTCAACTGAGCATTTTACATTTAGCCAGCATTAGGGCTCCAACCCGGAACTGAGCATTTTTCCATTTAGCCAGCATTAGGGCTCCAACCCTGAACTGAGGATTTTTTCTGTCAGCCAGCATTAGGCCTCCAACCCTGAATTGAGCATTTTTCTGTTAGCCAGCATTAGGGCTCCAACCCTGAACTGAGCATTTTTCAGTCAGCCAGCATTAGGGCTTCAACCCTGAACTGAGCATTTTTCTGTCAGCCAGCATTAGGGCTCCAACCCTGAACTGAGCATTTTTCTGTCAGCCAGCATTAGGGCTCCAACCCTGAATTGAGCATTTTTCTGTCAGCCAGCATTAGGGCTCCAACCCTGAACTGAGCATTGTTCTATTAGCCAGCATTAGGGCTCCAACCCTGAACTGAGCATTTTTTCTATCAGCCAGCATTAGGGCTCCAACCCTGAATTGAGCATTTTTCTATTAGCCAGCATTTGGGCTCCAACCCTGAACTAAGCATTTTACATTTAGCCAGCATTAGGTCTCCAACCCTGAACTGAGCATTTTTCTGTCATCCAGCATTAGGGCTCCAACCCTGAACTGAGCATTGTTCTGTTAGCCAGCATTAGGGCTCCAATCCTGAACTGAGCATTGTTCTGTTAGCCAGCATTAGGGCTCCAACCCTGAACTAAGCATTTTTCCATTTAGCTAGCATTAGGGCTCCAACCCTGAACTGAGCATTTTTCTGTCAGCTACCATTAAGGCTCCAACCCTGAACTGAGCATTTTTCTGTCAACCAGCATTAGGGCTCCAACCCTGAACAGAGCATTTTTCTGTTAGCCAGCATTAGGGCTCCAACCCTCAACTGAGCATTTTACATTTAGCCAGCATTAGGGCTCCGACCCTGAACTGAGCATTTTTCTGTCAGCCAGCATTAGGGCTCCAACCCTGAACTGAGCATTTTACATTTAGCCAGCATTAGGGCTCCAACCCTGAACTGAGCATTTTTCCATTTAGCCAGCATTAGGGTTTTAACCCTGAACTGAGCATTTTTCTGTTACCCAGCATTAGGGCTCCAACCCTGAACTGAGCATTTTACATTTAGCCAGCATTAGGGCTCCAACCCTGAACTGAGCATTTTTTCATTTAGCCAGCATTAGGGCTCCAACCCTGAACAGAGCATTTTTCCATTTAGCCAGCATTAGGGCTCCAACCCGGAACTGATCATTTTTCCATTTAGCCAGCATTAGGGCTCCAACCCTGAACTGAGGATTTTTTCTGTCAGCCAGCATTAGGCCTCCAACCCTGAACTGAGCATTTTTCTGTTAGCCAGCATTAGGGCTCCAACCCTGAACTGAGCATTTTTCTGTCAGCCAGCATTAGGGCTCCAACCCTGAACAGAGCATTTTTCTGTCAGCCAGCATTAGGGCTCCAACCCTGAACTGAGCATTTTTCTGTTACCAGCATTAGGGCTCCACCCCCGAACTGAGCATTTTACATTTAGCCAGCATTAGGGCTCCAACCTTGAATTGAGCATTTTTCTGTCAGCCAGCATTAGGGCTCCAACCCTGAACTGAGCATTGTTCTATTAGTCAGCATTAGGGCTCCAACCCTGAACTGAGCATTTTTTCTATCAGCCAGCATTAGGGCTCCAACCCTGAATTGAGCATTTTTCTGTTAGCCAGCATTAGGGCTCCAACCCTGAACTAAGCATTTTACATTTAGCCAGCATTGGGGCTCCAACCCTGAACTGAGCATTTTTCTGTCAGCCAGCATTAGGGCTCCAACCCTGAACTGAGCATTGTTCTGTTAGCCAGCATTAGGGCTCCAATCCTGAACTGAGCATTGTTCTGTTAGCCAGCATTAGGGCTCCAACCCTGAACTGAGCATTTTCCATTTAGCTAGCATTAGGGCTCCAACCCTGAACTGAGCATTTTTCTTTTAGCCAACATTAGGGATCCAACCCTGAACTGGGCATTTTTCTGTCAGCTACCATTAGGGCTCCAACCCTGAACTGAGCATTTTTCTGTCAACCAGCATTAGGGCTCCAACCCTGAACTGAGCATTTTTCTGTTAGCCAGCATTAGGGCTCCAACCCTCAACTGAGCATTTTACATTTAGCCAGCATTAGGGCTCCAACCCTCAACTGAGCATTTTACATTTAGCCAGCATTAGCGCTCCAACCCGGAACTGAGCATTTTTCCATTTAGCCAGCATTAGGGCTCCAACCCTGAACTGAGGATTTTTTCTGTCAGCCAGCATTAGGCCTCCAACCCTGAATTGAGCATTTTTCTGTTAGCCAGCATTAGGGCTCCAACCCTGAACTGAGCATTTTTCAGTCAGCCAGCATTAGGGATTCAACCCTGAACTGAGCATTTTTCTGTCAGCCAGCATTAGGGCTCCAACCCTGAACTGAGCATTTTTCTGTCAGCCAGCATTAGGGCTCCAACCCTGAACTGAGCATTTTTCTGTTACCAGCATTAGGGCTCCACCCCCGAACTGAGCATTTTAAATTTAGCCAGCATTAGGGCTCCAACCCTGAATTGAGCATTTTTCTGTCAGCCAGCATTAGGGCTCCAACCCTGAACTGAGCATTGTTCTATTAGCCAGCATTAGGGCTCCAACCCTGAACTGAGCATTTTTTCTATCAGCCAGCATTAGGGCTCCAACCCTGAATTGAGCATTTTTCTGTTAGCCAGCATTAGGGCTTCAACCCTGAACTAAGCATTTTACATTTAGCCAGCATTAGGTCTCCAACCCTGAACTGAGCATTTTTCTATCAGCCAGCATTAGGGCTCCAACCCTGAACTGAGCATTGTTCTGTTAGCCAGCATTAGGGCTCCAATCCTGAACTGAGCATTGTTCTGTTAGCCAGCATTAGGGCTCCAACCCTGAACTGAGCATTTTTCCATTTAGCTAGCATTAGGGCTCCAACCCTGAACTGAGCATTTTTCTTTCAGCCAACATTAGGGCTCCAACCCTGAACTGGGCATTTTTCTGTCAGCTACCATTAAGGCTCCAACCCTGAACTGAGCATTTTTCTGTCAACCAGCATTAGGGCTCCAACCCTGAACAGAGCATTTTTCTGTTAGCTAGCATTAGGGCTCCAACCTTCAACTGAACATTTTACATTTAGCCAGCATTAGGGCTCCGACCCTGAACTGAGCATTTTTCTGTCAGCCAGCATTAGGGCTCCAACCCTGAACTGAGCATTGTTCTGTTAGCCAACATTAGGGCTCCAACCCTGAACTGAGCATTTTTTCATTTAGCCAGCATTAGGGTTTTAACCCTGAACTGAGCATTTTTCTGTTACCCAGCATTAGGGCTCCAACCCTGAACTGAGCATTTTACATTTAGCCAGCATTAGGGCTCCAACCCTGAACTGAGCATTTTTTCATTTAGCCAGCATTAGGGCTCCAACCCTGAACAGAGCATTTTTCCATTTAGCCAGCATTAGGGCTCCAACCCGGAACTGAGCATTTTTCCATTTAGCCAGCATTAGTTCTCCAACCCTGAACTGAGGATTTTTTCTGTCAGCCAGCATTAGGCCTCCAACCCTGAACTGAGCATTTTTCTGTTAGCCAGCATTAGGGCTCCAATCCTGAACTGAGCATTTTTCTATCAGCCAGCATTAGGGCTCCAACCCTGAACTGAGCATTTTTCTGTCAGCCAGCATTAGGGCTCCAACCTTGAACTGAGCATTTTTCTGTTAGCCAGCATTAGGGCTCTACCCCCGAACTGAGCATTTTACATTTAGCCAGCATTAGGGCTCGGACCCTGAATTGAGCATTTTTCTGTCAGCCAGCATTAGGGCTCCAACCCTGAACTGAGCATTGTTCTATTAGCCAGCATTAGGGCTCCAACCCTGAACTGAGCATTTTTTCTATCAGCCAGCATTAGGGCTCCAACCCTGAATTGAGCATTTTTCTATTAGCCAGCATTAGGGCTCCAACCCTGAACTGAGCATTTTACATTTAGCCAGCATTAGGGCTCCAACCCTGAACTGAGCATTTTTCTGTCAGCCAGCATTAGGGCTCCAACCCTGAACTGAGCATTTTTCTATCAGCCAGCATTAGGGCTCCAACCCTAAACTGAGCATTTTTCTGTCAGCCAGCATTAGGGCTCCAACCCTGAACAGAGCATTTTTCTGTTAGCCAGCATTAGGGCTCCACCCCCGAACTGAGCATTTTACATTTAGCCAGCATTAGGGCTCGGACCCTGAATTGAGCATTTTTCTGTCAGCCAGCATTAGGCCTCCAACCCTGAACTGAGCATTTTTCTGTTAGCCAGCATTAGGGCTCCAACCCTGAACTGAGCATTTTTCAGTCAGCCAGCATTAGGGCTCCAACCCTGAACAGAGCATTTTTCTGTCAGCCAGCATTAGGGCTCCAACCCTGAACTGAGCATTTTTCTGTTACCAGCATTAGGGCTCCACCCCTGAACTGAGCATTTTACATTTAGCCAGCATTAGGGCTCCAACCTTGAATTGAGCATTTTTCTGTCAGCCAGCATTAGGGCTCCAACCCTGAATTGAGCATTGTTCTATTAGACAGCATTAGGGCTCCAGCCCTGAACTGAGCATTTTTTCTATCAGCCAGCATTAGGGCTCCAACCCTGAATTGAGCATTTTTCTGTTAGCCAGCATTAGGGCTCCAACCCTGAACTAAGCATTTTACATTTAGCCAGCATTAGGGCTCCAACCCTGAACTGAGCATTTTTCTGTCAGCCAGCATTAGGGCTCCAACCCTGAACTGAGCATTGTTCTGTTAGCCAGCATTAGGGCTCCAATCCTGAACTGAGCATTGTTCTGTTAGCCAGCATTAGGGCTCCAACCCTGAACTGAGCATTTTTCCATTTAGCTAGCATTAGGGCTCCAACCCTGAACTGAGCATTTTTCTTTTAGCCAACATTAGGGATCCAACCCTGAACTGGGCATTTTTCTGTCAGCTACCATTAGGGCTCCAACCCTGAACTGAGCATTTTTCTGTCAACCAGCATTAGGGCTCCAACCCTGAACTGAGCATTTTTCTGTTAGCCAGCATTAGGGCTCCAACCCTCAACTGAGCATTTTACATTTAGCCAGCATTAGGGCTCCAACCCTCAACTGAGCATTTTACATTTAGCCAGCATTAGCGCTCCAACCCGGAACTGAGCATTTTTCCATTTAGCCAGCATTAGGGCTCCAACCCTGAACTGAGGATTTTTTCTGTCAGCCAGCATTAGGCCTCCAACCCTGAATTGAGCATTTTTCTGTTAGCCAGCATTAGGGCTCCAACCCTGAACTGAGCATTTTTCAGTCAGCCAGCATTAGGGCTCCAACCCTGAACAGAGCATTTTTCTGTCAGCCAGCATTAGGGCTCCAACCCTGAACTGAGCATTTTTCTGTTACCAGCATTAGGGCTCCACCCCTGAACTGAGCATTTTACATTTAGCCAGCATTAGGGCTCCAACCTTGAATTGAGCATTTTTCTGTCAGCCAGCATTAGGGCTCCAACCCTGAATTGAGCATTGTTCTATTAGCCAGCATTAGGGCTCCAGCCCTGAACTGAGCATTTTTTCTATCAGCCAGCATTAGGGCTCCAACCCTGAATTGAGCATTTTTCTGTTAGCCAGCATTAGGGCTCCAACCCTGAACTAAGCATTTTACATTTAGCCAGCATTAGGGCTCCAACCCTGAACTGAGCATTTTTCTGTCAGCCAGCATTAGGGCTCCAACCCTGAACTGAGCATTGTTCTGTTAGCCAGCATTAGGGCTCCAATCCTGAACTGAGCATTGTTCTGTTAGCCAGCATTAGGGCTCCAACCCTGAACTGAGCATTTTTCCATTTAGCTAGCATTAGGGCTCCAACCCTGAACTGAGCATTTTTCTTTTAGCCAACATTAGGGATCCAACCCTGAACTGGGCATTTTTCTGTCAGCTACCATTAGGGCTCCAACCCTGAACTGAGCATTTTTCTGTCAACCAGCATTAGGGCTCCAACCCTGAACTGAGCATTTTTCTGTTAGCCAGCATTAGGGCTCCAACCCTCAACTGAGCATTTTACATTTAGCCAGCATTAGGGCTCCAACCCTCAACTGAGCATTTTACATTTAGCCAGCATTAGCGCTCCAACCCGGAACTGAGCATTTTTCCATTTAGCCAGCATTAGGGCTCCAACCCTGAACTGAGGATTTTTTCTGTCAGCCAGCATTAGGCCTCCAACCCTGAATTGAGCATTTTTCTGTTAGCCAGCATTAGGGCTCCAACCCTGAACTGAGCATTTTTCAGTCAGCCAGCATTAGGGCTTCAACCCTGAACTGAGCATTTTTCTGTCAGCCAGCATTAGGGCTCCAACCCTGAACTGAGCATTTTTCTGTCAGCCAGCATTAGGGCTCCAACCCTGAACTGAGCATTTTTCTGTTACCAACATTAGGGCTCCACCCCCGAATTGAGCATTTTACATTTAGCCAGCATTAGGGCTCCAACCCTGAATTGAGCATTTTTCTGTCAGCCAGCATTAGGGCTCCAACCCTGAACTGAGCATTGTTCTATTAGCCAGCATTAGGGCTCCAACCCTGAACTGAGCATTTTTTCTATCAGCCAGCATTAGGGCTCCAACCCTGAATTGAGCATTTTTCTGTTAGCCAGCATTAGGGCTCCAACCCTGAACTGAGCATTTTACATTTAGCCAGCATTAGGTCTCCAACCCTGAACTGAGCATTTTTCTATCAGCCAGCATTAGGGCTCCAACCCTGAACTGAGCATTGTTCTGTTAGCCAGCATTAGGGCTCCAATCCTGAACTGAGCATTGTTCTGTTAGCCAGCATTAGGGCTCCAACCCTGAACTGAGCATTTTTCCATTTAGCTAGCATTAGGGCTCCAACCCTGAACTGAGCATTTTTCTTTCAGCCAACATTAGGGCTCCAACCCTGAACTGGGCATTTTTCTGTCAGCTACCATTAGGGCTCCAACCCTGAACTGAGCATTTTTCTGTCAACCAGCATTAGGGCTCCAACCCTGAACTGAGCATTTTTCTGTTAGCCAGCATTAGGGCTCCAACCCTCAACTGAGCATTTTACATTTAGCCAGCATTAGGGCTCCGACCCTGAACTGAGCATTTTTCTGTCAGCCAGCATTAGAGCTCCAACCCTGAACTGAGCATTGTTCTGTTAGCCAACATTAGGGCTCCAACCCTGAACTGAGCATTTTTTCATTTAGCCAGCATTAGGGTTTTAACCCTGAACTGAGCATTTTTCTGTTACCCAGCATTAGGGCTCCAACCCTGAACTGAGCATTTTACATTTAGCCAGCATTAGGGCTCCAACCCTGAACTGAGCATTTTTTCATTTAGCCAGCATTAGGGCTCCAACCCTGAACAGAGCATTTTTCCATTTAGCCAGCATTAGGGCTCCAACCCGGAACTGAGCATTTTTCCATTTAGCCAGCATTAGGGCTCCAACCCTGAACTGAGGATTTTTTCTGTCAGCTAGCATTAGGCCTCCAACCCTGAACTGAGCATTTTTCTGTTAGCCAGCATTAGGGCTCCAACCCTGAACTGAGCATTTTTCTGTCAGCCAGCATTAGGGCTCCAACCCTGAACTGAGCATTTTTCTGTCAGCCAGCATTAGGGCTCCAACCCTGAACTGAGCATTTTTCTGTTAGCCAGCATTAGGGCTCCACCCCTGAACTGAGCATTTTACATTTAGCCAGCATTAGGGCTCGGACCCTGAATTGAGCATTTTTCTGTCAGCCAGCATTAGAGCTCCAACCCTGAACTGAGCATTGTTCTATTAGCCAGCATTAGGGCTCCAACCCTGAACTGAGCATTTTTTCTATCAGCCAGCATTAGGGCTCCAACCCTGAATTGAGCATTTTTCTGTTAGCCAGCATTAGGGCTCCAACCCTGAACTGAGCATTTTACATTTAGCCAGCATTAGGGCTCCAACCCTGAACTGAGCATTTTTCTGTCAGCCAGCATTAGGGCTCCAACCCTGAACTGAGCATTGTTCTATTAGCCAGCATTAGGGCTCCAACCCTGAACTGAGCATTGTTCTGTTAGCCAGCATTAGGGCTCCAACCCTGAACTAAGCATTTTTCTTTCAGCCAACATTAGGGCTCCAACCCTGAACTGGGCATTTTTCTGTCAGCCACCATTAGGGCTCCAACCGTGAACTGAGCATTTTTCTGTCAACCAGCATTAGGGAACCAACCCTGAACTGAGCATTTTTCTGTTAGCCAGCATTAGGGCTCCAACCCTGAACTGAGCATTGTTCTGTTAGCCAGCATTAGGGCTCCAACCCTGAACTGTGCATTTTTCCATTTAGCTAGCATTAGGGCTCCAACCCTGAACTAAGCATTTTACATTTAGCCAGCATTAGGGCTCCAACCCTGAACTGAGCATTTTTCTGTCAGCCAGCATTAGGGCTCCAACCCTTAACTGTGCATTTTTCTGTTAGCCAGCATTAGGGCTCCAATCCTGAACTGAGCATTGTTCTGTTAGCCAGCATTAGGGCTCCAACCCTGAACTGAGCATTTTTCCATTTAGCTAGCATTAGGGCTCCAACCCTGAACTGAGCATTTTTCTTTTAGCCAACATTAGGGATCCAACCCTGAACTGGGCATTTTTCTGTCAGCTACCATTAGGGCTCCAACCCTGAACTGAGCATTTTTCTGTCAACCAGCATTAGGGCTCCAACCCTGAACTGAGCATTTTTCTGTTAGCCAGCATTAGGGCTCCAACCCTCAACTGAGCATTTTACATTTAGCCAGCATTAGGGCTCCAACCCTCAACTGAGCATTTTACATTTAGCCAGCATTAGCGCTCCAACCCGGAACTGAGCATTTTTCCATTTAGCCAGCATTAGGGCTCCAACCCTGAACTGAGGATTTTTTCTGTCAGCCAGCATTAGGCCTCCAACCCTGAACTGAGCATTTTTCTGTTAGCCAGCATTAGGGCTCCAACCCTGAACTGAGCATTTTTCTGTCAGCCAGCATTAGGGCTCCAACCCTGAACAGAGCATTTTTCTGTCAGCCAGCATTAGGGCTCCAACCCTGAACTGAGCATTTTTCTGTTACCAGCATTAGGGCTCCACCCCTGAACTGAGCATTTTACATTTAGCCAGCATTAGGGCTCCAACCCTGAATTGAGCATTTTTCTGTTAGCCAGCATTAGGGCTCCAACCCTGAACTAAGCATTTTACATTTAGCCAGCATTGGGGCTCCAACCCTGAACTGAGGATTTTTTCTGTCAGCCAGCATTAGGCCTCCAACCCTGAACTGAGCATTTTTCTGTTAGCCAGCATTAGGGCTCCAACCCTGAATTGAGCATTTTTCTGTCAGCCAGCATTAGGGCTCCAACCCTGAACTGAGCATTTTTCTGTCAGCCAGCATTAGGGCTCCAACCCTGAACTGAGCATTTTTCTGTCAGCCAGCATTAGGGCTCGGACCCTGAATTGAGCATTTTTCTGTCAGCCAGCATTAGGGCTCCAACCCTGAACTGAGCATTGTTCTATTAGCCAGCATTAGGGCTCCAACCCTGAACTGAGCATTTTTTCTATCAGCCAGCATTAGGGCTCCAACCCTGAATTGAGCATTTTTCTGTTAGCCAGCATTAGGGCTCCAACCCTGAACTGAGCATTTTCTTTCAGCCAACATTAGGGCTCCAACCCTGAACTGGGCATTTTTCTGTCAGCCACCATTAGGGCTCCAACCCTGAACTGAGCATTTTTCTGTCAACCAGCATTAGGGCACCAACCCTGAACTGAGCATTTTTCTATTAGCCAGCATTAGGGCTCCAACCCTCAACTGAGCATTTTACATTTAGCCAGCATTAGGGTTCCGACCCTGAACTGAGCATTTTTCTATCAGCCAGCATTAGGGCTCCAACCCTGAACTGAGCATTGTTCTGTCAGCCAGCATTAGGGCTCCAACCCTGAACTGAGCATTGTTCTATTAGCCAGCATTAGGGCTCCAACCCTGAACTGAGCATTGTTCTGTTAGCCAGCATTAGGGCTCCAACCCTGAACTGAGCATTTTTCCATTTAGCTAGCATTAGGGCTCCAACCCTGAACTAAGCATTTTTCTTTCAGCCAACATTAGGGCTCCAACCCTGAACTGGGCATTTTTCTGTCAGCCACCATTAGGGCTCCAACCCTGAACTGAGCATTTTTCTGTCAACCAGCATTAGGGCACCAACCCTGAACTGAGCATTTTTCTGTTAGCCAGCATTAGGGCTCCAACCCTCAACTGAGCATTTTACATTTAGCCAGCATTAGGGCTCCGACCATGAACTGAGCATTTTTCTGTCAGCCAGCATTAGGGCTCCAACCCTGAACTGAGCATTGTTCTATTAGCCAACATTAGGGCTCCAACCCTGAACTGAGCATTTTTCTGTTACCCAGCATTAGGGCTCCAACCCTGAACTGAGCATTTTACATTTAGCCAGCATTAGGGCTCCAACCCTGAACTGAGCATTTTTTCATTTAGCCAGCATTAGGGCTCCAACCCTGAACAGAGCATTTTTTCATTTAGCCAGCATTAGGGCTCCAACCCGGAACTGAGCATTTTTCCATTTAGCCAGCATTAGGGCTCCAACCCTGAACTGAGGATTTTTTCTGTCAGCCAGCATTAGGCCTCCAACCCTGAACTGAGCATTTTTCTGTTAGCCAGCATTAGGGCTCCAACCTTCAACTGAGCATTTTACATTTAGCCAGCATTAGGGCTCCGACCCTGAACTGAGCATTTTTCTGTCAGCCAGCATTAGGGCTCCAACCCTGAACTGAGCATTGTTCTGTTAGCCAACATTAGGGCTCCAACCCTGAACTGAGCATTTTTTCATTTAGCCAGCATTAGGGTTTCAACCCTGAACTGAGCATTTTTCTATTACCCAGCATTAGGGCTCCAACCCTGAACTGAGCATTTTACATTTAGCCAGCATTAGGGCTCCAACCCTGAACTGAGCATTGTTCTATTAGCCAGCATTAGGGCTCCAACCCTGAACTGAGCATTTTTTCTATCAGCCAGCATTAGGGCTCTAACCCTGAATTGAACATTTTTCTGTTAGCCAGCATTAGGGCTCCAACCCTGAACTGAGCATTTTACATTTAGCCAGCATTAGGGCTCCAACCCTGAACTGAGCATTTTTCTGTCAGCCAGCATTAGGGCTCCAACCCTGAACTGAGCATTGTTCTGTTAGCCAGCATTAGGGCTCCAACCCTGAACTGAGCATTGTTCTGTTAGCCAGCATTAGGGCTCCAACCCTGAACTGTGCATTTTTCCATTTAGCTAGCATTAGGGCTCCAACCCTGAACTAAGCATTTTTCTTTCAGCCAACATTAGGGCTCCAACCCTAAACTGGGCATTTTTCTGTCAGCCACCATTAGGGCTCCAACCCTAAACTGAGCATTTTTCTGTCAACCAGCATTAGGGCACCAACCCTGAACTGAGCATTTTTCTGTTAGCCAGCATTAGGGCTCCAACCCTCAACTGAGCATTTTACATTTAGCCAGCATTAGGGCTCCGACCCTGAACTGAGCATTTTTCTGTCAGCCAGCATTAGGGCTCCAACCCTGAACTGAGCATTTTACATTTAGCCAGCATTAGGGCTCCAACCCTGAACTGAGCATTTTTCCATTTAGCCAGCATTAGGGTTTCAACCCTGAACTGAGCATTTTTCTGTTACCCAGCATTAGGGCTCCAACCCTGAACTGAGCATTTTACATTTAGCCAGCATTAGGGCTCCAACCCTGAACTGAGCATTTTTCCATTTAGCCAGCATTAGGGCTCCAACCCTGAACAGAGCATTTTTCCATTTAGCCAGCATTAGGGCTCCAACCCGGAACTGAGCATTTTTCCATTTAGCCAGCATTAGGCCTCCAACCCTGAACTGAGCATTTTTCTGTTAGCCAGCATTAGGGCTCCAACCCTGAACTGAGCATTTTTTTGTCAGCCAGCATTAGGTCTCCAACCCTGAACTGAGCATTTTTCTGTTAGCCAGCATTAGGGCTCCAACCCTGAACTAAGCATTTTACATTTAGCCAGCATTAGGGCTCCAACCCTGAACTGAGCATTTTTCTGTCAGCCAGCATTAAGGCTCCAACCCTGAACTGAGCATTGTTCTGTCAGCCAGCATTAGGGCTCCAACCCTGAACCGAGCATTGTTCTATTAGCCAGCATTAGGGCTCCAACCCTGAACTGAGCATTTTTTCTATTAGCCAGCATTAGGGATCCAACCCTGAATTGAGCATTTTTCTGTTAGCCAGCATTAGGGCTCCAACCCTGAACTAAGCATTTTACATTTAGCCAGCATTAGGGCTCCAACCCTGAACTGAGCATTTTTCTGTCAGCCAGCATTAGGGCTCCAACCCTGAACTGAGCATTGTTCTGTTAGCCAGCATTAGGGCTCCAACCCTGAACTGAGCATTGTTCTGTTAGCCAGCATTAGGGCGCCAACTCTGAACTGAGCATTTTTCCATTTAGCTAGCATTAGGGCTCCAACCCTGAACTGAGCATTTTTCTTTCAGCCAACATTAAAGCTCCAACCCTGAAATGCGCATTTTTCTGTCAGCCACCATTAGGGCTCCAACCCTGAACTGAGCATTTTTCTGTCAACCAGTATTAGGGCTCCAACCCTGAACTGAGCATTTTTCTGTTAGCCAGCATTAGGGCTCCAACCCTGAACTGAGCATTGTTCTGTTAGCCAGCATTAGGGCTCCAACCCTGAACTGAGCATTTTTCCATTTAGCTAGCATTAGGGCTCCAACCCTGAACTAAGCATTTTTCTTTCAGCCAACATTAGGGCTCCAACCCTGAACTGGGCATTTTTCTGTCAGCCACCATTAGGGCTCCAACCCTGAACTGAGCATTTTTCTGTCAACCAACATTAGGGCACCAACCCTGAACTGAGCATTTTTCTATTAGCCAGCATTAGGGCTCCAACCCTCAACTGAGCATTTTACATTTAGCCAGCATTAGGGCTCCGACCCTGAACTGAGCATTTTTCTGTCAGCCAGCATTAGGGCTCCAACCCTGAACTGAGCATTGTTCTGTTAGCCAACATTAGGGCTCCAACCCTGAACTGAGCATTTTTTCATTTAGCCAGCATTAGGGTTTCAACCCTGAACTGAGCATTTTTCTGTTACCCAGCATTAGGGCTCCAACCCTGAACTGAGCATTTTACATTTAGCCAGCATTAGGGCTCCAACCCTGAACTAAGCATTTTTCCATTTAGCCAGCATTAGGGCTCCAACCCTGAATAGAGCATTTTTCCATTTAGCCAGCATTAGGGCTCCAACCCGGAACTGAGCATTTTTCCATTTAGCCAGCATTAGGCCTCCAACCCTGAACTGAGCATTTTTCTGTTAGCCAGCATTAGGGCTCCAACCCTGAACTGAGCATTTTTCTGTCAGCCAGCATTAGGGCTCCAACCCTGAACTGAGCATTTTTCTGTTAGCCAGCATTAGGGCTCCAACCCTGAACTAAGCATTTTACATTTAGCCAGCATTAGGGCTCCAACCCTGAACTGAGCATTTTTCTGTCAGCCAGCATTAGGGCTCCAACCCTGAACTGAGCATTGTTCTGTCAACCAGCATTAGGGCTCCAACCCTGAACTGAGCATTGTTCTATTAGCCAGCATTCGGGCTCCAACCCTGAACTGAGCATTTTTTCTATCAGCCAGCATTAGGGCTCCAACCCTGAATTGAGCATTTTTCTGTTAGCCAGCATTAGGGCTCAAACCCTGAACTAAGCATTTTACATTTAGCCAGCATTAGGGCTCCAACCCTGAACTGAGCATTTTTCTGTCAGCCAGCATTAGGGCTCCAACCCTGAACTGAGCATTGTTCTGTTAGCCAGCATTAGGGGCTCCAACCTTGAACTGAGCATTGTTCTGTTAGCCAGCATTAGGGCTCCAACCCTGAACTGAGCATTTTTCCATTTAGCTAGCATTAGGGCTCCAACCCTGAACTGAGTATTTTTCTTTCAGCCAACATTAAAGCTCTAACCCTGAACTGCGCATTTTTCTGTCAGCCACCATTAGGGGTCCAACCCTGAACTGAGCATTTTTCTGTCAACCAGCATTAGGGCTCCAACCCTGAACTGAGCATTTTTCTGTTAGCCAGCATTAGGGCTCCAACCCTCAACTGAGCATTTTACATTTAGCCAGCATTAGGGCTCCGACCCTGAACTGAGCATTTTTCTGTCAGCCAGCATTAGGGCTCCAACCCTGAACTGAGCATTGTTCTGTTAGCCAACATTAGGGCTCCAACCCTGAACTGAGCATTTTTCCATTTAGCCAGCATTAGGGTTTCAACCCTGAACTGAGCATTTTTCTGTTACCCAGCATTAGGGCTCCAACCCTGAACTGAGCATTTTACATTTAGCCAGCATTAGGGCTCCAACCCTGAACTGAGCATTTTTTCATTTAGCCAGCATTAGGGCTCCAACCATGAACAAAACATTTTTCCATTTAGCCAGCATTAGGGCTCCAACCCGGAACTGAGCATTTTTTCATTTAGCCAGCATTTGGGCTCCAACCCTGAACTGAGGATTTTTTTTATCAGCCAGCATTAGGCCTCCAATACTGAACTGAGTATTTTTCTGTTAGCCAGCATTAGGGCTCCAACCCTGAACTGAGCATTTTTCTGTCAGCTAGCATTAGGGCTCCAACCCTGAACTGAGCATTTTTCTGTCAGCCAACATTAGGGCTCCAACCTTGAACTGAGCATTTTTCTGTCAGCCAGCATTAGGGCTCCAACCCTGAACTGAGCATTTTTCTGTTAGCCAGCATTAGGGCTCCACCCCCGAACTGAGCATTTTACATTTAGCCAGCATTAGGGCTCCGACCCTGAATTGAGCATTTTTCTGTCAGCCAGCATTAGGGCTCTAACCCTGAACTGAGCATTGTTCTATTAGCCAGCATTAGGGCTCCAACCCTGAACTGAGCATTTTTTCTATCAGCCAGCATTAGGGCTCCAACCCTGAATTGAGCATTTTTCTGTTAGCCAGCATTAAGGCTCCAACCCTGAACTGAGCATTTTACATTTAGCCAGCATTAGGGCTCCAACCCTGAACTGAGCATTTTTCTGTCAGCCAGCATTAGGGCTCAAACCCTGAACTGAGCATTGTTCTGTTAGCCAGTATTAGGGCTCCAACCCTGAACTGAGCATTGTTCTGTTAGCCAACATTAGGGCTCCAACCCTGAACTGGGCATTTTTCTGTCAGCCACCATTAGGGCTCCAACCCTGAACTGAGCATTTTTTCTATCAGCCAGCATTAGGGCTCCAACCCTGAATTGAACATTTTTCTGTTAGCCAGCATTAGGGCTCCAACCCTGAACTGAGCATTTTACATTTAGCCAGCATTAGGGCTCCAACCCTGAACTGAGCATTTTTCTGTCAGCCAGCATTAGGGCTCCAACCCTGAACTGAGCATTGTTCTATTAGCCAGCATTAGGGCTCCAACCCTGAACTGAGCATTGTTCTGTTAGCCAGCATTAGGGCTCCAACCCTGAACTGAGCATTTTTCCATTTAGCTAGCATTAGGGCTCCAACCCTGAACTAAGCATTTTTCTTTCAGCCAACATTAAGGCTCCAACCCTGAACTGGGCATTTTTCTGTCAGCCACCATTAGGGCTCCAACCCTGAACTGAGCATTTTTCTGTCAACCAGCATTAGGGCACCAACCTTGAACTGAGCATTTTTCTGTTAGCCAGCATTAGGGCTCCAACCCTCAACTGAGCATTTTACATTTAGCCAGCATTAGGGCTCCGACCATGAACTGAGCATTTTTCTGTCAGCCAGCATTAGGGCTCCAACCCCGAACTGAGCATTGTTCTATTAGCCAACATTAGGGCTCCAACCCTGAACTGAGCATTTTTCTGTTACCCAACATTAGGGCTCCAACCCTGAACTGAGCATTTTACATTTAGCCAGCATTAGGGCTCCAACTCTGAACTGAGCATTTTTTCATTTAGCCAGCATTAGGGCTCCAACCCTGAACAGAGCATTTTTCCATTTAGCCAACATTAGGGCTCCAACCCGGAACTGAGCATTTTTCCATTTAGCCAGCATTAGGGCTCCAACCCTGAACTGAGGATTTTTTCTGTCAGCCAGCATTAGGCCTCCAACCCTGAACTGAGCATTTTTCTGTTAGCCAGCATTAGGGCTCCAACCCTGAACTGAGCATTTTTCTGTCAGCCAGCATTAGGGCTCCAACCCTGAACTGAGCATTTTTCTATCAGCCAACATTAGGCCTCCAACCCTGAACTGAGCATTTTTCTGTCAGCCAGCATTAGGGCTCTAACCCTGAACTGAGCATTTTTCTGTTAGCCAGCATTAGGGCTCCACCCACGAACTGAGCATTTTACATTTAGCCAGCATTAGGGCTCCAACCTTGAATTGAGCATTTTTCTGTCAGCCAGCATTAGGGCTCCAACCCTGAACTGAGCATTGTTCTATTAGCCAGCATTAGGGCTCCAACCCTGAACTGAGCATTTTTTCTATCAGCCAGCATTAGGGCTCTAACCCTGAATTGAACATTTTTCTGTTAGCCAGCATTAGGGCTCCAACCCTGAACTGAGCATTTTACATTTAGCCAGCATTAGGGCTCCAACCCTGAACTGAGCATTTTTCTGTCAGCCAGCATTAGGGCTCCAACCCTGAACTGAGCATTGTTCTGTTAGCCAGCATTAGGGCTCCACCCCTGAACTGAGCATTGTTCTGTTAGCCAGCATTAGGGCTCCAACCCTGAACTGTGCATTTTTCCATTTAGCTAGCATTAGGGCTCCAACCCTGAAGTAAGCATTTTTCTTTCAGCCAACATTAGGGCTCCAACCCTGAACTGGGCATTTTTCTGTCAGCCACCATTAGGGCTCCAACCCTGAACTGAGCATTTTTCTGTCAACCAGCATTAGGGCACCAACCCTGAACTGAGCATTTTTCTGTTAGCCAGCATTAGGGCTCCAACCCTCAACTGAGCATTTTACATTTAGCCAGCATTAGGGCTCCGACCCTGAACTGAGCATTTTTCTGTCAGCCAGCATTAGGGCTCCAACCCTGAACTGAGCATTGTTCTGTTAGCCAACATTAGGGCTCCAACCCTGAACTGAGCATTTTTCCATTTAGCCAGCATTAGGGTTTCAACCCTGAACTGAGCATTTTTCTGTTACCCAGCATTAGGGCTCCAACCCTGAACTGAGCATTTTACATTTAGCCAGCATTAGGGCTCCAACCCTGAACTGAGCATTTTTCCATTTAGCCAGCATTAGGTCTCCAACCCTGAACAGAGCATTTTTCCATTTAGCCAGCATTAGGGCTCCAACCCGGAACTGAGCATTTTTCCATTTAGCCAGCATTAGGCCTCCAACCCTGAACTGAGCATTTTTCTGTTAGCCAGCATTAGGGCTCCAACCCTGAACTGAGCATTTTTCTGTTAGCCAGCATTAGGGCTCCAACCCTGAACTGAGCATTTTTCTGTCAGCCAGCATTAGGGCTCCAACCCTGAACTGAGCATTTTTCTGTCAGCCAGCATTAGGCCTCCAACCCTGAACTGAGCATTTTTCTGTCAGCCAGCATTAGGGCTCCAACCCTGAACTGAGCATTTTTCTGTTAGCCAGCATTAGGGCTCCACCCACGAACTGAGCATTTTACATTTAGCCAGCATTAAGGCTCCGACCCTGAATTGAGCATTTTTCTGTCAGCCAGCATTAGGGCTCCAACCCTGAACTGAGCATTGTTCTATTAGCCAGCATTAGGGCTCCAACCCTGAACTGAGCATTTTTTCTATCAGCCAGCATTAGGGCTCTAACCCTGAATTGAACATTTTTCTGTTAGCCAGCATTAGGGCTCCAACCCTGAACTGAGCATTTTACATTTAGCCAGCATTAGGGCTCCAACCCTGAACTGAGCATTTTTCTGTCAGCCAGCATTAGGGCTCCAACCCTGAACTGAGCATTGTTCTGTTAGCCAGCATTAGGGCTCCAACCCTGAACTGAGCATTGTTCTGTTAGCCAGCATTAGGGCTCCAACCCTGAACTGTGCATTTTTCCATTTAGCTAGCATTAGGGCTCCAACCCTGAACTAAGCATATTTCTTTCAGCCAACATTAGGGCTCCAACCCTGAACTGGGCATTTTTCTGTCATCCACCATTAGGGCTCCAACCCTGAACTGAGCATTTTTCTGTCAACCAGCATTAGGGCACCAACCCTGAACTGAGCATTTTTCTGTTAGCCAGCATTAGGGCTCCAACCCTCAACTGAGCATTTTACATTTAGCCAGCATTAGGGCTCCGACCCTGAACTGAGCATTTTTCTGTCAGCCAGCATTAGGGCTCCAACCCTGAACTGAGCATTGTTCTGTTAGCCAACATTAAGGCTCCAACCCTGAACTGATCATTTTTCCATTTAGCCAGCATTAGGGTTTCAACCCTGAACTGAGCATTTTTCTATTACCCAGCATTAGGGCTCCAACCCTGAACTGAGCATTTTTCATTTAGCCAGCATTAGGGCTCCAACCCTGAACTGAGCATTTTTCCATTTAGCCAGCATTAGGTCTCCAACCCTGAACAGAGCATTTTTCCATTTAGCCAGCATTAGGGCTCCAACCCGGAACTGAGCATTTTTCCATTTAGCCAGCATTAGGCCTCCAACCCTGAACTGAGCATTTTTCTGTTAGCCAGCATTAGGGCTCCAACCCTGAACTGAGCATTTTTCTGTCAGCCAGCATTAGGGCTCCAACCCTGAACTGAGCATTTTTCTGTTAGCCAGCATTAGGGCTCCAACCCTCAACTGAGCATTTTACATTTAGCCAGCATTAGGGCTCCGACCCTGAACTGAGCATTTTTCTGTCAGCCAGCATTAGGGCTCCAACCCTGAACTGAGCATTGTTCTGTTAGCCAACATTAGGGCTCCAACCCTGAACTGAGCATTTTTTCATTTAGCCAGCATTAGGGTTTCAACCCTAAACTGAGCATTTTCCTGTTACCCAGCATTAGGGCTCCAACCCTGAACTGAGCATTTTACGTTTAGCCAGCATTAGGGCTCCAACCCTGAACTAAGCATTTTTCTTTCAGCCAACATTAGGGCTCCAACCCTGAACTGGGCATTTTTCTGTCAGCCACCATTAGGGCTCCAACCCTGAACTGAGCATTTTTCTGTCAACCAGCATTAGGGCACCAACCCTGAACTGAGCATTTTTCTGTTAGCCAGCATTAGGGCTCCAACCCTCAACTGAGCATTTTACATTTAGCCAGCATTAGGGCTCCGACCCTGAACTGAGCATTTTTCTGTCAGCCAGCATTAGGGCTCCAACCCTGAACTGAGCATTGTTCTGTTAGCCAACATTAGGGCTCCAACCCTGAACTGAGCATTTTTCCATTTAGCCAGCATTAGGGTTTCAACCCTGAACTGAGCATTTTTCTGTTACCCAGCATTAGGGCTCCAACCCTGAACTGAGCATTTTACATTTAGCCAGCATTAGGGCTCCAACCCTGAACTGAGCATTTTTCCATTTAGCCAGCATTAGGGCTCCAACCCTGAACAGAGCATTTTTCCATTTAGCCAGCATTAGGGCTCCAACCCGGAACTGAGCATTTTTCCATTTAGCCAGCATTAGGCCTCCAACCCTGAACTGAGCATTTTTCTGTTAGCCAGCATTAGGGCTCCAACCCTGAACTGAGCATTTTTCTGTCAGCCAGCATTAGGGCTCCATCCCTGAACTGAGCATTTTTCTGTTAGCCAGCATTAGGGCTCCAACCCTGAACTAAGCATTTTACATTTAGCCAGCATTAGGGCTCCAACCCTGAACTGAGCATTTTTCTGTCAGCCAGCATTAAGGCTCCAACCCTGAACTGAGCATTGTTCTGTCAGCCAGCATTAAGGCTCCAACCCTGAACCGAGCAATGTTCTATTAGCCAGCATTAGGGCTCCAACCCTGAACTGAGCATTTTTTCTATTAGACAGCATTAGGGCTCCAACCCTGAATTGAGCATTTTTCTGTTAGCCAGCATTAGGGCTACAACCCTGAACTAAGCATTTTACATTAAGCCAGCATTAGGGCTCCAACCCAGAACTGAGCATTTTTCTGTCAGCCAGCATTAGGGCTCCAACCCTGAACTGAGCATTGTTCTGTTAGCCAGCATTAGGGCTCCAACCCTGAACTGAGCATTGTTCTGTTAGCCAGCATTAGGGCTCCAACCCTGAACTGAGCATTTTTCCATTTAGCTAGCATTAGGGCTCCAACCCTGAACTGAGCATTTTTCTTTCAGCCAACATTAAAGCTCCAACCCTGAAATGCGCATTTTTCTGTCAGCCACCATTAGGGCTCCAACCCTGAACTGAGCATTTTTCTGTCAAACAGTATTAGGGCTCCAACCCTGAACTGAGCATTTTTCTGTCAGCCAGCATTAGGGCTCCAACCCTGAACTGAGCATTGTTCTGTTAGCCAGCATTAGGGCTCCAACCCTGAACTGAGCATTTTTCCATTTAGCTAGCATTAGGGCTCCAACCCTGAACTAAGCATTTTTCTTTCAGCCAACATTAGGGCTCCAACCCTGAACTGGGCATTTTTCTGTCAGCCACCATTAGGGCTCCAACCCTGAACTGAGCATTTTTCTGTCAACCAACATTAGGGCACCAACTCTGAACTGAGCATTTTTCTATTAGCCAGCATTAGGGCTCCAACCCTCAACTGAGCATTTTACATTTAGCCAGCATTAGGGCTCCGACCCTGAACTGAGCATTTTTCTGTCAGCCAGCATTAGGGCTCCAACCCTGAACTGAGCATTGTTCTGTTAGCCAACATTAGGGCTCCAACCCTGAACTGAGCATTTTTTCATTTAGCCAGCATTAGGGTTTCAACCCTAAACTAAGCATTTTCCTGTTACCCAGCATTAGGGCTCCAACCCTGAACTGAGCATTTTACATTTAGCCAGCATTAGGGCTCCAACCCTGAACTGAGCATTTTTCCATTTAGCCAGCATTAGGGCTCCAACCCTGAACAGAGCATTTTTCCATTTAGCCAGCATTAGGGCTCCAACCCGGAACTGAGCATTTTTCCATTTAGCCAGCATTAGGCCTCCAACCCTGAACTGAGCATTTTTCTGTTAGCCAGCATTAGGGATCCAACCCTGAACTGAGCATTTTTCTGTCAGCCAGCATTAGGGCTCCAACCCTGAACTGAGCATTTTTCTGTTAGCCAGCATTAGGGCTCCAACCCTGAACTAAGCATTTTACATTTAGCCAGCATTAGGGCTCCAACCCTGAACTGAGCATTTTTCTGTCAGCCAGCATTAGGGCTCCAACCCTGAACTGAGCATTGTTCTGTCAACCAGCATTAGGGCTCCAACCCTGAACTGAGCATTGTTCGATTAGCCAGCATTCGGGCTCCAACCCTGAACTGAGCATTTTTTCTATCAGCCAGCATTAGGGCTCCAACCCTGAATTGAGCATTTTTCTGTTAGCCAGCATTAGGGCTCAAACCCTGAACTAAGCATTTTACATTTAGCCAGCATTAGGGCTCCAACCCTGAACTGAGCATTTTTCTGTCAGCCAGCATTAGGGTTTCAACCCTGAACTGAGCATTTTTCTGTTACCCAGCATTAGGGCTCCAACCCTGAACTGAGCATTTTACATTTAGCCAGCATTAGGGCTCCATCCCTGAACTGAGCATTTTTCCATTTAGCCAGCATTAGGGCTCCAACCCTGAACAGAGCATTTTTCCATTTAGCCAGCATTAGGGCTCCAACCCGGAACTGAGCATTTTTCCATTTAGCCAGCATTAGGCCTCCAACCCTGAACTGAGCATTTTTCTGTTAGCCAGCATTAGGGCTCCAACCCTGAACTGAGCATTTTTCTGTTAGCCAGCATTAGGGCTCCAACCCTCAACTGAGCATTTTACATTTAGCCAGCATTAGGGCTCCGACCCTGAACTGAGCATTTTTCTGTCAGCCAGCATTAGGGCTCCAACCCTGAACTGAGCATTGTTCTGTTAGCCAACATTAGGGCTCCAACCCTGAACTGAGCATTTTTCCATTTAGCCAGCATTAGGGTTTCAACCCTGAACTGAGCATTTTTCTGTTACCCAGCATTAGGGCTCCAACCCTGAACTGAGCATTTTACATTTAGCCAGCATTAGGGCTCCAACCCTGAACTGAGCATTTTTTCATTTAGCCAGCATTAGGGCTCCAACCCTGAACAGAGCATTTTTCCATTTAGCCAGCATTAGGGCTCCAACCCGGAACTGAGCATTTTTCCATTTAGCCAGCATTTGGGCTCCAACCCTGAACTGAGGATTTTTTTATCAGCCAGCATTAGGGCTCCAACCCTGAACTGAGCATTTTTCTGTTAGCCTGCATTAGGGCTCCAACCCTCAACTGAGCATTTTACATTTAGCCAGCATTAGGGCTCCGACCCTGAACTGAGCATTTTTCTGTCAGCCAGCATTAGGGCTCCAACCCTGAACTGAGCATTGTTCTGTTAGCCAACATTAGGGCTCCAACCCTGAACTGAGCATTTTTCCATTTAGCCAGCATTAGGGTTTCAACCCTGAACTGAGCATTTTTCTGTTACCCAGCATTAGGGCTCCAACCCTGAACTGAGCATTTTACATTTAGCCAGCATTAGGGCTCCAACCCTGAACTGAGCATTTTTTCATTTAGCCAGCATTAGGGCTCCAACCCTGAACAGAGCATTTTTCCATTTAGCCAGCATTAGGGCTCCAACCCGGAACTGAGCATTTTTCCATTTAGCCAGCATTTGGGCTCCAACCCTGAACTGAGGATTTTTTTATCAGCCAGCATTAGGCCTCCAATACTGAACTGAGCATTTTTCTGTTAGCCAGCATTAGGGCTCCAACCCTGAACTGAGCATTTTTCTGTCAGCTAGCATTAGGGCTCCAACCCTGAACTGAGCATTTTTCTGTCAGCCAACATTAGGGCTCCAACCTTGAACTGAGCATTTTTCTGTCAGCCAGCATTAGGGCTCCAACCCTGAACTGAGCATTTTTCTGTTAGCCAGCATTAGGGCTCCACCCCTGAACTGAGCATTTTACATTTAGCCAGCATTAGGGCTCCGACCCTGAATTGAGCATTTTTCTGTCAGCCAGCATTAGGGCTCCAACCCTGAACTGAGCATTGTTCTATTAGCCAGCATTAGGGCTCCAACCCTGAACTGAGCATTTTTTCTATCAGCCAGCATTAGGGCTCCAACCCTGAATTGAGCATTTTTCTGTTAGCCAGCATTAAGGCTCCAACCCTGAACTGAGCATTTTACATTTAGCCAGCATTAGGGCTCCAACCCTGAACTGAGCATTTTTCTGTCAGCCAGCATTAGGGCTCAAACCCTGAACTGAGCATTGTTCTGTTAGCCAGCATTAGGGCTCCAACCCTGAACTGAGCATTGTTCTGTTAGCCAGCATTAGGGCTCCAACCCTGAACTGAGCATTTTTCCATTTAGCTAGCATTAGGGCTCCAACCCTGAACTAAGCATTTTTCTTTCAGCCAACATTAGGGCTCCAACCCTGAACTGGGCATTTTTCTGTCAGCCACCATTAGGGCTCCAACCCTAAACTGAGCATTTTTCTGTCAACCAGCATTAGGGCACCAATCCTGAACTGAGCATTTTTCTGTTAGCCAGCATTAGGGCTCCAACCCTCAACTGAGCATTTTACATTTAGCCAGCATTAGGGCTCCGACCCTGAACTGAGCATTTTTCTGTCAGCCAGCATTAGGGCTCCAACCCTGAACTGAGCATTGTTCTGTTAGCCAACATTAGGGCTCCAACCCTGAACTGAGCATTTTTCCATTTAGCCAGCATTAGGGTTTCAACCCTGAACTGAGCATTTTTCTGTTACCCAGCATTAGGGCTCCAACCCTGAACTGAGCATTTTACATTTAGCCAGCATTAGGGCTCCAACCCTGAACTGAGCATTTTTCCATTTAGCCAGCATTAGGGCTCCAACCCTGAACAGAGCATTTTTCCATTTAGCCAGCATTAGGGCTCCAACCCGGAACTGAGCATTTTTCCATTTAGCCAGCATTAGGCCTCCAACTCTGAACTGAGCATTTTTCTGTTAGCCAACATTAGGGCTCCAACCCTGAACTGAGCATTTTTCTGTCAGCCAGCATTAGGGATCCAACCCTGAACTGAGCATTTTTCTGTTAGCCAGCATTAGGGCTCCAACCCTGAACTAAGCATTTTACATTTAGCCAGCATTAGGGCTCCAACCCTGAACTGAGCATTTTTCTGTCAGCCAGCATTAGGGCTCCAACCCTGAACTGAGCATTGTTCTGTCAGCCAGCATTAGGGCTCCAACCCTGAACCGAGCATTGTTCTATTAGCCAGCATTAGGGCTCCAACCCTGAACTGAGCATTTTTTCTATTAGCCAGCATTAGGGCTCCAACCCTGAATTGAGCATTTTTCTGTTAGCCGGCATTAGGGCTACAACCCTGAACTAAGCACTTTACATTTAGCCAGCATTAGGGCTCCAACCCTGAACTGAGCATTTTTCTGTCAGCCAGCATTAGGGCTCCAACCCTGAACTGAGCATTGTTCTGTTAGCCAACATTAGGGCTCCAACCCTGAACTGAGCATTTTTCTGTTAGCCAGCATTAGGGCTCCAACCCTGAACTGAGCATTTTTCCATTTAGCTAGCATTAGGGCTCCAACCCTGAACTGAGCATTTTTCTTTCAGCCAACATTAAAGCTCCAACCCTGAACTGCGCATTTTTCTGTCAGCCACCATTAGGGCTCCAACCCTAAACTGAGCATTTTTCTGTCAACCAGCATTAGGGCTCCAACCCTGAACTGAGCATTTTTCTGTTAGCCAGCATTAGGGATCCAACCCTGAACTGAGCATTGTTCTGTTAGCCAGCATTAGGGCTCCAACCCTGAACTGAGCATTTTTCCATTTAGCTAGCATTAGGGCTCCAACCCTGAACTAAGCATTTTTCTTTCAGCCAACATTAGGGCTCCAACCCTGAACTGGGCATTTTTCTGTCAGCCACCATTAGGGCTCCAACCCTGAACTGAGCATTTTTCTGTCAACCAGCATTAGGGCACCAACCTTGAACTGAGCATTTTTCTATTAGCCAGCATTAGGGCTCCAACCCTCAACTGAGCATTTTACATTTAGCCAGCATTAGGGCTCCGACCCTGAACTGAGCATTTTTCTGTCAGCCAGCATTAGGGCTCCAACCCTAAACTGAGCATTGTTCTGTTAGCCAACATTAGGGCTCCAACCCTGAACTGAGCATTTTTTCATTTAGCCAGCATTAGGGCTCCAACCCTGAACTGAGCATTTTTCTGTTACCCAGCATTAGGGCTCCAACCCTGAACTGAGCATTTTACATTTAGCCAGCATTAGGGCTCCAACCCTGAACTGAGCATTTTTCCATTTAGCCAGCATTAGGGCTCCAACCCTGAACAGAGCATTTTTCCATTTAGCCAGCATTAGGGCTCCAACCCGCAACTGAGCATTTTTCCATTTAGCCAGCATTAGGGCTCCAACCCTGAACTGAGGATTTTTTCTGTCAGCCAGCATTAGGCCTCCAACCCTGAATTGAGCATTTTTCTGTTAGCCAGCATTAGGGCTCCAACCCTGAACTGAGCATTTTTCTGTCAGCCAGCATTAGGGCTCCAACCCTGAACTGAGCATTTTTCTGTCAGCCAGCATTAGGGCTCCAACCCTGAACTGAGCATTTTTCTGTCAGCCAGCATTAGGGCTCTGTCACGACCCAAACCGAAGGGCCGCGACGGGCACCCGGTGCCTTACTCAACCGAGTACCAACGTAACATATCTTTCTTATCATGTTATCATGAGTAAATGAGCTAGAAAACTCGTCCTGAGATAACAAGAATAAAACATAAGGGAATAGTCAACATATGAAGACCCAACATGATATACAAACTAATATATGTGACATACGGGCCTATAAGGCCGACATGACCATTAGTAAACTCGAAACATAGGCCGACAAGGCCATACAATTATCCATACACCTGACATATGTCTACAAGCCTCTAAGAGTACATAAAATCATAAAGGTCGGGACAGGGCCCCGCCATATCAATCAATACATATCCAAAGCATACTGACCAAATAGGCAACTCCGGAGCAAGTGGAGTGCACCAACACCTTCGCTGAGCTGATAGCCTACTAGAAGGACTGTCAACCTATCAATCGGGACCTGCAGGCATGAAACGCAGCGTCCCCAGGCAAAAGGGACGTCAGTACGATTAAAGTACCGAGTATGTTAGGCAGGAAAGCATAAACAAGAACAGTAATGTAAAGAGAGAGATAGAGGAGATACAACCTGTAACATCAGAGTGCCTCTGGGGATTACTGATATGAAATGCATAATACATATATATACATAAACTTTTTAAAACATTCGCCTCTGTGGGCATCATCATCATCATATCGTACCCGGCCTCAAAGAGGACTCAGTAAAAGCGTACCCGACCATCATAAGGTTCGGTAGAATCGTACCCGGCCACGTGGAGCTCGGTAAACCCAACTGATCAGTGGTTGCACAATAGGTGCCGTACCCGGCCGACTATAGCGCGGCTCGGTAGAGTAAAATAGATACTATATATAATGCATGCTAGACTCATGGAATCATCTTCTAAACCTTTTGGAGTGACTTAAGAACATTATGGACATCCCTACCATCAATATGAACCTTAGTAGGATTTAAGGATCATACACACTTGTTTAGAATAATTTTATAAGGAAAGAACAACATGGACAACCTTAGTTGCTAGGAGTAGAGTCATTATGAAATAGCGTATCGTTTATGTTCATTTCATTTTAGACCATGCCAAAAGAAAGAAGAAAGTGCCTTAACATACCTTAAACCCGTTGAGTCCTTAATCCCTTCCAAGCAACTCTTCAAACAAGTCAACTCAATCTATCATAGTATAAGGAGATTCAAAATCAGTGCTGAGCAAAGGCTAAGTCTATAACTTAAGCTAGTAGCTCGTTTACGTAAATTTGGGCAGCATCTCCATTGTAACAAGGGCCTCCTCCAATACCATATACCAACAACAATGACCAGAGCAATCCATCAATACATAATTATCAATATCAAGACACCATATAACCACAACAAGTCACAACTACATTACGACGAGCGGCAAACTCCGATTGGAATCTGTATACCCCTTATCAATCCTTATAGACTTCTTACTTCAACATAAAAGTATCATTAACTTGATAATGAAGTCATTAATCAATGATTCCAGCCTTATACCATATATTTATAACAACGAAAATAATCCACAACTTCAACTATCCCCAACTAGCAACTTTATTCACTAGTTCAGGTCTAGCCCATCCATTTAACTTAATCAATATCAAGATAACCTTAGGCACAAGAAAGAACACAATATACATACCTCCTACAGTAACTTCAAGTCAAAATCCAAGTTATATTCATTTTACAACAACCCTTAATAGCAATACAACACCATAGAAGTGACTTAAGCTAGTCCAAGTATTATCTTATAGTTTATCATCCTAACAACTTAACCAACATACAAGCAAGCTTAAGCACAATTAGTAGGTTGTTATACTCACCTTATACAGCAGCAACAACTTGGAATTTCATCCAAATACAGCCCACAACAATCCTCAATGACAACACAACCTCAAAGAGGTGTTGTTCTTCACTAGAACTAAGTTTTGATGTTGAAATATGGTGTAATCACTTTGGAATCACTTCAAACCCTTGTGATATATGTTTAGGAGGGTTAGGAGAAGTTTGGAGACGAACTTTAGTTGAAAAATGAGCAAAAATAGGCGTCCAAATCGTTTATAAATTGAAGTAGGTCAACCACCGCCTAAGTGGGTCCCATTGGGAGCTGCTTGCGCGGTCTCGCGAAAATGCGAATATCTCTCTACTCCGATGTCGTATTGACAAACGGTTTAATGCGTTAGAAACTAGACTCGTAGACCTTCAATTTGGTAGGTAGAACACCCCATTATTCCAAGTATATTTGGAGAAATTCTCAGATACATTTGACCTAAATTTCAACAAATTTATGAATGTAACTTGTGATGTCCTTTGCCAACTCTTGTTCCACAACTTGCTTGCCTTCAAAATGTAGAAAATGAATATCATACGACTAAAATAACTCATAGAATAACCTCCTTATCATGTTAATAACCCTAGTCTCACCCCAAAGTACATGTTATAACATTCGAAACTTGTCGACTTTCGACGAAACTTATTTTCTTCAATTGGTTTAGCTTCTAAGATTTCCAACCCTCTTGGTAATCGTTATTCATGATCTTAAATATTTGTAACCTCCAAGGTAACATTATTAACTTACTTTATTTGCTTCCAAATAGAATCTCATTTCCGAGCTTACATCAATGACTTACGATGTACTCTCACGTATGAAAACTTGGGGTGTAACATCATTCCCCCCTTTGGAACATTCGTCCTCGAATGTTGACTGATGCACTTATCAATTTCATAAACTATGGCTCTTACGAATACTTTAATGTTCATCTTGCCATCTAAGCAACAGTTTTGTGAATAAATCCAAACGCTTGGGCATTCCCCCCTTTTAGGCCTCTTTGTCACGCCATGACATGTGGTCGGAATTTTTCCAACATCGTAACATTTGCTACCTTATATCATGCAGTATGTACGACTGTGTCCTTATATGAGTGCCTAGCGACTCGTCTTCCCTTTTTCCTCCATCTTTTAGCCAATCTATAAGCCTCACCGTATGAACATATACAGAATTATGAAAAGCTGTCCCTCTAGGCATCTATAGGTGTATTGATGTCTTTCGCTTGGTACTTTATCGAACTTAAGACTATTGCTATCTCTTGTTTCATAGCCTTGCATATCTATCCTTATGGATTTACTACATCTAGGCAGGTTATACTATACCATAAAACTTACTTCGTTTTATAATTACCGAGGCTTGCTACCCAACTCCAGGTTACTCTCTCGCTGCTTATCCTATATGTATAAATCTAAGTCCTTTAGTGCTTCCTCATTTTTATTCATCTTAAGAATAACAAACAAATCTCATCTCATACTTTGGAACTTGTACCCATCTATTGTTTATTCACCTTAATGTTGATCTATAATCTATCACTGATAACTTGCAACCTCTTACGTAATACACTGTCACTAGGGCTCACATCTTATTGGGGAACATCTGAAGTGATTTTCCTGATCCACCTAGGGATAATACTATACTTCAATAACCATATTTCATTGCATCCCAACGCGATTCATCTTATGGGGGTATTCTAATCCCGTGCAATTAATGAAATCCCTTTCTCGTTAAATCATTACTCAATCAAAGGCCTAAGAATCATCCTCTTATCTATCACAATTACACCCTTATTCTACCGCCAGGGCAACATTCCATCTCTTCTAAATGCACCTAGTCTTAGACTCCTCTGGGTTCATTCAGGCTGTATAGAGTTTTTTATTCATATGGAAATCATCAGCTCCCTTGTTTTGATGGGTTTAATCCCGAGGACATACATATTCTCGTCACCTTCTCACTCATCTTTTCATATCCTTACTCCTATCTACCTAAAACCTTGTTGCTCTACAATACTTTACCTTAGGACCTACACCGATCTATTTATACTACTCCCAACCTTCCTTTAACTTGATAGCACCATAAATTTCCTTTTGTGCCTTCTCAGTTGTCCTTAAATGTAAGCAATTACTTTTGATGGTCGTTCTATCACTTGTTGCATGAATACTTGGCTTGTCCTTTTTGCCCACGAATACTATAATTTCTTGTACCTTATATGATCTCAAACATCACCTTTGATAGCTTCTTTTTTTACCATTCATTAGCCATGATAGGTGCCACTTTCTTATGGAGTGTATACAATATTGTAGTGAGACTGTTGTTACAGGATCATTTACTCTCTAGCTCACTATGCTTAGGTGGAAACCTTCTTCCTTATTTCCTCAACTAGTCTTTCATTGTAGTACTTAGGGAGACCTTCTGGCTCTTGTAAAGTTGCGAGCTTGATATATCGTACACCCGAAGGTAATTTTCGTTATTCTTACTTGCCTATAATAATCCTTAGTTACATAAATTTATGCCTTTGTGCTCGTAGGGTTACTTCTAAGCTCAAATTTTTATTGTCTCCTTAGTGACACTCTCTCTTATTTTCATAAACCTTTAAAAGTGGTACCTTTAATTGCCTCAACTCCTATCAGAATTTTTTTCAAATGATTGCGATCTTGTATCTGCGAGACTGAATTCATTATGCTACAGTTCACTACATTTATCTTGCATGATCTATTGATTTATCTGTGACCTCTTGTCTAGCCATAATTGGGCTCTTCCTAAATCAACTACTAATTACTCGTTGGTCCATTCTCATATATATATATATTTATTCTGCATAATCCCTCTTGGGATATATCCTTTGTCTTAACTTATCTCTCACCACTAGCTCCAGATGTATCAAATGTCCATTCATACTTATTTATCAATAACATCCTGGCCGGAAACTTTTACTGCCTCTCCCCAGTGTCGTGCTTGTATAATGTTCTGGATTCGCAACATATCTGCAGGAACTGAATAAATGCAACATCATCCCTTTCTCCTTTTTACCACATTCTTCCTTTACCATTCCATAGTTAACTGAACCGCTTAACTCCGACTTAATACCATATCACACCATATTCCCCCCTTCAGGGGAGTACTAAGATTTAGTACTACGACGATCTACCTATACTTGTTTTACCTTTTCATATTCGGCGTCTTTTCACATTATCAATGAACCTTAATCACCTTATGGTAACCTTCTGTACCAGGGATAACTAAATTTCTTACGCACGAAGGTGACACCTACGGTAACTGGCACATTTAGTCCCTTAAGATTAACTCTGCTCAGAGTGCTTGCTTTAGGTAAGCGACTTCCTAAATAACCTTTAAAGGTTATTCGTCTGTTGTCTATTCTATTATTGTTTGGAGCACGATCTTTGAAATTCTCACGATGTCGACCATTATCAAATCCTCCGGTCCCTAATTCATGTTCGGTTTTATCTTGTTCACCAGCCCATACTGATTTTTATTACTCTGGGGTCTAACCTTTCCTCCTGGTAATCACGTTGAAGTCACCAACTCATTTCTCGAAATAAAAATATGATTTTATGGCTTATACTCTTTTATTGCCTTAAGGCTTGTCACCTCTTGTATTTTCCTTCACTTTGACTATAGACTCTGTCATCGTGTCATATTTTGATTTACTGTTATCACCCCTATATCACATCTTACTCATGATGCTTCATTTATTTTCTTCTTATTCTCCGGATAATATTCTTTTTGTCTATCACTTTATTCTGAAAACTTCAACAAAAAGTTCTTTCCCTATAAGCTCCCCTAGCTTCATCTCATTAGAATGCCTAACATTCTTTTTTTTTACTCGGGGCTAGAGTCATACTAAGGTAAATATTTGTCCCTTCTAGGATCCCACTGCCTATATTCTGAAATTTTTGAATATTCCAGTATTCGTATCTGATTGTACTACTCTAGAGTTCACCATCTGGGTGTCTTAGAAGGATATCTTTTACCACATTTGTACCATCTTTCGGAAACATTGGTTAATGATAACAACCTATCCACAATTTTTGGGTTACTCTAACTCCAACTGGATCCTGATATCCCATCTTTCTCTTAAATAATATCTGTTAGCTCCCATAGAACATAACTGAGATGGGTGTGGCCAATTGTACTTACCTCTGTCATTGATGAAGGTACCAAAATGCTTATATTTCTCTGCCTGATTTGAAAATATTGATAATCTTCATTATTTGGGTGCCTTGTACCCCTCTTCACCTTACTTCTTTTACTTGTTGAAACTTGTATCTAGCTTCTGAATCCCTCATAGATTTTCACCATATTCGTGAATAGATATCCTTGCCTTAAGGCTCCTTATTAAGAAGCATACACATCTTAGTACACACACGATCTGTTGAAGACCTCATATTTACTCATCATAAGTATGATGTGAAATCGAGTTCCTCTGACTCAACTCTTTCACATCCACATGTAATCTCTTACCAACTATCTTTGTGGAAGTAGGTATCGTTGTATTATGACTAAAGTCGAATTTAGGAGTTTGAATTCTTACAACTGAGCTCTACTGCACGATCTAGAGTAAGAAGAAAGAGTGACAGACCTAAATGCCCTGTAGCCTCCTGCTTATAAGTGTGGTGCACAACACACCCATAAACAAGACTCTACTAGACACGGCTTGTAGACTCCCTAGGACAGAACTGCTCTGATACCACTTCTGTCACGACCCAAACCGAAGGGCCGCGACGGGCACCCGGTGCCTTACTCAACCGAGTACCAACGTAACATATCTTTCTTATCATGTTATCATGAGTAAATGAGCTAGAAAACTCGTCCTGAGATAACAAGAATAAAACATAAGGGAATAGTCAACATATGAAGACCCAACATGATATACAAACTAATATATGTGACATACGGGCCTATAAGGCCGACATGACCATTAGTAAACTCGAAACATAGGCCGACAAGGCCATACAATTATCCATACACCTGACATATGTCTACAAGCCTCTAAGAGTACATAAAATCATAAAGGTCGGGACAGGGCCCCGCCATATCAATCAATACATATCCAAAGCATACTGACCAAATAGGCAACTCCGGAGCAAGTGGAGTGCACCAACACCTTCGCTGAGCTGATAGCCTACTAGGAGGACTGTCAACCTATCAATCGGGACCTGCGGGCATGAAATGCAGCGTCCCCAGGCAAAAGGGACGTCAGTACGAATAAAGTACCGAGTATGTTAGGCAGGAAAGCATAAACAAGAACAGTAATGTAAAGAGAGAGATAGAGGAGATACAACCTGTAACATCAGAGTGCCTCTGGGGGTTACTGATATGAAATGCATAATACATATATATACATAAACTTTTTAAAACATTCGCCTCTGTGGGCATCATCATCATCATATCGTACCCGGCCTCAAAGAGGACTCGGTAAAAGCGTACCCGACCATCATAAGGTTCGGTAGAATCGTACCCGGCCACGTGGAGCTCGGTAAACCCAACTGATCAGTGGTTGCACAATAGGTGCCGTACCCGGCCGACTATAGCGCGGCTCGGTAGAGTAAAATAGATACTATATATAATGCATGCTAGACTCATGGAATCATCTTCTAAACCTTTTGGAGTGACTTAAGAACATTATGGACATCCCTACCATCAATATGAACCTTAGTAGGATTTAAGGATCATACACACTTGTTTAGAATAATTTTATAAGGAAAGAACAACATGGACAACCTTAGTTGCTAGGAGTAGAGTCATTATGAAATAGCGTATCGTTTATGTTCATTTCATTTTAGACCATGCCAAAAGAAAGAAGAAAGTGCCTTAACATACCTTAAACCCGTTGAGTCCTTAATCCCTTCCAAGCAACTCTTCAAACAAGTCAACTCAATCTATCATAGTATAAGGAGATTCAAAATCAGTGCTGAGCAAAGGCTAAGTCTATAACTTAAGCTAGTAGCTCGTTTACGTAAATTTGGGCAGCATCTCCATTGTAACAAGGGCCTCCTCCAATACCATATACCAACAACAATGACCAGAGCAATCCATCAATACATAATTATCAATATCAAGACACCATATAACCACAACAAGTCACAACTACATTACGACGAGCGGCAAACTCCGATTGGAATCCGTATACCCCTTATCAATCCTTATAGACTTCTTACTTCAACATAAAAGTATCATTAACTTGATAATGAAGTCATTAATCAATGATTCCAGCCTTATACCATATATTTATAACAACGAAAATAATCCACAACTTCAACTATCCCCAACTAGCAACTTTATTCACTAGTTCAGGTCTAGCCCATCCATTTAACTTAATCAATATCAAGATAACCTTAGGCACAAGCAAGAACACAATATACATACCTCCTACAGTAACTTCAAGTCAAAATCCAAGTTATATTCATTTTACAACAACCCTTAATAGCAATACAACACCATAGAAGTGACTTAAGCTAGTCCAAGTATTATCTTATAGTTTATCATCCTAACAACTTAACCAACATACAAGCAAGCTTAAGCACAATTAGTAGGTTGTTATACTCACCTTAGACAGCAGCAACAACTTGGAATTTCATCCAAATACAGCCCACAACAATCCTCAATGACAACACAACCTCAAAGAGGTGTTGTTCTTCACTAGAACTAAGTTTTGATGTTGAAATATGGTGTAATCACTTTGGAATCACTTCAAACCCTTGTGATATATGTTTAGGAGGGTTAGGAGAAGTTTGGAGACGAACTTTAGTTGAAAAATGAGCAAAAATAGGCGTCCAAATCGTTTATAAATTGAAGTAGGTCAACCACCGCCTAAGTGGGTCCCATTGGGAGCTGCTTGCGCGGTCTCGCGAAAATGCGAATATCTCTCTACTCCGATGTCGTATTGACAAACGGTTTAATGCGTTAGAAACTAGACTCGTAGACCTTCAATTTGGTAGGTAGAACACCCCATTATTCCAAGTATATTTGGAGAAATTCTCAGATACATTTGACCTAAATTTCAACAAATTTATGAATGTAACTTGTGATGTCCTTTGCCAACTCTTGTTCCACAACTTGCTTGCCTTCAAAATGTAGAAAATGAATATCATACGACTAAAATAACTCATAGAATAACCTCCTTATCATGTTAATAACCCTAGTATCACCCCAAAGTACGTTTTATAACATTCGAAACTTGTCGACTTTCGACGAAACTTATTTTCTTCAATTGGTTTAGCTTCTAAGATTTCCAACCTCTTGGTAATCATTATTCATGATCTTAAATATTTGTAACCTCCAAGGTAACATTATTAATTTACTTTATTTGCTTCCAAATAGAATCTCATTTCCGAGCTTACATCAATGACTTACGATGTACTCTCACGTATGAAAACTTGGGGTGTAACAGGCTCCAACCCTGAACTGAGCATTTTTCTGTTAGCCAGCATTAGGGCTCCACCCCCGAACTGAGCATTTTACATTTAGACAACATTAGGGCTCCGACCCTGAATTGAGCATTTTTCTGTCAGCCAGCATTAGGGCTCCAACCCTGAACTGAGCATTGTTCTATTAGCCAGCATTAGGGCTCCAACCCTGAACTGAGCATTTTTTCTATCAGCCAGCATTAGGGCTCCAACCCTGAATTGAGCATTTTTCTGTTAGCCAACATTAGGGCTCCAACCCTGAACTGAGCATTTTACATTTAGCCAGCATTAGGGCTCCAACCCTGAACTGAGCATTTTTCTGTCAGCCAGCATTAGGGCTCCAACCCTGAACTGAGCGTTGTTCTGTTACCCAGCATTAGGGCTCCAACCCTGAACTGAGCATTTTACATTTAGCCAGCATTAGGGCTCCAACCCTGAACTGAGCATTTTTCCATTTAGCTAGCATTAGGGCTCCAACCCTGAACAGAGCATTTTTCCATTTAGCCAGCATTAGGGCTCCAACCCGGAACTGAGCATTTTTCCATTTAGCCAGCATTAGGGCTCCAACCCTGAACTGAGGATTTTTCTGTCAGCCAGCATTAGGCCTCCAACCCTGAACTGAGCATTTTTCTGTTAGCCAGCATTAGGGCTCCAACCCTGAACTGAGCATTTTTCTGTCAGCTAGCATTAGGGCTCCAACCCTGAACTGAGCATTTTTCTGTCAGCCAGCATTAGGGCTCCAACCCTGAACTGAGCATTTTTCTGTTAGCCAGCATTAGGGCTCCACCCCTGAACTGAGCATTTTACATTTAGCCAGCATTAGGGCTCCGACCCTGAACTTGAGCATTTTTCTGTCAGCCAGCATTAGGGCTCCAACCCTGAACTGAGCATTGTTCTATTAGCCAGCATTAGGGCTCCAACCCTGAACTGAGCATTTTTCCATTTAGCCAGCATTAGGACTTCAACCCTGAACTGAGCATTTTTCTCTTAGCCAGCATTAGGGCTTCAACCCTAAACTGAGCATTTTCCATTTAGCCAGCATTAGGGCTACAACCCTGAACTGAGCATTTTTCCATTTAGCCAGCATTAGGGCTTCAACCCTGAACTGTGCATTTTTCTATTAGCTAGCATTAGGGCTCCAACCCTGAATTGAGCATTTTACATTTAGCCAGCATTAGGGCTCCAACCCTGAACTGAGCATTTTTCCATTTAGCCAGCATTAGGGCTCCAACCTTGAACTGAGCATTTTTCTGTCAGCCAACATTAGGGCTCCAACCCTGAACTGAGCATTTTTCTGTTAGCCAGCATTACGGCTCCAACCCTGAACTGAGCATTTTTCTGTCAACCAGCATTAGGGCTCCAACCCTGAACTGAGCATTTTTCTGTTAACCAGCATTAGGGCTCCGACCCTCAACTGAGCATCTTACATTTAGCCAGTATTAGGGCTCCAACCCTGAACTAAGCATTTTTCTGTCAGCCAGCATTAGGGCTCCAACCCTGAACTGAGCATTGTTCTGTTAGCCAGCATTAGGGCTCCAACCCTTAACTGAGCATTTTTCCATTTAGCCAGCATTAGGGCTTCAACCCTGAACTGAGCATTTTTCTATTAGCCAGCATTAGGGCTCCAACCCTGCATTAGGGCTCCAACCCTGAACTGAGCATTTTACATTTAGCCAGTATTAGGGCTCCAACCCTGAACTGAGCATTTTTCTGTCAGTCAGCATTAGGGCTCCAACCCTGAACTGAGCATTTTTCCATTTAGCCAGCATTAGGGCTCCAACCCTGAACATAGCATTTTTCTATTTAGCCAGCATTAGGGCTCCAACCCGGAACTGAGCATTTTTCCATCTAGCCAGCATTAGGGCTCCAACCCTGAACTGAGCATTTTTTCTGTCAGCCGGCATGAGGCCTCCAACCCTAAACTGATCATTTTTCTGTTAGCCAGCATTATGGCTTCAACCCTGAACTGAGCATTTTTCTGTCAGCCAGAATTAGGGCTCTAACCCTGAACTGAGCATTTTTCTGTCAACCAGCATTAGGGCTCCAACCCTGAACTGAGCATTTTTCTGTCAGCCAGCATTAGGGCTCCAACCCTGAACTGAGCATTTTTCTGTTAGCCAGCATTAGGGCTCCACCCCTGAACTGAGCATTTTACATTTAGCCAGCATTAGGGCTCCGACCCTGAATTGAGCATTTTTCTGTCAGCCAGCATTAGGGCTACAACCCTGAACTGAGCATTGTTCTATTAGCCAGCATTAGGGCTCCAACCCTGAGCTGAGCATTTTTCCATTTAGCCAGCATTAGGGCTTCAACCCTGAACTGAGCATTTTTCTCTTAGCCAGCATTAGGACTTCAACCCTGAACTGAGCATTTTACATTTTGCCAGCATTAGGGCTACAACCCTGAACTGAGCATTTTTCCATTTAGCCAGCATTAGGGCTTCAACCCTGAACTGTGCATTTTTCTATTAGCTATCATTAGGGCTCCAACCCTGAACTGAGCATTTTACATTTAGCCAGCATTAGGGCTTCAACCCTGAACTGAGCATTTTTCCATTTAGCCAGCATTAGGGCTCCAACCTTGAACTGAGCATTTTTCTGTCGGCCAACATTAGGGCTCCAAACCTGAACTGAGCATTTTTCTGTCAGCCAGCATTAGGGCTCCAACCCTGAACTGAGCATTTTTCTGTCAACCAGCATTAGGGCTCCAACCTTGAACTGAGCATTTTTTTGTTAGCCAGCATTAGGGCTCCAACCCTGAACTGAGCATTTTTCTATTTAGCCAGCATTAGGGCTTCAACCCTGAACTGAGCATTTTTTTGTTAGCCAGCATTAGGGCTCCAACCCTGAACTGAGCATTTTACATTTAGCCAGTATTAGGGCTCCGACCCTGAACTGAGCATTTTTCTGTCAGCCAGCATTAGGGCTCCAACCCTGAACTGAGCATTGTTCTGTTAGCCAGCATTAGGGCTCCAACCCTGAACTGAGCATTTTTCCATTTAGCCAGCATTAGGGATTCAACCCTGAACTGAGCATTTTTCTATTAGCCAGCATTAGGGCTCCAACCTTGAATTGAGCATTTTACATTTAGCCAGCATTAGGGATCCAACCTTGAACTGAGCATTTTTCCATTTAGCCAGCATTAGGGCTCCAACCCTGAACAGAGCATTTTTCCATTTAGCCTGCATTAGGGCTCCAACCCGGAACAGAGCATTTTTCCATTTAGCCAGAATTAGGGCTCCAACCCTGAACTATGCATTTTTTCTGTCAGCCAGCATTAGGGCTCTAACCCTAAACTGAGCATTTTTCTGTTAGCCAGCATTAGGGCTCTAACCCTAAACTGAGCATTTTTCTGTCAGTCAGCATTAGGGCTCCAACCCTGAGCTGAGCATTTTTCTGTCAGCCAGCATTAGGGCTCCAACCCTGAACTGAGCATTTTTCAGTCAGCCAACATTAGGGATCCAACCCTGAACTGAGCATTTGTTTGTTAGCCAGCATTAGGGCTCCACCCCCGAACTGAGCATTTTACATTTAGCCAGCATTAGGGCTCCGACCCTGAACTGAGCATTTTTCTGTCAGCCAGCATTAGGGCTCCAACCCTGAAGTAAGCATTGTTCTATTAGCCAGCATTAGGGCTCCAACCCTGAACTGAGCATTTTTCCATTTAGCCAGCATTAGGGCTTCAACCCTGAACTGAGCATTTTTCTGTTAGCCAGCATTAGGGCTCCAACCCTGAACTGAGCATTTTTCCATTTAGCCAGCATTAGGGCTTCAACCCTGAACTGAGCATTTTTCTCTTAGCCAGCATTAGGACTCCAACCCTGAACTGAGCATTTTTCATTTTGCCAGCATTAGGGCTACAACCCTGAATTGAGCATTTTTCCATTTAGCCAGCATTAGGGCTTCAACCCTGAACTGTGCATTTTTCTATTAGCTAGCATTAGGGCTCCAACCCTGAACTGAGCATTTTACATTTAGCCAGCATTAGGGCTTCAACCCTGAACTGAGCATTTTTTCATTTAGCCAGCATTAGGGCTCCAACCTTGAACTGAGCATTTTTCTGTCAGCCAACATTAGGGCTCCAAACCTGAACTGAGCATTTTTCTGTCAGCCAGCATTAGGGCTCCAACCCTGAACTGAGCATTTTTCTGTCAACCAACATTAGGACTCCAACCTTGAACTGAGCATTTTTCTGTTAGCCAGCATTAGGGCTCCAACCCTGAACTGAGCATTTTCCTATTTAGCCAGCATTAGGGCTTCAACCCTGAACTGAGCATTTTTTTATTAGCCAGCATTAGGGCTCCAACCCTGAACTGAGTATTTTACATTTAGCCAGCATTAGGGCTCCGACCCTGAACTGAGCATTTTTCTGTCAGCCAGCATTAGGGCTCCAACCCTGAACTGAGCATTGTTCTGTTAGCCAGCATTAGGGCTCCAACCCTGAACTGAGCATTTTTCCATTTAGCCAGCATTAGGGCTTCAACCCTGAACTGAGCATTTTTCTATTAGCCAGCATTAGGGCTCCAACCTTGAATTGAGCATTTTACATTTAGCCAGCATTAGGGCTCCAACCTTGAACTGAGCATTTTTCCATTTAGCCAGCATTAGGGCTCCAACCCTGAACAGAGCATTTTTTCATTTAGCCTGCATTAGGGCTCCAACCCGGAACTGAGCATTTTTCCATTTAGCCAGTATTAGGGCTCCAACCCTGAACTATGCATTTTTTCTGTCAGCCAGCATTAGGGCTCTAACCCTAAACTGAGCATTTTTCTGTTAGCCAGCATTAGAGCTCTAACCCTGAACTGAGCATTTTTCTGTCAGTCAGCATTAGGGCTCCAACCCTGAGCTGAGCATTTTTCTGTCAGCCAGCATTAGGGCTCCAACCCTGAACTGAGCATTTTTCAGTCAGCCAACATTAGGGATCCAACCCTGAACTGAGCATTTGTTTGTTAGCCAGCATTAGGGCTCCACCCCTGAACTGAGCATTTTACATTTAGCCAGCATTAGGGCTCCGACCCTGAACTGAGCATTTTTCTGTCAGCCAGCATTAGGGCTCCAACCCTGAAGTAAGCATTGTTCTATTAGCCAGCATTAGGGCTCCAACCCTGAACTGAGCATTTTTCCATTTAGCCAGCATTAGTGCTTCAACCCTGAACTGAGCATTTTTCTGTTAGCCAGCATTAGGGCTTCAACCCTGAACTGAACATTTTTCCATTTAGCCAGCATTAGGGCTTCAACCCTGAACTGAGCATTTTTTTGTTAGCCAGCATTAGGGCTCCAACCCTTAACTGAGCATTTTACATTTAGCCAGTATTAGGGCTACAACCCTGAACTGAGCATTTTTCCATTTAGCCAGCATTAGGGCTCCAACCCTGAACTTAGCATTTTTCCATTTAGCCAGCATTAGTGCTCCAACCCGGAACTGAGCATTTTTCCATTTAGCCAGCATTAGGGCTACAACCCTAAACTGAGCATTTTTTTGTGTCATCCAGCATTATGGCTCCAACCCTGAACTGAGCATTTTTCTGTTATCCAGCATTAGGGCTCCAACCCTGAACTGAGAATTTTTCTGTCAACCAGCATTAGGGCTCCAACCCTGAACTGAGCATTTTTCTGTCAGCCGGTATTAGGGCTCCAACCCTGAACTGAGCATTTTTCTGTCAGCCAGCATTAGGGCTCCAACCCTGAACTGAGCATTTTTCTGTTAGCCAGCATTAGATATCCAACCCTGAACTGAGCATTTTATATTAAGCCAACATTAGGGCTCCAACCCTGAACTGAGCATTTTTTCTGTCAGCCAGCATTAGGGCTCCAACCCTGAACTAAGCATTTTTCTGTTAGGCAGCATTAGGGCTCCAACCCTGAACTGAGCATTTTTCTGTCAGCCAGCATTAGGGCTCCAACCCTGAACTGAGCATTTTTCTGTCAGCCAGCATGAGGGCTCCAACCCTGAACTGAGCATTTTTCTGTCAGCCAGCATTAGGGCTCCAACCCTGAACTGAGCATTTTTCTATTAGCCAACATTAGGGCTCCAACCCTGAACTGAGCATTTTACATTTAGCCAGCATTAGGGCTCCAACCTTTAACTGAGTATTTTTCCATTTAGCCAGCATTAGGGCTCCAACCCTGAACTGAGCATTTTTTCATTTAGCCAGCATTAGGGCTCCAACCCAGAACTGAGCATTTTTCTGTCAGCCAGCATTAGGGCTCCAACCCTGAACTGAGCATTTTTTCTGTCAGCCAGCATTAGGGCTCCAACCCTGAAATGAGCATTTTTCTGTTAGCCAGCATTAGGGCTCCAACCCTGAACTGAGCATTTTACATTTAGCCAGCATTAGGGCTCCAACCCTAAACTGAGCATTTTTCTGTCAGCCAACATTAGGGCTCCAACCCTGAACTGAGCATTGTTCTGTTAGCCAGCATTAGGGCTCCAACCCTGAACTGAGTATTTTTCCATTTAGCCAGCATTTGGGCTTCAACCCTGAACTGAGCATTTTTCTGTTAGCCAGCATTAGGGCTCCAACCCTGAATTGAGCATTTTACATTTAGCCAGCATTAGGGCTCCAACCCTTATCTGAGTATTTTTCTGTCAGCCAATATTAGGGCTCCAACCCTGAACTGAGCATTTTTCTGTCATCCAGCATTAGGGCTCCAACCCTGAACTGAGCATTTTTCTGTCAACCAGCATTAGGGCTCCAACCCTGAATTGAGCATTTTTCTGTTAGCCAGCATTAGGGCTCCAACCCTGAACTAAGCATTTTACATTTAGCCAGCATTAGGGCTCCAACCCTGAACTGAGCATTTTTCTGTCAGCCAGCATTAGGGCTCCAACCCTGAACTGAGCATTGTTCTGTCAACCAGCATTAGGGCTCCAACCCTGAACTGAGCATTTTTCCATTAAGCCAGCATTAGGGCTCCACCCTGAACTGAGCATTTTTCCATTTAGCCAGCATTAGGGCTCCGACCCTGAACTGAGCATTTTTCTGTCAGCCAGCATTAGGGCTCCAACCCTGAACTGAGCATTATTCTGTTAGCCAGCATTAGGGCTCCAACCCTGAACAGAGCATTTTTCCATTTAGCCAGCATTAGGGCTCCAACCCTGAACTAAGCATTTTTTCTGTCAGCCAGCATTAGGGCTCCAACCCTGAACTGAGCATTTTTCTGTTAGCGAGCATTAGGGCTCCAACCCTGAACTGAGCATTTTTCTGTCAGCCAGCATTAGGGCTCCAACCCTGAACTGAGCATTTTTCTGTCAACCAGCATTAGGGCTCCAACCTTGAACTGAGCATTTTTCTGTTAGCCAGCATTAGGGCTCCAACCCTCAACTGAGCATTTTACATTTAGCCAGTATTAGGGCTCCGACCCTGAACTGAGCAATTTTCTGTCAGCCAGCATTAGGGCTCCAACCCTGAACTGAGCATTGTTCTGTTAGCCAGCATTAGGGCTCCAACCCTGAACTGAGCATTTTTCCATTTAGCCAACATTAGGGCTTCAACCCTGAACTGAGCATTTTTCTGTTAGCCAGCATTAGGGCTCCAACCCTGAACTGAGCATTTTACATTTAGCCAGCATTAGGGCTCCAACCTTGAACTGAGCATTTTTCCATTTAGCCAGCATTAGGGCTCCAACCCTGAATAGAGCATTTTTTCATTTAGCCTGCATTAGGTCTCCAACCCGGAACTGAGCATTTTTCCATTTAGCCAGCATTAGGGCTCCAACCCTGAACTAAGCATTTTTTCTGTCAGCCAGCATTAGGGCTCCAACCCTGAACTGAGCATTTTTCTGTTAGCCAGCATTAGGGCTCTAACTCTGAACTGAGCATTTTTCTGTCAGTCAGCATTAGGGCTCCAACCCTGAACTGAGCATTTTTCTGTCAGCCAGCATTAGGGCTCCAACCCTGAACTGAGCATTTTTCTGTCAGCCAACATTAGGGATCCAACCCTGAACTGAGCATTTTTTTGTTAGCCAGCATTAGGGCTCCACCCCCGAACTGAGCATTTTACATTTAGCCAGCATTAGGGCTCCGACCCTGAACTGAGCATTTTTCTGTCAGCCAGCATTAGGGCTCCAACCCAGAACTAAGCATTGTTCTATTAGCCAGCATTAGGGCTGCAACCCTGAACTGAGCATTTTTCCATTTAGCCATCATTAGGGCTTCAACCATGAACTGAGCATTTTTTTGTTAGCCAGCATTAATGCTCCAACCCTGAACTGAGCACTTTTTCATTTAGCCAGCATTAGGGCTTCAACCCTGAACTGAGCATTTTTTGTTAGCCAGCATTAGGGCTCCAACACTGAACTGAGCATTTTACATTTAGCCAGCATTAGAGCTACAACCCTGAACTGAGCATTTTTCCATTTAGCCAGCATTAGGGCTCCAACCCTGAACTGAGCATTTTTCCATTTAGCCAGCATTAGTGCTCCAACCCGGAACTGAGCATTTTTCCATTTAGCCAGCATTAGGGCTACAACCCTGAACTGAGCATTTTTTTGTGTCAGCCAGCATTAGGGCTCCAACCCTGAACTGAGCATTTTTCTGTTATCCAGCATTAGGGCTCCAACCCTGAACTGAGCATTTTTCTGTCAGCCAGCATTAGGGCTCCAACCCTGAACTGAGCATTTTTCTGTCAGCCGGTATTAGGGCTCCAACCCTGAACTGAGCATTTTTCTGTCAGCCACCATTAGGGCTCCAACCCTGAACTGAGCATTTTTCTGTTAGCCAGCATTAGGGATCCAACCCTGAACTGAGCATTTTATATTTAGCCAGCATTAGGGCTCCAACCCTGAACTGAGCATTTTTTCTGTCAGCCAGCATTAGGGCTCCAACCCTGAACTAAGCATTTTTCTGTTAGGCAGCATTAGGGCTCCAACCCTGAACTGAGCATTTTTCTGTCAGCCAGCATTAGGGCTCCAACCCTGAACTGAGCATTTTTCTGTCAGCCAGCATGAGGGCTCCAACCCTGAACTGAGCATTTTTCTGTCAGCCAGCATTAGGGCTTCAACCCTGAACTGAGCATTTTTCTATTAGCCAGCATTAGGGCTCCACCCCCGAACTGAGCATTTTACATTTAGCCAGCATTAGGGCTCCGACCCTGAACTGAGCATTTTTCTGTCAGCCAGCATTACGGCTCCAACCCTGAACTGAGCATTGTTCTATTAGCCAGCATTAAGGCTCCAACCCTGAACTGAGCATTTTTCCATTTAGCCAACATTAGGGCTTCAACCCTGAACTGAGCATTTTTCTGTTAGCCAGCATTAGGGCTCCAACCCTGAATTGAGCATTTTACATTTAGCCAACATTAGGGCTCCAACCTTGAACTGAGTATTTTTCCATTTAGCCAGCATTAGGGCTCCAACCCTGAACTGAGCATTTTTCCATTTAGCCAGCATTAGGGCTCCAACCCAGAACTGAGCATTTTTCTGTCACCCAGCATTAGGGCTCCAACTCTGAACTGAGCATTTTTTCTGTCAACCAGCATTAGGGCTCCAACCCTGAACTGAGCATTTTTCTGTTAGCCAGCATTAGGGCTCCAACCCTGAACTGAGCATTTTACATTTAGCCAGCATTAGGGCTCCAACCCTGAACTGAGCATTTTTCTGTCAGCCAGCATTAGGGCTCCAACCCTGAACTGAGCATTGTTCTATTAGCCAGCATTAGGGCTCCAACCCTGAATTGAGTACTTTTCCATTTAGCTAGCATTTGGGCTTCAACCCTAAACTGAGCATTTTTCTGTTAGCCAGCATTTGGGCTCCAACCCTGAACTGAGCATTTTACATTTAGCCAGCATTTGGGCTCCAACCCTGAACTGAGCATTTTACATTTAGCCAGCATTAGGGCTACAACCCTAAACTAAGCATTTTTTCTGTCAGCCAGCATTAGGGCTCCAACCCTGAACTGAGCATTTTATTGTTAGCCAGCATTAGGGCTCCAACCCTGAACTGAGCATTTTTCTGTCAGCCAGCATTAGGGCTCCAACCCTGAACTGAGCATTTTTCTTTCAGCCAGCATTAGGGATCCAACCCTGAACTGATCATTTTTCTGTTATCCAGCATTAGGGCTCCACCCCTGAACTGAGCATTTTACATTTAGCCAACATTAGGGCTCCAACCCTGAACTGAGCATTTTTCTGTCAGCCAACATTAGGGCTCCAACCCTGAACTGAGCATTGTTCTATTAGCTAGCATTAGGGATTCAACCCTGAACTGAGCATTTTTTATTAGCCAACATTAGGGCTCCAACCCTAAACTGAGCATTTTACATTTAGCCAGCATTAGGGCTCCAACCCTGAACTGAGCATTTTTCCATTTAGCTAGCATTAGGGCACCAACCCTGAACTGAGCATTTTTTTACATTTAGCCAGCATTAGGGCTCCAACTCGGAACTGAACATTTTTCCATTTAGCCAGCATTAGGGCTCCAACCCTGAACTGAGCATTTTTTCTATCAGCCAGCATTAGGGCTCCAACCCTGAACTGAGCATTTTTCTGTCAGCCAGTATTAGGGCTCCAACCCTTAACTGAGCATTTTTCTGTCAGCCAGCATTAGGGCTCCAACCCTGAACTGAGCATTTTTCTGTTAGCCAGCATTAGGGCTTCATCCCTAAACTGAGCATTTTTCTGTCAGCCAGCATTAGGGCTCCAACCCTGAACTGAGCATTTTTCTGTCAGCCAGTATTAGGGCTCCAACCCTGAACTGAGCATTTTTCTGTCAGCCAGCATTAGGGCTCCAACCCTGAACTGAGCATTTTTCTGTAAGAAATCATTAGGGCTCCAACCCTGAACTAAGCATTTTTCTGTTAGCCAGCATTAGGGCTCCAACCCTGAACTGAGCATTTTACATTTAGCCAGCATTGGGGCTCCAACCCTGAACTGAACATTTTACTGTTAGCGAGCATTAGGGCTCCAACTCTGAACTGAGCATTTTACATTTAGCCAGCATTAGGGCTCCAACCTTGAACTGAGCATTTTTCCATTTAGCCAGCATTAGGGCTCCACCCTGAACTGAGCATTTTTCCATTTAGCCAGCATTAGGGCTCCGACCCTGAACTGAGCATTTTTCTGTCAGCCAGCATTAGGGCTCCAACCCTGAACTGAGCATTGTTCTGTTAGCCAGCATTAGGGCTCCAACCCTGAACTGAGCATTTTTCCATTTAGACAGCATTAGGGCTTCAACCCTGAACTGAGCATTTTTATATTACCCAGCATTAGGGCTCCAACCCTGAACTGAGCATTTTTCCATTTAGCCAGCATTAGAGCTTCAACCCTGAACTGAGCATTTTTCTGTTAGCCAACATTAGGGCTCCAACACTGAACTGAGCATTTTACATTTAGCCAGCATTAGGGCTCCAACCTTGAACTGAACATTTTTCCATTTAGCCAGCATTAGGGCTCCAACCTTGAACTGAGCATTTTACATTTAGCCAACATTAGGGCTCCGACCCTGAACTGAGCATTGTTCTGTTAGCCAGCATTAGGGCTCCAACCCTGAACTGAGCATTTTTCCATTTAGCCAGCATTAGAGTTTCAACCCTGAACTGGGCATTTTTCTGTTAGCCAGCATTAGGGCTCCAACCCTGAACTGAGCATTTTACATTTAGCCAGTATTAGGGCTCCAACCCTGAACTGAGCATTTTTCCATTTAGCCAGCATTAGGGCTCCAACCCTGAATAGAGCATTTTTTCCATTTAGCCAGCATTAGGACTCCAACCCGGAACTGAGCATTTTTCCATTTAGCCAGCATTAGGGCTCCAACCCTGAACTGAGCATTTTTTCTGTCAGCCAGCATTAGGGCTCCAACCCTGAACTGGGCATTTTTCTGTTAGCCAGCATTAGGGTTCCAACCCTGAATTAATCATTTTTCTGTCAGCCAGCATTAGGGCTCCAACCCTGAACTGAGCATTTTTCTGTCAGCCAACATTAGGGCTCCAACCCTGAACTGAGCATTTTTCTGTTAGCCAGCATTAGGGCTCCAACCCTGAACTGAGCATTTTTCTGTTAGCCAGCATTAGGGCTCCACCCCTGAACTGAGCATTTTACATTTAGCCAGCATTAGGGCTCCGACCCTGAACTGAGCATTTTTCTGTCAGCCAGCATTAGGGTTCCAACCCTGAACTGAGCATTTTTCCATTTAGCCAGCATTAGGGCTCCAACCCTGAACTGAGCATTTTTCTGTCAGCCAGCATTAGGGCTCCAACCCTGAACTGAGCATTTTTCTGTCAGCCAGCATTAGGGCTCCAACCCTGAACTGAGCATTTTTCTGTTAGCCAGCATTAGGGCTCCACCCCTGAACTGAGCATTTTACATTTAGCCAGCATTAGGGCTCCGACCCTGAACTGAGCATTTTTCTGTCAGCCAACATTAGGGCTCCAACCCTGAACTGAGCATTGTTCTATTAGCCAGCATTAGGGCTCCAACCCTAAACTGAGCATTTTTCTGTCAGCCAGCATTAGGGCTCCAACCCTGAACTGAGCATTGTTCTATTAGCCAGCATTAGGGCTCCAACCCTGAACTGAGCATTTTTCCATTTAGCCAGCATTAGGGCTCCAACCCGGAACTGAGCATTTTTCCATTTAGCCAGCATTAGGGCTACAACCCTGAACTGAGCATTTTTTTGTGTCAGCCAGCATTAGGGCTCCAACCCTGAACTGAGCATTTTTCTGTTATCCAGCATTAGGGCTCCAACCCTGAACTGAGCATTTTTCTGTCAGCCAGCATTAGGGCTCCAACCCTGAACTGAGCATTTTTCTGTCAGCCGGTATTAGGGCTCCAACCCTGAACTGAGCATTTTTCTGTCAGCCACCATTAGGGCTCCAACCCTGAACTGAGCATTTTTCTGTTAGCCAGCATTAGGGATCCAACCCTGAACTGAGCATTTTATATTTAGCCAGCATTAGGGCTCCAACCCTGAACTGAGCATTTTTTCTGTCAGCCAGCATTAGGGCTCCAACCCTGAACTAAGCATTTTTCTGTTAGGCAGCATTAGGGCTCCAACCCTGAACTGAGCATTTTTCTGTTAGCCAGCATTAGGGCTCCATCCCTGAACTGAGCATTTTTCTGTCAGCCAGCATTAGGGCTCCAACCCTGAACTGAGCATTTTTCTGTTAGCCAGCATTAGGGCTTCATCCCTAAACTGAGCATTTTTCTGTCAGCCAGCATTAGGGCTCCAACCCTGAACTGAGCATTTTTCTGTCAGCCAGTATTAGGGATCCAACCCTGAACTGAGCATTTTTCTGTCAGCCAGTATTAGGGCTCCAACCCTGAACTGAACATTTTTCTGTTAGCCAGCATTAAGGCTCCAACCCTGAACTGAGCATTTTATATTTAGCCAGCATTAGGGCTCCGACCCTGAACTGAGCATTTTTATGTCAGCCAACATTAGGGCTCCAACACTAAACTGAGCATTATTCCATTTAGACAGCATTAGGGCTTCGACCCTGAACTGAGCATTTTTCTGTTAGCCAGCATTAGGGCTCCAACCCTGAACTGAGCATTTTTCCATTTAGCCAGCATTAGGGCTTCAACCCTGAACTGAGCATTTTTCTGTTAGCCAGCATTAGGGATCCAACCCTGAACTGAGCATTTTACATTTAGACAGCATTAGGGCTCCAACCTTGAACTGAGGATTTTACATTTAGCCAGTATTAGGGCTCCAACCCTGAACTGAGCATTTTTCCATTTAGCCAGCATTAGGGCTCCAACCCTGAACTGAGCATTTTTCTGTCAGCCAGCATTAGGGCTCCAACCCTGAACTGAGCCTTTTTCTGTTAGCCAGCATTAAGGCTCCAACCCTGAACTGAGCATTTTATATTTAGCCAGCAATAGGGCTCCGACCCTGAACTGAGCATTCTTCTGTCAGCCAGTATTAGGGCTCCAACCCTGAACTGAGCATTTTTCCATTTAGCCAGCATTAGGGCTCCAACCCTGAACTGAGCATTTTTCCATTTAGCCAGCATTAGGGCTCCAACCCGGAACTGAGCATTTTTCTGTCAGCCAGCATTAGGGCTCCAACCCTGAACTGAGCATTTTTCTGTCAGCTAGCATTAAGGCTCCAACCTTGAACTGAGCATTGTTCTATTAGCCAGCATTAGGGCTCCAACCCTGAACTGAGCATTGTTCTATTAGCCAGCATTAGGGCTCCAACCCTGAACTGAGCATTTTTTCATTTAGCCAGCATTAGGGCTTCAACCCTGAACTGAGCATTTTTCCATTTAGCCAGCATTAGGGCTCCAACCCTGAACTGAGCATTTTTCCATTTAGCCAGCATTAGGGCTCCAACCCGGAACTGAGCATTTTTCCATTTAGCCAGCATTAGGGCTCCAACCCTAAACTGAGCATTTTTTCTGTCAGCCAGCATTAGGGCTCCAACCCTAAACTGAGCATTTTTTTGTTAGCCAGCATTAGGGCTCCATCCCTGAACTGAGTATTTTTCTGTCAGCCAGCATTATAGCTCCAACCCTGAACTAAGCATTTTTCTGTCAGCCAGTATTAGGACTCCAACCCTGAACTGAGCATTTTTCTGTCAGCCATCATTAGGGCTCCAACCCTGAACTTAGCATTTTTCTGTTAGCCAGCATTAAGGCTCCAACCCTGAACTGAGCATTTTATATTTAGCCAGCAATAGGGCTCCGACCCTGAACTGTGCATTTTTCTGTCAGCCAGCATTAGGGCTCCAACCCTGAACTGAGCATTGTTCTGTTAGCCAGCATTAGGGCTCCAACACTAAACTGAGCATTTTTCCATTTAGCCAGCATTAGGGCTTCGACCCTGAACTGAGCATTTTTCTGTTAGCCAGCATTAGGGCTCCAACCCTGAACTGAGCATTTTTCCATTTAGCCAGCATTAGGGCTTCAACCCTGAACTGAGCATTTTTCTGTTAGCCAGCATTAGGGCTCCAACCCTGAACTGAGCATTTTACATTTAGCCAGCATTAGGGCTCCAACCTTGAACTGAGCATTTTTCCATTTAGCCAGCATTAGGGCTCCAACCCTGAACTGAGCATTTTTCCATTTAGCCAGCATTAGGGCTCCAACCCAGAACTGAGCATTTTTCTGTCATCCAGCATTAGGGCTCCAACCCTGAACTGAGCATTTTTTCTGTCAGCCAGCATTAGGGATCCAACCCTGAACTGAGCATATTACATTTAGCCAGTATTAGGGCTCCAACCCTGAACTGAGCATTTTTCCATTTAGCCAGCATTAGGGCTCCAACCATGAACTGAGCATTTTTCTATCAGCCAGCATTAGGGCTCCAACCCTGAATTGAGCATTTTTCTGTTAGCCAGCATTAAGTCTCCAATACTGAACTGAGCATTTTTTATTTAGCCAAGATTAGGGCTCCGACCCTGAACTGAGCATTCTTCTGTCAGCCAGTATTAGGGCTCCAACCATGAACTGAGCATTGTTCTGTTTGCCAGCATTAGGGCTCCAACACTAAACTGAGCATTTTTCCATTTAGCCAGCATTAGGGCTTCGACCCTGAACTGAGCATTTTTCTGTTAGCCAGCATTAGGGCTCCAACCCTGAACTGAGCATTTTTCCATTTAGCCAGCATTAGGGATTCAACCCTGAACTGAGCATTTTTCTGTTAGCCAGCATTAGGGCTCCAACACTGAACTGAGCATTTTACATTTAGCCAGCATTAGGGCTCCAACCTTGAACTGAGCATTTTTCCATTTAGCCAGCATTAGGGCTCCAACCCTGAACTAAGCATTTTTCCATTTAGCCAGCATTAGGGCTCCAACCCGGAACTGAGCATTTTTCTGACAGCCAGCATTAGGGCTCCAACCCTGAACTGAGCATTTTTTCTGTCAGCCAACATTAGGGATCCAACCCTGAACTAAGCATTTTACATTTAGCCACTATTAGGGCTCCAACCCTGAACTATGCATTTTTCCATTTTGCCAGCATTAGGGCTCCAACCCTGAACAGAGCATTTTTCCATTTAGCCAGCATTAGGGCTCCAACCCTGAACTGAGCATTTTTTCTGTCAGCCAGCATTAGGGCTCCAACCCTGAACTGAGCATTTTTCTGTTAGCCAGCATTAGGGTTCCAACCCTGAATTGAGCATTTTTCTGTCAGCCAGCATTAGGGCTCCAACCCTGAACTGAGCATTTTTCTGTCAGCCAGCATTAGGGCTCCAACCCTGAACTGAGCATTTTTCTGTTAGCCAGCATTAGGGATCCAACCCTGAACTGAGCATTTTATATTTAGCCAGCATTAGGGCTCCAACCCTGAACTGAGCATTTTTTCTGTCAGCCAGCATTAGGGCTCCAACCCTGAACTAAGCATTTTTCTGTTAGGCAGAATTAGGGCTCCAACCCTGAACTGAGCATTTTTCTGTTAGCCAGCATTAGGGCTCCATCCCTGAACTGAGTATTTTTCTATCAGCCAGCATTATGGCTCCAAACCTGAACTGAGCATTTTTCTATCAGCCAGTATTAGGACTCCAACCCTGAACTGAGCATTTTTCTGTCAGCCAGCATTAGGGCTCCAACCCTGAACTGAACATTTTTCTGTTAGCCAGCATTAAGGCTCCAACCCTGAACTGAGCATTTTATATTTAGCCAGCATTAGGGCTCCGACCCTGAACTGAGCATTTTTATGTCAGCCAACATTAGGGCTCCAACACTAAACTGAGCATTTTTCCATTTAGACAGCATTAGGGCTTCGACCCTGAACTGAGCATTTTTCTGTTAGCCAGCATTAGGGCTCCAACCCTGAACTGAGCATTTTTCCATTTAGCCAGCATTAGGGCTTCAACCCTGAACTGAGCATTTTTCTGTTAGCCAGCATTAGGGATCCAACCCTGAACTGAGCATTTTACATTTAGACAGCATTAGGGCTCCAACCTTGAACTGAGCATTTTACATTTAGCCAGTATTAGGGCTCCAACCCTGAACTGAGCATTTTTCCATTTAGCCAGCATTAGGGCTCCAACCCTGAACTGAGCATTTTTCTGTCAGCCAGCATTAGGGCTCCAACCCTGAACTGAGCCTTTTTCTGTTAGCCAACATTAAGGCTCCAACCCTGAACTGAGCATTTTATATTTAGCCAGCAATAGGGCTCCGACCCTGAACTGAGCATTCTTCTGTCAGCCAGTATTAGGGCTCCAACCCTGAACTGAGCATTTTTCCATTTAGCCAGCATTAGGGCTCCAACCCTGAACTGAGCATTTTTCCATTTAGCCAGCATTAGGGCTCCAACCCGGAACTGAGCATTTTTCTGTCAGCCAGCATTAGGGCTCCAACCCTGAACTGAGCATTTTTCTGTCAGCTAGCATTAAGGCTCCAACCTTGAACTGAGCATTGTTCTATTAGCCAGCATTAGGGCTCCAACCCTGAACTGAGCATTGTTCTATTAGCCAGCATTAGGGCTCCAACCCTGAACTGAGCATTTTTTCATTTAGCCAGCATTAGGGCTTCAACCCTGAACTGAGCATTTTTCCATTTAGCCAGCATTAGGGCTCCAACCCTGAACTGAGCATTTTTCCATTTAGCCAGCATTAGGGCTCCAACCCGGAACTGAGCATTTTTCCATTTAGCCAGCATTAGGGCTCCAACCCTAAACTGAGCATTTTTTCTGTCAGCCAGCATTAGGGCTCCAACCCTAAACTGAGCATTTTTTTGTTAGCCAGCATTAGGGCTCCATCCCTGAACTGAGTATTTTTCTGTCAGCCAGCATTATGGCTCCATCCCTTAACTAAGCATTTTTCTGTCAGCCAGTATTAGGACTCCAACCCTGAACTGAGCATTTTTCTGTCAGCCAGCATTAGGGCTCCAACCCTGAACTTAGCATTTTTCTGTTAGCCAGCATTAAGGCTCCAACCCTGAACTGAGCATTTTATATTTAGCCAGCAATAGGGCTCCGACCCTGAACTGAGCATTTTTCTGTCAGCCAGCATTAGGGCTCCAACCCTGAATTGAGCATTGTTCTGTTAGCCAGCATTAGGGCTCCAACACTAAACTGAGCATTTTTCCATTTAGCCAGCATTAGGGCTTCGACCCTGAACTGAGCATTTTTCTGTTAGCCAGCATTAAGGCTCCAACCCTGAACTGAGCATTTTTCCATTTAGCCAGCATTAGGGCTTCAACCCTGAACTGAACATTTTTCTGTTAGCCAGCATTAGGGCTCCAACCCTGAACTGAGCATTTTACATTTAGCCAGCATTAGGGCTCCAACCTTGAACTGAGCATTTTTCCATTTAGCCAGCATTAGGGCTCCAACCCTGAACTGAGCATTTTTCCATTTAGCCAGCATTAGGGCTCCAACCCAGAACTGAGCATTTTTCTGTCATCCAGCATTAGGGCTCCAACCCTGAACTGAGCATTTTACATTTAGCCAGTATTAGGGCTCCAACCCTGAACTGAGCATTTTTCCATTTAGCCAGCATTAGGGCTCCAACCATGAACTGAGCATTTTTCTATCAGCCAGCATTAGGGCTCCAACCCTGAATTGAGCATTTTTCTGTTAGCCAGCATTAAGTCTCCAATACTGAACTGAGCATTTTTTATTTAGCCAAGATTAGGGCTCCGACCCTGAACTGAGCATTCTTCTGTCAGCCAGTATTAGGGCTCCAACCATGAACTGAGCATTGTTCTGTTTGCCAGCATTAGGGCTCCAACACTAAACTGAGCATTTTTCCATTTAGCCAGCATTAGGGCTTCGACCCTGAACTGAGCATTTTTCTGTTAGCCAGCATTAGGGCTCCAACCCTGAACTGAGCATTTTTCCATTTAGCCAGCATTAGGGCTTCAACCCTGAACTGAGCATTTTTCTGTTAGCCAGCATTAGGGCTCCAACACTGAACTGAGCATTTTACATTTAGCCAGCATTAGGGCTCCAACCTTGAACTGAGCATTTTTCCATTTAGCCAGCATTAGGGCTCCAACCCTGAACTAAGCATTTTTCCATTTAGCCAGCATTAGGGCTCCAACCCGGAACTGAGCATTTTTCTGTCAGCCAGCATTAGGGCTCCAACCCTGAACTGAGCATTTTTTCTGTCAGCCAACATTAGGGATCCAACCCTGAACTGAGCATTTTACATTTAGCCACTATTAGGGCTCCAACCCTGAACTATGCATTTTTCCATTTAGCCAGCATTAGGGCTCCAACCCTGAACAGAGCATTTTTCCATTTAGCCAGCATTAGGGCTCCAACCCTGAACTGAGCATTTTTTCTGTCAGCCAGCATTAGGGCTCCAACTCTGAACTGAGCATTTTTCTGTTAGCCAGCATTAGGGTTCCAACCCTGAATTGAGCATTTTTCAGTCAGCCAGCATTAGGGCTCCAACCCTGAACTGAGCATTTTTCTGTCAGCCAGCATTCGGGCTCCAACCCTGAACTGAGCATTTTTCTGTCAGCCAGCATTAGGGCTCCAACCCTGAACTGAGCATTTTTCTGTTAGCCAGCATTAGGGCTCCACCCCTGAATTGAGCATTTTACATTTAGCCAGCATTAGGGCTCCGACCCTGAACTGAGCATTTTTCTGTCAGCTAGCATTAGGGCTCCAACCCTGAACTGAGCATTGTTCTATTAGCCAGCATTAGGGCTCCAACCCTGAACTGAGCATTTTTCCATTTAGCCAGCATTAGGGCTCCGACCCTGAACTGAGCATTTTTCTGTCAGCTAGCATTAGGGCTTCGACCCTGAACTGAGCATTTTTCTGTTAGCCAGCATTAGGGCTCCAACCCTGAACTGAGCATTTTTCCATTTAGCCAGCATTAGGGCTTCAACCCTGAACTGAGCATTTTTCTGTTAGCCAGCATTAGGGCTCCAACCCTGAACTGAGCATTTTACATTTAGCCAGCATTAGGGCTCCAACCTTGAACTGAGCATTTTTCCATTTAGCCAGCATTAGGGCTCCAACCCTGAACTGAGCATTTTTCCATTTAGCCAACATTAGGGCTCCAACCCGGAACTGCGCATTTTTCTGTCATCCAGCATTAGGGCTCCAACCCTGAACTGAGCATTTTTTCTGTCAGCCAGCATTAGGGATCCAACCCTTAACTGAGCATTTTACATTTAGCCAGTATTAGGGCTCCAACCCTGAACTGAGCATTTTTCCATTTAGCCAGCATTAGGGCTCCAACCCTGAACTGAGCATTTTTCTATCAGCCAGCATTAGGGCTCCAACCCTGAACTGAGCATTTTTCTGTAAGCCAGCATTAAGTCTCCAACACTGAACTGAGCATTTTTTATTTAGCCAGCATTAGGGCTCCGACCCTGAACTGAGCATTCTTCTGTCAGCCAGTATTATGGCTCCAACCCTGAACTGAGCAGTGTTCTGTTTGCCAGCATTAGGGCTCCAACACTAAACTGAGCATTTTTCCATTTAGCCAGCATTAGGGCTTCGACCCTGAACTGAGCATTTTTCTGTTAGCCAGCATTAGGGCTCCAACCCTGAACTGAGCATTTTTCCATTTAGCCAGCATTAGGGCTTCAACCCTGAACTGAGCATTTTTCCATTTAGCCAGCATTAGGGCTCCAACCCTGAACTGAGCATTTTTCCATTTAGCCAGCATTAGGGCTCCAACCCGGAACTGAGCATTTTTCCATTTAGCCAGCATTAGGGCTCCAACCCTAAACTGAGCATTTTTTCTGTCAGCCAGCATTAGGGCTCCAACCCTAAACTGAGCATTTTTTTGTTAGCCAGCATTAGGGCTCCATCCCTGAACTGAGTATTTTTCTGTCAGCCAGCATTATGGCTCCATCCCTTAACTAAGCATTTTTCTGTCAGCCAGTATTAGGACTCCAACCCTGAACTGAGCATTTTTCTGTCAGCCAGCATTAGGGCTCCAACCCTGAACTTAGCATTTTTCTGTTAGCCAGCATTAAGGCTCCAACCCTGAACTGAGCATTTTATATTTAGCCAGCAATAGGGCTCTGACCCTGAACTGAGCATTTTTCTGTCAGCCAGCATTAGGGCTCCAACCCTGAATTGAGCATTGTTCTGTTAGCCAGCATTAGGGCTCCAACACTAAACTGAGCATTTTTCCATTTAGCCAGCATTAGGGCTTCGACCCTGAACTGAGCATTTTTCTGTTAGCCAGCATTAGGGCTCCAACCCTGAACTGAGCATTTTTCCATTTAGCCAGCATTAGGGCTTCAACCCTGAACTGAGCATTTTTCTGTTAGCCAGCATTAGGGCTCCAACCCTGAACTGAGCATTTTACATTTAGCCAGCATTAGGGCTCCAACCTTGAACTGAGCATTTTTCCATTTAGCCAGCATTAGGGCTCCAACCCTGAACTGAGCATTTTTCCATTTAGCCAGCATTAGGGCTCCAACCCGGAACTGCGCATTTTTCTGTCATCCAGCATTAGGGCTCCAACCCTGAACTGAGCATTTTTTCTGTCAGCCAGCATTAGGGATCCAACCCTGAACTGAGCATTTTACATTTAGCCAGTATTAGGGCTCCAACCCTGAACTGAGCATTTTTCCATTTAGCCAGCATTAGGGCTCCAACCCTGAACTGAGCATTTTTCTATCAGCCAGCATTAGGGCTCCAACCCTGAACTGAGCATTTTTCTGTAAGCCAGCATTAAGTCTCCAACACTGAACTGAGCATTTTTTATTTAGCCAGCATTAGGGCTCCGACCCTGAACTGAGCATTCTTCTGTCAGCCAGTATTATGGCTCCAACCCTGAACTGAGCATTGTTCTGTTTGCCAGCATTAGGGCTCCAACACTAAACTGAGCATTTTTCCATTTAGCCAGCATTAGGGCTTCGACCCTGAACTGAGCATTTTTCTGTTAGCCAGCATTAGGGCTCCAACCCTGAATTGAGCATTTTTCCATTTAGCCAGCATTAGGGCTTCAACCCTGAACTGAGCATTTTTCCATTTAGCCAGCATTAGGGCTCCAACCCTGAACTGAGCATTTTTCCATTTAGCCAGCATTAGGGCTCCAACCCGGAACTGAGCATTTTTCCATTTAGCCAGCATTAGGGCTCCAACCCTAAACTGAGCATTTTTTCTGTCAGCCAGCATTAGGGCTCCAACCCTAAACTGAGCATTTTTTTGTTAGCCAGCATTAGGGCTCCATCCCTGAACTGAGTATTTTTCTGTCAGCCAGCATTATGGCTCCATCCCTTAACTAAGCATTTTTCCATTTAGCCAGCATTAGGGCTCCAACCCTGAACTGAGCATTTTTCTATCAGCCAGCATTAGGGCTCCAACCCTGAACTGAGCATTTTTCTGTTAGCCAGCATTAAGTCTCCAACACTGAACTGAGCATTTTTTATTTAGCCAGCATTAGGGCTCCGACCCTGAACTGAGCATTCTTCTGTTAGCCAGTATTATGGCTCCAACCCTGAACTGAGCATTGTTCTGTTTGCCAGCATTAGGACTCCAACACTAAACTGAGCATTTTTCTATTTAGCCAGCATTAGGGCTTCGACCCTGAACTAAGCATTTTTCTGTTAGCCAGCATTAGGGCTCCAACCCTGAACTGAGCATTTTTCCATTTAGCCAGCATTAGGGCTTCAACCCTGAACTGAGCATTTTTCTGTTAGCCAGCATTAGGACTCCAACCCTGAACTGAGCATTTTACATTTAGCCAGCACTAGGGCTCCAACCTTGAACTGAGCATTTTTCCATTTAGCCAGCATTAGGGCTCCAACCCTGAACTGAGCATTTTTCCATTTAGCCAGCATTAGGGCTCCAACCCGGAACTGAGCATTTTTCTGTCATCCAGCATTAGGGCTCCAACCCTGAACTGAGCATTTTTTCTGTCAGCCAACATTAGGGATCCAACCCTGAACTGAGCATTTTACATTTAGCCACTATTAGGGCTCCAACCCTGAACTATGCATTTTTCCATTTAACCAGCATTAGGGCTCCAACCCTGAACAGAGCATTTTTCCATTTAGCCAGCATTAGGGCTCCAACCCGGAACTGAGCATTTTTCCATTTAGCCAGCCTTAGGGCTCCAACCCTGAACTGAGCATTTTTTCTGTCAGCCAGCATTAGGGCTCCAACCCTGAACTGAGCATTTTTCTGTTAGCCAGCATTAGGGTTTCAACCCTGAATTGAGCATTTTTCTGTCAGCCAGCATTAGGGCTCCAACCCTGAACTGAGCATTTTTCTGTCAGCCAGCATTAGGGCTCCAACCTTAAACTGAGCATTTTTCTGTTAGCCAGCATTAGGGCTCCACCCCTGAATTGAGCATTTTACATTTAGCCAGCATTAGGGCTCCGACCCTGAACTGAGCATTTTTCTGTCAGCTAGCATTAGGGCTCCAACCCTGAACTGAGCATTGTTCTATTAGCCAGCATTAGGGCTCCAACCCTGAACTGAGCATTTTTCCATTTAGCCAGCATTAGGGCTTCAACCCTGAACTGAGCATTTTTCTGTTAGCCAGCATTAGGGCTCCAACCCTGAACTGAGCATTTTTCCATTTAGCCAGCATTAGGGCTCCAACCCGGAACTGAGCATTTTTTCATTTAGCCAGCATTAGGGCTCCAACCCTAAACTGAGCATTTTTTCTGTCAGCCAGCATTAGGGCTCCAACCCTGAACTAAGCATTTTTCTGTCAGCCAGCATTAGGTCTCCAACCCTGAACTGAGCATTTTTCTGTTAGCCAGAATTAAGGCTCCAACCCTGAACTGAGCATTTTATATTTAGCCAGCATTAGGGCTCCGACCCTGAACTGAGCATTTTTCTGTCAGCCAGCATTAGGGCTCCAACCCTGAACTTAGCATTGTTCTGTTAGCCAGCATTAGGGCTCCAACACTAAACTGAGCATTTTTCCATTTAGCCAGCATTAGGGCTTCAACCCTGAACTGAGCATTTTTTTGTTAGCCAGCATTAGGGCTCCAACCCTAAACTGAGCATTTTACATTTAGCCAGCATTTGGGCTCCAACCTTGAACTGAGCATTTTTCCATTTAGCCAGCATTAGGGCTCCAACCCTGAACTGAGCATTTTTCCATTTAGCCAGCATTAGGGCTCCAACCCGGAACTGAGCATTTTTCCCTTTAGTCAGCATTAGGGCTCCAACACTAAACTGAGCATTTTTCTGTTAGCCAGCATTAGGGCTCCACCCCTGAACTGAGCATTTTACATTTAGCCAATATTAGGGCTCCGACCCTGAACTGAGCATTTTTCTGTCAGCTAGCATTAGGGCTCCAACCCTGAAATAAGCATTGTTCTATTAGCCAGCATTAGGGCTCCAACCCTGAACTGAGCATTTTTCCATTTAGCCAGCATTAGGGCTTCAACCCTGACCTGAGCATTTTTCTGTTAGCCAGCATTAGGGATCCAGCCCTGAACTGAGTATTTTTCCATTTAGCCAGCATTAGGGCTCCAACCCGGAACTCAGCATTTTTCCATTTAGCCAGCATTAGGGCTCCAACCCTAAACTGAGCATTTTTTCTGTCAGCCAGCATTAGGGCTCCAACCCTAAACTGAGCATTTTTCTGTTAGCCAGCATTAGGGCTCCATCCCTGAACTGAGTATTTTTCTGTCAGCCAGCATTATGGCTCCAACCCTGAACTGAGCATTTTTCTGTCAGCCAGTATTAGGGCTCCAACCCTGAACTGAGCATTTTTCTGTCAGCCAGCATTAGGGCTCCAACCCTGAACTGAGCATTTTTCTGTTAGCCAGAATTAAGGCTCCAAACCTGAACTGAGCATTTTATATTTAGCCAGCATTAGAGCTCTGACCCTGAACTGAGCCATTTTTCTGTCAGCCAGCATTAGGGCTCCAACCCTGAACTGAGCATTGTTCTGTTAGCCAGCATTAGGGCTCCAACACTAAACTGAGCATTTTTCCATTTAGCCAGCATTAGGGCTTCAACCCTGAACTGAGCATTTTTTTGTTAGCCAGCATTAGGGCTCCAACCCTAAACTGAGCATTTTTCCATTTAGCCAGCATTAGGGCTTCAACCCTGAACTGAGCATTTTTCTGTTAGCCAGCATTAGGGCTCCAACCCTGAACTGAGCATTTTACATTTAGACAGCATTTGGGCTCCAACCTTGAACTGAGCATTTTTCCATTTAGCCAGCATTAGGGCTCCAACCCTAAACTGAGCATTTTTCCATTTAGCCAGCATTAGGGCTCCAACCCGGAACTGAGCATTTTTCCATTTAGCCAGCATTAGGGCTCCAACCCTAATCTGAACATTTTTTCTATAAGCCAGCATTAGGGCTCCAACCCTGAACTGAGCATTTTTCTGTTAGCCAGCATTAGGGCTCCATCCCTGAACTGAGTATTTTTCTGTTAGCCAGCATTATGGCTCCAACCCTGAACTGAGCATTTTTTCTGTCAACCAGTATTAGGGCTCCAACCCTGAACTGAGCATTTTTCCATTTAGCCAGCATTAGGGCTCCAACCCGGAACTGAGCATTTTTCCATTTAGTCAGCATTAGGGCTCCAACCCTAAACTGAGCATTTTTTCTGTCAGCCAGCATTAGGGTTCCAACCCTGAACTGAGCATTTTTCTGTTAGCCAGCATTAGGGCTCCACCCCTGAACTGAGCATTTTACATTTAGCCAATATTAGGGCTCCGACCCTGAACTGAGCATTTTTCTGTCAGCTAGCATTAGGGCTCCAACCCTGAACTGAGCATTGTTCTATTAGCCAGCATTAGGGCTCCAACCCTGAACTGAGCATTTTTCCATTTAGCCAGCATTAGGGCTTCAACCCTGACCTGAGCATTTTTCTGTTAGCCAGCATTAGGGATCCAACCCTGAACTGAGCATTTTTCCATTTAGCCAGCATTAGGGCTCTAACCCGGAACTGAGCATTTTTCCATTTAGCCAGCATTAGGGCTCCAACCCTAAACTGAGCATTTTTTCTATCAGCCAGCATTAGGGCTCCAACCCTAAACTGAGCATTTTTCTGTTAGCCAGCATTAGGGCTTCAACCCTGAACTGAGCATTTTTCTGTCAGCCAGCATTATGGCTCCAACCCTGAACTGAGCATTTTTCTGTCAGCCAGCATTACGGCTCCAACCCTGAACTGAGCATTTTTCTGTTAGCCAGAATTAAGGCTTCAACCCTGAACTGAGCATTTTTCTGTTAGCCAGCATTAGGGCTCCAACCCTGAACTGAGCATTTTACATTTAGACAGCATTTGGGCTCCAACCTTGAACTGAGCATTTTTCCATTTAGCCAGCATTAGGGCTCCAACCCTAAACTGAGCATTTTTCCATTTAGCCAGCATTAGGGCTCCAACCCGGAACTGAGCATTTTTCCATTTAGCCAGCATTAGGGCTCCAACCCTAATCTGAACATTTTTTCTATAAGCCAGCATTAGGGCTCCAACCCTGAACTGAGCATTTTTCTGTTAGCCAGCATTAGGGCTCCATCCCTGAACTGAGTATTTTTCTGTTAGCCAGCATTATGGCTCCAACCCTGAACTGAGCATTTTTTCTGTCAACCAGTATTAGGGCTCCAACCCTGAACTGAGCATTTTTCCATTTAGCCAGCATTAGGGCTCCAACCCGGAACTGAGCATTTTTCCATTTAGTCAGCATTAGGGCTCCAACCCTAAACTGAGCATTTTTTCTGTCAGCCAGCATTAGGGCTCCAACCCTGAACTGAGCATTTTTCTGTTAGCCAGCATTAGGGCTCCACCCCTGAACTGAGCATTTTACATTTAGCCAATATTAGGGCTCCGACCCTGAACTGAGCATTTTTCTGTCAGCTAGCATTAGGGCTCCAACCCTGAACTGAGCATTGTTCTATTAGCCAGCATTAGGGCTCCAACCCTGAACTGAGCATTTTTCCATTTAGCCAGCATTAGGGCTTCAACCCTGACCTGAGCATTTTTCTGTTAGCCAGCATTAGGGATCCAACCCTGAACTGAGCATTTTTCCATTTAGCCAGCATTAGGGCTCCAACCCGGAACTGAGCATTTTTCCATTTAGCCAGCATTAGGGCTCCAACCCTAAACTGAGCATTTTTTCTATCAGCCAGCATTAGGGCTCCAACCCTAAACTGAGCATTTTTCTGTTAGCCAGCATTAGGGCTTCAACCCTGAACTGAGCATTTTTCTGTCAGCCAGCATTATGGCTCCAACCCTGAACTGAGCATTTTTCTGTCAGCCAGCATTACGGCTCCAACCCTGAACTGAGCATTTTTCTGTTAGCCAGAATTAGGGCTCCAAACCTGAACTGAGCATTTTATATTTAGCCAGCATTAGGGCTCCGACCCTGAACTGAGCCATTTTTCTGTCAGCCAGCATTAGGGCTCCAACCCTGAACTGAGCATTGTTCTGTTAGCCAGCATTAGGGCTCCAACACTAAACTGAGCATTTTTCCATTTAGCCAGCATTAGGGCTTCAACCCTGAACTGAGCATTTTTTTGTTAGCCAGCATTAGGGCTCCAACCCTAAACTGAGCATTTTTCCATTTAGCCAGCATTAGGGCTTCAACCCTGAACTGAGCATTTTTCTGTTAGCCAGCATTAGGGCTCCAACCCTTAACTGAGCATTTTACATTTAGACAGCATTTGAGCTCCAACCTTGAACTGAGCATTTTTCCATTTAGCCAGCATTAGGGCTCCAACCCTGAACTGAGCATTTTTCCATTTAGCCAGCATTAGGGCTCCAACCCGGAACTGAGCATTTTTCCATTTAGCCAGCATTAGGGCTCCAACCCTAAACTGAGCATTTTTTCTGTCAGCCAGCATTAGGGCTCCAACCCTGAACTGAGCATTTTCTGTTAGCCAGCATTAGGGCTCCATCCCTGAACTGAGTATTTTTCTGTCAACCAGCAATATGGCTCCAACCCTGAACTGAGCATTTTTTCTGTCAACCAGTATTAGGGCTCCAACCCTGAACTGAGCATTTTTCTGTCAGCCAGCATTAGGGCTCCAACCCTGAACTGAGCATTTTTCTGTTAGCCAGCATTAAGGCTCCAACCCTGAACTGAGCATTTTATATTTAGCCAGCATTAGGGAACCGACCCTGAACTGAGCATTTTTCTGTTAGCCAGCATTAGGGCTCCAACCCTAAACTGAGCATTGTTCTGTTAGCCAGCATTAGGGCTCCAACACTAAACTGAGCATTTTTCCATTTAGCCAGCACTAGGGCTTCAACCCTGAACTGAACATTTTTCTGTTAGCCAGCATTAGGGCTCCAACCCTGAACTGAGCATTTTTCCATTTAGCCAGCATTAGGGCTTCAACCCCGAACTGAGCATTTTTCTGTTAGCCAGCATTAGGGCTCCAACCCTGAACTGAGCATTTTACATTTAGCCAGCATTAGGGCTCCAACCTTCAACGGAGCATTTTTCCATTTAGCCAGCATTAGGGCTCCAACCCTGAACTGAGCATTTTTCCATTTAGGTAGCATTAGGGCTCCAACCCGGATTTGGGAATTTTTCTGTCAGCCAGCATTAGGGCTCCAACCCTGAACTGAGCATTTTTTCTGTCAGCCAGCATTAGGGATCCAACCCTGAACTGAGCATTTTACATTTAGCCAGTATTAGGGCTCCAACACTGAACTGAGCATTTTTCCATTTAGCCAGCATTAGGGCTCCAACCCTGAACAGAGCATTTTTCCATTTAGCCAGCATTAGGGCTCCAACCCGTAACTGAGCATTTTTCCATTTAGCCAGCATTAGGGCTCCAACCCTAAACTGAGCATTTTTTCTGTCAGCCAGCATTAGGGCTCTAACCCTGAACTGAGCATTTTTCTGTTAGCCAGCATTAGGGTTCCAACCCTAAATTGAGCATTTTTCTGTCAGCCAGCATTAGGGCTCCAACCCTGAACTGAGCATTTTTCTGTCAGCCAGCATTAGGGCTCCAACCCTGAACTGAGCATTTTTCTGTTAGCCAGCATTAGGGCTCCACCCCGTAACTGAGCATTTTACATTTAGCCAGCATTAGGGCTCCGACCCTGAACTGAGCATTTTTCTGTCAGCCAACATTAGGGCTCCAACCCTGAACTGAGCATTGTTCTATTAGCCAGCATTAGGGCTCCAACCCTGAACTGAGCATTTTTCCATTTAGCCAGCATTAGGGCTTCAACCCTGAACTGAGCATTTTTCTGTTAGCCAGCATTAGGGCTCCAACCCTGAACTGAGCATTTTACATTTAGCCAGCATTAGGGCTCCAACCCTGAACTGAGCATTTTTCCATTTAGCCAGCATTAGGGCTCCAACCCTGAACTGAGCATTTTTCCATTTAGCCAGCATTAGGGCTCCAACCCGGAACTGAGCATTTTTCCATTTAGCCAGCATTAGGGCTCCAACCCTAAACTGAGCATTTTTCTGTCAGCCAGCATTAGGGCTCCAACCCTGAACTGAGCATTTTTCTGTTAGCCAGCATTAGGGCTCCATCCCTGAACTGAGTATTTTTCTGTCAGCCAGCATTATGGCTCCAACCCTGAACTGAGCATTTTTCTGTCAGCCAGTATTAGGGCTCCAACCATGAACTGAGCATTTTTCTGTCAGCCAGCATTAGGGCTTCAACCCTGAACTGAGCATTTTTCTGTTAGCCAGCATTAAGGGTCCAACCCTGAACTGAGCATTTTATATTTAGCCAGCATTAGGGCTCCGACCCTGAACTGAGCATTTTTCTGTCAGCCAGCATTAGGGCTCCAACCCTGAACTGAGCATTGTTCTGTTAACCAGCATTAGGGCTCCAACACAAAACTGAGCATTTTTCCATTTAGCCAGCATTAGGGCTTCAACCCTGAACTGAGCATTTTTCTGTTAGCCAGCATTAGGGCTCCAACCCTGAACTGAGCATTTTTCCATTTAGCCAGCATTAGGGCTTCAACCCTGAACTGAGCATTTTTCTGTTAGCCAGCATTAGGGCTCCAACCCTAAACTGAGCATTTTACATTTAGCCAGCATTAGGGCTCCAACCTTGAACTGAGCATTTTTTCATATAGCCAGCATTAGGGCTCCAACCCTGAACTGAGCATTTTTCTATTTAGCCAGCATTAGGGCTCCAACCCGGAACCGAGCATTTTTCTATCAGCCAGCATTAGGGCTCCAACCCTGAACTGAGCATTTTTCTGTCAGCCAGCATTAGGGATCCAACCCTGAACTGAGCATTTTTCTGTCAGCCAACATTAAGGCTCCAACCCTGAACTGAGCATTGTTCTATTAGCCAGCATTAGGGCTCCAACCCTGAACTAAGCATTTTCCTATTTAGCCAGCATTAGGGCTTCAACCCTGAACTGAGCATTTTTCTGTTAGCCAGCATTAGGGCTCCAACCCTAAACTGAGCATTTTTCCATTTAGCCAGCATTAGGGCTCCAACCCTGAACTGACCATTTTTCCATTTAGCCAGCATTAGGGCTTCAACCCTGAACTGAGCATTTTTCTGTTAGCCAGCATTAGGGCTCCAACCCTAAACTGAGCATTTTACATTTAGCCAGCATTAGGGCTCCAACCTTGAACTGAGCATTTTTTCATATAGCCAGCATTAGGGCTCCAACCCTGAACTGAGCATTTTTCCATTTAGCCAGCATTAGGGCTCCAACCCGGAACCGAGCATTTTTCTATCAGCCAGCATTAGGGCTCCAACCCTGAACTGAGCATTTTTCTGTCAGCCAACATTAGGGATCCAACCCTGAACTGAGCATTTTTCTGTCAGCCAACATTAAGGCTCCAACCCTGAACTGAGCATTGTTCTATTAGCCAGCATTAGGGCTCCAACCCTGAACTAAGCATTTTCCTATTTAGCCAGCATTAGGGCTTCAACCCTGAACTGAGCATTTTTCTGTTAGCCAGCATTAGGGCTCCAACCCTAAACTGAGCATTTTTCCATTTAGCCAGCATTAGGGCTCCAACCCTAAACTGAGCATTTTTTCTGTCAGCCAGCATTAGGGCTCCAACCCTGAACTGAGCATTTTTCTGTTAGCCAGCATTAGGGCTCCATCCCTGAACTGAGTATTTTTCTGTCAGCCAGCATTATGGCTCCAACCCTGAACTGAGCATTTTTCTGTCAGCCAGTATTAGGGCTCCAACCCTGAACTGAGCATTTTTCTGTTAGCCAGCATTAAGGGTCCAACCCTGAACTGAGCATTTTATATTTAGCCAGCATTAGGGCTCCGACCCTGAACTGAGCATTTTTCTGTCAGCCAGCATTAGGGCTCCAACCCTGAACTGAGCATTGTTCTGTTAACCAGCATTAGGGCTCCAACACAAAACTGAGCATTTTTCCATTTAGCCAGCATTAGGGCTTCAACCCTGAACTGAGCATTTTTCTGTTAGCCAGCATTAGGGCTCCAACCCTGAACTGAGCATTTTTCCATTTAGCCAGCATTAGGGCTTCAACCCTGAACTGAGCATTTTTCTGTTAGCCAGCATTAGGGCTCCAACCCTAAACTGAGCATTTTACATTTAGCCAGCATTAGGGCTCCAACCTTGAACTGAGCATTTTTTCATATAGCCAGCATTAGGGCTCCAACCCTGAACTGAGCATTTTTCCATTTAGCTAGCATTAGGGCTCCAACCCGGAACCGAGCATTTTTCTATCAGCCAGCATTAGGGCTCCAACCCTGAACTGAGCATTTTTCTGTCAGCCAGCATTAGGGATCCAACCCTGAACTGAGCATTTTTCTGTCAGCCAACATTAAGGCTCCAACCCTGAAATGAGCATTGTTCTATTAGCCAGCATTAGGGCTCCAACCCTGAACTAAGCATTTTTTCATATAGCCAGCATTAGGGCTCCAACCCTGAACTGAGCATTTTCCATTTAGCCAGCATTAGGGCTCCAACCCGGAACCGAGCATTTTTCTATCAGCCAGCATTAGGGCTCCAACCCTGAACTGAGCATTTTTTCTGTCAACCAGTATTAGGGCTCCAACCCTGAACTGAGCATTTTTCTGTCAGCCAGCATTAGGGCTCCAACCCTGAACTGAGCATTTTTCTGTTAGCCAGCATTAAGGCTCCAACCCTGAACTGAGCATTTTATATTTAGCCAGCATTAGGGCACCAACCCTGAACTGAGCATTTTTCTGTCAGCCAGCATTAGGGCTCCAACCCTAAACTGAGCATTGTTCTGTTAGCCAGCATTAGGGCTCCAACACTAAACTGAGCATTTTTCCATTTAGCCAGCACTAGGGCTTCAACCCTGAACTGAACATTTTTCTGTTAGCCAGCATTAGGGCTCCAACCCTGAACTGAGCATTTTTCCATTTAGCCAGCATTAGGGCTTCAACCCCGAACTGAGCATTTTTCTGTTAGCCAGCATTAGGGCTCCAACCCTGAACTGAGCATTTTACATTTAGCCAGCATTAGGGCTCCAACCTTCAACGGAGCATTTTTCCATTTAGCCAGCATTAGGGCTCCAACCCTGAACTGAGCATTTTTCCATTTAGGTAGCATTAGGGCTCCAACCCGGATTTGGGAATTTTTCTGTCAGCCAGCATTAGGGCTCCAACCCTGAACTGAGCATTTTTTCTGTCAGCCAGCATTAGGGATCCAACCCTGAACTGAGCATTTTACATTTAGCCAGTATTAGGGCTCCAACACTGAACTGAGCATTTTTCCATTTAGCCAGCATTAGGGCTCCAACCCTGAACAGAGCATTTTTCCATTTAGCCAGCATTAGGGCTCCAACCCGTAACTGAGCATTTTTCCATTTAGCCAGCATTAGGGCTCCAACCCTAAACTGAGCATTTTTTCTGTCAGCCAGCATTAGGGCTCTAACCCTGAACTGAGCATTTTTCTGTTAGCCAGCATTAGGGTTCCAACCCTAAATTGAGCATTTTTCTGTCAGCCAGCATTAGGGTTCCAACCCTGAACTGAGCATTTTTCTGTCAGCCAGCATTAGGGCTCCAACCCTGAACTGAGCATTTTTCTGTTAGCCAGCATTAGGGCTCCACCCCGTAACTGAGCATTTTACATTTAGCCAGCATTAGGGCTCCGACCCTGAACTGAGCATTTTTCTGTCAGCCAACATTAGGGCTCCAACCCTGAACTGAGCATTGTTCTATTAGCCAGCATTAGGGCTCCAACCCTGAACTGAGCATTTTTCCATTTAGCCAGCATTAGGGCTTCAACCCTGAACTGAGCATTTTTCTGTTAGCCAGCATTAGGGCTCCAACCCTGAACTGAGCATTTTACATTTAGCCAGCATTAGGGCTCCAACCCTAAACTGAGCATTTTTCCATTTAGCCAGCATTAGGGCTCCAACCCTGAACTGAGCATTTTTCCATTTAGCCAGCATTAGGGCTCCAACCCGGAACTGAGCATTTTTCCATTTAGCCAGCATTAGGGCTCCAACCCTAAACTGAGCATTTTTTCTGTCAGCCAGCATTAGGGCTCCAACCCTGAACTGAGCATTTTTCTGTTAGCCAGCATTAGGGCTCCATCCCTGAACTGAGTATTTTTCTGTCAGCCAGCATTATGGCTCCAACCCTGAACTGAGCATTTTTCTGTCAGCCAGTATTAGGGCTCCAACCATGAACTGAGCATTTTTCTGTCAGCCAGCATTAGGGCTTTAACCCTGAACTGAGCATTTTTCTGTTAGCCAGCATTAAGGGTCCAACCCTGAACTGAGCATTTTATATTTAGCCAGCATTTGGGCTCCGACCCTGAACTGAGCATTTTTCTGTCAGCCAGCATTAGGGCTCCAACCCTGAACTGAGCATTGTTCTGTTAACCAGCATTAGGGCTCCAACACAAAACTGAGCATTTTTCCATTTAGCCAGCATTAGGGCTTCAACCCTGAACTGAGCATTTTTCTGTTAGCCAGCATTAGGGCTCCAACCCTGAACTGAGCATTTTTCCATTTAGCCAGCATTAGGGCTTCAACCCTGAACTGAGCATTTTTCTGTTAGCCAGCATTAGGGCTCCAACCCTAAACTGAGCATTTTACATTTAGCCAGCATTAGGGCTCCAACCTTGAACTGAGCATTTTTTCATATAGCCAGCATTAGGGCTCCAACCCTGAACTGAGCATTTTTCTATTTAGCCAGCATTAGGGCTCCAACCCGGAACCGAGCATTTTTCTATCAGCCAGCATTAGGGCTCCAACCCTGAACTGAGCATTTTTCTGTCAGCCAGCATTAGGGATCCAACCCTGAACTGAGCATTTTTCTGTCAGCCAACATTAAGGCTCCAACCCTGAACTGAGCATTGTTCTATTAGCCAGCATTAGGGCTCCAACCCTGAACTAAGCATTTTCCTATTTAGCCAGCATTAGGGCTTCAACCCTGAACTGAGCATTTTTCTGTTAGCCAGCATTAGGGCTCCAACCCTAAACTGAGCATTTTTCCATTTAGCCAGCATTAGGGCTCCAACCCTGAACTGACCATTTTTCCATTTAGCCAGCATTAGGGCTTCAACCCTGAACTGAGCATTTTTCTGTTAGCCAGCATTAGGGCTCCAACCCTAAACTGAGCATTTTACATTTAGCCAACATTAGGGCTCCAACCTTGAACTGAGCATTTTTTCATATAGCCAGCATTAGGGCTCCAACCCTGAACTGAGCATTTTTCCATTTAGCCAGCATTAGGGCTCCAACCCGGAACCGAGCATTTTTCTATCAGCCAGCATTAGGGCTCCAACCCTGAACTGAGCATTTATCTGTCAGCCAGCATTAGGGATCCAACCCTGAACTGAGCATTTTTCTGTCAGCCAACATTAAGGCTCCAACCCTGAACTGAGCATTGTTCTATTAGCCAGCATTAGGGCTCCAACCCTGAACTAAGCATTTTCCTATTTAGCCAGCATTAGGGCTTCAACCCTGAACTGAGCATTTTTCTGTTAGCCAGCATTAGGGCTCCAACCCTAAACTGAGCATTTTTCCATTTAGCCAGCATTAGGGCTCCAACCCTAAACTGAGCATTTTTTCTGTCAGCCAGCATTAGGGCTCCAACCCTGAACTGAGCATTTTTCTGTTAGCCAGCATTAGGGCTCCATCCCTGAACTGAGTATTTTTCTGTCAGCCAGCATTATGGCTCCAACCCTGAACTGAGCATTTTTCTGTCAGCCAGTATTAGGGCTCCAACCCTGAACTGAGCATTTTTCTGTTAGCCAGCATTAAGGGTCCAACCCTGAACTGAGCATTTTATATTTAGCCAGCATTAGGGCTCCGACCCTGAACTGAGCATTTTTCTGTCAGCCAGCATTAGGGCTCCAACCCTGAACTGAGCATTGTTCTGTTAACCAGCATTAGGGCTCCAACACAAAACTGAGCATTTTTCCATTTAGCCAGCATTAGGGCTTCAACCCTGAACTGAGCATTTTTCTGTTAGCCAGCATTAGGGCTCCAACCCTGAACTGAGCATTTTTCCATTTAGCCAGCATTAGGGCTTCAACCCTGAACTGAGCATTTTTCTGTTAGCCAGCATTAGGGCTCCAACCCTAAACTGAGCATTTTACATTTAGCCAGCATTAGGGCTCCAACCTTGAACTGAGCATTTTTTCATATAGCCAGCATTAGGGCTCCAACCCTGAACTGAGCATTTTTTCATTTAGCCAGCATTAGGGCTCCAACCCGGAACCGAGCATTTTTCTATCAGCCAGCATTAGGGCTCCAACCCTGAACTGAGCATTTTTCTGTCAGCCAGCATTAGGGATCCAACCCTGAACTGAGCATTTTTCTGTCAGCCAACATTAAGGCTCCAACCCTGAAATGAGCATTGTTCTATTAGCCAGCATTAGGGCTCCAACCCTGAACTAAGCATTTTCCTATTTAGCCAGCATTAGGGCTTCAACCCTGAACTGAGCATTTTTCTGTTAGCCAGCATTAGGGCTCCAACCCTAAACTGAGCATTTTTCCATTTAGCCAGCATTAGGGCTCCAACCCTGAACTGAGCATTTTTCCATTTAGCTAGCATTAGGGCTTCAACCCTGAACTGAGCATTTTTCTGTTAGCCAGCATTAGGGCTCCAACCCTAAATTGAGCATTTTACATTTAGCCAGCATTAGGGCTCCAACCTTGAACTGAGCATTTTTTCATATAGCCAGCATTAGGGCTCCAACCCTGAACTGAGCATTTTTCCATTTAGCCAGCATTAGGGCTCCAACCCGGAACCGAGCATTTTTCTATCAGCCAGCATTAGGGCTCCAACCCTGAACTGAGCATTTTTCTGTCAGCCAACATTAGGGATCCAACCCTGAACTGAGCATTTTTCTGTCAGCCAACATTAAGGCTCCAACCCTGAACTGAGCATTGTTCTATTAGCCAGCATTAGGGCTCCAACCCTGAACTAAGCATTTTCCTATTTAGCCAGCATTAGGGCTTCAACCCTGAACTGAGCATTTTTCTGTTAGCCAGCATTAGGGCTCCAACCCTAAACTGAGCATTTTTCCATTTAGCCAGCATTAGGGCTCCAACCCTAAACTGAGCATTTTTTCTGTCAGCCAGCATTAGGGCTCCAACCCTGAACTGAGCATTTTTCTGTTAGCCAGCATTAGGGCTCCATCCCTGAACTGAGTATTTTTCTGTCAGCCAGCATTATGGCTCCAACCCTGAACTGAGCATTTTTCTGTCAGCCAGTATTAGGGCTCCAACCCTGAACTGAGTATTTTTCTGTCAGCCAACATTAGTGCTCCAACCCTGAAATAAGCATTTTTCTGTTAGTCAGCATTAAGGCTCCAACCCTGAACTGAGCATTTTATATTTAGCCAGCATTAGGGCTCCGACCCTGAACTGAGCATTTTTCTGTCAGCCAGCATTAGGGCTCCAACCCTGAACTGAGCATTGTTCTGTTATCCAGCATTAGGGCTCCAACACTAAACTGAGCATTTTTCCAATTAGCCAGCATTAGGGCTTCAACCCTGAACTGAGCATTTTTCTGTTAGCCAGCATTAGGGCTCCAACCCTGAAATGAGCATTTTTCCATTTAGCCAGCATTAGGGCTTCAACCTTGAACTGAGCATTTTTCTATTAGTCAGCATTAGGGCTCCAACCCTGAACTGAGCATTTTACATTTAGCCAGCATTAGGGCTCCAACCTTGAACTGAACATTTTTCCCTTTAGCCGGCATTAGGGATCCAACCTTGAACTGAGCATTTTTCCATTTAGCCAGCATTAGGGCTCCAACCCGGAACTAAGCATTTTTCTTTCAGCCAGCATTAGGGCTCCAACCCTGAACTGAGCATTTTATATTTAGCCAGCATTAGGGCTCCGACCCTGAACTGAGAATTTTTCTGTCAGCCAGCATTAGGGCTCCAACCCTGAACTGAGCATTGTTCTGTTAGCCAACATTAGGGCTCCAACACTAAACTGAGCATTTTTCCATTTAGCCAGCATTAGGGCTTCAACCCTGAACTGAGCATTTTTCTGTTAGCCAGCATTAGGGCTCCAACCCTGAAATGAGCATTTTTCCATTTAGCCAACATTAGGGCTTCAACCCTGAACTGAGCATTTTTCTATTAGCCAGCATTAGGGCTCCAACCCTGAACTGAGCATTTTACATTTAGCCAGCATTAGGGCTCCAACCTTGAACTGAACATTTTTCCCTTTAGCCAGCATTAGGGCTCCAACCTTGAACTGAGCATTTTTCCATTTAGCCAGCATTAGGGCTCCAACCCGGAACTGAGCATTTTTCTGTCAGCCAGCATTAGGGCTCCAACCCTGAACTGAGCATTTTTTCTGTCAGCCAGCATTAGGGATCCAACCCTGAACTGAGCATTTTACATTTAGCCAGTATTAAGGTTCCAACCCTGAACTGAGCATTTTTCCATTTAGCCAGCATTAGGGCTCCAACCGTGAACAGAGCATTTTTCCATTTAGCCAGCATTAGGGCTCCAACCCGGAACTGAGCATTTTTCCATTTAGCCAGCATTAGGGCTCCAACCCTGAACTGAGCATTTTTTCTATCAGCCAGCATTAGGGCTCCAACCCTGAACTGAGCATTTTTCTGTTAGCCAGCATTAGGGTTCCAACCCTGAATTGAGCATTTTTCTGTCAGCCAGCATTAGGGTTCCAACCCTGAACTGAGCATTTTTCTGTCAGCCAGCATTAGGGCTCCAACCCTGAACTGAGCATTTTTCTGTTAGCCAACATTAGGGCTCCACCCCTGAACTGAGCATTTTACATTTACCCAGCATTAGGGCTCCGACCCTGAACTGAGCATTTTTCTGTCAGCCAGCATTAGGGCTCCAACCCTGAACTGAGCATTGTTCTATTAGACAGCATTAGGGCTCCAACCCTGAACTGAGCATTTTTCCATTTAGCCAGCATTAGGGCTTCAACCCTGAACTGAGCATTTTTCTGTTAGCCAGCATTAGGGCTCCAACCCTGAACTGAGCATTTTTCCATTTAGCCAGCATTAGGGCTCCAACCCTGAACTGAGCATTTTTCCATTTAACCAGTATTAGGGCTCCAACCCGGAACTGAGCATTTTTCCATTTAGCCAGCATTAGGGCTCCAACCCTAAACTGAGCATTTTTTCTGTCAACCAGCATTAGGGCTCCAACCCTGAACTGAGCATTTTTCTGTTAGCCAACATTAGGGCTCCATCCCTGAACTGAGTATTTTTCTGTCAGCCAGCATTATGGCTCCAACCCTGAACTGAGCATTTTTCTGTCAGCCAGTATTAGGGCTCCAACCCTGAACTGAGCATTTTTCTGTCAGTCAGCATTAGGGCTCCAACCCTGAACTGAGCATTTTTCTGTCAGCCAGCATTATGGCTCTAACCCTGAACTGAGCATTTTTCTGTCAGCCAGTATTAGGGATCCAACCCTAAACTGAGCATTTTACACTTGGCCAATATTAGGGCTCCAACCCTGAACTGAGCATTTTTCCATTTAGCCAGCATTAGGGCTCCAACCGTGAACAGAACATTTTTCCATTTAGCCAGCATTAGGGCTCCAACCAGGAACTGAGCATTTTTCCATTTAGCCAGCATTAGGGCTCCAACCCTGAACTGAGCATTTTTTCTATTAGCCAGCATTAGGGATCCAACCCTGAACTGAGCATTTTTCTGTTAGCCAGCATTAGAGTTCCAACTCTGAATTGAGCATTTTTCTGTCAGCCAGCATTAGGGTTCCAACCCTGAACTGAGCATTTTTCTGTCAGCCAGCATTAGGGCTCCAACCCTGAACTGAGCATTTTTCTGTCAGCCAGTATTAGGGCTCCAACCCTGAACTGAGCATTTTTCTGTTAGCCAGCATTAGGGCTCCACCCCTGAACTGAGCATTTTACATTTAGCCAGCATTAGGGCTCCGACCCTGAACTGAGCATTTTTCTGTCAGCCAGCATTAGGGCTCCAACCCTGAACTGAGCATTGTTCTGTTAGCCAGCATTAGGGCTCCAACCCTGAACTGAGCATTTTTCCATTTAGCCAGCATTAGGGCTTCAACCCTGAACTGAGCATTTTTCTGTTAGCCAGCATTAGGGCTCCAACCCTGAACTGAGCATTTTTCCATTTAGCCAGCATTAGGGCTCCAACCCTGAACTGAGCATTTTTTCATTTAGCCAGCATTAGGGCTCCAACCCGGAACTGAGCATTTTTCCATTTAGCCAGCATTAGGGCTCCAACCCTAAACTGAGCATTTTTTTTGTCAGCCAGCATTAGGGCTCCAACCCTGAACTGAGCATTTTTCTGTTAGCCAACATTAGGGCTCCATCCCTGAACTGAGTATTTTTCTGTCAGCCAGCATTATGGCTCCAACCCTGAACTGAGCATTTTTCTGTCAGCCAGTATTAGGGCTCCAACCCTGAACTGAGCATTTTTCTGTCAGTCAGCATTAGGGCTCCAACCCTGAACTGAGCATTTTTCTGTCAGCCAGCATTATGGCTCTAACCCTGAACTGAGCATTTTTCTGTCAGCCAGTATTAGGGATCCAACCCTAAACTGAGCATTTTACACTTAGCCAATATTAGGGCTCCAACCCTGAACTGAGCATTTTTCCATTTAGCCAGCATTAGGGCTCCAACCGTGAACAGAAGCATTTTTCCATTTAGCCAGCATTAGGGCTCCAACCCGGAACTGAGCATTTTTCCATTTAGCCAGCATTAGGGCTCCAACCCTGAACTGAGCATTTTTTCTATCAGCCAGCATTAGGGATCCAACCCTGAACTGAGCATTTTTCTGTTAGCCAGCATTAGAGTTCCAACTCTGAATTGAGCATTTTTCTGTCAGCCAGCATTAGGGTTCCAACCCTGAACTGAGCATTTTTTTGTCAGCCAGCATTAGGGCTCCAACCCTGAACTGAGCATTTTTCTGTCAGCCAGTATTAGGGCTCCAACCCTGAACTGAGCATTTTTCTGTTAGCCAGCATTAGGGCTCCACCCCTGAACTGAGCATTTTACATTTAGCCAGCATTAGGGCTCCGACCCTGAACTGAGCATTTTTCTGTCAGCCAGCATTAGGGCTCCAACCCTGAACTGAGCATTGTTCTGTTAGCCAGCATTAGGGCTCCAACCCTGAACTGAGCATTTTTCCATTTAGCCAGCATTAGGGCTTCAACCCTGAACTGAGCATTTTTCTGTTAGCCAGCATTAGGGCTCCAACCCTGAACTGAGCATTTTTCCATTTAGCCAGCATTAGGGCTCCAACCCTGAACTGAGCATTTTTTCATTTAGCCAGCATTAGGGCTCCAACCCGGAACTGAGCATTTTTCCATTTAGCCAGCATTAGGGCTCCAACCCTAAACTGAGCATTTTTTTTGTCAGCCAGCATTAGGGCTCCAACCCTGAAAAGAGCATTTTTCTGTTAGCCAGCATTAGGGCTCCATACCTGAACTGAGTATTTTTCTATCAGCCAGCATTATGGCTCCAACCCTGAACTGAGCATTTTTCTGTCAGCCAGTATTAGGGCTCCAACCCTAAACTGAGCATTTTTCTGTCAGCCAGCATTAGGGCTTCAACCCTGAACAGAGCATTTTTCTGTTAGCCAGCATTAAGGCTCCAACCCTGAACTGAGCATTTTATATTTAGCCAGCATTAGGGCTCCGACCCTGAACTGAGCATTTTTCTGTCAGCCAGCATTAGGGCTTCAACCTTGAACTGAGCATTGTTCTGTTAGCCAGCATTAGGGCTCCAACACAAAACTGAGCATTTTTCCATTTAGCCAGCATTAGGGCTTCAACCCTAAACTGAGCATTTTTCTGTTAGCCAGCATTTGGGCTCCAACCCTGAATTGAGCATTTTTCCATTTAGCCAGCATTAGGGCTTCAACCCTGAACTGAGCATTTTTCTGTTAGCCAGCATTAGGGCTCCAACCCTAAACTGAGCATTTTACATTTAGCCTGCATTAGGGCTCCAACCTTGAACTGAGCATTTTTCCATTTAGCCAGCATTAGGGCTCCAACCCTGAACTGAGCATTTTTTCATTTAGCCAGCATTAGGGCTCCAACCCGGAACTGAGCATTTTTCTGTCAGCCAACATTAGGGCTCCAACCCTGAACTGAGCATTTTTCTGTCAGCCAACATTAGGGATACAACCCTGAACTGAGCATTTTTCTGTCAGCCAACATTAGGGCTCTAACCCTGAACTGAGCATTGTTCTATTAGCCAGCATTAGGGCTCCAACCCTGAACTGAGCATTTTTTCATTTAGCCAGCATTAGGGCTTCAACCCTGAACTGAGCATTTTTCTGTTAGCCAGCATTAGGGCTCCAACCCTGAACTGAGCATTTTTCCATTTAGCCAGCATTAGGGCTCCAACCCTGAACTGAGCATTTTTCCATTTAGCCAGTATTAGGGCTCCAACCCGGAACTGAGCATTTTTCCATTTAGCCAGCATTAGGGCTCCAACCCTGAAATGAGCATCTTTCTATTAGCCAGCATTAGGGCTCCAACCCTGAACTGAGCATTTTTCCATTTAGCCAGAATTAGGGCTTCAACCCTGAACTGAGCATTTTTCTGTTAGCCAGCATTAGGGCTCCAACCCTAAACTGAGCATTTTACATTTAGCCAGCATTAGGGCTCCAACCTTGAACTGAGCATTTTTTCATATAGCCAGCATTAGGGCTCCAACCCTGAACTGAGCATTTTTCCATTTAGCCAGCATTAGGGCTCCAACCCGGAACCGAGCATTTTTCTATCAGCCAGCATTAGGGCTCCAACCCTGAACTGAGCATTTTTCTGTCAGCCAGCATTAGGGATCCAACCCTGAACTGAGCATTTTTCTGTCAGCCAACATTAAGGCTCCAACCCTGAACTGAGCATTGTTCTATTAGCCAGCATTAGGGCTCCAACACTGAACTGAGCATTTTCCCATTTAGCCAGCATTAGGGCTTCAACCCTGAGCTGAGCATTTTTCTGTTAGCCAGCATTAGGGCTCCAACCCTGAACTGAGCATTTTTCCATTTAGCCAGCATTAGGGCTCCAACCCTGAACTGAGCATTTTTCCATTTAGCCAGCATTAGGGCTCCAACCCTAAACTGAGCATTTTTTCTGTCAGCCAGCATTAGGGCTCCAACCCTGAACTGAGCATTTTTCTGTTAGCCAGCATTAGGGCTCCATCCCTGAACTTAGTATTTTTCTGTCAGCCAGCATTATGGCTCCAACCCTGAACTGAGCATTTTTCTGTCAGCCAGTATTAGGGCTCCAACCCTGAACTGAGCATTTTTCTGTCAGCCAGCATTAGGGCTCCAACCCTGAACTGAGCATTTTTCTGTCAGCCAGCATTATGGCTCTAACCCTGAACTGAGCATTTTTCTGTCAGCCAGTATTAGGGATCCAACCCTGAACTGAGCATTTTACATTTAGCCAATATTAGGGCTCCAACCCTGAACTGAGCATTTTTCCATTTAGCCAGCATTAGGGCTCCAACCGTGAACAGAGCATTTTTCCATTTAGCCAGCATTAGGGCTCCAACCCGGAACTGAGCATTTTTCCATTTAGCCAGCATTAGGGCTCCAACCCTGAACTGAGCATTTTTTCTATCAGCCAGCATTAGGGATCCAACCCTGAACTGAGCATTTTTTTGTTAGCCAGCATTAGAGTTCCAACCCTGAATTGAGCATTTTTCTGTCAGCCAGCATTAGGGTTCCAACCCTGAACTGAGCATTTTTCTGTCAGCCAGCATTAGGGCTCCAACCCTGAACTGAGCATTTTTCTGTCAGCCAGCATTAGGGCTCCAACCCTGAACTGAGCATTTTTCTGTTAGCCAGCATTAGGGCTCCACCCCTGAACTGAGCATTTTACATTTAGCCAGCATTAGGGCTCCGACCCTGAACTGAGCATTTTTCTGTCAGCCAGCATTAGGTCTCCAACCCTGAACTGAGCATTGTTCTATTAGCCAGCATTAGGGCTCCAACCCTGAACTGAGCATTTTTCCATTTAGCCAGCATTAGGGCTTCAACCCTGAACTGAGCATTTTTCTGTTAGCCAGCATTAGGGCTCCAACCCTGAACTGAGCATTTTTCCATTTAGCCAGCATTAGGGCTCCAACCCGGAACTGAGCATTTTTCCATTTAGCCAGCATTAGGGCTCCAACCCTAAACTGAGCATTTTTTCTGTCAGCCAGCATTAGGGCTCCAACCCTGAACAAAGCATTTTTCTGTTAGCCAGCATTAGGGCTCCATCCCTGAACTGAGTATTTTTCTATCAGCCAGCATTATGGCTCCAACCCTGAACTGAGCATTTTTCTGTCAGCCAGTATTAGGGCTCCAACCCTAAACTGAGCATTTTTCTGTCAGCCAGCATTAGGGCTTCAACCCTGAACAGAGCATTTTTCTGTTAGCCAGCATTAAGGCTCCAACCCTGAACTGAGCATTTTATATTTAGCCAGCATTAGGGCTCCGACCCTGAACTGAGCATTTTTCTGTCAGCCAGCATTAGGGCTCCAACCCTGAACTGAGCATTGTTCTGTTAGCCAGCATTAGGGCTCCAACACAAAACTGAGCATTTTTGCATTTAGCCAGCATTAGGGATTCAACCCTGAACTGAGCATTTTTCTGTTAGCCAGCATTAGGGCTCCAACCCTGAACTGAGCATTTTTCCATTTAGCCAGCATTAGGGCTTCAACCCTGAACTGAGCATTTTTCTGTTAGCCAGCATTAGGGCTCCAACCCTAAACTGAGCATTTTACATTTAGCCTGCATTAGGGCTCCAACCTTGAACTGAGCATTTTTCCATTTAGCCAGCATTAGGGCTCCAACCCTGAACTGAGCATTTTTTCATTTAGCCAGCATTAGGGCTCCAACCCGGAACTGAGCATTTTTCTGTCAGCCAACATTAGGGCTCCAACCCTGAACTGAGCATTTTTTTGTCAGCCAGCATTAGGGATACAACCCTGAACTGAGTATTTTTCTGTCAGCCAACATTAGGGCTCCAACCCTGAACTGAGCATTGTTCTATTAGCCAGCATTAGGGCTCCAACCCTAAACTGAGCATTTTTCCATTTAGCCAGCATTAGGGCTTCAACCTTGAACTGAGCATTTTTCTGTTAGCCAGCATTAGGGCTCCAACCCTGAACTGAGCATTTTTCCATTTAGCCAGCATTAGTGCTCCAACCCTGAACTGAGCATTTTTCCATTTAGCCAGTATTAGGGCTCCAACCCGGAACTGAGCATTTTTCCATTTAGCCAGCATTAGGGTTCCAACCCTAAACTGAGTATTTTTTCTGTCAGCCAGCATTAGGGCTCCAACCCTGAACTGAGCATTTTTCTGTTAGCCAGCATTAGGGCTCCATCCCTGAACTGAGTATTTTTCTGTCAGCCAGCATTATGGCTCCAACCCTGAACTGAGCATTTTTCTGTCAGCCAGTATTAGGGCTCCAACCCTGAACTGAGCATTTTTCTGTCAGCCAGCATTAGGGCTCCAACCCTGAACTGAGCATTTTTCTGTCAGCTAGCATTATGGCTCTAATCCTGAAATGAGCATTTTTCTGTCAGCCAGTATTAGGGATTCAACCCTGAACTGAGCATTTTACATTTAGCCAATATTAGGGCTCCAATCCTGAACTGAGCATTTTTCCATTTAGCCAGCATTAGGGCTCCAACCGTGAACAGATCATTTTTCCATTTAGCCAGCATTAGGGCTCCAACCCGGAACTGAGCATTTTTCCATTTAGCCAGCATTAGGGCTCCAACCCTGAACTGAGCATTTTTTCTATCAGCCAGCATTAGGGCTCCAACCCTGAACTGAGCATTTTTCTGTTAGCCAGCATTAGGGTTCCAATCCTGCACTGAGCATTTTTCTGACAGCCAGCATTAGGGTTCCAACCCTGAACTGAGCATTGTTCTGTTAGCCAGCATTAGGGCTCCAACCCAGAACTGAGCATTTTTCCATTTAGCCAGCATTAGGGCTTCAACCCTGAACTGAGCATTTTTCTGTTAGCCAGCATTAGGGCTCCACCCCTGAACTGAGCATTTTACATTTAGCCAGCATTAGGGCTCTGACCCTGAACTGAGCATTTTTCTGTCAGCCAGCATTAGGGCTCCAACCCTGAACTGAGCATTTTTTCTGTCAGCCAGCATTAGGGCTCCAACCCTGAACTGAGCATTTTTCCATTTAGCCAGCATTAGGGCTCCAACCCTGAACTGAGCATTTTTCCATTTAGCCAGTATTAGGGCTCCAACCCGGAACTGAGCATTTTTCCATTTAGCCAGCATTAGGGTTCCAACCCTAAACTGAGCATTTTTTCTGTCAGCCAGCATTAGGGCTCCAACCCTGAACTGAGCATTTTTCTGTTAGCCAGCATTAGGGCTCCATCCCTGAACTGAATATTTTTCTGTCAGCCAGCATTATGGATCCAACACTGAACTGAGCATTTTTCTGTCAGCCAGTATTAGGGCTCCAACCCTGAACTGAGCATTTTTCCTTTTAGGCAGCATTAGGGCTTCAACCCTGAACTGAGCATTTTTCTGTTATCCAGCATTAGGGCTCCAACCTTGAACTGAGCATTTTTCCATTTAGCCAGCATTAGGGCTCCAACCCTGAACTGAGCATTTTTCCATTTAGCCAGCATTAGGGCTCCAACCCGGAACTGAGCATTTTTTCATTTAGCCAGCATTAGGGCTCCAACCCTAAACTGAGCATTTTTTCTGTCAGCCAGCATTAGGGCTCCAACCCTGAACTGAGCATTTTTCTGTTAGCCAGCATTAGGGCTCCATCCCTGAACTGAGTATTTTTTTATCAGCCAGCATTATGGCTCCAACCCTGAACTGAGCATTTTTCTGTCAGCCAGTATTAGGGCTCCAACCCTGAACTGAGCATTTTTCTGTCATCCAGCATTAGGGCTTCAACCCTGAACTGAGCATTTTTCTGTTAGCCAACATTAAGGCTCCAACCCTGAACTGAGCATTTTATATTTAGCCAGCATTAGGGCTCCGACCCTGAACTGAGCATTTTTCTGTCAGCCAGCATTAGGGCTCCAACCCTGAACTGAGCATTGTTCTGTTAGCCAGCATTAGGGCTCCAACACTAAACTGAGCATTTTTCCATTTAGCCAGCATTAGGGCTTCAACCCTGAACTGAGCATTTTTCTGTTAGCCAGCATTAGGGCTCCAACCCTGAACTGAGCATTTTTCCATTTAGCCAGCATTAGGGCTTCAACCCTGAACTGAGCATTTTTCTGTTAGCCAGCATTAGGGCTCCAACCCTAAACTGAGCATTTTACATTTAGCCAGCATTAGGGCTCCAACCTTGAACTGAGCATTTTTCCATTTAGCCAGCATTAGGGCTCCAACCCTGAACTGAGCATTTTTCCATTTAGCCAGCATTAGGGCTCCAACCCGGAACTGAGCATTTTTCTGTCAGCCAGTATTAGGGCTCCAACCCTGAACTGAGCATTTTTTCTGTCAGCCAGCATTAGGGATCCAACCCTGAACTGAGCATTTTTCTGTTAGCCAGCATTAGGGCTCCAAACCTGAACTGAGCATTTTACATTTAGCCAGCATTAGGGCTCCAACCCTGAACCGAGCATTTTTCCATTTAGCCAGCATTAGGGATCCAACCCCTGAACTGAGCATTTATTTTCTGTTTAGCCAGCATTAGGGCTCCAATCCCTGAATTGAGCGTTTATTATCTGTTAGCCGACATCAGGACTCCAACCCCCGAGTTGAGCACTTTTCCATTCAGCCAGCATCAGGGCTCCAACCCCTGAACTGAACGTTTTTACCTTGTGGCGACATTAGGACTCCAATCCCTGAGTTGCGTTTTGTAGACTAAAGTTTTCCAATCCCCTCATCCATTCTGTAAGTTGTTATGGCGATTAATTCACGAAATTTTCCTAGTGAAACTGGGGCAGAAAAATTTCGTTCGTTTGTTTTGTTTGTCTCAGCAGGTCTGACCTCGAGGCGCATGGATCGAGACGACCTAGGGGATGAGTCTCAATCCAGATTAAAGAAAATAAGAAAAGGACAAAAAGAAGATGTTTCGAGATATTGGAAAAAACGAAGGGCGGATCGCTCCAAGATTTGATCAAGGTCCCGAGTTCTGCCAATCCCGTCTCACTCAATATCGCAGAAATAAACAGGCGCCTACAACTTGCAAGCATCAAGATTCGGATCGAAGTCTACAAGCAGAATCAGCTAAGACCCAAGATCAAGTTGCAAAAGAATCATAGATAGGAATCTTGTAACTAGCAGTTGACAGGCATACATAGTTAGTTCAGTTTCAATTTTCCTTTGGTTGTAATAAGGAGGTCGGCAAGCAGTAGTGGCAACAACAACAGCAGTAACGGCAAGCATTGCAATCCCATGGTAGTCCCAGCTACCAAAAGTTTCCCGAACTACATTGACCTGATTCCTGTTTAGCCCAGGATATGTAGGAAATCTTCGAAGCAAAGGTTCGGTCAAATCATTCAAAATGTGCTTCACACGGAGTATTCCAATAGGCAAAAATCGCTCATATCCGCTCACTTTATCTTTGCATGAAAACTCTTCGTGTTTTCGGACAAAGAGGGGCAGCTGTGAGCACGTGATTTTTGTTTACACGACGATTACTCCAAAAGAAATCAAAAATGATGGCAAATGGTTTTGCTGTACAACTTTGGAATTTACGTGGCTTTTTTGGTAGTTATTTGTGGTCTTGTCTGTGATTATTTAGTCTTATCAAACAAAAATACAAAAAATATATGTCGTGTGTAAGTTTAAGATATCGTTTCTACTATTAGGAATTAATCAAACCATAATTTGGTTTTAAGGAAAAATCACAAAAAATATGTTGTCATTAATTGATTTTATTTAAATGGTTAATATGTGTGATAATTGTTGTTTAAATAGTAATTAATATTTGTATAAGTTTTATTTTTGATTTTACAACTTAGTTAGGAATTTTGTTTAAATTAGAAATTGAAAGAAGGAAAAGAAAAGAGTTTAAATTGGAGAAAATCCGGATTTGGGCTCAAATTTGAGACCAAAATCAGGGCCAAATCATTTCATGACCCAGTCCGTTTCCCTGATCTCTATAGCCTCACCAAACGACGTCGTTTAAGGACTATCAGATCTGGACCGTTGATCAAACATATCTAACGGTCCAGTTCAACTCCCATTTTAAACCAAACGACTCCGTACAAGGATACTCAATCGGAGCCGTCCATCTTGTCCAATCCGACGGCTCCTAAGCCTTCCCCAGATACCCGACCCACTGTAACCCGGTTTGATCCGTTCCCAGCATGAGACCAAATGATGTCGTTCCCCCTAGTGGAATGATCAAGGCCGTTGATCATTGGTGATCCAACGGCCAATATCAAACCATTCACTCCATATATAAGCTTACCTCCTTCACCTCGCACCCCCCGAGCTAGACCCCCCTCCTCACTGTTCCTCCGTCTCTCTCATTTTATAGACGGACCTAGGTTTAGAACCCTAGCCGCCTTAGCCCCCTTCCGTTTGAAACCCGGCGACACCGTCGGCCACCAGACTAACACCCTAGGACCACTCAATCACCCTGAATCCAAATCCATCAACCGTTTAGTTCGAATCAAACCCTAGGTTCTCGAATCTTCATTTGAAGATTCGAGCAAAACCTTGATCTACACCGACCTACCCCAGATTCACACTAGACACTCCTCTGACCTCCCTTGTGACCAAACTAGGCTTGGTTTGGTCCGAATCCAACCAGGAAAACCTGAATACCAAATCTGCCCTAAGAACCCTAGAAGTCCTGAGTCCGATTTTTGTCCGTTTGAGCCAGAAGATTAGGGTCTAATGGACCTTAATCGGAGTGTTCTCAGTGAGAACACTTCGATTAAAATCCGTTCAACCCCAAGAAAGGTCGATTCAAATCCGAGATAGGGCCTTTTGATTTTTCAAGACTTTAAGGTATTTTTGTTTTCCTTTTCCTTGTCAGTCCATTTTGTTGTTTTGTTAAATGTCTGTTCATATGTCCAAATGCTTAGTTGATTTGTTTTAAATTTTTTGTGTCGACTGTTCTGTCCTCGCCCGGACCTCTCATTTGATCGAATCTCTTTTGCTATTCATTGATGAGTATGTGTGTTTGACAGTGTAATCAATTAAAATAATACTCGATCGATTAATTGGTTCCCAGGGTCATTTCTGGTTTTGACAGTGCAATCTGAAACCCCTGTTCAATACTGTTCGACTCTGATCATTAGTTATTGATTGTATGTGTTGTAATTCGCGTAGTCGATTCTATATATGTCGTCAATTAGTTTCAGCTTTGAATGGTAATAATTTGATTCATGTTTTCTGCTGAAGCTTTGTTTGAATCCAATTAAGAATTGAGTATAGCTACTTATAGTTTGTGTATTTGAATCGGAAACATTTAAGGATTGGGTTGTAGCTGCAGTTCAGGGTTAAGTCTGAATTGATGGCATGTGCACTTGTGGACAGCATGTGCATTAAAGCCTTTAAGAGATTAAAATTAACTTGACAACATGTGCTGTCATGGCATATTCAGGCTGCCCATACCCTTGTTTTAGTTTAATAAAATGGAAACTACTTTGAATATTTTAAAGATAGGGCTGTCAGGGGAAATTTGATGGGGAAGGGCTTTCTTTATGGCTGTGAGTGGAAAACAGGAGGGGGGATGGGGAGTTTGAATTGTTTAACAGGTTGGTAGATGGTCTGATGCTAGGCTATAAATAGAGAAGAGTTTCCATTAGTTAAAGGGGGCAGGACAGACATAGGACACAGAGAGAAAGAGGGAACAAATAGAAAAACAGAGAGAGTTGAAGGAAGAACATATACACACAGACATAGAAACAATTCTGAATTAGAAAGGAGAGCATTCAGAAATCAGGGAGGGAGATAGGAAAAGGAATTTTTGTTGTTTGGTTGAAACTAAAAACCTTGCCTTTACTCACCATTTTCTGTTTGGAAATCAGCATTAATCTACCATTTGTTCTGTCAAGCTTAGGGCCCTTCCTTGAGTGTTTGAAAAATCAAAAAACTGTTTCCTTTATTGTGTCAGGATTCACCTATTTCTATCTGTCTGAATGACATTGGTATCCCTTAGTCCTAACCAAGTCTGTTGAGTGTGATTGTTTGGTTACTAGGTATTTGTTTCATTGGGTTGTTTCTGGTTTGTCCATCAGGGTTTGATTCTGCCATTCTTGTACTATTGCTTTACTGCTGCCACTACTGTTGAATTGGTTATTGGTTTTGCTAGTCCTGCTGCACTACTGCTTTGCTGACTTCTTTTCTCTTCAACTGTAAATGTTTCCAGGTACACACTTCTGAAACTATGGTTTGATGTAAGCTTGAACTGGAAGTTGAGTTGAAATAAACAAAGAAACGAAACATCCACCTGTTTTTACAATATCTGTGTTTAAGATGTAGCAATAGGATAAAAATGATTCAATTAGTTCATATTTGTTTGGGCTCATGCTAATCGTATTCGTTTTGTGTAAATTGGGGCGTATTCGAACCAATGTGGTCTGTTAAGTAGTATGTTGTTATATTGATAGGCGTATACCAGGTAGTTAGCAATTTAGTTTAACTTAGCTGACACAGGCGGTATAACGCATAATCTAATAGGTGTCAGTAAGTACCCTGTCGGACCTTTGGATTGTTTAAGTTTTCTATGGCCCGGTTCAGTTCGCTTTTAAGAAATATGTATCTCACATAAATTTTCGTATTGTGTTAGTTAATACCAATTGTTTAGCAATATATGTCAACTCTCTTGTTTGAATTCCCTGTTTCAATGTAGGTCTAATAGTGTAGATTAATGATTAATAGCATCGACTCACCACTTAAATGAAGCGGCTAGCAATTTTAGGGAATTGGTAGGCTTTACAGGTTTGGGAGTATGAATCAACGCTATAGGTTTAAGAACTTTAATTTAAAAGGCGTGAATCTAGAAAGACGGTTTAATGTTAGATCTAATAAACTTTCGGATAAGCACTAAGAATTAAGGTTAATGTTATTTTGAGTAGTCGAAAATAATTGTTGGTCTATTCACATAATTATGCGGAGTCAACCTAGTTATAGGATAACTAATCTTCTTTGAATATATTATTTTGTCGATTTTGTATTCACTTATAATTTCAAATTTTAAGTAATATTCTTTTCTGTTAACATTCGTCTTAATCTAGTATGTAAAATGATGTGCTTGTAGCATGTAACTAAATAAGATCTTCCTTTTTCTCTCTCTTATTTTTAGAAACAAAAATTAATGGAAATGTAGTCACTTTAGGATACCCTTAAAATAAATGAGATGAGCCTCGCTAAATAAAAATGCACAAACCGCGGGGCCCTCATAAATGTACATATTAAATACTTAGAATCCGGGATGGGTCATTTAGCGAATTTCATGACCCTCCCCAAAGATAATAACGCGTCAGACTCTTTAGGCGCGATTTAATCAAATTACATTCTTAAATTCGGGTGCGCATTTATGTGACCCAAATTCAAATCTCAACGAAGTTGAAATGTGTTAACAACTACGGGTGCATTGATTGTGACGTGGTTCGAGATGCATTTTCACGACATTGCAATTCTATAAAAAATAAATGATAATAATAAAAGCAGTTTAAACTTAATAAAAGCACATAAGTCATAACATGTATTTAAATCAGATATTTAGCCATTATAACAATTTAAGCGACCGTGCTAGAACCACAGGATTCGAGGGTGCCTAACACCTTCCCTCGGGTCAACAGAATTCCTTACTTAGAATTTCTGGTTCGCAGACTTCATTTGGAAAAGTCGAAAATTTCCTCGATTTGGGATTCAAGATAAACCGGTGACTTGGGACATCAAAAGCCAAACCTTTCCCAAGTGGCGATTCTGAATTAAATAAATAATCCCATTTCGATTATTGTCACTTAAATCGGAAAAACTCCCTCGCGCGTTCTACCCTTCGGGACGGGGCGCGCAAAAAGGAGGTGTGACATTACCTTCTAATACTAAACTTATTGGGTGTAAATGAGTGTTTAGAAGAAAATACAATACTGATAGTTCTCTACAAACTTTTAAAGCTATACTAATAGCCAAAGGATCTAAACAAAAGGCAGGAGTAGATTTTGATACATATGCTCTTGTGGTCAGGATTACCTCAATAATAGTATTGTTTGCTTTGGCATCAATATATAATCTAAATGTCCATCAAATGGATGTTAATATGTCATTCTCAAATAGTGATCTTGATGAAGAAGTTTATATGGAGCAAACCGAAGGGTTTGTATTTCTTGGAAATGAGAAGAAAGTTTGTAAATTAGTTATGTTCTTGTATGGATTAAAACAAGCTCCAAAATAATGCTATGAAAAATTTGATTATGTTATATTATCAAATGGTTTTAAACATAATGGAGTAGATAAATGCATTTATTCCAAATTCACAAAGGATTATGGAGTGATAGTATGTATCTATGTTGATGACATGATAATCATAGGAACTAATATGCAAGGCATAAATGAAACCAAAAAGTGTTTAACTTCTCAATTTAAACTGAAGGATTTGGGAGAAGTTGATACTATCTTAAGCGTTAAGGTTAAAAGACATAATGGGGGGTTTTGCCTTATGTCAGTCTCAGTACATTGACAAGGTTCTTTCCAAATTTAATCGTTTGGGTATTAAAGAATTTAATACTCCATTTGATGCTTCTATCAAGATGGTTGAGAACCCTAGAAGATCTGTTAGTCAATTAGACTATGCTAGTGCAGTTGGTAGTTTAATATATGCTATGCACTACATTAGGCCAGATATTGCCTTTACGATTTGTAAATTGTCAAGATATACTCATAATCCAAGTGGTGATCGCAAGAAAGATATGGTAAGAATACTTGGTTATCTGAAAAGGACAAAAACATTCATAAGATATTAGAGTAGAACTTAGAACTTCCAAAAGATATTTTACTTCATTCATCAGCTATTTTAACTTTGTGTATAGGGAAGGTAAATCCAATGACCATAAAGAACACGGTCTCATGATTCAACATCCAAATCAAAATAAAATTTGATAATTTTAAATTCTGAATCAATAACGATTCAATGTCAGAATCAATTTAAAATTTCACCGCCCAATGAAAGCTATCGGGAAAATCTATACCAGATACAAAAATCACATAAAAATTAGACCTAGAAACAAAAAAACCAAGCAGTAATTGAGATTACCGTAGCAGCTGCTTTGGTCATCTGTCATTCTCCTTATTCATTTCGCATGCTAATTAAAAACTCCCAAGGCAGGATACAAGTAACTGCGCGAAATAAAATTCTGTTAGCACCATCAAGCTATCTGACACATCCACAACTATAATGTCTGGTATATAAAACAATTATATATTCTTGTTATAATTCATACCAGCATTAGCACTAGCTAAATAAAGAAACATCCATCCACATACATAGAGATTAAAACAGCCAATCTAATCATATTTTATGTCAAAACACCTTCAATGATATTAAGAAACAATAATTTCCAAGATTATAAAGAATAGGGTGTAAAATTTACAGTCTTACAGTACTTCAAATTAAATTGGCTGATGACCCTCTTGGTATAATTCAAAACTTTTTAAGTCCCATGTCATGACCCAAGTTATCCCTCCGTGAATTGTCGTAACGACACCTAATCATTACGACTAGGTAAGTCTAACATTTTGCGAAAAAACGAAATGAAACATGAAAACTATCATCTAGCAGAAACTTCTAAATATGAAGTTTAAAATGCCGTTCGGCATATACAATAAAGACTCGCGAAAGGTACAAAATATCTGCCAAAACCTGTAACATTATGAGTCACAAACTGATATGTGGCTATAATTCTATAGTTTCGTACATTATGTGCCTTGCATTTTACATACTTTAATGATAAATTAAACTTTATTTGTGCGGAATGGAGTATATTTTATGTGTAGGTAAATTGGAGATGAATGTAGAGCAAAAGAGATACTTAAACGTTGAAAGTATGCTCGAGAACAGTGAAAAGGAGAAAGCTGGCAAAGCCAGGCCTAAAGGCCAAGAGAAGCCAGGCTTGTAGTTGGCAAGAAACTGAAGAGGCAAGGCAAAGGCCAAGCTTAGCCAGGCGTTATGCCTGGCAATGCCAGGCCTGGGGCCAGGTTCACCAGGCGCTATGCCTGGCGATGCCAGGCTTTGGGCCAGATCCATTCCGAGTTTTGAAAACTTAGTTCATCTCCCAGTTTGACTAGGATTTGACCTACACGTTTAGGTCTTGACCTAAACATATAAATAGACCTATAAACGCCACTTTGAAGGAGTTTTTTTGTGACCAGAGGCAAGGGCATCACGTGGATAACCTTTGGAGGAGAAAATCATATAGTTCTTCACCCCTTTTTCTTTTCTTCGTAATTTATTTATGCAAAATACTTGGAAAATTGTTCTTATGAACATGAGTGGCTAAGCACTATAGTTCTAGGGTTGTGGATGACATGATTATTAATGTTTATTAACTACATCATTGTTAATTTGGATTATCATCTTGTTGTTGTTTCTCTAATTCTGTTCATAATTTCTTAACTGTCTGGCCAGCAGTTGAGTTCTATTTACTATCTATCCTATATTTGGTAAAACCTTATTTAGATTAGAGTAGAATTAGAGAGAGCTTGTTTCTTAACTAGTGGCTCGGGGAAAGATTTCACGGTTAGGATAGTAATATACCTAACAGTCTTGCTTAATTGAATATCGTATTATATTCGTTAATGATAGACTCAATACCATAGGAATATATGGTTGATATATTGAGGGTAAGAGAGTAGTATTGTGGGAACATATTATTCATATAAAAGATCTAGTTAATTAGCAACCATAGATAATCTGGATTAACGAGAGTAATTATTGAACTTAATATGATTGATAAAGCAACCACAACCCTGGAATTTTCATCTCCTCTTAAGTAAAATCTCATCATACGCATTTGCATTCTTGATAAATTAGTTGTTACTTGTTCAATTTCCGTAATAGTGGATTAAGAAAAAAATATCACTCCTAAATATCTTGGACAATTAATTGATTTTAGTTTGCTTAGTTAGCGATCAATCTGAGTCTCTATGGGTTCAACATCCGACTTTCGAGCCACTTTATTACTTGACAACCACGTATACTTGCGTGTGTGTTTGGTCCCAACAAGTTTTTTGTGCCGTTGTCGGGTACTTAGTTATTGATTGTTTAGTTAAGTTAAGCTTTTATCCATTATTTGTTCAAGTTTTAATTTTTTTATTTCGCTTTATTTGTGATAACACAGGCTTTTCTCTTAGATGTGGAGTAGTAGAAGTGCAAACAATCTCCTTCCTCTTGATCCTGAAATCGAACGAACACTTCATAGATTGAGGAGGGAAGTCGAAGCTAGAACTTGAATTGAAAGAGAGTTGGACATCAAAGTTCAACCACAACCAGTAGAGATGGCAGGTAATGAAGAGCGTCCGGTGATAGAATCTGCAAGGCCCAATCTGGTTCTTATGACTCAGGCGATTGTGAAGCCTGATATCATGGGTCACTTTGAACTCAAAAAGTACATAGTACAACTGATTCAGTCCACAGGGCAATATGTGGGTCTATCTCATGAAGACCTGCAGATGCACATTCAGAACTTCCTAGAAATTACAAACACTTACAATTATCCGAACGTTTCCAAGGACTATGTTAGGATGACATTGTTTCCCTTTTCCCTGCTGGGACAAGCTAAGGAATAGTTGCAAAAAGAGCCCGCGAACTCAATCCACAATTGGTATGTTCTAGCAAGGAAATTTTTAATCATGTTTTTTTCCCACAAAGAAGACAAAGTCGTTGAGGATCCAGATTTTGGGGTTTCAACAACGACATGGTGAGACTCTCTGACAAGCTTGGGAAAGGTACAAGAAGCTACTCAATGACTGCCCACATCATTATTCAGACTGATGAGGTGTTGGGTCACACTTTCATTGATGGGTTGGACGAGGCATCAAAGATGAATCTTGACTTAGCATGTGGGGGTAGCTGCATGGCAAGACCGTATAGTGAGATTCAGATCCTGCTAAACAATTTCACTGCTTATGATAATAATTTGCAAGGAGATGGGGAACAACGAAGAGCACTTAAACAAAAGGCAGCAAGTGTAATCGAGCTTGATGATTTCTTAGCAATGAGGGCTAAAATAGAGAGATTAGCTAATCAGATAAATAAAATGATAATGCACCATGCACAACAGATGCAACATGTGCAACAGATGTTTGCTTGCTACGAGTTATGTGGTGAAGGTCACATAAGTGACATATGTCCCGTGAATCCTAAATCAATTTACTACATGGGGAAACAAGCTAGAGGGTCGATGAATCAACATGCTCAATATGGTAACACATACAATCTGAACTGGAGGAATCATCCTAACTTCTCTTGGGGCGGAAAACAGAATATCAGGCCTAAAGCGAATTACGATCATCCACCTCCACAACAAGCAGAATAGATTTTGACTTACATGATGAAAAAGCTTTTGATAGACAATTAGAAAGTTATGGCTGAGAATCAACAATTGCAGACAGAATTTAGAATTCTAGAGAGGCAGCTTGGCAAATGGCTAACAATCAGAATACTAGACCTGCTGGAGCTCTCCCGAGTGATACTGAGCCTAATCCTAAGGCTCAAGTCAATGCGGTTACCTTGAGAAATGGAAGAGAATTAGAAGAAGTTTCAGAGAAAAAGAAATATACAGCTAGACCTGAAGGAGAATTAGTTCCTAATCCCGTTAAGGAGAATAAGAAAGAAAATCCAGAAATTGTGACAAGGTCACCACCTCTGTTTCCACAAAGACTGCAAAAGCAAAAAGAGGATGATATGTACAATATATTCTTGGATTTTTTAAGCCGAGTGCGTGTGAATTTTCCTTTGGTGAAAATTTTGTAGGAAGTGCCTAAGTATCCAAGGTATCTCAGGGATATTATGGAAAACAAGAGAAGACATACAGAGTTTGAAACAATTGCACTTACTGAGAATGTTGTCACGACCCCAAATACCGGTCGTGATGGCGCCTATCACATTACTAGGCAAGCCAACCCAAATTTTTTATCACAACCCTTTTTCCTTATAATAAGCCATTTTCTAACACGGGGTTTTAATACCAAATCCTTATAATACGCGTTTAAAATAACAAAATATATGAGGAAGTCAAATAAACATGAAACTACATAGCCCCAAGTATCTGGTGTCACGAGTCTAGAGCCTCTAATACATAGTTGACTGTTTAATACATCATAAATCTAGAAAATGCGGATAAGAACAAGATAGAAGGGAGAAAACAGGGTTGTGGACGCCATGCAACTACCTTGAAATCTCCGGCAAATTATGGATCAGTTGAGGACCCTCACTCTGCCCCTCAGGCACCTGGATCTGCACACAAGGTGCAGGGAGTAACGTGAGTGCACCAACTTAATAAGTAACTAATGTAAATAAGGTCTGAAAGCAATGACGAGCAGTCAAAAATCATATAAATGAACAAACAACAGGATAACAGGTCAACTTCATAGTTTAAACAAGTTTCGTCATAAAATCCTCAATTTCATTTTAAATACTTGAAATCGTACACTTAGCAATTTCTTACAACAGAGGCTTATTTTAAAAGAAGAGTGAAATTAGTGAAAATATCATAATTGGGCCCCTCGGGCAAGGTATCACTCAAAATATGGCCTGTCGGGTAGCCTCTCAGTCACTCGTGACTCAACTCTCGTCACTCAGTACTCACCCTCAGCACTTAGGATCATTAATATCTCATAGTAATAGAAATCATAGTAACCGCAGCGGCGTGCATCTCGATCCATAGTTTATAGTCGACTACGCTCACTAGGGGTGTACAGACTCCGGAGGGGCTTCTACAGCCCAAGCGTCATATCGTTGTGGCACGCGGCTCGATCCAATATATATATCGTTGCGGCGTGTAGCCAGATCCATACAAGTATTGCTGCAATGTGCAGCCAAATTGATAATTTACACACACACACACAAACACAAACTCACACACACACACACACACACACATATATATATATATATATATATCCTCACCATTAGGTTCTCAACCTCTCTTAGTCATTAACCTCACAGTCTCTCGGGCACAACAGTAGAAATTAGGGAACTCAGCCCAAATAGTCCTTACATAAGAGGTAGAGTGTTAAAAACCAATTTTTAAACAACAAACATGTAAAACGTGACTGAGGATGTGCTTTCAACAAGTAGAGTGAGGAAAAACACTATAAGAATGCCCCTAAGTATCTCAACAGGTCGGCACAAGGCCCCAAACATGACATACATCCCAAAATATAGTATAATTAACTAAAGTACGGAATATCATAAGGTTCCAAATTAAATACGCAGCTTAATAGTCACTACAGTCACAATCCCTACCGGTGCACGCCCACACACTCGTCACCTAGCATGTTCGTCACCGCATTTACCAAAACAATTCAAATATCGGGGTTTGGTACCCTCAGTTCCAGATTTACAATGGTTACTTACCTCAAACCGGTGAAAATACTACTCCGCGACGCTTTTGCCCCTCGAATCGGCCTCCACTCGCGCCGAATCTATCCAAAATCAGAATCACGACATCAAAATATTCTAAGGGAGCGAATCCCAAGCGAAAACAATCAAATAATACCAAAAATCCTGAAATTGGCCAAACCTGACCCCCCAGGACCATGTCTTGAAACTCGATAAAAATCACATCAACGGAATCCTTATCCTCCCACGAGTCCATACATACTAAGAAAATTGAAATCGTTGTCCAAATGGCCCCTCAAATTCTCATTTTAGAGTCTCTTAATCTCAAGCCCTAATCCCCGATTATTCTTGCTTAATCTCCAGTAATACCTTGATTAAACAATGGAAAACGGATCATAAATCCAAATAATGAAGCTTAGGAAACTTACCCAATTGATATTCCTTGATTTCTCTTGAAATCCACTGCCTTAGCCTCTTTCCCGTCTTCAAAAATGGAGGATTTAGCAAAATTTCGTGAGGAAAACATTATATACCTTCTGGCCCAGGGATTTTTGCATTTGTGGCCATATACCCACTTTTGTGGTACCACATTTGCAACCAAATAACCGCTTCTGCGGTTCTTCATAAACTCAACCCCGATCCGCATCTGTGATGCATCAGCCGCACCTGTGCTATCGCAGGTGCGGTCCATTAACCGTTGTTGCGGTTTCCTGCCTCCCTAGCTCAATTCCACTTCTGCGGCTCCCTTCCCCACATCTGCGATATCGCACCTGCAGTTCTCAATCCACAGGTGCGGAAATACCAGAACCAGAAAAAAATCTGCACCTTTTCAAATTTCTTAAACTCTCCGACAACCATCTAAAATCGCCGCGAGGCCCCCGGGACCTTAACCAAAAACACCAACATATCCCAAAACCTTATTCAAACATGTACCAATCTTCAAAACACCTCAAACAAGATCGAATCAACCAAAACACATCAAATTCAAGCCTAATTTTCCAAAATCTTCTAAATTACGCTATTGATCAAAAACCCAACCAAACCATGTCCGAATTACCTGAAATTTTGCACACAATCCCAAATGACACAACAAAACTACTGCAACTCTCAGAATTCCATTTCAACCTCTATATAAAAATCTCATCTATGAACCGGAAATCGCCAACAAACCAATTTTGCCAATTCAAGCCTAAATATACTCTAGACCTCCAAAACTCATTCCGATCACACTCCTAAAGCCCAAATCACCTACCGAAGCTAACGGGACCATCAAAACTCACATCCGAGCCCTCTAACACACAAGTCAACATCCGGTTGACTTTTTTCCAACTTAAGCTTCTCAAAAGAGACTAAGTGTCTGAAACCTTACCAAATCCTTTCCGAACTCGAACCAATCAACCCGATCACATATAGAACCATTAGACAAAGCAATAAGAAGCAGAAATAGGGGAAACAGAGTGGTAACTCATAAGATGACTGACCAGGTTGTCACATTCTCCCCAACTTAAACAAATGTTTGTCCTCGAACGAGTCAAGAAACATACCTAAAGCCTCAAACAGGTGAGGATATTTGCTCTACATCTCCCGCTAGGTCTCCCATGTAGCCTCCTCCATTGGCCGACCTCTCCACTGCACTTTCACTGAAGCTATATCCTTTGACCTCAACTTTCGAACTTGACGACCCAAAATAGCTACTAGCTCAACATCATAAGTCAAATCATCATCCAACTAAACTGTGCTGAAATCCAAAACATGAAACAGATCCCCAATAAGCCACCTCCCCAATCCTCCGAAGCACCTCAAAAAGCCCAATGAACCGAGGACTCAATTTACCTTTCTTCCCAAATATCATACACCTTTCATGGGTGAAATGTTCAATAGAACCTTCTCGCCAACCATGTAGGACACATCCCAAACCTTCCTATTAGCATAGCTCTTTTGCCTCAATTGCTCTGTACGAAGCCTCTCCTGAATCACCTTCACCTTTTCTAAAGCATCCTGCACCAGGTCTATCCCTAGTAGCCTAGCCTCACCGGGCTCGAACCAACCAACTAGAGATCTACAACGCCTCCCATACAAAGCCTCATATGGAGCCATCTGAATACTCGATTGGTAGCTGTTGTTATAAGCAAACTCTTCAAGAGGTACAAAATCATCCCACGACCCTCTGAAATCAATAACACAAGCACGCAACATGTCCTCCAATATCTAAATAGTGCACTTGGACTACCCGTCCGTCTGAGGGTGAAAAACCATGCTCAACTCAACCTGATTAATCAACTCTCGCTGCACAGACCTCCAAAACTGCAAAGTAAACTGAGTGCCCCTATCAGAAATGATGGAAACTGGGACACCGTAAAAATGAACAATCTCCTGGATATAGATCTCCGCCAACCGCTCTGAAGAATAGGTAGTACACACAGGAATGAAGTGCACAGACTTGGTCAGCTGATCCACAATTACCCAAATAGCATCGAACTTCCTCAAAGTCCATGGGAGTCCAACTACAAAGTCCATAGTGATTCTCTCCCACTTCCACTCGGGAATATCCATCTGCTGAAGCAAGCCACCCGGTCTCTGATGCTAATATTTCACATGTTGACAATTGAGACACCGAGCTACAAATGCCACAATGTCTTTATTCATTTTTCTCCACCAATAATGCTGCCTCAAATCCTGATACATCTTCGCGGCACCCAGAAGAATGGAATACCATGAGCTATGGGCCTCCTCCAGAATCTACTCTCGAAGCCCATCTACATTGGGCACACGAATCCGGCCTTACATCATCAACACCCCATCATCACCAATGGTCACATCTCTGGCATTATCATGATGAACTCTACCTTAAAGACAAGCAAATATGGATCATCATACTGGAGCTCTCTGATGTGATCATATAAGGAAGACCGAGAAACCACGTAAGCTAATACCCGACAGGGCTCAGAAACATCTAACCTCATGAACTGATTGACCAAGGACTGAACATCAACTGCAAGAGGTCTCTCCCCAACTAGAATATATGCCAAACTCCCCATACTCACCGCCTTTCAGCTCAAAGTATCAACCACCACATTGGCCTTCCTCGGATGGTATAATATAGTGATATCACAATCCTTAAGCAACTCCAACCACCTCCGCTGCCTCAAATTGAGATCCTTCTATTAGAACAAGTGCTAGAGGATACGATTATCAGTAAACACCTCACAAGACACACCATACAAGTAATGCCTCCAAATCTTCAATACGTGAACTATGGCAGCCAACTCCAAATCATGAACGGGGTAGTTCTTCTAATAGAACTTCAACTGACAAGAAGCATAAGCAATAACTCTACCCTCCTACATCAAAACACAACCGATACCTACTCTTGAAGCATCACAATACACGATATATGAACTTGAAGCCGATGGCAAAACTAACATTGGAGTTATGGTCAAAGTTGTCTTGACCTTGTGAAAGCTCTCCTCACACTCGTCCGACCATACAAATGAAGCACACTGCTGATTCAACTTGGTCAAGGGAGATGCGATAGATGAGAATACCTGAACAAATCGGTGATAATAGCCTGCCAAACCAAGAAAGTTGCGAATCTTTGTGGCTAAGTACGGTCTGGGTCAACTCTGAACCACCTCAATCTTCTTCGGATCAACCTTAATATCCTCGTTGGACACCACGTGCCCCAATAAAGCCACTGAACTAAGCCAAAACTCACACTTGGAGAACTTTGCATAAAGTATCTCCTCCCTTAATCTCTGGAACACAACTCTCAAATGCTTTGCGTGCTCCTCCTGACTATGCGAATACACTAGAATATCATCAATGAAGACTATGAAAAATGAATCGAGATAAGGACGAAACACGCTATTTATCAAATGCATGAATGTTGTTGGGGCATTGGTCAGCCCAAATGACATCACCAAGAACTCATAATGACCATATCAGGTCTTGAAAGCTGTCTTAAGAATATCCAAGTCCCTGATCTTCAACTGCTGATAACCCAAATCGAGATCAATCTTGGAGAACACTCTCGCTCCCTGAAGCTGGTCGAATAAATCATTAATGCGAGGAAAGGGATACTTGTTCTTAATATTTACCTTGTTCAATTGTCTATAATCGATGCACATCCTCATAGTGCCATCCTTCTTCTTCACAAATAGAACTGACATGCACAAAGGTGACACACTAGGCCGAATGAACCCTTTGTCAAGCAATTCCTGAAGCTGCTCCTTTAACTCTTTCAACTCTGCTGGTGCCATACGATATGGCGGAATAAAAATGGGCTGAGTGCCCGTCACCGGGTCAATACCAAAATCAATGTCTTTGTCCGAGGGCATGCCCGGCAGGTCTACAGGAAACACATCGGGAAAATCCCACACAACTAGAACAGAATCAATACTGAGAGTCTCAGCTCCGACATACCTCACAAAGGCTAGATACAAAAGACATCACATCCCAACCATACATTGGGCCTTCAAGAATGAGATCACTCTACTTGAAACATAATACATCAAACCTCGCCATTCAATCCGTGGCACACCTGGTATAGCCAACATGATTATCTTGGCATGACAGTCCAGAATAGAACGACACAGAGATAGCCAATCCATGCCAAAATGATATTGAAATCCACCATACATAATAATAAAAGATCCACTCGGGTCTCCAGACCCCCAATAGTCACCACACACAATCGATACTCACGGTCTACAAAATAGTATCGCCCACTAGAGTAGATACATAAATAGATGAAACAAGAGACTCACATGGCGTATCCAAATAATGGGCAAAGTATGATGACACATAAGAAAAGGTGGAACCGGGATCAAATAATACAGAGGCATCTCTGTGGAAGACTGAAAGAATACCTGAAACCACAACATCTGAAGCAGCAGCATCTGGTCTACCTGGAAGGGCATTGAAACAAACCTGACCACCACCTGATCGACCTCCCCCTCTAGGGAGACCCCTAGCAGATTGACCTCCACCCCTAGCTGGTTGGGTGAGTGGTGAAGTAATTGGAGTTGAAGCTAAGGGTTGACCCCTCTACCGAGACGGACCATCATAAAGATGAGGACACTACCTCCTCATATGCCCAAACTCTCCACACTCATAAAATCTCCCCGGTGTTGGAGATGGGGACTGGAGGGAACCCCTAACTCTGGAATGACCATTAGAAGGACCTGGCATAGAAGAACCCTGAACGGATGGAGCACATGATGAACTATGGGCTAAAAGGGCACTAAGTGATGAGTGGCCCTGATGAGAACTGTGAAGACCATAACCCCGCAGATGCCCCACGATAACCTGGGCGAGCTGACTAAGCATGCCTGAATGGATGGCATCTGCCCTGCAAGAACTGACCCCTCAAAGGAGCACTGCTAAAGCTACTAGATCACCGAGGTCTTTTGGCCTCTCACTTCTGGCGGTGAACCGATGCAATCTCACGAGCGATGTCAACAACCTCCTCAAAAGTATCACCTGACACCATCTCCCTAGTCATGAGAATCTGAAGTTGATATATGAAGCCATAAACAAACCTCCTGATCCTCTCTCGATCTGTGGGAACCAACCAAACTGCATGACGGGCTAACTCGGAGAACCGCATCTCATACTGCGTCACAATGATCTCTCTCTAACGCAACTGCTTAAACTGCTTGCACAGCTCCTCTCGGTGATACTATGGCACATACTTCTCCAGAAAGAGTACAGAGAACTATTGTCAGGTAAGGGGTGCTGCACCAACAGGCCTACGCCTCTCATATGCCTCCCACCAAGTGAACGCAGCCCTATAAAACTGAAAGGTAGTGAATGCTACACCACTAGTCTCTAGAATACCTGCTATAAAAAGAATCCTCTGGCACTTATCCAAGAAACCCTGGGCATCCTCGCCCTCTGCACCGCTGAAAGTCAGAGGCTGGAGTCTCCCAAACATCTCTAGTCAACACTGCTCGTTGTCCGGCATAACTGGTACTACAAACTCCTGAGTTGGTGCAACCGGCTGGGCTGGAAGTGCTCCCGATGTCTGGAGTCCCTACATAACCTGCTCAGGTGTGCGAGCAACGGGAGTGTGGGTGCATCCCCCGGCCTGAGAAGTGGCTGCAGTCATAGTAACTAAAACTACCTGAGCCACACCGGTACACAGTCATAAGATCTGAGCTAAAGCCTCCTGAAGGCCTAGAATCATAATAGGCACAGCTGGTGCCTGAGCTGGTGTTGTTGTAGCGTCCACAACTGGGACCTCATCCTGAACTGGGGCAGCTGGTGGATCTGCAGGTGCTGCCCTAACTGCTCTGCCCCTATCACAGCCTTGACCGTGTCCTCGGCCTCTAGTGGCCCTAGCTGGTGGTACTGGTGGCCGTCCATCCTGCCCGATAGCACGTTTCCTCACCATCTGTGAGAAAATGGAATAATAGAAGTTTATTACTCGGATAAACAGATTCGCACGACAAGAATTTCAAGAAAATGAAGTTTTTCCAAGGTTCTACAGCCTCTCAAGGATGAATACAAATGTCTCCGTGCCGATCCGTGAGACTCTACTAAAACGGCTCCTGACTCGCGAGACCTGTGTAACCTAGGCTCTGATACCAACTTGTCATAACCCCAAATACCTGTCGTGATGGTGCCTATCACATTACTATGCAAGCCAACCCAAACATTTAATCACAACCCTTTTTCCTTATAATAAGCCTTTTTCTAACACGGGTTTTAAATACCAAATCCTCATAATATGTGTTTAAAACAATAAAATACATGCGAAAATCAAATAAACATAAAACTACACAGCCACAAGTATCTGGTGTCACGAGTCTAGAGTCTCTAATATATACTGACTGTCTAATACATCATAAATCTAGAAAATGCGGAAAAGAACAAGATATGATGGAGAAAACAGGGTTGCGGACGCCATGCAGCTACCTTGAAATCTCTGGCAAACTCTAGATCAGTAGAGGACCCTCACTCTGCCTCTCGGGAACCTGGATCTGCACACAAGGTGTAGGGACTAACGTGAGTACGCCAACTCAGTAAGTAACTAAAGTAAATAAGGTCTAAAAGCAGTAACAAGCAGTCAAAAATCATATAAATGAACAAACAACAGGATAACAGGTCAACTTCACAGTTTAAAACCGGTTTCGTCGTAAAATCCTCAATTTTAGTTTAAATACTTGAAATCATATACTTAGGAATTTGTTACAACAGAGGCTTATATATCGTTGTGGCGTGCAGCCCGATCTATAATTTATACACACACACACACACACACACACACACACACACACATATATATATATATATATATATATCCTCACCATTGAGTTCTCAACCTCTCTCCGTCATTAACCTCACGTTCTCTCGGGCACAGTAGTAGAAGTTAGGGAACTCAACCCAAACAATCCTCACATTTAAGAAGTAGAGGGGTAAAACCCAGTTTTTAAATAGCAAACAGGTAAAACATGACTGAGGATATGCTTTCAATAAGTGGAGTGAGGAACAAAATAGTAAAAATTCCCTTAAGGGGCTCTATAATTTAAACAATTGAAAAATGATCATAAACACAAATAATGAAGTTTAGGGAACTTACCCAACTGATATCCCTTGATTTCTCTTGAAATCCACTGCCTTAGCCTCTTTCTCGTCTTCAAAAATGAAGGATTTAGCAAAATTTCGTGATGAAAACATTTTATACCTTCTGGCCCAGGGATTTTCACATCTGCGGCTATATACCTGCTTCTGCGGTACCGCATTTGTGGCCAAATAACCTCTTCTACGATTCTTCATTAACTCAGCCCAATCCGTATCCGCGATGCATCAGCCGCACCTACGTCATCGCAGGTGAGATCCATTAACCGTTTTTGCGGATTCCTGCCTCCCTAGCTCAATTCCTCTTTTGCGGCTCCCTTCCCCGCATCTGTGAGATCGCACCTGCGGTCCCCACTCCGTAGGTGCGAAAATACCAAAAGCAGAAAAAAAATCTGCAGCTTCTCAAATTTCCCAAACTGTCCTACAACCATCCAAAATCACCCCGAGGCCCCCGGAACCTCAACCAAAAACACCAACATATCCCAAAAACTTATTCAAACCTGTACCAATCTTCAAAACAGCTCAAACAATATCGAATCAACCAAAACACATGGGATTCAAGCCTAATTTTCCAAAATCTTTTAAATTATGCTTTTGATCAAAAACCCAACCAAACCACGGCCGAATGACCTGAAACTTTGCACACATATCCCAAATGACACAACAGAACTACTGAAATTCTCGGAATTCCATTCCGACCCATATATAAAAATCTCACCTATTAACCGAAAATCGCCAACAATCCAATTTCGCCAATTCAAGCCTAAATCTACTCCAGACCTCCAAAACGCATTCTGATCACACTCCTAAGGCCATTAGACAAAGCAATACAAAATAGAAATGGGGGATACAGAGCGGTAACTCATGAGACGATTGGTCAGGTCGTCACAAATACAATGCTAGAGTTTAGAGTAAACTTCCTCCTCAATTGAAGGATCCTAGGTGTTTTACAATTCCTCTATATCTTGGAAAACAAGAAGTTGGTAGAGCTCTGTGTGATTTAGGGGCTAGTATAAATTTGATGCCATCCTCTTCGTTCAAGCAACTTAGATTGGGGTTGCTTAGACCTACTACAATCACCTAACAGTTGGCAGAGATAGATCACTAGTTATGCCAAAAAGAATTATTGAGGATGTGTTAGTTCGAGTGGGAAAGTTCATTCTTCCTGCTGATTTTATTGTTCTTGATTATGAGTCCAGATGAGGAAGTACCCATTATTTTGGGGCGACCATTCTTAGCTACTGGTGGAGCGCTTATTGATGTTAGGGAAGGAAAGTTGAAGATGAGAGTTAGCAACGAGGAAATTACTTTTAATGTGTACAAGGCACTTAAGATCCCTAAGCATTATGAGGACTTGTGCATGATTACTTCAGTAGAATTGAAGGGGATATAGCAGAGTCATTTTGTGAATTCTAGTGATTCGGATAGGACGACTGAGTTGGATGAAGTAGTGTTGCAAGCTGAATGTGTAAGGATGATTGAGAAAAGAACTAGAGATGAAAGAGGAGATCTTCTGAGAGCGTGTAAAAGGCTAGGCTTAATGGGAGAAAGAAGAAGAGAAAATTCCCAACCTGAGTAGAGTATCAGAGTTATGCCGCGACGTTAAATCAGTCGCTTGTTGGGAGGCAACCCATCTTTACTGTTTTCTTTTATTTTTATTTTTTCTTGTTATTGTTGTAATATTTGTTTTTGTTTTGTAGGATTGTAAACATAGGAGGCAAAGTCATTGGAAGAGTACAAAAGCGAGGTAGATGATGGGAACTAAGCGTGGGGTGTCACACAAAGGACCATGCCTGGGAGAAGTCTGAGTACCCTTGAGCCGCTATTGCTTTGGTCTTTGGCCTCTCAGGGAGTTTCTTGTCCACCCTCGTTATTATTTTGCTTTAATTGTACATTGGGTACACTAAACTCTTTTAAGTGTGGGGTGGAAAAATTCTCTAGATTATTAGTAGTAGAATGTAGAAAAATGTTAACTTCTTATTTGTGATTTCATAGTTGTGTAGTATCGAAGTAGTTATAAAAAAAATGAAAATTTAGACTTTTCCCGACGATGGATCTCCTGGACAGTTTTCTTGAGGGACTTAACTCTAAAGAAAAGTACAAAAAGATTTTCTTTGTAGGTAGTGTAGTAATGCCCCCTTGATTTTTCTTTGTGCCGCGGTTCTTTTTCAAGGATTTTGTTTGAATTGGGTGTAGGTAGTTTTAATTTATTTTAGGAGAGGAGCCATTGTGATGTGAATTGAATTGAAGTAATAGCTCTTGACTTTTGTATGCCTTGAGAATAGTGAGTACTTTGGTTGTGATGCTTAGGCTCAATTTTTTACTCTTGTATAAGTATCTTAAATTGCATAATCTTAAATTTTCTTAACTATTTTGACTAGAGTGTCTTGATGAGTCCAATTCTAAGTGAGTTATGTGCCATGTGTGTGTGAGGTTTGTATGTTATTCTATGCATTGCATTTGATGTCTAGAACTTTCCCCGTGTGTTTGCTAAGCGAAATAGTAGTTTTGTTCAGTCTAGGAAGTGATATAGGCATTTCTTTGTTGAGCCAAATATATATATTTTCCCCGCTTAACTGTTATGGCTCATAGTTAACCCTGTTGATCCCATAATCCTATTTTTTTTTACAACCACATTACAAGTCTTACCCATTTGTTTGAATTAACCATTTATTTGAACCTTTTCACTTATCATGAGCACTTGAATTGTTATGAACTTTGTAAAAGTTAAAGTGTGGTGGTCGTTGGTTTGGCTTTTGAGTGGGGCTAATGGAATAAGGAGAAAGGTGCACAGTTTTGAAAAAATAAGAGCCACTTGAATTGAAAAGGAAGAAAAGAAAGAAAAAAAGTATTTGTGTTAATGTGAAAAGTATTCAGTGATAGTGGTGACTCTTGATGTAATTGTGCTTAAATAAATAAGGAGTTAATATACATTGATGTGAAGGTGTAGTTATGGTTTGACATAAGTATGGGGCTTGAATGTTAAAGTATATGTATTAAAGTTCTTAGGGAGGTGTAGCCACTTATATCCAAATGTATCCTACCCGACCTGCAGCCTACATTACAACCAATGAAAGTCATACTTGATCTTAGACTGAATGAGCTCGATTAGTAGAGTAGTACACTACTGGCAAGCCTATGGTGCATATTTTGTAGCATATGAATGTTATTTCTGAGAGTGAGTGAATTCGTTCTATCTTGAGTTCCTAATTGTTCATAAATTTTATTGTGTGTGGAACTAATCTTTCTTGTTGTGTGAGAGCACTTGATTCATGAAGAAATGGTAATGTCACTGACCTATATGTTAGACTAAGTGAGTGAGTTGTAAATAATGCATGATACTTGTGAGTCAAATCTTGAGATGAAGATGTTACACCCTTGTGCTAAATTTATTTTAAAGATTTTTTGTGTGATGAGTTAGGAGGATTGATTAAAAAGGTCGTGTCTATGTAAAGTGTAGTTTGATTGCTCGAGGACGAGCAATGTTTAAGTGTGGGGTATTGATATGTGTCTATAATTCCATAGTTTCGTACATTATGTGCCTTGAATTTTATATGCTTTAATGATAAATTACACTTTATTTGTGCGTAAAAGAGTCTATTTTATATGTAGGTGAATTGGAGATGAAAGTAGAGCAAATGGGATACTTAAACGTTGAAAGTGTGCTCAAGAACAGTGAAGAGGAGAAAGCTGGTGAAGCCAGGACTAAAGCAGGCGTTAGACCTGGTGACGCCAGGCTTGTAGTTGGCGAGAGACATGGCAAGGCAAGGCAAATTCCAAGCTTAACCAGACGTTATGCCTGGCGACACCAGGCCTGGGGCCAGATCCATTCCGAGTTTTGAAGACTTAGTTTGTCTCCCGGCTTGACTAGGATTTGACCTACACGTTTAGGTCTTTTCCTAAACATATAAATAAACCTAAAATGCCACTTTGAAGGAGCTTTTTTGCGGCCAGAGGCAAGAGCATTACGTGGATAACTTTTGGAGGAGAAAATCATAGAGTTCCTTATACCATTTTTTTTTATAATTTGTTTATGCAAAATACTTGAAACATTGTTATTATGAACATGAGTAGATAAGCACTCTAGTTCTAGGGTTTTGGTTGACATGATTATTAATGTTATTAACTACATCTTCGTTAATTTGGATTATCACCTTGTGGCTGTTTCTCTAATTCTGTGCATAATTGCTTAATTGTCTAGCCAACAGTTGAGTTCTATTTACTATCTATCCTATGCTTGGGAAAGTCGTGTTTAGATTAGAGTAGAATTAGAGAGAGCTTGTTTCTGAACCCGTGGCTCGGGGGAAGATTTTGTGATTAGAATAGGAATATACCTAACAGTCTTGCTTAATTAGATACTGTATTATATTCATTCAATATAGACTCAATACCATAGGAATGTAGGGTTGATATATTGTGGGTAGGGGAGTAGTATTGTGGGATCATGCTATTCATATAAAAGATCTGGTTACTTAGCAACCATAGATAATCTGGATTAACGAGTGTGATTATTGAACTTAATATGATTGATAAACCAACCACAGCCCGAGAATTTTCATCTCCTCTCAAGTAAAATCTCATCATACGCATTTGCATTCTTGATAAATTAGTTGTTGCTTGTTTAATTTTCGCAATAGTAGATTAAGAGAAATATATCACTGCTAAATAGTATTTTGCTTAGTTAACAATCAATCTAAGTCTCTGTGGGTTCGATATCAAACTTTCGAGCCACTTTATTACTTGACGACCATGTATACTTGCGTGTGTGTTTGGTCCTAACACAAACTATAGAAGAAAAACTAGTGTCTCTATACATCCGAATCAAACAAAGAAGTATAGAAGATAATGAACATAGGGGAGAGTAGAGGGGGACTCCGAGGTCTGCGAACGCGGCAGATATACATTGAAGTCTCCAACTGTCGCTGCTCACAAGTGACGTGGCTGATAAGAGGTACCTAGATCTGCACACGAAAAACATGTGAAGGGAAGGGCATGAGCACGCCACAATGGTACCCAGTAAATTCCAAGCCTAACCTCGGTCTAGTAGTGATGAGATTAGGTCAAGGCCCTACTGGTGTAAATATAATGGAAGAAGGCATAATGAAATATCACGGTAAAAGTAAGTACGGAAATCTAACAGGAAAAGAATCAATGAAAGGTAACAACTCAGTAACAGAGATAACGACAGGGGATCTCCCGGAATACCATTCTGTAGCCCCACGCAGCTCCAACAGGAGTCCCAAATTACACATGCTAGATAGGGGAATCTTTAGGAATACCAATCCGTAGTCCCTAAAGTAAATATATAGGGGAATCTCTCGGAATGCCGATCCATAGTCCCAAAAGTAAATATGCAGGGAATCTCCCAGAATACCGATCCATAGTCCCAAAAGTAAACACATAGTTCAACAGTGGAAACATAAGCTACAATGAGAAATCTTACAATTCAGACTAAGTACAAGTCAGAAAAAAGCAGAGAATTCACTAAACATGTTGCACAGAGTTCATATAGACAAGTAAGACAAGTAAGCATGTTATTATATACTAAACAGGATAATTACAAATGTCGGCGGTAACACAGAGTTCAAATAGGGAGTTAAAACACGTAGGCATGTTTTTCTAATCTAACAAGACAATTACATATGATAGTGTAGTTCAAAGAGAAAATAGGTTATGACGTAGTAAAAATGGGGTTTTACAACAAATAGCTCATGTACGTACTCGTCACCTCACGTACATGATGAGTGCTGATTTTACCACTTATTCTAGTCTCTTTTCTTAGTTTTTATGTCCTTTAACCATAATATAAGGTCTTTTATGGTGTCTATTGTTATATTTTCAGCTAAATGATTCCATGAAGTGATTTGAATTCAATTTGTGTGGAATTGAGCAAAAAAGGGTGAAAACCATGCAAAACTCCCCCGTGATTCCGCATCTATGGAAGATTGGTTGCAGAAGCGACTCCGCTTCTGCGTGAACAGACTTGTATCTGCGATGATGAGTGACTTTGCAAGAAACCGGATCTGCGGTTGCTCATCTGTGCTTGGTAGACCGCATCTATGGTGCTAGAAGTTTATTTGATGTTTCGCTTCTGTGATAGGATGTACACTTATGCGGAGTTGCACCTGCGAGAATTCTTTCACAGGTGTAGTCAACGGGCATCAGACCTAGGCAGCTTAGGCAATTCACATGTTCTCAATTCCAAACCCACAAATACTCGACTTAGCAGATAACTTCATAATCTTTATGACATTTTCGCAATGGGATAACTCTTTCCATTTTGGGATAGGGGTTACATTTTTGGAGAGTCATCACCTAACGATTTTAAGGTGCGTTAGGGCACCTATAGGGTTCATTTGTAGCTACGTTTGGTAACCAGAGATAGGGTAAGGGCTTGAAATTATCCTAAGGCGAAGGTGTTAGGCACCCCTCAGGATCCACTAGTGCAGTTCTCGGCCAGACAGTTTTTTGTGAATTTGTACAACTAGCAAATAAACAAGTATGACTCAAATAGTAGGGGATTTGAGTTTAAATACACAAGTGTTTGAAAACGATTAGCGAAAGGCAAAATTTTTGAAAAGAATTACAATCTAAAGCATGCTTATGAATGTAAAGGAGTGTCCTAGGTTTGTTTGTAATATGGATCACATAAATGCAATACCCGGTATGACACTCCTTGCAAGTGGGGCTACTCGTGGTATTAGCGCACCGGTCATCATATCCATATCTACCGTTTCCCGCCCTATGAAGGTAATTAATGTGAGGGTTAGTCTCGACCCTTATTGCATGTTGTTAGCCATTCCTTCCTATCATTCCCGAAGGAATTTAGGACTCCTATCCTACAAGGAGGTTCTAGGCAGACTCTCAGGTTTAAAGGCAAAATACTAAGGCGACATGCAAAACAAGTAGGACTGCATTTAGAGGGAAAAACACAGAAACAAGTAGAAGGCTCAGATATGCCTCCACAAATAATGCACATAGAAAACATGACTCATACACAATTAAGGTTCGTATTTGAATTCTAAAGCATGGTATCTAAGTGGTAACAGCAGAACCAGATTTATTACATGACTCAGAAAAGAAGTCTGAATCAGGTTTGCCTACTGATTTTAACAATTGACAATTAAACAAAGGCAATTCCAGTTTTATTTAAAGTTGATTACCTGAGGCTTTCCTAGGCATAAACTAGTATACAACAATTATTCAGAATTATTAAAAGACAGTTTGGAAATTATTTTTACCTTAAGAGCATATTGTTATAGTTGATACGAATGCAGAGATTATTACCAGTTATTTTGAACGGGATAATCAAGTGTGAAGCTGTTTTTTCCTTTTTTATAATCAGCAATTTACACTAAGTGTGAATGCAAGTACGAATAAGATCCTAAAACATGGTATCTAAGACGCATGTTTAAAACTCAAGATGTAGAATTCCTAGAGCATGATTTCTAAATGCACATGACAGGAATGCAGAATTTCCTAAGAGCAGTATTTCTAAATGATAGACATAAAACATGGATAAATGAGGTGCTGAAGCAAGAAACATGGGTACTAAGAACATGATTTCTAATGCATGTATGAATCCTAAGCATGGTTTCTATTGCACAATTAGGAATATAAATTTAATAACATATTTTCTACCCTTAACAAATTATAGAATGCATATTTACCCTATCCCTTTCACTAGCCGCCCCAATACTTGTTTATAAATTATTACAGGTCATGTGAGTGAATTAAATAAGTAGAAATGAAAATAAGAAGTTACACTATAGGAAGCCTGATTAGGACTTTTTCTCTGAGTTATGTAATAAACCACCTCAAATGCCCATATTATTCCATAGCCTTCTCATATCCGTGTGTGTCAAAGTTCCCTAAGGACCTTAAGAGATCCCGGAAAGTGCTCACACCCAGATTGTATAATCAATACAGAGTAAGTGTAGTGTGAAAGAGCCAGTTTTTATGTGTCCAAGTTCAGAAGGAGATCAAGGGTCCCAAGGCAAGGCTCACACAAAAGGGGAAGAACCTAGTAATCTAAGAGTATATTGAGAGTGCTGGACATAGATTTTATGGAGTTGAGTTGAAAACAGCATGTTTGAAAATAAGTTTGCAGAAACAACAGAAGAGTTGCTTGGGGAAAACAATTTTGAAAGGGGGAGGGGAAAGGAGCAACAACAACTTGCAACCAGCCAACACACACACAAAACAAGTTCAAAGAATAATACAGTTCCAAAAGTTACATACATAGGAGTAGGTGTTTGGGACATAGAGGGACCTAATCAGAAACACAAAATCATGACTGAGAAAAGATACACATAGACCAGTAAATAAAAGGAATGAGTAGGGGCTGATTGGTCTTCAGAACACAAACAGCAAATACAAGGAATGGGAGTACTCATGCAAGGGGTCTACTACACATAATTAGTCGTGACTTAACATTAACCATGTACATTTGGAGACATACTAGTTGAGGGACCTAAGTAGGAACTCACATAGATATGTTGATTACATTTGAACAAGAGAGGGCAGAACTTAAACATGCTGAGTAAAGCAGTGAACAAGAAGTGCAATTAAACAGCGTGAGCCACTAAATTAATGCAGAAAGAGACATGGATTGACAAACAATGGGGGCATATAGAGTTGAGTTTCAAAATTGAACTAGGAACATACCAGTTAAGGAAGAAAAGTGCAGAAAAAGCAAAGCAATTAGAGAACCACAATCTAGCCTTGGCTTTCAGCCGGCTAGACAAAGCAGTAGCATAAGCAGTAGAGAAAGAATAGAGAGCTTGAATGTGTATGTGTGTGCTCTGAACTAATTATTCGTGTCTTTAAAAAAGAGAGGGTATAGTATTTATTGTTTTGAGAACAGGCAGGAAAATAAGGTAATAAGTACTAACTTAGCATAATTATAGAAACAATACAAATAGAATCAATTAAAGACCTGGACTCCCTTCAATTAGGGAGTCATAGTTCAAACGGGTACAAGTTGTATCAAATAAGTAAAAGAATTGCTTGTGATACTGATTTTACCATAATAGGAATAGTTAAAGCATGTAGCATGTAATAACGTCTAAGTACAGTAGAGTTTCAACATAAGGAAAGTACGCGCTAATTAACAAGAAGGTTGAGTAAAATTTGATTCTGAAAATTAGTTCAGGGAATCACGAATGAGATTGAAAATCACTGGGAATCATCACTAACAAAGGAAAGTATCACAAAATTAAGGAAACAATTTCGAAAAATCAGTACAGAATTACAAAGAAAACACACGAAATCAAAGATGTAGGTTTAAGGAAATTACACAGAATCAACATAAATTATGTGAACGATTAATAAACAGATGGTCGGACCCATAAATAACACGGGTTTGGACAAAATCAAAGAAACATTAAGAACAAATTAAAACGGGAAGCACAAGAGCATATAGAACACACACAATGCGCAGAATGTTCATGATAGTCATGTAAACACACCGCAAACAAATTTGAACATCGAATCGAACACAGAGGTATCAGGGTTTCTTGATAAAAATGAATCAAGCAAAATGAAAGACTCATGTAATGTTTAAACATGTTAAAAATCAAAGTAATTGCTAAAATCAGAAAGAAATCATTTTGCAAAAGGGTTTTGAAACCCTAGTTTGGAAAATGAAGAAACTGTTTGAAATCGGAGAAACATTTTGAGGAAATCAAGTGAAAACCTTAAGAAACTCATAGATCAATCATAGATCTAAAAAGATCGGAGGATTTATAGTTAGGTTTTTATGAAATTAATAGAGACGAAGAAAAGCTCGGTTAAAACCCATGGATTCACCTAGATCGAAGACAGATCTGAAGAAAAGTAAAAAATTTCAAGAGCTAGGGTTTCAGAGAACCCAAAGAGGATGAGAAAACATTAGATCGTTACCGCTTTCGGCAGGAGAAGCCATGGCCATTACTCGAACAGCCATGGATGGCCAGAAAAAGACCATGGATAGAAGTTGAACAAGATCTGGGCTAGATCTCTTTGAGATCTTTCCATGAAATCACGAAAACATGCAACAAAGAGACAAGCATACGTCTCAAATAGCCATGGGAGTCCATGGATTGAGTGAGGATTGAAGAGATTATGGTTAGTTTGGGTGGCGGTGGCTAGGGTTAGCTTTATGTTTCAGAGAGAGTTGGAGAGGAGAGGGGATTCAAGGGCGGCGGATTGTAAGAATGAGAGAGTTTGGGGGGTCATTTGGGATTAATTATGGTAAGGGTGAACGGTGGTCATTGATCTCTGTGATCAACTACCAGGATTGAAAGGTTTGGAAGGTCGGGTTGTAAATTAGGTTTAGACTTGGGTCTGGTGGGTTTTAATTGGGCTGGTAATTGGGGGTCTTGATTTGGCTATAATTAAAGCCAAATTTGGCTATAATTTAAATAGATATTTTTCACTATTTAAATTATAAAAAATAGTAAATAGTTTTTGAAAACTAATTTAAAGGGCTAAAATGATTTATAATACATAATTACCAATTTGAAAAATACAAGATCCAATTTTATGCGTATAAAATACAATTAAACCTTAAAATGGCTAATATTGCAATTATGTGCAATTTAGCTCCAAAAATACTAAATATAATTGTAAAAATATGTAAAAATTACTTTAGACATATTTTGACATAAATATAAAAATCCAATAGATGAATTATCAAAATAACAATTTTGAAAATAATCATTGGGGATTTATGGGTAAAAAGGGAGAAAATAAATCAATTCAAACCTTTAAAATTATGGAAAAAATAATAAAACCTTTGGACATGCTTATATATGCATATAAATGCTTTTTTGAAGGTATGTTGCATATTGAAAAAAATTGGGTATCAATAGTTGTCCCTCTTTACTCGGGAAGGATGAAAGAGTTTTCGGGTAAAGAAATGATGGCCAATTTTGACCGAGCGAAATGGTTTAGGAAGATTTAGGCCGCACTCTGATTTCTAAGTTGCCTACATATCCCTGGTTTTACAGGAATCAGGGCGTATGTAGTTCAGGATCCATCGGCGGAGTATACCGATGAGGCGGTTTCAAGAACAAACACAACATCTAAGGCCGATTGAGTGGACGATTTACTGGAATGGTTAGGTTTGATATGGCTGTGGGAACTGGAGTGGGATCGCTCCCGCCAGGATGGCTGTTGCTCGCCGGTTTACCTGCAATTATAAACAATACAAGTGTATATTGTGCATAAATTTAAACATGATGCAAATTTCCGTCGGACCATGAATGTTGTCTTTGGATGATTAGCAATGGAATCCTCAGACCATGGTGTCCTGGGACATGAAACGTATGATAAAGGATTCAGAGGGCATGAAATGATGCTCTCGGGCAATGAGGATGGTGCCTTCGAACCATGACGCCTTTGAATAATGATATGCAAAAGATTGAAAGAGATCCTCAGGCCATGACATGGTGTTCTCGGGCTATGAAGATGGTGCCTCCGAACGATGACGCCTTTGGATGAGTTGGCAATATTTCAGCACATGAAGGATGTAGTAGTATGATGCGGACAAGACAGAGCTTAGTCTTGCAAATTGAAGGGCAAAGGTTAGCGCGTAAGAAAGCGAGATAAATAGTGCTTGAGATAGCGCTTCGTTTCGAAGAAAATTGGAGGCAGAGCTTAGCCTAGGAAGGCAGAATGATAGCCTTATGCAAAGATGTAAATGTAGATGGAGACAACGTTTAGTCTCGGAAAGTATAATAGCAGCCTTATGCAGATTGGATGGAGGTAGAGCTTAACCTCGGAAGGCAGAATGATAGCCTTATATAGAAATGCAGATGGAGACATGGTCTAGTCTCGGAAGGCAGAATGGTAGCCTTATGCAAGTTGGAAGGCAGAATGGTAGCCTTATGCAAGTTGGAAGGCAGAATGGTAGCCTTATGCAATGCAGACGCAGAGGGAGAAAATCATTTAGTCTCGGAAGGCAGAATGGTAGCCTTATGCAATACAGATGCAGAGGGAGACAATGTTTAGTCTCGGAAGGCAGAGTGGTAGCCTTATGCAATGCAGATGCAGAGGGAGACAACATTTAGTCTTGGAAGGTAGAATAGTAGCCTTATCGCGAAATAAGATAACAAATGACAGTAGAGTTTTCTTAGCTGATAGCAGATTGCGGCATTGTGATTATTGGGAGCATTGTGACATACAGGACATCATTGGTGCGTGCTGATAGAAAATACTGGCAAGTTCAATGGTTCGGAGAGTCGTATTCTTGAACAATGTTTGTTCCATGGCGTACAATATGTTTAATGATTTCTCGATCCTAGTGCCTGCATCCAAAGAAAAATCGTGAGTTTTGTAAAGGGGGGAGGTTAGTTCGTATCACCGCTGGCTTTGCTTGACTCGTTCGTCTTCAATATGGTGATATTGTCTGTATCATTGGGGTAGTGTTGCTAAACAAAGCAATTTCAATAATAAACATGCATGATTTTGTAAAAAATAATTTTTAGATGAACCGACGACCGTGACGTGGTTCGGGACATTGTAACCTCTCTTTCTACGGAATGTTGATGGTCCTCCTCAAAATTCTGGCCCAATTTGATTGGTTGACATTTCTGCCTGTTGATCGTGTGACGATCGGCTGATATTACTTCGGAATTTTGAGGGTTCTCCTCAAAATTCTGCCCCAGTTTCCAATTGCTGGGGAAATGAAAATTTATTGAATTGTGACCGAACCCATAGGGCTACCTACGTATCCCCTCTTAAACGGGAATCAGGTCAGGCATAGTTCAATTTACATCATATAAGGAAAGCATAAAGATTACACATAGTAACTCTTGACTGCATCTGAATTTATCGGCTTTGGCCAAACTTCTCCGTCCATTTCTGCAAGTATGATGGCTCCTCCTGTCAAATCCCGGTGAACCATGTATTGACCCTACCAGTTGGGAGAGAACTTCCCTTTGGATTCATCTTGATGAAGAAAAGTTTCTTTTAACACCAACTGTCCCGGTGTGAACTGTCTTGGCTTTACTCTTTTGTTGAAGGCTCTAGACATTCTGTTCTGATAGAGTTGACCATGACAGACTGCATTCATTCTCTTTCCGTCTATAAGGGCTAGTTGCTCATAACGACTTTTTACCCACTCTGCATCGTCGAGCTCGGCTTCATGTATGATCCTTAGGGAAGAAATTTCTACCTCAACGGGAATGACAACTTCTGTACCATAAACTAGCATATAGGGGGTTGCCCCGGTCGATGTCCGGACTGTGGTGCGATCCCCAAGTAGAGCAAATGATAACTTCTTGTGCCATTGCTTATGCATCTACATCATTTTCCTCAATATTTTCTTGATATTCTTATTAGCGGCTTCTACAACTCCATTCATTTGTGGAATTCTTGTGTCTGATCTTGAAAGTTTCGCACATAGCTTTCATCAAGTCGTTATTGAGGTTGGATCCATTATCAGTAATGATTGACTTTGGAATTCCGAATCGACAAACAATGCGGTCGCATACAAAGTCTGTCACGGCTTTCTTAGTTACTGCTCTATAAGATGCTGCTTCAATCCATTTGGTGAAATAGTCTATGTCTACCAGGATAAACCTGTGTCCGTTGGAAGCGGCAAACTCGATCAGTCCAATAACGTCCATTCCCCAGGCGGCAAACAACCACGGTGAGCTTGTTGTGTTGAGCTCGCTCGGAAGCACCTTTATCATGTCTTCATGTATCTGATAGCGGTGGCATTTTCAGACATACTGGATGCAGTTAGTTTCCATAGTCATCCAAAAGTAACCAGCCTGGAGTATCTTCTTTGCTAAGACAAAACGTTCATATGTGGACAGCAAGTCCCAACATGAATTTCCTTTAGAAGCCTGGATGCTTCCTTTGCGTCAACACATCTGAATAATCCTAAATCGGGAGTCCTCCTATACAGGATTCCTCAGTTGTTTGTTGGACAATCTCCGAAGTGTGCTTTTCTCAGTAGGATTAGCAAGCTCAGGGTACTTTCCTTTTTCCAAATATTCCTTGATATCATGAAACCAAGGCTTTCCGTCTGCTTCCTCTACAACATGGGCACAGTAAGCTAGCTGATTATGGATCTTCACTGGAATGGGATCAATGAAAATCTTGTCTAGATGTTGTATCATAAATGATAGGGTAGCCAATGCATCGGCAAACTCATTCTGGCTCTGGGAACATGCTGGAATTCCGTCTTCATGAACCTTTTTCTCAATTTCTGTACATGATGCAGATACGGGAGTATCTTGGAGTTCTTGGTCACCCATTCTTCTCGTACCTGATGTATAAGTAAGTCTGAATCTACAATTACTAGCAGCTCTTGAATGTTCATGTCAATGGCCATTTTGATTCCTAAGATGCAAGCTTCATATTCGGCCATATTGCTGGTGTAGGGGAACCTGAGTTTGGCAGACACCGGATAATGCTGATCGGTTTTTGATATTAGGACGTCTCCTATGCCAACTCCTTTGAAGTTTGTTGCTTCATCGAAGAACATTCTCCAACCGTCATAAGATTCTGCAATGTCTTCTCCTATGAATGATACCTCTTCATCAGGAAAATACATTTCAGGGGTTTATATCCTCCATCCACGGGGTTTTCAGCAAGGTGGTCTTCCACTGCCTGCCTCTTGACCACTTTCTGAGTTATGTAAACAATGTCAAACTCACTCAACAGGATTTTCCACTTGGCTAGCATGCTAGTGGGCATGGGCTTCTGAAAGATATACTTCAAAGGATCCATTCTCGATATGAGATATGTAGTATAGGCATAGAAGTAATGTCTCAGCTTTTGAGATACCCAAGTCAAAGCATAATAGGTGCGTTCCAATAGAGAATACTGGTCCTCGTACGGGGTGAACTTCTTACTGAGATAATAAATGGCTTGCTCTTTCCTCCCCGTTTCATCATGCTACCCTAGAACGTAGCCGAAAGCTCCATCTAACACTACAAGGTAGAGTAATAAGGGTCTACCTGGCTCGAGCGGGACTAAAACTGGTGGTGTTGACAAGTACTTCTTGATTTTGTTGAAGGCCTTTTGGAAGTCATCGGTCCGTTTGGTAACGGCGTCCTTCTTTAGCATCTTAAAGATTGGCTCACAGATAACTGTAGATTGTGCTATGAATTGGCTGGTGTAGTTAAGACTTCCCAAGAAACTCATCACATCCTTCTTGTTCTTTGGCGGTGGTAGTTCCTGAATGGCTTTGACTTTCGATGGATCCAATTATATTCCTCGGCGGCTCACAATAAATCCAAGTAATTTCCCAGCAGGAACCCCAAATGCGTATTTTGCAGGGTTTAGTTTCAGGTTGTACATCCGCAGTCTATTGAAGAACTTCCTCAAATCTTCCATGTAGTCTGTGGCCTTCTTGGAATTTGATAATAACATAATCTACATATACCTCTATCTCCTTGTGTATCATATCATGAAAGATGGTAGTCATGGCCCTCATGTAGGTAGCTCCTGCATTATTCAGGCCGAATGACATCATCTTGTAACAGTACACTCCCCACGGCATAATGAAAGCCATTTTCTCAGCATCTTCCTCATCCATCCAGATCTGATGATAACCAGTGAAACAATCTATGAATGACTGTAGTGCACGCTTGGCGCAATTGTCGATCAGGATGTGTCTATTTGGTAAAGGGAAGTCATCTTTCAGACTGGACCGGTTGAGATCCTAGTAGTCTACACAGACTCTGACCTTCCCATCCTTCTTTGGTACTGGCACAATATTGTCTAACCATGTCGGGTATTCTACTACCCTGAGAACCTTAGCTTTGACCTTTTTGGTGACTTCTTCCTTCACTTTCGAACTCATATCAAGCTTGAACTTTCTGAGCTTTTTCTTTACCAGTGGACACATTGGATTGGTTGGAAATTTGTGAGCCACAATAGACGTACTCGGACTAGTCATGTCATCATATGACCAGGTGAATATGTCCCCATACTCTTTTAGAAATTCTGTGTATTCTTCTTCTCTGATGGCGATAGGTGAATGTTGATCTGTGTTTCCTTGACGTTTTCTGCATCTCCGAGGTTGACAATATCGGTCTCATCTAGGTTGGACTTGGGTGTATTCTCAAAGTTCTCAATTTCTTTGAGAATCTCGTCAGGTATGTCATCTTCCTCTGAATCAATGTCCATTCGTTGTGTTGTCTCGTTGCATGTCACAGTCATTGGTCTATCAAGATAAGTAATAGTAATGTTGTATTGGTAAAGTAAGGAGAGAAAACGATAGCAATAAATATTAATTCATCATAAAAATCTAAATTCTTTTGATAAGATGAATAACTGTTTTGAACATTAAAGATCTTATTGCGGGAATTGAAAAATGCAAGAAGAAAATCATTTAGTAAATAAAAATAATGAATGATGCTTGTTTTAGCCTTGCTACCCCGAAGCTCGTCGGGCTTTAGTTGTCCTGATGGTCCAATTATTGAGATGTGCCCCTCTGCTCACAGCCTATATGGAAGGGCATTCTTCTCCCTCCTCCTCGAGAATAACACAACAGTCCATATCACTGTCCTGTAAAAACAAGTTCTTTACTGGTGCATGTGCTTCTTCTTCATTTGACCCATAAATAATGTTAGCATGTTGGAAAGTCTACTCCAAGTGTGGTATTGGCTGCTCTAGTGGGTAGTAAGGACCGTGCCATGGTGGCGACCAGTGATTGAATTATTCCCAGGTGTAATCATATCCCAAACCGAAGGTAGTGCCATGTTTCTTGAGTTTTATGGGTTTAGAGATTTCTTGGAGGTTCTTGTCGAGCCCTTTGCCAGGTTCGTACCCATTCCAACTCACTATACTCTCGATTTTGCTATCCTACCATTTGTCTTTGTCGATAGCATTGACACATTCAATGTGGTGGCAAGTTTCTCCTCCCAGCTTCTTTCTTCCCTCGATCGCTGGAATGGTTTGGTCAATTTCTTAAGTTCCTCGGCCAAGTTCCTGATGAGCAGATCCTTTTCATCAGACTCAGGTGTGCCTGAGATAGGTTGGGTAGAGCGTGACATGGTCTCTACGTACATAGGAGTGTTATGGTGGCTTGGTGTATGGGTGTGTAAATGATCGTTTGCAGAGTTTTGAGGTTTTAGGATAAGTAGTGGGGTGTTGTTTGGGGTATGGCAGATGTTACATTGGTTCTTTGATGGGGAAGCGTGATGGTGAGGAGCGGGATGATTCTGTTATTTTGGGATACTTTGAGGAGGTGTAGGGTTTTGAGTGTTGGGGAAGTTGATATCTAGGGTACTGAGGGAAAATGACAGGCTTGCCAGATTCCGAACCTGATCGAGCTCTTCTTAGAATTTCAACAGTTTCTGTTCAAGTTGTGCCACATTCTCGTTAGGAACTGGAATACCCTAAATATAAGTGGCCTCTACCCATTCAATTGTGTTCTCCTTCCTATTGTTTAAATATTCCATCTTGCCTTTGTTCTTGCCTTTAATGGGACTAAGAGGAGGAGTGGGTGGAGGGCCCCTGGATCTTGTGAAATAGGATGATGATGCCAGAGTGCACGAACTAACCTTTGGGGAGGGGAATAATAAAAACAAAAGGTAATCAAGTCAGTGAGGATTATAAAAAGTATTGTAGTATTTAAACACATAGCGCAAGAATGTAAAGTGTGTCCTAATTTGGGGAACCTCTTTGTGCCCGGGGTAGGCCTAGCGACAAATTGATTTGGAAAACTTAGAATGCTAAATGCCTCATTTTATTGATAAAAATAGACAAATCCCAAAACGATACTTCATAAGCAAGAAATAGAAGTCACTAATGGTCATTGGCCTTATTACATTCAAAAAGCAAAAAAGGTAAACTCCTATCTATTTGGTCCCAGAATGACCTTCCCCAGACTAGGCATCCTTGGCTCCGTCGAATAGCTTCCCCAACTCGTGAAGTCCCAGTAACAGATATGCTCTGGCTAGATATCTGCCTTCAGTCCCTTCAGCCTTTTAACAGTCTTCAACCCTTTTTGAGAAATTTTCTATCTAGTTCTACTATGCCCCGCTCCAAGTATCCTAGTTTTTTGTTGGCACTGACAGCCATGTCCTTCTATTCCTAAATCAGCTTCTGGTTGGGCTCTTATATCTCGCGGTGTTCGCTCTCGCATTTACGGATCCTTTTGTGCAACTGGTTGTACTTGACTTGCGCCTCAGCCTTTTTATCTATAATTCTAGGACCACAAACGAGCCCTGGCTAGCCCAGACCATCCCAATTATTTTCCAGCCAACCCGAATAGAAAGGGGTACAACCAGCATGATATCTGTCTGGCTTGATGATGTCTTTCCCTATTACGATCTTGCAGTGCCACATGTGTTGGGATTGGAACTTGTAAGGACTATCATCATTTTGGAAGTCAGCTCAAAAATGGCTCATCTTATCGACCCTGGGTATGACTTGCTTCCTACCTGCTTGCCTCATAACTCGAAGAGACACGTAAGGGTATGTTCCTCTAAGACCAATCAGTATCAGGAAAGGTGCATCTCTGGATAGGGTGATGAACTGCTCTGTCGGAAACCACTCGAACATCCATTGAACCTGTTTTTCAGTTAGATTATCAAAGAGCTCAATCCATCCTTTGGCATTCTCAAGTTGAGCGAACATGTAGGGGATGTAATTTATTCTCTTTGGGTGGTGGAAAGTGATGTGATCATTCCAGAACCTGCGTTGAATTTCTTGTCGGTATTTGCCCTTTTGGAGATGTTCCATGAGCCAAAGCGGAAGTAGTAGATTGCATCCTTTAAAAGTGCCTTGCTCCACGTTGACACTTTTCCAAGGCTCGGTATGTGTCCGCAATGATCATGGGTACAATGATGAATGTATACCCACCAATCCCCTCTATTAGGATTTTGGTTACCATAGCCAACCTAGTATGGATTCTCCCTTTCTTCATCGAAAATACGATCAGACCTAGGAAGCAAAACATAAAGACGAAAACCCTACGATGGATGTGTCCCAAGGACGTGATGGAAAACTCGTTAGGGTAGGTACGATATGATTTGTTGTGACTGTATCTTTCATACAAGTAGTCAAAAGGGATGTATGATTCTTTCAGGCATACCAATTCTGCATTCTTCTTCAAACCCATCATTTTAAGGAAACCCTTTCCTGTGCGGTTCTCAGGCATTAGCAACCCGGAGTTTCCTATACTAGACCGGTTAGTCCTCCTATCTCTTCTAGAAAAGGTGTCATTTCAATGTCCCCAAAGCGGAACACGGCCCTTTCACAATCCCAAAATAATATAGCAGCTTCTATTATCATGTTATTAGGTTGAATCTTCAAGAGGGATGGTAGATTGCCCAGATATTTTCTGACGAGAGTTTTGTCACTAGAGTGTAAATCTTCCCACCAACTTAGCAATCTTGGGTGGATATTGGTGACCATGACGAATCTGGGGACTTCGTGCCTCATATTTCTGCAAGACAAATAAGGTTAGGCATTTATTCCCACCAGACTCGACTATTTAATATCAACAATTAGCATGAAGCATCTATTTCTCCAAATAAATGCATAGAACGTGATGATGTTCGTTTGGGTTTATGGAAACCCAGTGGATTTTGGACAAGGTTATCTTAAAGGATCACTATCTGGAACAACATAACTGACCAGGCTAGGTTTGACCATGGTGCATACACAGTTTGAACAGAGTAAGGTTTCTATGGGGTTTTAGACTGGTACCCTTGAGCGGACAATTCAATGGGGAAGGCACAAAACTGTCAACTATACCGTTGATCGACTAGTTTTACCGCAAATAAGCCTTTCCGAATTTAGGGGTAATGATATAGGAAGAGTGCAACCACTCATCAAGCGTTGCTATAGTATTTGTTTAGTACGAATGGAGTATGATGTTGAGCATGATTATGCAATAGTTAAAAGCATGTTGACATGTATTTGCGTTAAGAAAGCAATAAATATAGCACTTTCATAATTTAAAGCAATAGTAAAAGAAAAGAAACAAGAAAGATATGTCAGTTTTGCTTTCGAAGAAGAAATTAAATGCTTAAAGAAATTAAACAAGTAATTGCACATAAAGAGGTATAAATTAATAAAAAAAAGGTATGAAATGGTAAAATCCTACATATCCCCAGTAAAGTAATCATGCTATCGTACCCCCTTTTTTTCCTTCCGCGGAAATCGGGTTGATGACATTTTCGCTATGGGACAACTCTTTCCTTTAAGGGATAGGGTTTGCATTTTTGGAGAGTCACCACCTAACGATTTTTAAGGTGCTTTAGGGCACCTATAGGGTTCATTTGCAGCTACGTTTGGTAACCAGAGATAGGGTAAGAGATTGAAATTATCCTAAGGGGAATGTGTTAGGCACCCCTCAGGATCCACTAATGTGGTTCCCAGCTAGACAGTTTTTTGTGAATTTGTGCAACTAGCAGATAAACAAGTATGACTCAAATAGTAGGGGATTTGAGTTTAAATACACAAATGTTTGAAAACAATTAGTGAAAGGCGAAATTTTTTAAAAGAATTACAATCCAAAGCATGTTTATGAATGTAAAGGGGTATCCTAGGTTTGTTTGTAATATGGATCACATCAATGCAATACTCGGTAAGACACTCCTCAAAAGAAGGGTTGCACGTGGTATTAGCGCACCGGTCATCATGTCCATATCTACCCTTCCCCGCCCTGTAAAGGTAATTAAAGCGAGGGTTGGTCTCGACCCTTATTGCATGCTATTACATGTCCCTTCCTATCAGTCTCAGAGGAATTTAGGACTCCTATCATATAAGGAGGTTCTAGGATGACCCTCAAGTGTAAAGGCAAAATACTAAGGCGACATGCAAAACAAGTAGGACTTCATTTAGAGGGGAAAACACAAAAACAAGTAGAAGGCTCAGATATTCCTCCACAAATAATGCACAAAGACAGCATGACTCATACATAATTAAGGCCCGTATTTGAATTCTAAAGCATGGTATCTAAGTGATAACATCAGAACCAGATTTATTACATGACTCAGAAAATGCGTCTGAATCAGGTTTGCCTACTGATTTTAACAGTTGACAATTAAACAAAGGCAATTCCAGTTTTATTTAAAGTTGATTACCTGACGCTTGCCTAGGCGTAAACTAGTATACAACAATTATTCAGAATTATTAAAAGACAGTTTGGAAATTATTTTTACCCTAAAAACATGTTGTTCTAGTTGATACGAATGTAGAGATTATTACCAGTTATTTTGAACAGGATAATCAAGTGTGAAGCTGTTTTAACCTTTTTCATAATCAACAATTTACACAAAGTGTGAATGCAAGTACAAATAAGATCCTAAAACATGGTATCTAAGACGCATGTATAAAACTCATGGTGCAGAATTCCAAAAGTAGGATTTCTAAATGCACATGACAGGATTGCAGCATTTCCTAAGAGCAGGATTTCTAAATGATAGACATAAATCATGGATGAATGAGGTGCTAAAGCAAGAAACATGGGTCCTAAGAACATGATTTATAATGCATGTATGAATCCTAAGCATGGTTTCTATTGCACAATTAGGAATATAAATCTAATAATGTTTTTTCTACCCTTAACAAATTATAGCATGCATATTTACCCTATCCATTTTACTAGCCATCCCAATACTTGTTTACAAATTATTACAGGTCATGTGAGTGAATTAAAAAAGTAGAAATAAAAATAAGAAGTTACACTATAGGAAGCCTGATAAAGACTTCCTCTCTGAGTTATGTAATAAACAACCTCAAGTGCCCATATTATTCTATAGCCTTTCTTATATCCAGGTGTGTCAGAGTTCCCTAAGGACCTCAAGGGACTCCGGGAAGTGCTCACACCCAGATTGTATAACCAAGACAGAGTAAGTGTAGTGTGAAGGGCCAACTTTTATGTGTCAAAGTTCAGATGGAGCTCAAGGGTCCCAAGGCAAGGCTCACACAAAAGGGGCAGAACCTACTAATCTAAGAGTATATGTGAGAGTGCTGGACATAGATTTTAAGGAGTTGAGTTGAAAACAGCATGTTTGAAAATAAGTTTCTAGAAACAACAGAAGAGTTGCTTGGGGAAACCAGTTTTGAAAGGGGAAGGGGATAGGAGCAACAACAACTTGGAACCAGCCAACATACATACAGAACAAGTTCAAAGATCAATACAGTTCCAAAAGTTACATATAGAGGAGTAGGGGTTGGGGAAATAAATGGCCCAAATCAGAAACATATAGTCATGACTGAGAATAGATGCACATAGACCAGCAAATACAAGGAATGAGTCGGGGCTGATTGGTCTTCAGAACACAAACAACAAATACAAGGAATGGGAGTAGTAATGCAAGGGGTCTACTACACATAATTAGTCGTGACTTAGCATTAACCAAGTACATTGGGGGACATACTAGTTGAAGGACCTAGGTAGGAACTCACATAGATATGCTGATTACATTTGAACAAAAGAGGGCAGAACTTAAACATGCTGAGTAAAGCAGTGAACAAGAAGTGCAATTAAATAACATGATCCACTAAATTAATGCAGAAAGAGACAGGGATTGACAAACAATGGGGGGCACATATAGTTGAGTTTCAAAATTGAACTAGGAACATACCAGTTAAGGAAGCAAAGTGCAGAAAAAGCAGAGCAATTAGAGTCCCACAATCTAGCCTTGGCTTTCAGCCGGCTAGACAAAGCAGTAGCATAAGCAGTAGAGAAAGAAGAGAGAGTTTCAGTGTGTATGTGTGTGCTCTAAACTAATTTTTGTATCTTTAAAAAAGAGAGGGTAGAGTATTTATAGTTTTGAGAACATGCAGGAAAATTAGGTAATAAGTACTGACTTAGAATAATTATAGAAATAATACAAGTTAGAATCAATTAAAGACTCGGACTCCCTTCAATTAGGGAGTCATAGTTCAAATGGGTACAAGTTGTATCAAATATGGAAAAGAATTACTTGTGAGACTGATCTTACCATAATAGGAATAGTAAAAGCATGTAGCATGTAATAAGGTCTAAGTACAGAATAGTTTCAACATAAGGAAAGTACACGCTAATTAACAACAAGGTAGAGTACAATTCAATTCTGAAAATTAGTTCAGGGAATCACGAATAAGAATGAAAATCACAGGGAATCAGCACTAACCAAGGAAAGTATCACAAAAGTAAGGAAATAATTTTGAAAAATCAGTACAAAATTACAAGGAAAATACACAAAATCAAAGATGTAGGTTTAAGAAGATTACACAGAATCGACATAAATTATGTGAACGATCAATAAAACAGATGGTCGGACCCATAAATAAAACGGATTTGGACAAAATCAAAGAAACCTTAAGAACAAATTAAAACGGGAAGCACACGAGTATATAGAACACAAACAACGCCTAGAATCTTCGTGATAGTCATGCAAACACACCGCAAAAAAATTCGAACTTCGAATCGAACACAGAGGTATTAGGGTTTCTTGACAAAAATGAATCGAGCAAAAAAGAAAGACTCAGGTAATGTTTAAACATGTTAAAAATCAAAGTAATTGCTAAAATCAGAAAGAAATCATTTTGCAACAGGATTTTGAAACCTTAGTTTGGAAAATGAAGAAACCGTTTGAAATCAGAGAAATAGTTTGAGGAAATCAAGTGAAAACCTTAAGAAACCTATAGGTCCATCATAGATCTAAAAAGATCGGAAGATCTATATCTAGGTTTTTTTAGAAAATAATAGAAACGAAGAAAAGATCGGTTAAAACCCATGGATATACCTAGATCGAAGACAAATCTGAAGAAAAGTAAAAAATCTTAAGCTCTAGGGTTTCAAAGAACCCAAAGAGGATGAGAAAACATTAGATCGTTACCGGTTTCGGCCGGAAACGCTATGGACCTTACTCGAACAGCCATGGATGGCCGGAAAAAGACCATGGGTAGTAGTTGAACTAGATCTCTTCTATATATTTCCATGAAATCACGAAAAGGGGCAACCAGGAGACGTAGGAGACAAACGTACGTCTCAAACAACCATGGGAGTCCATGGATTGAGCGGGGATTGAAGGGATTAGGGTTAGTTTGGGTGGAGACGGCTAGGGTTAGCTTTAGGTTTTAGAGAGAATTGGAGAGGAGAGGGGATTCAAGGGCGGCGGATTGTAAGAATGAGAGGTTTTGGGGGCCGTTTGGGATTAATTATGGTAAGGGTGAACAGTCACCGTTGATCTTTGTAATCAATGGCCAGGATTGAAAGGTTTGGGGGGCCGGGTTATAAATTAGGTTTGGGCTTGGGTCTGGTGGGTTTTAATTGCGCTAGGAATTGGGGGTCTCGATTTGGCTATAATTAAAGTCAAATTGGGCTATAATTTAAATAGCCATTTTCCCTATTAAAATTATAAAAAATAGTAAATAGTTTATGAAAACTAATTTAAAGGGCTAAATGATTTATAATACATAATTAATAATTTTAAAAATACAGGATCCAATTTTATGCGTATAAAACACAATTAAACCTTAAAATGGCTAATATTGCAATTATGTGCAATTTAGCTCCAGAAATACCAAATATAATTGTAAAAATTACTTTAGCCATATTTTGGCATAAATATAAAAATCCAATAGATTAATTATCAAAATAACAATTTTAGAAATAATCATTGGGGATTTTATGGGTAAAAAGGGAGAAAATAAATCAATTTAAACCTTTAAAATTATTGAAAAAATAATAAAAACTCTTGACATGCTTATATATGTATATAAATGCTATTTTGAAGGTATTTTGTATATTGAAAATATATAGGGCAAAATTGGGTATCAACAAGACTAGAGAGAACAAGGTTGGAAGCTAGGATTTATGCACTTACACGTGGGTTTTGAAGATTTGAAGATTGTGGTTAAGAATTTCTTACTCCTTTGTACTTATTTCTTCATTTTCTTGCTTTGTATTGATTATCTAAGTGTGTAGTATTGTATCAAACACTTAAATCTTGTTTATGGAAATAATCATATTTAAAGTTTGGATTAAATACCTTGTTGTGCCTATGTATTGAATGATTTTTATCCTTTTATGAAGTGAGCTATTGTTACTTTAATTATTCTTGTTCTTTAATATTTTCATAGGGATTAGATAACCCTAGGACTCGCCCATTAACTCCGAATTAATTTTGGGAAAGATTATTTGGGGTTGGGAAAAAGTAATTAACAAGAACTTGAGGCTTTAACCCTCATTTTATAGATTCTACCTAGGGATAGGATTGAACTACTTGTAACCATAATCGGGTGTGCTTAATCTCTTAATTGTTTTAGGGATAATTCAATTAGGAAGTCTTGTTAGTCTTTGGAAGAAGCTAATATAGAATTATTACCCGTGGCTAATTAACATAAACTCGCTCATATTTGTAAAATCATGAAATATATTGGATCATTACTTGAGTGTAATTCCTAATGCATCCATACTTGTAGCCATTGATCATTTTACTTGCTTTCTAGGTTAGTTTACATTTTCGCATTTAGGTATAAATATTTTCTCAAAACAATTCTTAGTGTTTGGCATTGCATAACAAGTGATAATTCTCTTACATTCCTAATCGCCTACATATTGTTCTCTGTGGGATTCAACCCTGACTCATAGTTAGGTAAATTATATTGCATGCGACCGTGTCCATTCACTTTTTAGTAGTGGATTTGGACGTCATCAAAATTGGCATCGTTGCTGGGAAAAGAATTTGGCGTAATTTAGGTTGTTTGAGAAATAAGCATAAGTGCTTTGGTCCAAACTTGTGAATATTTGTGTAATTATTTTTCTTACCTTGTTCTATTTTTCTTGTTCGTTTCTTGTTTATTTTCTTTGTTTAGAAAAATGGCATCATATAATGAAAATTGGTCGAATGGTAGTTGTTCATACTTTGATGACCCTTGTCCTTATTGTGGAGGACCACACTAATGGCAAAATTGTTTAAATTCTCCCGGGGGTGGATTGTGCGCACAATCTCAAACCCATGAGTGGAGTATTTGTGATAAGTGTGGTCGTTAAAATAGTCATTGGGATGATTTTGATTATTTTCCCTTCCCTTCCCCAAGCCTCCGCTATGATGATTCTACTCTTGGTGATGAAAATGATAGGGCTATGGAAATGGAATAAGTTGAGCATGTTCAAAGTGGAGAGTTCAAGCTCATGTTAGAATGCCTAAATGAAGGAGGAAACAAAGAACAAAATGCTTTGGAGGAGCTTTTGGAAAATAGTCTCCAAAATGACTTGGCACTTGAAAGGTTGAACTTGCAAATGGAAGAAATGCTTGAAGCTTTAGAGGCCCAAAAAGCCTTGGAAGATAATGATAACCAAGAGTCTTTCTTGGAGGTTTAAGCCAAAAATCCTTCCTTGGCACTTGATCAAAACTAAGAAGAACTCTCAAATGCTCAAAATGAGAAGATGATGCTCATGTTGGAGACCATTATTCAAAATGAGGAGAAGCACAAATTTGCACTCGAGGACTTGAAACAAAGCTTGACTCACAATGATGAACATATCCACACTTTGGAAGATCAAATGAAAATATTGGTTAAGGTTCACTATGCCCACCAACTTGAGAGTGTGGAAGGAAGTCAAGAAAGGTCCAATTTTGAGGAAGAAATTGAGTTGTACTTTGAGGAATCAAGAATTGAACAACCGCCAACCGACTCCATGAGTGTTAATGATGCCGAGAAAACTATGGAATTAGAGTCAACCAGTGTAAATAAAAATTTGGTTGAGATTGACTCTAGTCCGGGGGAAAATAGGATGTCAAAATCCGGGAAGAATTGCAATTTAGAGGGTTGATGTCACATTCCAAGCATTTTTTAATATTGGAATTGTATAGTGAAATGGGAATTGAACTACACGAATCAATGAAGTATTGCAATGAGTAAATACAACAACCATATATCTTACAATTTGAGGGAACAAGAAGGCAAAATGACACTCCTCACATGAAAGCCAAGAAGTGCAAAATGAAGAAATTAAGTCTTGGCTTGATCATCTACTCACCACCCCCCACCGCTCGTGGTCACAAGCTTGATTTCAAGTTGGATGCTCAATTCATATCGTCCAAGTGGCGAGAAAAGTGGTAAAGTTGAGTTGTGTCATTCCACGACGTTAAATGCGACGCTTGGTGGGAGGCAACCCATCAGTTTTAAAATTTTCTTTTTTAGAATAGCTTGGTATATTATTTTTGACTAATCTGCCAAGTTTCAGATTTTTTGGAGTTGAATTAAGGAGTTTGGGACGTTGGAATGACACAAAATAGTGGCTGCAAATCTGGGCACCAGTTATCTGGTGTAACTGCATCTGCGGAACTAGGCTCGTAGATGCGGGCACACAGAAGCGATTTTCCTACCATAGATGCGGACTTTTACGCAGACGCATTTCTTTCGCCGCAAAAGCGGCATCGCAGAAGCGGTTAAATACCGCAGATGTAAAAATCGGGCAGGTTTAAAAAAATAGATCTCTCATTTCATCAGGTAGTCTCTAAATATTGTTCTTTTCCCAAAACCCCAAACTCCCCCATATCTCACACTACTACTCCTTACACTGATCTCACTCGAATTTATCAAGCACAAGACTACACAGGTAACTTGGCCTTCTCCTCTCTTCTACTTCTCTTTTCTTCTTTTTCTTCTCCATTTCTGAAGTTCCCATGGCTATTTCTGCTAACTCCCCATTTCCCTCTGATTTATGTGAGATTAGGGTGAGGAAATTGGTTGAGAGTGCATGTGTGTGTGTTGCTACTGCTGAATTGTATGCTAAGTACCACAAAATCAGTCTCAACAGAATCAGAGTTTCATGTAGTGCACTAATTTAGAAGTCTTGAGTATAAATTAGGTGCCAAAATCGGGTTTAAGAAGTGAAAAATGTTTAAAAAAATCTGGGCGTCTGAACCCTTGTATGAACACCACAGATGCAGAACCTCTACCGCAAATGCGGTGTCGCACCTGCGTTGAATGTTCCGCAAGTGTGACTTTTGGCATTGTCACGACCCTAAATTTGGACCTGGTGGTGATGGCGCCTATCGTGAAACAAGGCCAACCAACACAAACCCCCAATATTAATTTAACAGTTATAATAATAATTCAAGTCACTAACATGCTATAAAACCCAAAATATAAGTGGAATAGAACAATTTGCGGAAACAACACAGCCCGACATCGGGGTGTCACCAGTCATGAGCATCTAAATATATGTCTAAGAGTCTGAAAGAGTTTATACAGTCTATTACAGAATTAGAAACAGAAAGGAAGATAGAAGGGAGAAACACTGGACTGTGAATCCCGAACAGCTACCTAATGGACTCCGAATGGCTTGGTGGGAGCAATCAACCCTCACTAGCGTGACCCGAGGCTCCTGTATCTGCACACATGGTGTAGGGAGTAAAGTGAGTACGCCAATCTAGTGAGTAATAAAAGTAAAGACAGCTAAGCGATAAGAAAACACGTAAAACACAGCAAGATGCTACACAGAGGCAGTATAAAATTAATGAAGTGCAATAAAATAGTGAAACTTGTAAGAAAACGCCTTATTTCACTGAAAACCTCTTTAAAGCATCTTTTAACAGTTAAACAAGTAAACGATAAAATAATGAGAACAGATAAATACATAAAATCAGCCACTCGGGCACAATATCAATGGAATCAGCCCCTCAGGCAATAATCATGGTACAACATTAGCCCCTCGAGCTATTTCACATATCTCACTGGGTACCCGCGCTCACTGGGGGTGTACATACTCCGGGAGGGGCCCCTTACAAACCAAGCGCAATATCAATCCATGTTGTGGCATAGACAATAGGCTCTCAGTCTCACATCAAGCCACCTCCCACCTCGTGGCATAACAACTCAGGCCCTCGGCCTCATAATCATAAATCAGTGCAACACTGCTGTGGCGTGCAGCATGATCCTATATAAATTCTCACAACACAGGCCATCGGCTTTACTCAGTCAGAAATCTCTTAATGCCACTCGGGCAGAATAAAAATATGTCGCTCAGCCCAAAATATTATTTAAGATGTCAAAACAAAGTAAATATGGCTGAGTTATGAAAATAGTAGAATACAATATGGCTGAGTTCAAGTATGAAATCAAAGCAATGAGGAAGTAGCAGTAAAAATCCCCCTAAGGGTCCAAAAAGTTGGCACGAGGCCCAAATATGGCATTCAACCTAAAACATGATAATAGCAAACAGTTTTCAATCAAAAACGCGGTAAAACAGTCATACGGGACGGACTAAGTCACAAACCCCAACAGTGCACGACCCCATGCTTGTCATCTAGCATGTGTGTCACCTCAAAATAGCACCACGATGTGTAATCCGCGGTTTCATACCCTGAGGACAACATTTACAATCATTACTCACCTCAATCCGGTCCAAACTCTAGCTCGTGATGCCTTTGTCCGTCAAATCGGCCTCCGGATGCTCCAAATCTAGCCAAAATAAGTACATAACCATCAAAATATGCTAAGGGAACAAAGCCCACTCAAAAGTAATCAAAATACCACGCAAATCTCGAAATTAACCAAACTCGACCCCCGGACCCACATCTCGAAATTCGATAAAATTTACATCATTAGACTCCTTATCTCCCCACGAGTTCGTACATATCAAAAGTACTAGAATCCGACCACAAATGGCCCCTCAAACCCTTGCTCAAAGGTCTCCAATCTCAAGCCGTAGTTTTCCCAATTGTTAATACTTTATTTCCATAAATTTTCAAGTCAAATCAGTGAATTAACACCATAGAAATGAGTTTAGGATAAAAAATCCTTACCTCAATGAAATCCCCTTGAAATCCCTCTTCAAATAGCTTTCTCAAGCTCAAACCCGTATGAAAATGGTGAAGAATAAGTCAACAATCGTGAAGCAAATCTTTTGTACCTTCTGACCCAAGCTTTCCACACCTGCGGTCCTTTTCCTACTTCTGCGGTCCCGCTTCTGTGGCCTAATCCACCGCATCTGTGGATTTCACTTAAATGTCATTTCCACATCTGCTGTTAAAAATCTCGCACCTGAGCTACCGCATGTGCACCCCCTTCACCGCTTCTCCGGTCCCTGATGATCTTCTTCTTGGCCGTATCTATGGTTGTCTTCCGCTTCTACGGGCATCGCACATGCGGCCTCCCAACTGCAGGTGCGGTTATGACAGCAACAAAAAATGCTTCAACTTCCAAACTTAACTCCAAACCTTTCGTCAATCATCCGAAATCGCCCAGAGGCCCCCGAAACCTCAACCAAAAGCACAAACAAGTCATATACTACTATTCAAACTTATACCAATCTTCAAAACACCTCAAACGACATCGAATCAACCAAAACACATTGGATTCAAGCCTAAGGTTCCAAAAATCCTCCAAATTACGCTTTTGACCAAAAAAGTCTATCAAACCATGTCCGAATGACCTGAAATTTTGCACACACATACTAAATGACACCACAGACCTACTACAACTTTTGGAATTCCATTCCTACCCCTATATCAAAATCTCACCTATCAACCGGAAAATGCCAAAATTCTAATTTTGCCAATTCAAACCTAGATCTACTACGGACCTCCAAAACACGTTCTGATCATACTCCTAAGTCCCAAATCATCTCCCGAAGATATCAGATCCATCGAAATTCAGATCTAAGCCCTTTTTCCCATAAGTCAACATCTGGTTGACTTCTCTAGCTTAAGCCTACTCAAAAAAGACTAAGTGTCTCAAACCTGACCAAAACCAATCCGGATTCGAACCGACTAACCCGATACCACATAAAACGTATAAACAAAGCATAGAGAAGCAGAAATATGGGAAACAGAGCGGTAACTCATGAAACGACCGCCCGGGTCGTTACATCCTCCCCCTCTTAAACAAACATTCGTCCTCAAATGGGTCAAGAAACATACATGAAGCCTCAAATATGTGAAGATACATGCTCTGTATCTCCCGCTCGGTCTCTAATGTAGCCTCCTCCACGAGCCGACCACTCCATTGCTTTTTCACTGAAGCTATATCCTTTGATATCAACTTTCGAACCTGACACTCCAAAATAGCCACTAGCTCCACATCATAAGTCAAATCACCATCTAACTGAACCGTGCTGAAATCCAAAACATGAGATGGATCCCCAATATACTTTCGGAGCATAGAAACATGAAATACTATATCCACACTCAACAAGTTTGGTGGAAAAGCAAGCTCATAAGCCACCTCCTCAATCCTCCAAAGTACCTTAAAAGGCCCAATGAACCGAGGACTCAATTTACCTTTCTTCCCAAATCTCATAACACCCTTCATGGGTGAAACCTTCAACAGGACCTTCTCACCAACCATGTAGGACACATCCTAAACCTTCTCACCAACCATGGAAACTGGAATACCATGCAGACGAACAATCTCCCGAATATAGATCTCTGCCAACCGCTCCGAAGAATAAGTGGTACACACAGGAATAAAGTGAGCGGACATGGTCAGTCGATCCACAATCACCCAAATAGCAACAAACTTTCTCAAAGTCTGTGGGACCCCAACTACAAAGTCCGTGGTGATCCGCTCCCACTTCCACTCCGGAATCTCTATCTGCTGAAGCAACCCACCCGGCCTCTAGTGCTCATACTTCACTGCTGACAGTTGAGGCACCGAGCTACAATCCAACTATATCCTTCTTCATTTGCCTCCACCAATAGTGCTGCCTCAAATCCTAATACATCTTCGCGACACCCGGATGAATGGAATACCGCGAGCTATGGGCCTCCTTTAGAATCAACTCCTTAAGACCATCAACATTAGGTACAAAAATATGACCCTGCATCCTCAATACCTCATCATCACCAATAGTTACATCTATGCATCACCGTGTTGAACCTTGACCTTGAGGAAAAACAAATGAGGGTCATCATACTGCCGCTCCCTGATATGATCAAATAAGGGAGACCGAGAAACCATGCAAGCTAGAACCTAACTAGGCTCCGAAAGGTCCAATCTCACAAACTGGTTGGCTAAGGCCTGAACATCCATCGCCATAGGCCTCTTTGATGCTGGTAAATAAGCAAAACTCCCCAAACTCTCTTCCTAGTGGCTCAAGGTATCGGCTACCACATTGGCTATGCCCAGGTGATATAAAATAGTGATATCATAGTCCTTCAGCAACTCTAAACACCTCCTCTAGCACAAATTTAGATCCTTTTGCTTGAATAAGTGTTGCAAGTTCTGATGGTCAGTATAAATCTTACAAGGCACAATGTATAAATAATGGTGCCAGATCTTCAGGGCGTGAACAATGGCTGCTAACTCAAGGTCATGGACCGGATAATTCTTCTAATGTATCTTCAACTATCTGGACGCGTAGGCAATCTCCCTACCGTCCTGCATCAACACCGCTCTGAGGCCAATCCTCGAAGCATCACAATAGACCGTATAAAACCCCGAACCTGAAGGCAATATCAAAATTGGGGATGTAGTCAAAGTTGTCTTGATCTTATGAAAGCTTGCCTCACACTCCTCCATCCACTGGGACGGAGCACACATATAGGTCAACTTGGTCATAGGGGATACAATCGATGAAAACCCCTCCCAAAACGATGGTAATAACACACCAAGCCAAGAAAACTGCAAATTTATGTAGCTGAGGATGGTCTAGGCCAACTCTCCACGACCTGTATCTTCTTCAGATCCACCTGAATACCCTCACTCGATACCACGTGACCTAAGAATGCCATTGAATCGAACCAAAACTCAAATTTCGAGAACTTAGCATATAAATTCTTCTCTCTCAGAGTATGAAGAACAGTCCTGAGGTGCTGCTCATGATCTTCCCAACTTCGGGAATACACCAAAATATCATCAATAAAGACAATGATGAACGAGTAAAGATACGACCGGAACACATTATGCATCAAATGCATAAATGTTGTTTGGTCATTCGTCAGCCCAAATGACATAATAAGGAACTCGTAATGACCATACCGAGTCCTGAAAGTAGTTTTTGGGATATCTGGCTCCTGAATCTTCAACTGATGGTAACCTGAGTGCAAATCAATCTTAGAAAACACTCGTGCACCCTGAAGCTAGTCAAACAGATCATCAATACGAGGCAAAGGATAATAGTTCTTCATTGTAACCTTGTTCAACTGGCGATAATAAATACACATACATATAGAACCATCCCTTTTGTTCACAAACAACATAGGAGCACCCTAAGGTGATACACTGGGCCGGATAAAACCCTTATCAAGCAATTTCTATAACTGATCCTTCAAATCCTTCAAATCAAGGGGAGCCATACAATACGGAGGAATAGAAATGGGCTGAGTACCCGACAATTGATCAATGCCAAAATCAATATCTCTATCAGGCGGCATGCCCGGAAGATTAGCTGGAAACACATCGGGAAAATCCTGTACTACTAGGACTGAATCAACTGAAGGGGGTATCACTAATGACATCTCTCACATAAGCTAAATACGCATCCCACCCCTTCTCAACCATACGATGAGCCTTAAGGAAAGAAATAACTCTACTAAGAGTGTGATCTAAAGTACCCCTCCACTCAACACACGGTACACCTGGCACAGCCAGCGTTACGGTTTAGGCGTGATAATCAAGATAAGCATAATGGGGCGACAACCAGTCCATGTCCAAGATAACATCAAAATCTACCATGCTGAGCAAAAATAAATCGGCTCTGCTCTCAATACCACTAAGAGCAACCAAACACGACCAATAAATAGAGTCCACAAAAAGAGAATCTCCCACAGGCGTAGAAACATAAACAGGGGAACTCAAAGAATCCTGAGGTACACCCGAATGCGAAGAAAAATAAGAAGACACATAAGAGTAAGTGGAGCCTGGATCGAATAGAATCGATGCATCTCTGTGACAACCCAATATAATACCTGTGATGACAGAAACGGAGGCAACAACCTCAGTACAGGCAGGAAGGGCATAGTATCTGGCCTGGCCTCCCACTCTAAGGCAACCTCTACCTCCCCGATCTCCACCTCTAGCTGGCTGAGCAGGTGGGGTAGCAACTGGAGTTGTAACCATAGCCTGAGAACTCTGCGGGGCACGTTGTGGCTGAGAAGTCTGTGGAGGTGCACCCCTCCTAAGTCTGGGGAAATTCCTCACCATTTGGTGTATGTCACCATACTCAAAACAAGCTCTAGGAGGACGTGGCAGTAGGAACTGTGCGGTAGAGGTACTCCAAGACCCCTAAACACCTGAAATACTATGTGAAATCTGAGATGCAAACTGAGCTGGCTGACCCATAAAACCTCTACCATGTCGTACTCTTTCTCCAAAATAAGGACCAGTGGGTCTCTCCAGTCTATGAGGTCTCCTTACTACCCTATACTCTCTATCCTAACCTCGTATGTCCTCTCTCTCCTAGACCCACCTGTCCTCTACTCGACGAGAGGTCCTCACCACCCGCTAAACTAGGACCACAAGTTGTGTCGTCATGACACATAAAACTTGAACAATGAGAACTCGTTGCTCTAGAGTGCGGGCGGCGGGGTTCTATGTTCCTCCCCTAGCCTGAGATGTAGCTGCAACAAGGGGAAGCAACCCTTCCTGATCCAGAGTGGTGTACATGCTCATGAACTGTGCCAGAGTCTCCTGAAGAGATGGGGTAGTAGTAACAACAGGCGTATCAGGTGCCTGGACTCCATCTGGAACCATTGGTGGCACTTCGGTGACAGCTCATGCAGGTGCTCTGCCTGCACCACGTGTGCGTCCTTGGCCTCTACCCTGGCCCCGACCTCTGACGGCTCTCATAGGAGCGCGGGTGCCTGATCATCTCTGGTAGCGCGTTTCCTCACCATCACTGAGAGAATAGAAGATAGAAGTTTAGAATTGTGATATTAAAAATATTGCATGACAAGGATTTTAAATGAAGTGGAAATTTTCCTAACGGTTAGATAGCCTCTCGTAGATAAGTACAGACATCTCCGTACCGATCAGCGAGACTCTAATAAATCGGCTTGTGATCCATGACTCCTATGAACCTAGAGCACTGATACCAACTTTTCACAACCTCGGTTCGCCCTCCATGAACCATCGTGATGGCACCTAGTCTCTATGACTAGGTAAGCCTAAATTGCGGAAGAAAAACTAATTTGCGGAAGTAAAACAATTTAAAATAGAAATAATTTAATAACAGTGTTTAAATGAGCCGATCGGCATACACCATATTTAAATCTCTCAAACCTATACCTAAATCCAAGACCTTGAAACCCACGAATCAGTAGCTAAGAGATACATAAGAAGCTCTAACTCTAGAAATGTTTAATAAAGGGAAATACTGAAGGGCTACACTATTACAGTAAGATAGAGAGAGACTCCTTGGTCTGCGGACGCAACATATATACCTTGAAGTCTCTACAGAGCGCCTCGCCTCAAGGATAGTTAGTCTGAATAGAGGTACCTGGATCTGCACATAAAAAACATGCGCAGAAAGGGCATGAGTATACCATAGCGGTACTTAGTAAGTGTCAAGCCTAACCTCGGTCGGGTAGCGACGAGGAAGGTCAGGGCCCTACTGAGGTTAAATAAATAATAAGATGACAGGATAAGATAAACAGTACAACTGACATCTGTTACACCTCCTTTTTCGTGCCCGCCCCGAAGGGTTAAATGCGTGAGGGAGTTTTTCCAATTTAACTGACAATATTCGAAATGGGATTATTTATTTAATTCAGAGTCGCCACTTGGGAAAGGTTTGGCTTTTAGTGTCCCAAGTCACCAGTTTATCTTGAATCTCAAATCGAGGAAATTTTCGACTTTCCAAATGAAGTCTGCGAACCAGAAATTCTAAGTAAGGAATTCTGTTGACCCGAGGGAAGGTGTTAGGCACCCTAGAATCCCGTGGTTCTAGCACGGTCTCTTAAATTGTTATAATGGCTAAATATCTGATTTAAATACATGTTGTGACTTATGTGCTTTTATTAAGTTTAAACCGCTTTTATTATTATCATTTATTTTTTATAGAATTGCAACGTCGTGAAAATGCATCTCGAACCACGTCACAATCAATGCACCCGTAGTTGTTAACACATTTCGACTCCGTTGAGATTTGAATTTGGGTCACATAAATGCGCACCCGAATTTAAGAATGTAATTTAATTAAGTCGCGCCTAAAGAGTCTAACGCGTTATTATCTTTGGGGAAGACAATGAAATTCACTAAACAGTCCCTCCCGAATTCTAAGTATTTATTATGATCAATTATTGAGGGCCCCGCAATTTGCATTTTTATTTGGCGAGGCTCGTCTCATTGTTTGAAAGGATAAAACCTACAGTGACTACATTTCTATTATGTTTGTCTCTAAAAATAGAAGAAAGAGGATACATGCTAATTAAATTGCATGCTTGGCCAATTCTGGCCTCTTATTAGTTATTGCATTAATTCTCTGCGAGGTGGGAAATTTTGTGCCTTATTGAACATGCTTTCAGTTTGATAAAAGAAATTGCATATAAGGTAAATAGCACGCTAAACTCAACCTAGACATCTTTCAAGTTTAAATTTAAACTGACTTTTTAACTAGATTAATAGAATCGATTACTAGAAGTACTACCAATGGGATTCAGACGTGGTCCTATAAACTGCCTAACGAAACCCAATTTGATAGAGTTAGTTTAAATGACTCAGAATGATGATGCATATTTTGCCGAATTAAAAGCATCCTGCCTTACATGTTTAACATAAAGATAAAAGCTGAGATTTAACTGCCAATATACTAAACACATGCGCACTCTACGTCATACAGACAACTGATCAACTAAAATCACTAGTGTTAAACAAACTAAAGCTTCTATTAAGTACACACTGCATAATGTATTTTCTATTGAGCTACCAACTAAAAATTACATGAATCTAAACACATTTAAAAAGTTGTAAGTGCAGCAGCCGATGATTAAAATTCCTTCAGATATTTCAATTCATGCTTTTCATTGTTACATCAGTGTGAAATTCAAATGTGTACCTGGAAAATGCTTACAATTGAAGAAGCAGGAAAGTCAGTAGAGCTGTAGTAGAAGATAGCAGCAACGACAACCAATACAGCGGCAATGACAATCCCAGGCAGAATAAACCAAGCAGTAACCCAATCATACAATACCCAATGTTGATTTTTTCAAATACTCAAAGGAAAATCATAAGTCTGACAGAACCAGTAGCAGCTTGATGCTAAATTCCAAACAGAAAGGATGAGGAAAAGCAGTGTTTTCAGTTTCAAACAAACAGAAATTTCTTTTCTATCTCCCTCCCTGATTTCTGAACCCTCTCTTTCTGATTCAAAGTTGTTTTCTGTTTCCTTTAGCTTCTCTCTGTATGTGTGTATTCGTATATCTCCCCTCCTCCCTCTTTTTCTGTCTGTGTATTTCTTTTTCCCTCTCTGTCTATATCTCTGTGTGTCTATATGTGTGTGTCTCTCCCTATCTAATGGAAAAAGCCCCCTATTTATCCCCTATCAGACCACTTAAAAGCCTCTTAGACAAACTGAAACCTCTCTCATGTGGCCTCTTCTGTTTTTTCACTCACCAATTTAAAAGAAAAGATAGCCCATAAGATTCCCCTGACAGACCCCCTTCTCTTATAAAAATGGTTTATCATTTTATTAGTTTGAACAGGTATGGGCAGCAGGGGTGTGTTCTGCCAGCACATGCTGTCCATTTTACTCTAATTAATAAAGAAACTATAATGCACATGCTGCCCAAGAATACACATGCCATCAATTCAAAACTCAAACCTGAACTGAAACTATAACCCAACCCATAAATGTTTCTGATTCAAATTGAACAACTAACAAGCAGCTATACTCAGTTCCTAATTGGGTTCAAACAAAACTTCAGCAGGAAAACCAATAACATGGATCAGATTATTACCATTCAAAGCTGAACTAGTTTACGACATATATCGAATCGACTACGCGAATCATAACACATACAATCGAAGCCAATGATCAGAATCCAACAGTATTAACATGTGATTCAAATTGCACTGACCAAACAAAGTTGCCCTGGAAACTAATCAATCGACCAAATTTAATTTCAGTCGATTGTACAGTTTACACACATACACACGATCAGTAAATGAAGAAAAACTTGACCAAATACAGAAGTCTAGGCAAAGTGGACAGGACAGTCGATAAAAATTCAAAATAAATCAACTAAAACATTTGGCCATATGAACAGACATTTAACTATAACAACAATAAAATGGACTGACAAAGAAAAAGAAAACAAAATACCTTAAAGGCTTGAAAAATCAGAAAGCCCTAGCCCATATTTGAATCGACCTTTCTTGGGGTTGAACGGACTTTAATTGAAGTGTTCTCAACTGAGAACACTTCGATTAAGGTCCATTAGACCCTAATCTTCTGGTTCAAACGGACACAAATTGAACTCAAGACTTCTAGGGTTCCTAAAGGCAGATTTGGGATTCAGGTTGTCCTGGTTGGATTCGGACCAAACCAAACCTGGTTTGGTCATGGGGGAGGTCAGGGGAGTGCCTGGCATGGATTTGGGGTAGTTTGGTGTAGGTCGAGGTCCGGCTCGAATCTTCAAATGAAGATTCGAGATGGTGGGGGAGGATTCGAGACCCACGGTTAGTGGATCTGTGTTCAGGGGGTAGAGGAGGTTCTAGGGTGTTAAGGTGGTGGTCACCGGCGTCCTTGCCGCCGGCTTTACGGTGAAGGTGCATAGGGGCGGCTAGGGTTTGAGAGGTCCGTGTTTGGGACGATGAAGGGGGGTGTTTGGATGGGGGCGTGGGGTAAGGTTTTGGATTTATATAGTTAGTGAGTGATCAGATCCTAGCCGTCGGATGAGGCGAGATGAAGGGCCAGGATCTTTCAACTGGTGAGGAACGGTGTCGTTTCAAATGCAAGGGGTTGGGTTGGTCCGTGGTTGAACGGGTCGGGTTTGAATGTGGGTACGGGGGATGTGATCTTGGCCGTTGATCATTCTGAAATCAACGGACCAAATCAGGCATGACCAAAACGACATAGTTGGGATACCCCTGAGGCCAAACTGACCTGGACCGGGCACATCAGTATTTTTTGGGCCTGATTCTGGGTCCAATTTAATGGCCCAAATCTGATTTAACTCATTTCTTTTTCCTTCTTTTGATTTAAATAAAATTCCTAACTAAAATTGTAAAATTAAAAATAAGATCATACAAATATTAATTAATACTTAAACAACAAATATCACTCACATTAACATTTAATTAAAATAAAATCATTTAATGACAACAAATAGAATAAAAGACGTATATTTTATGATTTCCCTTTTAATAACCGGATTATGGTTCGATTAATTCCTAATAGTAGAATGATATCCTAAACTTACGCACGACATGTATTTTTTGTATTTTTTGTTTGATAAGACTAAATAGACACGGACGAAGCCACAAATAGCTAACAAAAAATGTCACGTAAATTCCGAAAAATGGCACGGCGAAACCGTTTGTTATTATTTTGATTTCTTTTGGAGTGATTATCGTGTAAACAAAAATCACGTGCTCACAGTTGCCCCTCTTTGTCCGAAAACATGAAGAGTTTTCGTGCAAAGATAAAGTGAGCGGATATGAACGATTTTTGCCTATTGGAATACTCCGTGCGAAGCACATTTTGAAAGATTTGACCAAATCTTTGCTTCAAAGATTTCCTACATATCCTGGGCTAAACAGGAATCAGGTCAATGTAGTTCGGGAAATTTTGGTAGCTGGGACTACCATGGGATTGCAATGCTTGCTGTTACTGCTGTTGCTGTTGCCACTACTGCTTACCGACCGCCTTATTACAACCAAAGCGAATTGAAACTGAACTAACTATTTATGCCTGTCAACCGCTAGTTACAAGATTCCTATCTATAATTCTTTTGCAACTTGATTTTGGGTCTTAGCTGATTCTGCTTGTAGACTTCGATCCGAATCTTGATGCTTGCAAGTTGTAGCCGCCTGCTTATTTCCGCGATGTTGAGTGAGACGGGATTAGCGGAGTTCGGGACGTTGATCAAACTTTGGAGTGATCCGCCCTTTGTTTGTTCCAATATCTCGGAACATCTTCTTTTTGTCATTTTCTTCTTTTCTTTATTCTGGATTGAGACTCAATCCGTAGGTTGCCTCGATCCATGCGCCTCGAGGTCAGACCTGCTAAGACAAACAAAACAAATGAACGAGATTTTTCTGCCCCAGTTTCACTAGGAAAAATTTCGTGATTTAATCGCCATAACAACTTACAGAATTGATGCGGGGATTGAAAATTCTAGTCTACGAAGTGCAACTCAGGGATTGGAGCCCTAATGTCGCGAAAGGTAAAAATGCACAATTTAGGGATTGCAGCCCTAATGTCGGCTTAACAAAAAAAAATGCTCATTTCGGGGTTGGAGCCTCAAATTGGGAGGATTGCCAGGTTATGCTGGAAACTGTCTGGGGTTATGTCGGAAAGATTCATCGGGTTATGCCGGAAAAGGGAGAGAGTCCTCGGGTTATGCCGGGGAAGTCATCGGGTTATGCCGGAAGAGGGAAAAAGTCCTCGGTTATGCCGGGGAAATCATCGGGTTATGCCGGAAAAGGGAAAGAGTCCTCGGGTTATGCCGGGGAAATCATCGGGTTATGCCGGGGAAATCATCGGGTTATGCCGGAAAAGGGAAAGAGTCATCGGGTTATGCCGGGGAAATCATTGGGTTATGCTGGAAAAGGGAAAGAGTCCTCAGGTTATGCCGGGGAAGTCATCGGGTTATGCCGGAAAAGGGAAATATTCCTCAGGTTATGCCGGGGAAATCATCGGGTTATGGCGGAAAAGGGAAAGAGTCCTCGGGTTATGCCGGGGAATTCATCGGGTTATGCCGGGGAATTCATCGGGTTATACCGAAAAAGGGAAAGAGTCCTCGGGTTATGCCGGGGAAATCATCGGGTTATGCCGGAAAAGGGAAAGAGTCCTCGGGTTATGCCGGGGAAATCATCGGGTCATGCCGGAAAAGGGAAAGAGTCCTCGGGTTATGCCGGGGAAATCATCGGGTCATGCCGGAAAAGGGAAAGAGTCCTCGGGTTATGCCGGGGAAGTCATCGGGTGATGCCGGAAAAGGGAAAGAGTCCTCGGGTTATACCGGGGAAATCATCGGGTTATGCCGGAAAAGGGAAAGAGTCCTCGGGTTATGCCGGGGAAATCATCGGGTTATGCCGGAAAAGGGAAAGAGTCCTTGGGTTATGCCAGGGAGATCCATGGTTTGTACCGGGATAGTCGAGGAATGAGGTCCTATGCTAGCATGATTCGTCTCTTTTTTTCTTTTGGGATGTTCATTTTTATTTCTTCTCTTCTTTCTTTTCTTTGATTTTCCTTTTCTTTTATTTATCAAAATGCATGAAAGAATTCTGGGGAAACTTCCTTTTGGTCGTTTTCTTGCCACAAAGATGTTTCAACGCTCGCGCATTTCATTTCTTTTGGGCTACACCTGCTTCTCGCACGGTTGCTTTGGGTCGCACCTGTCTCTATTTTCCTAAACAAAGAAAAATTGTCAGTTTGAAAATGGCAGTTGGTTTGGTGGCCTTGATCGTTCCAATTGCTTTGTCTTGGCCTAATTCCTGTTGAGAAACTCTGTCCTTGATTGGATTCACATGCGACCCCTTTTAAACTGATCAAACTCGCATTTCACGGATTTTTGTGATGGTTTGCCCGTGTAAGGCTTTGGTTCTTTCATCCCATTCTGCTTGGGGATTATTTACGAGGCCAGCTCAGTGGGGATTTTTATTGGGGAGGCTCTGTGGGGATTTGTACAGGGCAGACTCGTTGGGAATTTGCTGGTGCAGACTCTTTGGGGAGTTGTACAAGGGGATACTCTGTGGGGATTTTTACAAGGGGAGACTTTGTGGGGATTTTACAAGGGGAGACTCTGTGGGGATTTGCCAGTTTTTTACTTCGAAAGCAAATCAACAACATGATTAGTCGGGTTTGGACTAATGTACCACTGAAGCGGGGTATTTTATTTCCCACTAAACGGAGCTCCGTGAAACCGGTCCTGCCACCTATTCTTTCCAGTATATCTGGAACTTGCAGTCAAAATGAAAGGGATTCGAAAAAAGTAAAACAAAGAAAGGAGAAAACAAATTTTAGAAGAGAAGTGTCCATTTCGGGACAAAAAGACTTATCTGAAGGGAACATGCTGACTTTAAATGGACATGATATGCTCTTTGGACTGGACGCCTGACCTTCGATGAACTTGCATTTCCTCATGAACCAAAATGGATCTATGTTTCCAATCCGGTGGAACTTTGCCGAGACTTCCTGAGGTGGAGCCTTCCTTTCGGCCGACAGCGCCCTTTGCGGGTTTTCGCTAGTTGACCTCTCTCATTTCTCTTCTTGTTGTCGCTTGATAGCACTCTTTGTGAGTTTTTACTAAACAAGCTCTCTCATTTTGGTTTCTCTACTCCCGTCGCCTCGCGGTGCCCGAAGGTTTTCACCTACAAGACTCTCTCATTTTGTTGTATCAGATCCAAATAACTCCATCCTCCCATTTTGAAACACTTTGTTGATTGATCAGAAGGACTTGAACAAAGTTTGGTGAAAAGAAACTTGGATTGAACACAGCTTTGGAACTGTCTAGGCGGGATTATTGCCGAATTATTATAACGTCTGCCCCAGTTTAAATTTTGGGGAAAAAACTAGATTTTTGTTTTGGTGTGACTGAACCCCATAGAGAGGCTGCCTACGTATCCTTTCGGAATCAAGTCGAACGTAGTTCAGGCGCAATCAATGTTTTGTTTTGTTTTTTTTTTTCTTTTTCGAAGGTAACCAAAGAAATGTAACCGGCTCAAAGGGCTTGTAGAGAGAGTTGATAGTGTTTGGGGTAGTGGGAATAAAACCTTTATCATTTCAAATGTGTCAGGACCACTGGAGTATAACTCAGACATAGTACCTTTTGACTGCATCCGCATTCACTGCTATTTCGGGATCATTTCCTTCAATATCACCTAGGTACAACGCTCCTCTCGGCAATATCATCCTGATGATATACGGGCCTTTCCAATTTGGAGCAAATTTTCCCTTCGCTTCCTGGTGATGTAGCAGAATGAGCCTCAGTACCAGTTGACCCACTTCGAAATTCCTGGGTCGGACTTTCTTGTTATAAGCACGGGCCATTCTTCGTTGGTACAACTGCCCGTGACAAACCGCAGCCATTCATTTCTCGTCGATCAGTGTTAACTGTTCCAAACGGGTTTTGACCCACTCACTGCCTTCAATTTCAGCTTCAACAACAATCCGGAGAGAAGGGATTTCTACCTCTGCCGGTATCACAGCCTCGGTCCCGTAAACCAACAGATAAGGGGTTGCTCCCACTGACGTGCGTACTGTGGTGCGATATCCCAGCAATGCAAAGGGTAACTGTTCATGCCATTGTCGAGAACTCTGGATCGTCTTCCTTAAAATCTTCTTGATGTTCTTGTTTGCTGCTTTAACAGCGTCATTGGCCTTGGGCCGATAAGGAGTGGAATTCCTATGCGTTATTTTGAACTGTTCGCATACATCCTCCATCAAATGACTATTCAGGTTTGCCGCATTATCTGTGATTATAGTTGCAGGAATACCGAAACGACAGATAAGATTTGAATGTACGAAATCCACCACGGCTTTCTTAGCGACCGATTTGAGAGTGACAGCCTCGACCCATTTTGTGAAATAGTCGATAGCGACCAATATAAATATGTGTCCATTTGAGGCCTTCGGCTCGATAGGGCCAATGACGTCCATGCCCCAAGCAACAAATGGCCAAGGTGCAGACATGGGATGCAGTTCTGTGGGAGGTGCATGAATTAAATTACTGTGCACTTGACACTGATGACACTTTCGAACGAAGCTAAAACAGTCATTTTCCATGGTCATCCAGTAATAACCCGCTCGAAGGATTTTCTTTGCCAAAACATACCCGTTCATGTGGGGCCTGCACACTCCTACGTGTACTTCGTGCATGATCTTTCCCGCCTCCTTGACGTCAACATATCTTAGAAGATTGAGGTCCGGGATCCTCTTATACAATAACTCGCCGCTTAAAAAGAAACCACTTGCATGCCGCCTAATGGTTCTCTTTTGATCTCCGGTAGCATGTTCTGGGTATTCTTGTGTCTTCAAGAACCTCTTGATATCATGGTACCATGGCTGTGTACATGATCCTGCCTCGATTACGTTACATTAACCGTGTCTTTCCCTGATTTGAATTTCGAAGGGATCGACGTGGGCGTTGCCTGGGTATGGTAACATTGAAGCTAAAGTAGCGAGCGCATCCGCTAGTTCATTGTGACACCGCGGGATATACCTGAACTCTATTGATTTAAAATGCTTGTCGAGGTCCTCCACGTGCTGTCGGTAAGGAATAAGCTTGATATCCCGAGTTTCCCATTCACCTTGGGCTTGCCGGATAATCAGGTCAGAATCTCCCATAATCAATAAATCTTCGACATCCTGATCGATTGCCATATGCATGCCCATGATGCAGGCCTCATATTCAGCTGTATTGTTCGTGCAAAAGAAACGCAGCCTAGCTGTAGCGGGATAGTGCTGACCGGAGGGCGAGATCAAAATTGCCCCTATTCCTACACCTTTGGCATTTACAGCCCCATCAAAAAACATCTTCCAAACATGAGCGCTTCCGAGACTACTTCTACGGTGTTTATTTCTTCATCCGGAAAATAAGTACTCAACAGTTGGTACTCCTCATCAACCGGGTTTTCGGCCAAATGATCCGCTAATGCCTGGGCCTTCATTGTCGTGCGGGTGAGATAGACTATGTCAAATTCAGTAAGCAAGATTTTCCACTTGGCCAGTCTTCCGGTTGGCATCGGTTTCTGAAATATGTATTTCAAAGGATCCAACCTGCTTATGAGGTAAGTAGTGTGAGCTTGGAGATAATGTCTCAATTTTTTAGCAACCCATGTCAAAGCACAACACGTTCTTTCCAGCAGAGTGTACTTGGCCTCATAGCTGGTGAATTTCTTGCTCAAGTAGTAGATCGCCTGTTCCTTCTTTCTGGTTATGTCATGTTGCCCGAGGACGCAACCGAAAGAATTTTCCAAGACTGTCAAATACAAGAACAGTGGTCTCTCTGGCTCTGGCGGGACCAAAACTGGGGGATTTGAAAGATATTCTTTGATTTTGTCAAAAGCTTCTTGACACTCAGCCGTCCATTTTATCGTCGCGTCTTTCCTTAATAGCTTAAATATGGGCTCACACGTGCTAGTCAGTTGGGCGATGAATCGACTGATATAGTTTAACCTGCCCAACAGACTCATCATGTCTTTCTTTGTTCTTGGAGGAGGTAGATCTCTGATAGATTTTATCTTTGTTGGATCTAACTCTATACCTTTCCTGCTTACTATGAAACCCAAAAGCTTGCCTGATGGGACTCCGAATGCGCATTTGGCCGGGTTCAGCTTCAAGTCGTACTTTCTTAGCCTCTCGGAGAATTTCCTCAAGTCTTGGATATGATTGTCTCGCGTCCTGGACTTGACTATCACGTCGTCCACATACACCTCTATTTCTTGATGCATCATGTCATGAAAAATGACAGTCATGGCTCTCATGTAAGTTGCCCCAGCATTCTTCAGACCGAATGGCATAACCCGATAACAGTAAGTCCCCTATGGTATAGTGAAGGCAGTCTTCTCGGCGTCTTCTTCATCCATCAACACCTGATGATATCCAGCGTAACAATCTACGAAAGACTGGATCTCATGTTTGGCGCAATTATCAATAAGGATGTGGATGTTGGGCAATGGGAAATTGTCTTTGGGACTCGCTCTGTTCAAATCTCGATAATCCACACATACCCGAGTCTTCCCATCTTTTTTCGGCACTGGAACTATATTTGCCAACCACGTGGTGTACTGGACTACCCGAATTACCCTCGTTTTCAACTGCTTGATGATTTCTTCTTTAATCTTGTCACTGACATCAGTCTTGAACTTTTTTTGCTTTTGTTGAACTGGAGGACAATCAGGGTGAATTGGCAATTTATGCACCACTAGATCAACGCCTAATCCTGGCATATCATCGTATGACCAAGCAAACACATCTTTGAATTCAAAAAGGAGTTGAATTATCGCGTTTTGCGTTCTCTCGTCCATGTGAATGCTTATTTTGGTCTCTCGGATTTCCTCAGGAGTTCCCAAATTAACCGGTTCGGTGTCATTCAGATTCGGCTTAGGTTTGTTCTCAAAATGTTCCAATTCTCGATTTATTTCCTTAAAAGCCTCTTCTTCATCGTATTCCATTTCTTGGTTCATTATTTCGCAGCTAGACTGCATGTTTGGATTTGGGCATGAAGTCCGCAAGCATGTCATGTTATTTAAAACTGCATTATTAGAACTGAAAGAAATAAAACAAAAATAAAAAGAATCAGAGAGAATAAATAAGATGAAAAATGGAATATTAACTTCATTTCATTGAATTTTGAAGATAATAGGGTTTACATCAGAATTTAAGGACAGGAAACTAAAAGGAAATCATTCGAGTTACACCCCAAAATAACTCGTAATGCAGAAAAGGTGGCAAGACCGGTCTACCAGGATTCCCGCTTGATCGAAAACGGAGTGGCCTTCCAGTTTTGCAATTTGGCGCCAGGCCCCATGTAAAGCACCTCAGCGGTGCTCGAGCCTTCTCCCGGCTGAACCATATGGGTTTCATACAGCATTTGCCTCATAACCCCACAGATTTCTTCAATTTCCTCGGTCGTGAAGGTCTCATCCTCTCTTTCTTCAATGTATTTGGGTCTGACGAACGTTCTGTAAAGATGCGGAATTGGCTGAGACAAAACCCAGCCATTGCTCTTCTGTTGGTTTGCCGACATTATATCAGCTTCTTCGGCGTAAAAACCAACACCGAAGAACTTTTTAGCAGCAGGTAAGGTGATGGGTTTTGTGATACCTTGCAATGATGCCCCGAGCCCCTTCCCTGGTTTATAACCATGCCTGATCATTTCCTTGGCAACCATAACTGACGCTTTTGAGATAAAATGTTGAGGGTATGGGCTTCCTTCTTCGCATTGGTCTGCGGCCACAACCTCGAAAACTTGATAGACTATGTGTTCACTACCCTCCTTAGCTTTGAGGCATGGGGACCGACGGGTCTCGATAAATTGAATGCTCATCCTCTCCGTGGACTATAATCTCTTGATTTTTATATACAAATTTTACCATCTGGTGGAGAGTAGAAGGTATGGCTTCCGCCGCATGAATCCAAGGCCTTCCTAGAAGGAAATTGTAAGAAGTATCCATATCCAAAACCTGAAAGGTCACCTCAAAATCCACAGGTCCGATAGTCAAAATCAAATCGATCTCGCCTAGGGTGTCCCTTTTGATGCCGTCAAAAGCACGAACACATACGTTGTTGGGCATGATTCTTCCTGTCTCGATCTCCATTCTTTGTAGAGTCGAAAGGGGACAGATATCTACTCCGGACCCGCCAGCCAGTATGACCCTCTTCACATAGTACCCTTCACATTTAACCGTTAGGTGGAGGGCTTTGTTGTGGGTGGCCCCTTCCGGGGGCAGATCATTTTTGCTGAAGGAAATCTGATTGATCATGAAGAATCTTTCCGCCATCCTCTCTAGCTGTTCCACGGTAGTTTCAATTGGGACGTAAGCTTCGTTGAGGGTCTTGATCAACACTTTCTGATGCTCAGTTGAATTCATCAGTAGGGACAACAACGAGACTTGAGCAGGAGACTTTCGTAGTTGGCCAATTATCTCATAGTCCGCAGTTTTCATTTTCCTAAAAAACTCTTCCGCTTCCTCGGTACTGACGGGTTTTTTGGGTGGAAAACGCCTCTTTGTAGAATCACTCAACTCCTCCAGGTTGAGGTATTTCTCAGTTGTGTTAGCTTCATTTACTCCTCCCAGGATTTCTTTTCCTTTGTAGGTTACTACCGCCTTGTTATAATTCCATGGGACGGTAGTAGGATCTGTCATGGGCCTCTGCGGCGCGCGTCCAATAATCATGGGCTCATTCAGCCTCGGTGAAATTATTGGCCCCCGTTCCGCCTAGGTCCCTTTGGGCACGTACATTTTAGATCCTTTGTTCAATTCAAACCTTCTTGGAGGGCTCAATGTTACTTGTCCTTTCTTCGAACCTCGGGGAACATAAATGACGGCATCTTTTGAGGGCACTACCTCAGTTTTGGTTTCCACTGCTTTTTCTGTGTTTTGAGGGGGGGTTTTACTCTTCTTGTCCCCCTTTTCTTGCTTTGCATACGTCTTGGGATTTTTCTTAATGTCGGCGATTGCAATGATGGCTTTCAAGACAGGATCAAACTCTTTATCTTCGCAGATCATCCCAATAATCGGTCCATTGTTGTGAGTCGGTAACAGGTTGTTGGTCACATTAGGAATGTCTTCGTCCTTTAACACTATCCGCTTTTGTTCAATGAGGTTTTCAACAACCCTTTTCAAAGTCCAACAGCTCTCAGTGTCATGCCCTTCCACTCCAGAGTGATAGGCACATCGGGCACCAGGTTGGTAAGAGGGTGACTCTAGGTTTTGCCTATTTGGAGGTACAGGTTGTAACAAACCCATTTGGACCAATTTAGGGAAAAGGTTGGAATATGACTCGCCAATAGGTGTGAAGTCCATTTTCCTAGGCGGATCTCGAGCGCGGGCGTTGTGGGGGAGATTATTTTGTGGAGGTCGGGGATTATACTGAGCTTGGTGAAGAGGTTGATTTCTTGGAAATTGAGCTCGCTTTTGGTGGAATTGTTGTTGTGGCCTAATATATGGTTGTGCATTCATTACTGTGTAGGGCTGAAGGTTCATAGCATAGGCCGCATCTTGATGGGGGTAGTAGTGTTGCGGGGCTCTTTCAGAGAAATGAAATCTGGACGGAAGGGGTTTCCTTACACTCGAAGTTGCCATTGTTGCTTCTTCCTTCTTCTTTCGGTTTGCTCCTCCTCCAGACCCGCCTTGGATTGCTTGGGAGGTGGCCCTAATAGCAGACTGACTCAAGATTCGCCCTGTTTTTAACCCATTCTCCACCATTTCACCGATTTTGATGGCTTCAGCAAACGACTTTCCCAATGCAGACATCATGTTTTGATAATAATCAGCCTCTTGGGCTTGAAGGAAAACGCTGACCATTTTAGTTTCATCCATCAGAGGTTTGTCTCTAGCCGTTTGTTCGCGCCATTTGACAACATATTCTCGGAAGCTCTCCGAATGCTTCTTCTTTAGATTCGACAATGAATTCCTGTCGGGGGCGATGTCGATGTTATATTGAAACTGTCTGACAAAATCTCGAGCCAAGTCGTCCCAAATATGCCAACGAGATACTTCCTGATCCGTATACCATTCAGAAGCAATGCCGATCAAAGTTTCTCCAAAGTAAGCCATAAGAAGCTCTTCTTTTCTGCCCGCTCCCCGCAACTAGTTGCAGTACCTTTTGAGATGGGCTATGGGGTCCCCATGCCCGTTATATTTCTCAAACTTTGGGGTTTTGAAACCCAAAGGCAAATGTACGTGTGGGAACATGCACAGGTCAGCGTAAGATACGCTCTTTTGCCCACTCAGACCCTGTATATTTTTGAGAGTTTGCTCCATACTTCTCATTTTCCTGGTCATTTCCTCTTGTTCAGGTGTTTTCTCGACTTTCTCCTGCCCTGCGATAAACTCGTACCGAGACGGCTGAGGGTAAGCGTTGGTGGTGAACTGGATAGGTTCCAACGGAAGAGGCGGTGCTTGAAATGTGAAGGATGATGAATCGAAGTTGGGCTTGGGTAAAACAGGTTGTGCCATGACTGAACAAGGTGGAGCAGTGAATATGTTTGAAGCCACACCGGAAGCTAACACCTGGGGGCGAGATTCAGACGGTGTTCCAGCAAAGTAGGCTGAGATGGTAGGAAATCCCAGAGGGGCATTTGGATAACTTACAGGGGTGTTGGAGGCCCCACTTTCCCTAGGAAAAAGCTCTGGGGATCCAGGGATCGCACTTGGTGGCTCTTTTCCATTGGCCCAGGCGTCCCACATTTCCATCATGCGGAGACGTAGAATTCTATTTTCCTCGACCGTTGCTGACTCAGAAGTCGGGATGGCTGAGATTGAACTTTCCTCCGAAATAGGAATCGTTGGCAGAGGAACTTCTGAAGACATTTCGACACTTCCTTTTGATCTGGTGAAGTAAGTGTGAGTAACTCCTCTTGTCTTAACAACAGGTAACTGAACACTCCCTTTTGACCTCGTGAAGTATGAATGTGAGGCCAGGACTTCACCAAACCAACTGCCTTTCTAAAACCTAGAAAGACTCAACGACAAATGAACGGTTAGTTCGAAACAAATAACAGATAGGTAATCTCACGTTGGGGCATGATGCACCTATACAGTTAAATGAATTCCTACATGTTTGCAACGAAGGCATGCGTCATTCCTGCTTCTTTTAGGCTTCCCTTTATTGTTTTTGTTTTTTTTTATTATTTTTTTCTTTTTTTTTCTATTATTTGCAGTTGAAAATGTGACCGGATCCGATGAGGATTGCCTACGTATCACGATGCCGCGTGAATCAGATCATTACGTAGTTCGAAAAAAGGAGCACACATTTTATTCCTGAACAAATCTATTACAAACTAACATTCTTTAAAAAAAGGAAAATAACAAGCATTGAAAATAGTACAGACTCAAACAGACAATACACCTTGATGTAAAAGACGGACAGAAGATGCTAAGATACAGACTCGACCTATGAATGCATTAAGGTTTCGAAAACTGGTGCCCGCGGGGCATCGTTCGGCCTCGCCGCGGTCCTAGGTGTGAGATCCCTTTCAAGTTGTTCCAGCTCATGCATGGTCTGCTTGACATAAACCATCACTGCCGAAATAACGGTAATTTTGGTCATGTTTTCACATCGTAGACACCGTCTGATGATGGCGTGGGCAATGGTCCTGATCTTATCCCTGGCTTGCCTCTTTTCTTTGAGTAAGCGTTTTATCTGATCACAGCACATTTTTAAAACCTGAGAATCCTGCATATGCTGACTCTTCAGTTGCCGTACTTCCACCTTCATCCGGGCCAACAAGTCGTAACAGTATCTGCTCTCAATTTGGAAATCCTCGGCCTGATTAACTGCTTTAACCTCAAGTGTAGCCATTTCTCTCTTCATTTTGGCAACAGTTTTCTCGTGGTCGCGTTTCAATTGATTCAAGTATCAGCGATGCTTATCTGCTATTGTACCCCACCATACCTTGAGCTCTGCCACGACGTTTTCAGACTTTTCTAAACCATCTCGCCATTCCCTGACTTCACTTTTCAGTCTTTTTATCAACTGCTCGTCTGATCGACTCCTTGGTTGTTTATCAAGAGCCAATCTCAATTTCTGGATTTGGGCCCTAAGTTCTTCATTTTCTTGGGCCAATCTATTCTTTTTGCCTCGATCCGCAGCGATTTGCATACTGTTATTGAATTTCCGACTGTCAACCTGTTGCTTCAAATCACCGATCTCTGCCCGATACCCCTTTTCTTGTGCTAACCAGTTCCATTGCTCTTGGGATGACTCAACGAAATCTTTGAGATGAGGTCTTTTTGCTGGTCTCTCGCATGATATGTCACCTCTAAACCAAGCGTGATACCCCGGGGCAACTTCCCCTTTAGCCGTATCCATCACACAAGTGTTTGCTATCAGGTGTTGGCACTCACTCCAGATTTGGCGGACTTCTTCTTCGGGGAAACGACCGTCTGGACTGATTTCAATCACTTGGGTACTCAAGTCTTCATCTTTCGGCACTACTTGATACCTCCCAAGTTGCCTCAAAACTCGATACGGTGCATAAGGTTGGATGCTTTTAAGTCCCATTAACAGAAAGTGGGGCCTGGTCGCCGGCATGTATATGATTTCCTCAACAGGCAACCATCCGAGCGTCCACTGGATTTGGTTGGCAGTGAGAGTTCGAAAAAATGACGTCCAAGCTGTGACTCCTTCGGGTAGACTAAACCCTTTGATTCTTGTGTACAATTCTCCAATACAAGTTTTCTCGGGCGAACCGTAACCCAAGAGCGGGGAGCGGTGGCATAAATTATCGGTCATCCACATTTGCAACAATAGGTTACATCCTTCGAAAAAGTCACTCCTGGCTCGGCAAGCAGTGAGAGCCCGGAAGATGTCAGCCATAATCATAGGCGCCAAAGTACTTTTATCTTGGGTGAGCAAAGTACTGACGACCCCAGTTACTTTTAGATCGATGTTTCCGTCTTTCCTTGGGAACACTATAAGACCCAAAAAAGCTGTCATAAAAGCTACCAACCTGTGTTCGTCCCACTTTTGTCGGTTACCTCTACTGCATAGTTTGAAGTCTGGCTTATTGAACCCGCCCACGTGGCCGTATCTAGCATATATGAGGTGGGGACTGCAGAAACCTTTGGCAAGATCTGGGTGGTGAAATGTTCGAGGTATTTTTAGGAAATCCAGAAACCGGTGTACCGTGACGGCCCTAGGTGCGATCAAGTATTTGAACCTTAATGGGGCTTCATCACCTCCGATGTATCCTGCTATTTCTTCCAATGTCGGGGTGAGCTCAAAGTCCGAGAAATGAAATATATTGTGTGCTAAATCCCAGCAAGTGACCAATGATCTGAAAATATCACCCCGAGGCTGAATGTCTAGTAAATCCGGGAGATCTTTCAAATACTTCTTTACTTTGTCTTGCCCCTCCTTGCCTAAATCATTCCACCATAATCGCAACTCGAAAGGTATCTTGGTCATTATTGAAAAGGGTTTGTTTTGTATTGTACTCATCCTGCACATTTATTAAGGTGGTTATGCCAACGAAAACTTTCATTAGAAAAAAAAAATAAAGCTATCTATTTTTTTCAAGATTTTGTTTTTAAAAATGATGGACTCGGTTTTCGAATGCGGCCGTTTAGCACTTCGGGAACGAAGATTTTAAGGCTGCGAGGATCAACCGGTCAAAATCAAAAAACGATGACCAAAGATGACCGTTTATGCAATGTCAGCCTTCCGCCGCCCCTTTCGGGAACATTCGGCTGTTTTTGACAACAAAAGCATCACTTGATTTATTTCTTTTATTTATTTATTTATTTATTATTATTATTATTTTATTTTTTTTGAATGGTGACCCGATATTGGAAACATGGCCTCGCAGATCCTCGGGGACGAGGATCCTAAGGCCATTGGGCCACTTGGTCAAAATTTAAAAAAATGACCAAAATGGCCGTTTGTGCAAAGTCAGCCTTTCGGCGTCCCTTTCGGGAACATTTGGCTATTCTTGACAAAACGGCATCACCCGACTCATAAATTAAAATTCTGATATTTTGGCTATTTCTGAAAAAGGGGAGGTTGGACCCGATGAGGGTTGCCTACGTATCTCGCACCCTGTGAGAATCAAACCGGCGTAGTTCGGGTCGATCAGGCGTAGAGGAAATAAACTAAACCCCTTCTGAATACAATCTTTTAAAGAAAAGGAGAAAATATTTTTTCTGGATTTTTATATTTTGTTTTTTTTTTTTTTTTTTGAAAAGAGATGAAGACTAAACAAATATTTTTTCTTTGAACCCCTTTTTTATTTTTTTGCTTTTTTTTTTTTTGAAATTTCGAAAAATCTTTTAAGGAAGTATTTGGACTATTAGTCTGAATTTATAAAAGAGATACTACAAAAGAAATAACATTTTTTGAATTTTGGATTTTCCCTTTTTTTTTTTTACTTTTAAATAAATATATATTTTTGGATTTTGAAAGTGAAATAAATCAAACTAAAAGACAAATTTTGTTTTCATTTTTTTTCTTTTTTTTTTTTAAAAAAGAAAGTTCCCGCCAGGTTTTGACACTACTTGGACATTGGTTTATTTTTCCAAAAATAAGTAATTATCTCCCTACGCTGCTATTTTCTCTTCTTTTTTTTGAACCTTTTTTAGAAACCGGTCAGCATGCAGATCTGAAGCAAATAAATGTGCAAAACAAACGGGATGCAGCAGGACGGTCTTTTCATTTCAGGTTGCCTGTCCTAGACGGACCCAACCCCTGTGTTGAGTCCCCTATGTCAAATGCAATATGATGCAAATAAACGTTCCTACTAGGGATCCGGCATGAGGTTTCGTTATACTAGGTTTATAACCTGGGTATATGTTCTAGACTGTGTACTCGAGCGGACAACTCGAGTTGAGGAGGGGGCAACTTACCGGGAACCAAAAGGCCATCCGGCTTCGTAGCTTGTCTGAGCCTCTTTCGTATTTCGGAGTATTGACACTAACAGAATAGGGAGTCTCAACCAGTAAGCACATCCCCGGAGGTGAAAAGAGAAGGGTTTCGGCACAGTTTATATACAGTTCAGATAATATCAAAGCGGTAAAAGACAACATTTAGCACGTTATGCCAAAACATGTAATAAAGATCAGATAATAAAGCCAAATATAACAATTATTCTAAGCTCGAATTCTTGAACCCTGAACCAGTGGTTCTGGGTTTATTCCCCAGCAGAGTCGCCAGAGCTGTCACACCTCCTTTTTGCGCGCCCGCCCCGAAGGGTTAAATGCGCGAGGGAGTTTTTCCAATTTAAGTGACAATATTCGAAATGGGATTATTTATTTAATTCAGAGTCGCCACTTGGGAAAGGTTTGGCTTTTGGTGTCCCAAGTCACCGGTTTATCTTGAATCCCAAATCGAGGAAATTTTCGACTTTCCAAATGAAGTCTGCGAACCAGAAATTCTAAGTAAGGAATTCTGTTGACCCGAGGGAAGGTGTTAGGCACCCTCGAATCCCGTGGTTCTAGCACGGTCGCTTAAATTGTTATAATGGCTAAATATCTGATTTAAATACATGTTGTGACTTATGTGCTTTTATTAAGTTTAAACCGCTTTTATTATTATCATTTATTTTTTATAGAATTGCAACGTCGTGAAAATGCATCTCGAACCACGTCACAATCAATGCACCCGTAGTTGTTAACACATTTCGACTCCGTTGAGATTTGAATTTGGGTCACATAAATGCGCACCCGAATTTAAGAATGTAATTTAATTAAGTCGCGCCTAAAAAGTCTAACGCGTTATTATCTTTGGGGAAGGCAGTGGAATTCACTAAACAGTCCATCCCAAATTCTAAGTATTTATTATGACCAATTATTGAGGGCCCCGCAATTTGCCTTTTTATTCGGCGAGGCTCGTCTCATTATTTTAGAAGGGTACCCTACAATGACTACGTCTTTACTACATTTATCTTTAAAGAAAAGGATGATGCCGAATTTTGCTGGTTTGGACAAATACGGACTGAATCCTTATTATGTTTGCCGAACCTAAACTTGTTTGATTACCTGATTGATTGTTCATGAGGTGAGGGTTACCGCATGCTTTGTCTTCAACAAGTGAATATGCTTATTAATTCGCTAAGTGAGATTGCAAACAAACTAACAACATATATTGAGTTATGTTTAACGACCTCCAAGTTCTATTCTTAACACTCTAAACTATTTGAAATTGATAAAAGAAATCGGCTGTTTTATTATGAAAATTACTACTAATTGAACTCAAAAAGGATTAGATTTAACTGCCAATATACTAAACACATGCGCACTCTACGTCATACAGACAACTGAACAACTAAAATCACTAGTGTTAAACAAACTAAAGCTTCTATTAAGTACACACTACATAATGTATTTTATATTGAGCTACCAACTAAAAATTACACGAATCTAAACACATTTAAAAAGTTGTAAGTGCAGCAGCCGATGATTAAAATTCTTTCAGATCTTTCAATTCATGCTTTTCATTGTTACATCAGTGTGAAATTCAAATGTGTACCTGGAAAATGCTTACAATTGAAGAAGTAGGAAAGTCAGTAGATCAGTAGTAGAAGATAGCAGCAACAACAACCAATACAGCGGCAATGACAATCCCAGGCAGAATAAACCAAGCAGTAACCCAATCATACAATACCCAATGTTGATTTTTTCAAATACTCAAAGGAAAATCCTAAGTCTTACAGAATCAGTAGCAGCTTGATGCTAAATTCCAAACAGAAAGGATGAGGAAAAGCAGTGTTTTCAGTTTCAAACAAACAGAAATTTCTTTTCTATCTCCCTCCCTGATTTCTGAACCCTCTCTTTCTGATTCAAAGCTGTTTTCTGTTTCCTTTAGCTTCTCTCTGTATGTGTGTATTCGTATATCTCCCCTCCTCCCTCTTTTTCTGTCTGTGTATTTCTTTTTCCCTCTCTGTCTATATCTCTGTGTGTCTATATGTGTGTGTCTCTCCCTATCTAATGGAAAAAGCCCCCTATTTATCCCCTATCAGACCACTTAAAAAGCCTCTTAGACAAACTGAACCCCTTCCCATGTGGCCTCTTCTGTTTTTCCACTCACCAGTTTAAAAGAAAAGATAGCCCATAAGATTCCCCTGACAGACCCCCTTCTCTTATAAAAATGGTTTATCATTTTATTAGTTTGAACAGGTATGGGCAGCAGGGGTGTGTTCTGACAGCACATGCTGTCCATTTTACTCTAATTAATAAAGAAACTATAATGCACATGCTGCCCAAGAATACACATGCCATCAATTCAAAACTCAAACCTGAACTGAAACTATAACCCAACCCATAAATGTTTCTGATTCAAATTGAACAACTAACAAGCAGCTATACTCAGTTCCTAATTGGGTTCAAACAAAACTTCAGCAGGAAAACCAATAACATGGATCAGATTATTACCATTCAAAGTTGAACTAGTTTACGACATATATCGAATCTACTACGCGAATCATAACACATACAATCGAAGCCAATGATCAGAATCCAACAGTATTAACATGTGATTCAAATTGTACTGACCAAACAAAGTTGCCCTGGAAACTAATCAATCGACCAAATTTAATTTCAGTCGATTGTACAGTTTACACACATACACACGATCAGTAAATGAAGAAAAACTTGACCAAATACAGAAGTCTGGGCAAAATGGACAGGACAGTCGACAAAAATTCAAAATAAATCAACTAAAACATTTGGCCATATGAACAGACATTTAACTATAACAACAATAAAATGAACTGACAAAGAAAAAGAAAACAAAATACCTTAAAGGCTTGAAAAATCAGAAAGCCCTAGCCCATATTTGAATTGACCTTTTTTGGGGTTGAACGGACTTTCATCGAACTGTTCTCAGTTGAGAACACTTCGATTAAGGTCCATTAGACCCTAATCTTCTGGTTCAAACGGACACAAATTGAACTCAAGACTTCTAGGGTTCCTAAAGGCAGATTTGGGATTCAGGTTGTCCTGGTTGGATTCGGACCAAACCAAACCTGGTTTGATCATGGGGGAGGTCAGGGGAGTTCCTGGCATGGATTTGGGGTGGTTTGGTGTAGGTCGAGGTCCGGCTCGAATCTTCAAATGAAGATTCGAGATGGTGGGGGAGGATTCGAGACCCACTATTAGTGGATCTATGTTCAGGGGGTGGAGGAGGTCCTAGGGTGTTAAGGTGGTGGTCACTGGCGTCCTTGCCGCCGGCTTTACAGTGAAGGTGCACAGGAGCGGCTAGGGTTTGGGAGGTCCGTGTTTGGGACGATGAAGGGGGGTGTTTGGATGGGGGCGTGGGGTAAGGTTTTGGATTTATATAGTTAGTGAGTGATCAGATCCTGGCCGTCGGATGAGGCGAGATGAAGGGCCAGGATCTTTCAGCTGGTGAGGAACGGTGTCGTTTCAAATACAAGGGGTTGGGTTGGTCCGGGGTTGAACTGGTCGGGTTTGAATGTGGGTACGGGGGATGTGATCTTGGCGGTTGATCATTTTGAGATCAACGGCCCAAATCAGGCATGACCAAAACGACATCGTTGGGATACCCCTGAGGCCAAACTAACCTGGACCGGGCACATCAGTATTTTTTGGGCCTGATTCTAGGTCCAATTTAATGGCCCAAATCTGATTTAAACCATTTCTTTTTCCTTCTTTTGATTTAAATAAAATTCCTAACTAAAATTGTAAAATTAAAAATAAGATCATACAAATATTAATTAATACTTAAACAACAAATATCACTCACATTAACATTTAATTAAAATAAAATCATTTAATGACAACAAATAGAATAAAAGACGTATATTTTATGATTTCCCTTTTAATAACCGGATTATGGTTCGATTAATTCCTAATAGTAGAATGATATCCTAAACTTACGCACGACCTGTATTTTTTGTATTTTTTGTTTGATAAGACTAAATAGACACGGACAAAGCCACAAATAGCTAACAAAAAATGTCACGTAAATTCCGAAAAATGGCACGGCGAGACCGTTTGTTATTATTTTGATTTCTTTTGGAGTGATTATCGCGTAAACAAAAATCACGTGCTCACAACATCTACAGTAAGAATCTACATAGGATAATAAGGAGTGCAATAACGGAAACAGAAATAAAGGCAAACACCAGGAATTACCACTCATAACAAGGATGATAACCGAGGATCTCTTGGTATCCTCAATATATGTTAGGGATCTCTTGGTATCCTCAATATATGCTAGGGATCTCTTGGTATCCCTCACCTCAGTTCAGATCATAAATACGTACAGGGGATCTCTCGGGATGCCGTCCCGTAATCCCAAAGTAAAAACACACAGCAGCAATACAAGAATACCTAATTAAGCTAAATTTCGTACTAAGTAAACAGTTAATTCTAGCCTAACATGCTTCACGTAATGCAATTAAGGCAGTTTAGGCAAATAGGCAATTAAGTCAACTAAACATGTTTGTCTAAACTAGCAATAGGCTAAATTCGCAACTAGAATAAAACAGGAAAAAGAACTCAATTGAAATACTTAAGGAAAAAACAGATTTTTAACAATTAGCTCAAGTGCGCACTCGTAACCTCATGTACAAGGCATTTCAATTATCAAATATATCATATCCTAAGGGGAAGGTCCCCCACACAAGGTTAGGCAAGCCACTTACCTCGAACCGGCTCAAAATCAACCCGAGACCACGTTCTTGCCATGAGTATTCGACTCCAAATGGCCCAAATCTATTCAATTCAATTTCATAATGTAAATAACACTTCAAGTAACTGATTTTACAATTAAATTCAAGGCTAATACACGAAATTAGGTAAAATGACCAAAATGCCCCTCGGGCCCACGTCTCGAAATTAGATAAAATTTATATTTTCAGAATCCTCATACCCTCACGTGTCTAACTATACCAAAATTATCCAATTCCGATACCATTTGGTCCTTCAAATCATTATTTTACATTTTTAAATGATTTCACAATTTTCTTCCCAAATTCCATTCCAAATCACGAATTAAATGATGAATTCAATAATAGATTCATGTACTCTAGCCAAATTCAAGTTATAATCACTTACCCCGATAAATTTCTTGAAAAACCTTCAAAAAATTGCCAAAATCCGAGCTCTCTAGATCAAAATATGAAATAAAACTCTAAACCTCGTATTTATAGTGTACCTCTCGGATTTCTACCAATGCTGAATGCACAAAAACCACCGCGGTGGAGCACCGCTGACCGCACAAAAACTAGTGTTGTCTGCGGTGGATTTGACTGCAGTGACAGGGTTTAGTATTTTGGCTATATCTTTCTCTACAGACGTCCAAATTGTGATTTCTTTACCTTTCTTTAAACTAGACACGAAGGGATACAACTTGCATTTTTCAATCATCTCAAAATTCCTTGTAGATCAAAAGATATTAACTTCCAAAATCAGACTAGTGAAACTTTCCTCACCGCGGACCGCACTGGATTTTGTGCAGCCGCAAAGCCCCCACCACGGCAGCATAAAATCCCGTGCGGGCCGAACTGGTGGGTTCAGAGGTCTGCAACTCCTCTGGACCTGCAACTAGGGGTGGGCATAAAATCCGAAAAAATTGTATTCCGAACCGAACCGAATTAATTCGGTATTTCGGTTTCGGTATTTCGGTCTAATTCGATATTGCATTTTCGGTATTTCGGTACGGTTCTCGATATTAGAATTTTGAAATTTTGCTATACCGAAATACCAAAATTTTAAAGCCTTTTTTTTGGACCCTGCTCAGCCCCAAGCCCAATTTATAATTTAATTCCCAATTTCCCATCGCCCCACCCCTACCCCAAGCCCAACTGTCCAAGCCCACACTCTAATTTCGTAGACTTATTCATGGCTATTCCTATTCCTGCTTTCTTTTAAGACAAGACAGTAAACAACATGACATTAAAAGGTAAGCTTTGATACAGAGCAGAATACATGGCGAACTTCTTTGCTTACAACTCGTGCTAAACATTCTGCACAACGTCCGCAAAAAATCAACAAGCACTAACACTATTTACACACATTGTCACAGGACCACAGAGAACATTCTCAACCAGGAAAATGTCAAGGATGTCGACTATATTCAGCCACCTCATGAGGGGTAACAAAAAAGAAAACCTAACTTATGTCTCACAGGTCATAAGGAGGACGAGGGCTTGTGCCGCCATTATCTGACCTCTTTTTTCCGGTGTTATTGCACTTGAATCATTATCCATATTTGTGTTGCTTATTTAAAAAATATTAAACCGAAATAATAAATACCGAACCGTACCAAACGAAAATAATAAATACCGAACCGTACCGAAATAATTTGGTATGGTATTTGGTATGTACAATTGATAAACCGAATACCGAAATACCTACTCGGAACTCACCCGAGCCCCCGAGACTTCAAACCAAATGTACCAACACATCCCATGACATCATTCAAACTTTTTCAAAACTTCGGAACGCTCACAACAACATCAAATCACCAATTTAACATAGGATCCATGCCTAAGAACTCCAAGAACTCTTAAATTATGCTTTCGATCAAAAATTCTATCAAATCTCGTCCGAATAACCTGAAATTTTGCAAGCACGTCACATTCAAAACTACGGAGCTACTCCAACTTTCGGAAATCCATTCCGACCCTTAGAACAAAATATCACTATCGGATCGGAAACTTTAAAAAAATTCAACTTTCGGCATTTCAAGCCTAAATTAGCTACGGACCTCCAAAACACAATCCGATCACGCCCCTAAGCCCGAAATCACCCAATGGAGCTAACGAAACCATCTGATTTCCATACCGAGATCGTCTTCACACTGTTCCGACTACGGTCAACTTTCCAACACTCAAGCTCTCATTTAGGGACTAAGTGTCCCAAAAATCTCCGAAACTCAAAACCGAACATCCCGGCAAATCAAAATAGCAGAAATAAACTCGAAAAAGCCGTTAATAGAGGATCGGGGCGTTAATTCTTAAGACGACTAGCCGGATCGTCACAACGGTAGTATGGGACTTTGATTCTTAAAAGAGGAACTTAAGAACATCAGCCGTCCTCCACTGGTATTTTGTCAAGTCCAAACCTTTTTTGAAAGATTACAAATTGATTTAACTGATATATTGTGTTAATTTCTCTTTTTAGTTGTTTAAATCGGCATTCTTTTTGTTCTTAGACTTTGTTTCCACATTCTTTCAAGTACGTTAATTTCATGACATTTGGTGTTTGAAATTGGATTTGAAATCTTATAATTCATATTTTCAGCAGGTAACTCCAGCATGAGAGAAAAAGTTCAACTCTTTTCATCCTCAAAGATTTCAATGTCACAACTTGAGATTTCAACCGGATGGTTGAATATGGACTGAAAAGGGATTTGCATCAACTTTCGAAGTTTTATTAGTTAAAACCTCAAGTTTATGTGAGAATTATACCTAAAGTGATGGTACCGAAAATGCCTTTTTGTATGTAATCCATAATATAGTGAAAATTATAACATTCTCAGGTATTCTACTCAACCTTATACCAAAAGACTTCACTAAGCTAGCCGAGATCGAGAGCTTTCTTATCATACAGCTCCTGGATTGAAAAGAAGCTGGTGGGCCAAGGCTTAAACTGCCAGACAAAGACGAGCGTGTTAAGGGCACAACTTAAAAACAACTTACTCTATTGACGTAATATTCATTCATAGTGGCCAAGCGGACCGTTCTGAAGACGAAGGGCTTAATTCTGGATAATCATGTTGACCATGCTGGGCCCAGGCATAGCACGGGCTTCCCTTGCTAGTGTTTATATAAATTGAATTGGATGGAATAATTCTTCAATTCGTACCTATATTTATATTGAGCGAAACTTGAGAAATAGTAGTAGTTTTATTTGAAAACACTCCATATCGTCTGCGATTCCCAGGTGGATTTTTTCAGAATGAGTCTTGCATTAATACGTCAAATTTCGATTAATTACCTTGAACTATGCTCATAGTTCATTAAAGGAAAATTTACACAACACCTCAAACATTTGCACTGTAACTTATCATTCATAGATATATATTTTTAAAAATTATCATTTGTAACAATATTTAAATTTTATAGCAAATTCACACGAGATCAATTATTTTAAACTGAAACAAAAGAGCAACAAGCTCTCGTAGCTCAATTGGTTAGAGCACCCGTTTCCTAAGCGGAGATCTTGATTTCGACTCTCAACGAGAGCTTCTACGAATGATATAGGTTGTATTCGTTACACGTCTGAATACAAGCTGATAACAGTTGAACTGTAGCTACGAATTGTAATTAAGCAAACTATATTTGCGCATGGTATTAATTAGGCTCTAAACTGCCGTGCTTTACTTCAACCATACTTGTCTCTTACAAAGCCAAGAACCGAATATGGTTTAATTTGAAGTTTGTACTTCAATTATATTACTAGTTAACGTTATTATGAAAATAAATGCATTATATGCTTTTGACTTTTTTGTTACCTGTTTTGCCATAACTTGCAAAAACTTAAGCAATATATTCAAGTTGATATTTGGCGATAAGGATTTGGGATTAGAACTTAAACTTTAGAGAGAATTATTTCAAGCTGAAACGGGGGTTTGGAGGCGTATTGTGAAGTGAAGTTTTTGTTTTTCCTTTTAAATCTACAACATACATTCAACTAATTATTTATGCAACTTTGGAGTTTTACTTGTAAATTTTCATAAAATACATTCTTTGAATTTTAGTAATTGTAAACTTGTTTAAACAATTCTAGATACTTTTACAATATTATGTCAGGATATTTTAAAATATAATATGTTTTTTTTTGTAAAAGGAATTCTTGAGTTCTTCCTCTAAGAAGAAAAGTAGGAAAGATGTTTACAAGCTGATTTACAGTAACTAAGAATACAAAAATAACGAACAAAACCACAAAGAATATTTCAACAGTTGGAATAGGACGCAAAATATGTTATTATAAGAAAACTATTTATCCTCAACAATAAAGACAAGAACCTTAAAATCAAACAAATTATTTGGATGAAGCAATATTTAACCAGTAAAACCACGAGTTTTTCTTGCTAACATTTGGACAAGGGAGGGATACCGATATACTTTGTGTTTCAAGATTGAAAACGTAAAGACAACTGACCTTCATGCTCCGTGAAGTAGATGGAATTTCTGTTAAGATTAGTGCCTCTTGTGGAGCAAGTCCTCCCCCAATTATTACATAGAAAAATTGCAGTTTCGCCAATATTTTTCATCTTTACCCACGCTTTTTTAACAAAATCAAACTGAAATATAAGAAATCCGTATACCTCCTCCCGCATGAACCTACCACAATATAACAGGCGAACATATAGCAACATATCATCATCGTCACATGAGGATTGAATGAGGTATTCGCGAGAGCATAGCATGTCTAAGAAGTGGCTATAATCATAAACAGGTTGGTTAACTATTGGTGTAACTGTTACCATTCCCGAGTCTATATCTAGATCCAAAAGCACTAGAATTGATCTTTGGCATGTTAATCCGTAGTTTTTTTTCTTGAAACTTGTCCAGAGATGCAAATTGTTATCTCCAGCAATTGGTTCCAAATCTTGTCTATGAAATTCTTGATTATAACCCGGTTTGCAGAAGTATAGTGTAGGCTGCTTCACATTCATGTCATCAGGTATCTCAACATCTGTGTCAGTGTCATCAATTAGAAAAACAACGCGACATTCAGGATCATAGGGTGGTGCGGATAAGAGACATTCCAGATCGTCGTATTTAGGGACGGGTGGGAGCTGAATTTTGTCTTCCGAAGTAGGATTCCAAAAGCAACAATCACGAGATTCAAAATCTAGTAACAGCAGCCACTCATCAGCATAAGCACAAATTCTTTTATTTTGAAGCTCAGGTATAGTGTACACATAATACCGATCCTCTGATATGCTAAAAAATGTTTGCTTTTGCATGTTATTTCCATGACAAATAACAAGCCAAGGGTGTGGTTGTGCAAAATCAGGAGGTAGACTATATTTTGACTCTCCGTTTTTGTATTCTTCCAACCTCATCTTTCTTTTTTTTTCTTTCTATGCAAAAGAAAGATAATAATACTGAATGTTCTAAGCCAATCACAAAATATTAGCAAGGAACTTAATTGTTACAAACTTTAACAAACTCAACTGGCTTTATTGTACATGCTAATAGTCACTTAGGTGGAATATTTCTCTATTTCAAGAAGAGGAAAAAAAAAGGACGAAAGTGTAAACACAAATCTAGTAAAAAATTACTATTTTATTTCAGAATATCAAGAGATTTAATTTCTAGAACCGATTTCTTTCAAAATAAAAGATACAAGTGGTTTTAGTTTATTGAAATCAAAACTTTAGATGAATTTTGCTTAAAGAGTTTCTAGGAAGTTAAAGAAAACTATCAAACAACTTGGTTGGATTGTTATTACATGTCGTTTCATAATATATCATATTATACTATTGTATTGTATTGTATTGTTTAATAAATATAATGTTTGGATATATTGTATCGTTTGTTGTCGTTTTATAATGTTACGTATAACAATAAATTTGTAATATTATTAAGAAAAAACATGATACGGACTAGAATTACTATATAAAAAAGTATGGTAAAGGATAAAATATGATTATTTAAATAAGAAAATATAAGATGAGAGAAAAAAGCAAGGTAACAATGCCCCTACACCAAATCTATCATTCTATAAAGTGGTACTTTTCGTCGTTACATAACGATGGATTTAACGATACGATACAATAATATTTAAGTACAAATCAAAACAAACATTCTATTTAAAATAACAATATGATACAACACAATAACTAACAACTATCAAAACAAGTTGTAAAGCAAAATACTTAATTCAGCATCTTGAGAATAAATTGAAATAGCAACAAAAAGGAAGGTAAAAAGAAGCCAAGGAAAGCACTAAAAAACTTACATTGCAACGTCGTTATGTTTTTTGGGGCAACCTCGTTCTAAACACTAATAAGAATAAGGTGTGTGTTTCATGAGCTTAAACAGAATAAGTAATGGATTCCAAATACAATAAGGAAAAGGAATTAGAAGTTACTACTTGGACGTACGGAAAGGGTAAATTTTTTTTTCCTTTCTAATAACTAATTAGGATTTCCTCTGATCTCATAAATAATAAAAACAGTTATACGTTTGACAGGGTTTGTACCAAAACTTTTAAAGAAGGAAAATAGTCATTGCTTTTCTATTTAAATAAGAAAAGGATTCCTTTGCCAGTTGTAGTTTAAATAAGGTAAGGAGTCCTTTGCCAATTAGTTCTTTGTCAAATTTAAGCTTTGAAGTCCAATTCGTGATTTTTTCACACCATTCAATGGAGGGTGCAGATTATGATGAATTGTGGTCTGATTATGTTCCAACAGACATACTCAGATTAATATCATCACGTCTCGTTGCTGGTGATTATTTTGCTTTTCTTGCTGTTTGTAAAAGATGGCGATTCGAGTCCCTATCGTCTCCACTCCCACCTCCGATACATGATTCCCCATCGTCGCCTTGTTTGATGACCTTAAATAAAGAAACTGGCATTATAGAGTCCTTTCATCCGGTGTACAATGTCATAAATCACAAGATGGATATCCCAAAATTAAAGGGTGCCCGAATTCGTAGCGCAAACGCTAATTGGTTGCTCGTGAGTCATGGCAACCGTGGCATGTTCTTTTTCAATCCCATTAGTAATAACATAATTGAACTCCCTGATCTACTAGAGGATGTGGAGAATCATTTCCCGTCTTGGACATTTTCGTGTTCCCCGGACTCCTCATCATCGGATTGTTTTGTCATTGGTTTTGAAAATTTTGGCTCTCCGCCAGCGATATACATCATCAAAGTTGGAGAGAGTAGTTGGACGTATCATGACTTTTATAATGAAGATGGAAATAAGCAAGGATCATTCATGTTATCTGGGTGCCATAATCCGGTGTTTTTCAAAAATAATATTGTTTGGATATTTGGTGATAAAGGAAATTTGGGAATACTAAATATCAAGGAAAACTCAGCTGTAGAGACACCTATCTGGGAATTTTATGGGAAATATTTGCCACGTCGAAAAAGAAGCTCAATTCGACAGTCTTACTTGGTAGAAGATGCAGATAATGGAGGAATATTAGTTGTAATGCTAACTTACGAAGAA